>NC_137740.1:4806250-6212500 GCF_963264785.1 Psittacula echo | reverse complement strand
CATAGAATCATATTGTGGTTAGGGTTGGAAAGGACCTTAAGATCACACCTTTGTAATTGTTAGGGAACTCACAGATTACATTCCAGTGGGGAGGTTGTGACAGGGCAGCCCTTCACTACAGCTGACTGGTGAGTGTGCAGAGCTTACAGACTTCTTTATGGACACCTGTGATGAGAAGAACTGTTTATGAAGGGGACTGGTTGGGCTGACACTGATTATAGCATCATAGAATCATAGAACAGTTTGGGTTGGAAAAGACCTGAAGATCATCCAGTTCGAACCCCCTGCCATGCATCTTCTCCTCGCTCCCCTTCAATATAAGCTCAGTTTGGGTAAGATATATCACATTGCTCTACCAGTCACCAAGGGGTGACAGAGCTGGTGCACAGGAGGGTTTCCCAAACCTGAGCACCCTCAGGGAGCCGGGAGAGCTGCCAGGAGCCATCAGCTTGTGCCACAGCATCTGATGGCACCTGGGCAGGGCAGCAGCAACGGCACCCCTGCACCTATAAAAGAAGCCCCCAGGGCACACCGGTGGCCAGGAGCCCCACCAACAGAGCGGGCAACCAGGGCGCGGTGCTGCGGTTGACACCAGCTCGACCGGGAGCCATGGTGCTCACCCAGCAGAAAGCCACGGCTGCTCCAAGCTCTGCACCCACCACAGCTGATGCAGCTGCCCTGGCAGAGGTCCAGTTGAAACGCGTTCGCATCACGGTGCCAAGGTGTGCCTGGCTCCTGTGCCAGGATCAGAGGGCAGCAGTGAGTGCTCCTATGGCAGGTGCACCCAGGAGAGGGGCTCCTCTGCTTTGGAATAGAGCTCTGGGAAAAGGAAGGCTGAGGAGTATCAAGGGAGTGCAAGAGAGAGATAAACATCACTGACAATGGTGATGTCTCTGTGATCACCCCACCTGCCCACATGCCCTCACATAGTAGCTACGAGGCTCTGTTAGTGGAACTGAACAAGGACAATGGTTTATCTAGCTTGGAGGTGCAAAACTGCTTCCATAGGGAAACAAAAGATGGGTTGTTGTCATAGGAGGCTCCTCTTCTGAAAGGAACAGAAGACCCAGTATGCAGACTGGACCTGCTCAGGGAAGTCTGCTGCCTCCCTGGGGCCCTGGTTAAGGGTGTGAGGAGAAGACTTCCCACCCTGGTATGGCCATTAGATTATTATCCATTATTGATCTGTGAGATAGACAGCTATGAAGTTGCAACACGAAGTCCAAAGGCAATCCAGAGACACTTCAGGGCCTTGGGATAACTGTTAAGGGATCCGAAGCTCAAGCAGTATTCTCATCTCTTTCCAGTTGCAGGGAATGACGAGGGAAGAAGCAGGAAGAGCCAGCAGATCAATACCTGACTCTGAGCATGGTGTCACCGGCAGAATTTTGGGGGTGTTTGATCATGGGTTGGTTTACACAACACCAGGCGTGCTGGTGATGGATGGGGTATCCCTGTTTGGAAGGGGAAGAAGGATCTTTGACAGCAGTTAGCAGGGCTTATTGGAAGAGCTTTAAACTAGGTTTGAAGGGGAAAGGGAGAAACCCAGGATCCTTATGGATAAGCGCAGGGGCAGCACATCAGTGCTTGAGGGACGGTGGGCTAGTGAAGTCCTTTAGTCTGCTGTCTCAGTGGAGGTACGGGACGGAGATCCATGTGGCAGCAAAGCCTCAAGGGTTACTGGTGTGTTAGAAACCATGGAAGCACCTGGGAGTGATCCCATAGGAATTAGGGCTTCTCCCCTGCAAAGAGGTAGTGGGATCAACAGCCCAGCTGAAGTGCATCTGCACCAATGCATGGGCAACAAACAGGAGGAGCTGGAGCCTTTTCCCTGAAAGGGTGGTCAGGCACTGGAACAGGCTGCACAGGGATGTGGTGGAGTCAGCATTCCTGGAAGTGTTCAAAAACCATGTAGATGAGGCCCTCAGTGACATGGGTTAGTGGTGGTCTTGGCAGTGCTGAGGAGCAGTTGGACTTGATGATATTAAATGTCTTTTCCAACCCAGATGATTCTGTGGTTCTATGATGTTTTGCAACTGAAGGCCTGGCCATGCCCAGGCACCACCTGGTTTTGCCCCGCTCACATCCCCTATGCTGCCTATGGATGGGGAAGCACATGAGACCTTTTCCTTTCAGAACCCTGTAGGCGTTGGTTGCTACGAGACCTCCAAGCATGAAAAATACCCTCAGAAGATAAGATACCAGTCCCTGTACCAGTGTGATGCCCAGCGGTACCTGAGCGACCTGAAGCAGGACGCCTACTTGCTGTAAGTCTGATAGACAAGGGGCTGTAAGTGGTTTCACATTGGCTTATAGGTAAATCATCTTGAGCAGCTCTGGGGAGACTCTCAGACAGTACAACTGATGTGAGATGGGATGATCATGTAGTTAAATCATGGATTGGGACTGAGAAATGCTCACCAGCCCCACCACAGGGTCCACCTGTGGACAGGGAGGTTGGTATTGCTGCACCTCTCCCCTCCCTTTGTGCTTCCTCATTGCATAGGGATTTGGGGAGGGTTAAAGAACTGGATCTTGAGACACTAGAGAGATGCTGAGGTGGTTTTTGTATCTTGTGAAATGCAATTTGCCTGTGGCAGAGGTGTACGCTAGTAGTTTTCATTGGGTTAGAGAAGGCAGCCTGGGAAGGACTGGATGGGCCCAAGTTAGTAGGCCAGGTCTACTGGGGGCTGGTGGAGCTGATCTGGCAAAGAAGAGGGAGAGTGGTTTTGGTAGGAGGCTTGCCAGGCTGGTCAAGGTTTCTTTAAACTAGATGTGTTGGGGGAGAGGAGCATCGTTTCATCCCATCACACCCAGTCAGTTGCCAGCACCTACAATAAATGCTTGGAGCGATACAGAGATATTCCAGCTGCTCCAGCCAATGAGCCGGCTTCATTTGGAGCTCGGCTCAGATGCCTCTATACAAACGCCCGTAGCATGGGAAACAAACAAGAGGAATTAGAGATGTGTGCATGACTACGGGAGTATGATATAGTAGGCATCACAGAAACATGGTGGGATGGCTCCTACGACTGGAGTGTTGGAATGGAAGGTTACAGGCTCTTTAGAAAAGACAGGCCTGGCAGGTAGGGAGGGGAAGTTGCTATTTATGTTAGGGATAGGCTGGAGAGTATGGAACTCTGTCTGGGGACGGGTGAGCAGTCGACAGAGAGTTTGTGGATCGGGGTTAAAGGGAGAACAGCGATGGGGGACATCACTGTGGGGATCTGTTACAGACCACCTGATCAAGAGGAATCTGTGGATGAAGTGCTCTATAGACAGATAGGAACAGCCTCATGCTCACAGGCCCTTGTTCTCATGGGGGACTTCAACCACCCTGACATCTGTGGGAGTGAAGGTACGGCCCGGCACAAGCAATCCAGGAGGTTCCTCGATTGTGTGGAAGACAACTTCCTTCTGCAAGTAATAGAGGAGCCGACAAGGAGAGGTGCCATGCTTGACCTCGTGCTCACCAACAGGGAAGGGCTGGTTGGAAATGTGATGCTCCAGGGCAGCCTTGGATGCAGCGACCACGAGATGGTCGAATTCGAGATCCTCAGGACAGTGAGAAGAGCGTGCAGCAAGGTCGCTGCCCTGGACTTCAAGAGAGCAGATTTTGGCCTCTTCAGGAGCCTGCTTAGTAAGGTTCCATGGGATACAGCCCTAGAGGGCAAGCGGGCCCAAGACTCTTGGTTGTTACTCAAGGATCACCTGCTCCAAGTTCAGGAGTGTTGCATCCCAACTAGAAGGGTCAGGAGACCTCCTTGGATGGATAAGGAGGAAAATTCAAAGGAAAAAAGAGGCTTATAGAAGGTGGAAGCAGGGACAGGCGGCCTGGGAAGAATACAGGGATGTTGTCCAGGAAGCTAGGGACCAGGTTAGGAAAGCTAAGGCCCAGTTAGAATTGAACTTGGCTAGGGATGTGAAGGATAACAGGAAGGGATTCTATAGGTACGTAGCGAATAAAAGACAGACTAGGGACAACGTAGGCCCCCTTCGGAAGCTATCAGGACAACTGGCTACCCTGGATTTGGAGAAGGCTGAGGTTCTTAATGACTTCTTTGCCTCAGTCTTCACTGGCAAAGGCTCTGACTGCACCACCCAAGTCTTGGAAGGCGGACGCAGGGACTGTAAGAATGAAGACCCTAGGCCCACTGTAGGAGAGGATCTGGTTCGAGACCATCTTAAAAACCTAAACGTACAAAAGTCCATGGGACCTGACGAAATCCATCTGCGGGTCCTGAAGGAGCTGGTGAATGAAGTTGCTAAGCCACTGTCCATCATATTTGAAAGATCATGGCAGTCAGGTGAAGTTCCCGACGACTGGAAAAAGGGAAATATAACCCCCATTTTCAAGGAGGGGAAAATGGATGACCCGGGGAATTACAGACCAGTCAGTCTCACCTCTGTGCCTGGCAAACTCTTGGAGCAGATTCTCCTGGAAGGCATGCTAAGGCACATGAAAAACAAGGAGGAGCTTGGTGACAGCCAGCATGGCTTCACTAAGGGGAAATCCTGCCTGACCAATTTGGTGGCCTTCTATGATGGGGCTACGAAACTGATGGACAGGGACAGAGCAGTTGATGTCATCTACCTGGACTTGTGCAAAGCGTTTGACACTGTCCCACATGACATCCTTGTCTCTAAATTGGAGAGACATCAATTTGATGGGTGGACCACTCGGTGGATAAAGAACTGGCTGGATGGCCGCACGCAAAGAGTTGTGGTCAATGGCTCGATGTCTGGCTGGAGACCGGTAACGAGTGGTGTCCCTCAGGGATCGGTGTTGGGACCGGTCTTGTTCAACATCTTTGTTGGTGACATGGACAGTGGGATTGAGTGCGCCCTCAGCAAGTTTGCCGATGACACCAAGCTGTGTGGTTCGGTTGATACGCCGGAGGGAAGGGATGCCATCCAGAGGGATCTCGACACGCTTGTGAGGTGGGCTGATGCCAACCTGATGAAGTTTAACCATGCCAAGTGCAAGGTCCTACACCTGGGTCAGAGCAATCCCAGGCACAGCTGCAGGTTGGGCAGAGAAGAGATTCAGAGCAGCCCTGCAGAGAAGGACTTGGAGGTGTTGGTCGATGAGAAAATGAACATGAGCCGGCTGCAGTGTGCACTCACAGCCCAGAAAGCAACCGTATCCTGGGCTGCATTAAAAGGAGCGTGACCAGCAGGTCAAAGGAGGTGATCCTGCCCCTCTACTCTGCTCTCGTGAGACCTCACTTGGAGCATTGTGTGCAGTTCTGGTGTCCTCAACATAAAAAGGACATGGAACTGTTGGAACAAGTGCAGAGGAGGCCAAGAGGATGATCAGGGGACTGGAGCACCTCCTGTATGAAGAGAGGCCGAGAAAGTTGGGGCTGTTCAGCCTGGAGAAGAGAAGCTGCGTGGAGACCTCAGAGCAGCTTCCAGTATCTGAAGGGGGCCTACAAGGATGCTGGGGAGGGACTCTTCATCAGGGACTGTAGTGACAGGACAAGGGGTAACGGGTTCAAACTGAAACAGGGGAAGTTTAGATTGGATCTAAGGAAGAAATTCTTTACTGAGAGGGTGGTGAGGCACTGGAATGGGTTGCCCAGGGAGGTTGTGAATGCTCCATCCTTGGCGGTGTTCAAGGCCAAGTTGGATGAGGCCTTGGGTGACATGGTTTAGTGTGAGGTGTCCCAGCCCATGGCAGGGGGGTTGGAACTGGATGATCTTAATGTCCTTTCCAACTCTAACTATTCTATGATTCTATGATTCTATAATTAGGCTGCCTGGACTCGTTCCCAGTGCAGGCACTGGACTGCTCCACAGCCCTGAACAGAAATCACCTTCTCAGGCTGTGCCTTGATTTACCCATGTGAGGAGGGAAGATAACACACCTCACTTGCACCACAAAGGACTTTGAAACTGCTAGTGTGATAGCCCGGTGAAGCAGGCAGGAAGGACACTAATGAGAGGCCTCAGGGTAGCCGTCTGCTCTCACCTTCACTTATGGCCAAGATCAGCAAGTTGCTTTGGTGGCACTGGCAGCTCTGCAGAGGTTTTTCTTCACCTCCAGAGAGTAGGTAGAAATCAGTCTTGGCTGAATATAACTTGACAGCTTTCAGTGGAGCAACCAGAAATCAGCTGTTCTGTGATGGAGGAGGCAGAATGGAGTCTAGCCTTCAATATTGCCCAGCTTTGTTCATCTTGCAGCTGGAATAAAAGAATATGTGAACAGTGAGCAGGACTTGGAATTCAACTGCATCTCTGACCAAATAGCACCAGCTTCAGAACCACTCTTCAGATTACATCAAGTTACAGCTGTGCTTTTAAGGGGGTAGTCAGACTTTTGAGAGCTCTGTTCATCCCTGTGCTCGTTAAGACTAATGAACCATGGACTGGTTTGGGTTGGAAGGGACCTTAAAGCTCATCCAGTTCCAACCCCCTGCCATGGGCAGGGACACCTTCCACTAGAGCAGCTTGCTCCAAGCCCTGTCCAACCTGGCCTTAAACACTGCCAGGGATGGGGCAGCCACAGCTTCTCTGGGCACCCTGTGCCAGCGCCTCAGCACCCTCACAGGGAGGAACTTCTGCCTAAGAGCTCATCTCAGTCTCCCCTCTGGCAGGTTAAAGCCATTGCCCTTGTCCTGTCCCTACAGGCCCTTGTCCCAAGCCCCTCTCCAGGTTTCCTGCAGCCCCTTTAGGCACTGGAGCTGCTCTAAGGTCTCCCCTTCAGGAGCCTTCTCTTCTCGAGGCTGACCCAGCCCAGCTCTCTCAGCCTGGCTCCAGAGCAGAGCTGCTCCAGCCCTCGCAGCATCTCCATGGCCTCCTCTGGCCTCAAGATAAATAAGATTAATCCAGCCAGTAATCTGAGCCCACTGAATCACATCTTCTTCCCACAGCAAGCGGCTCAAGCCTGTTGCTAAAATCAACTGGTGTGATTTGATTTCTGCTCCACGTTGTCCAGATACCTCTGAAGAAATCACTTTTCCAAAAGTAAGATGGTGCTGGAAAGCCCAAATCAGTGAGTAAACAGCAGACATGGCAGCAGGGGAGACAGGGTAGATGAAAATGCTTACAGCTGTTGGCACACAAGTCAAGAGATCGGAAACAGCTCAAGTTTTGCCCTGTGCTAATAAAACACTCAGACAAGGAACAGTCTTTTCTGTCAGTAATTATTTCCACCTTGGGCTTTGTAAAAGTGACAGGCTTCAGAAGAGGGTGACAGATACTGCCTGTCCTCTGAAGTATGGTCTGCTGGCACTTCACGGCTCATTGTGTTGAACACTTGTGCTCAAACGATGCTACTTAAAGAAGCCGCAGGTACCTGTGATACCACAGCTGGACCACCAACACAACTCGGGGGAGAGCTGTGGCTGCAAATGCACTGCTGTAGAGTAGCAGGGTAGTAACTGGCCCTTAGTAACTGCCTGTATGTTCTGTGCTGCCTTTAATGTGGCTGCATGCAGGGATCTTCATCCCAAGCTGCAATGTACAGCTTCACTTGAATTAACAATGCAAAGGTTTTATAGAGTCATGGGATTGTTTAGGTTGGATGGGACCTTAAAGCTCAGCCAGTTCCAACCCCCTGCCATGGGCAGGAACACCTTCCACTAGAGCAGGTTGCTCCAAGCCTCGTCCAATCTGGCCTTGAACACTGCCAGGGAGGGAACTGGGGGGAATTTAATGTCATCATTCCACATTTTTTGGGATATTAAATCCTAGACGTGATGGAGAAAGTAAAAGGAACAGAGTTGTGTCAGTGGCAAAGGAGGATGGCCATAAAAATGCACTGAGAGTATATTGGTTCACTTAAGAGTTAAGCTTTATGAAGTCTCACACTAGTGTTTAGACCAGACTGGAATAATTAAATTGAGGTGTAATTATATGTTAGTTGTGGCTAATTAAATATGCTAATTAACCTGCATTATCCTTTGGTGGGGGAAGATAACTGAGCACAGGTAGAACTGCACAGAGTTAAGGAAATCCTGATGATTGTTGTGGAGAGGCAGAGGAAGGAGGTCCCTGATAGGCAACGTCTGAGCAGGGATGTGGGTGAGTGCTTGCTCCAGAGATACTGCTGGGGCAGCAGAAGAGGCTTGTGACACACAGCGGGTCAAGGCCAGCATGGAATGTGATTAAACGAAGGTGGTTTCAGCTGGCCTGAGGCATTTAGCAGCCTGGATTTCAGAAAGAAGCCTGGAGCTGCCTTCTGGAAAGGGAATGAAAAGCTGTGACCACCAGAGGGGCAGAAACACCTCTGACAGCCCACACAGCTGCTGTGAGGGCATTTTCCAAGGCAAGAGATGTGGATATGAAACTCCTCAGGCTAAAGAGTGCCCTGAATCTTCATCCTCCCTTCTGTGGCTGCTCATTCAAACAAGGGATTAGATTTATTAGTGTGAAGGGAGAAGAATAAAGTAGCTATCAACAGCTGTAGCACCTAAATCCAACAGGGAAAGAATGAAGTGAAAGAAGGGGAGATCACGGTAACTGGAATCATGAGGCTACGTGGTGTTAGTGGGGCATCACTGAAGGGTTAAGGCTCAGCTGTATGGTGTTTGTTTTGTACAGTGTGTCTTGGGGCAGAGATAAGTGTTGACTCACAGACTTCAAAGCCATTCCTTCACTGTCTGCAGCACCAGGGTCCTCCCCTCCCCAGTAGCAATGCTTCCTCACCAGCAGCATTCCTCAGTGATGACCAACCATTTGAAACAGGACAGTAAGCAGGAAAAATGACCTTGGCAGCTGTTGAAAAGTAAGCGATTACGAAAGGACACCCCTGTGAGCGGTATGCTGGCTAGATCTTTATTTTAAACAGCCCAGACAACCAAAAAGTAAGAGCAATTATGCATGTGCATGTGTGGGACTGATAGAGTTACAGTACCCAGTATCATTCAAAGTTTGCCAATAAATTAAGGAGTGAAAACCCAAATACAGTGCATACCTAAAGATCATCAGCACGTAGGTGAGAGAAACACAGCCTAAAGAAAAGTATTTGCATATCCTCTAGCTGTTTTAACATGGCCCTTTAAAAGCTAACCAAACCCAATCTTGCTCTGTGCAGGTTATCTTACAAACACTGGGCTAAATGGTAGCTTTGCCCCAGGGACAAGGGGCAGGAAGGCTGGTTACACCCTGAGCATCAGCCTTTGCCTTCCCCTGCACCCCGGGACGGTGTAGCAGACACTCTTGGATCACTGACACAGCTCCTGCCCTGCTCTGCATGGGCTGTGTCTCCCCATGGAAGGCTGCCCCTGCTACCAGTCCCCTGCACTGGGTTTTGATCATAAGGGGTACCTTATCTGCACACAAGCTGCCCAGCACACAGTGTGAGTACCAGGCCAACCTGATTCTTGTTACTGCTTTATCATTGGTTTCATCTGGACAGTAAACATCCATCTATCAATAAATAAAATCATTGGTTTAGCACACATAGAAATTAAGCCTCCCACTGGTAACTGTTTAAGAAGTTCCTCATGTTACCCTCTACACAAGAAAATGACTTTCTTCTCCCTCAAGCTCAGTAAGGTTTCAAGTAATAAGTTTAAATACTGCTTGGGCAAGACACGGGCTTGGTTTGGAACCCAAAAGCAGCAGACGGGGGGACTGAGCAGTACTTGCTGCTGATTTCCTCTAAAGGTGACTGAAACAGTCCTTTTACAAAGCCTATCAACCTAATCCAGCTAAAACAAAAAGCAAAAATGGGACTCGAGTCAGAACCAAGGCCTGTGTGTGTCAAGACTCACAACCACAGTTGTTCTTATCCACAGCCACTTGCTCTAACAAACCTCATGTAAAGAAAGCCTGGACTTCCTCTTCCTACTGGCCAGGCCAGAATGGTCTGAAATAACCCACATCTTCCTCCAACCAAGTATTCATAAGGCACTAAAATAAAGCAATGACCAAAACCCCCCAAAAAACCCAAAACAACCCCAAAAAATCCACATAAAGTGACCCACAATGAATAAAACCTGAAATCAAAACCTGGCTATATGAAATAGCAGCAATTTCTTCAGTAGTCTGCAAAGCCAGAACACAGATACTCGTGGGGCAACCCCCCAATGCACTGTTAGCCAACTACAAAGCACCTAAACCCTACATCCACTTACGCTTTACAATCAAAACTGATCTGATAGGCACAAGTAAAAAGCGTTTTATTCACACCTCAACGCTTCGTTTTGAAACTGAAGCCCCTGCCAGAGAGTTTTCACTGCTCTGCTGACACGACAGCACAGTACAACCCATGTGGCACAGCACCACAGAGCAGCTGGAAGGTTATGGTACCACTGCTGAGGTGGTCTACCAGTTACCAACCGGGGGCAAACGGTTTTCAACATCATGATCAATGTGACAACGTGTTCAGCTTTGGCACCTCTTTCTGCACCCTCCCTACTGTTTTCAGAAGTCATGTTAAATCAAGCTATAGCACACAGCTGGTGTGACTCCAGCATCTTCATCCTTTCCAACTGTTCTTCTTATGCTCGGAAATAGGTGAATCCACCCATGTCACATTAGATACAAAGGCTAGCACTTGGAAGAGCTCTTCAAAACAATCACTTTGAATTTGGAAAATCCATTTGAAAACATACAAAGAAATACTAAACATAAAGTCATAAAGCAGGAATTCATATCTTTAAACATCAACAAGAATGAGCTTATTTGGACAGCAATAAAGCTTTTTTTGTTTTTAAAGGATATACTGACTAGCTATAGGTAAATTCATCTTTCCCTGATTGCTTGGTTAGACTATCCAGGCTCAGTGCCTTGCAGCCTTGCAGATTTTGTCATACACTTCTGGAAAGGCATCCTTGCAATTCATCTGCTCCCGGAGCTTGTGGTATAAGGAACCATCAAACATATCCCAGAACTCCTCACGGGTCATGTAGCAATCTGCATACAGCATCTGGAAACTGGAGAGGAGGGGAAAATAAACCAGGGACAATATTAATTGTGCCAGAAGATATATCAAGTATAAAGAAAAATGTCAGGGCAGCAAATATTCAACCAAAAAACCCCATTAAAAATACTTTTAAAAGGCAGGCAAATATAATTGCTCACATGGATTATGCTGCAACACTCAGCCAATTGTGTTTTGTGGATTTAACATTACCATGATCTCTTTTCCTTAAGGAAATAACATGTAATGGTGAAAACAGCAGAATACTGCTAGAGTCGTTTTAGTGAAGGGGAAGATGGGAAAAGAAAGCAGTTAAAATAACTGTTGCTTTTACAATATGGTTCAGAACCCTTCTTTAGCCATCAATGTACCGATGCTTGCATTAGTTTTGTTACTACAAAAAGAAGGACCAACAAATGTGTATAAAACAGTGGTTCACGTTAGAGATTCTGACCACGTGCAGCCAAATCTTCTGACAACTTGTATGCTAACAGCTTGTGTTCACAGAAACACAAGTCTGGAGAGAACCAGAAGTTCCCTCAAATCAAGAGTTTGGCCCCTTGCACTGAAACGCTCACATAACCTAAATTATCCCTGGCAGATACTTTTCTAACTGCTCTTGAAAGCCTGTTTGCCTTTTCTTCCATTCAAACCCTTTCAATCCCAGCTTCAGAAAAAGGAATTGCTTTTTCTGCACGCTTTCTTATGATCCATGGAGGTGCAATCATGGCATCTTGTATTAGTCTGTGTTACAAAATGCATTCAAGGCAGATGTAGCAACGTGTTCTTTGACTTTTTAGCTTCTCTGAACTGCACATTGAGAATATACCAGGCTGAGGAGACAAAGTTATAGTGTAAATGAAGCAGAGTGTAACAAAGGTTCATTTACAAAACTAAATGAAACGCTTCTTTAGCTGTGGGCAACTCCCCGCTTTCATCCTGTGCTCTCCAAAATGCAGCAGTAAAACACAAATTGTTACATGAAAGCTCTCTGGTTGTGTGTGATTATGAAACTGTGAGATTAAGCATTTATCCCTTGTTCGTTTCCCAGGGACAGGTAGAGAAAAGACAAAACTTTGTTAGTAAAGGGCTTTAAATTAAAAGCTTGATTTCCAGTTAATTAAAAAAAAGCTTAAAATTAGCTTTCAGTTGCTTTGTTCTCTGGCAGATCACTTAGAGCAGCTAAAAGTCATTTACACTCTTCAAATCATCTTGAAGCAGACTCACCACTGGTACTGAGCCACATGGGAGACAATCACTGTTAGACTGAGAAGTAGGTCAAAATAGAATTGGGGATAAATCATACTGATGGTGTAAAAATGCCATGTAGTTGTTTTTTGTTCCTGAGAAACAAGCCTGGAACTGCTTCTCCACTGACACTACTACAGCAAATGAGGCTGGCAGGAGTCTGTGACAGATGGTGGGCACGTATCTCACGCCTACTGTGGCCCTGTGTAATAGCAATCAGGGCAAGGAAAAGGAAGCTATGGAAGTACAAGTTGTGAGGGAGGAAAGGCTCCCACCACTGCACAAAGACGAGTCAAGGCTGGCCTCCCTCTGCAAGGACATGCCAGCACAAGGACGGGGCAGAGCCGCAGCATGACGCTGCAGGGAGCACAACAGTCCCAAGGGCAGGGAAGCAGGGAAGCTGCCCAAACCTTGACAGCCTCTGGCATTCCTGAAGGGACTGAAGCCAAAACAGCACTTGCTCTGCTCCCGCTCTGAACCAGCTGAAAGACATCAGCCCCCATACAGGCAGCTCAGTGGCTGGCTTCCTGAGGGCAGGGCTAACAGCTGTGCTGAGAGCTGCTTACGGGCAGCAACTGCTTTGTGTACAGTCAGTACAAATCTGCCAAGGCCTCTCTTCACCTGAGTGGCTGCATGGATGAGTTTTGTTGCAGCAGAGACTCCACTCCCAGCCAGTGGTTTGGTTTTGCAATAAAGTCATAAAAGTGAATCATATTTCCAAATCATAACATCAAAATTACTAATTAAAATCAGTTCTCTGGTGGTTAAATTATTGCAATATTTAAGTGCTGTGGGATTAAATAACTGTTTAAACCACAAGGGTGTAAATTCTATGGCATTATTACTATTCTAAGGAGTGGGATCCTTACCCATGCACACTTCTTACAAACTTTTCCATTTGCCTCATCGAAGCTCTGGCTTCAAATTGTTTCCTTTTGGGCTCTCCATAAGCTCCTATATCCACGTAGAGTTCCGCTTCATCACCTTTTGGATGGACCATACCAGGATTATTGGGCAGTATGAAAGGACATAGCCAAAGAGGGTACACCTGCAGAGGCAAGAAAACACTTTTTCGCTTATCTTTAACAAACAACCCTTTAAGCTATCTCTTAATAAAGGTGACAAATGAAGAGTTGCAGAATTCTTCCCAATTTGGGATTGAAACGTGCACAGCTCTTCCTTTCCAATTGTCTTGCTGTGGTTGTTAGCTGCACTTGCTAATGACCGCAACAGAAATAGACTGAGATGCTCAGAATACACACTGTGTCCTAGAATTACATCTCCTCCCCCTCAGATATGTGAAACGAAACAAAACCGAACCATCCCTCATCCCAAAGCAACAACTTGAATACACACTCTGAGCAAAGAGAATGAAGAGTTTTCGTTTCCAGGCCAGTGTAAAATTGAAATTGCTAGGTTTGTACTTCTTACACTAACTGAATTCAGCAATAAAAGCAAGAAAGGGAAATTAGTTCCTGCAGGTGGGGTTTAGTGAGACCACCAGTCATTTTAGAATCATAGAATGGTTTGGGTTGGCAAGGAACTTACGAACATCCAGTTCCAACTCCCTGCCTCACACTAGGCCATGTCACCCAAGGCTCAAAGTTCAAGTTTCACTAAGTGATAAAATCTTTCAGAAGTGCTGGCCTTCTGCTAAAGTTTGAACCTCGCTTGCTCACTGTGTTCATTTCTTCTGCAGCCTTGCAAAAAGGCAAAGCACAGCACTCCCTGGGATACAATCATGACCTTCTACACAAGCCCCCTATTGTGCCTTATGATCAACAGTCACAGCTCTTATCACAAACAGTCCGCGATTTGCTACATTTTAAACCCATGTGTTCTTACATTAAGGTCATCATGGAAGGTCTGGATAGATTTTTCAAGGCTCTTCATTGGCACCAGCATGTCCTGTACAACATGGTGTTGCTCATATAGCTTTCGAATAGCTTCTCCTTGGGTGAGTTTCAACAAGGAGATTTTGGGAGGAACCATCCAGCCAAACACATAACGGAAAACAGGGTTATTGCCAAAGGGGATGATATCCTTGAAAGAGGAAAGGAAAGAAGTTTTACTTAAGAATGTGTAAGTGAACCAAAAAACAATGCTTCAGAATCCTCACAGCAATATTAAACCAGATTTTCAATAAATTTAACTGATGATACTTTTGCTAAACTCCTGTAATGCAAATATGAACAAATAAGAGAGGCCTGGACTGAGCTTAGCTACACAGCCCAGCCTGAAGCCCTCTCTAATTACGATGATTGATTTTCAGTCATATGAATCACAACTTACTCAGCCCCAAATCTCTTCAGAGAATGAAGTTCAGAGAACAGTAAGAGATTATCTTAAAACATCTAAGGAAGGAGTGCATAAGAAGCTAAACTCATAGAACTCTTCCAAGAATAAACACACACAAGGTAAGTTCTTTAAAAGAATTCTAAAGCTATAAAATGTTAAGTACTTCCTGCATAGGCAGCTGCTGCTTTAACTTCTCCAGGAGCTGAAAAGATCCAGTATCTCACTCCAGAGATTCAAAAGGTAGCAATGGAACTCTTTCAAAATGCCACACAAAGTTTTGTGTAAATGCACATCTCAACAAAGTAATGACCAGTCAAAGTAACGGCCTTACTGCATAATTACTATTCATAGTTTAGACAGGGAAGATTTTCAGCCCTGATTTCAGTCATGTTTTTCCCACCGTGTGTCTTTGAAAATCACTTTGTAGGCATAAAAGTTTAATGCTGAGCTATGTACTTTAGGTCTAAATTCAGAAAAGCACTAAACAGAAATTAGGAGGTTATGATCTAACACCATATATATAAAAAAGTACCTTTGGATTTGTTTTGCCCAAATGCAGGACTTTTAAATTTGCCATAAACTTCATTACTTTTAATGCCATGAAAGGCAGAAGCGTTGCCAAGGAGAAGGTACATTGTACCCACACTGGGAAAGAGCATGGTACCTTCCTGCAGGTGTTATTTTTTAATTCTAGAACTGGTCTTACCTGCAGCTCCCAGAAGATACTGCGCGTATGTCTATGGTAATAATGTCTTGCAGGAACGTATTCTGTTCCAGTCGTATCATCTTTCAAATACTTCTCCACATGCTTAAAGAACCACGGCTTGTAGTAGTTGCCAATTCTGTTTATCTGCAAGAAAATACGCATTCCTTAGCAAACACCAACACAGAAAACAGTAACACCTTACTAGACAACATTAAGTATGTCCCCAAGTTCCTTTACTGTGACGAATCAATGCTACACCCTCTGTGACAGCGTGAACGAGACTGTCACCAAAGATCCAGGCAGCCTTCAGTTCTCCACACGCATGGCTGCTGCTTTCCTTTCTTGCCACTAAGGTTTAATTCAGATAAGGGTTGCTAAGGCTTGGCTGTTACCAGTTAATTAAGAGACCATGAATGTGACAGAACTGGATTCCTAAAATACCAGTCTCTCAACTCATTGTTAACTGAAAGTCTCATATAGCAGAGGAGAAAGATCCAGGTGGAGGACAGCAGTGAGCAGCTGGCATGTCCCTCCTGTAAACGTCCCTGATGTGTTTTACCAACATGAGCTGTATTAAAAGCTTGCTGAGGAAAGAATTACCCTGAATAACTGCACTATAAAGCAGCCTTGTTCTGCATATGAGAGAAGACACTTGTCTTCCTCCTTAGGTGCTGCAATGACAAGGCTGTAGATTAAATTATTAGCTGGAATAATGAAATGAGTGGATCATTTAATTCTCAGATGAAGAGATTTAGAGTAAAGACTGTTGTAGCAGCAAAGAGCTGTAGTTTAAAATATTATAATGGATGGATCTCACTTTTAGTCCCATGCTAAGAGAGTGTTCCTAATGATTCTGGGTTTATACTGGCATGTAGTACAGCTTCAGTTAAACTTTGGGGGTATTTTTATTCTGTGAGTAACTTCCCCTTACTTACCTTGCTCGGCTCAGCTTCATCAGTCAGGACTCCCGTCATGATGACTGCTTCTTCCAAAGAATATACAAGTCCTTCCACAAAACTATTCTCCTTTTTCTTAGACTCTTCAGTAAACTTCTCACAGATGTTCTGCAGTCCTCTCACAGGCTTATAATGAATTTTGACATATTTCTTGGCAGGAATCATTTTTATTTCCGCTGCAACCAGGAAACCCAGAGTACCACAAGACCAAGGCACTGCATAAAATAGGTCTGAGTTTTCAGTCTGCAAAAAGTATGTCATACTCAATCATATATCCACACTGAAAACTGTCAACGACATTGTAAATGATATCAAAAGAACAGTTTGTCTTACTGGTGAACATCTCACAAGGCTTCCATCAGCAAGAACAAGTTCATAGGCCACACAGGTGTGTTGAAAAAGTCCATAGATGTGGGATGAAGACTCAATGCCAGTTCCCATGATCAGGCCACCTTATCAAGAGAGCACATAACGAATCAAATGAAACACATTGAGAAATGAAGGTGATTTATGAGAACAAAACCCCACTGTCAAGCTCTGAGCATGCTTTGAAGACTATTTAAAAACTAAATATAACGGGAGTGCTTACAACATAAATACCACAACAGACATCAGGTTCAACAGAGTATTCTGGAACCTTCAAAATAATGCAACATGTTACTGCATAAAAAGCAGTGACATGTTGCATTATCAACAAAATCAGTGAGTCTCCTGTCGTCAAAACAACCCTTACCTACTGTAAGATCATCAAGCTCTGGTACCACAGGAATAGTCCAGCCCATGGGATTCAGGTATGCAGTCAACTGGCCCATGGTCACCAAAGGTTCCACACGAACAACCTAAAAAGCAAAAAAATCCCAATCCAATTGCCCCCACCAAACATGAATTAAGTGTTCAGCATTAAGGATGACAAAACACAGCCAACTAGATTGTGCTTCCATCTGTTATCAGAATTCAGAGACTTACTTTCCTAAGAGCACTACTAAAAATAGTTGAAACTGTTTAGTGATTCCTCCTCTGCCTCAACATCTTGTTGCTCAGTCCCCCAAACCACAAATCAATCTGGTCTTTTAGACTTCAGCACAGAAAAGCTAAGCAATTCCATATGCTGGGGTTTTTTTGATAGAATGATACAAGCACACACTGTAAAGCCTGGTGGATCTACTGCTATAAAAATCCTTTGTTCTTTATGGTGTCCCTGCTCATGGAAGGGGCGTTGGAACTAGATGATCTTAAGGTCCTTTCCAACCCCAACTATTCTATGATTCTATGAATCGAATCTCTTCAGCTACAAATGTAGTTTAAAAAACCTGCAAACTTCATTATTACAAAAGCTTTGTGATGAATTTGTTACCTGTCTTTCACTGTCCACTTCCAGAACATCCATTAAGTTGATCATGATGTTCTTATGAGTCTTCTTATATTTCCCAACACGCAGTGATACAGTCAACCAGCCAGGCCGGCCAGTGCACATATATCTTTTGCTGCCTTCATCTTTCCACTCCCGAACCTGCAAGAGGTAACAACTGAGGTGATGCTCTGAGGCATACATGTGCCATCAATAACGTGTACCAGAAACATTTTCCCTCTCTGTGGAATAGTGTTACTCCTCTACGTGCATGTTACCTGCAAGTAACAAAGCCTGGATGTCTCTATGTTGAGAAGGGATACTTTGGAAGTCTCTGCAGACCTCTGAACCTCTAAATAAAATACCACCATAAAAGTCAAGTTATGGAGAGAAAGCATTTCTCTACATGTATATACCCATACATATACTCCATAGCTTTGGGGGTTTGGAGAGGGGGGTCAGAAAACTTAGCAAAGAACTAACAAGGAGTTTTCAAACAGGAAACCTTATCCTCTGAGGGAGGTATTATCACTGCCATAAATAATCTAATCTTAGTTCTGTGAAGCTTAATGAAGCAATTCCTCCTCCTAAACACACCAAAAAATGGTCTGAGCCTGCAAATGAACAAGCAAAGGGAGAAAAGTTGAGAAGGGAAATGTGTAAACCACACATTTGATCCATGAATTCTGCAAACCCACAGTGGTTAACATCTGGAGAACAACCATCAAGAGTAGCATTCTCTTCAAAGCCCAACTGCTACTACAGCTGGTGATAGAAAACCCAGCCTCAAACTCTTCAAGAATAACTCCGTGCACATTAATATCGATCTGTATCTGCAATGAACATGAAAGTCAAGGGAGAAAACAGCAGCAGACGTGACAGAAATGCTAGAGAGCACAGACGCATTAGAGACATCTGCATTTATGGGTGGAAGAAGTTGTTTCCCCTTCAATCACCTCTTGGAACTAACAACATCGAGAAGCAGGATGAAGTGGTAATAAACCACAGCATTAAGGCAGCATTCAGAGACTGACATTTCCATGTTACACAAGTACGTGCCTAACCCATGTGAGCACACAGGGACACTACAGCACGTCTCTGAGGATGCCAGCGACAGCAGCCGGCCAGACACATCTGGACTTGCCAGATGTTGATGCCGCAACTTCACGAGGAGTTTCAGACAGGGGAAAACCCGTAACACAGGGGCAGAAACACCCCTGGCTGGCTTTTATTCCTCTGCTTTCTCCCTTCCGGCTGCCGCAACCGGATTCACGGCCCCGTTTAGGAGAGGAAACGGGAAGGGGAGGGCTGCTCGCCGTGGGGCCCCGGCCAGCGCCGGAGAGCAGAGGGCCGGGGATGGGGGGGGAAGCTCTCTCCTGTCAGAGCCCGGGGGGGTCCTCACCTGAGCCTGGATGTGGCGGACCCGCTGTGCGTGCAGCCTCGGGGCGCTGTGGAGGCGCCAGACGGCCCATGCGCGCAGCTGGTAGTAGACGTCGAAGAGGATGGAGAGCGGCAGGAGGAAGAGGCAGACGAAGATCCAGCGGTGGTGCACCAGCACGGCCTCCAGCCCGCGGTGCCTCACCCACAGCAGCAGCAGGAGCAGCCCGGCTCCCAGCGACCACACCGGCGACATGGCGGCCGCCGCTCTGCACGCGCTCCCTCACGGCCGCCGGGACCCCGCCATACCGCGCCCGCCGCTCGCGCCCTCGCCGCCCGGCCACGCCCCTCTCCCCCGCGCGCCCGCGCCCCATTGGCCGCCGCCGGCCTCCTCCGTGAGGAGAGGGGAGGAGAGCGGCCAATGAGAGAGCTCCGGGGAGATCGGACCAGGCGCTGAGGGCGCCGATTGGCTGAGCGCGGCGGGCCCCGCTCTGCCCTCATGGTTCGCGGCGGCCGCTGGCCCCGGCCCCGCTGTGGGGGATCCCCCCCGCCATGGGGCAGCGGGGACGGGGAGGCGGACCCGGACAGGGCTGGGAGCGGCGTAGAGCGGGATCGGAGCCCCGGTCTGAGGCCTGAGGCAGGGGCAGAGCTGGGGATAGGTCCTGAGGTGGGGACAGAGGCTCGGGGGTTGTGGGGAAGGGGATAGGGGCTGAGGCAGAGGGGACCTCCTCGCCAGTCAGGGCTGCGGGGTTCTGGCTCTGGGGACAGGCCTCTGGCAGCTCGGTGGTGGAGGTGCTGAGGTGGTCAGTGTACCTCGGGCAAGGGGCGCACCCTGGTGCCTTTGGGTTGGGGGACGGGAGTAAAACGCCTCCTGCACGCCTCTCATGCTCCTTTGTGGTGTTTTAGGTGTCAGTGCACCTGACAGTGCAGGAATCTCCCACAGAAAGAAGTGCTGTGCCATCCACTTCCTGGCAGGAAGAAGGAGATACCCCCCTCCGAAGCACTGCTTGCTCTCCAAACCCCTGGCAGAAAAATCCTCTCCGCGATGGAACAGGGAGGATATATAAAGTCTGTAAGGGAGATACAACCTGTTTATAAGCTAAACCCCATTACATCCCTCAATAGGTCTGCTGTTTGAGAGGGCAGTGGCAGATGCGCCCCAACAGCAGTGACCACCCCAGGACACGCAGCACAGACCCAAGAGAGCCAGAGGCGCCTTGCCACAGCACTGCTGGGTTCCAAGAGAGACGTGGCATGGAGGTGTTTGGTGAGGACACTGCCATGGTGACACAGCACACCAGCACGTCAGGCGTTTCCTCCTCTTTGCCAGCAGGACAAATACTCACTGTTACCTTTAGCTGCCACAGGAGATACTTGGGAGCACTGAACTGAGAGGGACAGCGGCATTGAGGCTCAGAGCTGTGCTATGGCAGGCAACCACACCTTACAGCCTCCTTCAGACAACTCAGAGGCTTTGCTTTGTCCCACTGCTCTTGTTGAAAGACTGCTCTGAACCTTCACAGCTCTGATATTTGGAAACGGTCTCCCAGTTCCAGCTTTAATTTATTCCCAGGCAAATTACAATCATTGCGCTTGTGCCTACTCTGCCCACTAGCTCTTTTCCTTCTTACATGCAAGCTGATGTTACCTGCTTTAATTTACCAATTCATCTGCTGACTGAAATTATGCGTGGAAAAGAAGTTTCCCATGCCCCAAGAGAGGTTATTGTAACCTCTCTGAAGGAGCTAAATAATTCTTCTCGGTCTGAATGTGATCAAGTGCAGGGCTTACTGGATAACAGCATCATTTATTCATAAGGGGATATTTATACCTGCAGAGCAAACAGCGTTTTGAATTTGTTTTTATGAAGACCTGTTAAAAGTCTTTACAATGTTTTCCATGTCCTGCTCTTCTTTTTGTGAAGCCCTAGGCAGCAAGTAGGTGAGCTCAGAGACCGCGATGTGAAACTGTGCTTTGAAAACAGAGGAGCAAGTGAATCACCATTAAGATGATGGTGAAATTGCCTGTGAACCTAGCAGTGCCAGTCATAGGAAACACAGGAGTCAGAAAGGAATGAGGGAAGGGGAGACGCATGTTTTAAATGCTCTCAGTTTTAGCTATTTTAGGTGTGAGCAAAACATCCTCCAACAATCTATGTGGGCTTAGAAAACATCATGTGTAAATCTGGTTGGAAAAGCTCAGATTCCCTCGGTACCTTTGCAAGGCTAAAATCCCTGCTCTCTTCAGTGAAATTATCATTTTAAGTGTGTTTAAGCTGTTGGTGCTTCTTAAAAAAGCAGCTCCCTTCCTCTTCTCCCTCTCCTGCCATCCCACCCACCCACTTGTGCTGTTCTGGGCACGCTGTGCGGTACAAGTGCTGCTGCTGTCACTCAGTGGAACAGGTTGGGAACTGATCTGACTGAAGAACTGAACTGGGGTTTAGAGCAGTGCTTGTTCCTGCCTGGATCAGCTCTCTGGTGGAATTCGTGTAGGTGCATGGAGTGGAGCAGGGGTCTCTCACTGACTGCCAGAGCTGCCCATCTCCTCATGAGATGCCAGTACTGTGCAGGACTCCATTCATCACCACTCAGGACTTTGTAATAAAGGCTTTTAGACAAGGAAAGAATGAAAAGATGCAGCTGTTTGCCTAAGGAGACAGCTAAAAGGGCAATGATAGTAACATACAGAGCATTTGACATGCAGACAAAAGTTAGCTACAGACTTCTGTCTCCATAAGAGACAGTGGAAGCAAAGGCAGGCGTTGAAAAGCATTAGAAAGCCCTTTTATTCACTCAGGCTCTCACAGCCTGGGCACTGGCTGCCACAGAGCCGCTGTTGAGTGGTACCAGGCTCTCACAAGCACAGGCCTTTTAATAGTAGTAGTTATGAAAACTAATAAGGAATTTGGGAAGGCTGCGAGCCGCCTTAATTCAATAACCAAACCAACACATGGTTACTAAGGGTTAGGACTACATTTCCCTAATCACCTACCTGCAGGTTTGCTTGGCACAGACGTGGTGCTGCCGGAAAAGGGACGTGGTTTCAGAGGGCTGGAGGAAGGTGGTGATCAAACTGATGGGTGAGAAGCTCCCTCTACTGAGGAAACCGAAGTATAATCTGTCGCCTTGAAGGAAAAGCCTGTTGGGGGATGTAGCATGGAGCAGGGCTTCAGTGGGACATCGGCAGATTGAGGCCTGTTGTTCTGGGTATGGGCTGAATGAATCTGGAGTGCTTTTGTGCATCTAGTGAGTGAGGACAAATGTCAGACTTCAGCTTAAGGGCTTCAAGGGAAAAATACAGGGGGATGTTATCAGCTGTTTCATAGAGTGACGGTATCAGAACCATTGACAGAATATTCCAGAGGGATAATACACACTTATCTGTTTCCTCTGAAAGGACAAAGTTGCTTTGTGACACAGCAAGATTCAAAGCCAGCCTGGTCTGGGGAGTGCTCTGTGCTCTCCAAAGCAGGGCTGCACCAGGAGAAGCCCAAACCCCACCTAACACCACATAACCACATGCAGGAATAGGGGGTTTGAAGGCAGCAGAACACTGCTAAATCCTTTAGATACTGTGAACTTAGAAGGAAAATAGCTGATGTGATGATCCTACTTGTCTGAAGAGCAGGAACTTTGGCAATGGAGTGGTTCTGTGTGGCCTTTCTCCACCTGGACGCACATTTGCAAGGCCCAGGAGGTTTCAAAAGACAGCAGAGACATTTCTACTGATGTTTGATTTGTCAAACCTGCTTTCTGCACCTTATAAAACATTCTCTTTGGAGGGTGATGGGAAGAATGTGGTTCGCCTTATGTTACTCAATTGCCTGGCTTCCAGATGGTGTTTTCTGAAAGGTATTTTATCAATAGAACATCCATTATCTAGGATCCACTTTTTGAGTTTCACAAATGTTTCATGTGATGGAGCAGAAATATGTGATGGCTTGAGGAGGAGGAAGGCAGAGGGTTTAGTACAACAGCAGGAGCTATGTTGGCTGTTGAAAAATGCATCCTAGAGGGACTACAGGATTATAGTTACTTTAGAAACTTCCAGGTAGCTCTCAGGGAAAGTGAACCACTGTCTGAAGGCTTAGACAAGGATTTTAGGATGATTAGGCTATTTTAGGTGTAGGTGGATCTAATCTAAAGAGGAAGGACTCGTTCAACTTCTGTGATTGGTCAGGGTCTCCACGTCTAATCCTCAGGGTGACTTTGCTTTTTCTTCCTTCCCTTCCCCTTGTCCTCTCAAGGCTGCAGTCACCCCATTTGCACTGGGAAGGGCTTCACCAAAGAAGGAGTAACTCTGGTGCTGCAAGATGGGACAAAGAACCAAGGATGCTTGGGCTCTACCCTATGTGCTTGCATACTGGCCATGTTGTGTGGCCCCACTCCTCCTAAAATGAGTTACTGCTAGGCGGCTGGTGGGACCCCAGTACATCAGCTTGGGAGGAAGCAGATGTAGGGTGTGAAGTGAAATCTGGAATTTTAGTGATGGCAGAATGGGACCCATCCTTTGGTGGCCATGCACTGCGTTAGGAGGCAAGGTCAGATTCTGGTCAGCACGTTCACAGAGCCACCAAAACCCCCCATGCTGCAGAACGTGCCAGAGCTTTCGTATATTCCCTGTGCCATGTATTAAATCCAGCTTTACAACTGCCTGTGAAAGGACATGCTGTCTGGGGTTTATAAAAAGAATCACTTGTCAAAACAGAGAGCCAGGCTGGGAAAGGAATTCAGCCCTCCCCTCATTGTCACTGGGGCAAGTGTCCTCAGCAGCAAAAATGAACTGACTGTGGCAAGGTTGTGGGCACGATGAGCTGGTTACTGAGGGACCTGGGCTTCCAGCAGTGAAACTACAAACTGAAGGAGGCTGCACTCTTCATGGGTGAGCAGTGAAGGAGAGCAAGCTCATGGGCAACCGTCAGTTGGCTTCATGGCTCTGCAGGGCATGAGGCTGCTTGAAGGTGCAGTTCGGGAAGCAGCAGTGGTCCTGTCTCCTTCTGTCAGTGAGATCCTGGGGACACCAACAGTGATGGGCATCAGAAAAGAGCTGCAATCACTGGAAGGCAATAAACACATTATTTTGGACTCATGGGATAATGGATATATGTACCAGTGGCCTCCAAGGTGCTCAGGGTGAACTTTGCTGTGAAGACAGCTGTGAAGGGACTCCAGGGTACCCTCTCCATCATTTGCCTCTGGCCTCCTCTCGCCTGGAGTGGCAGATGCTGTGGGAACATGCAAAGAGCATTCAGGGCTAATGTGATGGTGAAAGCTTGCCAATGTCACCAAAGGAGAGCACTGGAAGCTATTTTTCTGTACAGTCCAAATTTTCCCGCTGTTCTCAGCTCCCAGCAAATCCATGTGTGTGTGTTTGGCCTCCTGGTACCAGATGTACTCACAGGCCCTTTTCCTTGAAATAAAGCTAAGACTTTCACTGCCTTGGCCGTTGCCATTCTCTCCCCTGGTGCTGTCACTCTGTCACCTGTCTGCTTTCATTTAGTTCAACGTTTAGAACATTTCACTGGCCCAGTCCCAGATGATGTAAACTGATAAAACTCCAGGCCGTGCTCCAAAACCAGCAGTGTAACTGTAGGATCTAGCCCTTACCTACGCCAAAGAGAAACAGAAAAGCTGTAAGCATAGTGAAAAAGGGAAAGAACGACTGAAAAACCCGAAGTTTAATGTTGGTTATGTAAGAATCATACAGCTCTTACACCCAGCAAATCCTTTTCATAAGGGAAGCGATTGCAGCCAGATAAGTTAATAATTAAGGGTGACAAAAATACACCATTGTTGCAATCATAAGGAATCACATTGGTCTTATTGAAGATAAATGGAGGCGTATTTAATATGGTTCAGTGCCGTGCTGATAGGCTTTTTCACTAGAAAACTCAGTATAAAATCAGGTCAAAAGCTGACTGCTGCTGTCTGTTAAGCCAATTTACTTCCCTCTGAGCTTCTCGCCTCCTTCTCGTGGCAGATGTGCCTTGGTGACAATCCATGTTGGGAAGCGACTCCCACGTATATGGAGCTGAGCAGAAGGAAGCCGGAGGCTTTGAGAAGAGGTTCCTGCCCCTTTCTATGGAGAGTGACAAGACGTGCTCCTGCCTATGGAGCATCTCACGGAGATACGGAACCGTCTCAGGCTGAGGACTGAATAAATAGATTGGTCCTCACCCCTGCAAAGAAGTGATTGGCAAAGGTGCCTGTGAGGGAAGGTGATGAGGGTGTGATTGCTCAGTCTCCTTTGATACAAGAGATTCCTGTCAAATTCATTTTGGCAGCCTTGGTTGTAGCAGTACCTGGTAAAACAAGACAGCAATTTCAGTACCTCCTGGCACAACAACCCCAAACTTCTTCATACCTCTAGCACAGAAATGTGATGGCTGCAAAACTGTGCTGACAGGGAGCAGTGGCCTTTCTGTACCCACACACAGGAATCCTGTGACTCTCAGAATAGATTGGAGAAGGGGTAAACACACAGATCCTGTCTCACGTTGAAACCTAGGCACGCTTCCCAACACTTTCTGTCTCCTTCTGCCCTCCCCATCCTCAGCGCTTTACAAAATGCTTAAGGAAAGCATCTGGAGATCAGCCAGCTATAAACCATTGTCATCCCAGGGTGATTAATTACCATTATCTCCAGGATCAGCCAAGAGCCTGTAATAAGCTCTGAACTTCTGTTTCACTGAGGTGTCCATTCTCATCCAGACTAATGCAGATTATAGGGGTGGGATGAGCTCTCCGTCACGCTGGAAGTGGTGCAGTGAGTCACGGAGGGAGGAGAGTTCCATCTCTCTGCATGGAAAGAGTCACCCGCCAGTGCGAGTTGTCAGTTTTCTAGCACAGGAGTCTTCACACCTCCAGAGAAGTGAAACTACGCTCGTTCAGATGAGTAGCCAGACTAGCTCCTAGCTATGGGAAGGAGAGGGTGTATTTTGGGGAGAAAGATTAACTCTCTGGGTCCTGGGTGACTTTAGTGGGAGGTCAAGCAAGGGAAGCCTGTGCTCTCCATCAGGGGTGCCAGGTCTCTGTTTCAGGGGTGAGATGCTGACAGTAACTGGATATGGGAGATAGAGACCTGTTTTTCAGTCTGAAGGTAAGTGATTTAGGTGATGTCTTCCATCTGTTTCTTCACATGAATCTTGTTAAATGTCTGTTACTCACTTTCACATCCTTCCCCTGCTTGCAGACCAGTATGAGGTCTGTTTCTCTGACTCACTGAGGGAACAGATAGGAGCAACCTGCTCTGACACCTCCATAGGAGAAACCATCCACTACTGCTGTTTCTTTCAGGAGTAAACGAGGAGAACACGTTGGGAGTGGAGTCTCCAGAAAGCCTGGAACTACAGAGCTAACCAGAGTGTGAGCCGAATTCACCTCTGAGAGAGCTGGGGCATTGCCCTTGGCTTCACTGGAGATCGGTGATATCCTCAGCCTGACACTTTTCATGCCATTAAGGAGAAGTCACAGCCCGTTATTTCCCAAACTCACCTCTGTCATTGTTTCAGGACTTTGTCTCCAGCTATCTACAAACTCAGGTAGGAAGATGCAAATGTCCCGGGTTAGAAGTGCGGCAAGATGTGCAGGCAGAAATAACAGCTTTACTTGGTCAGCAGACAACATTGCAGGCGAGCTTTGCAGAGAGCAGGCAAGCCTTTGGGCACAGCTGTACAGCCAGAGCAACATCACTGCTGCTGGAAGGAAGAGAAAGACGTTTGCTGTTTGAAATAGGATCATAGAATAGTTAGGGTTGGAAAGGACCTTGAGATCATCCAGTTCCAACCCCCCTGCCATGGGCAGGGACACCTCACACTAAACCATGTCACCCAAGGCCTCATCCAACCTGGCCTTGAACACCGCCAAGGATGGAGCATTCACAACCTCCCTGGGCAACCCATTCCAGTGCCTCACCACCCTCACAGTAAAGAATTTCTTCCTTAGATCCAATCTAAACTTCCCCTGTTTCAGTTTGAACCCGTTACCCCTTGTCCTGTCACTACAGTCCCTGATGAAGAGTCCATCCCCAGCATCCTTGTAGGCCCCCTTCAGATACTGGAAGGCTGCTCTGAGGTCTCCACGCAGCCTTCTCTTCTCCAGGCTGAACAGCCCCAACTTTCTCAGCCTGTCTCCATACGGGAGGTGCTCCAGTCCCCTGATCATCCTCGTGGCCTCCTCTGGACTTGTTCCAACAGTTCCATGTCCTTTTTATGATGAGGACACCAGAACTGCACACAATGCTCCAAGTGAGGTCTCACGAGAGCAGAGTAGATACCCCATGGCATGAAGTAAAGAGAACCAAGCTAAATAACATTACTCCTAAGCTGATCAAGTAACACAGCACCTTTCCCACCACCTATAACCTTCAGAGACCAGATATTCTGACCTGCAAAGGGATTTTGTGCCTGAAAGTGTGTTTGCTTTTTCCCAGCTATATATCTCTTGGGATAACAAAAGGTGCTCCCTTTCCTTTCAGCCGTACCTTGCGTATCTCCTCATGGTTCCAACAGAAGTTTCGCAAGGTTTGCTGGCAGCATAATACCCATCAGCAACCTCCCAGCACAGCACACTGATGTAACCAAGTGCTCATGGGCAGCCCAATGCCAAGCCAGACAGTGAGATAATACAGAGGCACTGGGAGAGGAAACCAGCTGGATCATCTGGATCGGGGTGTGTTGGACACTTGGGCTTCTTTGTGGCTCCACACATGAGCTCCTGAGACAAGCAGGATGGCTGCTCCATCCTTTTCCTAGAAATCATCATTAATGCTGCTTTTAAGCTTCTCTTTTGCATTTCTGTGCTGAAAAAAGCCCCAAACCAACCCATTATCTACTCCCTTGAGACCACTGTAGTAGCTGAGTGCTGCAGAGACATGAAGACTGCACAGGGGCTCGGGGATGTCGGGGTAGTTCATCCTATGTGCAATGCTGAGTTCACTGGAAAGCAAATTAGCCAGTTTTGTCTTTGATTATAAGCTTTTTGAGCACCAGCATTTGGAATCATGGATACACAAAGAGCTTCAGCCTTAGATATTCAATGCATGGAGTGAAGCTGTGTTTCAGCAAGCCAGTGCACATCTTGGCTCGCTCGCTGTGCTCAGGTGTGATGGATGCACTCATGACCAGCATCGAGCTTGACTGGGGAGCCTGCAGGGCTGAAAATCAATGTTCCTTCACCGCGAGCCAAGCGGCAGCTCATGCTCAAGCAGAGCAGCAACATCTGCAGCATGTAAAACACACGGGTGGTGGGGTACGCACGTGTTAGCACAGCGGCAGTGCCTCTTCCCTGAGAGAGGAGCTCACATCTGAGACACACACAGCACATGGGGCCTCCCTGAGCCTAAAACCTCCAGGAGAGCAAGAGAAGTTGTGCCTGACTGAAGACTGAGAGGAGGGAGACTCCTTCATTCCACGCTCCTTCGTAGGCCAGTTCCGAATCCTTTGCAGATTCTGGAGGAAAGCTCTTAGGAACCTCTTCCTGCCCCCATTTGCAACACAGAAACTCCCCTTATAGGGAACTCACAGCTTTATCTTGCCCATTTATCTACATGACAGCCTCAATGGGAGGTGTCACATCAGTCTGAAGCTCCTGTACTAACACAAGTCCTGAATGGAGAGCAGAAGGTGCTTGAAATCACTGCTCCTCCATAAAGCTCTCTGTGGACAAGTCCACTCTCTGTGGACTTCTCTATTTCCAGGACTTTCCACCATAGCCATGCTCGTCAGCATGGTGCAGCTTTGCAAACTGCTGGTTAGGACACTTATTTAAGCTTTAAAACACTCAAGAGGTTTTGGTTCCAGAGGTTTGTTAGATGGTGGCTATAGCCAGTGCAGAAACCACTTCAGAAACTGATATTAAGCAGTGACTGAGATGAATGTGGTTTACACACCTCTTGCTCTTCTGTTACCATTCAAATCCACTAAAAGCCACTGGAACTAAATAATAAGATATATTATGTGCAGAATGTTCCTCTGCAGTTAGTAAAGGCTCAGGGCAAAACCATAGTATAGGAAGAGTACTTTGTGGTGAGTTTGACCAAACCAAGCAAACACCACTTGTGGTCATGGGAATGATCCCTTCTCACATCCAAACATGAGGCTTTTCCTGCTGGAGAGAAAGAATGAGGAGTCCCAAACCCCATACAGCAGAACCACCAATAGGGATCTATGGCCAGCTGCAGGTTCAACCCCAAATAAGCCCTCTGGTGAACATTGCATCACTTGAAGATGTAGGACAAATGTTTCCAAAGCCTGGATTTACCGCTTGGATTAGGCAGGAGTGCCTGAGCCAGTATGTCAACTAACACAACTAATTAGGCATTTTAAGCAGATGCAAATGAAGGCACAGATAAACAGGAGGAGGTTTTCCCCTTGCTTTACATTGCTGGGTGCAGGAATTCCTTCCCATCTACACATCCCAGATGCGCTGCAGCCCCTTAGCAGGCTGCACACACCTCTGCTCTGCCCAATGGCCTGTGCCAAGGGGAAATCCAAAGTGTGCTGGCCCCTTGGGAATGGCTTCTCTATGGATCTAGACAACGTGGGCACCTTCTGCCTGCAGAGATGTGTCCGCTAAAGCCTCTTCAGTGGCTCTTTAGTGGCTCCATCGTGGTGGCAGCACCCTGCTGAGTGCTTGCTGGTGGCAATGGGGCATGGGAGTGTGGCCTGGATACCACATCACCAATGGAGACCTGTGACCTGTCCCAGTGTGCAGGTATGAGGGCCCTGGAAGGGAGCCTGGGCTCCTCACCGTGCCCTGGTGCACCCAGATTCACTCTTGGTGCTCTGCTATCAACCACCTTGTGATGGGGCAGAAAGTGCATGTGCACACACACACAGAGAGGTATGGAGAAAGCTGACTTATTTAGCCTGATTATACAGTGAAATACACTATTTTACATGTGGTTTGCTGCAGCAGCAAAATGAGGTGAACAGTGAATCAAAAAGCAGCACTTCTCCGTGCCAGCAGCGTTGATCAGGCAGCATCCTTACCTGGGGGAGGCAATTACTGGAACAATCTCTTTGCACGTTCCTCCTTTGTTCCTGTTCTTGCAGGGGCTGTAACTGTCTTTTATATCTTCTGGTTTTCCTTGCTGCAGTTTCACTGTGCATGGGATGTTTTACACATGTTGCACAGATATTCTGTCTTTATTCTGGAGAAGCCCTTTCCCTGTGCCCTGTGTGTTGCTGCTCCTTGTGCACCAGCAGGCAAGTTCCCAGAGGGGGATAATGCCCTTTGGCCAAGGTGCTGCTAAGCAGAGGTGCTGGCACCACTCAGCACTTACAGCCTTTGCCTTGATGTGAGATATCTGCCAGGGGTTTGTGGCCACCTAAAGGCCACCACTCTGGGGAGAACAAAAGATTGCACATGGTTGGGGGGCTGGAGGACCCAATGCATCGGCATGGAGCCACCTCACTCTGCAGCCCTGTACTAGGATGAGCACACACAGGCTAACACCACCTACAAGTGCTTTAGGAGCCATTTGACAAGCAAATTTCAGTCAAGTATAATATCAGAACAGGTAATGAGCAGAAGAAGATGTCTCATTGTCCCTTAATAGGGGAGCTGGTGATTCACATCACTGCCTGCATCACTCGTGGATGATAATGTGAGTGCCCTGCAATGGCGTATCTGCGACAGAGGAATGCAGGTGTTCACCCCTGGCATCTCGGGGGACAAATTCCATCCTGCCAAGGAGTAAGGACCATAGTGTTTGGATATATTGTCAGGGATTGCTGCATCCCAGCCCAGTGGGGTGAAACCATGCTGGGGATGAGTGGCGTGAGTGAGGCTGAGTGACCCCTACCCCATGGTGTCTGTGGTGGAGACTCAAACCTGCTGCATGTGAACCAGCCCTCCTCATGCCTCAGTTTACCATTTGTAAACCTCCACAGTGTCTGCAGGTGAAAGGGGCTGCCCCTCAGCTGTGCTGGGTGGCTGCTGAGCACACATGAAGCAGATATGAATCCCATGATGAGGCTTTGCATCAGTCCCTGCAAGCCTGTGCAGATAAACCCTGAGCTGTTTTGGATCCAGCAAGGTGAGGAGCTGCAAGCAGCACAGGAGGAGTAGCCCAGCATTCAGCTACTTTGTCTGTGATGCTCAGCTGTAGCTCGAGAGCATTGCAACAGACCCGTGAGGGTGCACAGCAGTAGCACAGCGTGGCGTGACTGTTGATCAAACAGGTCTGTGATGAGGAAGTGTGCCTGAATCCAGATGCCAGTCACACGAACCACCCTGAACCACGGATCAGAGCGTTCTCAGGTTGTTTGTTATCCAGGTACTCTCATGAGTGCTGCAGGGTGAAAAGATCCAGCTGGAATAGCGAAAGGAGCAATACTGGTGTTCGACAGAGAGGTGAGGAGAACTGAAGTGGTCACAAAACAAGCTTGTGGCTGAGATTATTCAATCCCAGACAGGTTTGTGTTGGAAGGGACCTTAAAGCTCCTCCAGTTCCAACCCCCTGCCACGGGCAGGGACACCTTCCACTGGAGCAGCTTGCTCCAAGCCCCTGTGTCCAACCTGGCCTTGGACACTGCCAGGGATGGGGCAGCCACAGCTTCTCTGGGCACCCTGTGCCAGCGCCTCAGCACCCTCACAGGGAAGACTTTCACAGTAAAGAATTCCTTCCCCCTGTGCTGCAGCATGGGCTCAGAGCAGCAGTGTCCCACCTATGGGGTAGTGATGACCACCACGCAGTGGTGTCCTACCCGTGTGGTGGTGGCGTCCACCGGGTACAAGTGTCCCATGCACGGGATACCTCTCATGGGCTCTGAACCTGATGGTCTCTCCAGGCCCCTTGTCCTCTGGGCCCCGAGTGACCTGGCTCTGGGCTGCCCGACCCTGAGGAGTCCCCACCTGAATCCACCCAGCCGGGGCACGTCCGTGCTCACAGACCCGCTCCCGGCGCTCGCACCGGGAAGCCGCCTCCCGCACAAGCCGCCGGCAGCCGCACGCTGCCTGCGGGGCGGGGAGGGAGCTGCCTTTGACTTCTTCTCCCTCTCTATTCACTACCTTTGTATTCCCCCAGGACCGGCAGCGGGACGGGACCGCGACCGCGCTCCGACGAGCCGGGAGCAACGCGGGGCCGCCGCCCCGACGGGACCGATGGGCGCATCCCGCCTCCCGCCCCGCACCGCCTCCGGCTCCGCCCGCCCCGCGGGCCGGGCTCCGCGGGAGCCGCCGCTCGGCCGGAGCGGGGCTGGCGGCGGCGGGTGAGTACGGCGGCGGGTCCGCGGGTGACCGGACACGGACACGGGCAGCCCCCGATGGCTTTGCCCGAGGGGAGGGAGGTGGCGGGGGCAGCGCAGCCCCGGGCCCGGGGGTGACACCGGATGATGGGCACGGCTCTAGAGGGGATGCGGGGTTCACATCGCCGCCGTCGGGGCGGGAGAGGCGGGGACTGGACCTGATGGAGCACGGGGTGGGGTGCATGTGCTTTGTCCTGCGAGGGGTCCCTTCCATCAGAACCTGCCTTTGGGAGGTGGTGGCACAGTGCGTCTCGGATGCTCCTCTGAAAGCATCGTTATTACTGTGGTCTGGATGGGTACCAATCCCCTGATTAATAATAGTAATATAGTAGTAGTAGTAGTAATAATAACAACAATAATACCACCAAATTTAGGTAGAGGCAGGAAGGAATCTCCTTAATGACACCCTCATGCTTCTCTGTGTCTCTCCCTGGTGTTCCTTTTGGCACACTTCATGTCTTCATCCACATGGCGTGCGGCAGGACAGGCTGTCAGCGCCGTGGAGGGACACGGGCTATGGAGGTGGGTTTTGTCTTGGTGGCACTGGGGGAGATTCAAAACTCTTTTCGTTTTCTCTTGTAGCTGGAGAAGAGTGTTTTTCTGAGTAATGCTTAGTAGACCCTATGAATCACCATCTGCATAACTTTATATGGGGGATGCTATTCTCAGCATCTTAGTAGAACTATGTAAACTATTAACATACGTAGTTGTTTGTACATGCAACACACAAGTCTATTTCCTTGGAAAGGCTATTCCAAAGCAGGTCAAAGGAGGAGACAGGAGAGAACAAAACGTTGGAGTGGCTCAGCAGGTAGAGATGGGTGTTTGGGAGCTGTCTTTGGAGGGGCAGCCCCTCCTCGGAAACCTCACTGGGATGCTGAGTGTCCCAGGAGTGGAGCCAGGGTCAGGCTCAGGGAGCAGAAACTCAGGTCCTGCCTTGGTCTCACATCTCGCTTCCTGCTCTTTTGCCCTGTTCTCCCAAAGGCTGTTGTGCTAAGGAAAAACGTGATGGCTCTTGGAAGGAGGCTCAGGAGAGCTGTGCCAGCCCTGGCAAGGGGCAATGTCACCCTGCACGGAGGAGCCACCTCTGCACACGCATGGTGGGAACAGGAGTAGGCTGGGGGAGCGTTCAGCGCTGCTCCCCGCGGCGCTGGGCTTGTCAAGAGAGAGGAGTTTATTCTCTGGAGCTGTCAATCCGTCACTCCCAGAGCTCCCCGCCTTCCCTCCACATCCGCCTCCCCCTCACTGCCACCGCTCCCAGATGTGCGCAGCGCCGGGGATGCAGAATTCCCTGTGCTCAGGCAGAAGCTCCCAAAGCTCGCCAGGAGAATCGCAGCATCTCCCAGAGCTCGCCAGGCTGACCCCAAAACATTCCAACTCTTGGTGCTGCTCCAGTCCACGCTTGCAGTTTGGGTTGACCTGTCGTTTCCATGCAGCTGGAGCGAGAGATGTGCCGTAGGGGTGTTTCAGATTGTGGGTTACTGGGCCTTGAGCAACCTGCTCTAGTGGAAGGTGTCCCTGCCCACGGCAGGGGGTTGGAACTGGATGAGCTTTAAGGTCCCTTCCAACCCAAATCAGTCTGGGATTCTGTGAACATTGGCTGAAAACGTGCCAGGAAGATGTGATGCTCTCAAAAGGAGTGGGATTCATGGGTCAGTTGAGTCCTTGCGCTCTCCTGAGCATCTACTGCTGCAAGGCAGTGTAAGCCCAGCTTGTCTGCTGCGTCCTGCTCACATCAGGAGGTGAGTTGGAGGATGCTGATCCCTGACAGCACCTAACAGCATCTCTGATAGTCTCTTCTCTGTCTCAGCTCAGCCAAGCCCCAGCCATTCAGGAGGGAGCATCTAAACGTGTTCCCTCCTCATGGGGGGAAGCTCTGCCTCCTCCCAGCCCAGGAACACCACCTCCTTCCCTGTGGGTCAGTGCGGATGCTGCTGGGGACCACTGGCTGGGCAGCAATTTGGGCTCATGACCACAGGACGAGAGGGTTCCGGAGGACTCAGAGGACACAGGGCTCCCAGTCTTGCAGCCTTCCTGCAGGTCTCCTAAATCCCACTTCTCATGGGATTCCTTCATTAAAGGTAGATTAGATCAGCTGGTGTGTCTTTCACTACAAAGTAATTTGTCCTTTCCATTTCGTGGGCCCATCTGATAAACAATAGCTTGACATAATGTAATCCCACATGCCCTTGATCACAGTGCATGTGTGCCGGGCTCTGCTCCCTGCCTGCTCCAGCTGGGTGCTTCCAGATCTCAAGGTGCAGCTTAAGTCCCTGCTGCAGGAGGTGAGCCCTGCCTGGAGGAATGGAAACCAAAGCCACCAGGTTATCCCCGTTTCACTGGCATGCAGGCAAAGTGATGAAGGCAGAGGAGGGGATGGAGCATGGATCCTCCAGCTTTTCATCCACCTTTGTGCTTGAGCCCCATCTCCATCCTGGCTGTGCCCTGGTGTGCAGGCTCTCCCCTGGCACTGCCACCGTGATAAGCCCTTACAGAGGAGTCATCCAGGACTGGATCTCAAAGGGGATGCTGGTGCTTAATTCCCACCTGGTCCAAAGCTTTTTGTCCATCAAGAAGTGGGAGCTGAACCCGCACCTTCTTGCTGGGCAGTGAGCAGGGCCAGAGGGGATGTGGTGGGTCCTCTTTTCTGTCTGGTTAGCTGGGAGCTGAGGATCCCCGAGCCCAGATGCTTGTTGTTTGCTGGAGAAGGCAAAGGGGAGCGAGAGCCCCACAGAGATCAGCTCCACCTCCCCACATTTCCCTGCTCCAGGGAAGCATGGTTGTGACACTGAACTGAGGAGTGCCAACCAGCAGGAACACGTGGCGCTGCCTCATCTCTTTGCTTGTCAAACCAACCCCAAACCACCCTGATAGGGATAATGAAGGTGGTGATGACACCTATGGGACCGATCGTACCAGGGAGCTCAGGTGTGTGCTGGAGCTGACCTGCAGGAGCGAGACTTCGTGTACGGAGGCAAACCTGGATGAAGACTGAGCAGCTTTGACAGCATCAGGGTGTTTATCCCACCTTCAGAATAAGCCTCCCTGCTTGTGGGGTGTCTCAAAGTGGGTTACTAAGAGCCTCATGGATCTTGGTGCTCTGCTGCCTCAGCCACCCCAACCAGCACAGCACAAACACCTCCTTCAGTGGTGTCATACCCTCTCCAAGGGTTTAGCTTGCATGCAGCACACTCCTGACTTTTAAGGGAGATACGGATGGATTCCTGCTCCCATCCTTGCCCTGAGCGTGGCTGGGCAGGGAGTGCAGCTATAGCAGGCCCCATCAGTGATGGGAATGCTCACTGGGGTCCCTGCTCACTGGGTGTCTCAGGAGCCATCCCTAAGTGAGGTCCCTCTGCCTTGTCAGCATGTGAGGGGGTTTTTCCCTCCTGAAACAGCAGCTCTGTGGCTTTCAGAGATGTGCTTGGCTCTTTTCCCTGAGAAAGCCCCAAGTCCCCTGGGCTGTGGGCTTTGGAGCAGGGATGCCAGACACCTCCTGTCACCGCAGCACTGATTTACCTCCAGTTTCAGAGGAGAAGCCATGTGCATGGATAATGCGGGAGTGATCACATCTGAAATTTATGTCCCTCTCCTTAACCTCTTCCATAAGCCTTGCTTCGATCAGAAACCCTGCTGGCGTTCCTCCAAGCTCCGGAGGAAGTCTGGAATGGAACCCAAAGGCAAGAGCTATGCAGGTCCCTGGAGCTGCCTCCATAGCTCCCCTGGCTGGGGCTTCCATCCTGCCTCTGTGGAGCATTGCCTTGTTATTGAAAATGAGGATGTTGGGAAGTTTATGCATCCAAACTGGCATCCGACTTCGCTCTGCACAAGGGCTTCCCACTGAGATGTGGAAATGCCTTTTCTGATGGCCAGTAAATAGCTGAAGTGTCTGCAACCTGCAGAGAGGTCCTAACTCAGCCCTTTTCTCCTCTAGCAGGTCTTCCATGACCTTATCCTGCTCAACCCCTTTCCTGTCTTGCAGGACGTGGGCTCTCTCATGCCTTGCCTCACTCTTCCCCCCTGCTAAAACCTGCTTCCCAAGGATGGCAGCCGCCTCATTCCGCTATGGCATGACCATCACCGGGGCCGTGCTGCTGGTGACGGGGACGCTGTGCTTTGCCTGGTGGAGCGATGGGGAGGTGGGATCATCAGCCAGCGCCGGCGCTCACCTCCTGCCTCCCCGGGAGGCCGAGGCCGTTCCCAGCTCCTCCTCCAGCGCCCTGCTCCGCTCCATCAGCTTCTTCTGCTGCGGCATCGGTGGCATCCTGCTCCTCTTCGGGCTCCTCTGGTCCGTGAAAGCCAACGCCAGGGTGGTGTCCCGGCGATACCAGTACCATTTCCCCAGGGACCTGCAGTACTTCACCGCGGAGCCTCCGGAGAAGTGGAACTGCAGGTGGGTGCCTGCATAGTGGTGGTGGTGGGAAGAAGGCGAGGGTGGGTTTGACCCAGCACTGCCATGTACCAAAGCCTGCTCACGAGCTCAGATGAGCAGTAATGCCACTGTGCTGCTGGTTGTGACTCAGACCCCATTCTGGGCTCTCCTCCTGCTCCATGAGCAGATGCTCTTGGGGTGATGGTTTTAAACTGAAAGAGGGGAGATTTAGGCTGGACAGTCTTTACAACGAGGGTGGTGAAGCGCTGGCACCGGTTGCCCAGAGAGGTGGTGGATGCACCATCCCTGGCAGTGTTCAAGGCCAGGCTGGATGCAGTTCTTCATCCAGTTAGAGATGTCCCTGCTCTTTGCAGAGAGTTGGAACAGATGAGCTTTGAAGGTCCCTTCCAACCCTAACTATTCTATGATTCTATGATCCTCCCCTCCCCGCAGGCACTCTCCATGCCCACACTGGCTGCTCCCACATCCAGCTCAGCTGCAGATGGCTCTCCTTGCCCTGCAGGGCCATCACCAGCCGAGGCAGCATCTCCTTAGCAGAGCCACCAAGCAGAAAACTACATTGGTTTTCTGGCAGAAGGTCTGGATTTGAGGGTGTGCGGGGGTTATCCAGACCTCCAGCTTTGAAACCTTCCCCAGTGCCACAGTTCTGCAGTGCTCTGTGAGGATGAGGGGGTTTATGGCACCTTTAATGGAGCAAAGCCTATGTTAAAAGGGAGTTAAAAGGGAAAAAAGCAGGACAATAATCCTTGGATTGGCATTAAACTGGGAGCACAGGCAAAGAGTCCTTCTACAAAGCCTCTTTTGGGGTGTGGAAAGACCCCTCAGTGCTTGTTGTGTCCCCAGACTCCCCCTACGTGAGCCTGGGCTTTATTCCCACTTCTCCATGTAAAAGCTTTCTGATCGGAAGGGTTTCTTTTCCAGAGCCTGCTGTGGAAGCGGAGCCAGCCGGCCCTTCCCAGTGCTGCCCTATGGGGTCACAGCAGAGATCTTGGCTCCGGCATGAATCGGGCTCTGGGGACAAGCAGCACGAAAAGAAACTCTTAAGAACATAAATCCATAAGAATTCATTGGGAGCGGGAAGCACGTTCCTGGTTCTCCAGGGGTTTCAGTGCCCATCAGAGCATCCGGGGGTGAGAGCCTGAGCCGGGCTGATGGTCTGGGGAGGTTTCCTCCTCCCATGGCAGGCTTTGCTGTGCCTCCCATGAGGATTGTCCCCTTCCCAGAGCTCCCATGCTAATGGGAAGGCAGCTTCCTGGCACTGCTGGTGCTGCTGCAGCTCCTCCAGCCCCAGCTGTGCTGGCATTCACTCAGCAAAGCATCCTGTGCTGGGAGAAACCCTTCTCATTGCCAAGGCAGCATTCCTCTGTGAGCTGAGTCTGTCTGGCAAAGGCCACTGTGCGGATGCTTGGAGTGGTAGGTGTGGGATATGCGACTGCCAGTTTGGGATGGAGGCATCCCAGTGGAGCATCACAGCTTTCCCTTTGGACCAGCTGTGCCTCTCCAATACCCACAGCCTCCCTGAGCACACAGCACTGGGTTTCTATGTGTGAAAGCAAGAGGATGCTGGGTTGCTTTCAGAGCCTCCCTGTCTTTGGGGCTGCACCCAGGGTGCTGAGCAGGACCTGGTGCAGGGCAAAGGTTGATGGAGGTTTTCCCTGTACACAAGCTGTGTTTGCTCAGCAAAGCACTGCTGAATTGGCTCCAGGCTATGCATGGAGGGCTCTGGTGAGTGGGACTATATTGAATTGGGATGCCTGGTGCCAAAGTGCTCCTTTGGCAGCCTCTGTGCTTTGGGGGTGGCTCTGGGGTTGGCTCTGGGGTTAGGCAGGTGATGAGGATGCTCTCTTGCCCAGTGCAGTGCACAATGGAGGGGCAGATGTCTCAAAAGCCTTCACCTCTGCTGCTTTGTGAACATTACACCTGCAGCTGTAGCCCTTAATGCTGGAGGAAGCAGCTCTTCAAGGCTGTCTTGCCAGGCTGCCCTTCCTCGTGTTGGGTCAGGGGTTACAAACACAGTGGGAACTGGGTGACGCTGCCTTGTCACAAGGTCTGATGGACGGCCCCTTCCTCCTGTGTGTTTCCCTACCCTTCTGGTACTGGGAAGTGGCTGACATGGGCTTGCCTTGACCCTGGCCATGCAAAACCTGCCCATGTGCCATCCCCAAAACACGTGTCTACCATGCTCAGGGATGCTTCAGCTGATGGGGGGATGATGGTTGAGAGGCTCCAGTTTATGGGACACAGGGATGCTCTGATTGATAGTGCTCTGGGATACTCCAGTTAATGAGCACCAGGATGCTCCAGCTGATGGGACATGGGGATGTTCTTGTTGACAGGGCTCTGAATTACTCCAGTTTATGGGTGCTGGGCTGCTCCAGTTGACAGGTGCCAAGGAACTCCAGCTGATGGGGCACTGGGCTGTCTCTGCTTGATGGGGTACAAGGATGCTCTGGTTGACAAGAACTGGGATGCTCCAGTTGATGGGTGCTGGGATGCACCAATTGACGCGGTGCACTGCTGTGTTTTGTCTTCCCTTGCAGCTCCTGGGACGCCAGCGCCATCCCCACCTATGAGGAGGCTCTGACCTGCAGACCTGCTCACGACACCGCAGCCTACATCCACCCGCCGGGGAGGAAGGAGGAGGAGCTCACTCCGCCCCTGTACCACTACCTGGAGGAGGACGAGGGCTGGCAGTGCGGCCGCCGCCGCAGCTCCTCCGACAGCGCCTTGTTCCGCCCCAGCCCGTCCTGGCTGGAGACCCAGGACCCGGGGGAGCCGCAGGCGACGCCTCCCCCCAGCTATGAAAACATCAGCGTCCGGGGGGTCTGAGCTGGCGGCTCTAAACCCAGCCCCTTCCTTTGCTTGTGGGTGAGGAGGGGAAAGGGTCTGCGGCTTCCCGGGATTGCGGGTCCCTTGGGAATGCGTTCGGAGCGGGGGGGGGGGTCACGGGCGTGTTTGAAAGCCTCGGTGTTTGTAATAAAACCACTGCTTGTTGCACATGCTTTGCACCCCCTGCTCTGAGCCTCCCTGGGGCTGCCCGCCCGGAGCAAGAGCAAGACCTGCAGTAAAACACAAGGAATCTGGCAGAGAAAAAGCAGCTCCGTGCTGCCCCGTTTGCTCCTGCGCCTTTGCAATGCCCCTTCCAGCCATATCCATCCCTTCCACCTCGCTTTCCCTGCACGCTGACTTCCCATGCATCGCTTCATTTGGTTTGGAGATGTTCAGTGGCTTGTGTGCATGTTCAGAGCATCCAAGCGCACTTGGTGTTTCAGGCAGCACCCCATGAAGACACCCTGAGTACAGGGCACAGCCCCCTCCGTGCTCACCATGGACGGGTGTGTAGCATTCATAGGATCATAGAATAGTTAGGGTTGGAAAGGGCCTTGAGATCATCCAGTTCCAACCCCCCTGCCATGGGCAGGGACACCTCACACTAAACCATGTCACCCAAGGCCTCATCCAACCTGGCCTTGAACACCGCCAGGGATGGAGCATTCACAACCTCCCTGGGCAACCCATTCCAGTGCCTCACCACCCTCTCAGTAAAGAATTTCTTCCTTAGATCCAATCTAAACTTCCCCTGTTTCAGTTTGAACCCGTTACCCCTTGTCCTGTCACTACAGTCCCTGATGAAGAGTCCATCCCCAGCATCCTTGTAGGCCCCCTTCAGATACTGGAAGGCTGCTCTGAGGTCTCCACGCAGCCTTCTCTTCTCCAGGATGAACAGCCCCAACTTTCTCAGCCTATCTTCATACAGGAGGTGCTCCATTCCCCTGATCATCCTCGTGGCCTCCTCTGGACTTGTTCCAACAGTTCCATGTCCCTTTTATGTTGAGGACACCAGAACTGCACACAGTGCTCCAAGTGAGGTCTCACGAGAGCAGAGTAGAGGGGCAGGATCACCTCCTTCGACCTGCTGGTCACGCTCCTTTTAATGCAGCCCAGGATACGGTTGCTTTCTGGGCTGCGAGCGCACACTGAAGCCGGCTCATGTTCATTTTCTCATCGACCAACACCCCCAAGTCCTTCTCTGCAGGGCTGCTCTGAATCTCTTCTCTGCCCAACCTGTAGCTGTGCCTGGGATTGCTCCGACATTGCTCAGAGGAAACGTTGTTTCTCCTCATTTTGGTGATTAAAATACAAATAACTGGGATAGGACAGGGGCAATGGGCTCAGAGTTAAATGGGAGATTGAGATGAGCTCTTAGGCAGAAGCTCTTCCCTGTGAGGGTGCTGAGGCGCTGGCACAGGGTGCCCAGAGAAGCTGTGGCTGCCCCATCCCTGGCAGTGTTCAAGGCCAGGTTGGACACAGGGGCTTGGAGCAAGCTGCTCTAGTGGAAGGTGTCCCTGCCCGTGGCAGGGGTTGGAACTGGATGAGCTCTAAGGTCCCTTCCAACCCAAACCAGTCTGGGATTCTATGAATGAACAACTGCACCAGGGGCTGCTGCTGGTTGCTCCATCCCACCAGAGTAACGAGCTGCCACAGCCAACATAAAACTTTCTTTATGATACAATAGATTGCTTTTCACAAGCCAGGTACATGTGCTCCCATGTGGGCAGCAAGCAAAGGATCAAAATGAAGGGGAATTAAAGCCACCACCGCTGTCGGGTGTTGGATGTGTGGTGTGAAGGGGACACCCTTTAACGCCCCAGCTCCATCTTAAGCAAACACAGGGCATGCGGACCCTCTGCTCTCACAGAACAGGTGGGCCAAACCCATTCCATCCTTCCCTGGCTTTAGCCTCCCCTTCACAGCCCCACTGCTGGCTCCCCAGCACCTGGTCCCAACCCACCAGCCTCCACACAGACCCCGGAGCACTCCCTGCTTCCCTGCTGCAGCCCCGCCGCCCTGGAGTACGTGCTGCATCCCTTTATTTGGGGCCCTGCCAGCTCCCATTACTTGGGACTCTGCCAGCTCTGATTTATGCCCGAGCCCAGCTCCAGCCCCCAGAGCTGGGAAACTCCCATTGGGCTCAGCCACCCTCCATGCCCCCCTCTCCCTCCCCATCCCTTCCCGAGGCGCAGGGTCCATCCACGTGTGCCCGCAGGGAAGGTTACCCGGACACGTGCCGGGCGGCTCCACTGGAGTGTGAACGGCGGCTCCGTGTTTGCATTCATTACAAACCCGTTAAGAACTGGCTGGCTCAGCCCTGGGCAGGACCCGGCTCAGCCCGCAGCCGATCCACAGCCTCCGGAGCAGGAAACCTCTCCTTGCCTTCCCCCCGGAGGTGTGCTCAGCACCCGCAGCTGAACGGGCTTCCCGGCATCTCTCCTCGCCTGCTTCGCCCATGGCCGAGGAGAAGACCTTTCGCTACGGGTTCATCATCCTGGGGTTCTTCCTGGTCATGACGGGGATGTTCATCATGAGCATAGAGAAGCCCCAGATCTACATCACCTTCTGCGCCCTGGGCGTGCTGCTCGTGGCTGTGGGCATCATCTGGAGCATGTGCCAGTGCTACCCGAAGGTAGGGTCCATCCTGTCTCCGTGCGCATCGGGGGCTCGAGGGCTCAGCTGGGTTTGAGGTTTGGGTTTGTAGCCTTGGGCTGTGCTTTGGTTTTTCCATCCATTGGCTGGGATAGAGGCGGATCCCAGGGGAAATCCGAGTGATCCAGAAAGGAAAGTGTTGGTATTGGAGGCTTGTGCACCTCCCTCCTGATGCCTGCAGGATGCGGCCCCGCTCCCTCACCCCCTGTACCCCTGCACCTCCCCAGGCCTGCGGCTTCAATACCAAGCAGGCAGTAGCAAACAAGCCCAAGGAAATCATCTCATGTTCATCTCTCCCATGCAACCCCCAAAATGCTGCTCCCCCCATGGGGATCAGGGCCTTGGTGGGCTCCCAGAGAAGGGTCAATGGTGGCCATTGAGGGTCCCGTCCCCCTAGCACAGCCCTCACCTGCAGGTCTCCTTGGCAGAGGGCACAGCAGGGCAGCCAAGCATCCCTGCCCTGGGACATGGGGCTGGCAGGAAAGGCTTTTCCAAGGAGAGGCTGTGGCACTCACCTGGGAGCTGCTGGGTGGCCCATGGCTGTACCCCAAAGTGTGGGGTGGCACAGGGGACCCCAGGACCAGATGGGACCCCTGAGACTGGCTGGGTCCCCATGGACCAGGGTGAAGCTGACCCCAGCTCCCCCCAAAGCCAAGCTCAGCCCCAGTGAGGAGGGAGATGTGGCTTTGTCACCGTGCTCAGGGCTCAAGGACAGGGCACCCTTGATGCTGTGCCCTATGTGCCCCAGGACCCCCCTTGGCTCAGGGACACGCATGACCCCGCTGGGGACAAGGTGCTGAGAGCGGGGCCGTGCTGGGTTCATTCAGTCCTCGTTGATTTCCTGCAAAAAACCCATTTCCAAGCAGGTGTGCTGGGAAAAGAGCAAATTCCAGCAGAAGGGACACTGTCCTCAAGGAACATGGTCCCTTTCAGTGCTAACAAGGGCCGAGGGTCCCCCTGATGCCTACCGCAGCCCCCTGGGCAATGCATTTCTTTCCCCCCCCAGATAACATTCATCCCTGTGGACCTCGAGGCTGAGCGGTTCCTGGAGCACAAACCCATTGTGCTGCTGGACAAGGACACCTGGTAGGTCCCAGCACCCTGCCCCGGGTTTCCTTTTGGCGGGGGTTTCCATCGGTACACCCCGCTACCTGTGCGCCCTCGGGGACAAGGGCAGTGTCCGAGCTCACTGGCACTGGGGACAACTACACCTATTGCAGCAAAGGATGACAAGCAGGGGCCTGGGTGGGGGAGGCAAGGGATGGATGAACCCCCCAGGCCTGGAGCCTGAGTGATGCTGAGGGGTTCAAAGCATCCGGATGTGTTCTCGTTGGTACCACCTGCAAGGACTCACTGGCTCTGCTGCTGTGATGTGGCCTCGGTGGCCCCTAAAGCACTTGATGGTGTCCTGTGCACATGTCCCTGAGCATCTCCATAGGGGTCCATGTCCTGCTCATCACCCCCTGTCCCTCCTTCACCCGCAGCTTGCTCGCACCCTGCGCCAAGCAAGAGGCCAGCAGCGCCTATGAGAAAAGCCTGCCCTCCTATGAGCAGGTCCAGAGGCAGGGGGTGGGCTCGGTCCTGCTCCCCCCTGCCCAGCACACAGCCCACGCCTGCTCCCAGCCAGCCCTGCAGGCCAGAGCAGAGGTGCACCGGGAGCTGGGGGGCACTGGGGACCCCCCCAAAGAGCTGGAAGCGGCATGCAGCAGCTGGTATGTGATGCTCATGGGATCGGGATGCAGAGGTGGGATTGTGAGGTGAAACTGGGGGGGTTGGACCTCTGGTAAGGAGGGAGGGAGAGGAGGAAGAGGGGTCTTTGCTGCTTGCACAGCAGTGATCCCCTTGGAATTCCAGCCCTGCCTGGATGGTGCCTCAGCCCATGGGGAGCCTCAGCACCAAGTGATTTACTGGGAGGAAATCTGGGTTGTATTTGGTTGTAGATTGCATTTTGCTTTTATTTCAATTTATAAATATAAATCACAAGCAATGCCCCTCACTGGAATAAATCCCAAGTTCCTGATCAGACATAGACAGAAATGAGATGCTCACTACATGTCCTTCAGATCAGATGTCACATATGATGCCCATGCATTGGGGTAGGAAGTCCCAAAAGTGCTTCGCAGGCGATGGGGGCCACCATTCAGCATTGGGATCTAAGACTTGGGCACCTCCTCTACCAAAGCGCAGCTACAGCTGGGATGGGAGGCTCTGCTTTCTCCCTGGCACAGCACACGAGGGGAATCACTGCTTCATCCCATGGGGAGAGGGAGGAACCTGCAGGCAGGTTGTCCCCATAAAGGCAGGCACTGGGGGCTGACATAGGGCCCCAGCCACCCATTAAGGGGACTGGTGATGCTAGGACCATGCTGCTGGTCCAGCAGCCCCTGTCTTCAGATGTGTTTAATGCAACCCCTCATCCCCCTGCTCCCGCAGCCCGGCCCGGCCGGCGCTGGGGGCTGCGCCGCTGGCATCCCTCCTGGAGGACATGGACACGCCATCGCTGGAGGGCTCCGTGCCCAGCAGCCCCGTGCCACGGGGCCGGACCCCACCATCCGCCCGCTCCGGCTGCACCCCAGCAGGGGGACAGCACCCCCATAAAGGCACCGCAGAAGAGGATGACCTCTATTATGGGCTCCAGGAGGGGCCGGATGCTCTGCTCAAGGACAACGACTGCCTTTTTGAGCCTGAAAACTGATTTCCTGGAGGGAACGGATGCTTGGCATGGACTCAGCTCATGGAGAGGACGCAAATGTCACAGCCTGGAAGAAATGGGCTTGGGTTGCCCCCCAGAAGAGCAGTACCTGCAGTGTGGAGGAGCCCACAGAAGTCTTGTGCCCACCTGGCCGCTTGGGAGGATGCCACCCTTCAGAGCCTAAGGGGAGCATGACCACATCCTTACTGGAACCCATTGGGTGGACATGGGGCAGGATCTAGGCTAAATAATGTGCTTGGGAAGGGAAAGGATCAGCTTTGCTGTTTGAAACAGGATCTGTGTGCAGGTGGGTAAAGGTGTGCTCACCCCAGGCAGGCTTTATGAGGCAGAGATGTCCTAAAAGACCTTTTCCCACCCATTAAAGCCTCCTGGAATTAAAATGAGATCCTGAGACCCCTGCAGCAGCAGCCTTCATGCTGGGAGAGCGTGATGGGGGGGGCAGCCTGTTGGCAGCACGCAGTCGGCAGTGAGAGCTGTGACCTCTGCCTGCCCTTCTGCTGCTTGGGGCCGTGGGGACCTGCCTGGCTGAGCCTCTGCAGAGCGGCTGCGCTCGGATCAAAGCATCAGCGGATCCAACAGTGCAGGGATGCTGAGTCCCTCGCCCTGTTCTGGGAGAGCTGGGGTGAATGCTGCAGCCCCAGGAGGTTTGGGAGCACATATCTGATGGTAGAGCAGTGCTTCAGTGCCTCAAATCCTGTGTTCAGTTCTGGGCTCCTCATTATAAGAGAGACATTGAGTGGATCCAGAGAAGGGCAATGGAGCTGGGGCAGGGCCTGGAGCACAGTGTGATGAGGAACAGATGACGGACCTGGGGGGTTCAGTCTGGAGAAGAGAAGGCTCAGAGAGACCTTATTGCTCCCTACAACTGCCTGACAGGAGGATGGAGCCAGGAGGGGCTGGGCTCTGCTCCCAAGGAACAAGGGATGGGACAAGAGGAAACGGCCTCAAGCTGCATCAGGGGAGGTTTAGATGGAGATGAGGAACAATTCCTTCCCCAAAGGGTGCCCAGGGCACTGCTGCAGTCACCGTCCCTGGCAGTGTTCACACACCGTGGAGATGAGGCCTCAGTGCCATGGGTCAGTGGTGGCCTTGGCAGTGCTGGGGTAATGGTTGGACTGGATGAGCTTAAAGGGCTTCTCCAACCCTGCTGATTCCATGATTCAGCAAATTTATGTGGGTTGATGAGCCCAAAGGCAGGGACAAAGCTGTCCCCTGGCACCTGATGGGGATGGAGGATGGGAGCTGTGGAAACAACACCTCGCTCCTTCCTGGTGCTCCTGCAGCTCTCCTCCACGTCACTGCAGTGCCAAGGGGAAAAGGACAGGCAGCACCCCACACTCTCAGGTGTTTATGGGCAACAGGAGGGTGGGGAGCGGAGGTGTTTGCTAAACATTGCCGGCTGGATTGGGAGCAGCTGCCCAAGAGGAAGCATTGCCCAATTGTTTACACTTGCTTATTCCTAACTGTCCTTCCCAGCATGGGGGGAGCATGACGGCGGCAGGGAGGTTATTGGGATGGGGTCACGTCTCACGGAGGTCTGGAGGGTGCCTGGGGCAGGATGCTGCTCTGGCTCATGTTGAGGGTGAAAGTCATGTATAGAGCTTCTGCTCATCTCCTATCCTGGGACTGTACCACTTACGGCCAAAGAAACTTCATTTTCCAAGGCTTTTAATTGGGGAGGAGCAGGGGAGAGGGCTGGGATGGGGACCGGAGCGTCTCCAACCCCCTGAATCCCCCTGGATTTGGGTCCCCGCATCCCCCGTGAAGCATCCCTACCGTGCCTACGGCTGGGATGACCCCAGTGCAGAGGTTGCCGGAGCCAAAGTGTTCAGCTCGGATGGAGGTTAAACATTGTGAGAGGCGGGACATTCCTGCATGGCATTAGAGCTCCGAGAAGCGCAGGGCCCCGCCGCCCGCCTGCTGCAGCCCCATGCGGGTCACGGTCACGACATGGGCAGGAACGGGCCACGCAACCCCCAGGATCGCCGCTGTCGCGGGGACCTCACTGGGGGACGGGACGGGAAGGGGATGGGGAGGGGACAGGGACAGGATGGGGACGGGACGGGAAAGGAAAGGAGTTCCGCTGCTGCTGCTGCTGAGCGCTGCTGTCGCTGTTGATGCTGCTCATCCGAGACCAGCGAGTCGCCACCGCAGCGCACCAGTGGTGTAGTGGTATCATGCAAGATTCCCATTCTTGCGACTCGGGTTCGATTCCCGGCTGGTGCAAAACTGCGCGAGTCACCTCTTTGAGCAGTATCTAAGTAATCAAATTGGGCTGAACAGTCCCAAACATGTGCAAGCGCTGTGCTTTTTGCCTCGAGGTCTGTCCCCATCCCAAGCAGGGGATGCGCCCACCCTGCCCTCTGCAAGGACCCCTCTGATGTTCTCCCCGTGGGGGAGGGCAGGAGGGGATTTAGAGGCCTTTTTGCCTTTGTTGGGATCTCCTCCGTTGCCTTTTCTGCTCTCTTCTTCCTCCCTCTTCAACAACACAGGCACAGCCGGAGGGTACCGCTGCTCTCTGCAGCAGCAGGAATTGCTTCGAGTAGCGACCCTGTGTGCCAGGATGGCAATCAATCAGATCTCTTCTCTACAGGGGGCAAGTTTGGGGATATTTCTGAATATATTTTCATTAAAAATGTAATAGTTCTGCCGATATCCACTCCTTCCAGAGGGCTGCGGGGCTGGACATCCCTCACAGCCCCTGCACAGGCATTGAGGCTGGGTATTCATGCCAAGACCTCCCCAGGTTGCTCAGCATGTGAGGGTATGTGCAGGGCTGGGGGGGGCTTTGCCACCTTCACCCACCTCCTGGGCTCTCTCCATCCATCCCTTGGAAACTGCTTGATCCCTGTGCAAAAAGAAAGAGAGCAACTCTGGAGGGAGCAGGAGACTGTCCCCCTCGAAATGGGGCTCCCCAGTGTGCAGCTGCCCTGAAGGTGTCATCGAACCAGAGAATGGGTTGGGTTGGAAGGGACCTTAAAGCTCATCCAGTTCCAACCCCTGCCACGGGCAGGGACACCTTCCACTAGAGCAGATTGCTCCAAGCCCCTGTGTCCAACCTGGCCTTGAACACTGCCAGGGATGGGGCAGCCACAGCTTCTCTGGGCACCCTGTGCCAGCGCCTCGGCACCCTCACAGGGAAGTGCTTCTGCCTTATATCTAACCGAATTCTGTCCTCTATCAGTTTAAAGCCATACACATCCATACAAAACATATACATCCATATAAACCATACACATCATTATAAAACGTATGCATCCATGTAAAGCATATACATCCATGTAAAACATTTACATTTATATACATCCGTATAAAACACGTACATCCATACAAAGCTTATACATCCATAAAACCCACATAACCTTTGAGGAGCTTATAAATAGCTAATAAACCCCACTAAATCCCCATTTCCCTCGAAAGCAGGGAGGGGGAAGGGCTTTGCTGAAGGTCACCAGGGATATCGGAGCCCCATGAGAGCCCGGCACTGCGGGAGGGCAGAGGTGGAAAGCAGTGCTGAAGAGCCATGGAAAAGCACCAACCTCACCCTCAGTGCTTGCTCTGCGCGACGAGTGTGTAAAAAATGCCCAAACGGGATTAGAGGCTTCCATGGAAATTTACCCCTGAAGTAACCCAGCGAGAGGCACATAAAAGCCTTCTGAAAATAGTCCCTGGGTGCCTGCGCTGAGCTCCCTTCGGGGCACTGCGGCCCCGGGGGACCCCTCACCCCCGGGTGAAGAGCCCCCCCTTCCCGTTAATGGTTAACCCGCCCGGGTGGGCCGATGGGGCCGGCGGCTGTGGCGTGATCCCCGCCCCGCCGCGCCGAGCCGAGCCGAGCCGCGCTGGGCAAAGCGGCGGCCGCGCTGGGACCGCGGGGCTCCGCGGCTCTGCGGGCGTCGGGCCGGGCTGCGGGCATGGCCCCGAGGGCGCTGGCGCTGCTGCTGGCGCTGCTGCTGGCGCGGACGGCGGCGGAGCTGGCGGAGGAGCTGGTGCGGGCGCTGGGGGAGGCCGAGGAGGAGGCAGCGGCCGTCGGGGCCGCCCCGCCGGGACCCGCCGCTTTCCACCGCGCCGCTAAGGTGAAGCGACAGCGGCGGGAAAGGGGAGGGAGGGGGGAAGCGGCTGCGCGCGTGTGTGTGAGCCCAAACCGAAGCGCGGTGTCCCCGCAGGCGGCGTGGCGGCTGCCCGGGCGGTACGTGGTGGTGCTGCGGGCCGGCAGCGGAGGGGCCGAGGTGCGGGACGCTGCGCGGAGGCTGCAGGCGCGGGCGGCTCGGCGAGGGTACCTGAGCGAGCTGCTGCACGTCTTCCACCTCCTGCCCGCCTTCCTGGTGAAGATGAGCAGCGATGTGCTGGACATGGTGCGTGGGGCGGCGGGGCGGGTGGAAGCTCCAGTATAGGGGGGGTATAGGAGTGTGGTCACCACGCCGGGCGCTGGGTCTCCTCCCGCAGGCGCTGAAGCTGCCGCATGTGGAGTACGTCGAGGAGGATGCGTACGTCTTTGCACAGAGCATCCCCTGGAACCTGGGCAGGATCGTGCCACCGCAACCCGGCTCGAGTGCCTACAGCCCTCCCAGTAAGCATGGGGAGGAGAACCGTGGGGATATCCCCCTGCGGGTCCGGAGCTGTGTTTTGGGAGCATCCCAACTAGACTGGGCTGACCGTGGTGGTGGTTTCCTTCCTCTCCCCTCGCTGGGCTGTGCGCCTGGTAGATAAAGGTGACCTGGTGGAGATTTACCTGCTGGACACCAGTGTGCAGAGCAGCCACCGGGAGATCGAGGGCAGGGTGCTGGTGACTGACTTCGAGAATGTCCCCGAGGAGGATGGCACCCGCTTCCATAGGCAGGTGAGCACCGAGGTGCCACAGCCCAGCAAGAGCATTCCCCTGCACCCACTAAATCCTTGTCGGGCTTCCCAGGACAAGAGAGACACTTGGCTTGTGGCAAAATGCAGGACCAGGAGCTGTGGTCCTGGGGGATGCTGGGACCTCAGTTTGGAGCTGTGGCTGAGTCTGGGGAAAGCAGTTTTGGGGTGCATGGGTGCACGTCAGGGTGTCTTTGCAAGAGGGAACCGAGGTTCATCCCACACCTCGGGCCAGGGCCTGTGCCCTGCAGTGGATGCTAGTGCTGCGTTGCATGGCTTTATCACTGCTTGCATGAAGGAGCCCAGTGGGAGCCCAGCCCTGAGGAAGGCTCCCTGCGTCCCTGGCCATAAGGATTTATTCTACAGCAGGACTTAGCTGGTGCAAAGCACAAGGGGTGGGATGGGGCTGGGGAGGACGCTGCGGGGTTACAAACCTGCTTTGATGCAATGAGCGGAGGTGTTAAACCCTTGTGGCCTGCCCCAGGCCGGCAAGTGTGACAGCCACGGGACACACATGGCCGGGGTGCTGAGCGGGCGCGACGCCGGCGTGGCCACGGGCGCCAACATCCACAGCCTCCGTGTGCTGAACTGCCAGGGGAAGGGCACGGTCAGCGGGACCCTCATCGGTGAGTGACGGGTGCGCTCCCTCCTCCTCATCCCCATCCTGTGATGGGTCCCATCCCTCCTCTTGTCCCTCCCAGGCCTGGAGTTCATCAAGGCAGCGATGGAGGCTCAGCACTATGCACCGCTGGTGGTGGTGCTGCCCTTCGCCGGTGCCTACAGCCGCGTGCTCAATGCCGGCTGCCGGCGGATGGCGCGGATCGGGGTGGTGCTGATTGCGGCTGCCGGTAACTACAAGGATGATGCCTGCCTGTACTCACCAGCATCCGAGCCAGAGGTAGGGACTGTGGGGGTACCCGGGCTTGTCCACGTGGGCTGGGATTGGAAGGCACCTTAAAGCTCATCCAGCTCCAGCCCCTTGCCACGGGCAGGGACACCTTCCACTAGAGCAGGTTGCTCCAAGCCCCTCTGTCACTGCCCTGGCAGGTCATCACGGTCGGTGCCACCAACAGCGAGGACCAACCCGCCTCCATCGGCACCCTGGGCACCAACTTCGGCCGCTGCGTGGACCTGTTTGCACCGGGGGACGACATCATCGGTGCCTCCAGCGACTGCAGCACGTGCTTCACGGCGCAGAGTGGGACGTCACAGGCGGCTGCGCACGTGGCGGGTGAGCTGGGCTGCAGGGTGGCAGCAGGGCTGGCCCTCCACTTGCTGGTCCTGGGCACGTGTCCCTGCCTGTGCCAGAGACACCTTTGGGTGTTATAGTGCCTTGGGTTTGGCGGGATGGGTGCTGCAACCTGCACAGAGCTCCCACATCCCATGTGTGCGGGTAATGCGTGGCAGTGATTCCTTCTCCTGTCCCTCTTGAGTTGTGTTGCTCAGGGGTATTGTGGCCCCTTGTGCTCACTGTGACCCCCGGGCTCTCTGCAGGCATCGCTGCCATGCTGCTCAGCGCCGAGCCCCAGCTGAGCCTCGCCGAGCTCCGGCAGCGCCTCCTGCACTTCGCCACCAAGAACGTCATGGATGTGGCCTGGTTCCCTGAGGAGCAGCAGCTCCAGACGCCCAACAGCGTGGCTGGGCTGCCCACCCGTCTGGGTGCAGGTAAAGACCTCACTGCCTGCTGGGTGCTCGGCAGGAAAAGAAGCACGTGGGTGAAAGCAGGGTAATATGGTTTAATGCAAGGTGTCCCTGCCCATGGCAGGGGGCTGGAACTGGATGACCTTAAGGTCCTTTCCAACCCAAACCACTCTATGATTCTATGGCAGGGCACCTTCCTCGCTGAGCAGCTCCCTGCAGAGGGCAGGGGTAGACCTGGCAGCCCGGCTGGGTGCTGAGTGCTGCTAGGGGTGCCCCCCCTTCACTGCCCCCATGTTCCCATTGCAGATGAGCAGCTGTACTGCCGCTCGGTGTGGTCGGCGCGCTCGGGGCTCACCCGGCACGCCACGGCCGTGGCTCGCTGCACCGGCACCGAGGAGATGCTCAGCTGCTCCAGCTTCTCCCGCAGCGGCAGGAGGCTGGGCGAGCACATGGAGGTGAGCAGAGCGTGTGGCCCTGGGATGGCCACCGGTGTCAGAAGGGTGTCCTCAGGCCCCTGAGCACCCCGGTGATGCTGCGCTACCACTGCCATAGGAGAAGGACGGGCAGAAGCAGTGCGTGGCACACAATGCTTTCCGCGGCCAGGGTGTCTATGCCATCGCCCGGTGCTGCACATGGCCTAGGGACAAGTGCCAAATCAACGCCAGCTCCATGGTGGCTGAAGGGGCCGGCTGCTCCCCGAGGGACCAAGTGCTGACCGGTAACACAGACCGTCGAGCCTACAGCCTGATGGCCAAGGGAGTTCTTCCTGAGGAGCTTTGGGACCTGGGTGGCTCTGAGCGCCGGGATGACAGGGAAGGGGGATGTGTGCTGCATGCATGGAGGTAGAGAAGGCTCAGGGGTCAGTGGGAACATCCTTTAGTGATGCAGCACTGGGATGCTGCCACGGCCACCCGGTGCCGACAGCCCCTCTGGTCTCACAGGGTGCAGTTTCCACTCGCCCGTTGCAGCACTGGGTGACAGTGGCAGACCCGTTGCAGGGCTGGAGAGTGAGCCCAGTCACTGCACCAGCAGGATGGAGGTGACGGCGCATGCCTTGTGCTGCCCTGCTGCCAGCCTTGAGTGCCGAGTGAAGGAGCACACATCCCTGGATGCTGTGGAGAAGGTAGGGATAGAATCATGGAACCTTGGAATGGTTTGGGTTGGAAGGGACCTTAAAGCTCATCCAGTTCCAACCCCTACCACGGGCAGGGACACCTTCCACTAGAGCAGGTTGCTCCAAGCCCCTGTGTCCAACCTGGCCTTGAACACTGCCAGGGATGGGGCAGCCACAGCTTCTCTGGGCACCCTGTGCCAGCGCCTCAGCACCCTCACAGGGAAGAACTTCCTTATATCTAACCTGTACTTCCCCTGTTTAAGGGTGGTGCATGCTCCTCTCTAATGGTGTCCTCATCTCTGCTTGTCCTTCTGCTGCCCTAATGGGGGTTTGGGTTGGCTTTGGCATCTCATTGCGGCCACCCCAACCAGTGTCCCCAGTTGCTGACCTGTACTAGGACAACCCCAGCTGGGATTGCTCAGTGTGACACTGGCTACATCACCCTGAGGACCACGACGGACGGGCAGACCCTGCTCCCTTGCTGACCATGGAGACAACCTCTTCTCCCCCATTAGGTGACTGTGTCCTGTGATGCCGGCTGGACGCTGACGGGCTGCAACGCCCATTCCCAGAGCCCGGGCACCATGGGAGCCTACGCCGTGGATGATACCTGCGTGGCAGCCGGTGTCCCTGGCAGCAGCACCGCTGTGGTCATTGCCATTTGCTGCCGCAGCCGGCAGTAGGGATGGGCTGAGCTGGAGACACGTGCCCAGCAGGCCAGGGCTGGACCATCAGCGCCCAGCTCAGAGCCTTCCCAGGGCTGAGCTGCTGGCAACCTGCACGCTTGGGCTGCTGTGATGGTGGGGTACAAGCTCATCACCCTCCTGCATAGCAGGGCTGAAGCCCAGGGTGGCTTTGTAAGAGGTCTCCGAGCAGCCCCTTTGCAGCCCTGCTGCATCCCAGGAGTGATTCCAGCATCCTTCCCAGGTCACCCCGACTGTATGAGCCATCTCAAAGCTGTTTGCATTACCACCCAGCATGACAAACCCCTCTAGCTTTAACACAACCCCGTGGTGAGGATCGCTCCTTTCTTTCATCCTTAGTTGCTCATTACATGTCAGTCAATGCCACTTTGCACCTGGACAATCATAGTTTGGCTATTTTGAGGCAGTTTTGCAATTGCTTACCCATCTATCTAGGAGAATTGATTGCTTTTTAGTCAAGTGTAAGGGCTCTAGTTTAACCAGTCTGCTTGTTTGATTAGATTTTAATCTGCATTGCTACAATCAGCTCCTGCTTTGGTAGTGGGGTTTTTTGTTCTTAAGGCAATGATCTGTTGGTGTTCTGCTTTGCTTCCACGGTTTCCCTTTCAGGTCTTCCCGAGACACCCAGAAGCGGCTGTAATTCCTTTAAAAGACAAGCAAGAACAAAAAGCTCTCACAGTAGCGTGGTTTTTACGTTTGTACCTTCAATATTTATTTGGAATTTTATAAATAAACATTTTATAAACGTCTTTTTAAAATAAAATTCAGAGACCAGTGCGCAGTAGATCCGATCCGTTGTGTGGCTTCATGTACACCCCATGGGGAAGCAGCGTGCAAGGGGGAGATGACACCACCAGGCAGGGATGCTGCTCCCCCAAACGAGCCCTGATCCCTGCCTGGGGTATAAAGCGCCCCTGGGTGACCAATGGCCCCCCCGAGGTCAGTGCAGACAGCATGGGCAACCTCCTGTTGGCTCTAGGACTGGTGCAGAGCCCAGGGGCTGAGCCGTGTTGCCCCATGCGCATGCAAGAAGAGGAGTTTGTTTTTAAAACAGTGGGAAGAGCTTCCAGTTATGTAAACAAACCATGACCCAGCTTTCGGGAACGTGCCCTTGTGCTTCTTGTTGCTGTTGCTTAACGTTGGGCTTCACTCGACAAGCATCAAAGCCCCATGAAGAAGATAACGCACAGAAGCTCCGAGAGATGCACAGCAGCAGAGACAGGCTCAGAAGTAGCAGAAGCCACCAAAGCTGGGCTCATTTTGTTTTCAGTGATTAGCAGCCTCCTGGTACTGCAATATATAATTAGCGTGGTGTTACCTAAGGAGAGATGTAAAACTAAAGCACCAGGTTAACCTGTCAAACTATGGCTATTCGGGGGTGGGCATTTTCCCCCCATCAAAAACACCCTTACAGGTCATTACTCCAGCTTTAACTGGCAGGAGGAGACAGAGACCCAGTAGGAAGCACCACTCTTTGAAAGGTTGCAATGATTTCTAACTTGTTACCTCAAGATGGCAAGAGCCCAGCCCTAATCTAATCATGTAATTATATAATGTGCATATAATTACAGCCCATAATTTCATCAGCTATAATCTGAATCCTGCACAAAGAGGTGGAAAAGAATAAGGGATGTTACAAGAGCTCCTGAAGAGCATTGACACAGCTGGTAATTTCTCAACAGACTTAACTAGTGCTTAAACCTCTCAAAACACACATCAGGTATTTCACCTCCGCTGACATCCCTGCGAGAGGGGAGGATGCTGCTGCCTGCTTCCAGCACAAGCCGTGAGCACATTCCACATACCATAAGCCAGGCAGAGCTTTTGCAGCTTACCTCAAGCATGCGTAAGCCTGATGGAAGAAAACATTATTAGAAGATCAGCCCTTGCTTAGTATCGTGCATGTGGGTAGGCAGAAAAGCCTCTCCAGTCAGGAGAAGGCAGACCTAAGCCCAGGGATGTTGCAGATAGTCCTGTCAGCACAGTTCGCAATACCCAGTCCATGCTCCCGTGACTGGAGAGGACAGGCTGGGTTGTGCTTGAAACACAGAAGTCTTTGCCCTTAGGGTGGAAGACAAAGGCAGAGCCTTGATGTCAGCCCTGTCTGAGCTCCTAGCTCTGCTTATGAAGGCGGCATAGGTGAGCAGGGCACTGTGGCACTGCTGCGTGTCCAGCGTTCTGCACCTCACAACACGAGGCAGCATTAATTCAAGCCCAGCTCACCTGCAAATCTTGCCGTCTGACACACAAAAGCCAGTCTAATCCATGACAGCAAGTGTGGGTAAATCACTCTGCTAAGAAGGTCAGGAGGAGAAACTGCACACAGATACAAATCTGACAGGGCACCTGAACATGCCATGGCATAAGGATGTCCGGGGGCCACTCAGCTGCTTTGATTTACTCTGGACAGGAACCAAACGGGAATCACAGCAACCTCTCAGAGCTTATCATCTGCAGGACTGGCTTAAGAGGTTTCAAGATAAGAAGATCACCAAGACAACAGCGTAGCAGTGTGTGCGCAGTCTAAAGATTACACTAGTTTTCTGTGAAAGGAATAACTTTATTCCATTGACCAGGAATCCCAAGACTGTTCATCAAGACTGCCTATTTTTTCCAGTGCCAAATGTCTATACGTATGAATTGGACAGTATCTCCCAAACGCTCACAGGCAGGCTGTGGCTGCTCTTCACTGAACATTGTGTAAGCTGTATAAAAACATTTTCATCCAAAAAGATTGGCAGTAAAAATTACAACATAGAAATGCATCACAGTTTACACAAAAACTAGTTTTGTTGAACTCTATTTTCCAAAAAATAATCTTCAGCAGGTTCAAATGACAGCAGCTGGAAACAAAAATAATGGACCAAGTATCATCTTATTGCAAATTATAACCATTGACTTTGTACAAGCGTGAGCAGAACCATGAAAAAGTTTGTATTGGTTTCAAGTATACAGTGGTGATGAGCCATCCTGATGCAATTCTCTTCGCAATGCTTCTCTGGGGCCCGTGGTGAATCGAGGACGTTGTTTCCATAGGAAATAACAGGAACCTGAAGTGACAAGTGGTGCCAACCCTTAGGAACGTGACCAGCTTCTTCCATCACCGCTGTGTACTCACTTCTCGTGATGACCCATTAACACAGTATTAGGGGTAGGGAGGGAAGGAAGAAGGGGTATCTGTTGAGAAATGAGTTATCCAAAATTAACTGAAAACATCACATTTAAAATGTCCCAGCACATGATCAGAAACATTTATAAAACACTAACTCTGCCACGTGTCTATGAAGACATGGTTTGGAAAAAGAAAGTGAGAGGTTCACTACAATGCCACCCTTCCTTCTTTTGCACGCGCAATTGATGACACCGGCTCCCTTGACCCGCAATAAGTTATAAAGCTGTACAGCTGGAATCAGATCCAATGGTTACTTCCAACAGTGAAATGACTGGTTAATTTCAGTATTAGTGCACAGGAGTGAAAAGCTGTCTGCTGCTGCTGCTGGTTTCAGCAGCGGTAAGTAAAAAGGAAAAGAAAAAGGCACTTTTTGGCTGGTTGTGCCTTTAAACTTGGCAAATTTCTCTATTCTGGAGGTACCCAGGCACTCCTTAGGATGTCCCCCATTTCTGTGCATGTTTGTTCCTAGAATTTTTCTTTTAAAGTAAGGCAGAATCCATAAATAAAGGCAAAAAGCAGTGCAGAAAATGTGACAAACGCAAAATGTACAACAGATGAAGAGCTATATGGCACAAAAAGAAGCTTATATCCAGAGCCAGAAATCACTGAACTGCACTTGACATGGAAAACAAAACTGTGCTCAAATCATCCCAACTGGTTTCCAGTTGCTTCTGAGCAAACGAAAAGAGCTGTGGTACTTTAAACGTTGCCTGGTCAAGTGAGAAATATACAAAGAAAGCCAAATCATTCTTTCCCCGTGTTAAAATTGCTGTAAAACCTGCACAACAGTGTCTCCAACTCACTCAAGGAATTATTCATCATATACAACCAATACCAACTTTCTCAGTGATTTCAAAGCACAAGCAAGTGATTGCAGATCCATGACCCAGACTGTGTTTTATTCAATATGTCTCCAAAGGGTAAAAAAATCTAATGAGTAAAACTGCAACAGAATTCCATCTTAAAGTGCTTTTTTTTTCTTTTGAAGTACTCATTCACTTTTTTCTTCTTCTTTAAATTGACCTTTAATAATAAAGACTTGTACACCTACAGCACAAAGCTTTGCTTTTATGGCCCTTCCCAATTGCCTGTGGCTTTGGAAGGGTACCAGAAAAACACGACCCATTCCAGAGCTCCTTGACCAAGCCATTCTGTTCGCATCACTCTCCTTACAGAGCAATCTTGCTGAGCCTTCTCATCACGAGCTTTGCAAATTAGCAGGGAGACATATTAAATAGAGAAGTCCTTATGTAAACCCATTCTTCAACTAATATTTTACAATGAAATGTAAGTCATCACACATCTTTACAGAAATTGGAATATTCCTATTCAATATCATCAGAAAGATTAAAAATCTGCCCTCCATACATAAGGGCAACCTGTTTGTTTTTGTTCTTTTTCTTGTTTTCCTGTATAAAAACCAAAAGAAGGATTTTGTTTTGCAGCATCACAGAAAAGCAACAGTTTTACATTCACTCATTTAATGTTCACATAAAAATTCAACCACTAGCGTTTGTGTATTTGAGAAAATCTTCTTGACAAACTGTTTTCGGTGTCTGGACTGTCATAAAGCTACTGCAGGCGAAGATGCAGTTTTCTAGAGCATTTATTGATCTGAAGCCTTCGTGGCTAAAGAATGCTTTTAGCTTTCAGGGAAACCACCTCCTCCAGCATTGCCTCCGATCCTACAAAGCCACATCTCTTCCAGACTGTTCTAATGGCATAAGCAACAGGACTCCAGTTTCAGTAGGTACCAGGCATTAAATGTTTTGAGTGGAGCTGTTCTTGTGTTCATAGGTATCCTCTATGGGTCAACATCATCAAGGTCACTTTTAGGCTCACCAATCATCATAGGAGACTCTGAGCCCTTTCAATACACACAAGGGATGGGGAGAGAAAGATATGGCATGTTACTTTCGAAAGGTACATGGTTACTGTGTCTATATTCAGTGATGGTTCTGACCCAATCCCCAGGATCAAGCTGTCTAACAAAGCAATGCAACAGAAGATAAACATGCCTTTATTTGATTGTTACCTGCTGCAGATGCCTCTCCCCGTTCTCATTGGCTGGACTACTTTCTGACCCATTACTGCTTCCAGACTGATCCTTCTCATTTAGCAAGGCTGTGGCATAGGCCAGGGTGTCCTGGGTTGGAAAAAGTCCAAAAGAGTGTAATGAGCCACGGTCACACCTTCATTTCATATATTTTGTTCTTAAAGTTGATTCTGAAACAATATAGCTGCTGTATGAGATGGCTGAGTCACTATGGGTAATTGGGAGGTATTGACTAACATCATTCAGCAGTTATGTTTTTCAAGCAATAAGCCCAGGGTCTGGGCTTCTAAAGGAAGAATGGTCTTAAGTGCACTGGAATATGCTAGAGTTGCCAAAACCAAAGATGCTGACTGAAAAGCAAAAAAGGAAATAAACCAAGTTCAACATCATCTCCTCAGAGTGACACATACCTGTGCTGAAATAGTGCGCTGGAAGGTTTTTGCAGTTGAGGTTTCATTGGATATGTTACTCTGTGGAGCCCAATAATGCTCAGACATCTGCATAAAAAGGCAAGAAAACCACAAAATTGCTATATGAGTTCTACATGTGTAAAGCCTCATCCACTTGTGATGGTAGGAGAACTAACAAGTCTGGAGCAAGCTTTCTGAATCCATTAGCAATGAGCTGGAGATCTGGGGCAAGAACAAGCATGCACTTTTAATGCATGCCAGAATGGTCAGAGAGGCTATTGCCCCTCAGCTGAAAACTAGCAACCAACTCCCTTTAGTTGGCAACTGTACATGTGTGCAAGTTACTGGACACCAAGCTGAGAAGTGATGGATTCAGGGTTTATATGAGCCAGTACGAAGTAAAAATGGGTACAGCAGGACTACCCAGCCACTGTGTTTCAAGAGTGGCAACAGGTTGTGCCAGCTGCACTGCAAGCATCCCACTAATTCTGCTTCCTGTGTTAGTAGAGTAGGTGTTCATGTATCCAACATCTGCCTGCTGGCAGCTGTCAGGACAGAAATCAGCCTGGAGCTGGGATGTTATAGTGTTGTACATGCAGTGCTGTGAGACCAAGCATGGCCCTGCTTGACTGCAGGCACGTCTGAGCTTTATGTTTCCAAAGTGTCCTTGGGTACTTATTAGAGATGTGTTGGCCAAGAACAAAAACTACACGTGTGGGAGGAAAAAGCTGTATGTGTCAACAGCTGTTTTGTGCAAAGCTGCAATGATTCCGTAAGGAATCCACTCATTTACGCATTCTCTTGCATCAACACACAGGCAAAGGAAAACTGCTTTGAAGTGAAACCTTCCAGCATGAATACAGTGGCACTGAAAGCTTCCCCACATGGTAAGGAATAATCATTACGACCATTCACACTTGGTTTTATGCACGATACATGCTTTTATGTCTGAAACACGTGGGGGCTTACTGAGGTTCTTACACGCCATCAGATTTAACTGCATCCAGACTATCCTTGTAAATAACGAAGAGACTTGTATTTTGCCTTTAGAGTCATCTCAGAAACATATAGAGGATGGAGATTTCCTAATTCTCATTGCAAACAAGTGACAGTTTCTCTGTAAAGTGACAGCCAAATTACCTTCTTCTGTAGCCACTGCACAGCCCAACTCCAATGGTGGGAATTCTCCTTGAAGTAATCTTTCGCCGTAGGGCACCTTGGAAATGGAAATGGTATTCATTAGTCATGAACAAGGCATTCTGGCAAACCTAAAAAGAAATGCAAAGACTTCTTTGTCTTTGTGCTGCTGCCCTCTGGATGTGCTATCACTGCAAACTCTGACTTGAACTGCACAGCCCTGTTACTAACTGAGTTAGCAAGAGCAAGAATGCCCAGTGAAGTTTACACTAAGCAGTATGCGACAAAGATTCACATATTTCAGTACTACGCATTACTGGGGCATAAGCCAAGTTCTAAACAGAGAATTTAGGAATCTTGGTATTTCAAAATATGGGACAGTTACCTTACATTTATCTTGGCCTTAATGCTAGGCTCCTGCTCTATAGAATGCAGCTGACCTTTGCCTTTATAAACAGCAATTATCAGTTGTTATATGAGAAGTCCATCTCAGGTACTAATCAGCACAGATTCCACTTCATACTGACACATGTACTATCAAGACCTTTGAGCACCACTTATATCACAGTAACACAAGATAAAGCTGATAAAAGGCAGAAAGAGTAGCAGCCTAAATAGTCACAGAGAGGGCTAAGGTAGGGATGAGGTTAAACTCCAAAACTCGTATTACTCACTTCTGAGCCAAAGTAACAAGGAACTTGACACACTGGTAACAACGGCTGCTGTCTATGTGGTTGCTGTGGTGCATCAAGGCTGTGGGGGGAGAAGAAACACACAGATTAGAAGCCACAATTCAGATTCCTGTGTACCAGCCAGGCTGAAAACATAACAAAGATGAAGCCAGAATTTTAACTTGGGTGGCAGAAGTTACTTTACAGATGTTAGCATGAGTATCTGTGTTAAACACTGCTGTATTGCTGCCAGTTTTCAGTACTTCCACAACTCTATGGGATTAAAAATAGATCAAAGTGAAAATGCAGTAATTCTTTCAAATGCAGTACCTGAATTTTAAACAGTTCTCTCCTAATGCAGTTCTTCCCCTATAATCCATTCTATGTTAGATAATCACTATGGTTACATCTATCTGAAGGGAAAAAATACTGTCTGAAACCCCCCTAAATGGACCAGATCACCAGCTTCCACCTGGATCAGAATTTGCATAGCTAGAAGAATGTTTACAGCTTCCTCACACAAACAAGCATAGCAGCATTCAAAAGCCATGAAACTCTTCCATGGAGACTCGGGCAAAACCCCAGGCCATTCCTACCAGGAAGTTTTCTATACCATGAATTCCCACATCTTTTAACAGAACTGAGTGAGGAGAAGCACAAAGGTTTCCACACAGTTGCCACAATCAGATTTGCTATGCAAAAGGTGCTCTGTCCATAGCACTCAGGGAAGAACATTGTAGTGAAACCTCTAAAGTGGGCAAATAATTGCTAGGGAACTGCCAAGTGTCAGTTTTATTTACTGCTGAAGCACAGCAGACAGTTAAAATGACAGCACTGGTGTACAGCAAATTATGCACAAATACTCGGTTGAGGACCACGGAAAACTATTGTTTGCTGATTTCCTTTCTGGAAGTAAAACTAGCCAATGTGATGGATAGGTTACAGTCCATTGTGAGTGCAGGGAGACTGGATGCTGTTCATTGCTGTTGCAAGGGAACTGCAAGGTAAAAGTGCAACTTCCACACCCAAAACTCCTGTCAGTTCTTGAAGCCTTCAACATAAAATCCCAATTGAATAATTGCATCTTTCCTCTGCAGAGGGAAAAGTGGTCACGCGTGGCCCAAGGTACAGAACAGAATTGGTCCAAGTGGGACCAATTTACCTAGAAATAAAATAACCACTGAGCTATTCTCTTACATTGCTGCATATTCTATCAGTTATACATAGAAACTACTAAACAGAAGACTATAGGAGTATAAGAAAGAAATAAAGAACAAAGCTAAATATTCCTTCTCAGTGAAACAGAATCCAAAATAAGGTGAAAGCCACAATCAAGCAGCTCCTCATCCAAACAGCTTTGAAAAAGGTGTTCATGCTGCACTACTTCATCAGAGGTGCTCTTTGGAGCACCTTGTGGCCACTCCACCTTTCTCTGGCACACAAAAGCCTTTTCTCCAGATTCACATGAAATAAGACCTCATCACTTCTGGGACTTTTCTGTTGCTTTTGAATGCTTTAGTAACTTCAGTAAAGTCGCTGTATCGAATAGAGAGACAGCACTTTGTATGAGCAGCAACAAATGGGAGCCACCCTGCATTTAGTAGTATTACCATCCTTCCGTGCTGAACTAGTTTCTTTTAATAGTAATGAGGATGCTGACAAAACAAAAAAAGATTGGTAATTTCTTGAGATATGTAGAAAATAAAAACTAAATGTTAAGGGTGACAGGATTCATAAAGCTACTCTGTTATGTTAATCCAAGGCACGTCCCCCCACCCCTTATCTGTACACCCTGACCGGCTTCTTGCTCAGAAGAGTTCTGTTGCTAACCTCTTTTAAGTACATAAGTACCACTCCTCTCTGGGTTCACTGACTGCTGTTGTTGGAGAGAATTCATTTTTCCTAGTTAAATTCCTTTCCACTTTGCCATTATTACCATATTCTAATGCTTATTTTGGATTTTCTCAGAGCGGCGGTGGCTAAATCAAACATGTCGAGTTGTTTTCTCTGAGAAGTAAAACAGTTTAGAAGGATTAGAAACTAGGAGATGGTATAAACCATCACCACCACAAGGTCAGGAGGAGATAAGAGTGTTCACCCACTGGCTTACTTGCCTATTAATCCATTTTCAGTTTCAAAGGCAAATTTGATGCGCTCTACTTGTAATGGGTCTTCAATAACCTGTTAGGAAAGAAAAGATCAAAGTAAGTTGTGTGTGACCCCTGTATTTATTCTATGGAATGGTTTTAACCACCTCAATATGAAAAAATCAAGAAAGATTTGTGAAATTTCATTTACCACTGAATTATCAAGACATTAATTTAAAAGTACTAAAAACTCCAAATGGAAGAATTAAGAGATATGTGGATGCTGAAATGACCAGTGCAGTCCCGACTCTTTTCACTTTGCACTGATACAATACCTATTCTAAACAAGTCTTTCCCCTTCACCTACCAGTATCTCATGGAGTAACTGGAATATGTTTTTCAGCTCATGAGGTGGAGCAGTTTCCAGCTGAGTCTGCATGTAAAATATATAAAGTTACTTAGATTGTAAAGTATGTTGATGACACAAAGAATTACAAGATAGCTTTACAGATTATAAAGAAATTAGTTGTTTTAAGCAGTAAAAGCCTAAAAACCCCCAAATCCACCAACACCCTCCCCCCCTCCATCCAACAAACTGTACTGATTCCAGTGTCATTATAACCCACAAGACACAGCATGATGAAAGCCTAGAAGAAATACTTGGAATGGGCTGAGCAAAAATGGATAAGCAAAAAGCTTATCTTGATTATTTCCCTACCTTGATGAAGTGTAGCACAGTAAAGGAAAAGTGCTCATTACAGAAGCAGCAATATACCACCATCTCAATGAGAACTGACAGAGATCCAGTTAGCTCTCGTAACGCATACATCACCTAAGGGAAAAGTGCAAACCATTTCAGACACAGCCATACAATTAAAGTAAGTTTGCAATAGAATGTTAGTCTTTTCCAGGAAGGATGCAGCTTCTTCTCCTAGCACCGCATGGTGCAGTGAGCTGAAGCACTGCCCTCAGAGCACTGCATTCAGCTCCTGCTGCTCACCTCCAAGGGCCTGGGTTAAGCATGATCCAGTAAGTCAGAACAATTCAAGTTAATTCCTCAGGGTGAGATGGTAACTGAGGGCATGGGCACTTGCAAAACGTGTTCAGCTGCCTTTGCTGTCTTTGTAAACTCTCAAACCAGACCCCTAAGCTTAGGGATATATTAGAATAAGAAGGAGTCAGGAAGAAACCAGAAGTGCCTTCTTGTTTAGGCTCAAAATAATAACCACACACTCTTCAGCTGGCTGCTTTTTAATATTCAGTGTTTTCATGTAAGGATACTTCAAACAAATCACATCAGACCAACTTTTAGGTTCAAGCTGGGCAGAATTTAGAACAGCTACCTCCATTAAGTAGGGTTTTCCCTCAGACAGGAATAACAAGGCTTCCACTTCTTCATGGAGCGTCAACAGCGGACCTGAAGCGGTGATGCTTAGAGGTGGACGCTGCTTAAAGAGACCAGGAGCTATAATAGCAAATACAAAAACAATCCACTAATAAATTAGTTTGTTCTACACACCTTAAAGACACTGCTGCTCATCTGGCATCATTATGGGCTCTAACAACATTCACCTCAACCACCTTACAGCTCGTACAATACTAAGTAATCTCTAACACACCTGAAGTGTCATTTACTTCAGTGACAACATCAGTAAATGAACTGCAAGAAGGTCAAAGCAAAAGGTTCCTATCAGTACTTTGAGCTGTAGTTTCACTCCCTATCACTGTTGCACAACCAGATTCAGAATGTTTTATCATTCTTCTTTTACTTTATGACTGCCTCCAACTATAGAAACTTTTAACCCTAGAGAGAAATTAAGTTATTCTTTACAAAAGTCAACTTGAAATTCCTCCTTCAGGAAACTGGAGATTTCAACTTATTCCTTCATTATCTTTATCTGGAAACTTCCGCCTCTGGAGAGGTATCTAGGAGAGTATTTCATGTCTTGCTATTCATCAGCTCAGTCTGAGGAAAGAGCTTTTAGGCATATAGGGGAGAGGAGAAGGCACACTAATGTCACTATCAGGATTTCCACAAGCCTCCCTTCCCGAGTGCCTGTAATACTATCTGTTTGCCACAGCCTCTTGGTACATTTACAGCAAAATGAAAAGTAATTAAACACATGCTAGCCATTACTGCCTTCATTCAAGGTTATTGTATTTTCTTCACTAAGTTATTCCCAGTCAAAGGAACTGAAATGCAAAGCCACCAGAAGGCAAAAGTCATAGTTCTTACCAACGTTTCTTTGTGAGGAGACGTCAGAGTGCAAAACAAGAAGTGCTACAGTATTGTGAAGATATCCAAACTCACGTGCTTGTGCTGAACTCCACCTGCGATTCTGTTTAAGACAAAAGAGACATTTCATTAACTGTTTATCGGTCGGTTTAGTCATCTTCTGCTAAGTTAAAGCAAAGCAACGTCCTTAGCAGTCCATCACCATGTTCTAATACTTGGAAGCTGGTGAAAATTTTGTTATTATCAGAAACATGATGCTCACTTCTGCCAAAATGGCTATTTCCATGCTATCTACACATAGGTAGACTAACACTTGCACGAAGTTTACAGAATAATCCAAGGATTAGTCCACCTGAAAACCATTTATCCCTAATTTAAGCATCATAAAAACATGGAAATGACAAACCACAGCACAACAGATGCTACATAAACTTTACCTGATTACTCTGCCGGTTGGGGCCAAGGAGGAAGTTGATCATGTGCCTCAAAGCAGAGTGTCTGAGAAGAAGACTGCTAGCCCTTATACCCTGCTGTATGGACAATAATGAGAAGTTACATTCCTGTGCAGCTCGAGAATTAGTGCTCTGGGGAACGAGAGCAAATTGCATGGGCTAAACACTGCATTTTCCACTCTAAGAAATAAAATAGATTATCATACAGATCAATAAGGCACACCTTTGAAAAGCCGTCTCATTATATAGAGCACATTGCACAAACTGCATAGAGCACATTGCATAAATTGTGCAAGAATGAGTACATGCAAGATAAACATTACATTAAAGAGGAAAAAAGAACAGGGGAATAGAGAGAAGCCATACCAGGGTAAACAGTCCTGTCTACGCAGTTGTTCTGCCTCCTACAGGACAAAACCCATGAACACTAGATTTCATTTTCTATTCAGATTCTGGAAATGACATCTCGAATTAGTACACTCCACTGGTATATTTTTGTGTGATTTTATTCTAATCTTGTGTTCAAAGCCATTTCCTTTTCAAAAAAAGAACAAAAAGAGAATACTCTACTAAAGTTCTGGGAGAGTTTCACTGTGCTGCTTAAACCTGCTACGAATATGGATGACTAACTGCTTTGCTATTGTCCTTTAAATTTAAACATTAAATTTAAATTAAAACAGCATGAAAAAGCAACGGTTTCTTACCTTCTGTACAAAGTTATTGAATAGCAAAAAGTACTGAGCACAGTTTTTACAGTTTTCAGGTACATCTTTATCCAGTAGAGCAAGTAGCACCTCCAATAACTGATGTAGAGTTTTTAACTGTGGAAAGAAATGATTAATTTGAATGTAAAGAGTTGTCCAAGCCCTTACTGACTACCTATAGGCACATGCCAGAACACAGGTAACACTTCTGAGTTCTCTTCATGCATAGTATTTGGTTCAGGAATCCCAAGGGAAATAGGTAAACCTCTAACATTCTACAAATGACGTCTACAAATGATGGTTTCCCGAGAATATTAAGATCAGCAAAATTGAACAAAACTGCACTTCCCAAACTTACTTGCCAAGATTTTCTAATAGAAAAATAAACCTTTAAAAACAATCCTACTTCTGAGATAACTCAGTTTCTACTGCTATAGGCTTCCAAGTGAGGAAGGAGAACTGGTTAAAAATCAAGCTGATTTCTGGAATCAGAAAGAAAACACCGTTTCCAAACTAATAGAAGAATATGAGAATAGAAGGATAGAAGAATATGCGATACCAGTTTATAAGACAATCTGAAATCAGGCAGAATAGTTTAAGTAATACTTTGAACTTAAATTCTGAGAATGACAGCAGCATGTTACCACCTAGGACAGGAATAGACAAGCATTAACCTATTAAAGAAATGAAGATCAAGAAAGCATGGTCAAGACAAGAGCCTTTCACCATGCCATTTACAAATCACGCAGCACTGTCTGCAAACACAGCAAGAGCCATGAGGTAGAGACAGCCAAAAGGATCACTGGTGATGAGGTGACACTGACCTTCTCCTGATAAAGCAAGGCACTGTCGAGGGTTTTTTCAAGGATAGTGGCTACAGCAACTCGCACCTCTCTCACACTGCATTCCAGGAGGAAAGTTCTGGAAGATAAAAGGCGAAGCTGCAAAGAGAACTGGAATCAACGTGCAGACACAGTTACTATGATTAAATGCCCTGTTTGTCGTTTTAAAAAGGAGAACAGCCCAGATACGTCTTGTATTGTACTCCTGTGGATAAGCTTGAAGTTATTTTCCTGTCCTCCTGCTTGTCACTAATGAGGTCTATAATATTCCTTTATACATATTTATTCAAGTAACAAAAAAGCTATCACAGGATCCTGTCTTTCAATGCAACTTCTAAGATAGAATTTTCTTTACACTGACACACCTCTAAGTATATCAGATCTTCAGTAATTTGTCTTCAGTGTTTTCAAGACATGTATTAGCTGATCTTGGGCTTGGTGAGACAAAACTACTTCCAGTTTATCTGATCTTTGTCAGGTAAGTGTTTAACTTACCCCGAACACTTTCACCATGCTCTCCTTTCCTACCACTTCCAGGAGTGACTAGGCATAAACTATACTAGACATAAACACGCTCCAAGACATTCCACTGAATAAAACATCTGCATCCTCCTCCACATAATGCTGCCCTATTTTATTAGGTTTTCAGTTACTCAGAAAGCTGCACAATCAGAAAATGGTAGAAATAAACCCCTAAGTGATTATCTAGAGTGATGTTTAAAGAATGAACACAGACAGCTCTGTGGGAACACGTCAGTATAGGCCAGATCATGTTATAAGGAAGCTTTATCCATACATGAGACACAAACCACCTAAGACAGAACTAACAGTACTTACTTTACAAGCTCCCGGCCCTCCGGCCCGACGAAATATTCAACTAACCACTGACAAGCATCAATGCTTTTGGAGAGCAGTGCATCTATGGTGGCAATCCATTCTTCTGTATCAGCCCTTGAATAAAAGAGGGATAACTGTCAGAAATGAAAGAGAAAAAACCCCTCCAAAACGGAAGCCATGTTTCTTGATTGCCAGATAGAAAGAATTTTTACATTACTTGAATGTACATTTGATGCCTTGAGACAAAAACACTTAGGGAAGTATTTGGGAACAACTTGCTGCCTTTAAATCCGTTAAAGCCTTTCCATGCCCAATCCACTACCACCAAAAAAACAGACAGCTGGGAGAGTCAGCAAACTGTCAGGTTATACATGACCCTCCTTCCTCTCTCAGATTTCTTTGTGATGGGATTCCAATGCAAAGCAGAAATCACAGAATCATAGAATCCTAGAATGGTTTGGGTTGGAGAGGACCGTAAAATCATCCAGTTCCAATCCCCTGCCATGGGCAGGGATGCCTCTCACTAGATCAGGTTGCTCAAGGCTCTGTCCAACCTGACCTTGAACACTGCCAGGGATGGAGCATTCACAAATTCCCTGAGCAAATGTATTGCTACTTCTGTAAGTGCCTATCTACCCTTGGTATTTCAAGATGCTGCAGATACAACAAGCATGAAAACCTCATAGTCTTTTATTACAGTACAAAAACAAGAGCTTACCTGAGTTTCTTCTTGGTTCGGAGATAGGTTTGGAAGAGGAATTGGACTGCCAGCTGTAAGCTCACCTTTGCCATGCATGGATAATAAGGATGCTTTACCTTAGTCTGAAAGAAACGTCAAGTTCACTTTAGCAGAAGTATGCCTGCAGCACAAACACTGTCTCTTAAACACATCAACGTATTCTATTGAGGTAATTGACTTCATTTGCAAAAACAAACCAAAGCATTTTTCTGTGCTAAAAACAGTCTCCAGTGCTGACTATGCTAGTTAGCAAATACACTAAAACAGGAACAAACTTGCTGTAAAACCCACTAGATCTGTAGATTTAATAAATATAATAAATGCAGGTTTATTTATTACTCCATTTAGGAGAACTTAACTAGCAAATGGTATTTCCTATGTAAGTCTATCAACTTTGAGGTGACTAACACCAACTTCTGGATTTTCCATACAGAGAGGAATTTCTGCCTCCAGAGCTCAGTTTGCATCATCAAAAAAGGTGCGTGTTGATAACTTTTCCTATGGCACAATGTTTCTCCCACTACTAGAACAGGAGGCCGGAGTCTGCTTTGAGACAGATGCTGTTAGCAGCATGAAGAATTACCGGAGATAATGAATTGCTCAGCTGGAAAAGCAAAACCATGTCAGTCTTTCTCTTCTAGTTTTTCTGGTTGTGCCCCAGATGGCTGCTGTGGCCCTTTCTACCCAACATGTTCTGAATACTCTTAAGATGAAAATCTAGGTACTTACAGCATTCAGAGAAGCTAATGACAGCACAAAACTGAAGTAGTCACTACTGTATACATCTCTGTTTTTCATAAATTTCAAGTTTTCATCTCTCACCATCTGTAAAAGAAGACAAAAAAGCCTAAAATGCTGTCAAAGTACATTTCTCTAACTAAAATTGCGTATTTTATGTAAATACATGTGGTGTTTAAAAACCAGTGTCAGACCTGTCCTGTTCATGTTCTGAATCGCTGCTTTGGTGGAGGGGAAAATACACAGAATCACAGAATAGTTAGGGTTGGAAAGGACCTTAAGATCATTCAGTCCCAACCCCCCTGCAATGGGCAGGGACACCCCACACTAAACCATGCCCTCAAGGCTTTGTCCAACCTGGCCTTGAACACTGCCAAGGATGGAGCATTCACAACCTCCCTGGGCAACCCATTCCAGTGCCTCACCACCTTCACAGTAAAGAATTTCTTCCTTAGATCCAATCTAAACTTCCCCTGTTTCAGTTTGAACCCGTTACCCCTTGTCCTGTCACTACAGTCCCTAACGAATAGTCCATCCCCAGCATCCCTAGAGCTCCCCTTCAGATACTGGAAGGCTGCTATGAGGTCTCCATGCAGCCTCGTCTTCTCCAAGCTGAAAAGTCCCAATTTTCTCAGCCTGTCTTCATATGGAATATAGGAAACTTACAAGATTTGTCCATCTAAGGACATTACAAAACATAAGAGAACAGATGAGTGACTTAATAAGCATTTGGCCATTAAGGGAAAAGAAAAAGCAAGAAGTTGCTGATAAGTTCCATTTTTTTGCTTGCTTTTAATAAAAGAGCTGAGAACATCCTTCAAACCTGAAAGGCTTGTTTAGCAAATTTACGTGCGCAGAGCAGGGAGCCCGGTGTAATTATAAGCTGCATCCACAATAATATATTTAAATGATATTAATATTTGTCATTTTTCAAAAGAGACTTTGCTGAAAGACTCTCAATAAATCTGAGCCAAGTTCTGTTCACTGTAACAATACAATGCTGGATACAAGAATACCTAAAGTAGTTACTAATGCCTGATACAGCCCTACTGGAGGGCCATACATAGCCAGCAGTTTATTGTGACTGTGTATGCGATGTGGGCTCTCTTGTGTATGTGCAGATCAGCAGGATTGCGTGTGGTTCAGAAAGCCAAGTATATGGAAGACTGTCCCCCTTCCTGTATGGGCCAGAACTGCAGGCCTGCTGACTGAGATGTTCCCCTTATGACAGAGGATACTCAGGCTCCGTCATTCTCTCATTGCTCTGCCAATGCCATCACACCTCTATTTTCAGTCCTGACTTGCAAAGTTGCCTTCAATATCTGTGTTTTCCCCTTTGAGATCATATTCAGTATTACATAAACTAACAGACGTGAATGGAATTGAAGCTGCTTTTTGTTTCTCTTACTTCCCCACTTTCTACATTCTCGTTAACTCAAGAACTTAAGGATGACTGTAATTTGCCATCAACTCCATTACTGTTCAAGTGTACTTCAAATGAAGCATCTTCTCTGCTCTTATCTCTCCCTGCTTCCATGCTGACTGCTGCCATATCTCATGTTTGAATAACTTGCCTGCAGTTTCTTCAAAGCAAAGAATGATGGCTCAGTTTTATAAGAAGGGACTGCAAAACTTAACAATAACATACCACTGAGCAGCTTATTAATAACTATGTGAAAACCTGAATTCTTTCCCAGCTTTGCTTGCAATGGAATTACTTCAAGGCCACCTTCAAAGTTCCTGTGTTCCTCTTACTGTGTGCTTAAATTTCCTAGCAGCAGGATTCAGTTGCCACTTGCAACTGATATATCTACCTGATATATCCTCACAGGCATTTTCTCTACAAAAAGCCCTTTTTTCTCTCCTTTTCGAACCAGCTTGGTCAAGATGGAGAGGCGGTCACTGTTGGGCCTATGGGGTCGAGGTGATGACTGGGGTGAGATTTCTGGTGAAGATGGAGCAGATCTGAAATATATACAAGCTCAGAGTGAATAACAAAATCCTATGACAAATCTACAGTTCAAGTTTAAAGTGCCAGTACAGTCAGTGTAATCTTAAGGCAAATATAGGTGAGTCTAAATACTTCTTGAGGCTGTCAGCTTGAATGTCTTAACTGCAATAGCGACAGCAGCATGGAAAAGGAAATTATAAAGGCAAAAAAAGAGGCTATTCATTAAGCAGCTTAAAAACCAAAACAACAGAAGGGTCAGTTGAACAGGAACTCTCAATTTCTTAGACTAGATATAAGAGAAACCTTCATAGACACAAGAAGAACTTACAATGAGAGGTCCTCAGCTTCCTGACGCACAACACTCACTCGGCTTTTCTTTGGTAAGACTGGAGAGTTCTGGTCAGACACTCTCTGGTAAAACAGCATATAGGCATTCCAGTAGCGTCGACGCACATCAGGGTATGGGTTAGCTGGTGGGAGAAAAGGCATTCAATGAAGGCCTTTCAAGGCTTAGTATCTTTTTCATTTCTATGGGGAAGTGAAACTGGGTGTGTAAGTAGTGTATATTGTGGCATTATAAGGCTGTTTGTCAGATCAAAACATCAGTCTATGCTAGCAAATAACAAAAACCTGAATTAAAAAGTACTTTTTGCAAAAAGCAGATGTATTTTTAAAAGATAATTGTCAGAATCATGAAACAAATGAATACTGGTGGAGAAATATTTGGAATTAATTCCTTAAAGTGCTGAGAAGTTTAGCTATATGATGCCACACCATGTTCTATGCACCATCATTTTCACTAATCTAAAAGAAGGCCTTTTTGGGGTTTTTTAGACTATTTTAACAAAGTGCCATTTTACTTCTGGATCTCCTTTGCTACCAAGTCTACAAAGTGCTGAACAACAGTGAATAAGGTTCAATCAATATTAAGCTGTATACAAGCTGTTATGTCCTTCAGTAAAGAGAAGACTTAGGGGAAAAAACCCCTGCTTCATAAAGATTATTAGACCAAGCAACTCAAAGTAGATACAATGAACTGAGCTCTACCTCTACTGAGAATCAGTATGAAACATAAAGCTACTGTCAATCAACCTGTAGTACTGCTTACATTGATCATAGACTTTAGGTCTATACTCTCCACCAAAACATTCATACTCCAGGGTTTCATCAGTTAAATCAAATTCTTCAACAACGGTGTCATTAAATTTATACCACTTTCCTTTTCCACAGCCCCTGTGATCCAAACAGAACAGAAACAAAGTTACCTGATTGTCTAGTAAAAAACCAAACCACCTTGGATACCCTAGAAATGACAAACCTGAACCCACATTTGCTTTAACAGTTAACAGAAAGCTTAGTTCAATCAGTATCAAAGTTGCATTAAACAAATAAGTGTGATTAAAAATAGAAGCGCATCACCTGCAACTATGTGTCACAGGAAGCCCTCAAACCGCAATACAAGGAACATAAGAATTGCTGAGACTTTTATAATATGGTGTCCTGTACCATTGTGCTATTAACACTCATGATATCGGGTATTAAGAAAGGGAACAGTGCTTCCCATAGAGCTCTGGATGGCTTACTATACCTTCCCGAAACAAGCAGTCTCTATACCACTTTCAATGCTCCCAAGCAAATCTTCTTGTCCATTACCTCCTGTCCTTTATAAAGGAGTAGTAGTGCCCTGCATGTGCCTGGCCACTGTGAACAATCACACCAACAAGCTCATAGTTTTCTGTGGGGGCAACTTTCTTCCTTGGGGAACCTCCGCCTCCTTGATCTGTGTTTCTGCCATTGTCTCCCACTTCTGAGGACGAGTCCTGGCGAGCCATTCCTGACACAGTGTAAGGTTCCATGTTCAGCATCCAGGGAAACTGTTGAAAGAGATTGTTTCAGATTAACTCAGAGATCATATCATGTACATGCTTAGTGGAACCTCATGAGAATTGTATTAATACTTCCCACACTGGGAAGTCCGAAGAAAAATATGGTACTTCAACACTTCAACCTTATGACACAGAAATTAAATGTATTTATGGTTTACGGAGGGTTTTGATCTTGCTTTCTGAAAGGACCCCAAGAATGCTGCAAACAACGAAAGCTCTAAGGAAAACTACCTGTTTTCTGTAGCATGATCATGTTTTTAGTGTACTCAAAATCCTTGTATCAAAACGTGGGCAAAAGAAAGAAGAATGAATAGGAAGAGTGACAGTCCACTCCACAAAGCAGCAGGGGTGTGCCATAAGAAATGTTTTCTTACCCTTATTTGCTCATCATATTTAATAGAACGTCCACTCTCCCAGTCAAAGCCAAATCTCATCAGGTGAATCACCAACAGGCTAGGTAAGACCTTAATGCATGTGCGCTTCACTGTAGTTCTCTTAAAAATAAAACAAGATATCACCTCTATCTATATACCTCAAACATTCTGAAGTACTCTTTTACAGATGCACAATTCCAGCCATCTGGAACAAATGTACAACACAGCCACAGGAGGCAAGGTGACCATAGGATGACTGTAATACATACAGACAAAATATGAACACAGGTATTACAGTTTGTGCAGTGGGCTGGTATGTTAGAGAACATTTTACCACCATGCCATCCCCCTCAATGTTCAGTCCACAATATGAGTTAAAAGGAACAAAGAATGCTGTCTGCATGCATTTATGGAGTTAATGTTCTCATTATGTCTTCAACGTGAAAGAGTAAGCAGGGCCTAAGCATGGCTTTTATGCTGAAGAAAATACCATGCTGCAGCTGAATCTTCTTTCACATACACAAAGAACTAATACCTTTTCTTTGCACTTTTCACAGTAGTATGCATTGCTTCCTTCCAGAACCTCTCCTCTAACAAACTGATCCAATGATATTTCCAGACTTTGACATGAAGTCACACCTAGGTTGAGAGCCATGAAGGCTTCCTCGCGCTCATACCTAAATTCAAGAAGAAAACCAGTCATAGAGTCAAGGCATTGACAGAGTAAAACTTGAATTAACAAGACTTATGCTTAGGAAAGAATACCGCATTTGCCCCATAGCTATCAACAGCTGTGATGCTATTTTGGTCTACTTATTTTAATAGTTATAGGAGCACATTGCTGTGTAACTAATGCACCGAACTGAACGTTACCTGTGAGGACAGTCCTTGCAGATCTTCTGATCAGAGAAGATCCCTTGAAAAGTATTCTTAAATATTTGGTCTCTTCCTATTTTCTGTTGGAGATGTAAAGTTAGACATCAGTTGGATGCATTGCGGGGAAAGACCAAGAAAGCAATAGGAATTTTAAACTTCTGAATACTATGGGTGCTAGCTGAATGGCTCTCTACCTTCTTTTCTGAAGAACAAAGGAGAAAGAGAGGAAAAGCACTAAGGAGATGCATATAAACAAGGAAAAAAATTCCTGAGGATTTTACCTTGAGGTACTCATCCATTTGATCTATAAGACTGGTGAAGAACTCATAAGCATCCTGTTGCTCTCTAACGTATAGTTCCTTATTCCACATCTTGAAAATCTATATGAAGTATAAATATATATATGAAAAGGTGGTTCCTCCATATACATATCACTGAAAAAAGTGAGTTTTTTGGAAGAAAGTTATTATTACATGTTTTGACTTTTTGAAGTAGAACTGACCTTATACATAGATATTCTACAGTGAGAAAAGGCTGAATAAATAACTTATGTGGAATGCTATATAACCTAAACAAGAGGACACAATACCTTCCAGAAGTTCTCAGGTACATAATACTGTAGCTTGCTTTCCATCAAATGACCAAAAAGAGATTGAACTTGATAGAACACATTGTCATCTGGATTGTCTGTATCATCATCTATGGAAAGGAAAGCCTGGAAGGAAATAAATAACCTTATGAAGTTGGTTCTTGGCAAAATTATTACTTTAAGTCACGACACACAGCACAACAACATATAATTTATGTATTTATCATGTGTATATATTTATGCACACATACATACACAGTTTTGGGTTTATTTAAACAATTCATTTATAAATGGTGCTAAATTGAACTTGCAGTCCTTCATTCCAAAACAAGGACTTTAATGGATGTTGAACCAATTACCTCTGGAAGACCCGGTTGCATATATAGCTGCTGGAAGACGGCATTCATGTAACAAGTAGCACCACCATTCTTCAGGCCCACAAATCCTGAAATGGAACGACTATCCACTGGTGGAAGATACTAGAATGACAAACAGTTTTTGTTCCAGTAAGTTATAAAAAGCATGAGACTCCAACAACACACTATAGCTTTTATAATCACCATCATATAAGCTGTTAAGAGCAGTTTAATGGAAAACCAGGAATATAAATTCTGAAAGATTGCAAGAGCACTATATTTGGTGCTTTAATTACTTAACACTTTGCACAAAACCCTTAAAAATAGCTTAAAACAGATTCACTGGAGCATTTGCTTCAGAGGAAGATCACATGGGTCTGCATTTAATCTAATCTGTGTTTTGTCATTTTAAACTGAAGACCATAGAAATATCGTGAATGCACTAGTTAAGTGGATCTTACACAGTACTCCAACCCATGCTAAAACACATCAAAAAAGGCTTCTTGCTTACATCAAACTCCTTGGTAAGTGCAGGGTCACACTGGTGATGCATAGAAAGCAGCTCTTTCGTAATAAGCTGGAGATTGGAAGGTGAGCTATCAGCCAGCATTACTAACACTTCATAAGCAGCTAATCGGCTATCTGCTGTGCTGCACCTAAAAAGAAAACCACATTTGAGATCTATTTTGTAGATGACTCAATTATTTCTAATTCCAGAAAGCCACATTACTCAGAACAAGTGACAATTAATGTTCAAAAGGAACACTTCAAGTGATAAAACACTCCTGAGAGACTGCAGAGTGCTTTTTTTCTTCTTGGGGAAGGGGAATGGGGAAGAATCAAATCACAAGAGCAGCACTAGGAACATTCCTTCAAATAAGCCTCCCTTACTGACATGGAGACACTTGTTAACATTCAGTAGCAAGGAAGAGTAGATGCCCTAAAGACACAGAACTGGTTGTACATTGAAGGAGAGAGACAGATACTCTCTATCACTGTTAACACTGATACAGACATAATGACTTATTTACAGGGATACAAGCTTTGAAAGAGCTAAACCGGACAACTTGCTACAAGAGATGACCTTAGACCTAAGCTGTGCTTAGAGCAGTACAAAACACTTCTACTTAGCTCTTTTCTGTGCATCAAACATCCTAGCCCTTTCTTCTAAGAGCCAAAGAAAAGGCTTTATTTACTTTAAGCAAACAACAGAGCGTGCTTGAGATTAACTGCAATGGAGCAAAGCGGGAGCAAAACACTAAGGTGCAGCAAAGTCCCATTCAGTTCAGGGGCTGCTAAATGCTCCACTGGAACCTTCTTTAGGGTATGTGGAAAGGCAGTGTGAATATGCCTGATTCAACTCGAACACCAACCAGTCAGTGTAATGCAAGCAACCCAGCTGCAGCAGCACAAAACTGCACATGAGGTAATTTACCCACCCCTTCAGATACTGTATGGCAGTAACAGAAGGCAAGTGTGACAGGAAAGAGAAGCCCACTCTTCTTCCCACGCCCATTTGATTTATTCTGGACTATTATCAGCTATGTCAGGTGCAAGGAGTCTTGCTTGGCATTAGCTTTTTGCAGAAGACATTTCTTTTGAAGGCAAAAAGAAAACAGTGGAACTTCAGAGATTCTCATTTACAAGGGGCTTGGACAGTTAATTTTCTGCTCATGCTCCCATTTAGCCAACTTCCCAAGTGAGGATGAGCTAAAGGAGTACTCTTTGAAGTTAGTGCTCAGTTGTGCTTGCAGTTCATCACTGATGCCTTAACAGTACACAGACTTTGGTAGTATAGAAAAGCAAAGATTTTGGGTCGCACAAAACTTATTAAAATGCTATTTGGACACTTACGTAGGAAATGTAGAGAAAAAGAGAAACACTCCAACACTGATATTAAATCCTAGCATCTGTAGCCCAAGTGCAACATTTGTATTTGTGAGGACAAAACCCAACATAAAGAAAAACCAAACAGTTTTTACTTTGGATGGAAGTCTTGCTGGCTGATTGCAGCACTGCCTGCTGGAGAATGGCTATTCAGAATGATCCTGGATGCTCGGAAGAGGAAATCATCCAACAATGGCTTAATCAAAGATGAACCTGTAACACAGTAACCCACACATACTGTTAAATACTTTTATTATCACTGCAAATGTCAAAAGGTGTTCTATAACAGCAAAATCACTTAATAGCATCGTATCAACAATAAAAGATCCAAATATTTCATCAGATGTCAAAGGTACAACAAAGGTACTGCCAAAACTACTCCTTAACGGTCTGCATCACTTTTACCGATGTGTTACATCCTCACACACACTGTCTACTACAGTCATCAGTCAGTGCTGATGCAGAATTCACACTAGTCACTTTAGATTAAAAAGGAATACTTACCAACCATTTCCTTTTCTGCCCCACAGAGTGAAAGAAGAGTCTTGATGAGCCTCAAGTGTCCTGCTAACAGGATGTTATCAGCTTCGGTGGTCTCACACTCAGCTGTGCGGTTGGGTTCGAAGTTGTCTAGCCAGGTGATCTCATCTTCTAACATGGCAGCTGGGCTTATCTTTAGCTGTTCCATTTCTGATGCTGCAAGAGGAAGAGAAAAATCAAAAGCTCTTTAAACACAGAATACAAAGAATTTCAAGCAGTTTGGTAATGGTCTAGTTTGCCCCACAATGTGTACAAAGTGTAACTTCCACAAAGGAACTCGGTTCATTTTCTGAAAGGAGTGAGCTGCCTTGCTGTAACTCAATGCAAGAACAGTCCATGACAGGCATTAACACAGGACAGCCAGCACACCGGCAGGTCACACTGAGTTCGTGGTGTAGTTATCCCTCTGGAAAGGCAATTGTACATCTTGTCTACAGAAGGAAGACAAGTGGAAGCTGCCATTAGAACGACACGTGTGCCTGTACATACTTACATGTGAGGTCATCCAGTAACTGACATCTCAGGTCAAAATATTCTGTACACTGGGACAGAAGTCTGAAACAGGTACAAACAGAAGAAAGGCTTAATTTAAAAGCAGAAACTTCTTTCTAAGCAGTTGCCTTTAAGGCCTGTGTGCTCTGTCCATCTGTCCTGGGTTCCAGACTAGCACAGCTATCTAGGTATGCTTCTGCATACGCTTTATGCTGCAGCTTTAAAACAAACTCCTCCCCAACAGCTACTTCTGAATGTTAAGAATAACATTTAATCCTGATTTCTTCCTTCACCTCTTAACAATTTTAGTTAATCATCATATGAAGATAAAACAGGTTTTAACTTCTCAGTTACTCCTCCATACAGATTCCTTTAGAAACTGCTGTTTAAAATTCATGTTAAATTCCACAACCTTTGGCTGGTCAGGGACAAGTTAACAGACTGACACCTACAGGCTTTAAAGGTGCAATGGGTAACATGAAGAAGAAGAAAACAGGTGAAGTCATGAGTCCAGACACCACTGAAAAGACCAGATCCTTTAGGACTGGTTTCTGGTCCGGACCTACGCGATACTATCAAATAAATTCAATGTTACTGTCATACATCCCATTGCCACTCTGCCTCAACAAGGATTTAAGGATGCTGGGGAGGGACTCTTCATTAGGGACTGTAGTGACAGGACAAGGGGTAATGGGTTAAAACTTAAAACAGGAGAAGTTTAGATTGGATCTAAGGAAGAAATTCTTTACTGCAAGGGTGGTGAGGCACTGGAATGGGTTGCCCAGGGAGGTTGTGAATGCTCCATCCCTGGTAGTGTTCAAGGCCAGGTTGGACAGAGCCTTGGGTGGCATGGTTTAGTGGGAGGTGCCCCTGACCATGGCAGGGGGGTTGGAACTGGATGATCTTAAGGTCCCTTCCGACCCTAACTATTCTATGATTCTATGATTCTATTCCAGCCAGGTTCTGACTACCATGACCACACCTGAGAAAGAGCAGACCAGTTTAATTTGGTAAGTCCAAACAAGCTGAACTATAAGAGTTCACAGAGGAAGAGTTGTACTTTGAGAATTCAGCTTTATTTCCCTTCAATTTACATTCTTCCAAAACTATGTGGGGTGTGAAGGGATGTCTACTTTCAACAGGCTTGCAAAACCTTAATCCCTTGTGCCTCAGAGCTCCCAAAGCATTCCTTACTTAAAAAGGTGACAGATTTGCTTCCTCAATAAACAAGCTGCTGACTTACCTCTGGTTGATTCCTCTCATGATGCTGGTTGGTGACCAAAGAGGCAGCTGGGCACCAAGAACAACACTCAGGAGAAACTGATTTGGCTTTTGTACATCTGGGTGAGCTGACGTATCTGTCTGACTAAGGGTGTACAACTGGTCACAGGCAACACGACGAATCTGAAGCAGTGTCAAACATTAGCAGCTGCTCAAAGGTTGCAAAAAATACACTTATGTTTTGGTAGAGACATTGAAAAGCTTGTGGAAACCAGACCTATGAGCTTTGCAGCCAGGGCTTCTCTATAGGGATGTAGGAATCCACTTTCATCCCTGAGCTAAAAGCTCTGATGTTTTATTAAACGCAGATTATAAATTCGGATAAGGGGGAAAAGATGCAAAGACTTCATGTAAAGTACATGAGATGCAATGAAATAAAGTAAGCATGACTTGAAATCTCTAGATTTTAAAATATTCAGAATAATCTTAAATCAGAAAGAATGAATTTTAGGAGGGATCCAGCATTTGGAAGAACTTTTCAGAAGTTTAGAAAAGTCCATTAAAACTTCCCTAAATCTTTTGGGATGAAAAGTTACTTGGAACTTTTCCTGAAGTTTTACAGAATTTGCCTTACTAAATTGAGAGTGTTTTTAAGATTAACCACACAGCACAGTCCTGGGTACCCCATGGATTAAACAAGCCTAAGGAACGCAATACTTCAGCATTTTCTATCAACACATCACTAGATACTGGAATTTCTAACAGTTATACAAAGCTTATTCATTCAAATACAAAAACCTTTGGCAGTGCCTGTTATGAACAATTTCATCTTCAGGCTATATTAAATGATCAAAGTTTAAACATTTCAGAAGTATAACAAGAAGCTTTCAGACCCTCACCTCAGCACTTGGTGATCCCAGCAGTATGTCAATGATGAAATCAGCAACACAAGGCAAATTGTAAAAGGATCCTAGAACAGAAATAATTTAAATAACTGAAAATATTTAAATAATTAAAAATAAGCCAGATACAGTCTTACATTAATACACTACAGCACCCAGAGGACATCACCCCCATCGACACTGAAAAGCAGTGATGGCTATTAGGGTATTTCCCCATCTCTTCCTTCTGGCACCATATTACAACAGCATTTTCCTTCACCTTCCACCACCACCAGTATCTACAATTCCTGTACAGAAAGGTTCAAGTACTAAGCACTAGCTATGCAAACAGCAGCAATTACATACTTCAAAGCCAGTGCAAATATTTACATACTGGCAGCAAGTCAGCTTTCCCAAAACATGCCTTGTTCCATGCCACCTATTCTTCAGTCCTGTAAAGAAATCCCTGTATTTTTCAACGAGGTTTTGTTTTCAACCTGAGCTGTCTCAGCTTACAAAGCCAGAAGTTTCTCATGATTTTTTGTACTTGTCTGCCTTCAAAAGCCTCCCCCCTTTACTTATATTCCAAATAGTGAGTAATCCAATTCTATTTCATACCTAGTTGCTGACTGCGTAGCTGAAGGCAGGTTACTAAGAGGGACAAGGCTTCTCCAGCAATCAGAGCATCTTTGGTGGATACAGACTGCTGTCGCACACAGATACCAGCGTGCAGTGCAGTCGGCTCTCCTTCGCTTCCTGAACTGCAATTACTTCCTGCATTAAGAGATGAACAAGTGCTGTATTCCATTACATTCTTCAGATGTTTTCAGCTTCTGGTCAGTTCTCTGCAATTTCAAAAACTTCTCCAAATGCCATATGAATGTACAGCATTTTGCTCAGATTTGTGTCATTCAATCGTATAATACCCTGAATTGGAAGGGACCCAAGAGGATCACTGAGTCCAACTCCAACAAATTCGGCTTCAATTAAACATAAGCCAAATGCTTTCTTCAGGTTGGTTTAGAGACACAGTTAACTTACCTGAGCTGCTAAGTCTATTTCGAATCCCAGCAGGAAATAAACTGTTGCTCTCTTTTATTGGCTGACTACTTCCCACAAGATCCAGTCGTCCTGCAGCAGCAGCCCAAGAGAGCCTCATGAAGCAAGCCACTGTGGAAGTGAAATCATTCACCTCCATAGTCTGAAGGAACAAGAAACAGCAGTTATTTCTACAATCAATATTCAATAGCCTTTATTAATCACAAGGATAAGAGGAATGTATCTTCTGAATCATGTCAAATAGACATTTGGTTTTGTTTTCCTCCCTCTTTTCTAAGCAGGCTCAAGGATACAAGAGTCTTTTTGCTTGCAAGGAGAGATTAGTATTGCTGTCTTAATAGGAAGTAGTTAGTTTTAAAGTTCTTCGCTAGGGTAGGTATCCTTTTCTCCTATCTGGAGTTAGGCATGCTGATTTCAATCACATAGATCCATCTGGAAACAATCACATAGGTTCATCTGGGAAGTGCTGCCCAAGAACCTAACATAGCATGCTCTTTACATGAACTATGAAGTTTCTATACATGCCTATAAAGGGGAAAATAGCATTTTCCTAAGGTATTGAAAATAAAAATTTCATTTTTCCCCCGGGGTACCATCAAGCTCATTAAAAATCAACTCTGTTATTTGAAACAAAAAACTTGCCTGAAATTTGGAATTCAAAGAACCATGGACTATAAGCAACAAGTTCAAACAGGAACCTTCTTCCTATTCACAGAAAATTACTAAGATCTTAGAGTTAAGCATAACTAAAAATAAATCACAAGTAAGATTTAAGTGTAGATCCACTTCTGGGGTATTGCTTCCCTTTGTACTGCCAAAATGATTCCTGAGGCTATGTTAAAATCTGGATCCAAGATTGGGGTAAGAGACTGATGGTCAGGATTTTCAGAGGCTTTTAAATGAAGCCTGGGAAAGAACCTGTGTAAAAGGTGGAGTTTTGATTAAAAATCCAAGAGTTATACAGCTGTCACTGGAGATGACACTGCTACATGACCATAAATCATCAAACACTTCCTTACTTGTATGGCAACTCTTGCTGCTGGTATGATTTCTTCTACCCTAATGGAGGATCTATCAGACACAGAGAGCTGTCGGTAGGATGACTTCTCAGGTGTTCCACAAATGGACATCTGCCTACTTGCTTGTCGGCTGACATTACGGAAGGGGCGTGAGGACAATGCTTCTACCCCATCTTTAATGAAATCCTCATCCAGTAAGGTAGGCATTGTCTGGCCAACAAGCAAGAACCTACATTCACAGAGCAAAAACGTCAGGCTTGTTTTGGAATGTCCACAGCAAGTGAATGAAACAGAACTCAAAGTACCAATTAATCTTAAATATTACAAGCTGCACTCTAAAAGCCAAGAAAGCAGCACTTTCGCTAATGAAAGGCAATTACATACCTGGCAAGTTGCAGGCAGATGGAATAGACTCCCTGTCTTGTTTCATAGTCTACTTCTGATGGGATGGAATCTCTCTGCATCACATTCACCACCAAACTTAAAAACAAATCAATAAAACAGACTCCATTTAAAAGTGTTTTACATTAGGAGAGAACTGCAATTAATTTCTCTCTATCCTCCCCTCCTCCTCAGTCAGCTGAGCGCCAGTTAAAACTTCCGATCTGGCATCTTTGAAAACTAACATCCCCATTTTCCCCTCTTATATAGAATCATAGAATAGTTAGGGTTGGAAAGGACCTTGAGATCATCCAGTTCCAACCCCCCTGCCATGGGCAGGGACACCTCACACTAAACCGTGCCACCCAAGGCCTCATCCAACCTGGCCTTGAACACTGCCAAGGATGGAGCATTCACAACCTCCCTGGGCAACCCATTCCAGTGCCTCACCACCCTCACAGTAAAGAATTTCTTCCTTAGATCCAATCTAAACTTCCCCTGTTTCAGTTTGAACCCGTTACCCCTTGTCCTGTCACTACAGTCCCTGATGAAGAGTCCCTCCCCAGCATCCTTGTAGGCCCCCTTCAGATACTGGAAGGCTGCTCTGAGGTCTCCACGCAGCCTTCTCTTCTCCAGGCTGAACAGCCCCAACTTTCTCAGCCTGTCTCCATACGGGAGGTGCTCCAGTCCCCTGATCATCCTCGTGGCCTCCTCTGGACTTGTTCCAACAGTTCCATGTCCTTTTGATGTTGAGGACACCAGAACTGCACACAATGCTCCAAGTGAGGTCTCACGAGAGCAGAGTAGAGGGGCAGGGTCACGCCCTTTGACCTGCTGGTCACGCTCCTCTTGATGCAGCCCAGGATATGGTTGGCTTTCTGGGCTGCGAGCTTCTATCTACAGATAGAAGCTTTCTTTTCCTGCTAGAAAATGCTTCAGGATCTATGGGACGCCAGGAAGGGGGGATGGATAGAATTACTAAGAGCAACAAACACCTGATGGATCTGATACAAGCACAAGCAGTGTTGTAGGTATTCCAAAGCACTCACAGTGTGCCTCAAGTGTTATCTGAAGGGTCTGAATTTTGAAGACTGCAAAATTTAATCTGGTTCCTACTGCAGTGTCTACGCTTTGACTGCTTAAAATGTCCATTAGGATCTCTGCAGGTCGTAGTACGATGTACAGGCTTGCAAAGTTGAACCGAAGCACTTAAATGCTAACTGTCCAAACATCAACTACCTTATTAAAAGCTACACTTCACAAGCTTATCCTAACTTTATTCTGGGTTTAACAACATGTACTATGGCAGTAGCTTTACAGACACTGGATAATGAAAAACAAAGCAGTAGCTTTACAGACACTGGATAATGAAAAATAACAGCTTTGGGTGGATTTCTTTTTCTCCGAAGAACAAGCCTACAGGTGTACTCGTGTGCTACAGCGTGGAAAGCAGAAACCACATGGAACTGGTAACTAAATGAAGTGTCAGAAACTGAGTCAAGGTTTTGCCATCTAACCTCAACCCTCCTGCTCTGAGGAAGTTTTCACAGAAGGACTTGGCACAGTTTCTTGCCATTTCATCATCTGCAGTTGGCATCAGCTTGGAGCTCAGTACCTAGAATAAATGAATAAATAAGCATACAGACACTCTCCCCCTTTAGTATTCTTAATCTGCTGAAGGTTAAAAGTGTAACAGGAAAAAAAACCACTACAAATGAAGCAATTAACAATACACTTATGTGAAGCTGCAGTCAGTAAAGAGAAATCACATTAAAATATTCAGGAGAACTATGGCTATTACAGATATTTACTTTGTATCAAATGGCATTTTTTTCTCATTGCAGTTTACTCATTAAGGGAAAGCATGAAATGCATATTCTAGTACATGAAATGTCTTCAGGCTCAGTCCAGCCTGAAACCTGAAGCTCCTTAAGATCCCAAATGCTTCTTAGGCTTTCACTTGACAGTACCCCATAGAACACCATACAGGCGGCTCACTCATTGCTCTGAAAACTGCTTTTACTATTTTTTTTCTCTTTGGTAAAAAATGGTCCAGGTAATTCTATGGACCTTATCACCACTGTATCATCCCTCCTGTTTTAAGTTAGCACTAAACTTCACACAATGCAATTACACGCAGAAACATGGCCATAAGGAAGTCTGTGGTCTCTGTGGGCCAGATTTCACGTGCAATTATTATCAATTTCACTTCATTTTACATCCAAACCCCTCAAAACACCACCCAAACAACTCCCCAGCCCCTCCCAAACCCCCAGAAGATCCCCAGAACTTATTTACTTTCTTGGGAACTCTTTGGCATGTACAGCCAACAGTACTGCATATAGGAAAACAAAGCACATCTTTTCCAGGTTCACAGGTCAGAAGAATGGCTTACAGAGAGCCACACATGAAATCTTATCACAGCACTGCATGATGCAACTCTGAACATCTGCACCATTTCATTTTCATCTCTTTCATGTGCTCTGCAAATTTCCTGTGCACGTTTTGTCTGAGAGCAGTTCAGACTGGTTCCCATATTTCCAATAGATCAACAGTAGAGGGATAAGTAAAGCACATCCTCCTCTTCCTTACAGAAATCATCTTCCAATTGGCTTAAATGGACTTGATGAATAAGTCCACTCCTATGATCTACACACCTAATCCAATTTTCTACTTCTCATCCTTTGCCAGAAAAGCAATTTATTACTTGTGTTTATTATTTGCTCTGGCATAGCAGCAGCAGCAGATAACTGTCTCATCACACTGTAATATAACCTGCCAGTTCAACAAGATACCCTTGCTGTGACATGCTGAGCCACTTGCTTTCAGTTGCAGGACTTGTCAACATATTTCACAGGCATCATCAAGGATCTTTCTTCCCAGCTGTACAGCAAAAGGGGAATCCTAATGCTGCAATGTGATGACAGAGTAGGAAGATTAAGAGCTAGCATTAGCTTGCAGAGAACCAAAGGAAAGCAACTACGAGAGAATTCCTAAACCAATCTTGGCACACACCGGGAATGAAAGAGAATAACTTTGTCTATTGTTTTTTAAGCTGCTGGCAACTGGCCCTCCAACTTCAAGTTGTTCAATCCATATTTGTAATAGGTCCTTATAAACAGTGGGACCTTTGAGTAGAACTACAAACTGTTCAGCTTCCTAGAGTGTGCAGACTACAGTGCTATAACACCAACAGCTGAACTCTCATACACTTTAAAAACTGTGCACTAAACAGCTGGAAAGAGCCTTTTAACAGGGTCCAATCCAGCATTTTGGCTGCAGAACTTCCTCAGCAGAATACTTAGTGTTAAAAAATAGCATGTATTCCACTCACTTTACATGCACAGCTAGAACAGGCCAGAAGCTTCTGGGTAAAAGCCCTGCATATTTGGATACTGAAAATTCTTCAGAGTTAAATGCTTCCCAAAAATAATTCCTCCTGAGTCTCCACAGATTATGATAGACTTGTATAGAAAGCAAGTTAGCGTTCTTTTCCTTTCGAATTCAATCAAGCAAAACCAATTAAACTAAACAGCTCCCATTGATTTTTATAACACCCAACTTTTTTTTTTTTAATACATACTAAAAATCCCATATTCTGAGTTTCTGGAGATTCAAGCAGAGATTTTACCTAAACAGTAAAGACCTTGATGTTTCTTTGCTCCTCTCTGCTTACTTCAGAACACTCCTTCCACAAGAAGAGGGGCCTGGCTTCACAGTAAAGTCTCTAAAGGGAAACTTTTTACCTCTTTCTTCTGTGCAGGATTTGTTACATACATAGAAGCAGACTATGACATGACATTTGTATTCTGCACAATGACCTTGTCTGGTGCACTCCTGTCCAAGAAACTTAGAACTGCTTCAATTTCAGTGCTCAGAAACACAAGTAGAAAGAAATAGATTTGTTTTCTTACCTCTAAATTATAGAGCACTCTGAAGGTGGACATGCCTGGAGCAAAGGACCTGAAAAGACTTTCTAGTATTGAACTAGCACTGGGCTGATGTTGGTGTTTTGAAGACAAGGATGGTGATTTTGAAGACTGAGAACTTGATTCTGATAGGAGTGTTTTCTAGGAGGAGAGAGCCACAGAAGAGGTATTTTGAGATACTACATTTTGTTGCAACTGGCAAAACATTTACTATGATCTCCGTAGTAACACTGTTGCCTCCAGCTGCTTGGAAATAAGTCCATAATCCTTAACATAAGCATTATCTTGTAGTAGAGCTTCAAATCCATCACAGATTATAATCTGACACGGAATTTAAGAGACCTGGTAGTAAAATCCTTTTTAAATCACCAAGATCAATTATTGTATAATCCATACCTTCCTTCCCAGGGAATCAAGCTGATCAAGAGCCTCCTGAATAGCTGGGTCAGTGGGAATCAAGAGCAGAAGTTTCCTCACTCGTAATGTTATCCTGAAAAGTTATCAGAAGTTACTTGTGCAAAACAGGGCTCAGCCACACTGTGGCCAGGTGGATGCCTACACACTGCAAAGTAAGTAGCTATTACAACTTTGCAGTGTGAGCATTGCTTCAATATTTAATAAGCATTTAGTTTGCTTACCTTGGCTCCTCTAGATTGGCAAGCTGGTAAAGCATATCAAACACATTACACACGAGAGCCATGACTACTCCAGGGAGGGATTTCTCCTGAGAATTAAGAAGAAATACAGAGGGTTTTTTTCTCTCTACTCTCTTGCAAGTAGCTTTAAGAGAGCTCTTCACTCAAGCAATTAACCCAGAGGCCAACCTGGCCTTTAGAAATCCCAGCTGCTTTCTAGACTGAGAAACATTTCGTTTTTACATTACCCCACTTCCCTTTTAAAAATCAATTTCTAAGTCAACTATTACGGTTGACATACAAAGCAGACCAGGAATGGTCCAAACATGCTAGTTGATCCTTCTTGGTTTATTCTCATACTGCTGCTTTATTAATAGTGGAAATCTCTCCCCTAGACAAATACACAACCTCAAAGTTCAATCATAGGCATCTTGATTGTTTAAAAGACCCTGCAGAAAATAATAAACACCAAAGAGGCTACAAAAGGTGAGAGAATACATTACAAAATCCAATCTGCATGCATAAGGCAAATACGTATTTAAATGCTTTGTTTCAATTGCAGTTTGAAAGCAATACCAGACTACTGAAGGTTGAATACTGAAGCTGATATGAACAGCTAAGTCTCTAAGTCTTCCACCCCAGCAGTGTCTTCCCCAACTACCCTGCCTCCAGGAAAAATCTTAGGAAAGGCTTCAGGCTATTACACTGTACCTGTTCCATTGCATAGGAAGAACTAAACACACTGCTGGTGTTGCTGGAACTGGCTGAGGAATCTGCAGAGCTCCCTGATGGAGTCCCGCTTCCTGATGTTTTTACTGTAAGGACTTGTTCATCAGAGAAGCCCAGTTGGTGGAGTAGTTTCTGATCTTTGTTTACAGTTAGCTGCAAGAAAACATTAATCATTTAGTTCTGGAAAAGAAACTCAATTTCACAAAGAGTAAGAATTGTTTGTAGTTAACATACCAGGCTGTCATTGGCAAATATCTGTATATTATCCACAGGTGAATTCAACATCTTTGCTATCTTCCACCTGACGCTCCCTACAGTTTCATTGCTATGTGCCTGAAAAATGAAACAGCACTAGAGTTCAGGAAGTCTGCTGAAGCACTAAATTCCAAGAGAAAAAAATCTTCCATTAAAGTCTTCCTGCTCCTCTGCATAGGGTGGTAAAGGTACTGTCCACAAGAGAGGCTGACAGGGTAGGACAGCAGTAGAAATGCCCATCACTGACAGCAAGCAAACAAATTCTTTTTCCCACTCCAGCATGATGATCAAAATACATTCAGTCTACAGACACTTCTGTTACAGTAGCATTATACAGACTTTTAACATTTTCAAAGAGTTTTCAAAGTTGACCAAGTCCCTCAAACCAGCTTACTCTGTTCAATCCAGGCACCCAAAAACCCAAGAGTAGCTACATGATCCAAACTGCACACATAACACACATAACCTGCGCACACCTACCTCTATGGTGAAGGTATCTTTGGTAGACTCATACGTAACATTAAGTGTTAAAAGATGTCCATGGAAAGAAGCACCATGAGGTAGAATAGTTCGGGGAACAGAGTAAAGGTCCTACAGGAAGAAAAGGTTGACAATAAATATCACCCTTGAAAACAAAGACATTCCTATGATGGTACGTAGCAAAGTTACCAGAGATGCGTAGGTTTAAGTAACTTTTACTGTTTTTAATACTAGGAATTATGTTCTTAGCCTTGCCTAGTAAGAAATGCTGTATCTTACCTCTATTGTTATCACATAACGCTCTGCCAACAGCAGCAGTCTCTCAATTATTACAAGTTTAGTTGACCTAGAGACAAACATTGAAAACAAGCGTAACTTGTCTCAGAAATTCATCTTCAGCACGCACAGATAACTACCATGAATTAACTCTTTTCAAATACAACTCCTTAAAATTAGAGTTAATTCAGTTGAAACTAACTAGGAAAACAGGCCAAGAAGCTTGTGTTATACTGCTTGAGATGTAGCCAGCTTCAGAAGAAGCTTCGTATTTCTTAAGGTCCCACCCTGTGCTCATCTACTTAAGCTACACACATTTAGGTATTCATTAGAGCTAGAGGAGGAAAACCCATCCTTTTCTTTCCCAGTTAAAACAACCCAAACAAAACCAAACCCTTCTGCCCCAGAAATATTATATGACTAATAGGCTGGTTGGTAATAGTTTATGAGGGTTTTTGTGGTTTTGGGGTTTGGGTTTTTTTATTTGGGTTTTGGCAGACTGAAGGGGGAAGTGTTGGCTTTATTATTTTTGTTAAAAACCGGTTTTTCAAAGTCTCTTTGGAACTTAGACTGCACTATAATTGGAATATTCAGCTGAGAAACCACCAGAATATACAACTACCAATACTGAGACTTAATTAGTGCTCAAAATCATGTGGGAAGCAGCTGGAAGCAAATGTCTACTGCTGTATTTATTCTTTTAAAGGCACACCTACCTATAAGGAGACTGAACTGATGTTGCTACTGTAGGCATAGCAGTTGCTGTAAGCATTTTTGTAGCTCTTGTAACAGCATGTGTTAACGTTGGACCTCCAAGTGCAGAGCTGGCTGCCTAGAATACAAAGCAGAGTTGTAAGTGCTGGTTTACATGGATGATAAGCATGTCCTGCAGAGCTAAGAGAACAAGAAGTATCTGCACAAGTAATGTTTTTGTTTAAAAGTAGAGTTATAGTCAATTATTCTAAAATACAAAACTGAAAAAGGATGTAGGTACAAGAGCAATTAAAATGTGTCCTTTACCTCTAATCGCGTGTAGCAATCAGCAATGAATTTCTTGTGCAGTGATACTGAATCCTAAAGATAAAACATACAAACGAATTAGAATTTAAAAGCAAGATCATGGGAATTATTTAAACAGGCAGAATCCAACAAAGCACACATTTTAGCATGCAGCGTATCAAGACTCTATAAACATCAAGGCACTTCACATATAAATACATGCCTACCTTTTTCAATCTAGGAGTCAGATTGATATAGCTGTAATTTATTATCAATTGAATAGCTTCATTGGCAATTTCTTCATCAGGTGACTCCATTGCAATTTTCCAAATGAAATCCATTCCTATTAATTCCAGTTTTTCCACACTCTATGCAAGGAAGAACAACAATAAAACACAAGTGGATTCCTCACACAAGGGTGAGTTGAACCGCAGGAACAAAACAAGTCTTCCATCTGTTAGAAAAGCATCTTTCGACTGAATCTGTAGAATCTTCTTTTCCAACATGCTGCCAAGCTTTGGCACAGTGCGAAGGAAAATCAACAGGTGCATATTTGTATACTTACACTAGAAAAAAATCATTTGATTGCAGGTGGATAAACAAGTTCCGAAGACTACTCTGTTAAGCCAACTAAAAAACCAGACACCTCAAATGCACGGAGAAATTTAATTGGGAATGGAATTTGTTTCACAAAGGTCAACATGGTAACTAACCACACAATAAACCATCACAAAACCTACTATGATACTTGGCAAAAAATTATGCACTTCAAGTTAGGTTTCTGTGATAAAGATCTAAAATGCCTATGGAAAACTACTTAACACACAGCCATTAATTTAATGGAAACATTTAAAGATTGTAGAGTAAAAAATTACTGTAGGTTGGGATTTGAATGTGATATATGGTTGGATATAAGGAAGAAGCTCTTTACTGTGAGGGTGTTGAGGCACTGGAATGGGATGCCCAGAGAAGTGGTATATGTTCCATCCCTGGCAGTGTTCAAGGCCAGGCTGGACAGAGCCTTGGGCAACATGGTCTAGGGTGAGATGTCCCCGCCCATGGCAGGGGGTTGGAACTGGATAAAGTCCTTTCCATCCCAAACCGTTCTGAGATTCTAAACCTAAATCTCTTGTAAAGAAGAAAGAAAATAATTTAAAAGACTAAATAAAGGAGAGAAAGGAATTTTTCCCTGCTAGGGACAAGTAAAAAATGTGTATTAGAATTCATGATTATTAATAAAAAGGTATTAATAACCACCCATTCCTCCTGCAAAGTTTTAGAAGCTACACACCAGCTTCCAGCTATCAATTGCCGAATTTTAATTGTCATAATTGTGGAGTTTAAATCTTCAGAATTTCACAGTGTCAATACTAGAAGGATGACCTGGATATTAATTCAAACATGACCATGTCAAACAGCTGCTAAAGAATCCTTGTCTCAGTTCCTCCCGTCCCCAAGATGCCACAGGCAGTATACAAGAACGAACTTGCCAGAACACGCACCAGCTGAGTTCCTTGCCTCTTCAGTCGATGGTCACATAGGTTCACATTTTCAAAGAAAGTCTTAAATAAACTAAAACCTGAAAGTGAAAAGAGGTGCAAGGTTTTTATTCAGGTCAGGCTAAGTTCCTATGCTTTCCTGAAAAAACAAAGCTCTCAAATATAGGAGATGACCTTTTCCCCTGCAGCCATTAGAACTCAAAATGATAGAAGTAGGCCCCTTTCTTATCCTGAATTACCAAACTGGTTACGTATTTAATGTAAAGGCTCAGAAAGCAAATTTCTGGTATGTATTTCAAAACCAAATCTGTTGACAAAAGCCATTGTCTTACCATTCATAGTAATTTCATATGACTCCAGTTTAAGAATTTTCTCTTTGAAGAGCTGTTGCTGTACATCACTCTCTAGATCATGCTGTCCTTTTGTAAACCACTCAAAGCACATCTGTGAAAGAAAGGCGGATGTATTTTTACCCCATTGTCATGGCAAGTACTTTAGTTCTGTACAACATTGGCAAACTGTATCAGCTAGTACAGTAACTTATCTTACAGAAATTTTATCCACAGCAAGAGGTTCAAAATCTAATCTCCCAGTAACCTCACACGTTATACAGGCTGTATAGCAGCGTTAGGGTACTTCATAGAATCATGTGAATGGTTTGGGTTGGAAAGGACCTTAAGATCATCCAGTTCCAACCTCTTGCCATGGGCAGGGATGCCTCACACTAGACCATGTCACCCAAGGCTCTGTCCAACCTGGCCTTGAACACTGCCAGGAATGGAGCATTCACAACTTCTCTGGGCAACCCATTCCAGTGCCTCATCACCCTCGAAGTAAAGAATTTCTTCCTTATATCTAACCTGAACTTCCCTTGTTAAAGTTTGAACCCATTACCTCTTGTCCTATCACTACAATCACAGTCATTTTTCACCCAAACAATGCTGAAGATCTCTTATGACTGTGAAATTACACATACCCCTTTTCAAACCAGTATCCATAAACCTGCAACTAGTCTCCTGGCCAACGTTCCTCCCTCAGTCAAATTAGTGTTAAAAAAGCATCCTAGTCATAACTGAACATGTAACAGTGGCTGCATTAGCTTTCATAAAGAATATAAAATGCATTATTAGTGCTTACTGCTTATGTCTGGCATGTCTCAACAAACACACGTGCTCTTCATGATCCATTAAGACCCACTCTGCAACCACAGGTACCAACTTCTCAAGTACTTCTTACCTCTCGATCTAACTCACAAACATCCTGGCCAGTTACAAGGCACTCCCAGATCTCCCTGGCACGATTCCAGCCCAAGTAAAGGGTGGCTTCTTGCAGAAAAAATGCCAAAAATTTTAGATGTGCTTCCAAATACTGAGAAAGAAGAAACAAAAACTCAAGCTTAAGACTTTTTTTTCCCCTGAAACAAGAACTCTGAGCATTCTTTTTAGCAAACTTAGCTGTCAAACAACAGCACACTTTGCAAAGCCTGGAAAACACAAATTGCTACTGCAGTTTTATTTCTATTTTATACAATTTTAAGCATTACTTCTTTTTTATTACCTTTCCAAAAAGGATCATAAATCCCCTTGGATTTGCTATTAATTTTCTGATATTGACATTATTTGATACTAGTTACTAAATCACAGCTAGCAATAAGCTAGTATCATGCGGCTTCCATTCCCTAACAAGCAAATCTGTTTCAAGAGCTTCACACCAAATTCAAGGGTATAGTCTCTAGAAGGGTAGTTGAATTGGAAGGTGGAAGCTGCACAAGCCTGGAGACACAAAGTCCTGGGGTGAGGAGATCCAGCTCTTGACCAATTAAAGACTTTGCTAAGGAATTTGGATTGTGATGTTTGCCCACCCTTGTTCTATAATATAACAAGGCTACATCAAGCCCCAATAGTAAGTATCAGAACTGTAACTAAAAACCAGTGTAATTACTCAGAGCTAACACACATACCAGTGAATTCCAAAATGAAACATCACCTAATCTTACACAACTTGGTCAGTGACAGACTACATCATGGTTTCAAAACTTAAGGTAGTAAGAAATCCAGGGTTCAGTACCTCCCGGTAAGTGTATCGGCCATCCACTAATGTTGCTCCAACAAGCCCTCCTGGACCTGCCACAGATGCAGCCAAACGGTGGCATGATATTAAGCTTCCTGTCACCAGCTTCACTATTTCGAAGTTTTTCTTTAAATCTTGAATAATGCTCTTGGCAAAAAAAAACAAACCACAAATCAAAACAAAACATTAAGAGGTTTTAAAGAAAACAGGTAAACAGGCACATGTCTTATTGGAAGGAATAATGTTCCCCCCTCACCAGTCAGCTGTATCCCATCCAAGCATCCAAAGCCCCTTTACATTAGTGTTTTCAGGATGTGCTGAAACACACGTGCTGCAGATGGCAAACAAAGTCCCACCCCTCTGCTCAGCCACTGTGTAGCACATGTGACTTGCTGGTACTTTAGTCCCTTTTCTAATAGTCAATGTCAATTCAATTACAAAGCAGTTGCTCTAAACATTAGCCACTGTTCATTTCTTAACAGCATGTTAATTATTCTACAGGAAGCTGAGAATACAATGAATTAATCCTGACACAGCAAACAGATTTATACATACATATATATGCATACATGCACACACAAATGGATGGTACACCATACGGCATCTCTACTTGAACAGTTTATGCTACATCACTAAACACTACTCATCAAAGTATGTTTTAGTCTGCTGATTTTTCTCCCCCCTCCCTCACTTCTGAATTCAATTTCCACATTCTATAGAAGCAAAGCCACACAGACATAACAAGGGCTTCAAAAATCATCTCAGCATCATAGTCTTACCTTGTCTTGCTTTTGGTAAGTCTGCTTAATAAATGAACGTGTGATTTCATGGAGCTGACGTAATGCTGGCACCACCCACACAAACTGAGGATTATTGTGCTGGGATGACTAGTAGTAGGAAAGGTAAAAACAATTACACATGTGTACATGCTCAACAACAGTCTAACTTTCCTCTTAAGACTCCTAGAAGCCTAGTGATGTCTATTAATGCCACTGTTTCAAAACAACATCTACTACCTCTGAAGGCTTCAGTTACTTGTTCCTGGTCCCCTTCTGAACACACTCAATGTGCCCTTCTTCACTTTCTACAAGAAATCCTTAGACACATATATGCCATTTTGCTGTTCTTATTATTAAGCCCAAAGTACCACCTCCTTGCTAGGGAACATGCAAATTAAGCAGACAAAAAGTCACATTAGGGAGAGAGAACCACCACCTTCCTTAGTTACAGGAGATGAAGCAGGCCTGTTAGGGCATAAAAGGGCAAATCCAGTCAAATGATGTTACTTATTGCTAAAAGAAGAATAACAGAAGAAACAATCTGAAACACTACTGAGGGTTGAGAGCCAAGAAGAAACTTCTGATTGGTGCTGCAAGGAGCCTCTGATAGGAAGCAAAGGATACTTAAGCTGCATTTCGAAAGAGATCCTGTGAAGAATTACCCTCCTACCTCATTGTTAGAACTGCTCATCACTTTTCTGGGAGGCTTCATTTTCTGTAAAGTTTGACCACACAAACCAGTACTGAGGTTGCTTATTCAGAGAAGTGATGTCTGGTTTAAATACTGACAACAACCGCTACCACCTACACACTCAGGGAGATTAAAGTAGCCTACCCATAGCAGAGATGTCTCTACTGAAGACTCCCTCATGTATTTGAGAATGCTGACTTAATATTACATTCCCTCCCAGTTTATGCCTTCATTTCCCCTAATAAAGGGCAGTAAAAAAAAGGATGTATTTTTAAAAGTCTGCTGTATGGTTACCCCAATCCCTTCTAGCTTACAATTACAGCTTTCCCTTAGTGTTTCCCACTGCAGCACCTCTATAAAGGCCCTTGCCAGAATGTAATTAAAAAGAATGGAAGAATAGGAAAGCACAAGAGAAGATCCAAAACCAAAAACTTCCAAGTTTCACAGACATTGAGAATCCAAAGTTTGAAATCCATATTCATAAACACAAACACACAAAAACCTGTGATCAATATCAAGAAGCAACAAACTTTGCTTCCGGAACAACCAAAATCCTCTACATATGCTGCAACACAGACAAAACCTGATTTATCATGGAAAAAAAAGGGATGAAAAAAGAACAAGCCTTTTTCTTTATTTACAGTATTCTTCAGACTGAAAAAAGACAGGAGCATTCCTGCAGACCTCAAGAAAAACTGCCTGCAGTGCAGGAGAGACTATATGCAGTCTTTTAAGCCATGCACATCTCTGCTGCTGCTGCCAGGAAACATCTTAGCACAGGCAGCTGCGGGAATGGCTTCTTTATGATAGCTGAAAAGAGTTTAAGTATTTTATTAAAATACAAAACTCTCAGGATTTAAGTATCAATTTGTATTTTGAGACTTAATGGTCATGCCAGAACACATGCTCAAAGAGAACTAATCTAGATTTGCACATGAAAGGGACAGTTAAAATACTGACATACCTTTATAGTGGTTCCATTTGCAAATTCTAACCTTGGGCCCATCCTGGTAGTTTCCCATAAACTGATCACTCCTTGTGCTGAAAATTTGCTTAAAACAAAGGCAAGAGACTTACTTTGAGTCTCATGGTCAACAAACGGGCTCACACAAAGCCTACCCCTCTTGCGGACTCCCCAAGGTAAGAACTTACAGATGGGACACGCAATTTGAGCATCTTGAAAGGAAGGGCAACATCAAGACTAGATAACATTTCAGTTTGGGAAAGATAAATAATAAACCAACCCTCTTAATATCCTCTATGCATTTGATGATGTAGCTTCTTTTGATTGCCTCTTTCACCGCATAGGCATCACTGAGGATTGTCAGATGTTCCTCCAAAGCCTGCTGAATAAGACTACATGGTAACGTTGGAAGATGAGCCAGCTCCCAAAGCACCTCCAGAACCTAGAGGAAGAAGTGCAAGACTAGTCAGGACCTGGGAAGTACAGAGTCCAGCAACCTGATGTTTAATAAAGAAAAACCCCAAACAAAGAACATTCACATGCCTTTCCAGTGGTTGTCTCCACCCGTGCTTCTCGACCAATGCGTCCTATCAGGCTCAACAGCTTCTGCCGCACTCTATCACTCTCTGTTTCCCAGCTCTGTATAGCAAAGAAATAATATTCACTGTTAAAGCAGCAAGCACTGTTTGTCTGCTGTCTAACAAAAAGATAATTCACAATTGTTTTACTGCAGGAAAATCAAAATACAACCAAGAATGTTTCCACCAGGCATATTTCCTTAGTTTTGTTACTGGGAACTACAATATTTATTTGCCCAATGATTTTTTTCAAATATAAACTATATGAGATTAAATACAACAATAAAATCTCACTTTAAGTACCTTAGCACTGCCTATATGTGTCCTGGTTTTGGCTGGGATAGAGTTAATTTTCTTCCTAGTAGCTGTGTTTTGGCTTTAGTTTGAGAACAAAGCTGGTAACAAACCAATGTTTTAGTTGTTGCTCAGTAGTGCTTACTCTAAGTCAAGACCTTTTCAGTCTCTCATGTTCTGCCAGCAAGGAGGAGTGCAAGAGGCCAGGAGGGAGCACAGCCAGGACAGCTGACCTGAATGAGCCAAAGGGATATTCTGTCCCATAGAACATTATGCTCAATATATAAACCAGGGGGAGTTGGCCGGGAGGAGCTGATCGCTGCTCAGGGACTGGCTGGGCATTGGTCAGTGGGAGGTTAGTAATTGTGTTGTGCATCACTTGTCTGTCTTGGGTTTTATTTCTCTCTCTGTTGTCTCTCTTTTCATTACTATTATTAAATGGTTATATTTTACCTATTAAACTGTTTTTATCTCAACCCATGGGTTTTACCTTTTTCCAGTTCTCCTTCCCATCCCTCCACAGGGTGGTGAGCAAGCAGCTGCATGGTGCTTAGTTGCCAGCTGGGATTAAACCCTGACAACAACGTACTTAAAATCTAAGTCAATCAGCAATACAGTAGCAGATCAGACTTCAGGTTAACACACAAACCCCGCAGTATTGAAAGTGTTATTTTTTTTATAGCCAATTTTATGATTCTAAAATATAAATGTATTGAAGGTATTTGCCTCTTGGTAGGCTGGATGCAAAAGTACATCTTATCAATTCCTTTCCTAAGGAAACTGAATTCCCTAAGGAGGGAATTGAAAAAAATTCATGTGAAAACTTACCTTTTGGATTAGAACAAATAAATGATTAAGCTGATCAGAGCTAAACTTCACAGCAGCTGCAGCAATAATGGTATGTATGTTTTCTATCACAGTGGAGGATTGTCCCGACTGAAAAGAGGAAGGAAAACACAAGAAAGAAGGTCTTTATCCCAAATGAGATAAAAAAAAATCTTTGTGTAAGCATTACCCTGCTATTCACACTAATGACAAAAGGTAACAGGTTATGACATGTTAGAAACACAAGGTAAGAGTAACTGTTTCTGCTCCCCATTTCACTGACTGTCTTTGGAAGTAATTCTAACGCAGAAAAGACCAAGTTTATCTGCCATTATTACAGCAGCTTCAAGATGCTGCAGTGGCATGCACCACTATAAGGTGTGGTGCCAGGAACACAGATATGACCATTTTTATTTCTTGGTTAAGTTTATGTGTGGGGTGCTCCATCTCTGACACTCTTTAAGGCTTTACTCAAAAGCAAGCAATACAAAATCTCCTCCCACACTGATGAGAGCACCATGGTAACAACAGCCAGAAGAACAAAAGTGAGCTAGAATTATACTTCAGCTCTACCAAGCTTGCAAAACTTGCTACCATGCCTGCATATACCACAGATCTGACAGATTCAGGTGAGTTTAGTCTAAAACTTCAACATTTGCACAGAGAAGAAAACCATTTCCTGCAGCACATTATGGCTCTGGTCAAAATTTCCATGTGGTGTTTGCATTAAGCAGTCAAACCACCTTTCCTACACAGCAGTAAGCTGAATACACATAAACTGAATATGAAAAGATGACTTGTCAGTCAATTCTATGTATGTAAAGTGAGTTAAACAGGAATTCGTGAGCCTACTCTTTAAAGTCACACTGAGTTGCATTCAAATGCATACCTCCAGTCATAAAAATTAACATCCTCAGGCACAGTCTTTGGTCTAGACAAACACTCTATCGCCTGTTTCAGGCTGGAAACATCTTATTTCAAGTCAAATATTTTCACAGCCCTTTAACACTTGTTGCAAAGAACTGAACTTCATGGTAAGATTTAACAGCTGTATTACAAGAAATTGTGTTAAAGGAAGAAGCAGAAGAAAGCCTTTGCATTAATTATACTGTTAACATCTCAACACCTCCACTTTGCAGTAGATGCATATATTATCAGCTAAAAAAATCCCACCATTAGAACGTTTGCTTCTGTAAGACAGTCTAAAACCACCTGCCTAGTCTCAGTTGCTCACCTGAATTCTCCAGATTTTAGTGAGCTCATCTAGAGATAATTTACTGCCCAGCAGTTCAATAATTCCCTTTATACGATCACAGTATTGTGCTTGGTCTATATTACCTATGAAACAAAGAAAGGTAACTAAGTTAATAGATTTAAAACAGTATTAGAGTCATTAAAAGCCTAAGAATAAACAAGTTCTTTTAAAAGGGAGAAGAACAAAGCTCTACCTTCACTGGAAAATTCTCTCTACTGTATCAAGGAAATTTATCAGTCCAAAGAAAAAGAACAAGGCTTCTTCTATTTTTATTTTGTCTTACTTCATACATCTATAGCAGTTCACACCTATGGGACATAACTACCTGGAAAAAAATACCCCTCCTTTTCTCTTTCCTACAGCCTAACAATATACAAAGATACACAAAGAGAATAAAAACCCCAGGTACGGCAGAAGACATCTGCAGATGTCAAATACAGAACTAGATGACAGCAGGAGAATTTGCAGGGTTTTCCTTACTCCAATTTGAAGATGACAAAAACCTTCAACTCCTTTGCTAATTAAGATGCATTGAAAGGGACAGATGAAATTGTTATAAATACACTCAAAGCTGATGCTGAAAGTCTCTGTGAAAGTGCTTACCTTCTAGAGCAATGGACAGGACAGAGTTTTCTACCAGCCAGTTTAGTAACCGGTCTGTATCTATTGCGTTCTTCACCGACTTGGATACAGTGCTGTCTTCTATTAATTTTGTTACCTAGAAATTGCAAAATGGGAGATTCTAACCATGATTCCCACAGGTGTTCTACAGACACACAAGGAAATCTATTCAAGAGGCTGTCTGTTAAGCTTTAGTGTGAAACTTGACATACTTTGAGCACAGGAGGTGTTTGGGCTTTTTTTGGTTGGTTGGGGTCTTATTGTGTGGTTTGAGTTTTTTACCTATTTCGTGTGTGTGTGTATTTGGTTTTGTTTTTTAATAAGCTGTTTAAAGACAAACTCCTACCCAGAAACACCTCCTTGTCATCAGCCTCTGATGCAGCAGATTCTTATTCACATTCTGACACAGAAAAGGTATATTTCTGCAAGGTATAGTTCTACAGATATACCAGAAGTAGGTTATTTCAGGCTTCTGCTTCTAACACTCAAATCAGTGTCCTCTTTTTTTATCCAATACAGGCTCCTCACTCCAGGGAGAAAGAGCACATTTCTGCTAAAGCCTTCAAAAGCTGCACTTTTAGAACTTCACCAAGGATACACAGCATTTATGACTAAGAATCAAACAGCAATGAGGTTTAACGTCTCAGTTTTCCCATAAATAGAAGCACAAAAGAGGGACTCTAAAACACCTTACAATGGCTGCATACTAAACCAATGCATTTTTTTTGGGGACAATTAAATTATACAAATTCTTGAAGGAAGAGATGAATGAACAACACTATACTTAAACCACAACTGATATCAAAAAGAAACTGTTTTCTTCTACTTTGATATAAGATTTTAGCACAAAGAGCTCTGGTCCATAAACCCCAGCTCCTAGGTGCTCCTACAGTGTCCATGCACCATTTCATTTTTTAGGGTTGCAGCTTCAATGGCTTCTTAACAACCCATCCCACCTCACACATGCACAGACACACACCCCCCCCCCCAAAAGCAAACCTACTTCTTTGAGGGAATTCATTTTTGCACTGAAGTGAGGAGATTTCAGCATGCGCAACAGAATGTCCAGCCGTAAGTCATCTACCGCCGTTACCAAATCGGGTTGGAAGCGCATACACAGCAGTTTGATACCAGACAAGAGCTCAGGGATACTGACTAGTCTCTATTTAAAACAAAACACAAAAGGACAAATAGAGGCACTGCTATTTTTGCTATTCTGTTCCAGACTTCAATGATTCATAAAGAGGAGGGTTAGTGACCCAAAACAGACTGTTTAACCTATGAAATGCAGTATCGTGTACATCTGAAAGTATAACTTATACACTAGAAACCTTAAGACAACAAAAGCATTGGTTAAATTGGACTTTCTTGCTACAGACTTGGTACACTAAATTGCTCCTATGTAGTTATACCACTACGCATACTTCACAATTTACAATTAACAATTTAAGTCTAAGTAAAAAGTCAGCACTTAAAAACTTAATAGACCTGAATGCCAAATTCAGGGTAACACAGGAAGTAGTCACAAGTTACATGGACATAAAATATCAGCAGTTACTGAATTCTCAGAAGCAAACAGCTAACAGTCAAAGTCTTATAACTTGTGTGCATACAACAGACTGCAAGATAGTAAGCACCTTCAAATCCATTAGAGAAGTGAGCGTTCAGCTTGCTGCAGAAGTGGACCAACAAAACATATTTGACAGTAACAGAGGTAAAATACTTCAAGGGTCGTAACATGAGGTATTTACTGGAAAGGGGACTGAAAGGAATTGGGTAGATGTATTTTGTTCTGTGTCATTCAGAATAGGCTGTATTTTTGCTTAGGAAAATAAAGCTATTGTTCTAGTCTACATTGCCAAGACACACAGTAAGTTCTTCTTAAATATTTAATGTATAAAACATTACCTTGTCTTTCAAGTCCTTCTCTTCTACATTCTGCACATACTTAATCATTTTATGAATGACTGGATCCAGCATGGGCTAAAGAATGTGAGAAAAGGCATGCCAATCATTTTGTGTTTCCTGAAATCAATCACAATACTCACAAGATCTGGCTTCAGCAAAATGAAATACTTAGCTGAAAGGTGACAATTATCTTAGACAGAAAGCAACACCTACAACATACATAACACAATCCTGCTGGCTATGTCCAGAAAAAGAAGCAATTAGAGTAAAAAGCCATTTCAGACCACTGTAATATGGGTTTGCAAAAAAAGGTGGACAGATCAACCTTTTTAAACATATCAGTAATTAGATGCACATGCCTCTCTGACTCCCAGTGGCTTCTAAACTACCTCCCCTTCAAATAAAGCCTTTCAGTCACTTATTAAATCAATACTTTTTGTCAGTGAGCACAGGTGTGAAGCCTGGAGTACATTTACATGTACAAATATATCACGGTGATATTTTCCCCCTGTGTTACCAGTTTCCCAGTGTAAACTCTCATATCCATGTACTTGATTTCAGCCAGAAAATTAAAACTAAACCCCAAATTCACCCATCAGGCTAAATTCTTTTCCCACATGCTTTACACTGACAAAGTTTACTAATGGCAGAGGTAAAGCTTCTCACTGTTGCAGATGTAGATACATGACTACAGATCACTGTGCTTAGAAAATGAACCTGAACGCTATAGGTGTCCCCTATCCATCACCCTCAGGATGCTCAAAATGGTTCTTGCACTTCACGCAAAGTGAGTTGAAGGCTCTTTGAATTAGTCACCAGTTTCACACCAAAACAGTTGTAAACTGATTTTCAGTCCCCTCATAACTCATAACAAAGACATTTTACCTGTACTACAGAAGAGTTGAGATATTCTGCACAAACTCCAAATGGCTGAACTAATGCAGAGACTGCCTGAAAAAAAAAATACAGCAAGTATTTAGGTGCACATACAAGAGACCTTTTCAGAGCTAGTGATCTATAACAAAAAGCAAATTAAGGTCAATAAGTATCATTTATCTCAGACAATAGTTTCCAGTCATTTGCTACAAATTCATTTTGGTAGGCAAGTCCTTTACAACAACATATGGCTCAGGAAACAGATTTACTCTATGGCATGCAGTAGGTATTATGTATCTTTGCCTGAAATAAAAAATGCCTTCCCAGTTTGCACTAATCTTGGTCCTCTCATCATTCTGTTCAGTCTTCTCTGTCTGATTCTGTTTCAGTCACAGAAATAAACAGATGGAAACGGACACATCACATTTTCGTTGCTCTCTACAGCAATAAGAAGTGTGAATCCAAGCCTTAAGGTTAAAGCCATACAGCAGATTTCTTTCCCAAAGCATTAAGTGGGAGAAAGCTTTTGTAAATGTGTCAGATACATGTCAAGATCTCTTCCATGCATGACTTTCAAGTGATATTTATCATCCAGAAATTAAACATATAAAGGCATTTGTTTGCCAATAAATTACATCAAAATTTGCTTCTTCTCACACTGGATCAAGAGTTGCGAAATTGAGTGTGCACCACTGCAATCAAAGGCCTGAATTGAGTGATGCTGACCCAAGACTTCCTCCCTAAGCAAGCAGTTATTAACGGGTCAACAAAGCCAAAGTTCCTATTGCAGGATCAGGACTTAAATAGAGTTGCCTTATTCTTCTGTCAGGCTCACATATAAGCCTATCTCTTTATAAAGCAGCAAATATCAATACCCCCAGGAAAAGAAGTTGAATTCTTGCCAAATGGTACTTGACTGAAAGCAGGCTGATTTTATACTGTGGGACAAAATTCTAAATGACATCTTTTCCCTTAACCTCCTTGCTCTTCAAAGCTTGAAAGATTCTGAAGTCTCCTGAATATAGGTTAGAAAGCTAAAAAATGAACCAGTTAGGCTTTGTCACCAAAAATAGATCAGCTCTGCTGAACCAGTCAGTTTTTAGACACAGCTCTTGAACAGTTGCTCAGGATTAGACAGTGTCTGTCTTCCTAAGGATTTTTTTTCCTTTAACAATGATTTCTATAATAAATGATAGAAGTCAATTCACTTGAAGCTAAATGCAGCTACAGCTAAATTAAACAGAAGACCAGGGACAAGCTGGTGAAAGACATCAATCAATCTAGTTTCATTGTACAAACTGGAAGGCTGACTGTTAGCCAGAGGTACACTAACCCCTCCTCTTTTCTGTGGTATCTCAAAAGCTCTTGTGTCAGGATTCTTATGCACAACCTCATTTAACTTCCAGTCTGACAGCAGTTCTCTAGGGCTCTGTGGGAGTGTTGCTCTGGTACCAAAGCAAAGGTAAGAGCACTGGCAAAAGGGGCATCTCTGGTTCTACATGAATGTGCAATGGAAAGGAAGAAGTCTTGTGATAGAAGATTAACTTACCCCAAGTTCAATATCTTCTGAATTCAGTTTGGACTGAATTGCTGAAAATCCACCCAACTCTGCAAACTGAAATAAAATCATCAGTATTATGTTAGTGAACTACAGTATCTTATCTTTAAAATCAGCTATTATAGGAAATATGGGATTGACAGTTCCTGGGATGCCAACAAGTATTCTTTACTGTGAAACATCACATTCAACACAAGCTTTATGTTCCCATGGGAATTAGAAGCACACTGGGGAATGCAATGCAGTTATACCCAGTACCAGTTCAAACAACAAGCTAGAAACTCTCTTTTGGTTAAAAATGGATATAGGGAAGAAAGCCAGACCACATACAGCAACTGGCCTGGCACGTTTGACTGGGAAACAGCGCTGCAGCCTAAGCTGAGCTCTCAACTTCCTCCAGTCACAGCTCTTGTGCTAGATGAGGTGCTCAAGGGAGAAGGCAGCAACTCAACAAGATGTATTTAGCAAGGCTCCTTCTCTATATGTAGGAAGGATAAAAAACCCTGTTTTTTTTGTGGTTGTCAGAAAAGTGAAGAGTGAAAAAACAAGCTGGGGGGAGAAGAAATTACCTCTGAAACAGCATTGAATTCAAGTGACAAATTATAAGTCTCAGTTTACATTTACCTACCCTGTTTACCAGATCCACCAGCCAGCCATGAGGTTCCTTGAACAATTAAAACATTAACAAATTAGTAGCTGAAACATCAACGCTATACATTTGTCTTCTGAAACAGAGATTTGGACAGATGTATTCAGCCCACTAACACCTCAAATACATGCACTATGATTTCAAAGAAACCAGCAATGTGTTTGTAACAGCTCCTTTACCAAGCATGTAGCTGCAGCTCTGGCTAGTTCTTGTTAGCATCATCCTTTTTTGGACTCTGCTTGACATCACTGACCACGTGCTGTGGCAACAGTACACACTGTGGCTGCTGACTCACATCAACTATATTTATAGCACATTAGCAGTGTGGAGCATTACTAAAGGACCTTTCCCAAAGCATCAGAGGTAGAATTTTCTTTCTATGGCCACAACCTTGTTTCCTGAAGGAGATATCAATTCCACTGATGCTTTTTTAGAACCCACCCATCTGGATCAACTACGACAAGACAGTGCAAACCTCAAGAACTGCCTCCTTGATAGTGTGTCTGACTTGGAGATATCCTATCCTTGCCTGTCAGAAAAGCATAAATTCTCTGCTAGAACCGTACACTTTGAGTTATCCTGGTCATTTCACACTCAACAGCCAAACAGATGTCAGTCCTTTGATACAACAGATCTACCCATCTGATTGTTGTGCTACTTTAGACATGAAAGTACACCAATTTCTAAATCCAGCCTCTTAGAGAGAACTAGAACAATTTAAGAGGACAAATACATTGCTGCAGACCAACATAATCTGAAGATCTACTACCTATAATTCTTGGGGACACATTTAAGCTTTCTTGTGTTATAAATACCAACTAATCAAACAATCTTTCCTGGAACAAACACATCTAACTTAAAAACAGGTCATGACCATACTCACCTTCTGAAAAGTGGATATGGGCGAGACAGCATGCATGTTCCCCTCTCCGAAGACTTCCGCCCAGTTTCTCTGACACACCTTCATTCGGTTCTTGAAATGATATTCATTGTCTGGATTAAATGCCTTGAAAGAGAAGCCCATGGCAATGAACAGCATGGCTTATGCCAGTCTCAAAGAATATCTTGATACTATCTGACTTTTGCAGTTGAGTATTCTCCTGGCTGACAGTTAAAGATCTAGCAAAACAATCAAGTTTAACAGAAGACTCCTGATCCTGCCTCTTGGTTCTGACTGTATAAAGCATCCTGAAGCTTCCACTCTATAGAAGACATTCAATACACATGAGCCAGAGATCTGTAAAAGGGGGAGATGAACTCAAAATACCAGTTCTAAAAACAAACAGTGAAGTGAGAGTGACAGCACTTCTAATATCTGAAGGGGGCCTACAAGGATGCTAAAGAGGGACTCCTCATCAGGGACTGTAACAATAGGACAAGAGGGACTGGGATTAAACTTAAACAGGGGAAGTTCAGATTTAAGGAGGAAGTTCTTTACTGTGAGGGTGGTGAGGCACTGGAATGGGTTGCCCAAAGAAATGGTGAATGCTCCATTCCTGGCAGTGCTCAAGACCAGGCTGGACAGAGCCTTGGGCGACATGGTCTAGGGTGAGGCATCCCTGTCAATGGCAGGAGGTTGGAACTAGACGAAGGTCCTTTCCAACCCAAACCATTCTATGATTCCATGACAGCAGATGTTATTTTTCTTTTTAAGAGCATTGGTTTAAGGAGTTTTGAACAGCACCCCTTTATGAATTGCATACTGGATGCTAAAAATCTGCAGCAAGCAACAGCTGCAGGTTGTAAGACAATACACTAAAACTTAAATAGTTAGAAAAAGCATCAGCAGCATAAATATGAAATGATAAATATCCAAATAGTAGAAATGGCATCAGAGAGTCAAATACCATTGTAAGTACACCGAGCAGGCCCACAGGAATAGGATCTTGTTTTACTCTTTCTGCAACCAGGTCCACTAACAGCATAAGCATGTTGTATATTCCTTCATGGATTTCTGTTCCCCATTTGTGAACAGCACTGGATGTCAACAACTAAGAAGAAAATAAAACAGAAGTAATTTTCTGAAGTTTGAGCACAATCACAAAACAGAAGAAATTTATCAGCCCCCGACCCCAGAGACTGTTTTCAGAGCAAACGTTTCCTTAGTGCATACTAATCACAGTCTGGTGTGGCTTTCAGATGCTCTAACAGCTTAAGAGTTAATAAAATCTGTAATTTCCTTGAAGAACACCTTAAATCACAGTTTATGACAGAAAATAAAATGTGTCAAACTGTTTTCCATTTCCACGCACTAGTAAAGACTGTAACCTTTGCAAAGAACAACTAATATGGAAGCAATTTGTTTGCAGATTGAACATGCAACTATTAAATCTTCAAGGAGATGTGCCACAAAGCTGCACTGATTCAGCTGTAATAACCATTTACCAAGTCACACTTTCTGAGCAGTTTCTATTGGAAAACAAAGAACATGTACCATGAAGAGAGAGGTATTTAATGCTGCCTTCACACTTACTGCAACATGTTTTTTATGTCTGGTCTAATGTGGTTGTTTATAAAGGACATTAAGCTTCCATCTGCAAAGTTAATTTAATTCCTGCTAGCTGTGTCAGAATGTAAGCAGTTAAAAAGCTTAATACTTCAAATACAATTACTTTTTGTACCATTAGTAGAGTTTCTTGCAAGTATTGCGGCAAACTGTAATTCAGCACATTTTGAACTTAGATTTCTGCAGATAATCCTTCTGAAGGAGCAATCTACACTTTAATGTAGTTTTAGTTTAGTTAATATGCAAAAAAGAGAGTTAAAAGCATTGTATGTAAGGTTATTACTCTAACAGCCAAATATGAAAAGAATTTTTCCCTTAAATTCTTATCTTCCTTAAATATACTTATATTCTCAGCATTTTAAGATTATGACTAAGTTTATAAGGGTGTACATATGTTTTTATATATATGGTCTAAAAACTGGGCAAGAAATTATGGCAGTATCCAAAGTGAACGGAATAGTGGGAAGTAAATTAGTTTGGGGAGCTCTGCAGAGAAAATTCACAACAAGGTAGAGAACAACAGCCATGGGGTACATCACGCATTAAGCACTGAGGAGAAAGATAAATTCTAAACAGAAGGTGAAAAGAGGTAAGAAAGAATCTGGCAACCCTCCAAAGAAGGAGCAGAAAGAAAGAAGTTAAAGGAAATCTGATTCTGACTTGCCTCTAATGTATCCAAGGGTCTTTAAACCTGTCTTTAGGCTCTGCAAATTATTATAGAGCTCTTAATTTTAAAAAGGACAAACCAAACAAAAACCCAACACAAGCTATGTGCAGAATAGGCCAGAACTGCAGAACTGGAACTCTCTGTGATTGCTATCTAGGAAAGTAATTTGAGCATGATTTTAATCTACGAACATACTCACTAGTTACTGTAGTTTCTGATGTCTTGATTACAAGCCACTATTTCAGACATGAACAATGCAAAGAAACACTGAATTGGTCTACTGTATCTACTTACCTTTTTAAATGCTTCAGGCATGCATCTGTCCATAAATCTCTTGCAATTCTCATCAGAATCAGAAAGACCTTTACAGAAAGGAGAATGCTTTTTAAAGTATAATATATGTACATACATACAAACATATATTAAAGATTACCTTAAGGAGTTCATTGCAAGTTTTTGGGAACACCAACCAAACCCAGCAGTAATAAATATGCTATGGTTCATTCATAACTAGGTTTATCAGCCACAAAAAAGCGTGACTTAAAAGAACTTGCCTTTTAGAAACAAGTTTTGCAATGTTACACCTTTTACAACGTCTTCAAGCATTAGTACCAGATGTATTTCTCCCAAGTTTACAATTTGTACTAATTTCAGATCACTGCTGATGCTTCACAGTCTCCAGCCAAACCCAAATCTAAGCACAGCCTTTTGACACATACAAAAACCAAAGAAGCAAACTAGAACTACCTAACAACTTCCATTCTTTCAACAGATTATAACATCCCTTTAGTCTGCTATCAGGCATGATGGAAAAACTATCTTGCAGTCATTATATATCAGTTGTTGGGCATGATGCCTCCATAACACTTGTAACTCCAGCCAAAGTGTTGAATACAGAGAAGCCACATTCAGGTCTAATGCAGTATAAGCATTTCACTAGGGAAAAACAACCAGTTACACAAGCGTGGTACAGCACGGATTTAGATGACAGCTTGTTTTTATGACTGGAAAATAACCAGCACAAAGGGAAAAAGAGCCAGTAATTCAGCTCTGAAAAACAGTAATTCCTACAATCATTAGAACATAAAGAAACATGTGCTCCACTTCTTTCAAAAGCCTAAGCAAACAAATCACTTTAGAGAAAAAGAGACCAATGTTCATTGGGTAGAACAGTTCACTGTTAACCAGTGATGTTAACAGAGATGTGATCATTCTGCAGGGTGCCAAGTAAACAACTGTGAGATTAATACAAAAGACATAACTGCCCCCCATACTGTCTGTGAAATCCTCTGAGCAGATAGGCTATACGTGTAGGAAGAGGACTTACCTAGTCTTGCCAGGTAGGTGGATGCAATCAGGCACTTGCCTAGAGACTCCTCCCGCTTATAGGGTATGGACCAGTGATCTGTTAGAACTCTGCTCTCCAATTCATACAAGTTAGTTGTTGGAAACTCAATACCTTCACCAGAGCAATTCCCATTTTCATCGTTTTTCTGTGAATAAAAAGGAAGTTCAAGTGAAACAGCTTAATCTCTCTCTCTATCCTAGATGCTTTAAAGGACTTAGTAGCTTCAGCAAAGCAACTGTGCTTTCAACAAGCATGTCAAATTCGCAACAGCCCTGGGGCTGCTTGTGCTTTTCGAAGTAGAATTTAAGATTTCAATGTTAATTAAAGGGATTTCATACCTCTGTGTATTTAATGTAGGTGATAACTACTGTGTTTATAAAGTAATTGCTAACCAATTTCTATTTAGGTGGCAAATCTTGTTCCTCAGTGTATCAGCCCAGTGATAAATACTTCCAGTCCAAGCGAGACAGTAGAGTACAAGCCTTGATCTTCAGAGATCTGCATATTAATCCTCTGCTCAACAACTGCTGTAGAATATGGAATAGTTTATTCTAAAGGAAGACAATTTCATCGCCCTCTCACCCCTTCACATTAAGAAACACAAGTCAGAATCCAGTATATCAAGGTTCTTTTTACTAACTGATTATTGAAAGAATAATTTACATCTCAAATACAGTTTTCCAACAAGGAAACTCCAATTGTCCTTCTCCTAAATCAAACTATGTTACTGGAAAATGTTTTGGAAGGCAGAGGGGAAAAAGCAAGCAGATGCCTGCAGCTAAGCTTTACTGGTTTCTTTGCTAGCGCCACTGAACAGCAGCTATTTCTGCGTACAGGCAGAACCCAGAATTAGCCCCGTGTTCTTTGCTCAGTGCCACATGAGGTAACTGCCTCAGCTGAAAAGAGCAGACAAGTTATCCATTTATTTCCTTTTGTTTATTTTTTAACCTCACGTAGACGCTAGCTACCCAAGGTGTCAAACAGTTCACATGGCCTCATTTTCCCTGCTCTCACAAGAGCTGACAACTCAGGCAAGAGAAAGGACAGAATGGCTGGATCAGGCCTGGGAGCAACCAGGAGCAACTGTCAGAGACACAGATAAAAACCAGAAGCACAGTGATGGTAACAAGATCACCCTGAGAGAGAAGCCAGGGACGTGTTGGAGCAAGTCCAGAGGAGGCCACGAGGATGATCAGGGGACTGGAGCACCTCCCATATGAAGAGAGGCTGAGAAAGTTGGGGCTGTTCAGCCTGGAGAAGAGAAGGCTGCGTGGAGACCTCAGAGCAGCTTCCAGTGTCTGAAGGGGGCCTACAAGGATGCTGGGGAGGGACTCTTCATCAGGGACTGTAGTGACAGGACAAGGGGTAACGGGTTCAAACCGAAACAGGGGAAGTTTAGATTGGATATAAGGCAGAAATTCTTTACTGTGAAGGTGGTGAGGCACTGGAATGGGTTGCCCAGGGAAGTTGTGAATGCTCCATCCCTGGCGGTGTTCAAGGCCAGGTTGGAAAGAGCCTTGGGTGGCATGGTTTAGTGTGAGGTGTCCCTGCCCATGGCAGGGAGGTTGGAACTGGATGTTCTTATGGTCCATTCTAACCCAAACCATTCTTTGATTCTATGCAGGGAGGAAGGACAAGCAGGAAGTATGTTCAAGACTGAAAAAAACCCAAACAGGCAGTGTCAAGAAAGTGAACAAATAGAAAGGAGTAAAGCAAAAGGAAGAACTGAACTCATGAGAACATGATATAAAGAATGAAATCAGTGTAGGCAGACAAGTATGCTTCCAGCTCTCTCAACACACTTGCTCTTGGCAGGATTAGACCTGTTTATTGAAAGGTAAATGTGTCACATTCACTTTCATAATGGTTCAAAAATATTAAACCAAGGAAGCAGCAATTGTATAGAGCTTACCCTTTAAAGTTCAGTGGTGCACGTGATGATAGCACACAGCGGCTGGACTTACTAACAGGTTCTGGAGAACAGCAGTAAAACTTATAGCAATGGAACACAAAATAGTGCTCAGGAAAATAAACAACGTGTCAGTGCTTGGGAAGTAAGGTGCCACCTTTCCCAATCCTCTGCTAAACATTTAGTCCCAAGTCTGTCATTATGGGAAGTTGTACTTTAACAGACCTGAGTATCAGCTTCTGAAACTGCAGTCACCTGATCCAGTACTGTACACAGAAGCCTAATGTCATTCATGCTTAGCAAATCATGCCCTGTTTAAATACTTCCAAGTTCTGGAGAAGAAATGTTTTATGGTTTAAATGAAAAAGCACTGAAAGTGCTTAAAAGCAAAAGTTTTCAAGGAACTATCCTGTTGTTTCGATTAACTAAACAATAGTTATGTTTACAGCTTTTGTAAAGAACACCCATCCGGAACACAAAACCATTTCCTGCAGAAATTAGATGTGCAGTTATAAAGAAAGACCTTACAGTGACAGTGTAGGATACAATGATTAGAGTAATGAAGGTAGACCGAGTATAATATAAACCCCCAATTACAAGATGTTCAGCAATTTTGGTTCAGCCTAGACCTGCAGTAAAGGACAGCAACATTTCAAGAAATGATTACAGTAGCTATGTTTGCTCCATTCCTGGAGGAAAGTGTCCCCATTAAGTAATAATATTACTAACCAGTAATAGCAATGGATAGTTTAAGAGATGCAGTCTAATAGCAGTGCAGACCTTCAACTGCTGCTGAAAAACTTAACCTGTTGCTCTGCTTCCCCAGCTGCATCTAAGCACTGCTGCTCTTTATCTACCTCTTTCTACACAAGTGATTGCCAGTGGCTGTAATATGGAAACTCATCAGGAAAGAGTGAAATGAGGCATGTTCTTCACTGTACATCCAGGTCCCAGAAATAGGGGCACCATCATGAACTGTGCTAAGGACACATCTGGTCTACTGCTGGATTGAGTCTACAAACAATGTAACGAAAAGATATTTTATTACACAAGAAATAACATGTGAGATACCCGAATACTGCCTTAACAAAAATAGGAGCTATTTGCATTGAAGGAGCACATCTTTGGCACATTCCGCTACTTGGAGGCAACAAGTCTTCTTGCTTGTTTGTGTTCAGCTACTAAAAACCCTCCCCAGCAACTATCAAGTTTAAATATTTCTTAACTTTAGAAAGTATCACATACAAGTAGCTTCACAGCTACTGTGAAGCCTACAGCAATCTCAAATAAATACCTTATTTATTTATATAGTTTAAATAGTTTAAACCTCAACTTCCCCTGCAAACCATTAATACATTTAATACCCTGATTTTCATGGAGACTACTGCAATGTTCAGATTATGTTACTGCAGATTGAGTTTTGTTTCTTACAACATACCTAGTATGAGTCTCTTTGAAGAGCTGCTCTTTCATATTTAACATCCTTTTGTACAAGATAAACCCCACACTGTTCACCATCCAACTCTGAAATCGATTTGTGTAGTGCTCTTTCAAGCACTTGCTGTAGCAAGGTGCAATGTCAGCTCAGCTCTTGCATAATTTCATGTTGGTTCACTAACCAACACAGGCTGATGATCCCTCTTGCCCTGTTGACATTCACAAATGCAACACAGCTCGGAACAGATAGCCACAATTCACACTTCGTAACTGAGGAGCCAGGAATTGTCACTACAGACTCTACTGACACAGGTGAAATACAAGCTTTTAATGAAAGAGTATGCTGTGCATGAAAATAAATCCCAACAGCCTCCCAGAAAGTGGTTTTCTGTGTCTCTTATTTGGGGAATTACATGTTTGGTTTGGTTGGTTTTTAATATATATTTAGAAATTACCTCCCTCTTCTCAAATAGATGACCTCAGAATGGTGTCTGCCAGTGGATGATGACCTAAATCATTGACTATGCAATTCTGGCTGAACAGACTCAACACTGGACTGACATGTTAAGGACTTCAACAAGAGAATAGTGAAAAGCAAAAAACTCCAGCCTATTCCTGGCAGGCAATGGGTCATCCAAAGATTAACTGCCTAGAAGTCTGTAAGAATCCACTGTGTTCTGAAACAGGGAATCCTGGTGCACATCACGCAGCCCGTGACTATTCTCCCTTCTGCAGCTGAAGTCTTGAGACCAGAAAACATTTGCTGACAAACCTTTAACATCATTTCCTATGCCTTTTGATATCTCTTATTACACAAAAGCCCTGAAGATCCTGCCACTCTTGCAGTCTTGACTTTTTTGGCTTATTTTCAAGGTGTGAAAACACTGTTATGTCTAAACAAACACACACAGGCACTCAAGAGTCCTGTACTCCCATGAAGTCTCAAGCACTGAGTCAAGATTCTCACACTGGGGACCTGGCACCTCCCATAGTTTTCTGCAAGGCCGAATAAACAAAAAGGGTTAGATATCTGACCAAAAAAGCATTGCTTAAATCTGTAGTACAAAACCTTCCATGGAGGACTAACACAGAACAAAGATTAGCCCTTACACAAAAAGAGAAATATAAATTAACTTTAATTGTCAAAAAGGTCACAATTCAAAGCTTCCAAATGTATTCCTGCAGTATTCACTAATGAACCTGTCAAACACTGTTTAACTAAAGCCACTGACTTTTACTATAGCAGGCACTTGACATTAAATAACAAGGAGTTTAAGAGAGTGTTTTGATGCTAACTGTCAGTCTTAGTAATGAAATTACAGTCAAATTATCATTTAAATTTGTGAATTTGATTCTGATAGAAGGCTACCAGCAGACTTTATTATCACCAGAGCTAAGTCCCATTGTCTGCTCTTGAATGCAGTATAACTTATGAAACAGAAACCCCAATGTCAGGTTTCTTTCAACAAGCAACGAAATCAGACTTTCTAAGAGACAGACCAAGCAGTTCCCTTCTCCCTCATGTCTCTCATAAGCGATTTTCACAAACTGACTACCATTTTTTAAGCCAAGAAAACAGATTTTTGATGCTTCACTGTATTGTTAGGAAAAAAAAAAACCCAACTGTATTTTGTTACTCTGTACCTGTATCAGGACCTAATTTAAGTGTTCTGAAAAGCAGCAATAAAAAAAATAAATGCTTAAAGACAGAAACAGAAGCTGAAAATTCTAGGGATACCTTTCAGGTTTTAGCCCAGACATACTGAGCAATAAGGAGAAAATGAACTTCTTAATGCTTCAGCTTCCCCAGCTGTAAAGTGTCAGTAGTGATGCTTCCCTCTGCCACAGCATGCTGATGACCCATACACTGGTGTCTGCAAAGTACCGCAAGATGCTCAGGTGGAGGCAAGGTAAGAGAAATACATCAAATACCCATAAAAACTGGCAGAGCATTTCTCTGCTCTCTGATCTATTAGGTCCATCAATTTGTGGGAGAATCCTGAAGTCACGACTTGACAGCCCCTCCATCTGCAGACTGCTGATTAAAGCAGCTTCTACTTTCACGCCTTGCTACCAAGTCTTTTAACTCCTAGCAGAAGGATACCCTCTTACCTACAACTAAATCACAGGGTAAGAATTAAAAGGCTTTCAAATAAATCAAAGCTACCACCTTGCACTTATACTTCAAGACACTTAGAATGTTGAGGAAAAACTGGTACATTTTCATACCTTTAACCTATGTGCTTTTTTAAACTGGTCCTCCAGGAGCTTAGAGAACTTCTTTAAACTCATGTTAAGTGGCAGGTGTGGGAACAAAACTGAAGAGTATTTCCCAGTTGCCTGTTCTTGCCATCACATCAAACTCACTCAACCCACATTGCAAAGAACAAGCTTGGTATTCTGTTATGAGCATGACAGCATCAGTAAGCCTCAGAAAATGGTGTCATATATGGAATTTCTATATTATGTTTCTTATTTGGCAATCAGAAACCCACTGTGATTTCCTAAACATTTTACAGTCAAAGAGACATTTATTTGTAAAGTACAGTAACAGTTTAAGTGTTTTAAGTGCTAAACAGGTACAGCATCTTGCCCTTGCATTTTCACCTACAGGAAAAGATCTGTATGCAACATTTCCAAGTACAGCAATAGACAGGAATGCTTTTTGTTATTTCTGGTCGGCTAAGAAAAAGTAAGCTTGTTGGGGAAATATATGGATGGTTTATTCTTTTTGCACAGAACTTAAAACTATTTAGTTCAAAGTTTTACTACGCACTACTTCACACAAGCAAATGCAGTCTTGTCATAAGAAAAATACTAGTATTTCATCATGTTAATATAAAGGAATGGTACCAGTCTATCACTAAAGGAAAATAAATCCTATGGTACAGATTCCACCTAACTGAAGCTGATTTTGACACTCACTTGACCATAAAGATGCCCTAAGAAAACTGATTTATTCAGCAAATGTTCTCAACAGAGAGTTTTGGGCACTGACCTTAACTGAGAGTAGCACAAGTGCACTATGGAGAATGCATGGCTAGACTAAATGCTTCTCAGTAGCCGTGAGGGATTATATTATCAACCACAAAAACCTCACGGCTCCCCTTTCCTGCCCCCCTTCCCTCATCTCTCACAACTGAGAACTGTGTAAGACTGGGAATAAGAACACAGTATGAATTTGAGACTCAAAAACTAACTCAGCAAAGCTAGAAATTAGCTAGGGATTTTCTAAAGCCATTGTGTGCACTGGTGCCCCCGGCTTCCAGGGTGATCGTGCGATGTTACTAAGCAATATTCCCCTATGCACTTGCCTAGTTGCTCCGAGATAAATACAGTACTAAGCATTACAGCAGCACAAAGTAACTGAGGCTCTAAAAATCAGATTTGAATTAAAAGATCTATTTAACTTGAAAAAGGAATATCTTTGCCTGTTTATAGTGCTATTACCATTATAGTGCTATTACCATTGCACCCAGTAAAATCTGAGACAGATTTGTTACAACCGCTTTTGGCAACGTATTTTAGAGGTTGATAATGAGTTGTAGGTGAGGGAGAGGTCATGGAAAGCACTGTTGAGAATGCCATTCATAAGGAACCAACGAAAACATACTTATCTCCATGTGTTTTCAGTATTGTCTGTGGATATATTTTAAAAACCTAATCCATCAGGATTAACTACAAACAGCCAGACTCTGATACTACAGCTCCTTCCAACCCTTGATTTTTTCTAAGCACAAATCCCTGTGCTTATTTCCAAGTAACTCAATCTTGTGTGGTATCAGATAAACATTGTGCTTTAATACAATAAAACAATGAATCACAAATGCTTAGCATTTAGTACTTCAAATTAAGTCAGTACTTCCAGCTCCCTCTGCCAAAGCACAGGCATTAATAGAGAAGTGCTGCAGAAACAATAAAGTAGTTATTATAACATTTTAGTGACCAAAGGTCAGGCTCTGGAAGGGATAATTAATTCAATAACACTGCTGAACACTCATCTATACTTCTGTTCTATGGATACTGATTTACAGAGAGACAGAAACCAGAACGGACAAAGCAGCTGTCAATGAGTTTGAAATCAACTTCTACAACGTGTAATTACAAAACTGTGATTAACTAAGATGAAAAACCTTTACATGCCTCTCCAGACTGCTCTGCTGGGCATCAGAACAAGAGAAGCCAGAGCTGCTGTGAAGCGGTGAGCCGGAAGATCAAGTGGCAAGAAACACTGAGCACATTGGCTTTATTTTAATTAATATTAAATTGGCCCATGAAGCATAACTGAAACATACACACCAAAGAGCATTCCTACTGCTGCACAAATACATGGGTTTTTCCAAGTAAGAGCTTACAAAAGAATCAGGCAGTTCCTTTGCATCTTTGCCCTCCTCATACAAAGAGCTACTTGTTCCTTAATCCAAAAGCAATCCAAATGATTTGCTGGAATTAACTTCTAACACTGGCTAATTTGTTTTTATTCTCATTCTTCCTCAGTATTTCACTTCCTTATTAAACAGCTGCCACAGAATAGCACTGTAAACTGGGAAGATGACCAGAAAATGCCTCCAGAGAACATTGTACCAAAGACACTTCCTGCCCAGCTGAATGCTGGCTATACAGAGTTGTCTCCTACCTCCACCGACCCCAAAGGCATCACCTTCACTGATGAACCTGTAATTACAGAGTAAAGACAGAGTACTTGTCTCAACCTGAAGAGCACTCTTATCACATTATCTGATAACAAGTTATTTGAAACAAAGCTTACAGTTAAACTTAACACACTGCACCTCTCAGTATTACCCCTATTATCCCTAACTTCCTGTAGCGTCTTTATTAGCCTGGGTTACACCAATAATGAAACCCAGGGTATTTTCTTTCAAAATCCAAGAAAGCATTAACATAACCAGACTCTAAAAAGAGGTTCCACACCAGGACCACTGAGTTTTGAAAACAGTGATGCTTGAAAACCAGCAGTGTTAAAATACTCATTCCACTTGACATTCTGATGGCACCCAGCCAGGGATTCAATGCCAGAATCCACCACAGAGCTTTATTTGATTGCTTAATTGTTTCACAAGGCCAATTCCTAGACAAGCGACGCTGTAAAACTTCCACATGAGAATGACAGGAATATTCCCTTTTGCAATGCTCAACACTACTTACAAAACAGGAGGCTGGCTTTCAATTTATAACATTATAGTGTGAAATCCATCTCATTTGCTTTAAGGCTAAATACCATTTTTGTCTTTATATAAATCCCGCTCCTTTCATTCAAGGATCAAAGAACTTCACAAGTCCGTGGTATTTGTAATAAAGCCCACACCATTATCCCAGTTTTACACACTAAAAGGTAAACCAGAGGTTGTTGCACACCCACCGTGATGCAGCACATCTGTGGCAGAATCGCTTTTAGTACTGAGCTCTAATAATGAGGAAAGGGTTTTGAGCACAGTAGTTCTGCAGCATGACTAGTGAGAATGTTCCTGGCACCGTTACTTACTACAGTTGCTGGACTATTTCTTTTACAAAACCCCCTTCTCTTCAAATCAAAACACCACCTCAAAAACAATCTTGGACAAGTTTTATTATAAGCTTTATCTTGTAAAATCTGGTCTATAAGAGCCTTTTGAGCCAGTTTATCTTAAAAAAATAAATCAAAACAGCATAAGCTAAAGGAGACAGGAATAGCTGGAAGGTAATACAATCCATACATCACAATTTACCCAAAAGGTCATAGTAATGACTCTCAGAAGCTGTTTAAAAACCGGTCAAGATTATTTCAGTAAAGGGTATACAAACCACTGTTATATGTTCAGTATTTTAGCATAAGTGCGTTCCTACCCCTTACCCCAGTTCTAGGTTCTCTGGTCACAATCCCCACATTCATTTAGCCTGCTCTTCTCCATCCCATTCCTCCCCAACTGGTAAAAGCCAGCACTTACGGCACTCATGGCAATTCTTGGACACACTGACAGACACTGTCATCACATTCATTTATAGCCTTAAATTATAAGGAATTAGCAGCAGTTCATAAACCAGCTTATCTGTCAGTCACAGGACAAGATGAGCACACACCACCCTTCCACAGCCCCTACTCGTCAAAGCATCACACTGTAAAAGTCTCTGTTGACCAAGGAAAAATATAAAAATCACAGATTCTTGCCAAAATGCATGTACCGGATTCACCTCAGCTGACAGACATAAGCACAGAAGTTATGTGGAACAAGCAAAGGTGCCTCTTGTCAGAGCAGGTGATCTCAGCCTGTCAAAGCAGTTCGGCACTATGGAGGGTAAGACTTTAAACCTACTGTAAACCTAAAGCTGAACTTGCTGGTATTTGATACAAATGTGAAGCCCCCTTTGTGTTTCCAAGTTTGCCTGGCCATTTCCTTTGAGTGAGTTAAGCATGGTCATGCCAGCATCAACACCAGAGGCACAGCACAGCTATTAACTTAAAACTGCATCAATTACACACTCTTTTGAAGACATCAGCTTGCTGAAACTGAAGTTTTAGCCCTCATGAAAATCAATTCATGTATGTGCTCATCTCAAGTCTCGCAGAGAAAGCACAGAGTGTGTGTCAGACCAGCTCATAGAAGCTCTCTTGCTTCTGGGCCAGTTACTTCAAATTCAGGCTTCGGTAACACTCCAAGACTCCCCTGAAGATCAGTAGTCTGGATCATTGAAAGAGGATTCACACTGATCTTACTGCGTCATCTAAAGAAAACATGGTTTTACTAGTATGATATGCATCTAGTCGCTGTGCTGTTCTCAAAGGAAACCAACAGACAAGCCTTTCTTAAATCAACACGCTTACTGAACAGAACAGATTCTAGCATTATATAATAGAAACCAAATAAACATAATCAGACATAACGGCTTCATTACTGATTAGAGAAAACGTAAAGTGTTTAATCATTCGCCTATCTATTCTTATACAGATGGTAAACTGTACTCGGCCAAAAAAAGAATGTAAATACAAAGTTCAGACCTGTTACACACGTCTTGAGAATGACTAAAGCTTTCTTGTTATTTTTAACTTAAATGTGATCCTAACTTCGGTTCATGAAGAAAATTAATAGACCGGAAAAATTATTTAGGGGAAAATATTCTAATAATTTCTAATAATTGTGTTATTTTTATTAATATCATAGAATCCCAGACTGGTTTGGGTTGGAAGGGACCTTACAGCTCATCTAGTTCCAACCCCCTGCCATGGGCAGGGCTCACATTCATGTGGATTGTTCACATATAAAACCCAAACCCCAAAGCAAAAATCTAACACATCCCCCCACAGACTAAAAGTTAAAACTGGTACTATGTTGAGAAGGAGGAATACACGCTGTAAGAGCTGTTAGAAAAAAGAGAGATGATACTGAGAGGGAGAAAACCAGAAATAACATCTGAATTCTCACAGGCTAGTACGGGGTACAATATGTTTCAACATAATGTGTGTGACTACAATGAATAATACAGCTATTTGTGCTTTCTGTACCACTTCATCTGCCATAAGCTTCTGTGGAATGGAAAACTACTTACTGTTTAACCACCTCAATAATAGCTGTAGTTTATTAAATTAGTTCTAGATTTATTTGCAGAATAAACCCCCCAAGAATATTTAATTTTTCTCCCTTTTAGACATCAAAAGCTGCTGTCTTGTACTGCAATATTAAGCCAAAAAAAGGCCAGGCAGCAACCCCAGGTCTTAAGATTTTTACAGGTATAACTCTTACAAAAATACCGTTCCGCGTACATGTGCAGGAGTTGACAGATGCTCACATGCAATGAATCCAATCACTAAATTGAGGCCTGAATTTATATAGCTTCATGTAGCAAGACAGAATCATAGAATCACAGAACAGTTTCGGTTGGAAGGGACCTTAAAGCTCATCCAGTTCCAACCTCCTGTCACGGGCAGGGACACCTTCCACTAGACCAGGCTGTCTAAAGCCCCATCCAACCTGGCTTTCAACACTCAGTCCTTCTGAAATGCCAACTTTGTGCAGTCATTTGCCTCTACTGAGATGTTTTGGTTTCCCTCCCATGGGTTAACGAGAACATGAGTCAAAGCAAAAAAGAACATGAGTGGCAAAGGAAACTATAAAGCCTAAATTTGATCAGACATACCAGCTGAAATAATAGGGGGAAAAAAATTCCTCTTACAGCTGTCAAAGTGTCATTTGTAATAGGAAAAGGGAGAAGAAAGCTCTTCTTTGAAGTTTACACTGACAGCTTCTCTTGAAATATCACACTGACAACCCAGATTGTCCCAATCATAACTAGATCTGATAGGAATTCCACCCTCTTGGTGGGTACAGAGATCTGAATGCAAACAAGCAGAAGTCTCACTCACTTCCAGCCCTTCCCTGGAAAGGTTAGAAACCAGCTCCCCATTGCTTCTATCAGTGAAGTTAAACAGCGATTCCTCTTCTGCACAGCACGCATGCCATCCCGATCACCTTACTCCACAAGCACACAGCAGCTTCTATGAGCTAAGAGACTAACCCAGTTAATTCAGTAAACAGGATCATGGATCTTTATTCTGCAAGACCGTACTTCAATACAATGAGGCTATGGATGATCTGTGCATGTGTAGCTACGAAGAAGATACGTGCATGTATTCTTCATATCCATGTTTGCAGATACGCACACAGATGTACACAGAAAGATGACATTTCTAGCACAGGAAATCATCAGGATACTGTTCACTGAAGCCTGGAAGGGTACATGAGTATCCCTGGTTATAAGACACATGCTTAGGCATTCGCTATTACTGACCACTTCTTGAGACAGAGCCTATGCAAGGCGGCCCTTCGGTACAGCACAGCAGGGCTGCTCCTGTGTTCTCATCCCCATGAGCTCCATAGACTGCACACTATTAATTAGCTCTTTCCATATGAGCACTCTGGGAAGTTTTGGAAAAGGCCTGGAAGAGGAAAAGGCTTTACAGCTAAGTGCCCCAACACTGTTCCAGGCAGCAGGGAAAGCCCTGAGAGTCTATCTGCTGGCTGAGCAGGTCAGAGTTCTGCAAGAGGATGGAAGAGAGAATAGAGAAATGCAGACAAGGAAAAAGGAGAGAAACTAGGAAATGCTGGTGTTCTGCAGCATTTCTGTCTACTTCACATCTTTCTACTGTGTTTAGAACAGAGCTACAATCTAAGTTATGAGTTAAAGCCTGTATTTTGGCAACATTTGAACTGGCTGCACCCGTACTGCAGAATTTATACTCAGCTTACCCAAATAAAACGGTACGGAAAGTGACACCCAGGCTGTGCAAACAGTCCCAAAAAATTAGACAGTCATTAGTCACTCGGATTATGCAAGACAGCACAAGACAAGGGGGGGGGGGGGGAGGGAACCGTGATCCTTACGGTAGCCACACATTCCTGGGATGCCAAGGAAAAGCCCGGGTGCTCTTCACCTTGCAGCGGTCGCAAGGAGCGGGCGCAGCCCCGAGGCGGGACAGCGCTCGGAGGGGACACCCCAGGGACTCACACGTGTCCGCAGCCCCCCTGAGGCAGGCAGGATCCCGGGGGGGGCTCCCGCAGGGCTGACAGGAGGCCGGCCCCGGGGCAGGCCGCAGCTCACCTCGGTCTCCACCACTTCGTGGTAAGCGGGCGGCGGGTCGAAGCCGCCTCCACCGCCGCCGCCGCTGTCCCCGTCGCCGCCGCGGGGGCCCTGCCCGCCGGCGGGGGAGCCATGCCCGCCTGGAGGGCCCTGCCCGCTCTCCATGGGCTCATAGCCGCCGTAGTGGAGGCCGGGCCGCTCGTTGGTGAGCAGAGCCACGGCCTCGTTGATGTCGTTCTTGGCCAAGCGCAGGGCCTTGCGGATGGCGGCCGCGTCCGAGAAGCCCATGCAGAGCAACGTGGTCATGTGCTGCTCCTCCTCGCTCTCCATGGCCGCGCCGGGCCGGGGGGGCAGGACGGGGCCGCGAACCGAGGGTGGCCGGGCTCAGGCGCTGCCCGCCCCGCGCACCGCCATGTTGACGGGAGCGCCGCGCCTCTCCCCTCAGCCGCCGCCGCCGCGGCCGGCCCCCCCCCCCGAACGCGCCCCCTCCGCCCCGCCCTCAGCCCCGGAAGCGGCGGCGAAGCCCGGCTGGGGGAGCGCACGCCGGGCCCGCGTCACGTGACAGGGGCGGGGCAGGAGGCGCAGTGAGGGCATGAATGGACTGGCAAGGGGGGGGTGGATGTAGGGGGGGTGTAGCGGCCGTAGTCATAGCAACTAGGGTCACGTGAAGGGGGGCGGTGTTGCCAGGGGAACCGGACCCTCGCTGCTGTCTGTGGTGGTGCCTCAGTGGCCGGCCCGGGCCTGTGCGGCGGAGCCCGCCCAGACGGAACGGCGAGCGGGCAGCCCCGCCGGCCTCGTGCCCGCTGCCGGTAGTTCCTCCTTTAATTGCGGTCTTTACTAGTGAATAATCCCCGCAGGGGCACGACCGGCGGGGCGGTGACTGGTTTTCACGGCGAATCACGACAGGCCCTTGAGGGGCGGGAGGAGGGGTTGGTGAGGGGAGGCCGGGCAAGGCGGGAAGGCGGGAAGGCAGAGGCTGGCGTAGCCGGAGGTGTCTGTGGGCAGGCGGTGAGCAGGTGTCTTCTGAGGTGATGAGGGTGGGGTTTAATGAGAAACCAAGGGCTGGCTGCTGCTTAAGGCATCCTGGGGTGGGGATGGAGGAAGCAAGTGGCAGCCTATGGGGCTGACCTGAGTGGAGGATGCGTTTCACAGTGGTACAATGAGAAGTTGGGTTCTGGCTGCAGTCCAAGTGCTGCTGTCACTGCCTGCTTCCAGGTTGTTTCTTTGTGTAAATGTGACTTTTAAATGTATAATACAGTCGAGATGCAGATCTCCAGAGGGGGACCATGAAGATGCTGTGAGGGCTGGAGCAGCTCTGCTCTGGAGCCAGGCTGAGAGAGCTGGGCTGGGTCAGCCTGGAGAAGAGAGGGCTCCTGAAGGGGAGACCTTAGAGCAGCTCCAGTGCCTAAAGGGGCTGCAGGAAACCTGGAGAGGGGCTTGGGACAAGGGATGTAGGGACAGGACAAGGGGAATGGCTTTAACCTGCCCGAGGGGAGACTGAGATGAGCTCTTAGGCAGAAGCTCTTCCCTGTGAGGGTGCTGAGGTGCTGGCCCAGGGTGCCCAGAGAAGCTGTGGCTGCCCCATCCCTGGCAGTGTTCAAGGCCAGGTTGGACACAGGGGCTTGGAGCAAGCTGCTCTAGTGGAAGGTGTCCCTGCCTGTGGCAGGGGTTGCAGCTGGATGAGCTTTAAGGTCCCTTCAACTCGAACTAGTCTGGGATTCTATGATTGTAAATCCATGCAAAGTGGAGTGCAACCAGATATTATAAAAAAAATAAAAAAATAAATTGATAGTGCCCATTGCAGAACATAAGTTGTGTATTTCTTAAATACTCCTGTACTGCACGGAAGCTGGTAGATTTGGATCTCTGTCAACCTCCCTGGCAAAATTTAGCACCTCATTTTAACAATGTGTTTGCTATGTCCAGAGAAGAGGAGGAAGGAGGAGACATGCCAGATTTGTCAAGGTCAGGGCTGGTTATTTGCACGGATGCATTTGTCTTCAGAGGTTCATGTTTTCTGGTAAATTATTTTGTGTTAACAGTGGCTGACAACACTAAAAGCACTGGGGTTAGGAGTCTAGAAAGTGCTGTCTGAAGTCTTAGATACAAATCACATTCAGCATAAAGGAAACACTCAAGCGTAGGCGACCCCAATAGTATTTAGGTGTCTAACCTACGTTAACTGTCAGAGCTCAGTGTCTGTCTATCTCTGCTCCTGAATTTTTCTGTGGAAAGAGGAAAAACTGATGGATCACTTTGGACTGGCAGGGTTTTGGGTTAACTTTCAGATTGTAGTATGCCACTGGTGGTCTCATATTCCTTATATAATGACCCCCAAAATAATCAGAGTTCCTTCATCTTCTTCATTCGTCTCTCTTTTTCTGTTTTGTTTTTTGGTAGGCTGGCATTCAGTGGAATGGATGTAATGCACACCTGACTCTGAACTTCAGCTTCTGGATCTACAGAAGGCCTTTCATTCACGCTGATCTCCAGTTATAAAAGAAACAAGAATCTGTTATGGCTCAAGCTTGGCATGCTTCAGCAAAATTCCAGCCCTTCAAATGCATTCAGTTAACGTGCTGAATATTGACTCACTGCTTACCCACGTGACCCACATTTAAATTACACTTTCTCATTTTTGTAGCATATCATAAATAATAGTTTAATCCTCACAGCCTGATGAAGTCAGTTGGCATCGTTTTTCCTTGCTAATGGAAGAAAAGTTTGTAGGGAAAAGTAAGATATTTTATTAGATGTTATTATTGCTTTCAGCTTTATTTCAAGGAAGTGCTCCTGTAAATTTGAGCTGAGCTAACTAATGAAAACATACCAAAAGTAATGGAGGAACTGATTGTAATCCCAGGTGGCTAAGAAAGAAGAGTGCTATAACATCGAGTTACCTGTGCTTTATAGTCCAGCTGTTCTGAAGGAAGTTTGAAGGGAATTTGAATTTACCAATACTTAAGGGTAACACTTGGACTCAACAGCTCAACATAACTGACAGTGAGGGGTACTGGTCCTAAAATTAGCCTGTGCCAACTTCACTGACAGCATCTCTCTTGAGACTGCTTAAAGGACAAGATTGTATGTTCCAGCTTAGTGGTGGAATGAAGGTGCACCTTTTCCACAAGTTATTCAGTCTGGAAGTCCCAGTTTTCAAATGTTTTTCCTGCATTGTCACTTCAAGAAAAGTTGCAGGGAGGAGCACAGCTTCTCTAACTGAGAACAAGAAAAGCAGTAAGTGAGTCTTTCCTTATGGGGCACCAGGAGGCGTAAGGCCGTAAGGGAAGGACAGAAAGTGGAGAACAAAGATCCTCAAGATCTGCTGTTGGAGTCTGTGCTGTGTGGTTGCCAGTTTGATATGACACATAGTCCTGGGTTCACTAGTTACTCGGTGGTGTCACTTCATGGAAAGTAGTGACTTTCTGCAGAACGCATCATATATGTATCCTGACTCGTGTCTGGACACAAGAAACCCCCGTGTTACAGAAAAGAGACATTTTGGAACAGAAACAACTGTTTTGGTAAGTGGTCATGCTGGGACATCAAACCTGGCTCTTTGGGTTGACCGTTGTGTTGTCAGCTTAAAAATATGGTTTGGTGGAGGATTGCAGTGATGTTTTTGCAGGGATGTTACAGTAAGACTGTTCAGTTAATTTGTCTTTTTAGCTGAAAATGCTTTCATGCTTCTCTTCCTAAGCCTGTTTTAAAGCCAGACCTGTGTTTATAGTGCTCTCACTATTTAAACAGCAAATAACAGCATTTTCTCTCAAAGAGAAACAGCTGTATTATTCTAGTGGAACATACAGATGCAGACAAACTAAGAGGTGACTCTGTGGCTTGTTGAACTTGGAGGCTTCCCTTGTTGTTTACAGCTGTTGGGGAATTCCAACCATAATCTCAGATATAATTGGAAAACATCCTTTGCCACCCTGATTTTGTTTCCTCCTTGGTTGTAACTTTGCAGCCATAATTGTTACATATATACCCTGAGAGTTTGATAGAAGAGAATGTAGTTTATTATGTTGCCACCGAAACTTTAATTTATATATTTTACTCAAGGAGTATCTTTATCATATCTTTCCCTTTTTTGTTAGAAGTGCCATAGGTATATATTATCAAGGAAAGGTTAGTAGGAGCTAAAAGTTACTGTTCGTAAATCTTTTATAAATAATCACTAAATAGGGGAAATCAGGACAAAATTTAATGACAGGGCTCCACCACTATATGGTACATAAACACAGAAGGAGTTGTGTGAAAACTGGTGTTGCAGTAGCTAGAATAAACTCCTTCACAGTTTCTGAATGAAAGAGGAGTGGGTGTGAGCCTGTGTGAAACCCTGCTCCTTCATTTGGAAGCAAGAGCACTCTCACTGATGTCAATAGTTTGGGATTAGGCACCTGATATAGTTAGATCTCAGGTCCCTGCCCACCTAAGCATGCCAAGCACAGAGGAACAAGTTTATGAAAGTTTCCCTAATTGTATGGTTTGGATGGGCAAGGCACTTCTTACTTTTTGGTATAGCAGGCTGTTGGGGCACAGGAATTCTTTACTACCTGAGGAGTATCTGAGATGTCACACAATCCAGCTTTTGTATAGTATTGGGAAGAATTAATTTAGGTTTTCTGGAATGAATTTATCTTCCCTTCCTTCCTTCCTTCCTTTTATTCCTTGTCCCACCCAGTCTCTTCCAGTTTCCTGCTTCTGATTTATTTATAGCTAAATGTAATAGGTGGGTTTTAAGAAAGTGCATATCCCCCTGAATTACTGAAAATCATGTTTCTTACCTGTGCCTATTGATGGATGGTGTTTGGTTGCCTTTAGCAGAGGGGTTGAAAGTATTTGTGTGTAAAGAACTATGTAACCCACCTGAAAAGCACAGCTGCAATGGACTGATAACTAAGTAGATGCACTGATGCATTCAACTCCTCAGGTAGCTGTGCAGCTTCACACCAAACAAAGATTTTAGCAGGCACAAGAAGTGTGTGAGTTTATTCACAAGCACCAGCTAAACAGATTTATGCAACAGACCTTTAGACTTTGTCTACGCTAGGAGTTTTTGCTGCCTTCACAGCTTTTGGCTTGCTAGAAAGGAGATCTGTGCTGGGGTAACCGCCAAGGCAAAGCCTGCTGTCAGCAGTGATTTGCAAAGAGGCAGTTTACCTTAGTTTCAAGCTGGGATTCATGTACACTAGTAATCATAATTATAATATTTAGCTCTAATTCAGTGCTTATGAGATGAATATCTAACAAGCCTTCTCGGAGGATGGAGGAGTATCATTAGCTCCTCAACATTAATTTTTACAACTGCTTCAAACTGTAGCAGGGCTGAAAGGGAAAGAAGAAAGGTGAACAGATCTCGTGGTGTTGATGTGCCTCCTCCAGAAAGTCTGTCCCTGTTGTTATTCTTGTGCCCAAAGGGAACAGGAGCTGAACCACAACTGTTTTTTCTGTGGCAGGAGCTGGGTATCCGCTAGCCTCCTGAATACAAAAATGGAGTTTCATGCTGTTTCCCTTGAATGGAACAGCATGATGTGAGTGTGAAAGAGTGGAACAGTATGTTAAGGGAAACAGGACTGAAAGGAGAGAGCAGCTGACTCCAGGGGCTAAGCAGATCTGCTCCCTCTGCTTCACTGTATGGGTTTGTTTTCAGCTCTTCAACTCAGACTGTTTCATGGGTCTCACAACACATCTCCTCAGCTCTGGCCTGGGAAATGAAACAATTGGAAGAAGGTTGTTCATTCTTCCTGAAACAAGCTGTGGAAAATGAAAGCTAGGGCTGAACTTCAGAACAAGCTGAAAGCACTAAGATGAAGAAATGCAGAGTGAAGCCATTCAATTGAATCAGTTTTGGAACAGAGCCCTGAAAAAACCTGCAGTTATGACTAATCCATTTTAAATGTCTGTGGTTGTAAGTAAAATCACTTCTTTTAAAGATCTTTTCTCTTCCTATGTTGATTACAGTTCTTTACTGTCATTTTGGACGAATGACGTGTTGACATGTGAGTTCAGTATCAGATGAACTGCACTGACAGAATTATTTCTGGTGCTGGAGTGGCTTAGCTGCTGTTGAAGGGGAGAAACAATACAAACAGGATATTCAGCACCCTGAGACCCACCCAGGGGCAAGCACGTGAATGCTTCCTTCAGCCAAGTTAGCTTAGGAAACTTGACTGCAAAGCTCAGTTTGTGCAGGGACATGCTCTTGCAGTGACATTTTTGAAGTGAAACAACCTGAAATGGAAAATTCTGGTGTTCTTGTTGCACTTAACAAGTCTGTGAGGCACCACACAGTTTTACAAGGTAGCCTTTGGATGCTTTTATTTTGTCCTCAAATTGTCCCAGCCTCTCTTGCTGATCCCTTCTCAGGGAACCCTCTGATGCTGTGATACAGAGCCACTGATGTTAACACACTGCAGTAAGGCGGGGAGATGTTGTGTGACACGGTGTTTGAGTGTCACAGCTGTGGGGATACTAATCCAACATGTATAGACTTTGCAGTCTTATCAGTAGAGCTGTCAATAGGTGTATGAATTCAGTGCAAACAAGCAAGAGACCATGGAGGGGAACAGCATGGAGACTGTTCTGGCAGGTGGGAAACAGTACAGTGAATCCAGTGCTCTTGGGATATGCTCAACTTACAGACCACACCAGTCTAACTAAGGGCAGTGCAGTGTGGTGGCCGTGCTTGTAGTAATACGCAGGGTGAAGGCTGTTTTCTGTGGAGTGTGTGTGTGTGTATATCTGATATCCAGGAACAAAAGCAGTTGGCGTTTCGCTGGTGTGGGATGAAATGTGGTGCAGTGTGATAGAACAACAGGGAACTCCTGGCTGGCTTTTTGCCCTGCGCAGATTCCTTTTGAATTAGGTTTTGACCTTTAAAGCAAGACCTGTGTCTTCAGTTTCTCATTGTCTAAATTATGTGTTGAAGCTTGAGAAACAAGTCTGTGAAGCTGGAGGATTTTTAAGCTCTAATTAGAGAAAAAAAAGAACAGATAGGAAAGAGACTGCTGAGGGAGAGAACCAAATGGAAAACATTTTACAGATCTGGTGCCTTTTATTTCACTGTTCCACAGGAATGCAGTGGAAGCCCAGCCTGTGTGGTGCGGGGCTTAGATCAGCACAAACTCCTGGTTTCTATTAAAGACTAGTCTACAACTGTCCTGGGTTAAGAGACACCTCTAGCTCCTGATCAAAGCACCACCTTGTTTGCCCTCTGTGGTGTGGAAACCCAAGGTTGTGTTCTTGCTGCCGGGGTTTTGTAGTAGGGCACAGTAGCTGGTTCGCACCAGCAGCCCCATGCAGTTTGGAGGTGGGAGAGATGAAAACCACTATCCTGACTAAAAAGTGGGTTTTTTTTACTATTACTATTGCTTCAGGTGTATTTGCACAGGATTTCTTTATTTCTCAGTCAGGCAGATTCTGTTGTTTTGTGCAGATGATTAAGTGCAGACAGAAACTGAAAGCCAGTGCTGGATGGGAGGGAGACGGCAGCTTTGGTGCACCTGAGGAAGGTATTAGTACTGTGCCTAGGGATCTGCAGGTGGAACTACAGGGAAGGAGGAAGCACAGGATTATATTTGGTTCAAACACAAGGCTCAAATTTCCAGAAATACCAAGAGGTCCTTCAAGGCTGTGAAAGCCTAAAGCCTCAGATTTCTCCTGCCTCATCTGCCTGCTGGCACACACAGCCCTGTTGTCCCTTTTACAGTGCATTTGATCTGTCAGTGACTCATTTGAAGGCTCTCTATCTTCACCAGCAAGGTGCTTCAGGGCTGAGTCGCACCCATGTAGCAGCTCTGTTACCCTGTTATCAGCTACTCCTTTCACTCCTGGGGTGCTCCCAGCCTTTGATCTGTTACTGTACTGCAGCAACAACTTCCCTTGTTTCTTAATGCTGCATTACATTGTGCAAGGACATCACCACTCCACAAATATTGCAGTCTCTGCTGCCTCTGCACTGCTCTCACCAGTGCCTCCATGCTTTTTTTAGAAAGCATGAAATAAACTCTTGTTCCCCTCAATCCTCAAATAATCATAGTGGAAATTACTATGGGATGGCAATTTTCATCAAACAGTACCTGGAGGTATAATGATATAGTAAATTCTTCCCTTCCTTCTCCCTGTTGCGTTTGTCTGGCTGCTGCAGGGGCTATACTGCTATCCATACAGCGCCTGGTGCTGTGGGCTCGGACTGGTCTGTAAATCCTAATGCTACTGAGCAGTGATGAATCCTGCCCTCCAGCAGGAAGTCCCCTTTTGCTGGCCAGGCTGTATTTTGTTTAATTTCAGGTTGATTCTGTCAAAGCCAGAAAGACCTCATTGGAAAGAAAGATGCTCTGTGTGTAGCAGGAATGAAAACCTTGCGTTTTACAGGGTTTTTTTTACAGTGACGTGGTCAAAACCAGAGACAAAACAGTAATTTAAAACCTATTTGCTTAAAATCAGCTAAATAGCAGTCTAAGTAACAGTCTTCCAATACCTAAAGGGGGCCTTATCTGAAGAGGGACTTTTTGCAAGGGCATGTAGTGATGGGACAAGGGGGAATGGTTTTAAAGTGAAAGAGAGTATATTGAGATGAGATTTTAGGAAGAGATTCTTCTCTATGAGGGTGGTGAGGCACTGGCACAGGGTGCCCAGTGTCTGCCCCGTCCCTGGGCAGTGTTCAAGGCCAGGTTGGATGGGGCTTGGAGTAACCTGCTGTAGCGGAAGGTGTCCCTGCCCGTGGCTGAGATGAGCTTTAAGGTCCCTTCAACCCAAAACATTCCAGGATTCTGTGATAAATTCCTAGTAGGGTTGGAGGCAAGACCAGTATCAGTATCTGAGCAGGTTCTGCTGGAAATGGTGCTTATCAAATGACCCAGCAAAACCTTCCTGACTTGTAGGATTGGGGCAGAAACTCCGGTGTAACAGACACATACCATCTTGTAGCCTGCAGAGCAGTCAGCTCCTGCTGTGGTGCTGTAGGTCAGTGATCCAGCTTGTTTCCTCTGTAGACTCCAGAGTGGGCCTTGGCTGGCGTGGAGGGGTGGAGGACACGTTTGCTGCACTAGGTCATGCAGTACAGGGAAGGCTGTTCCTACCTGGGTGTTGGTCTCCTAATGGTGTCCAGCCCAAATCTCCCTAACAGCGGGAATCTTGACCACGGGATGCTGATCCTAACGTGGTTTAATAGCGAGGAATCACATTCCTTCCAGTGGCCAGGTTGGGCTTGTTTTATTTATGCCTTAAAACCTCTCTCGCACTGTGATCTGTGCAAAACTGGTGAGTTAAAAGCTCAGGCTGCTGTGTGGGCAGGAGAAGGCCACAGCCTGGTGTGGAAAACCTTTGAGATGTGGTCCAGGCTTGTGGGAAGAATGAGGAACCAGAGGTGCCAGTTGTGTGCTCAGTTCTTAGGACTTGCTCAGCCTGTTTCACAGATTTGTAACTACTGAGCCTTGATTCTATTTCAGGCCTGGCCTATGGTCACTAATTGTCAGTGTCCTGGGGCTTCTTCCATGTTTTAATTATCCCTATTAGTATGATGAACACTGGAAATAAAGACACTGGAGAAACCTGTAGTGTTTTCGCTGCTGCCATTGTCATGGCAGGGGCTGCCATTAAAGCTGCTTTCTGGCATTTGCCACCCTGTGAAATGTGTTGATGAGCTGTTCTCAGCTCAGGAGCTGAGAAACATCAGTTTCCCCATTAGCTCTGCCTCTTACAGTGTGATCTCCCATCTTCAGGATGCAGAGAGACACTTTTCCTGCTGCACAGCCCCCTCTCCTGTCTTTACCTCTGGGTACACAGCACATGGACTGGGCTGCATTCATGTTCTCTTGCTTCTACTCTTCCTGTCTGAAGTGTATTCAGCCTGATGTGCGGGGAAGGAATGGCTGTTTTCCTGAAGCAGTTCAGTCCCAGGCACACGGGAGTTAGTCTCTGTGCTTCTCGAATATTCTTCTAAAGTAGCTACAGCAACTTGCTTTCATTATTCCTCTCCTGTAAGGTGCAAATTACCTCACATTTTAAAGCATGCAGTTTCTTGAACAGCAAGATTAATACAGCTGGCTTTCTAGTGTATCTGATTGTCTTTTACCTTTCCACATGTGGATTTGCTGATGAACAGGCAACTTTCTCAGTCTGTCCTCAGTGGGAACATGATTCTTCTGCCAGACTCTGAGTTTTTGTGAAGCTGAGAGAAATTACTTGCCCTTGAGGCCTGCACCTCAGTTTCCAGCTTGGTTAAGGCTGATCAAAGGACTCAAGTAACTGCTGTAAGTAATGAAGCTACTGCAGTGTGGTTGCAATTAGATTTGTTTCTTTCTCTCTGCTCCTGGTGTGCTGGCTGTATCTGCAGGACACACTGCCCTCTCATGGTCCTGCAAGTTGGATTCTGCATCTGGGCTGTGGAATCTGCCCTTCCTGGGGGTCTGGCTGGCTAAGGGGCGATTTCTGGTGCCTTGAGGGAGAATCTGATGTGTACTGTGGACCTCATGAGAGGGTTTAGGTGGGGCTTCAGCACTGCATGAAATCAGCTGTGGGAAAAAGAACTCTGAGTGATTTTATATCATTGCACGCAAGAAAGTAATGTGCAGACTGCAGAAATCTGCTTGAGTGATTCTTGAACACAGTGGAAGGCTTTAATCTGCTTTTTCTTATAAATGAGAGTTTTACGTAAATGCTGGAAAATCATAATTATGACAAACATTTTAGAGAATTTATACTTTCAGATATAACAGAGTTGTGAGAACAGTCTGGGAACAGACTTCTTTGAAAGAGCATCTCTGACTTGATCCCAGCAGTGTTACTGAGGCTCAGAGCCTGTCCTTGGCTGCTGCTGAAGTGATTTAGTGTGGAGCTGAGCACTGGACTGCTCAACACAGGAATTTTAAGAAGTGGGATATAACTATTTCACATGGGCACATTTCTACTACATGTTGTGCTTGTCCCCCAGCCCTTGTGTGGGCTATTTTGTTCTGGCAGTGTCTGACATTGTTTCAACCTTTTATATGACCTGGAGAATCTCATTAATTTGCTCCATTTCCTTTTTGGATTACTGAAATTTTGTGTTACAGCAAGATGCGGGAGGAGGGGAGTTAGGAAAAGTTAACTGATTTTCAGATTGATTTTCATAGGATCATAGAATAGTTAGGGTTAGAAAGGACCTTAAGATCATCCAGTTCCAACCCCCCTGCCATGGGCAGGGACACCTCACATTAAACCATGCCACCCAAGGCTCTGTCCAGCCTGGCCTTGAACACCACCAAGGATGGAGCATTCACAACCTCCCTGGGCAACCCATTCCAGTGCCTCACCACCCTCACAGTAAAGAATTTCTTCCTTATATCCAATCTAAACTTCCCCTGTTTCAGTTTGAACCCGTTACCCCTTGTCCTGTCACTACAGTCCCTGATGAAGAGTCCCTCCCCAGCATCCTTGTAGGCCCCCTTCAGATACTGGACGGCTGCTCTGAGGTCTCCACGCAGCCTTCTCTTCTCCAGGATGAACAGCCCCAACTTTCTCAGCCTCTCTTCATACGGGAGGTGCTCCAGTCCCCTGATCATCCTTGTGGCCTCCTCTGGACTTGTTCCAACAGTTCCATGTCCTTTTTATGTTGAGGACACCAGAACTGCACACAATACTCCAAGTGGTTTTGTTCTTTTGTTTTGTCTTTTGTCAAGATACTTCTTATCAGCAAGAAAACCTGATGTGACTTGGAAGTGTATATACTCACTGCACCTACTCTTGAAGGAGCAGCACAATGGAAATAGGCAGCGCTTGTGTCAAAGCGTCCCAGAACAGTGAGTGTCCCAGGGCTGCACGAATGGATGGGTATCTCCCCTTTCATCTAATTGCACATGGAGCCACAGAGCTAGTTCTAAAAAAACCCCACAAACTAAAAGATACTGTGGTCCCAAATGTCTCACCTCTCCTACCTATGCAGACAGGCTGAGAGCTGGGCTTCTTCAGCCTGGAGAAAGCGAAGGCTCTGGGAGACCTTACAGCAGCTCCCAGCGCCTAAAAAAGCCTAGCAAGAAATCTGGAGAGGAGCTTGGGACAAGGGCCTGTAGGGACAGGACAAGGGGGAATGGCTTTAAACTGAAGGAGAGGAGATTTAGATTGTTTATAAGGCAGAAGTTCTTCCCTGTGAGGGTGCCGTGGCGCTGGCACAGGGTGCCCAGAGAAGCTGTGTCTGCCCCATCCCTGACAGTGTTCAAAGCCAGGTTGGACGGGGCTTGATGCAAGCTGCTCTAGTGGAAGGTGTCCCTGCCCGTGGCAGGGAGCTGGAACTGGATGAGCTTTAAGATCCCTTCCAACCCAAACCAGTCTGGGATTCTATGATTCTTACTCGAGGAGTCACCTCCTGTCACTGTGCACCTCCTGTGTGGGTTGCAAATTGCCCTATATGCCTATAGCTTTGGTCCTACACCAGTACTGTCTGCTCTGCAGTCACTCTCTGGCTTCCCGCAGCTGGGAAGACCCTGGAGGCTGTGCCCACATTGTGAGTCAAGCCCAAGGCAAAGTCAAAATTTAAACACCTACACAGGGAGTGGGAGAGTTGGGTTTCTGCATTGCAGGAGAGTTGGTACACACCTCCCAGAGACTGCCTGAAACCACAAGCTGCCAAGGAAGGCCTGGGCAGGCTGATGGAGGGCTTGGAGCACTCTCGCTGGGAAGCAGGTGGGGAGAGTTGGGTAGAGTTACAGGAGAAAGCCTCAGGCTCTGGGCTCTGCTTTCAGGTTGCTTTTGCTAAGGTCCTGAGGAGACATTTCTGTTTTAGAAACCCACTGTCCTGGAGCACAGGATACCTGCTCTTTTAAAAGAGAAACCTATGCTTTTAAAAGGGAAAAAATCCCTTCTGATCCATAGTACCCCACAGCAGGGAGTGCTTGCCCTTGAAGAGCATTCATAGCTCCAGATGTAAAGCCTAACAGCACTTAGTGTTCAGAGGAATTGGCATCCAAATGATGTCTCTGCTCTGTCTTGCCTTTGCCAGTTTCCACACCAAGAAATATATCTTTTTATTCCCAGTGCTTACCAGGCAGGACTGAGGTGCCTGAACTGGGTTTCTGAATCCTGGGGGCCAGTAAGTGCAGAAGACATTGGGTTGACATGGAGCTGTTTACCTGATGAGCTCTTCTTCTTCTGTGATGGCTAAACCACAGCACTAGGTGGGAAAGCATGTGTTGGCTAACTGAGCTTGGCTGATGTTTGCCCCCACAATGCTGGGGAGATGATGGGGCACGTCCCAAAGAGGGTTTCTCTGTGCTGCTCAGACCGACGACCCATCTGGCATGGGTTTGGTGAGTAGGAGAGAAACCCCATGCCCATTCTTGAGCTTGCCTTTTCCTTTGGCAGCCCATGGGTTTCCTCAAGCCTGTGGACCACCAGCAGTCAGATGATGGTGGGAGGAGCTGGGGTGCCAAGAAGGGAAACCTTGCCATGAAATAAATTCAACATAGATTTGCCCTCATGGGAAGAAATGGCTTCTCTCTCACTACATCTTCCCTGCCTCTGCTCCTGCATCCCTGCTTTCAGGGAGGTGTATGTGACGCTTCTGTGGCTTCCGAGTTTTGTGACATCTTGTTTTGGGAGTCTGCCCTGCAGTGGATGCTCATCTGTATTAGTGGTCTTTCTGGCTGTGTTGTGATTTCCTGCCTCAGTTCCCAGCCCCCCATCTTCTTTCTGTGGCTCACTGCTCACTGCTCCTGGAACCTGCTCAGTGTTGGTACTGTCTGGCTGGGCTAGCTCAGGGAAAGGCATTCCTCAACCCCGAGTTCACTCCAAATCTCCACTTGGTGTTTTTATAGTGATTTACACCTTTCTGAGGTCGGGCCTTTGAATCAGAATTTCCTTTCAAACCAAAACGAAAAGGAAAAGCTGGAAAAACAGCCAAAGGATTTTTTTCCAATGCAGGAAGCCAGGTTTTGAAGACAGCCCCGGATTCCTGCTGGCCAGCTGCACATGTGGCAGCCTCCTGGCTCAGTGATCAGCGTGTGCAGGTCAAGGTGTTGGTGACCAGCCTGGGCAAGCCCTTAGGTAGCTACGGGCAAGTCCAGAGCTGGAGCGTGTGCCTTCATGTACACAATTTGTTCTGCAGTTCTCACGCTTCAGCTTGACCAAAACCATACCCTGACCGTATAGCTACAGGCAAGATCAAAATGATTTAGCAACTGTTATTTATCCACTTACATTAGTCATGTAATTAGAGGATAGACGTGGCTGTTGCTCGGCTGGCGGGCCTTTAGCTGCTGCCACCAGGGGACACTGTTGGATAGCCTATAGACCCGCTCCCGGCCTGGTATGTCTGAGCTTGACCATCCCGCATTCCCAGGCTCAGCCTCCCTCTCTCTGCTGAGCTCGTTGTCCTTGGCACTGCTTGCTCTGTCACTGCTTTTCTTTAGAGCTGCTCCCTACAATCCCGACTCCTCATTTTCCTCGGGCAGTTTTATCACCCAAGGTCACCATGTTGCAGAATCTTGGGTTTTGTGCTGTGTCTCCTCCCCAGAGGCAGGTAGCCAATACATCAGTTTGTTGGGAGCGTGTCAAGGACCTCCACGGAGCTGCAGAGCTTGGCATACTCGTGACCAAGAGACATAAGCCAGACACAACCTGCCCTGAAGTTTGGAAGCACTTGGAACAGGGATTTGGGTTTGGGCCTGTTTAGAAGATTAAGTTCAGTCTGAGTTCAGACCACTCCAGTTCCCTGTGTTAAAAAAGGTCCTATAATTTGATTCCTTGTAATAAGCATGAAGTGTAAGGTTCATTGCTTTTGAAGCTGGTGCCTTGATGGTTTGTGCAATAAGAAAGACATGTCATTACTTGCTTGAAATAAATAAAGAGAAGTTGTCAGATTGCTTTTTCAGATGGAAAGAGTCATTATGTAAGGAGCCTGAGCAGGTGGGCATGTGAGTGATGTGGGTTTCTGCAGGTTAGCTCTTGAGGACAGCAAGCTGAGTAACCTGTGTGTGGAAAGGGCCTCTCATCAGGGCTGATCACTGTGCCTGGGCTCAAAGTAAGGCAGAGCCACAGTGCCCATCGCTGTGGGGAGAAGTTCCTTTTGGCACCTCACCCCAGGGAGAGCAGCTTGGCTGTGCTGGCTGTCATATAGACAGCCATGGGATGGGGGAATAGAGGAGCAACTCTGAGCTTTGTCTGGAACTGTTCACTCATGGTTGCAAGAATGAATTTTGCTCAGTAGGATTTAAACTTTCCTGCAGAGCTCCAGATTTCATGTGCACATGGCAGCCTGGGAATTGATAGAAGGAAAAGGAAGGTGCTGAAACCTAAGAGAAAACTCCCTGCTCCCCTCCATCCCACATTGCTTCCTGAAGTGGCTGAAGAGTTTGTCAGGGCCTCCTTGTTCTCATAGAGACACTGAAGGGTGTTTATGTCACCGAGGTTTAGGTGATGTGTTGGAAAGGTAGTTTCCTCAAGTAGCTAAAGAAGAAAGAGATACCCTGATGTGAAGATGGGGTTGACATTTCATTGCCATGTCATACTCAGGAACGAATGGGATTTGTGGCAGAAGTGGATGTGCCTGCACTTGTGATGAGTTATCCAGAGCAGATGAGATGGCTTTATCCTCTGACTTTTGCTTCAGGGAGACAGCAAGTCCTGATCTAACATACAGCCTGCAGCAGCAAAAGATAAACAAGTGAATTTGTGTTGGTTCATCACTTTTGCATCACATATAGCTCTGACTTTTTTGACCCAGTATTAGGAATTCTCCAGTTGGGTTTAATGTTTCAGGGTACAATATAGGAGCAGGGACTGCTCCAATTTTTAGGAAGATTCTTGTTTCCTATTGGCAATTTGGCTGCATTACTGAGGATGAAAATTGAGAGTCAGAATTGGTCTGAATATACTGTCCCTACCCTGTCCCTGCAACCTATCTGGTATAGCAGGGTAAACCAGGAGCAAGGGTGGGCTTTTGCCACTGGAAGGCTGGGATCTGATTCTAGTTTTCAAATCCACTGATTTCAGCGAATTTCCTTACGAATTGAAGCACTCCTTTATCCTGGTTGAATCATGTAGCTGCTAATAGGTCTGGTCTGGTGATAAACTTCTCTGGAGGCTCTGCTTGGAGTTAGCAGCTATGCTGTGGAGGACAGGCAGCCCTCACCCCTTTTATAAGTAATGCTTTTTGTCAGAATTTGTGTCTTGCAAATCTCTTTGTCAACATGCACTATATGTTTGCATGTGCAGAAGGAGAGACCAAGGCCTCGCAGCTAGGATCTGGTGCAGAGACGCAGGAGGACACCAGTGACCCGCTTTTGTGGAGCAAGCACATGGTAGTCACTGACTCTTGTGCCTCAGTTTCTCCCTTTGCCAACAAGGGGACTCAGTGACAACTGCTTTGCGAGATGACTCCCACAGTGTGGCATTGGTGTCTGTCTGTGACGTGGGGAAAAAGAGCTCTTGCAGTATGTGACTTAAATTATTTAGGGTGTTGTCATGTGATCACAACTGATTGAGTTCCTGTGGCTTAACAAGTTGCCATCTGTTATCATCCCCATTATGAATTATGTATTAGCTTAAATCAAGGCTTAAACTAAAGGAGTTCAAGCAAAGTCCTCACCCTGAAGATACCATAAAACTGTCTTGAGGGCTGTTAGTAATGGATCCGAAACCCTGCAGCCATATGAGAGAGCATGCTGGTCCAGTACAAGCTCTCTCTGCTGCTTCAAACCATGCTGGCAGCTCTCCTTCATAGTGGCAGGTTTTATGCTTGTCTCTGCCCTCCTGATGTAGGCTCATAAAACCAGAGAAAACCGTTTCCTGGCTGAGTGGACAGAAATGAGACCATGGTCCCACAGCAGAGTCTGAAAGATCTCAGGATGATGTGGTCAGGGAGCTGCTGCTGCAGGAGGCACAGTGACCACATGCTGAATTGCTGGCTAACTTCACGTGAGGCTTTGTGAATCTGTCAGCTCTGGAAGTGCCATGAGCCCTGCTGTAAAAGCTGACCACATACATGTATGTGGTGGTCATTGGCAGTAAAACACTTCAAGCCCAACTGAGACATTCATCTGAGTCTTCTGGCCAGAAAGCAGGCTCTGCCAGAACATTCACATTTCTCAAGTTGATCTATGCAGTATGTCAGCTTGTTAGTGCACTTTCCCTGTGAAGAAGTGCCTTCAGCAGCTCCAGCTATGTGTACGGACTCCTTCCCTCTTAGGCCAAAGAGCTGTTGCTCCTTCATAACTCAGGAACACCCCACTGGGAAGTGTCTCCCGTTTGGTTGTGTAGCTTATATTGAATCTGCAGTGAAAGCACTTAGGGCCTGCTGTCCTTCCCAGGGTGCAATTACCTGATCATCATCACATTGACAGGCCAGGCTTTCTCTGCCTGTGATACACCAGCCCAAGGCAGCTAGCTTGACAGCCTGAGGTGACTGGGGCAAGCTTGGCTGTTACTGCAGTTCTGGATTTGGCTGAGTTTATACGTGTTTGCTGGGCAGCAGATTGGTCAGTGCCCATGTTCTGACGCAGTTTATTACCACCCATTTGAGATCAGAGTCTATAAAATAAACAGTTCTGTCTGTGGGAACAGCTAGCAGAGATTACTGTAGCTAAATCAAGACTTACTTGGCCAGTGTGTCCAGTAGGGAACGCAGAAAATTCATGGCATCCACAGGAGCCAAGTGCTTTCACATAGATGTGTGGCTGGGATCTGGAAGCCAAACAGGATGGATAGGTAGGGAATGAATGTCTCTGGCATCAGCAGTGGTTGCAATGATAATTCCTGGTTGAATTTCGGGTCATAAGTCTATTTGTGGCTGCAAGGACACTTCCAGTGGCTCCAGCTTTATCCCAGTGTTCAGAGCTGTTTTCTTACAGCTGGAGGGTGCTTGTTCCATCAGCTGGCATAAAGGCTTCCAGTTTCTGCCCTTGCATATCTGAGGGCAAAATCCTTTGGCTTTGGGAGTTACTCACACAATGTCCCTGCTAGAAATAGAACTATGTCCCTCCTCTTTAAAGCAGGGACAGATTCTTTGTCTTCAGCTTGATGTGCAAAGCCTTTCCCCTGGGAGAAAGCCAGCCTGATTTTTCTCCCAAACTCACAAGTGTCCATACCCCTTGCAGTTTCCCAGAGGGCTGGGCAGTCTTTTCAACTGAGAAAGGAACTCAGAGTCTTTCTTAACCTTCTTTGGGAAGAGGGAGGTGGATAGGAAAGGAATGGTGTCACCATTAAGATTTGTGTAAACAGAGTTGGTCATACTGGAGATCTTCTTTCACATTTTAGCTTTGCAGTTTGAAGGTGAACCAAAAGAATGGTGAAACTCTGGATGCAGGATGCCAGGAAGGAAGGAATAAGAAAACAAAGGAGAAAGAGTTGGAATTTCGTGTGGACCACCAAGATGAGAGAAAAGTGAGACAAATTTTTGAGCTAAGTTTTAAATTGCTCCAAACCACAGGGTATTGTGCTTGAGGGAAAGGCAGGGAGGGAAGAGTTGGGCAATTTCATCCTCAATCATGCAAAGGCAAATTATTGGACAAAGGGATTGTGTTAGATATATTGCAGTTGGAGCCTAGTAGAGCATTTGATACAGGGTCTTACAAGATCCTGCCCTCCCTCCAAAGTTGTTTGGCTTGTTTTGCATAGGAACTCAGTCATGTGGATTAGTAGAAATAACAAATGAGCCATGGCTCTGACCATGCAGATTTTCAGCTGATGGGACTGATGAAAGCTATGGATTCATCCTTTTTACAGAGGGCTCCTCCTGTGCATCACCAGAGCAGTAAAGAACGTTTTCATGGTGGTTTTAGGTGTGATGTTTTGCAGATATTGCTGAGTACTTTCTGCATGAAGCAGAAACCAGGAAGTTTGTTAATTTTGGTGAGATAAAAGTAATGAAAGCAATGAAACTTAAGAGGAGGAAAAGTTTTTCTATCTGAGAAAAACACCTGAAGCAAAATTCTTTAGGAAGGAGGAACCCTGAAAGCTTTTATGTGAGAGACAGCAAAGTGAGCAGCATGCTTGTGTGATAGACCAACAACAAGGTAACCAAAGTCAGGTTACTGGGCCAGACTGCAAGCTGGGGAGAGCAGCATAGCTCCATGGTAAGGGGGTAAGTTAGAAGAATCTACTTCCCCCACCATATTAAAGAAGAGAGTCTGCTTACCCCAGGTCAGAGGAGAAGGAGAAAGGTTGCACAGGAGCCTGCCAAGATTACAGAGGTGTGGGAGTGTTACTGAGCAGTATGGGAAGACTTGACACACTGGAAGGGAAATGGAATATGGCACTAAAGCTGTTCTGTGGAAGCAAGTTTGCTGGCTGGGAGGCAGCTTTGAGGATCAAATCAGTTCCTACCTCTGTGTAGTTGAACTCTGGATTATGGCTGAGATTTCGCTACAGGCAGGTCATGAGATTTCACCCAGCAGTCCCACAGAAAGAATTACTCTGCTGTGGAGTAGAGGTGAATACTGTCTAAGGCAATCAGTTGTGGCTTAGTATGAGATTTTCTTTCAGAAATTGCCCACTTGCAATCCAGGGAATCCAGTTCTGCTGCCTTCACCGTTAATGCATAGTCTATACTCACATCCTATCCTTGGAGAGATGCGTGCATGCAGGTCATTTATGTACTGTGGCCAGTTCAGGAAGGAACCTGTGTGCCTCAGCAGTGTATTTCTTCATCCATCTTACAAGCTCTGACCACTTGGTTGGAGAATAGGAGTACTTGATTGTTCTCCCTCCTGCATCATCTGCAGCACAATAGAACCCAGTGAGCGTTGTGAGAATGGAAGGGCTAAACCTGAAACAATCCTGCATCAGTGTGCTTGGCTCACTGTTTCTGGGGCTGGAGAAGGATGCAGGGTTTCCTCATCCAATTGCCACAGTTTTTATCAAATGCTGCTTGGGTCCTTTCATAGCCACCAGTGAGGAAATTACAACTTGCTGCTACTCTTCAGTACATTTTGCTTGAGGTATGGCTTTTTCTATTGCTTTCTGTGACATTTGGGCAGTTTAGTCTTTTGGAGCATCTGCCGATAGCAGTGTGAAACAGTGACTTGGGCATTGCAGCATTTAAAATGATGGCTAGTCAAAGGTTGTACAAAGCTGGTCAAGCTATAACCGTTGCATATAGTAATGCTAATATGAAATGCTATCAGTGTGAAAGCCATTCAGCTGAAATCTTCTGATCCAAGCAATTGGTAGTTCATAGCACTATCTTGTAGTGCAGATTCAAACTTCTGTACTGCTGGCATTGAATTCTAGCTACAGCCAGTTGCCTTCTGGCCTGCCTTGTGTTAACTGCAGGGGCTGAGTTCACATGGTGGAAAGCAGAGTTCCGTTCTTCCTCTCTTCAGTCTTGCTGCAGCTCTGTTACTTGTGGTGGCATTATTCCTGGGTTACACCAAATCTGTGCTTGCTCTCTTTTGATCTGGTAAATCAGGGTGAAGAAGAGTGACTAATCAGTCCCCCATCCATTTTGGGAGAGAACTGGGTGGTCAAAAGCTTCCTTTAAGACAAATTGCTTAGTTTTATATCTTCATTTCCTCCTGTCTTTGTTATTTCATATCTTAAAAATAGCTCTGGGATTGTTAAAGGTTGTTCTTTTAGACAGGGGCACACAGCAGAAAGGGCAGCATGTGGTAAGCACAGAGTAAGCAGTGAGTAAACACTCACTGAGCTTGGTCCTTCAGGCGATTCTTGAAGAGTTTTGCACCAGCAGAAAAGGAGAGAAAAAGGAGAAGGTGGAAGGGAGTGTTTATACTGAAATCTTTATTTAGTTCTAAAAGCCTAGAGCAAAGCATCAAACCTCAGAGTGCCTCATCCAAGCCAAGACAGGGAATAGAGTTTCCATTCTGTTCCAGATGAGAAGTAGGTCTCATTAGACAGGCTTTGGGTGACAAAGCTGAATGTACTTTAAATTTCTCTTCCAATCCATCTCTAATTATTCATGTGTAGATTCTTTTGTAGGGTTAACAAGGAATTTGCCAGAAGCCAGCCCACAAAGGCTTGAGCTGCAGTTTGCCAGCAGACATTCTGAACCCCCCCTGTCACAGGCAATCATCCTCCTTGGGGAGGTGGCCTCTTAGCAGCGTGTTCACTAATTGGGATCATTCTGCAGTGGGTAATTGTTTGTGACACCCACACTGATTGGACCCACCAGATCTTCCCATCCTGCAAATGATCCATGACACTTGTGATGAATTTGAAGTTTGGAATCTGAATAAATCTACAGAAAGACAAAAAACCCCCCATTTCCATTGGAAATTATATGCAGAAGAGCAGAGCTGTGCCCTGGGTCAGCCTCCAAGAATGGAGCCACATGGGCATGCAGAAAGAGAGGCCACACCGTGGGGCTTGTCAGACTTCCTAGTTTTTCCTCTTGTGTTTAATTAGGAGACCAGCCATGCCAAATTAAAAATGGGAGAGTTGGTTCAGCTTGCACAGGCCAGGCATGGCCTAACCAAGGACTTTTGGGCTCACTGGGAAACTGCAGATGTACTGAAACATCCCTAGAATGAGTTCAGATGCAGGTCAGGCCTTCTTGCTGACAGACAACAGCCAAAGTGATGCAGAGGTCTCCATCAAACTGTGCTCTGGAGCAGCATGTGAGGGTTGCAAGCATCATTTTGCAGAGGAGCTGGAGAGGTTTTTTGGCTTCTGGGGGTGGGTTGAACCAAACTGTATTTTACAGTTTTGTACATTGATACGTGCTTTATGGACAGAATGAGGATCCAACATCTCTAAGAGCATTTTTGTTCAGTCCCTTGCCCAAAGCTTGTCCTTCTGGACCAAGCATAAATTGTATAGTAGGATAAGCACCATGTTTAACGCACTTGACAGAAATTGTCATGCTTTGTCTGGTTTGCATCTGTACTGCCCCTGGGTGAGCTGGAGATACAGCAGATTTAGGCATTGCAGTTAAGAGATTGGAGCTTCAGTTGGATTCTGTAAGCTCCATGTAAGTGCTCAGCATCTGCCAGATTTCAGGCTGAGGAGGAAGCTGCAGGGCTGATCTTAGACCATGGATCAATGAGATGATAATCTGGGCTTCCGTGCTCCTAAAAGGTCCTAAGTGGTCATATATTTCAGGAAGACTCCAGAAAAATTAGTGCTGGACATATATATGGGGTCTAAGACTCACTGCTACAATTCCCATATCCACTGTCTGGACCTTTTGACTGGAAGTACAGATTTAAAGAAGCATTACTCTGTAGTAAGCTTGGCAAGACAGGGAAGTTATTAGTGCTTTTAGGATAAACCTATATTCATATCCTTATTCATAGGGCTAGTAATGACTAAAGCATAGGAGACAAGGATTCAAAGGTGTCCAAAGACAACAGAGTTCATCTTCCTGTCCGGAACAAAGGTCAGTCGTCTTTCTGAGCCAGAAACTATTTCTGGAGACAGAGCTCTCTTTCTGTGTTAGCCATGCTCCATTCCACAAGCAAATGAAGTTCCAGATGCAAATTAATACGGAAAATTACGAGCAGCCATCTAGATTTGAGCTTTGGAAAAGGGGAACACTTTATATCATCTCTCATTTCTTCCAGTTCATGCCTGCCCAGCCACGACAGGCCAGCTCAGTGGACTTTTAATAGTGGTCCTTGGAGAATTCAGTGTAGCAAGCTGAGTGCTGGTATATGATATAAATGCAAATCCTTCCTCCCAGTGGACTTATGAAAATGCAAACAGCTCTCTGCAGGTCTGGCTGGATATTGAAGGATATTCTCAATAAACTCATCACCCTAGGGCCTGTGATTACACTGCATGTATTCAGTGCTAACTGACTGAGTTAGATAGTGAAAGGGAAATCAGCATCTTGTCTTGGAGGCAAAGCTGAAGGTGCTTCTCAGGAGATCAATATTGTAACATAGAGTTCAGTGTCAGGGCACTGAGCTGTGTAGTTTCATCATTTATACAGACATGTTCAGTCTATACGAAATCACTAATGGAATGAGAACTCCACCTTGCACAGCAGAAGGCTGATGAATGAGTGAAAATGCACAGGACTTGCAGGAGGAGATCCGTTGCTGCAGAAAAGCAGGTAGTGCATATCAGATACCAGCCATTCAGTAGAATCATAGAACCACAGAATGGCTTGGGTTGGAAGAGACCTTAAAGCTCATCCAATTCCAACCCCTTGCCACAGGTAGGGACACCTTCCACTAGAGCAGGTTGCTCCAAGCCCCGTCCAGCCTGGCCTTGAACACTGCCAGGGATGGGGCAGCCACAGCTTCTCTGGGCACCCTGTGTCAGCACCTCAGCACCCTCACAGGGAACAACTTCTTCCTTATGTACACATGTGTTATATAATATATATATTTTACATTCCAAGATTTCTCCAGGGAAACCCTCTAATTAACCCCCCCTATATTCCCTAAAATAAGTTTCTCAAGTATTTCTCATCACCTTTGTTAGTCTTGGGTTATGTTGAGGTGAAGTCAGAAGATGTGCCCAAAGCCATACAGAGAATGAAGAAGTCCTGACTGGAGGTGTGCAGGTGCACTTTACAGTTGCCTCTTGTATGTAATGAATGGGGTTAATTAACTGTTGAAGGTTTCTTCAGTAGTAAAAGCCAGGATACTCGTCTGGTCATGCAGAATTCGCTGAAGCCAGCAGGATGCTACAGGAGTGGTGTGGTCCAGCTTTCTGGCTCCTATCAGAGGATTAGGACTTAAATGGGATCAAGGACTCAGTCTTTTGAGTCAGAGTGCTGGTTACAAGAGATGATAATTTTTATGACTCTTACCAGGAGCAACCCATCTCCTCAAACCCAGCATCCTGCACATTAGCTTAACTCTGATAATCTTCTGGAGCTTTAGCAGATTCACAGGAAAGGGTGGATCTGGAAGGATTCCTGGAGGCTGTCAAATAAGTATCCAGCATTTCAATTGCAATGAGCTCCAGTGCATCTTCCCTAAATCTGTTTCAAGTTGGTCTTTTCAGGGTCAGTGGAATACAGTATAAATCCCAGCTTGCTCAAGTCCTTCAGGCAGAGAATTTGGGGAATACATATGGAAATACTTTTGCCTGGTGTTCTCTAGTCTGCACCCCTCCCAAACAGAACATACATTTGTGTTGCTGTATAAAAGGGGAAAAACCTCCGAGCCTGGAGTAATGTATACAGTTCAATAATACATGAAATTCAAAGCCACACATTAATCACATTCATGTTTAGCTTTCAGATTTAAACCCCTGCAGGTTGGCTGCCCTTTGTTCTGCTAAGTGGAAGGGGGCATTCCAGCCTCTCAGGAAGAGTTCAAATGCTGCCTCAGGTAACAAGTGCAATTGACTTTGTAGGCCTCATTGTATTCTCCCTTCTGGGCAGAGTGAGAAGCTACTGCACAGGTTGGCCCCTTATCAGGCTGTTCAAAGGAAGAAAAGTTTGGATAGCAAAGGTTTGGCAGGTCACTGCAAGGGGCTGCTGGCAGGTTCAGGAGGCCAAGACTGGAAAAGTGATGATGCTGCGAGTCAGAATCCAGCTGCATCAGCAGGTCTGGGCAGGAAGAACAAGATATACAACCTCTCCTTCCCTTCCGCCACCATCAGGTTTCAAACCCCTTGTTTTCATTAGTCAGCTCATTTGCATATTTTGTGAGCAGCATTTCATGTTGGAATGCTTGTCTCTGATGTGTGTTGGAGTATTAGCAACTGTTCTGGGTGGTTACTTCTGTCCAGGATTCATTCACTCATCTGAGTGCTGCAGCTTTCTTGCCTCTGGCTGTTCAGGCCCCCATTCCCCCCTCCTGTTTCAAAATGCCATGACAATATGCCTATATCCTAGCTTTTCCCAGCCAGCCTGGCTTTCCAGGGCTCCACACAGGCAGATTAAGCCACAGGGAGAAAAGACTATTCTGCTGCCCTTCATCAGCCAGCTGTCATAGGAACCTGCCTACTTGCTAATGTCTACAGTGGCCTTAGTTATAAACACCAGTGGGGTGCTGTGGCTAACCAGAGAATGAATTTTATTTGCAGTAGCTGGTTTGCATCAGGGTTATAGTCTTGGGTAATCCAATCATAGCAAGATGTGGCAGCAGTGATGGTTGTGCTGTGGCTGCAGATAGATTGGAAGTGACTTCAGGGGGACCAACTTGGTTATTCTGTTACGTATTACATATAGAAAGAGGAAAGTTTCCAATTGTGGTATGGTGGAGGTTACGAAGGTAGCAAAATCCTTACCAGAACTGGGTAAATGACAGTTAGTCTGCAATATTGTGGGCATCAGGTAGTTTAAAGTGCATCTGCAGATCTGCTATGACGTGTCCTCCAGCTCCCAAATCCCAGTGTGTCACCCCAGGTAAGACTTCAACTTAAGATGTTTTGTCTTAGTCGTGGAGATGCAATGAGCATCCCAAGAGTGTTTATAAACATTCCGTAAAACAGGATATGGGACATACTTTCTATAAGTAAACACATGGGTGACGCAGTGAGACTTGCATCACCAGCAAGTGAGCCTGAACTTTGAAGTTAAATGATCAGTTCCAGAGAGTCCAAAGGTCTGTACACAATGGAGCAAAATGCCAAATTCTACGTAGCAGATATATAGTGTTGGGTTAAGAGCTGTATATATAGTGATGAGCTCTTCCTGGTGGGTCATCCAAGGATATTTTGTGTGTTAAACTCAGCTTCTGGTGGTGTAAATCATGAATAGCCATCAAAGTGGTGGAAGAATTTGATCAGGTCAGGTTGGACAGAGCCTTGGGTTACGTGGTCTAGTGTGAGGCATCTCTGCCCATGTCAGGGGGGTCGGAACTAGATGATCTTGAGGTCCTTTCCAACCCAAACCATTCTATGATGCTATGATCCTGTGAGGTCCTCTCCAAAATCTAAGCAGGAGAATAAAGAGGTCTTTTTAAGACGGGGTGGAATTCAAGTGCCTGTTGAGATCAAGTGGTAAATTCGTCACTTCCACTTGCTGACAAACAGCCCACCACCCAGCCAGAAAGGCAGCACGGCTTGAAGGACTTCCATATAGAATACAAATAGAGAGATGCAGCAGAGGGCATGATTTGCCTGTGCTGACAGTTGGGGAGAGAATCTTGTATGCAACAACACTGAACTTAACTTGCAGTTGTAAAGTGTATTCTGTTCTTCTAAGGCCACGCTGGGGTTTTACTGAAACAAATGGCAAAGCTCCCACTGACAGGGTTTGGCTTTCAGCAGCTTCAGCTCCGGAAGTTGTTCTGTTATGTATTATGTGTAGAAAGAGGAAAGTTTCCAACCTATCCAGCTTTGATGCAAACAACTTGTCCTATTTATAGCAAAAGGATAAAGTGTGTTCTGTAGGCAGCATGCAAACATTTCCAAAAGGCTGGATTATTGAATAGTGCCTTGGAATCTTCATGAGAGATCACACAAGTGACTTCCCAAACTTACTCCCTATGCTTCTGCACTATCCAAGTGTATGGCAAAGTGTGGAACAGGCTTCTCAAAGGCCTGTGTTATCTTGAAATCAGTATAAAGCCAGGAGTCTAACTTAGGCAAGTGCTGGTGTTTCATAGTTAAAGGTTGCCGTAAGGAGCAGTATTAGTTGGGACATAGTGAAAGATCTCAGTGAAGTTCTGTTGACTTAAAAAGGAGCAGGCCTCAGCTTAGCTTCTGATGTAAAGGGTTTGACACACAAGCAGGCATCTGTCAGCTGCCCGGTAATAACTTGCTGTTGGTATATCCTGACCCTGTCACAATCCACAATAAATAAATTAGATTTAGTGTTGTGATTTGTGAGAAAGCTTCTCCGTATTAGATAAAAGAAAAGGCCCCAGGGACCTGAGTGTGCTTGTGGTGTGTGGTAGTTTGTTACACTGCAATCACACATTTCTGTATCACTGCTTTGTGATACAGCAATTCCCATTTTTTAATAACATCTCTTTGCTGCTTCTTTTCAATTGCCATTTTCCCTAACAGGGAGGAGAGATTCCTGTCATGGCATTCATAGGCCAATACTGAAATCCTAAGTAAGTTTGATGCCCCTATACCATTTCTTCTTTCTGTTTTCATGACTGATGGAGATAAGCTGTATCCCATTGTCCTAAGGGAACAAGACTCATGGTCGTTCGCTGCTGGTTCTCTCAGCTTAGAGTAACCAAATGCAAGCTTCAGCTTTTCTTTATGTCTGTAAGGGTTAGGTGGATGCTTACTCAACCACTGGTGGCTCCTGTCCTTTAAGGTGGGTTGTAGTTGGAAGATGTCTTTATGATCAGCCAGACTGGTCCAGCTTCTGAAAACCCGGCAGGCACCCTCTGGTTCAGCCTGTGGAAAACATTCATACACAAATGATGGAAACATCCATTTCTTTCCTAGAATCACTGAATGGTTTGTGTTGGAATGGACCTTAAAGCTCACCTAGTTCCAACCCCACTTTGACCAAACCACGTTGCTCCAAGTCCTATCCAACCTGGTCTTTCCTATCTGTTTGTATCATTTATTCATATCATTAAGGTACTAAGTCTAAAGTGACACCTGAGCAAATAAAATCACATTTATGATGTTGCAGAAGCTGTGGTGGCTTCTGAGCAAGCCCAAGTGTTTCCAGAAGCCCGAGATCAGAGATGTCTGGAATTCCTATGCAGAGAACAGATTGGGTCTCTCTGCCTCCAGTGCTGGACATTGGAGTGCTTACTAAATCTTCCAGTAGGTGGAATGGGACCTGCACATCTTTATCTCACACAAAGCGTGGTTAGGTGAGATCCATGGTGAGCTCACCCAGCAAAGTGTCCTGAGTGAAGGTGTATTCAGGGTAGCTGAAGACACCAGCCCCTGTGAGCATTAGCTCTCTGTACTGGCAGTAACTAGCTCTGGGATTAAAAGGCAGCAGGGGCTGGTACATTCAGTTCAAAGTTTGTAAGTAGCGGGCTATGAAGATGTGCACAGTTCCCATCACACAAGTGGAAAACTCAGAAAAGAACACTTTATCAATCCAAAGTGTGGGATAAAGAAACTCCTGTGACATTCTAGAGAAGAGAAACCAGTGGCTCTTTGCTTTACAGCATGACAGAGGTGATTTATACTTTCTAGAAGGCTGTGTAGGCCTTGCTTGGGCTGGGCTCAGCTCCCCGGGCTTAATGACAGTGCTCTGGCAGAATAGATTAGTTCCACTATACCAAATTGTTAAAATTATAGTTAGGAATACTCTTTGGGAGAGCCTGAAGTTAATGTGAGGTACCAGGTCATATCTAAAAGGACTGTTTTCTTAGAAAGCAGTGTCTGATGAAAGACTTACAGTCTCTCTTCAGCTCACATGGTGGTAAAAGAATACTTTAGCCACACTGCAGGCAGCCAGATCGTTCATAAATAGATTCAGTAACTGAACGTGATCTTACGTGTATAGAACTTGCTGTTCTTTGACCCAACTAACTCGTTCCAGGAGGGCTTGAAAAGGAGAGAAATAAAAGTGTTTCTAATTAAAACTGAGAAAAGGTTTCAAGAACATCAGTTGTAGAATTACTTAATTTACAGAGTTTCCTAATTCTCCCCATGATTTGACATGAAAGGTGGGTCTGTGGCCAGCTTGTCAAGTGGAATCATTTGGCTACTGGCCCGCACACATGGATTGCAAGCCAATATCTGCCCTACCTCCTCACCGCGCCGCTGATGTGCTGCAGCGTGGCAGGAGGAGGCGGATGGACGTGAGCAGGAACACTGCAAAACTGGCAGAGTCAGCACTTGATTTGGATGGCATTTTTACAGCTGTTGGATGTTTGAATTTGGGAAAGGCAAGCCAACTCCTGATTTTAAGACAAGAATAATTCCAGTCCTTTAGTGCCTCAATGAGGGGAGTAACCGGGAGTGACAAAGTCTTTGAAATTTGGCAATTTCTGCACACTCTTCTCCTTATCAACTTCTTAAGGTGACAGATTAGAAAGGCGTTGTTGTTGTTGTTGCTAAATCTTTGGGGGGAAAAGCATGTATGAGATTTCTTAAGTTGGTTTAGGTCAGGGTAAAACTTATTTGATCTCGAGTTTCATTGCAATTTCAATCATTCTCTCTGGCATCTGGTGCCTATTTATAAGGTACAAAATAAGGAATCACTTAAAAGCATGCTCAAGCAAATGTGAAATTTGTGCTAAAACAATGCACTTGGGGATTTTAATACAATAATTGACCCCTTCCTTGTTTGTCTGTCTAATGCTCACTTTGTTCTCTCTCGATCTCACAAGATATTGAATTCACTGGCTAGAGAAGGGCTGCAGACTAGAGAAAACAGAAAAATTTGCTGAGAAAGCAGAAGAAGAGGTTAGTGGAAAAATCTTATTTTCTCTGGGCAAACAGTATTTATTCTCCTTGTGATCAACACCAGATACTCTCCAGCAATGGTTTCTTGTTGTTCACTCCACCCTGAAAGAGTTTTTCTAACCAGAACTGTTGTGTGTTACTGATTTCACAGATTTGATAAAAAACCTCAGAGCACCATCCAGTCCATTTCAGATAACAGAATACCTTCCACTTCACAAATTCCCAGCTCCCAAAGAGGTTTATACAGACAGTGGTGACAGCCCTAAGCTCTCTTGCTCTTGTTCTGCATGTTTGTCATGGAAAAGAAAGCTGAGGAGTGTTTGTGGCTGGCAGGCTGGGAGGGAGAAGCCATGTTCATCTGAGTGAATCATGCTCGGTACAAAGCCAATGGTCAGCACTGCACACTCCGCTGTGCTTCTGTGTGACATGGATCCTGTGAACCTGCATACTGTCACCATGAAGTGCTTATGCTGCAGCCCAGAATATGCAACTTTTTCTGGTAACTAAGAATTTAGAGTGCTGCCTGTCTGGTCCCATGCCTCAGCGCTGAGAGAGAGCTGCTGGTGGACTGTTCTGCGAGTGAAAATAGGAACAAGAGCCACAGTTGCAGTGGTATCTCCTCATCTGCATCCTTTGCTTGTGTCCAGTCATCCCAAACTCTTCTCTTCCAGCCATATCTCTGTTCTCGGTGAGGCTACTTCAGTCAAGGAGTGCAATGATTTCAGTATTTCCTGTTCTTAACTCTTGGACTAATGCTTAGGTCTCCAGCCTCTGACTTAGTTTCTTGCTTCTCAGATGCCAAGCAGCTATTTGGATCCTTTAACCAGGATTTCCTTATGCTGGAACAAGTTACCAGCATGGCCCCATTCCTATCAGTAGGCAAGCTTCATGTAGCCTCCTTGTTTCTCAGCCTGTTAGCTCTACCTGTCCCCAGGAGCAAGTGTTGGGCAGAGGAGGGATTACACAGCCAGGCCCTGATGCAGGACATCCATTTGTCTTGCTTGGAAATCCCGAGGTTTGAGGTCTGATAATTAAGTGTTTCATTAAGCCTGATGCTGCGGTGGAGCCTGGAAAAGTGTGTATGTTAGAGCACAGGCCTCTTTGCTCGAAACAGCCACTGGGGGAGAGCTGAGGCTGCTGTGTTGGATAAATCCTTGTCTGAAAGGATCCAGTGGGTCTCTGAGTGAGGCAGAGGTGCAGCTGACAGCACCATGTCTTATTGACAGGCTGAGCCATGCACCACCACCAGTGGCCTCTACCAGCAACCTCCCAGTGGAAGCAGGATGGGATGAGTGTCCTTGGAGGAGGAGGAGACAGAGGAAGATCCTGACAAGGGCCAGAAAGTCCCAGGGAGCTGGAAGACTGTCAGAAGGGAAAGACATGACTGGAAGGGTCCCAAAGACATTAAATGTGGGGCGGAGTTTTAGATGAACTGGAAGATATTTGAGCATGGCTGGTTCCCTGATCACCTCCTTATCACCACGTTCAGGAATCTCTCCAGGGCCTATTGGCAGAAAGAGGTTTCTTGATGAATTGTTTGCACTGGTTAGTTGTGCTGCAGACACATAGATGCAAGGCATCCTTTGGTCCGGTGCTTAGATGCAGCTACACTGATCTACATCACATCTCCGCTCAAAATCTTCTTTGTCCTGAGGCACTGCTTGTCATGATCAGAACAGTCTTAGTTTTGAAAGCCCAAAATGAGAATTAAATGGCAAATAGTTCCAGGAAAGGGACTTAAATCCCAGAAAATACTTATGCTCCCAGAGTATCTCACTGCTGTCAGGCTGTGCTGTAGTCAGTCATGTCAGCATTGCATTGGCCAATCTGATTTTCCCAAGTGCCAGCTGGGTTATACCTGGACAAGAAAGAAAAACCTTGTATGGTGCTGAGAACTCCCTGTTTAGGTGCCTGTGCACAGATGGATGATATATGCAGTCACAGTCAGCTAAAGGGTATTCTGTGGTTGGAAGAAAACACTGTATAGCATTTCTTCTCCACCAGTGGGAATGACCCGTGGTCTCTGCTTTTCTCTTCAGCTCACTCTTTAGTGTAGTCCCAAACAATGGAAAGAGCTCACATTTAAAGCGTTTGCTCATCTTAAACCGAAGACCCAATCAAAATGGAACTCTTTGAAAGGAGTTTTCAGCAATAATTTACTTCTCTCTAATATGAACAAGGTTGAACTGAAACTTTTGTGACCTCTGACTTGTCAGATTTTTCTTTCCAGACCTTCCCCTTTAGCACATTTTTCAGGATAATACAAACCAATCTGTTTATTATTTCCAATTTTAAAAAGTAAGGAAAAAAAGGATCGCATCCTCGTGAAAATTGCTTCATTGTTGGGCTGTTTGAGTGGTCAGTGTAATATATCATTGTTTGATCTGGCAGAACCATCTATTTATAAGCTAGTATGTGTCAAACTCTCTTTTTGGCAAAAGGGGGAAGACACCTGGTTTAGTTTAGATTCCTCGCTATGTAATTCCAAACATCGCTCCATCCTCTTGGATTGAAAACGCAGGCTGGGATCCAGGCGTAAGAGTGCTGCTGTCATTCACAGGATGCTCAAGGGCCTCTGCTCTCAAGGTTCATGAGATCATAAATTCTTTGTTAATTTTCCTTTTTTCGCAGTTCAAGTCTAGGCACAAACCCAAAGTAGGGTACATATTATATGGGAGTGAAGTGAGGCTCAGTCCGTTCCTGTTCAGAGAGAGTTGCCTGTATTGACCAACAGAGGTAGCAGCAATGAACGTTTGCTGATGAGATCAAGAGGAGTGGGTCACTTCTGCAGAGCTGTCGTAAAACTGGGCCATGTTTGGGCATAGGAATTAGGAACATTGTGTTTCTGCATCTAAATAAGTGGAAGGGAACTGGTGATGTGCTTGCTGTTGAAAGGCACTACTCAGTAACAGTGCAATAATGCCTTTACAGGGGTGTCTTTGTAGTTTGCTAGTTCCCTCTTTTTAGAGTTTACATAGAGCATACTGTAGCAGCAATCTTTCAATATAGTTCCCCTTCTGAGTCAGCTAGATCATGCTATTAGATAAGATTCAGGGTGTGCATGTCACTGTTGCTTGGTTGTAAAGTTCAAGAGCTTATATTGATGGATTCATATTGATTTCAACTATAATGGTTTACAGATCTCATAAAGGGCACTGGGATTACCACTGCCAAGTGATTGGTATGGTGGGAGTTGTAGCAGGCAGTGCTGTGTGCATGTTCAGCACTTCATAGAATCCTGGAATGGCTTGTGCTGGAAGGGGTCTTAAAGCTCATCCGGTTCCAACCCCCTGCCACGGGCAGGGACACCTTCCACTAGAGCAGGTTGCTCCAAGCCCCTGTGTCCAACCTGGCCTTGAACACTGCCAGGGATGGGGCAGCCACAGCTTCTCTGGGCACCCTGTGCCAGCGCCTCAGCACCCTCACAGGGAAGAAATTACATAAATTACACTTAGATAAATGTAGTAATGATGAAAAAGAAGGCAAGGTGAGAGAAAAAGAGGATGAGATAGGAAAATGAAGTGTAGGTCTTGACCACACACTGTGTCCCTGGTTAAACCAGTGAACCCAGTCCTTTGTGTCCGTAACATCATAGCATTGCATCATTGCCACGTTCAGCCTTCAGCAGGCTTTGTTTTGTCTCTGTGGTGGATCTTCTCCCTTCTGACTGAGAAGGAGCCCTTTGCAAGGAGCTGGCCAGTTGTCTAAATAGGCTCAAGACCCCACGATTATTTTCTCTTCATCCTCCTGGTGAGGAAGATAGGTGGTCTGGAAAACAGAGTCCAAGTGAAATGGTTCATGCCCGGAGCAGCACAGCTATGCTTTGAGGCTAACTTACTTTTCCTAATTTATCTTGTAATGTAAGCCAATGCAGTAGTTTAAGACAAATTTATTTTAAGCCTTAAAGGGCAAAGGACTTGTATATTTAACCACAGGTTAAGTTTGACTTAAGTACACTGAAGTCAGCAATGGCTGTTACCTCAGTGACCTCCCATCTCCTACTAGGCAAAGTCCTTCTGTTCCTGCAGCCCATGTTTAGACACTCTGTAGTAATACAGCTGTGACAGTGCTCTGGGAAGGAGAAATGGAGCTTGGTTGTGAGTGGATGAGTGGTTATTGGTGGCAACCGAACACTTACAATGTAGTGAGCAACACTGTCACCGTTTCTGAGGTGTGTTAGGTCCTGAGTTGTGCAGTGAATGGAGTTAGGCACCCAAAACCAGCACTGACATCAGATATGTTGCTGAGAGGGCTATGAGAGGCTGCAAGGGAAGTATGTTAGTGTTTCCATCCAGCCAGGTGTGGTCACAGCAGCGACAGCCTTCTTGATAACAGACCTTGAGTTACAACACTTGGTGAAGTAGAAAAGCTAAGGAACACTTTACAGCTTATTTAGCCCAGAGAACTTCTGATCCACCTCTTTCCATTTCGTACTGGAAGATGACTTGTAGTGAGAAAAGGGGATTCTCCGTCATTTCCACTGAAGCTGCTGGAGCCAGAGGGGGCATTACTGTATCCACAGAGTATGTTTTCTTGTTTTCCAGTGGTTCCAGTTCTTAAATCTCTGCACATATTTCACTGGGTGGCACTTCAATGCAAAATTCAGAAACTATGTACTTACACATGGTGTTTGTGTCTTCTTTGATTCTGAAACCTGAAATCCCTCCAGCTTGCGCTGGAGGTACCTAAGTGGTTTGCTGGATCTGGCCCTAAGTATTTCTCCTACTCAAAACATAAAGTGTCATCTTCCTATTAATGGAGCATCTTCTCTGATAAGGCCATTCATTTTGTTAGTTGTCTGTTACCAATTCCAGGCTACTTAAATGAGTGGAAGTTACATGGATATACATGACAAATACCTTCATTTAGCCCAGTCTCTGATGGCTTCTGGGTCTGAGAAGGTAGGTAAGCTAAGAACCTAGAGAAGGTAAAAGAAAACATTGTTAGGAGTCCGTTAAGGGGCCACGTTCTCTGCTTTTGCATTCAGAGGTTCTTTCCTGTAACTCCTGCAGAAGCAGTGGGACAGACTACCCCCCACTATATCATTTCTTTGAGCATGTATTGGGTTTGGGTTGTTACCCAGTGAGAGAAAGGCAGGATGTTGTGGATTGGAGGCATTTCATACCAACTCTGTGTGGACTGAGGATTTAGACCTGGCCATAGTGAGATGTTCCATGTTTTTCCTGTGCTAGTAGATCACAGCAGAAGCAGCACTTGCCAGCTTCTTAAATGTAACAGAAAATGTGAACATGAAAAAAGGATAAATATGTCCTTCAGTTTCCTGTAAGGGATGTAACTTTATTTCTTGTTTTGCCAGTGTTCAGGCTCTTTTATTATCTGAACCTTGGGGTTGTGAAACAGTGTGTCACCTTTACACTGTTGGGCTTTGTTGAAAACAGTGTTTCTCGGACACAATGTGACCACACTTACCAAACAGAGAGTAGGGGAATGTGATGGCACCAGAGAGCAGAGGTAGTAATAGGAGTATGACTCAAAGAACTTGCCTCAGGCTTAAGGAAATATTTACCCTGCAGTCAATTACACATCTTTGTTCTGCTCCCTTCATACTTCAGAGTTCTCTGATTCCTGTGGTACCTGTATTACATCTGATGAGCTCAGTCTTTTACAATCATAAACTCATAGAATGGTTTGGATTGGAAGGGACTTAAAAGCTCATCCAGTGCCAGCCCCCTGCCACAGGCAGTGACCACTAGAGCAGGTTGCTCCAAGCCCCATCCAACCTGGTCTTGAACACTGCCTGAAATGGGATTGTCCTTAAATCATAAGGGGGAAGAGCATGCAGGGCATTAGAAAAACTATTATTCTGTCTCCCTTATGCAGTATGGAGTCCAAATACAGGATCCTTGCTGCTCTTGAATGCTGAGCCCTGGCAATGAACACTACTTCCAGTTCTATCCATATCATAGCAAACAGTATGGGCTGTTCCAGTGGTGGAGGCACAGATTTGTTTTACGAGTGTGTTACACCAAACACCACAAGCTAGTAGATTCTGAATTTTATTTGGTGGTAATCTTGATCAATAGCAGCTAAATCATTTACAGAACTAAAGTAAATGGGAAGAAAATTTCTCATTTATATTCCAGCTGTGCAAAGGGATCTTGAGTTTTCCCCATCCTCTCCTCCCCAAGCTTGTCAGCAGTAGGAATTCCTAGTAATAGAAGCCAGACAATGCAGGTGTTTCTAGAGTGATTGTGATCTTTCTGATGAACTGCATCTGCAAGAGATCTCATCATCACAAGCGAAGCAGGAGTTATGAAGGAGGGTGCCCTTCCAGCAGTGAACTGGCAGTTAAAATAGTATTAGAGGCTCTGAGACATGGAATTGCGTGGGAAATTGGGAAATACAGTAAAGATAGATCTGAAGATGTCATTATGCCACCAAAATCTTGGAAGCATAATGGAATGGCAAAGGAGCCCAGTGTGATCATATAGTGCTGAAATCCAGCTTTTGGAGCTTAAGCTGTATTACTAAGATCAGGGGCCCTTATCAGACTCAGTCCCAACAGGCGGTCCTAAGTCATCTGCCCTAAGTCATCACGGAAATGGCTGCAGAAAAGCAAAGTGCTGATCTTGGGAAAACAGCATTTTGCTCGTGTGAAAGGCCTTAGGATGACAGCCTTGGAGCCTGCGCTCTGGTTTCCTCACGCAGAGCAGCAACATACGGTTTGGTACATTACAAACTGAGCGGTCTCACACTGTATTTGGAACAAGAAGATTTAATTGAGAGGAAATTGATTAACAGTGGCTAATCAAGGCCACATTTTCTTCTAGCCTCTCAGCTGGGGCATGTGAAACATTTGCAAATGGTTGTCATTCCAAGCTGAAGCTTTAGTGAGAGCAGGATACATTTACACATGGAAAATGCATGTGCTGTAACCTGCCGAGAGCGTTTCATAGTGCTTGTGGCCACAGTCGGGTTTCCACTGGGAAAAGTGGAGTGGACCTCAGCTTCCTGATGGCAGGCCTATTCCCTTCTGCTCACCCCTGTTGCTGCTGTTGGAAGATCTTATTTCTTATTATGCTTGGTGCCTGGGATTGAGGTTTCTTTTCCCTAATACTCATCCCTACTTTGAGCTCTACAGTCCTAACAGGATATAGTATTGAAGTGAGAAGTTACTGCCATACAATCAGATGCAGAAATAGGTGATTATCCAGGACGTGTGTCAGGACTTTAATCCTTGAGTGCCAGTCCAAAACCCTGTTCTCAAGATAATCCATCCTGATTTGTGGGGTAAAAGCAGCTAACACATGGATATGTGACACAAACAATTAAACTGCCCCTTCTCAAACTAGAGGCATGGCAGTCCTTTGGTTTTGCCATCGTTACTTGGAAAGAGACAAATGAAAGGCATTCTTCAGTGTCATACAGCCATGACCTGAAGTCAAAAGGATGTCTAAGTTGTTACTGGAGGAGATCCAGTCGTAGAGAGAAAAATTCATGCCAAATCAGCTAGAGAAAGTTGACTGAAATACATTTGAACAGACAGATTGTTCAGCCATCTACACAGCTGGCTCAATAGAGGAAACAGCTATTCCTGGGTAATTGGAAGCAACTATGTGTATATATACATAAAAAAACATTGGACAATCTTTCTAGTTGTCACTGTTTCTCTCAGTGAGAAGTCTGAAACCCCATGGTAGCAGGGGGAGAACTCAAACCAAGACATTCAGTGTCAGTACGCTCCCACCGCACGGCCTCCAGTAATTCTGTTTTGTTATAGGAATATACAGCTCTGGATATTGCTGAGCACTTGTGTGCAGCAGAAGATGCTGTTTCACATCCACTAACCAGCTGTCCCCATTCAGTCCTGCCTTCACAAACCATACTAGATTTCCTTTGCTTCATCATATATCCTGAAACAGAGAAAGCTATTTGGTTTAGTCGCTGAATCCCAGTCGCTAAATCCAAAGATGGGGTTTTGTAATATCAGTGCAGAACCGTGGCATATACTTGTTAGCAGAACATTTTAAATGCCCCAATCTGCATTAACTTGCATGCTGGGACTTGGCAGCAGCACCAAAATTTGTATTTGTTTTGGAATACCACTAGAAGAAAATCTCTTCCCTTCAAAGCATGTGGCTGCCTCATCCCTGGCAGTGTTCAGGGCCAGGTTGGACACAGGGGCTTGGAGCAACCTGCTCTAAGTGGAAGGTGTCCCTGCCCGTGGCAGGGGCTGGAACTGGAGGAGCTTTAAGGTCCCTTCCAACCCAAACCACTCTGGGATTCTATGATTCATTTACTCTGCCTTGCCAACCTGTCTCTGTTGGGCTAAAAGCAGGACATGGCTGCTCAGGACCTGGCCTTTATAGTGGTAACTGAAGGGTTAAACTGAGCCCCAAGGACTTGTTCTTCCAGCATACCCTGCACTGCTCACTGTCTCCAGGATTTATGGTCACCTAGTCACATGTTAAAAAGATTATGGGAAAAATATGTAAATGAAAGTTAATAAGTGTAGCAGAGTGGTGTAAAAGCTGACTTATTAGCAACAGGATGCAAGGTCCCACACATGCTACATTGCTGTTGCTGGAAACATCATCAAAGAGCTTTCCAAGGCTGCAAGGCCCAGATGGGTTTTCCATCTTTATGCACCAGCCCTGAGCCAAAGCTGAATTCACAGGTGAAGTTGACACCTCAGGACATGGGGAGGTGCCTGGGCTGGGTGTCTGTCCCTCACACAGGCTGCTTTGGTCTTTAGGCTGAAAATGCACATCACAGCTATTCCCTTTCCAGGCCCATTGGAGCTTTTCCCCCTCTGGAGACTACACATCCATTTGCTAGCAGCCCACAGGGTTGTGCTTTAACCCTGTGCTTTTCTCCCATTGCTGGCAGGGAAGTTTTAGACTTAAACAGCAAAACACCAGTGCCACAAAACACATCTGCTTTCAGCACCCACATGGCTTCTGGCTAGGATTTCTGTGGCAGCTTGTGGCAACCAGGCTGGGGAGCAGGACACTGAGTAGAAAGAGCAGAACCCCGTTTCCCCAGCATTCCCTGATGCAGGCTCTGGTTTTCAGAGTGAGAAATTCTCCTACTGTGTAACTGATGGAGAGATTTCACACAGCCAGTACCCCAAGGGGAGAACCAGATCCAGGTCTGTGGTATCCTCAAGTTGTCAGGAAAAGGTCTAGATTGCAAAACTTGGGAATTAATATTATTAAGTATCAAACAGGTATACTTGAACTATACTCTGCAGAGCCCCTCTTGAATTCCATAACAGAGCTGTCCGCATACCAGGCTGGATCCCATTCTGTAGCCGGAATTCCCAGTAAATTCCCTGTCTGAAATGGTGTTTGCTTTCTGATTGCCCAAACACCACAGATCCCTTTTGCATCAGGAGCAGAGCATTTGTGGCTGCAGTAGCAGTCAGCTCTGCACTGCTCTGTGTGCTGGGAAGGTAATGCAGCAGCCAGCAGGCCCCATGCCTGGATCCATGCTCTGCATGAGCAGACCAGGGATTCTGCTGTGCACATTCATCCACCAGATCAGGAACCAGATGGGTGTATTCAAGTCACCTTCAATCTGGTCTTTGGAAACCTCAAACTGAGACAAAAATATAAGCCCTCAAACAATAACAACAAAACCAGCATGTGACTAAAAGCTGGAATGAGGCACTGCCAGGATTTCTCTTGGCAACCCATCATCCTAAGAATCTTCTTCTTGCCACACTTGTGCAAGGCACATTATTGAACATTTCCTGACTATTTGCCCAGGATGCTATAAATGCTGTCCAAATAGCAGGGTCTCGCCTGCCTCTTTGATACATCTGGCTAAATTGCATTAAGCAGCACGCCAGAGGCTGATGGAGTCCCCACAGGACGTGCTCCGGCTGTCAGGCTGTGCAAAGAGCCCGGGTGATGAATGACAGTGTTAACATTAAACAGCCTGCCTGTGATGTTGTTCAAGTGTCCCTCCCCAGCAGCTCGCCTGCTGCCCCGTCTTCTAGCAGATAACCCAGCACAACAGAACATTACCTCATTAAGAAAGCTAGCTCTAATTAAAACCAGACCGGGCATCACCTCCCTTACATTAGCTTGAAGGGTCCACCCTGCCATTTAAATTCCATTTGGGAAGATTAATATCCATACACACATTGTGAAGGGTGACGCTCTTAGGAGTAGACAGTTTGGAGCATATTTAAATGTGGTGAAAGTGAGCATCAACAATCAAAATTGGAATCACAGGGCTTTCAGATGTTCATGCAGTACTCTGGAGGGGTTATGTGTATGGGGGGAGTGTGCATGTGAGAGATCTCTCCATCCCTGGCTTAGAAGAAATGGAGAGACGTGATTTTGTCCAAACCTCCTGTTAATACCATCCAGACGTATTGTTTAGGCCCAGGCCTTGTATCAGTACGATATACCTGTCTGTACCCAAAGAAACAACATTACCAGCTGAGGAATGTCAGGAACAATTCACAGGATACCCACAGCAGAGCCTTCTACAAACATCCCATCACATCAACAACTCTGTTCCTCCCATTACTCTGAGTTTCAGGGTAAAGAAAGGCCAGGTAAGGGATGGATTTGGCTGGCCCCGAATGGATGGAAAGGAAAGGGGAAAATGAATCATATCCATGAACTCACAGCTCAGTTTTCATGGCACTCAGGTTTTTCTTCCCTGATGACTCTCTGGTTTATTTTAAACCAAAGGTTTTAAGTTCAAAAATGACTTAATTTGGAATAATTTGAAGCAAGCCAGTAGCATCACTTAAGTCACTTATTTTGCCTTTTATTCCTACAGAACGTTTGGCACAGAGCACTGCCATGGTTTGTGCAGAATTCCCATTGCAGGAGCAGCCTGACACAATGGAAGCACTTTTTACCTCCAGATTTTACTGCCACCCCAACTGATGAATCTAAGGCCCCTGGGCAAAGAGCACTGTCATGGCAGCAGCCCAGGCTGCCCCTCAGGGGCGCCAATAGAAGCAGGTGTGTTATCTGCTGGCAAAACAGAATGTTTCTCATGTGGGTTGGGTTCCTGGGATGGTTTGTCACCCTACCACCCCCAGCAGCAGTTCTGGCCTAAATCTGGGAGGTGGGAAACTCCAACCCAGCCACTCCAGAAGCAGCAGTAAGTGTAACCTGCATCCAATCTGTGAGGCACTGTTTTCAGCAGGGCAGTAGAATCATGGAACAGAATGGTTTGGGTTGAAAGGGACCTTAAAGATCATCTAGTTCCAACCCCCTGCCATGGGTCTTGGCTGTTTACCTCAAGGCTTGCTGCTTTCCCTTCCAGAGGCCCCAAGTTCAACCTCTATTATTGGTGGCCAGCCTAGGAGCCCATATTCAGTTCATATTGAACTGGTCAGTAGCCAAGATACAAGCCCAGAGGTCCAGAGTATGTCTATGTATGTCTAATACACATACAGCTGATAGTCTATTTTAACAATATGTACTAACCTTATCAGGTGCTGTCTGTTTGACTGAATGAGATGTTCCCAGTTACTCAAGTGACAATTGTCTAAACTTATGATGATTTGTGTACAAAACACCCTTTTTTATTGGTGATTCTTGAAGCCATTATAAGCTTGCACAGCAGCCTGCTATACTGAAAAACCTTTACAACACAAAAGGTGCATTTAAAGTTGTAAAGCATCCTGTAAGCAGTCCAATGTAGCTGTCTCTGAGTGGAAAAGCTGAAGAGGTTTGTTTAGAGAAGGAAGGCATGACAGGAAAAAAAATGTGTTTAGATCTCTGTAGATACAGCCTAGACTTACAGCCTGCAGTGCATCATTTCGGTACAGACTTTTCCTGAGCTGCCTTCAGTATCCCTCTCCCATTTCAGACATCCTTTGAAGAAACTCCTCCAAAACACTTAACTAGACCTAGTTTGTGTGCTGAAGAAATAGCTATCTGAAACGCAGGTGGCATGGGCAATGATTTGAGGTTAAGAGTGCTAAACAAAAAACATCTACTTGGTCAAGCTGGGGCTGCATTGCTGCTTAGTTAGCTGGTGTCTTGGACAAACCATCTAGACTCACTCAGTATAATCTCTAATTTCACCACACATTCAGTAGAAACAGGTATCCTGGAAGGAGGCAACTCATCTGCTCTTCATATCTCTCCCCTAGTAAACATTTGGCTCGGAAACCCAAGCAAGGGAATTGAGATTTAAGACTGAAACACTAGACTTAATGCTCACCTTAATAATGCTCATCTTTATGTGCATGTAGGGACAGGAGAATGGATTTCATGGGGAAGAGCCAATCTGGATCCTTGCCCAAATCTTAGTCCCCAGTATCAAGGCTCAGGAATGATCAGGTGCAATAATAATAGGGAAAAAAAAGTGTTTCTTATTTCTGTGTTCTCCAGTTTCTGGTTCCTGTCAGTGTTCAAAGTGAGATTATCGAGTGCTCCAGAAACATCTGTTTTCTAGTAAGACCCAAAGTATCAGGAAGATGTGGAAGTATACCAAGAAAACCTGCTATCAGGAGATCATCAGTCTACTTGGTCATCTGGAGAGGTCAGCCTTAGCAAAGCTGGCAGACCTTTGAGGTGTGTGTCAGTAGTTACAGCACAATTTCACTGTGTTCTCAGAACCATAACTGACCTTACAGCTCCACATGGACTCTTACCCCTCCATTTATGGCTATGTTCAGACTTGCAGGCTGATTCTTCTAATTCATTAATCATTCTCCTTGATTTGAGTGTGATCCAGAACTCCTCATGATGCTTTAAAGTGTTACAGGTTTAAAAACCAAAACAAACCCAGGCAATAAATGACTTTTCAGTTTGCTGTCAAATAATCTGCAATAGTCATAAAATCAGAGGAAATAATAAAATCCAATATTCACACATGTTAATAACAAAGTGGAAATGGCTTTGAAACAACTCTCAACCTCAAGTCTATGCTGCATCCTTGGTAGTTCCTTAAGGGATCCCTTAAGGGATATAAGTAGCAAAAGTTCTGATAGAGCAGCGTAGACTTCTCTACCTCAGTGGAAAGACCCACACCTTTGTGCTAAAACCAGCTAGTTCCATGTTCTGACTTGCACACATGGAGATAACTAAAAATGAAACTGCTTGCAGCTTTGGAAGTTGCTAAATTAGAGGGTTTTAATCGCTGGGTGTTCAAGCACATCAGCTTATTTGGCACTACAAATACTACAGCATCACGTTACATGTTTGTTCCTCAGAAATATGCACATTTACTTTCCAAATTCACCTGGGATTACTTTTAAGCTGTTGCTCTTCTCTTCCTTTCTGCCCATCATAACCTTTGTAGCCATAATGTGGCAATTCTTAAGATCCTACTTTCTTCCTTCATGGAACCAGATCACCTTCCACCATTTTACTGTTTTACATGGCAAAGTTGGATGAAAGCTCTGCATCAAGACATTGTTTCTTCTTTGCTTCATCAATTCCTCTAGTAGATAAATTCTCTTCCTTCCCCCTCAGTAATTTAATACAGTACTGCAGGACATTCCTTCAGTGTACCATTTTCCAAGCTGATTGCTTGCAACTGGGTTTACTTGCTGCTATACTTGACCCAGAGCACTTATGGCATAAGAAGTCTCTAACCCTTGAATTCTGATCCTGTTTAGATCTAGTGTAATGCATTGGATCATTCAACTGTTCTCCCCTCAAGGAAGGCTGGCATGTGGTTCTGCACATACAGCATGCTTCAAGGTTGTGGAGTCTTTTGCAGTTAACCCAAACCCTGCTTTTGTTTGCAGATAACTGCAGTAGTAGACCCCAGAAACTCTCCCAAGAGCACATGATGGATTTGCAGTCTCAAAACAGCTTTCAGAAGGGCCAGGGCAGTCATAGCTCAGGGGTACATTACATGCAGATTACCTTCCTGCTGAAGATCACTTTACAGCATCATCTTATCCCAGCGGTCTTCAAGAAGCTAGCACAGTATCTCAGCACATCGTTACTGTGCACAAGGGGGTGCGATGAGAATACAAGAATGAAGTACAGCAAATGTCTCCTGACAGCAGGATGAGGAGGATGCACTATTCCTCAAAGAAGAGTCTACCACATCAGAGCAGCTGGTAGGTCATCTCCTTTAGATCTGTCCTGACAAATACAGATGTTGGGCATATCTAACTTTCCAATGCACCAGGAGACAGTGTTTTTAAAGCTCTGGTTACTTCAGTCATCAAGGTAATTACTTCCAGCTGAAAACAGCTCCACTCCCTCATGCCTGCCTCTTGGCAGACCAAGCAGACACCTGCACTAACTAAGCAGGGCTTCTGTTAATACATTGTGCTGCTAAGCAAGATCCAAAGTTTTAGGAATTCCATATTACCAAGACCTCCAGAAGTTCTGTTTTTTTTCTGTAGATGTGTAAATTCTCACCTGAGTCTCTGGCACCTCAGGGCAGTGTGGGGTTGCATTGATGGGAGCATACAAACACCCATGCCTTGGCGTGCAGTGCTGCGTGGAGATATGTCAGTAACAGCAGGCCTGCATCTGACAGGAAAACTCCTGTACTTCCACATTATATTAACGCAGAAACTGCTCCACCCTGCTTGTTGAATGCAGGTTCACTTCTTTTACTGCAAGCTGAGGCCTTTAAATAACATAAGATTTGCAAACAGAGCAGAGCAGAGAACGTTTCTCTTATTCTTTAAAAACACCGAATCTCAAGCTTTTTGCCTGCTAAGAGTCATTACAAAGGCAGAAGCAGCTCACAATAGACTAAACTTACTCCCCTGGGCAGTGGTAAAGTCCATCTTCCATCCTGGCCAGGTTGGGACATTCTGAGGTGTCTTGGCATTAAGTTACAGAAGCATTTCTGAAGTGTTTTAACTAAGACATTTTCCAGCAGAAGACGTCAAAATGGTCCTAACCAGACCTTATAATAGAGTCAATCAGTCATATGCTTTGGGAGGTTCAATGGTTAATTCCAGCTTCTAGTTCTGTTGCAGGCAGGATTTGACACAGCTGGGGCTGGTTAAATAAGAAACTTGAGATGACACTATTGGAGGCTTAAACATTAGCCTGGACTAATGACAACAGATCTCTCTCCTCTCAACACCAAAGGTAACAATCAAAATAGTCTTAGATATGTCTGGCTCATTTGCAGATCCAAGTTGTTTCAGGCTGTACTGCACAAATTCCATAGCACAGACTTAGTTGTGATCTTTACTTGCAGCAAGTAAACAGGGCTCCTCTTGACCTGTGTCTCGCTGATGCTTAGACTGCTTATTTTAACACTAACTCTTCAATTCCCACAATCCCCATCCAAAGAGGGAAGGACTCTTAATTCCTCACAAGCCCTCCAGAACATAAACACAAGGCTGAACGTCAGATAGAAGAATTTATTTGCCTCAGAAAGTTTTTCCAGAGAATGAACTAGTTCCTGACTATAGAATTAGAGTTTAGCCATATAAACTCGCTTTGGGGTCTGTAGTACAGGATATGAACATGAATGAAACATTAAAAATATGAGTTGAGAATAAAAGCTCTCCCTAAATCTCCCTTATTGTATAAGCTGCTATGGATTAAAGCCCTTTCAGGCTGATTTTTAGCCATCAACATAATTATTTAGGAACATTTTCCAGACCAATGTTTTTTACAAGTATTTTAACAACCTGCAAATCAGGAAACTGTAAATCAGAGAAATGAACTGAAATCAGCAATCATAAGGCAGGAGGCCCCTGGCTTAAACTGTGACAGCAATGTGGTGAATAGCAGCAACTCTGTTCCCTTGCTTGCAAACACTGGGAGTGATTGCTAGAGATAGGCCTGAGCTAAAAGCTGCTGCAGCCCTGGGGCTTGACAAGGAGAGTGTTTGACTCCAGTGCTGTGATCCAAAAGACATTCAGATTCTGTTCTCACTGTGAAAGATGAGGTAGAGCAACACCCTGGGTTTGGATTCTCTCTTCCTCCTCTCCAAGCAGGACAAACCTAGAACCAAAAGCCCGTTGCAAGCATCTTCGTCCTTTCCCCAGAATCAGTCAGTTCTGTTTCACTTTCTTACACTTGAGGTAATAGTTTTATAAGCGTTAGGAAGAGCAAACGTTCAGTTTGGTGCCAAAGAAATATAGCTGCCTGCTTTTTAGAGGTGCACTCCATTACCAGCCTGGATCAGCCTTATCTCAGAGCAGAATACAGAGCCTTCTTCCTTGGTGTAAGTATGGCCTTAGTTTTTCTGGAAGGGTTTTTTGTAGCCAAGAAAGTATTGAATCCTACCAGAATCCAGTTCAGCCTTTGTCAATATGGCTGTGCAGAAGCCCTTAGATTCAGTGGTCAGCAACCTGTAAGGCAAATATCTAGTCTTTGATAAAGGATTCATGTGCCAGAAACCAAAATCATGCCTGTCCCATGCTTATGGCATGGCAGAGAAGTGAACCAGTGGAGTCCCTGCTCTGTTCTGGGTGGGAGTGAAGCGTCAGGACTAATGGCTTTCCTAGGAGCAAGTGACAGCACATACAAGTTTAAAGGTGAAATGTCACATCTTACTACAAGAGGCTGAGGGGCCACATTAAGGACCTCTAAAATCTTCGGCCATTGAGAACATGGCAATCACTGATGACTAAAAGATGTCACAGCTCTGAGATCTCTCCTTCAAGACATTCAATATTTCTTCCAACAAAAGCATGGGTTTTCAGAGCCGTTTGTGCAGCTGCCTGGAAGTTTGGGCCTTGTACCTTAAAGTATACTGTCACCTCCTGAGATCCTGTCTCCAGCTTCCTGGGTTTAGTTGCATCATCTGCAGAGAAGCTAGAGACTGCTTTGGTCAAGCCTGAGAGGTGGCTGAAGAGCCACCTTAGAGCTTCTCTAAGTTAGTGGAGCTTCTTTAGGGTAAGGCAACAATCACCACGTTAGCTGTGCCTGCAGGAACACATTGAGGTTTAGTACAGCTGTTTAACTAATGAAGAAGGAAGCAGTCTGCCTTCATACATCCAAGGAGTTTGATAAAGTGAGACAAGTGAGGAACCCACACACCTCTCCAGTGGTGCAACATACAGAGAACTAGCGGTCCTCTAGGAAGAAAAAGCTCTCTGCAGTTACAGTATCTCCCCTGGGCTGGATTTCTAACCTCTTTCCTATGAGGCAGAAACTTGTTTGTTCACAGGGTGGCTCATCTGAATGTAGATGTCTAGTAGCACTTCAGGTAGCATTCAGGACACTGTCCCCAGAACAATCTACAGCAAAGCTTCAGTTTGAAAAGTCTTTATAGAGATGTGGTACAACTGAAAAACTTCATCAAAAATGAACAGTAGCAACATAAAATCACTGTATTTTACTTCTTTCCTACCTAGTACTTACCAAAAACATCAAAAGAGGACAACCCTTGCCTCAAATAACATAAATGAAGCCCTGCAGAGCCACTTCTATAGCCATATACCTGAGGCTGCGCTAGTGATTACTTGTGCTTGGCTGTAACCACACCCAGGGAATGTATAAAAGGTGGTTTTCAGGAGCTTCTCTCTTACAAAAGGACTGAGGAAGGGGAAATGCTGAGAGGAAGAGAAATAGGTTGTATGAGTTTCATTCTTTTCCGAGTACCAATGTTTCTTGTATGAGTCTGAGAAGAGTCTTTCTATTGTTTCTGAGAGGCTTTGTGTTGGGTTTTTCTTTTCCTTATTCTATCTCCGGAGTTTTCCTTAGGCTTTCCAAGTTTCTGCTTAAGCCCAGAATAGGTTCTCTAAAGCCAAGTGGTGGCTCTGCTTTCTGAACTTCCTTCCATAAGGAAAAACGCATTGGGGTTACCAGGAGGCCTGGCAGCAGTTCCTGAAACAGTCTTTTGACAGTTTTGCTTTACAAATAAACCCCATAGCAGATAACACACAGGAGGATGTTCAGTCCTCCCATCCATGCACAGGCTGTCAGAAACACTGGCAGCTGCTGCGAGGAGCTGAAAAACTCAGCCTTGTGCTCCGAGCAGCTCGAAATCCAATCATATGTGCACACAAAAGGTTTTCATTTTGGAGCTATTGTGCCTGGCCTATTTTGGAGGAGGGGGAGAAAGAGACCTATTGTCTCTTAAAAAGCAAAATAGTTGCCTGGTTTGAGTTGTGCAGCAATGGAGTGATCTGTGTGTTATTAGCTGACAGTAAAGACATCCTCTTTGCAGGGCTTGCTTGCTGCTCCACTTAGTTTGCAACTGGTAACTGCCAAATCCCCATAGGGTAAGAGGCCTTGCACTCCAGCTGTTGGAGAAGTAATATCCCCCACTACTCAGCATGATAGGAGAGTAATAAAAACATCATTTCTAATAGGAAAATGATGCTTGCAGAAGCAAATGGAGACTGGCTGGCTTAACAGAGAGGGGGCTTTGGGAAGGACAAAGCCATCCTCAGCAAGTTTGTGGATGAAGCCTCGAAGAGAGCAAGAAGTGTCCTGGGATCCCTCAAATCTAAGCAGACAGTGAAACTTTATAGGCATTTGTAATTGCTGTCTAAAGTTCTGTTAAACTTTTAACAGACCCTGCAATTCTTATGAAAAGATGTTTAGGAGCTTTCTAGAAGAACACGACTCCTATTTGCAAGGAATTACTGCAACGTTTCCGAGAGCCTCTCTTTTGTTCCTCATTCTTCTCTCCTAAATAAAAACCATTACTAAACTACTGGCTGTGTGCACAAAGATTATCACAGCACTGGCGTTCTGTCTTTGTCAAGGACTTGACACTGATCACAACTGCAGGTACAGAGCAGCTGAATGACACTTTAATAAGTTGTTGTTTCATTATACAATCTTGTTCAGGCATTCTTAAAAATATATAGGAAAGATTGTACCAACACTGTAAACTTAATCATTAGTTCATCGTGGCCTGTCTTGTTCAAGCCTCTTCGTAAAAGCTCTCCTCAGGTTCCAAAGAAATGGATTTTAAAGGAAAAAGAACCTGAGTTTCTTGCTTACAAAGCTCGAGGTGCTGATTCTGAAGCAATGCACTCATGCACGGAGCTGGTCTCCAGGAGTTGCTCAACATCCATGTGTTTCATCCATTAGGCTTTGGAATAACAACAAACGCAGTAGGCTTCTTTACCCTTATCTATCCAGGAAGTCCCTTTGCAGAGAATTGCTTTTGGCAGGGAAAGTGTCAGCAGAGTTCATGCCGATGAGATCACTGCGAAGTAACCCTTGGCTTTGGTGGTATCCCATGCTGCCTTTTGGTGAGAGGGAGAGGAATTGCACCCGCTGCCAGTCCTGGCGTTTTTATATAAGGAGGCGGGATAATACTGTATCGATATCTTGATCTTTTCCTCAGAGCAGCCTTCCAGTATCTGAAGGGGGCCTACAAGGATGCTGGGGATGGACTCTTCATCAGGGACTGTAGTGACAGGACAAGGGGTAACGGGTTCAAACTGAAACAGGGGAAGTTTAGATTGGATCTAAGGAAGAAATTCTTTACTGTGAGGGTGGTGAGGCACTGGAATGGGTTGCCCAGGGAGGTTGTGAATGCTCCATCCCTGGTAGTGTTCAAGGCCAGGTTGGATGAGGCCTTAGGTGGCATGGTTTAGTGTGAGGTGTCCCTGCCCATGTTAGGGGGGTGGGAACTGGATGCTCTTAAGGTCCTTTCCAACCCTAACTATTCTATGATTCTATGATGAAAAGAAAGGAAGTATTCAAGGGGCTTTGCCAAGTCTCCTTTAGGTAAAATACATAACTGAAAATCCGTCATCTTGAGCTTTTCCACAACATCTCAACAAATCTCAGAGAACTTCAGGTTTAAAGGAGCTTGGAGATTCTGAATGCATTTTCCTCTTGCAGTGAGTACTGCCTTAAACCTCGTGAACTAGGAGGTGCCACCAGCTCTAAACAGAAGGGATTCAAACCAGTTTGTGAGTCTCTGTGTAGGTACATTTAGTGCTAAAAGCATTTCGAACATCTTAAAAAGATACTGCCTTTTCTCTACTTAAATAATCTCAGCTGTACATAGGTATTGATCTAATCATAGAATGGTTAGGGTTGGAAAGGACCTTAAGATCTTCTAGTTACAACCCTAGGGAACAAAGATATTAATACCTTCTATTTGTGTTTTTATTGAAGAATCTTAAGCACAGCATCAGTATTCGGGCTCCCTAAATGTGTAAGCACACGGGGTCTCTTTCCAAACAAGGTTCACAGAAGCTACCTCATTTGAAGCACCAGAACAGCAAAAGAATGATAATCCTGTAAAGAAAAGGAATTAGACTATGGAATTTTATATGGTTTTCATTGGTCAAAACATGATCATAGTAAGAAACTCGACAGGTTTAAAACTGATGTTTTGAACTTCTCAATGCCAAGATAGAACTTTTTTCTCTGATTCTGTAGGAATTTATCCTTTGAAACAGAAACAACTACTTCAGCAATGAGCATTAAAGGATCTATTATGATACTGAAATGAACTGGTCTGCTTCCATTCAGCTGAGCGCAATGGTATAGGCAAGCACTAGCTGTTCATTGTAATGTTGTTTCTAAACCCAGATTCATGTGTAAAGTGATCTGAAACATCCCCCTCCTTTCCTTCTGGGATACTGACACAGAGCTGTGCCTTTTTCACTTGAGCAGAACAAAGGAATCTTAGTGTATCTCTGACATCTAAGGAGAATGATGCGCAAATACCATCATATCAAGCTTGTCACTTACTTGCTTCAGACTGTTTTGTATTCCAAAGTGTTGTGAAACTTGGATCAAATGTGTTGCATTTCAGACTGTATCTATGTTGGCTTTCAGAAACACTCAGCATCAAAATCCTTCAAGATGCATTACAGATCTTGTATCCAGGTACTTTCCTGATGCTCCTATGACTGCAAGAACAAGTGTGGTAGGAGAGATGGGGCAGGAATGTTTCATAAGTCATATATTCTGAAGGATAAAGGACAAATAAATCTTAGTTAAATACTGAAAACCCCCTTCAAACAAACCACCCCCCAAACAGTCGATTCTATGGAGAGAGGACTGGAATCTGGAAGTGTGGAACTTCTGAGTTGATGTGGCCAGAAAGCCTCCAAGTGATAAGAAATAAGTTTCACACATAGGCTTTATTGTCTGGAAAACGAATATCTCCAATTTATTTGTCTAATACAGGAAAGGAACATTAAGTCAAAGGACTGGACCCCCATAGTATCGTCGAATCATAGTATCCTGGCATTGCACAAACCCACAGTGCAGAGTTCTCTCCAGAACCATACTCAGTTGTGAATACTAAAGAGCATGAAGTAGGTGAAGTCTTTGTAGTGAGTGACAGTGGTCAGAAGTTCTCTTTTTGAAGCTGTCAGTGAATAGCTGCTCTTTTCAGAATAGAAGGATAACACAGAGGTTGTTTTGATCACAATGATGGGCTTGGGAGGATGTAGATAGTGCTCCTTCTGTAACCTGTAGCAAGGAAATGGCTGGGCTGAGCTTTCTGAGCTCTAAACTGAGAGTTACAATAAAGCTGAAGGACGAATTAAGTGATGCACCAGATAGTAAAACATGGTAGAGATGACAGAAGAGAAGAAAAGTATTAACAATGTGAATCCATTTTATGAGAATATCCATGTGTGGAGGAGTGAGTGAGCATGATTAAGGACAAAAGTGGAAATTATAATGTAACTATAAAAAGATAGAGAAAAATACTGTGATCTCTTTAATAGTTGATGTGGAGAAAAAAGAGATCCTGGCTATAATCCAAACAGCTCAGCTGTTTTGGAGAAATACCACATTTTGAGGAGCTTTGAGAGACAATTACAATGCTCAGGAGCAATAAAGCACCAGGGGCTGATAGCGTTCTGCAGCATTATTGAAAACAGGAGGGCCTACATGAAATCAAACACTTTATAAACTGATGGGGTTTGGAAGCTGGAATGAATTCCAAGTGAATATGCCCAATTCTGAAGAAGGGAGAAACCATAATGGAAGAAACGTTGCAGTGTTTTCCCTTCTCTGTACAGCCTACGTCCAATCTGCTTTATAAAGAAAAACCTTCCACTAGAGCAGGTTGCTCCAAGCCCCTGTGTCCAACCTGGCCTTGAGCACTGCCAGGGATGGGGCAGCCACAGCTTCTCTGGGCACCCTGTGCCAGCGCCTCAGCACCCTCACAGGGAAGAACTTCTGCCTAGTGTATAATCTGTGACCAGGATATATGTATCTGTGTGTGTAGGTCTGTCTGTTTGCTCTGTAGCTTCTAGAGACATTTAAGAAAGCTTCTGTATTTGTCACAAATTGACTTGCAGCAGAAAATGCATCTGGATAGCTTGAAAAAATGTATTAGAAAGGTGTAAATGTGAACTGGTTCAAATGGCAAAGGTTATGCATTCTGCTCAGCTTGACCTCAGTGAAGAATTAAGCTAGAGAGATGCTTAAGTACCATTCCTGATGCTTTTAATGCGACTATGTAGAGATTAATACACTCACTGTGAAATTCTCAGAATGGTGTGAATTTAAGTGGTTTACATTTCCTTTCTGACCATGCCGGTGAGTTAACTATCATGAGAGAGAAGAAATATGGCTCAAGAGAGAGTTGGAGAGCAGAAGGTGCTGCAAATAAGAAAACAAACTCCAAACAGTGCTTAAATTTGAAGGAAATAAACCCCAGTTGTTAGCTTAAGATCATCTGGGGAAAGCTTATGTGGGAATTAATAAATACTCTGGATTCTGTTGATGTTAAATGCTTTGAACACCTCAAAGGAAACTAAGGCTTGTTAAAAGCAAGAATGACGTTACTTTCTCTTGCAGGTAACTGTTAGGTCCAAATTAGTGAGAGAAACCAAGTTGCAGAGATCCAAGTTGTTGGGCCTCTCCTTAGCTGGAAAAAATGATCACTAAATAGCTTGAACAAAGCCCTGAAATAGATATTTTTTGGAGAAAGTAAGGGAAACTATGTGGAGAAGAGTTAATAAAGATGAGCTTGAAGTCTATAAAGAACCTCATATAGTAAAGGTAATGAAATCCCTAGCCATTTTGTTGGCAGAGCCTACCTTTAGGATGATGGAAGACAGAACAGCCAAGCATTTCTTGGAAGGCTGTTCTCATGGTATTTGACCTGGGTGCTGATCAAAGACACAGCTATTACTGAGCATGACCAAGGGCCCTTCATGTGAATTAGTAGCAATAGAGAAAAAAATGCCCTTGACACTTCTTAGCAAATGATGAAAAGAGCCAGGGATTTTTTGGGTCTGTAGAGCTAGTAAATAAGGAGCTAGCACTGCATTAAAAGCTGGATGTCATAGCAGTGTTTCTGTACTAGCAGATATGATGCAGTAAAAGTGCACTGAGGATTTTGCATGGAGTAAGTTGGAGGGAAGATCTGACCCAATTATTATGCATCAGTGGAGATCTGGAAATCGGGGCCAATATACTTGGATACTTGGGAGGATTTTAAAGAGTTAGAGCTGTTGGCCTCACAACTGTGAGAGAAAGCAGTTTGGCTGGAGGTCTGAACAGTGATTACTGGAAGGGTTCTGATGGCTGCAGTTTTGGTTTTCATATGAGTTCTTAGATAAAGTGTCCCTGCACATACATGAGACTTGGATAATTCTGATCTGACTGTTTGGCCTTAATCTGTTTCTTCACTTACTTTTGTATTCTGCCCTTCTCAACTGCTAGCACAGTATTTTTATGACTTGGACTTACTCTTTATGCTGTTCCCTTGTAGGAGTACTCCTGTCCTTAGCTAGCCTGCATAGCTGTTCTGGGATAGGGGCCAAAGTCCTTTGAAGCTCATGGAAAGACTTGTGGATGGGGCTGTGTCACACAGCCGGTTCTCAGGACCAAAGGGTTTCACGATTCTCTGCCAGGTTCAGACTCTAGATGTTGACCTAGTTCAGTAGAGCCAACCCCTTTATGTTTTCAATGTCTTAAAACTTTTTATTCCACACTGACATGTAGCTAAGTCAACATTAACTGATGAGTTGATGTTCTGAAAACATGTGTGATTACATCTTTTGGGAGCTGCTATGTAGACATTTCCCAACTCCATGAATACTTTGGTTTCAATTCCTTGATGTTTTGTGTTTATAGATCACTCTTCCTTCCTAGTATCCTTGCTTGGCAGAAAAAGTTAGTCATTTGTATGTATGTATGTATATAATCATAGAATTATAGAATAGTTAGGGTTGGAAAGGACCTTAAGATCATCCAATTCCAACCGCCCTGGATGTATATGCACATATATGTACATACGCATACATATATGCACACAAAGGTCAGTCCATTACATTGCTCTCTTCCTCTCAGCTCACCCTGTCCCTTTATTCTCTGTCACAGTCCCTCTTGCTTTTCAGCTCAGAGTGTTTCTCTGCATCCCATTTCCTCTTTACACATTTAAAGGACAAGTTGTTCTTCCTCCCATGACTTTTGTTCCCATGACTCTTTCTCAGACTTTTGCATTAGCCATTAGTATCCTGTTGGCCCTGATAGCTCATTGAACTTGGTCTTGAGTCAATGGGCTTGTTTTGAACCGATTAGAAAAGATTTCCTTTCCTTTATCAAAGCTAAACAAAACCAAGGAAATTAAATTAAATACAAAACTGTGTTTAAATAACAGTAGGGTTGTGACATAAGGCAGGAAGCTCAAAGATAAGGCTGATGATCTGTCCAGAACCTCAGCGTGGAGAGGCACTGTTGCAGGAATGAAGGCCAGAATGTTAGCTATGATATAGCATTTTTGTGGGGTTTAATCACTTGTCTATCAGAGTAGTGATTGTCTGGAGTAAGTCAGAAAATAGCATCAATCAACTGGGGAGGGAGGAAGGGGACAAGAAATCTTCCGTTGTGCTTAGTACCATCACTCTCTGCAGGCTGAGACCCAAATATCTTAGTGCACTGAGGATAGCAAAGGTGCAGGAACCATAGTAATGAGGCTTCAAAGGGCCTCTAGAGGACTGTCCTCACAGTGTTTCTCATTCATGAATGGATGAGATAATGTCTGTTGTGCATTTCAGGCTGTTTCTAGGGTAAGAAATGTTGCTAACCCAGGCATCTTTTGCTGATCTTGCTCCACAGTTTTATTGCTAATCCTTTTCACATATTTTTAAAGCCTTGTACAGGGAGAGAGGGAGAGCATCAAACCATCAGTTTATTCTATCCTTCCTTAGTTTCCTTGATGAAAACTAAAGATTGTGTCTGCACTTCATGGCAAAGGACTTGGAGTATCTGAAGGGGGTCTATAAGGATGCTGGGGAGGGACTATTCATTAGGGACTGTAGTGACAGGACAAGGGGTAACGGGTTCAAACTGAAACAGGGGAAGTTTAGATTGGATCTAAGGAAGAAATTCTTTACTGAGAGGGTGGTGAGGCACTGGAATGGGTTGCCCAGGGAGGTTGTGAATGCTCCATCCCTGGTGGTGTTCAAGGCCAGGTTGGACAGAGCCTTGGGTGACATGGTTTAGTGTGGGGTGTCCCTGCCCATGTTAGGGGGGTTGGAACTGGATGCTCTTAAGGTCCTTTCCAACCCTAACTATTCTATGATTCTATGATTATTGCTATGGTTGAAAACATCTTTCGTTACTAACTCCAGCATACTGATTGTACATTAGATTAGAAATTAGAGTTATGAAGTGCCCATTTACCCTGAACCTCATGGACATTGCTCACACTTCCCCTCCATGCTGGTGTCTGCTAACTTGTGTCTGACCGCTTGCTAGAGAAGTAGTTGAATGTGATGACTTTAAGTATACTGAACTGTCCTCTGGTTTCACTTGGCTACCACCTCTGTCCTAAGCAGAAGTTGTGATGCTCACGTACTCACCAGTAAACTGAGAGCCAAGTTCAGAGTTGGAGAAGGCCAAAAGAAGACTGTTCTCTCTGCTAGCAAATCCTTGGGCATGGAAACACTGGGATGCGTTGCGGGAAGTGAGTAGTGCACAGTAAGAAGTGCAGGTCTTTTGCCTTCCATCTGCTTTTCTAAGACATGGTAAATCCTCCTTTTTAAAACCTGAGTCCATTATCCTTACTTTATGTGAGTGCATTTAAATTGCACTGACTCTAAATATGTCTTTATTTTTAAGTAATATGTTTAAAGTTCTCTCAAGAAGCATTAAAATTCATGTGATGGCCCTCACTACTGCTGACAGACAGCTGTGAGGGCAAAAAAGCCATAGCTCTGGTATTAAAGATAGAAGGAACTCAAAACATGGACTAACTTCCTCACTTACTATAAATTCAGTGGGGTTATTTTGCTCAAGATTAGTTGAGCATTGGCAACTTCTAGTTGTTTCTGTTGGAGGTATTGCAGATATTGTGCCATCTAAAAGGTATGGACCTCAGGGAACTACGGAGAAATTCAAACCTCATATAAAAGATATATAATGGTTTAAATATGTGAAATGTTGCTGGAATGCTGGCCAGTCAGGATACACTGGGGCAGGTTTGATGAAGAGATGTGCCTGGCACAGTGCTGGCCTCTGATGTCCCCATCCAGCATAGCTCAACACTACAGGAGTGGGCATAGGAAGAAAACCTCCTCTGGCTCTGCAGCTTACAGCAGAGCAGCAGGGCTTGGCCCTGCGAGTGCTGACAATGCCCAAAGACATCCCCATTGGAGCTCTAACTCCATCCTGTGCAAAGCAGGTGTTGTCAGGATCTAAAGGTTCTTTGCCCTTGTTATCTGTGGCTGTTATCAGATGAGGCCACAGCCAGAAGGATGGGTAGTATAAAAGAATACATACCAGTGACCCTTAAATTATAAAATGCCTAAAGCTTGGGACCACCTGGAAGATGCTGTTAGGAGAGGAACAGAGATGACTGATGACTTTCTCCTTCTTTTTGTTCTCGCTGCTGTTGTCATTCCGAATGCCAATCCTTCCCAGCCTTATCCTGCTCCATCTTAGCATTAGTTTAACTGCATGGATGGTTTCCTTTGCCTGTGGCAATTTAGGGCTCATCCATCTGGAAAGGCCTGCCACAGTGCGTGTGAGAATTCATCTCGGCAGGAAGGAATGCCAGTTACTTTGCCTTAATGATTGACAGAGTCCCTGTAATTATAGTTACACAAGCTGATATCCTGTGTGCTTCTCTCTCCTACCCCCAACTGGGATACATCCTGGGTGTTTGTATTTGCAGGTTTCTCCCTCACTGGAACAGAGAAGAGAGTTGTTAAAACCCTGTTTTGATTCACCCTTCTTCCTAGGCAAACAAGTGTCTTCTCCTTTATGGTATTTGTTCACAGAAGCTCTTTTGAAGCAGAAGGATGGATGTGTTTGGTAGAAGATAAGGACACCTTGTTTTTCTTTGCTCAGCTGTTTCCCTCAACTCCAGTGCTGGAAGAGGGATCCCTGATCTCTCTCCCTGATCCTTCTTCTGCCGGTATCAGGTTTTCTTTACCTGACTTGAAGGTCCCTCCTGCTATGCTTTTTTGAGTTTTTATTTCACTTCGGGCATACAATGCAAAGACGGGACCAACCATGCAAAGAGGGGACTGACAGCAGAATGGAGGAGTGAAGATGACTCGAGTAGCAAGCCCGCTCCTTCCTCCGTCAAAGCAAAGGAGGAAGCCTTTGCACAGGCAAAGCCAAAAAAAGGGATGAATGTGTGAAGTATCCCAAAGCAAAAAACAGTGAATATTTATGAGTTAGGTTCTCCAGAACGCTCTTGCTGTAGGGTGATGACCAAAAAAGCTCTTTAAACAGCAGTGTCATGTGACAGGCCCAGAGCCTAAGACTGTTCCCCATTTGGTTTTGGTTATTTAATGGAAGTTAGATTGACAGCAAGCTCTTTAATGAAAGGCCTTAAGAAAGAACATATTGTTGATCTGGAAAAGCTGATAAACAACTGGCAGCCATACATGGTATTTCATGCTAAACCAAGATAAAAAGATTCCCTCCCCTTTCTCCCCCATGCCCCCTTGTTTCTTTTTGGGATAAAGTGAACAAATGTTTTGTCCGCATGAACGGGGCGTGATTTTGATCAAGGCTTTGGCTTGTCCAGGGAGCCTAAAGCAATTTTTGTATTTGCAAATAACAAAAATGATCTTTTTAAGATTGGCAGCCTCCCACCCTCACATGGAACAAACCACCTCACAGCTTTGACTGTGACACACAGGCTGGCAGCTGGCTTCCCAGTGAGCCGGAGGGAGTCTGCATAGCACTGCTGAAACATGAGCATCTCCTCCGAGTGGGGTTTGTAGCCAAAGCATGGCTTGTTTCCTCAGCCAGGGTCTACACTCAGACCCGGGGAGCTCTAGTAGCATCACAGAATCATGGAATGGTTTGGGTTGGAAGGGACCTTAAAGCTCATCCAGTTCCAACCCCTGCCATGGACAGGGACACCTTCCACTACAGCAGGTTGCTCCAAGCCCCTGTGTCCAAGCTGGCCTTGAGCACTGCCAGGGATGGGGCAGCCACAGCTTCTCTGGGCACCCTGTGCCAGTGCCTCAGCACCCTCACAGAGAAGAACTTCTGCCTTGTATCCAACCTAAATCTCCCCTCTTTAAGTTGAACCCAAACTTGGTGTAAAGCTTTACACCATGTAATAATTAGCCTGTCATGTCTCATGTGACACTTAAAAATGTCTGTACCAGCTCCTAAAGACTCATCACTGAGTGTCTTTATTTCCAATTAAAATAAATATACAGTAAGCAAATATTCATCAAGTTCCATCAAGCTCTAAATGCCTATTTTCATTGCACCATGCTGTTTGTCAGGCCTTGTTCTGGTGCATGTTGCTTGTGATCTTCCCATGATTACATTTCCCTCTGTAAGAGTGTTTAGGATATTTCATCAATCATGCGTGAAGTTCCTTTGTCATGAAAGAGTGATGTGGTTTAATTTATAAGAACCATGTTGAGAACATGTTTCCTTTTAAAAAGTGAAACCTCTTCTTACCAGTACTTCATTTGGAACTGACAGGGCCAGAAAACAACTTCAGCTGGTCTTAAAGGACTTTGCTGTGCTCCAGAAAGCTCAGTTCCCCTTGTGGCCTGCTAAGGCAGCCTTCATGAAGGGCTCAGTATAGTAATCCACTGTATGTGGATGCCACAGATTGTAACTCTGATAAAGTCCAGGTCTAAACATATGGTTGGAAGTTTTCCACCATGCAGAAGTGGAAGGGAGCATTTTTGTGACCTAGAACATGCCCAAAGATACTCAAGATGATTTAAAGAGAGATGTGAAGGAATTCCAGCATTAATGGATCATCCCTACACAGTCTCAGGGTGCCTGCTTCTATTGTGGGTGCATTTTGTTCTGCTTTAAGCCTCAGACAACTTATTCTAGTCTGTTACTTTGCAGCACTGGGGGGTCAAACCCCAGAATCTTCTCAATCAAAGCTGTGCCATCATCTCACTGCATGTGCTACACTCTCATAAGGAAGCTGGTTAACCAGCTGGTCATATTCTCTCATGCCCTTTTCCGTGCCCAGCATCAAGGGCTGTGAACTGCTCATAAGACTGGGAATCTCCACACCTCAGTTGTAAGTCTATATCACTGTCTAACACAATGGCAAAGAGTTGGTCTGTGAAACCTCAAGCAAATCTTCCTGCCACTGTAGTTTTTCAGTTCCAGATCTGCACGCATGGTACCTGTTTGCTGAGTGGATTGTAAAGAATGGCTGATAGGGAAATTATTGATTAAGAAATGAACTAAGAAGATGCTTTCCCAAGGAATGACTGTGAAGCTTCTGCAATTGTCCCTTTACCTTGACTGATATTTCCATCCAGAATTGATGGAAATCTGGGCAGAACAGAGATAGAAAAGAAAAGGTCCCGTGAGATGCTGCGTTTCTTGGCACGTGGCTTTTGATGTTGGCATCAAGACTGAGAGGCTGTGGCTCACATCAGCGGAGCTACATGAGCTCGTGTCTGTGTTGCTCACATGCTCTCACTTCCCAGTAAAACAGGAGAGGGTGCATTGGCATCACATGAAGAAGCTTTTTTGTCTCTTTCAAATGTCAGCTTTTCCCTCTGGAGACTTGTTAAGCACAAAATGACAGTGTCCCCAGGTCATGCATTACTCAGCAGCAACATGAGGCCCCCAGATGTGCTGTGGTTCCAGTTTGCAGGATGTTCTTTGTCCAGGGAACATTGTTCCCCTTTTTTCGTTCTATTATTTTTGGTTTGTTTTAATCCATCTGGCTAGGAAAGGCAGGAGCCAATGTACTGGTTTGACTTGAACTTGAGGCATCATTCTCAAAGATCCTCCCATTTCCCATTCTGTCTTCAGCTCTTGAGAAGAACAGGGATTTTCCCTTCAAAAGGGCATTATAGACATGGTCCTGCACTGCTGTCCTTCATGTCTGGAGTGTGCAGAGAAGTCAGGAGGTATTCCATATCCAAAGTAGTCACTGGTGTCTTCTCAGGCTATAGCTGATCCTTGGAGAGCAAATGGGTTACAACAGACCCAATATGTAAAAGCTAAAGTCACTCTCCATTCTGACAATACCATAGCAGTGTCCCGTGTTGAGATGGCTTTAAGTTGTCCCAGTTTGGAAACAGAGTAAGTAAGGCTGAGATGTGGCAATTGCGCAAAGATCTTCTTTCACTTCAGTTTGAAATGGGTGCAGCATACGGACGTGCTTGGGGATCGCAAGAAGGATCACCGTGTTTTGTAACAACTGTAGATTTAAAAACGGGGTTTTCTTTCAGTTGTACGTGTGTGAAAGACTGCTTCACTCCTTAAAGATTTGTCAGGCCTGAGAGCACACAAAGGGAGGTTTGTACTCCATCCAAACTCCTCATAAAGCAGTTTAGTTGCCCAGTTCTGACTCTTCATTGTGAGTCCGTATGCCCAGGGTGCTGTGCAGCTTCATTCAGTCATGTATGCCAGTTGAACTGCACTGGTTTCAACAGAGCTTGGTTGCTGTTCCCAAACCAGGACAGCCATATGGCATATGCTTTTTTTTGCTGTTACATAAATATAAAATAGAGAAGCTAAATACATAAATATAAAATAGAGAAGCTAAAACTTAGATGTATGGCAGAGAAAGCACAGTGTGCCTCATATAAACTCAAGACATCAGCTGCCTTTATGGAAAAGGAAGATGGATTTTGGCCCAGTTAAAGGTACTTTGGTAAGAGACAAATGTGGATGTTGCAGAGCGACTCTGGGATACCATTGGCAGTAAGAAGAGAAATGAGTAAGGAAGAAGAGAAACTTTTCTATGAGAGAATGAGTCCTGAATTCCTAAAGACCTATGAATTGCTGAAGGCTCACAGGGAAGTGTTCCCATCAGCTAGTGGGAGTCACTGGCTTCATGTGTGACAGGTTTGCAGCATGGTCCATATGTCTGTTGACACATGAATACTCTGGAAGGTGAGTAGTTGTTACTGTGTGAGCACCCTTGCAGAGCACATCTGTCTGCAGAGGTCCTCAGCTGTAGGTAGATTTTTACAGACCCTTCTTCCGAGGTAGCTGCTATTGAATTGCCTGATTTAGGGCTCTCTATAGTCAGCTCCCATCACTCCTTTGAGAACCTCAAGCATTTGTATGTGCTGCTGGTGTTACAGAGTCTCAATAATCGGCCATGGCTAGAAGAGGGGTGAAGGTTCCTGGTTTGTGGAAAAGACCAAGAAGGAGATCCAAAAGTAAGAGGAAAGGACTCAAAAATAGAGTGAAGTTTTCCAAGAATTTTGATAGCTTTGAAAATTTTTTAAAGAGACAATAATAGAATATTTTTAGGGAACACTTTTGGGAGTTCAATCAAACTAGGACAAGGCGGCACTAAAACTGGAAAAAAGTGCCATTTGAGCCCCCCAAGCACTAAAATGGAGTGTGTTTCTGTAGCAGCTAATGGAGGCAACAGGATTTGTATTAAATTAATGAAGAAATATGTCCCTAATTCCTTTGGTAGAGAGAGATGTGGTAAGATCTTATCGAACAAAGATCCCTGATTTGGATGAAATGAACCATTAGGAGTGCTGCAGGCAGTACAACCACTCTGCTTATGAAACCTCATTGCAGTGTTGCCCCAATGAACTCTGCAGCAGATGCAGTTTTCAGGTACCCCATCATCAACAAGCTTCAGGGTTTGAAAATGTCCAGCTACCTCTTGACTGGGTGCCAGGTTTGACTTGTGTAAGTAGAAATCTGGAACACTTTTGAGAATCCTATAAGAAAATCCATATTTTTTTCTAGACATGAGTTTATAAGTAATGTGGGCCAGGGATCATGTCTTTGTCTTCCATATAATTGTTTTTATCTCAAAGAATGGTATAGTGAGACAGCTTTTCCTTCTTTTTACACATCCCAAATTTGGGGATTAATGCCCAGATCACAGAAGCATAGAATGATATGGTAAACACAGCCTTCCAATATCTGAAGGGGACCTATAAGGATGCGGGAGAGGGACTCTTCATTAGGGACTGTAGTGACAGGACAAGGGGCGATGGGTTAAAACTTAAACAGGGGAAGTTTAGATTGGATCTAAGGAAGAAATTCTTTACTGTAAGGGTGGTGAGGCACTGGAATGGGTTGCCCGGGGAAGTTGTGAATGCTCCATCCCTGGCGGTGTTCAAGGCCAGGTTGGACAAAGCCTTGAGTGACATGGTCTAGTGTGAGGTTTCTCTGCCCATGCAGGGGGCTTGGAACTGGATGATCTTAAGGTTCTTTCCAACCCAAACCATTCTGTGAGTCTGTAATTTTCTCTTGGAGAAACTGGCAGCAAGAACTCAGCACAAACTGATCATATAAATCCCAGGAGCTTGTGGTGCAGCCTGTAGGAACATTAAAATAGATGTCCTCCATGTGAAAGATGGGTAAAAGAGAAGGGGCCAGCTCCCTTTCTTTATAATGGGTGTAATTCTGTATTAAGCCTCACATTGAATTTAACTAGGCCCCCTTCGGAAGCTATCAGGAGAACTGGCTACCCTGGATTTGGAGAAGGCTGAGGTTCTTAATGACTTCTTTGCCTCAGTCTTCACTGGCAAAGTCTCTGACCGCACCACCCAAGTCTTGGAAGGTGGACGCAGGGACTGTAAGAATGAAGACCCTAGGCTCACTGTAGGAGAGGATCTGGTTCAAGATCATCTTAAAAACCTGAACGTACACAAGTCCATGGGACCTGACGACATCCATCCGCGGGTCCTGAAGGAGCTGGCGAATGAAGTTGCTAAGCCACTGTCCATCATATTTGAAAGATCATGGCAGTCAGGTGAAGTTCCCAACGACTGGAAAAAGGGAAATATAACCCCCATTTTCAAGGAGGGGAAAATGGATGACCCGGGGAATTACAGACCAGTCAGTCTCACCTCTGTGCCTGGCAAACTCTTGGAGCAGATTCTCCTGGAAGGCATGCTAAGGCACATGAAAAACAAGGAGGTGCTTGGTGACAGCCAGCATGGCTTCACTAAGGGGAAATCCTGCCTGACCAATTTGGTGGCCTCCTATGATGGGGCTACAAAACTGATGGACAGGGGCAGAGCAGTTGATGTCATCTACCTGGACTTGTGCAAAGCGTTTGACACTGTCCCACATGACATCCTTGTCTCTAAATTGGAGAGACATCAATTTGATGGGTGGACCACTCGGTGGATAAAGAACTGGCTGGATGGCCGCACGCAAAGAGTTGTGGTCAATGGCTCGATGTCCGGCTGGAGACCGGTAACGAGTGGTGTCCCTCAGGGATCGGTGTTGGGACCGGTCTTGTTCAACATCTTTGTCAGTGACATGGACAGTGGGATTGAGGGTGCCCTCAGCAAGTTTGCCGATGACACCAAGCTGTGTGGTTCGGTTGATACGCCGGAGGGAAGGGATGCCATCCAGAGGGATCTCGACACGCTTGTGAGGTGGGCTGATGCCAACCTGATGAAGTTTAACCATGCCAAGTGCAAGGTCCTACACCTGGGTCAGAGCAATCCCAGGCACAGCTACAGGTTGGGCAGAGAAGAGATTCAGAGCAGCCCTGCAGAGAAGGACTTGGGGGTGTTGGTCGATGAGAAAATGAACATGAGCCGGTTTCAGTGTGCGCTCGCAGCCCAGAAAGCAACCGTATCCTGGGCTGCATCAAGAGGAGCGTGACCAGCAGGTCGAAGGAGGTGATCCTGCCCCTCTGCTCTGCTCTCGTGAGACCTCACTTGGAGCATTGTGTGCAGTTCTGGTGTCCTCAACATAGAAAGGACATGGAACTGTTGGAACAAGTCCAGAGGAGGCCACGAGGATGATCAGGGGACTGGAGCACCTCCTGTATGAAGACAGGCTGAGAAAGTTGGGGCTGTTCATCCTGGAGAAGAGAAGGCTGCGTGGAGACCTCAGAGCAGCCTTCCAGTATCTGAAGGGGGCCTACAAGGATGCTGGGGATGGACTCTTCATTAGGGACTGTAGTGACAGGACAAGGGGTAACGGGTTCAAACTGAAACAGGGGAAGTTTAGATTGGATCTAAGGAAGAAATTCTTTACTGTGAGGGTGGTGAGGCACTGGAATGGGTTGCCCAGGGAGGTTGTGAATGCTCCATCCTTGGCGGTGTTCAAGGCCAGGTTGGATGAGGCCTTGGGTGACATGGTTTAGTGTGGGGTGTCCCTGCCCATGTTAGGGGGGTTGGAACTGGATGCTCTTAAGGTCCTTTCCAACCCTAACTATTCTATGATTCTATATGCTTGTTTTTAAGGAAATCTCACCCTCTTTCTAGATTTTGTTTCAAACTTTCTCATTAAATTCTATTTGCATCCTGGTAGGAGCTAGATTGGTATCGTGGGAGCCTGCTGTAGATCCACGATTTCAGTGCTCCTAGAACTGTATTAGGGCTGGAAATTGAGAGTCAAGGATGAAAAGCAGTGGAATTCAGTATCTTTCTGATGCTGAGCTCTGGTCCTGGTGAAGTCATACACAGCAACTGCTATGAAGTAACTCCTCTCTGAGTGCTGCATATGCAAGGAAACTGACAGTATGTGCAATGAGAAGCAGATTTGAGCCTCCTCAGGCCTGCGTAGACGCTGAAGTTTAGTCTGAAATCGCAACTGGTATTTTTTTAAACCCTCTCCAAAACCTACAGGAAAGTTATGTATTTTAACAAATATTTTAAAACATTTTAAAGGGAAGGAAAGAGCTTATAATTAACATCTCTCTCAATCTCCTGTTTTTTCTCTTCATTTAAAAACATCTGGCCTCTGGCGTTGACAGATAAACTCCTTAATCTCTTTACTTATGTTAAATGTGCTCTCCAAGTTGTATTTTTCACTTCTAATTTAGTGGCATCTGAGGGGTGTGCATGTGGGAAGTGAGCCAGAGGCTGAAGTATTTGCAAGAGAATTGGTTCAGTGACTTTATTGTTGGAAACACACCTGAACAACGGATGCCCACAGACTCTTTTGGCTACCTACATCTGTCTTGGCAGCTGATGGAGGATGAAGTCTTCTCCACTCAGAAATCAGGCTGAGCGTGCAAGGACCTGCTGGGGCTGACATTGTTAAAGGCACTGAATCCCTGACTGATGTGGTTTGCTGATGATTTCCTCCTGCGCCTATCCAGGCCTGAGTTAAAAGCTTTGTAACTGATAGTACATTCAATTCATGGTCATTGAATCATAGAATCGCAGACTGGTTTGGGTTGGAAGAGACCGTAAAGCTCACTCAGTTCCAACCCCTGCCACAGGCAGGGACACCTTCCACTAGAGCAGGTTGCTCCAAGCCCCTGTGTCCAACCTGGCCTTGAACACTGCCAGGGATGGGGCAGCCACAGCTTCCCTGGGCACCCTGTGCCAGAACCTCAGCACCTTCATAGTGAAGAGTTTCCTCCTATTCCTGGTCCTTCTGTAGACTCCTATGCAAAACTAGTACTGTATGGACAATTCCCCAGTGACCTTCAGTGAACTTGAGGTGCAGTAGAGGAACCCAAGCAGCGCCATTCTCATGGGAATCACTTGTAATGTTGCCAGGAAAAGCAAACTGTTTAGTGGCACTTGCTTCCCAAGGGTGTGTGAAAGGCTATTTGGCATATGATGCTATTAGTATCTGGGGTTTAATGGGAGGTTGGCTGACAAAAATCTGGCATATAATTGTATTTAGAGCTGTGAAATCAAAGATTACTTGCTAAATATAAGCCTGTTCTCTGAAATATTTCTCCCATGACAAGTGTGCCCTGTTAGGAACCTCCTGTATCTCTTCAGATGGGTTGTGTTTAATCGTGTTTGCTCTGTGGCTATCTGCTGTCAGAGGTGACTTTGTCCATATAAATCTGCTTCCTTACTTCAATGGAGAAAGGCACATAAAGTCCTGATGATGCTATGAAATGTGATGGGAACACCTCAGTAAGGGTTGGGTCTCCTTACTGCTTCTGAAGTCTTTTCTGTCCTGGAATCTAGTGATTCTGTGGTGCTTTTTGAATTAAAAGTTTGTTGTTCTCAAAGCTGCAGGAAAATGCTTAAAAATAGAAGCCCTCTGAGCCATATAAAATAAAAGGCAAGAATTAAGAATATGGTGATTATTGGGTTGTGTTGGTCTGCAAACTGAATGATTTCCTTGGGACGTGTAGAAGTATAAGGTGTCCTGACTCTTGAGGGCTTGGAGTTTCCAAGCCTGAGGAAGCAATTCTTCATGGAGTAGGGGTTAACAAAAGCCTGTGCCTGGAATACGTGGTAGAGAATGAAGATTGTCAAGACACCTGCACTGACATTTTTAAGGCAGTCATCTCAGTTTTCCCTGTTCTGTCCCACACTTCATAAATGAGTAATTGCAAGACATTTTAAAGAGTCCTCATGTCTACTTCCACTCAGATGGTATGTCAGTGAGAACTGAGCAAATAGGAAAAAATCCTCATGGATATTATTTCAAATTCCAAAATGAATTTAGTTGGCCTGTGTTCAAGCGCCTTGCGTGTTAGCTTTGTGGAAACTTGGGTGCCAGTGTTTTACTAGCAAATAAGGGTTTTAAAGCTCAAAGGTTTCAGTGAGTTATTGGAAGTGAATTCGGGAATTTGGACAATCTAATTCAAGGTTTGCACCGTGCTAAGCACCGCATTCATTCAGTGGAAGCATGATAGAATCATAGAATAGTTAGGGTTGGAAAGGACCTTAAGAACATCCAGTTCCAACCCCCCTGCCATGGGCAGGGACACCCCACACTAAACCATGCCACCCAAGGCTCTGTCCAACCTGGCCTTGAACACCGCCAGGGATGGAGCATTCACAACGTCCCTGGGCAACCCATTCCAGTGCCTCACCTCCCTCACAGTAAAGAACTTCTTCCTTAGATCCAATCTAAACTTCCCCTGTTTCAGTTTGAACCCGTTACCCCTTGTCCTGTCACTACAGTCCCTAACCTGAGTTCTTTGCATTTCCTTTAGAGGATGATTAAATGTTAGTAAACAGTCTCAGAGGAAAAAGACTCAGAACTCTACATTGAAACAGTGGAAGTTTCAGATAGTGAAGCTATTTTAGGTAGCAGTGAGCTACTGTGTTTGTAATATATGAATTTAAAAGCATTAAGAAGTGTCCTCTGATGTATCTGAAGCTGTTACCAAGGAGCTGACAGTGAGAGTGTCAGAGAAGCTGCAGGCAGTTCTCATTTTTCATAGCAATTTTATGTGTGCAAACATATATCCCTTGCTGGTATTCACACAGCTAAGATGTGAAGAGCAAAGCCCTGCACAGCCAAAGGCACCCTTCTCAAGTATTTAGCTCTGGATAGCAGGAGATGCAATAAGGAAGCTGAGAGTTCTGACAACTCCAGGTTTATCAAGCAACTAACACTTAATCCATGCCAGCTGCCTGTGGTTTCCTTCCTACCACTGCCAAACCAGTACTAAATATGGGTTTCATATTAGAAATAAATCTCTTAGTTTATTACACCATGGTTGTGTTTCTTGAAGTGTGCAAATGGATGAGGGATCAGACTAAACTTTGAGCATTGCAGGCAGTTTGCTTTCAAAGTAAAACACTTGTTTATCTGAGTTTGGGCCTTTCTTATAGTTGTCACCACTCACTACTTAATGGGATATAAACTGGGGGTGAAGAAGACTGGAGTAGGATCTGGTATAGTGATAAGGATGTGTGCAGAAGGGAGGGAAAAAACAGAAGTAGCAGATATGTAACGATTAGATAGCTGGAAGTTTGCTGATAGAGTGGATGAACAAAGGTGGTTGTTGAGAGTTGAGACCACTCAAGAAGTATGCTCATTCTCATTGCATTCACTTCCTGCCAACCTGTGTGCTGGGTGGCCTAAGGAGTCCTTTTGTCTCTACATGTGAAGTTTTCTCCCTTGCTGACACGGGCTGAGTGGAGCTAACTCTAGAGAGTCTGAAGCCAAGCACTCTTCCCAAAAGCTTCCACTCCATGCTGACCAGGACAGCCGAGTAGACATGACATGAAGAGTTGGTAAAGGATGAGAACTGAGAGTGTGTGATCAGAAGAGCTGCTTCACTCTGGACTTGTTGGTTGGCTGAACTGTTGCACTGCCCTTTGTGCAAGGACTCAGAGTTTTCCTTTGTAATTTCAGAACACCACCACCTGCATTCAGGAGGGATGGACCTCTGTGATGGCACACGTGTGGAGTGGGAGAGCCATGGAGACCATCGCCTTTTGTAAGTGTTTCTATAAAGCAGTATTAAGTGCAGGTTACATAATTGTTGTGAGCAATCCTGGTGTTTACACGATCCGTTACAAAGTTCTTTGGCAAGTGCCCGCAGCTCAGCCAATGTAACCAGCCAAATCCTGACTTCACATCCTCACAGCCCCACCGAAATGGCTGTGGATTTATATAGATCTGGATGAGGTCAGGACCTGGCTCAGGATCCACAGGAATGGTCAAAGTTGGTGTGTGGAGCTGCACACAAATCCCTGCCTCTGTGCTGGTCATTGCAGGCTGTGAATCTTTTTAAGGCTGAATTGCCATAATTTTTAGGTTGATTTAGCAATTGAGAAATATTATTTCTAGTTGTCAAAACAGCAAAAAGTACAAGAAATATGGATTTCACATCCTTGTACAGAGCTTCTGGCAGCTAGTATTCTTTCTGCACTTGTAATGACAAATAGTATTAACCTTAGCCATTTTGCTTGGCACTTGGGGTTGTGTTTTCTTTTGCAGTCGTTATTCCTCCAAGAACAGGGAACAGTTTGTAATCACTGCTTCAGTTTTTCACCAGCCTCATGTCCAAAAACAAGGCTAAAGCCAAGGATTAAGTGCTTTTTTGTATGGGAACAAAAGCTGCATCGGTCACAGGACTGATCATGACACCTTGCTTTGGAAAAGAGTAGGAACTAGCTCTGCTCTCTCACTAAAATGGCTTGTATTGTGAGCCCAGGGGTTTTGGTCAGCCAAGCACAACCTTTGGTTTTCTTCAAAACTGACTTCTCTTGCGTTGCTTCTTTTCTTCACGTTTGATGCCCCAAATTTTGCCCCCCAGAATTTGTTTAGCTAAGGGCTTGCAGCCTAATAAGAAGAGAGAATCAGGACAGAAAAGGGAAGCTCCTGAGTTCAGGATCTGCCTTGGTGTGATATCAGTGAGCCTACAAAGGTTTTAAACATAGGCCAGAGGGATGGTCATATTATGACAGAGATATAAGACAGACTGTGTTGTCTGCTGCTGTGTCATTTGTCACCTTCCCAAGAGGCCCGAAGAGGCCTTTCTATTTCAAAGCTATTTTAGTGTGTCCTTTTCCACAGATGCAAACCAGGCACAACAGTATTGGTTCCAGTTTTAGATGTGATCCTGTATGAACTCAGCAGCCAGGTAGTCACACAGCACTCGGGGGAACCTCCTTGGTCATTGTGTCCCTTCTTTGCCTACTGCAGGACGAACAGTCACGTTCTACAGTTCCATTCATAAACTCATCAAGCCAAAGTCAGTGTGCACAGTATGATATCCTGTGTTTGCAGCACAGGGTGGTCTTTTTGGAAGGCTGTTCCAGAGAGCTTTTTACCAAAATGGATGTGATATAAGCAATATTTCATTGCTAGACTTGTAAATATGGAAAGCCATCTGGTTGGATCATATTTTAAGAGAGTATGGATGCTGGTGTATGTTATTACAAGGAATGAGAACATTTATGATATGCTGTAAATTAAAAGTGAGATCCTGCACGAAGAACTCCTCTTCCCCACCATGTTGTAGGTGATGTCTAGGAATAATTCTTCATACACCAAGGAGAAAATAATACCTAAACCTAGAAAGCCTTCACTTAAACTGACCTAGCTATCATCCCCAGCTCTCCCATTCTGCAGTAAAGCAGAAGCTAATCTAATGCCATGGAGTTGTTCAGGGTGCAGGGAAGTCTCCCACGTACCCCAGCTATTTACTGAACAACCTTAGTATCTTGAACCAAAACAAATGGGGCAGCTTTATCAGTAGACTCTCTCTGCTTTTCTAATCCTGTTTCTCATGCAAGCTCATTGTAATAATCCAGGCTGGATGTTGTCCAGGCAGCTGGTGGATGTTGTCATTCTTCCATTGACTTGACAATGGAGGTGTGGGCCAAGAGTGAGAACCTGGAAGAATAATTGCCTTGACCACAGAGGGGTGGGAAGAGGCATCGCTGGCAGTTTTGGAAGCAGTAATTACTGAGAGTCATGCAAAATCCTCTCCATCTCTTGCTGGGTGATTGGAAGGATTCAGCTCTGCATGCCATCACTGGGGTTTTTTGGCTTGGAGAAGTATTTAGAGGTTCATTCATTACTTGTTATAATCCCTCCCAGTTCAGCTGTGCTGAAAGTGAAATATTTACATTAGAAATAACATCATTGCTGCCAATAACTGAACTGCCCATTGTAGAACCTGTGAGGGAAATGAAGCCTTTATAGTGCACTTTGCTATGGCATTCTCTTGATCATTCAGATTTTGCTCCCTGGGTACCATAATGGATGTGTGACCTTCAAAAGAAACTGTGAGCACAGCCAGCCTTTTACTATATAGAATTAGGTTTTCAAATACTTCCCTTTTGAACTACCTACCGCTTGAATCTGTGGCCAGTTTCTGGGCCTTCTTGGCTTAGGTCTGCTCTCTTTAGACTTTGTCTTACTCTCTGCAGATTTATATTGCCCTGTTAACACAATTCAAGTCCAAACACTACATCACAACTGCGGGATTTTGGGCAGCTCTCCAGCAGTGTGCTGAATCTTTCTCTTTTTGCCTTGCTTTTAATAATTCTATTATACGTGGACAGAGCTGCTGCTGCTTTTAATGCATGTCTTGTTGAAGCTTTGCAGGCTCCTTTAGATTTACACAGGACTCTCTTATAAAACAAGAAACCAAATTTCTTATCCATTCCAATCCCAAATCTGTGTGTTTCTCTTATTTCCAAACACTTCATTTAGAGAGCTGGCCAGAGAAGCCTGAGCTAATGCCACGTGCCTTATGCAGTTCAGTTGTTTAGTCCAGGCAAGCTTTGCTTTTGTAAACTTTTTGAGAGATCTAGAATTAAATGTGAAACATGAGTCAAACAGGTTTTGGATGTGTTTAACTTGGAACACTTTGTAGTTGTGATGTCCTGATTCAGTACAGGAGAATGTACTGCTTTGCCCTCCAACAGCTTTGTAAGATGGCTGTTGACCGTATAGATATGTACTTACTCATCTTGCTCCTGATTCATTTGCTGTGGTTACTCCATCTCCAGCAGGGCAAGCAGAGAAACTTTGCCAAAGAAACTCACGTTTCTGTTTCTGAGATTTCAAAATGAAAAGAAAGCCCAGATCTGCAGGAAATATTCCCATCCATCCTTGAAAGAATGTAGAACAGGCAGGCACGGAATCTGCTTTGGGCTTCCACTGTAGCAGAAATGCTTTATGCAGACCAGGTATGAGCGAATGGTTAGGTAATCCCTGAGCATATCCATGAAATGGATGTGCATGTGAAACTCTTATCTAATCCAGAAACCTGTAGGCAAATCCCATCCCTGTTTAATATCTGAAGGGCCACCTGGGGATCTGAACAACCCTTTGGTCCAGGTTTGAGTAATTCTTTGCCTTGATTCTTTCACCTCAAGGGTCTCTTTGTACCAGACTACTCACAGTGTCTGGAGTAGCTTTTTGCAGCCCTGTTGATAAATGCTGCTGTTTTCTCCCTCTGGCTTCCTTCATCTGAATGACCTTAGATTTACTCTTTCACTGCCAGACCTGGCTTGCAGACCTAAATACATGCAGCAGGTGAACACCAATAGGGTTTGCATATTGCTTCTGGTCAACCCTGCTTGGTATTTAGGGCAAGGGGACATTCTGACTGCTGGGGAGGCCGGTGTAGGCAAAACTGATTGGTACCCAGTTTGAGGAAAAGAGGCTGTCAATGAAGATCAGACCATGGCATGCAAAGCAATCCCTGGCTTCATTTGGTTTCCAAAGATACTCCACATCTGTTTCCTGGGAGGGAAACAGACCTTCCCTTCTCGCCCTCTGTGTGTGCACCTCACTTGTTTCCAAGCTGAGTTCTCCACCTGCAGCTTCTTCCCACAGCCTCTTCCACCTTCTGTCTGCTGGCTTGAGGGCACACTCTGTGGTTGATCACTTTGCCCCAGCTGAGTGCTAGGGCAGATATCCACAGGGAGCCTGCATTGCTGGGCTTTCTGCTGGGTCAAAGAGCACATTACACCCCTCCTGCCAAATGATCTTGGAATGGTTTAGCCCAGCATCTCTGGAGCTTGTCCCTGCTGGAGCAGACAATGGTGCCAATCACTGGCTGTGCCCTCACACTGAAGGGCTTTGCACTGCATGTAAACATTGCTTATCAGTGATTTCCTCTCTTGAGAGCATGCATGAAGAAGGAGTTTTGGCATGGAAAAAAAAATCATGGTAATCTACAGCTGCTGTATCTGTCCTATATCAAGGTCAGAGCATTCCCAACCCAAGTTCTGGCTTGGATGGCTTGGAGCAATGTGTGTGCTACAGGGTGTAAAGGTTTTCTGCAGCAAAAAGCTATTCAAAACTGAATGAAAACACAGAAAAAGCAGGGCATGGGCTGTTATCTTAAGTCAGCTCGTGGAAACTTATTGCCAATTGAGCCAATATTTTCCACTCATCTCAGATAGTAATGGAGGTCAATGTGCAATTATTACCTCAGCTGGCCTAAAATGTCACCAGTGGTTGTTTATCTCAGCTATGTACCTCATCCAGCTACAAGCTGTAGCCTTGGCTGCTTGACAGTGCAAAACCAAGAGGAACTCTGGCTGAAGTCATGTTTTATTCAGTTACCTCTGGCCAGATTCAGTACGGTCGTGTTCTTTATAACAGTTGGCCAAAGATGCACCCATGTACATCAGGAATGACTCAGAAAGCCACAGTGGAAGTGAGAGGATTAGTAGAGACCTGGTATCTCTACCAGAAGAAGTTGTGTCCATAAGCATGGCTCTGTGTTAGTTACCTGCGGGTGCTGGGTCTCTCACAAACATTTGGGTGCTGGGTCTTCACTGTCTGTGTGATAGAACAGTGCTAATGTGATCAGCTTTGGCAAGCTATTGTCAGACCTCTTGTCATATCCAGACTTCTAGTTCAATAGTCACTTGGCTCTCAATAAACCAGTCTCTTCTGGGGGAACAGAGTCTATGTGCAAAAGATCCAATGCAAGCCTTCTTTTAAGAAACTAACAAACAAAACTCTGTGATTTGTTGCTGCAGTAAATGATTAAAATGCAGGTTTCAGCCCAAAAGCAACCTTAAAAACATCACCTTTGGAATTTCATATTTCTCCCACTGGCAACCCCATTCCCTCAGCTCTGGACCCAGACATGTTTTTCTGCTCATTTCTGGGGGCGTGGACACACTCCAGACTCAGAGCATCCCGTGTTTGTTCTACACTGGAAATCTTCAGACATGAAAGAAAGTGAAATCTATGGTTCCTCCAGATTTTGTCTGAGTTTGGATTTATGTACAGACAAAAGAGCTGGAATTTTTCTCTTGCAGATGGTGCTGGTCTGGGTTTGACGTGTCTATGGAAACAGATCTAAAATTGAGGCAAGCAAGAAGCAGAGACTTCATAGGTTGGACTTCCCTGAGGATGTTGTTTGGAGTAGAGGGGTTCACTTGTTCTCGTGAAATGATTCAAGCATGCTTTCTGCTTATAAAGTCTTCACTCCTCAACGAAGAGCCTGGCCTAGTTGCTATGTATTATATATATATAACATATAATATGCAGTATATATTTAAAGAAATTTGAACATACAGGAGCAGAATTCCCATTTCAGCTCAGAGAGCTCATGGTGCTTGCTGCTGTTCCCATTGTTGCCTCGCTGAGTTCTACCTCTTCATGATTCTTTCACATCATACTGCTGAGTTTTGACCCCCTGTGACTGGTAAGCAAGACCATTGCTTTGCGTTGTGGCTGTCACTCCCCAGAATTCAGTTCTTTGTTATAACAGCCCTTTACTCACCTGTAATGTATTTCCATGTTCATTTTAATGTCTTTCTTGGTTGCTGTAGGTTTAATCCCTTCCAAGTTTATTCTTCCTTCCTTCTTTTTTCTTGTTATCAGTGATACATCAGTTTGTGATCAGCAGAAGAGCAGATCAAGCCATCATCACACCAGTCCATGGTTCTAGACTTGTAATGTACCTTCATTATGGAAACTGATGAGCTGCTGCGCCAGCTGCTGAAGGGATTAGTGGTTGTTTATCAGCTCAGTCTCATCCAGTGATTGTGAAGTGATGTCTTTCTAACCTTCTGCTACCTGGGGTTGGAGTTCTGCAGGGGTCACTGGTGGGCTGTTTGTCATCCAAGGTTTTCCAAAGCACTGTGAGAATCTCTGTCACCAGAGAGTTACAATGGTGTGTTTGTCACTCACATCTGCTGGCATCTATGGTATGAACAAGACAGGGCACTGGGGAGAGGGGTTAGGAGGTTCCTTGCAATTTTTGCTGTCTTAGTCTTGTGTGGTCTTTGCCAGTGTGTGTTTATTTCCCTTTTGATAGCTGATGTGGTTTTGTTCTCCATTCAAGGGAACGTCTGGCAGTCTAAAAGTGTTACTTTTTCACCTGTATTAAGTCAGAGAAAAGAAAGTTGAGACAGAACCAGAGTTTTGACTCCACTCCCTTTGCTTTCTTCCAGTGACCCAGAAAGTCTTTAATGAATTCCAACATAGTGGAAAGAAGACATGAGGCTTGAATTCACACACACACAGACAGGCATAGCTATGATAGCTAAGCCACATCGTCTTTTATGGGCATCTCCTGTTTCTTGGCTAGGATCTTGGTTGCAGCCTTATTTTCCTAGAGACCCTGTTTCCTAGAGACCCCATAGCACACAAACATGTGCTATGGAGGGAAATGAAAGGCACTTTCCTATGCAGAGAGAGAAGGGTTCATGCAGTTTATACTGGGTATACACGCTAAGAACTCAGTGTCAGAGGGACAGATCAATCCTCCTGGATCTTCAGCCCATGCAAGACCATGGCATGCTGCGTTTGGAGTCTCCAATGGGTGGGTAGACATGTTATAAGTAGAAAGAGCATCTTTTTTTCGTTAGAACTGTAATGAATATTCATTCCAAATCATGACTGAGTGATTGGATATTTCTTTTTCTCATTTTTTTGGGGGATAGAAGGGGAAAAATGGGAGGAAGAACCAGAATAGATCCCCCCTGCATTGTGTGGTGACCTAGGACAAAGCTCAAGATGTTGTATGAGCTCAGGAAGCTCCAGGTCAGGACTGTAGGGCTCCATCTTTGTCCTTCCTCATCGTTACACATGTATCTGCCACCTTTAGTTACAATAACAGAATAGCATATTCTTGGTGACAGAATATTTTTCTCCCTTTTGGCTTTCACTTCTTCTTTCCCCTGTGTATGTAGACAACCACAACTTGTAACCGCATCCATAGGCAGCAAGCAAAGCTGTAGAACACTGAGCTGTTTGAATGGTGGCTGTGCTTGGATAACCATGGATTTGTCTCAGAGCCCCATGTCCACACTTGTCCTCTAAGCTCAGGCCATGTAGAAATCCATCCTTCTTCTTAACACTGTACCTGTCTGGCTAATGCTTGGGACATGGGTGCGCAATGAAAGCATGAGTGGCTTCTGAGAAGCAGGGCTGTATCTGGTGGTCTAGTGGTAAATAAATGTGGGTACACTGACCCAAATTCAACGTGGAGCAAACCCCATGTTTTCCTTCAGCTGCACTGCTGGTATTGACATGTGGTCTGTCGCTGCTGTGGTCTTCTTACTGGTGAGGAACTGGGGAAGTAGGGAACTGTAAACCCATTTGGTTCAGATAATCTGCTACATGAACTCTGTTGTTGAGAAGGGGAAAAAAGACCATGAAGTGTTTATTTAGAAAGTGCAGCTTGTTCCCATTTGTGACCAAGCAAATTAAGAAGATTGAGCTTTGTGGGGGTATTTTTGAATGGGGGAAGGGGAAACCCTGTAATCATGAAAGCCTGTGAAATAAGATTATTTCTTCCAAAGGAACAGAGCCAGTTGAGAAATGTTAATGCATAAGCCACGTAGCACCATAAGACTGACCTTTCTTCTGTCAGCCTGTTCAACTCTCCTTCTGCAGAGCTTTTTAACTCCATGTCCATCGCTCTTCTCCCACAGAGCCTCCTGCCTTTACCCCTCTCCTCTCCTCTCCTCTCCTCTCCTCTCCTCTCCTCTCCTCTCCTCTCCTCTCCTCTCCTCTCCTCTCCTCTCCTCTCCTCTCCTCTCCTCTCCTCTCCTCTCCTAGTTCCATTTTGGATACAAGGGAAATGGGTTGAGGACCCTCCTTAAAACTCCATCTCCCTGTGAGCTCCCACAAGACTGAGGTAGGTTCTCACCTCAGGCTGGAAGAGGTGGTTGGGTGCAGGGCACGAGGGGTTGGAGCTCAGCACCAACAAGAGAGGTCCAAATCAGCCCCAATGTTGAAAACCTGTGACAGACCAACCAAAACCCTTGAGTTTACTGCAGGAAATGCTCGTAAAGATTTATGGTCTGGATTGCACAGAAAAGTAGAGCTTGACAGACAAAGTGTTTCCTTTGGTCTTAAAAGCTCCAAAGCTCTTCACTTACTGGGGGAGAGTTAACTTGAAGCAATATAAAATGTTAACTGCAGAGGCTTTCAGAGGGGCTTAAAAGAATTAGGGTCTTAATTGTCCAATAACCCATCACATCTAGTGCAGGCAAATGCTGTTGAGCAATTTATTTCCTAGCTGCTGAGCTGCACTACCGGGAGGGGGTTAACATTGTTTTAGGTGTTGCATGTGAGAGAAGAAATGTATGAGTCTCATTCCTGGGAAATGTATTCCTCTGTGCCCTAAAATGAGGCAATTCATTCAGGCTGGAAGCGCATAGGTGTCCTTTGGTGACAGACAAGCACCGTGAAACTCAGCAGAGAGTTGGGATTGCAAGAAGTAAATGTCATCTTGAGTGATTACCACTGAAAGAGAGGGCTCTGTTTTTAACCTCATCAGGGAAATTGATGGTCTGGTACAGAAGGGGGAAGAGGACATTTCGCGAGATATATTCCTGTCATAGTTTTGGGCTGGGATGGCCTTTCAAAGGAGCTGTTTTAACCAATTCCTTCATCCCCACAAACATTACATAAGAGCCATTGGCAAAACTAAAACACACACACACACACACACACACACACACACGCTTCTTGTACAAAGGGCTGAAAACCAGCCCAGATGTTTACAAAGCAACCACAAAAGACTGGAAGAAAAACAAACATACAGAGATGTTTGAAATGCAGAGGAACCAGCAAACACAGGAAAAAAATACCCATGTTCCTGGCAGTAGCTTTGGAACATAATGAAACCATTTGGGGCAACCCTCACTTTAAACTTGCCCCATGGCAGGTTTGAATTATCAGTTATGTTTTCATTCATCACTTTAGGTCAAAGACTTCATCGTTCAGTATAGGTCTGCCCTGCTCTAAAAAGGCAGATGGAAAAGGAAGGCAGATCTTCATTTATCTCTTCCTAATTGTTTTACTCTGCTTTCTCCTACTTCTGCTGACGGAAGCTCTGTAGCAAGAACATAAAAGAGAGTTCTCTTGCCTCACTTGCCTTTGAGCAAACAAGCACTGCTTGTGCTTCCCAGTTTTGGGCCTTTTTGCTGGGAACCTCTCAGTGCTTTGTAATGTAATCAGGAGATCTGACTGGAAACACTTCCCTCCCAGACTGAAATGCTTTTCTGTGACAGTGATACAAGAAAGAGGACTGTTATCTGAACACCATTTATGTTGCAGAGCTGGTCCTGAGAGTATGTATTGCATTGCACTGAGGAGTATGATTTTGGCACCAACTTCTTGGTCTTCTTCAACCAAACCCACTATCCCTGTGATTTTTAGGTCAGAAACAACAGCTTATTTCTAGGAGGTATTTCTCTTGTATCCTTTGTTTGCTAAGCAAGAGTAGCTTGGAACTGTATTGAGTTGGGACAGATGCTTCACAACTTTGACCTGTTGCTACATTAGATTGTAGTAAAGGTACCATAAACAGAGCTGCTTTTTGTTGAAGGCTGTGTACTTCCCTCCTAAGCACTATAAACACTGTAAAAGCTGTTTACTTTGGCTTCTGATGTCTTGAATTTGCTAAAGAAGATCATGGCTTTTGTCCTCTTCTACCTAGAAGGCAAAATGTTTGAAGAGAAGAGGAAAAATGCTCCTTTCAGGCTGGAATGTTGAGGTTGCAATTTATCCTGCAGGACTTGAAAGAGGAATTTTCGGTTCCAACTTGTTTGAAGAGGAATGGGCTGGTGAAAGAATTTAAGGGCACTTCTGAAATGCAAAATGATGCTTGTCTATGGAATGGCCCAGAAAGGAAACATCCGTGAGGATCTGCACCTCAGATATTCCACACTGCCTGAACAGAATAATGAAACACTTCTCCCAAGATTTACGAGCCCGGAAAATAGACTGCAGACTGCCATCAAGGCCTGAAAATACTACAGACTGTAGCTGGAGCCTCTAGTACATCTCTTTTTATACGAGCAATACGGGGTGGGAGTATTGGGAAGGAATCAGAGATGAGGTGTAAATGCAAATGCAGAATATAAACATATTCTTTACTGTCATGGGACTCCCAAGCTGCGGTTGTGGAAGAGGTTTTATCTTTCTAGTGCAAATTCCCTGGTTCTTTACTTTTGTTTTTATAACTGAATACTACCTCCAACTTCCTACCATTACACTGCAAGGCGAGGTGTGCTGTGCGAAGCATGAACTCTGTTGGAAGCTTCTCTCTCTTTAGCAAACGCAGAGGCAATGGAGTTGGTGAGTTCAGGCTGCTCCATGAAGGCCAGGGTCTGTCAGGAGTGTACTGTGATCACCTAATGCTGATCCATCCCTTCTGTTGAGTAAAGGATGAGCAGTGACTCGTGCACTTCAGGATAGTTTTGAGTTAGAGAGTGGAAATCACAGCATCCTCGCAAGCAGGATATGGAGGATAGCCAGGCCATCTCTGCCCCAAAGCCATGTCAGCTCTTAGAGGCCTGTGATCGTTGTTACTCTGTCCCATTCCTGAAAAATCACAGCACTTGAGATTCCCACCCCCAGTTTGCTGCACAGATGAATTTTTTTCCTTGGCTGTAATGCCAATCTCTCTTGCTGCAAGTGTTTTCTATCAAATGTATGTCATAAACCATGAAGTAGATAGATGGTGCTTGGCAGTCACATCTGCTGGCAGGATTGTTGGTATTATTATTTTATCACGGCTGTGTTATTTAAATGTTCAGCCGACAGGTTTGAGGGTGATTTTGGATGCGAGAAAATCTTAGTTGCCTGATTAGATGTCAGCTCAAGGAGTGAAATCTCACACACGAGTCCCAGTTCTAGGAGCAGGGATAAAACCCTCCTGCATACACACTTAAAGGAGTAGTTTGCTCTGTCACCTCTCAGCTCTCCTATTGCAAGACTCTGAGCTCTGCTGGAAGCCCAGTTAGAAACTTGGGTGTCACAGTGTGGAGCTGAGCACCTTCAAAAATCTGGTGCTGAGCTCCACTATGAGAACAAACCCCTCTGCAAGGTCTCCCCAGGTACACCCTAAATGAGCTTACAAATGGGTCTTTTTACAACGGCACATAGTGACAGGACAAGGGGCAGTGGCTTTAAACTGAGAGAAGAGAGATTTAGGTTAGATCTAAGGCAGAAGCTCTTCCCTGTGAGAGTGCTGAGGCGCTGGCACAGGGTGCCCAGAGAAGCTGTGGCTGCCCCATCCCTGGCAGTGTTCAAGGCCAGGTTGGACACAGGGGCTTGGAGCAACCTGCTCTAGTGGAAGGAGTCCCTGCCCATGGCAGGGGTTGGAGCTGGATGAGATTTAAGTTCCCTTCCAACACAGCCCATTCTGTGATTCTGTGATTCTATGATATGATCTAAGCAAAGACAGTCCTGATCCATACCTGTACAGCCAAACAGGACCTGCAATAAACCAGGAAAGAGCGTGAAAAAGCATGAAGACGATTGCGTGCTCAGCACCATAGGGTTATATATGAGGCTTTTATTTTTCATTCCTTGTTTTCCCAAGGCATCTACAGAGGAAAAGAAATAGATTTCAGTGGCTATTTGCAAGAACTGCGTGTTAAGGGTGAGGATCACTCCATGGTAATATCCATGAGTAATCCCTGTCTGTTACTCATCATGTCAGTCCATTGCTGTCAGCCTAATGCAAGGTGTTTCGCTATGGCTCTGCATCCCTGTTAGGAACTAAGTGTATAAACTCACTGTGTGGTGGCTTGACTGGTGATTTCCTAGTAAGGTGCCATGTGCAAGGACAACCCCAATTGCATTCACAAGGAACGTTTTTTGTGGGTAAGGCATTAGAACAAGTGCCTTGTGTGTGATGATGGATACTGCCAGGCGGCCGATAATTCTGATTTACACTTGATTTCTTTCTTCTTGAGGGGAAATCCCAGTTGCCAACTATGTTAACGATGTATGTAATGGTGTGTTAACGGACACCATTAGTTTGCTGGACAAAACGGAGACCTCTGCCAAAACAAACCTTCTCCAGTGGTAACGTTTTATGGATCAGCAGATTCTGAAAATGCCTCAGAGTGGAACTGAATGGCGGGGCACATGCTTCAGGAATGGGGAACCGTTTCCTAACCACAAGTTTCAAGGTATCTGTTAGTAATTAACTGCACTCGAGCATTTTCTTAATTTCAGCATTGCACAATTGCTCGATGAGGTGCAATAATTGCAGTCCGGAAATAGTTTGTTTTAACATTATGACTAGATTAGTATGGAAAAGTAGTCCCAGCTTGGAGCAGCTCACGTTAACTTCCATCAGCAGGACCAAGCCGCTTGGAATGTGCTCGTAGCCTAAGGCGTGCAGGGAGCCATACCCCACATCCCTAGCGCTGAGGTCAGGCAAGGTTTGTGGGAGACAACCCACAGCGAGGGGTCTGGCAGACCCTCTGGCTCAGGGTGAGTTGGTTCAGCTGCTTTCGGAAGCACTGACAGCAAAGCTGGCCTGCAGGAGCAGCTGAAGAGCCGTGCATGGATGGAGCCAGGATGGATCAGCACTTCTGAGAGGTTTGCCAACATCTGGGCAGGCCTTGGGCTGTACCTGAGTGGAGTTAAAAGTGCTCATGGATGCAGGTGCGTGTTCTCAGTGGGAACTGCCTGCTGCTTGGCAAGAAGGATTTGTCCTGCGGATGCATGCGGTATTGCACGCTGCTGACCTGCAGTGCTCTTCTGAAAAGGCTGATCTCAGTTTCCAGGTTGAGTTCTGTGTAGTCTAGGGTTCACATAAAAATCGTGGAGTGGGATTTGTCTATGTCCCACAAAACTGCTTTAATTCAGGTTGTGGAGACTTCTACGGTATCAGAAGTGTGGTACAGCAGAAGACAGGAACATCCTGGAAGTGGTGTTGTACCATAGTATTTACCCCAGGGTTTGAATCAATGGGCAGATGTGAACTCCCTGCAATCCCAAAGCACGTTTTATAGAGCCCAAACCGTATGACCCCTTTACTCCAGAGCAGAGCTTTGAGGCTCTCCCTGTGCTTCTTGCTGCTCAGGAGTTCGGTATAGATGTACTCCGTAAAGCCCATTAAAGCAGTTTATTGCCTCAGTTATGAACCTTCATGTATTAGTACAGGAATTTCAGAGTGCAGATATGGATTAAATAAATGGCTGACAAGGCTGGAGTGATCCAGCAGTGATGCTGGTTCTTCCTTCTTCCTTCGAAAGGTTTCCATTCATCTCAGACATGATAGTCTAACCTTTGACCGAGGCAAGAGTTTTACCTGGATAGTTTCCAGTCATGTTAATGGGAGCTGTGAAACCCCTGTGCATATCAGGAGCAGAAGTGGCCCCTTTTTCAAAGGGAATGGTTTTGGTTGTTTCCTAGTGCATTACAATAACCAGCCACCAGACTTAATTGCTTTTTGTCCCACTTTCCCTCCCCTCCTCATATCTTTATCTCTTCATGCCATAAAAATACTGCGTTTTAAAATGAAGTCAAGGAGACAGAAAACAGAAGAGACATGCTTTGCATAAAAGAAGAAACATGTGTTAGGAATAAAGGCTCAAAATGGGCAAACATATTGAAGACATACACATACTTGCTTCCCCTCTCCCCCTTCTGCACCCTCACAGACGGGCAGGCGTGAAGCTGCTCTCGCACAGTTACACCTGAACAAGCAACCAGGCATCATCCCAAGAGAGGGGCTTGGAGCAAAGTGGGGATGTTCTTTCCACCTTGGGCTGTTTCATGTGGATGGAGCATGTTCTGGTACTTTCATTGGAGCCGAGCACAAGCTGGCACAAGCAGGTGAAATTCCTCTGGCAAAGCCAGAGATGACCCTGGATGGGTTTTAAAGGGAGTGAATGTTGCTTCTGGGAGTGAAGGAGTTCTCATTGCTTCTGGAATGGACAGAGAGGCCTGGGTTAATGATGTTCATCCTCTGTGCTGATCCCCCTCAGGACATTCAGTGTGTGCTTGTACTGTAATCAGATGTGGGTCTCTGTTAACAGTTGGCACAGGTATTTCAGCATGGTTTACACAACTCTCCCTGGAAAATACTCAGGTGGCTCACTGACAAGAACCTTCACACTGCTACTGACCTATTCCCATCACCTGAGCTGGGGTCTCAGGCTGCTGTGGCTGTCTGTGCTGTCCTGCAGTGATGCCAGGGCTCAAGAATGAAGGGCTTTCAGGGAGCCTGACTCCACCTGGGCCTGCTCCTTCTTTTCTTTCATTGCCAAGGAAAATAAAATACATTCCCCACACCAAGTCCTTGAAAAGGGGGGGGAACTCCAAAAGTATTTTAAGTACTTGTTGTTTTTCCTAAGGGGGGAAAAAATGCAATGTGGTTTCATTCTAGCCATGCAGATATTTATGTGAGCAAGAGAGAAGCAAGATCAGAGAGAAGAAACTGGGTTTGGTTGTGACACAGCCTTTGGTGCCTGAGATGTGGATTTACTCTTGGCTCTGCTAGAGATTGCCCTTGTCACCTTGGCCCAGCCGTGTTCACCCCTGCACCCACAGCTGCCCACACACTAGAGGTGATGAGAACCCTTCATGTTTCTGTATTAGCTGCATGGGGCTGGAACATCTAACAGGAACATCTAAAGCCACGTAGTCATAGTAGAAGATTAAGGCAATTTTTGCCTGGGAGGATACCTCCGAGGTTTGTACAGCACCATGCCCACTGTGCTTGGGTTGCTGGAGTCTTCTAAGTGCTACTGTAATGCAAACAATGGGCTGCATTCAGTAAGCAGCTCCTCAAATTTCCTGTGGATATCCCCAGCAAATCTGTATTTAAATAAGCAATAGTTTCTTAATCCTGGGCTGCAAGTTGCTGGGGCAATTTGTACTCAAGGTGAATGCTGAGGTTAGGGAGATGTTGAGCTGTAGAAAAGAAGCTTGCCATCCAAATTGTTTCCATCTGGTTTCATTATGCCCCACTCCTGCAGAACAAACCAAACATTTTAGCTTTCAGCTATTTCCTTCTGGACTCTGTAAAGCTACCTGTTATCCAGAGCATTATGTGGTGTCTTTAAGTGCTTTAGTCTCATGTTTTTACAGTTGTATTCAGCCAGGCAAGAAAACTGCCCCTAAATAGATAGGGAAGGCAGTTGATAAGAATGGAAAAGCAGTTTGATTAGAAGATGAAAGAATCCCTTCAGTTTGAATTGTTCTGGTGATCCATTGTGGACATGCTAGGATTTCTTGACACTTGTGTAGTTTTGCACTATCATTTATTCCACTTCTCTCCCACCAAAGTTGTCAGGGCCATAGAACTTACTAACCCATATATGAGGTCATACCCAGTTTCCTCCATAGTTCTTGTCATATCTAACTGAAGACTTCAGCCCAAAGGACTCAAAGTAAGGCTCAAACCTGTGTTTCTGGTGCTGTGGGTGATGTGTCCACCCTGAGTCCTAGCAGAAATGGGTAAAAACCTGACATCTTTGGTTTTACTTCTTTTGCTAAGATAAATATCAAGCTCAAAGGAACCAACATCTTCATGGAGAGGGCAAATGATGTCAAAAGTGTTCTAAAGAAGTTTTTCTTGCTCCAAAACCTAAAGCAATTAAATATCTGCTGCAACCATCCTGTACCTTCCTCACGTCTTCAAGTCCAGATGGGATCAGACCTTTCATCCAGAAAGACATCACTTTAGCAACTGAAAACACTTCCTCTCATCAGTGAATATATTGCACCCTTTCTTTGCAGTTAATCTATTTGAGTTTAGCTCTGAAGAGTGTTTTTTATGTGCTAGTTGCCTGGTTGCCCAGATATGTATGTTACCTTACAAGAAAAGTAATTGATTTTTAGCCAGAAGGACAGGAGGAAGGTTAAGAATGCACAACCCAATTTCTCATAGCTTTGGAGGAGGCAGATGTTTCTCTTCTGCTTCCAACCTTCATTTTCTTTGCATGAAGAATGAGTTCTTTAAAACCAAATAAATATCCCTTTGAGAAGAGCGTGGTTCCCACTGTTATTCTTTACATTAACTGTTTTGTAGCTGAGGCAGAGCTTGGCTTGTTGATTTTTGATGCTAAAACAGAATGAAAGACAGACTACAGTGTATTTCTCTTCTATAAATTCAATTACTGTGCTCGAGAGCTGCTCAACAACAAACCCTCTGATATCTGACACAACATGAATTCTCATTACTCAGTCTAGGTAGTGTAAATATGACTACAAATACTTGTTTTCTTGCCATTAAGATTTCATTTAAACAGTCATAATTGCAAACATAGCAGCACATATTTCACATTCACGAAGACAGCAGAGAGGACAATTGATACCTGCTAGCGGTAACCAACAGCAGACTTCTACCAAGGCAAGCAGAAAGGAAAGACAAGCAAAAGGTTGTTGTTATTCAGGGTAAAAGTGCACAGGATGGATGCTGCCTGTCCCTGACTTGTCTGTGCACATGGGGCATACCATACTTGGTGATGGAGGCAGCAGGATGCCGTTCACCTCCTTGGGAATGGCAGGTAGGCTTAAGTAAAACCTACAGCATATAGAAAAAGTGGGAAATGTCTGATTTCGGGTTAATATTGCCCCTCTTGGGATGCCCCTGGGACTAGTGCAGCTAATTCCATGGTCTGCAGTCCGTGTTTCCCAGGGAAAAGGACGGAAATGTTTACCAAGGCAGAAAGCCTGGCAGGGGAGAGTATCTGTGTGTGGCTGGGAATGGACACTCCGAGATCTCTAGGGCCTACTGAAGCATGGCCAGAGGCTGGGGGTCACTGGTAAGGTAACCTTGTCCATAGCTGGCATTTAGCCATTTGTCTTCATAGAGTCTAAGTGATGGGAAATGTGGACAAAAGCCTTTGTGAAGCTCTGCTTGCCATATGTAGCTGTACAAGGCTACTGGGGAGGCTTGTTTACCCACCAGGTCTGCAAGAGGCATTTGGTTCCTAAGTTTATAAATCAACATGGTGACCTCTTTCCAGAGGATGAGGAATGGCTGAGGAACTACAGAAACCACTGTCTGAAGTGTATGTGTTTGGCCATGATGGGATCAATGTACTCCCATGTCTTCCTCTTGTCCCTGCTCTGTGCTGAGTGCTGGGCAACAAGGACTTCCAGAATCCCCACTGGGAAATCCTGGGAGGAAAGAGAAATGTGGAAAGCAGAGACAGACAGGTAAAAAGTGCCAAGGAGGGGTGAGACAGCAGTTGCCTCTAAGGAAGCCTGTTGTGGTCAGTGAAGCAGAACTAATGTGCTGAAAGATGTGACATTCCTTGCCTGTAGTGAGTCGTGATGGGAATTTGGGCTAGCCAAAGCAAGAGCTAGTGGTGTAATAGACAAGAGACAAAGGGTACGTAGAGTCAAGACTAAACCACATCCAAGCAAGAGCAGACTTGAGTGGTTCAGCCAGCCATCTCACAGACCTGCTGGCTGCCCTACCTAGGGAAAGGTTGATGGGTTGAGACCCTTCCCAGGAAACCTGTGCTGGGTTGAGATTAAGATGGAGGCTAAAACTGGAGAGGTTTCCAGAGGTCTTTTCACATTAAAAATACAGGTGTCTGTTCAGGGCTGCCCATGATTTATTGTTTCCACATTGTGTGAGTGGGGGGCTCACAGCCCACCCACAGGCAACCTTTCTTTCCCATAACAAACAGAACAACACAAAACACGTGTTTGTATTCAGCTGGCTTCTCCCTCACCTCTGTGAGTACTGTCCATCTCCTGCTCAGCTCCATTTCTAGCTGAAGGAGCGTACGGTGGGAAAATAGCGAGTCTACTGGGGACAGAGATGTGTGGCATAATGAGAAGAGGCTTGGAGCAACCTGATCTAGTGGAAGATGTCCTTGCCCATGGTGGGGGTTTGACACTGGATGAGCTTTAAGGTCTTTTTCAACCCAAACCATTCTGGGATCCTGTGAAAGTGGTTTAGTTCCCCATCCAAATGCGTTGTTATGTTTTCTTCTTACAGAAGAGGTTTTCATGCTGGTCATAGTTCTGGAGGTTTTAGGGTGAACATTTACAGGATTTTCCCCTGCCCTCTCACTTTTCCTTCTATACTCTCCTAAAGGGCCAGTATTTCATCCCTGTGGCAAGATCCTAGCAGTTGGGTATCAGCCCTGCTGATCAAGGGGATCCTGAAGCTCAGTTGCCCGCATACGGCTCAGTGTCAGTATTCTGCATCTAAGGCTGTTGTGTTCTCACCTGAACTCCTGGCACACTGCAGCTGCAAACAGAGGTATTACAGCCACTTCTGGATGATATTTTTCATTGAGCCACTTGAGAGTGAAGAACCTGTTTCCTGTTTAGAGCTCAGAGAGCTCAGAGAGCTCAGCCCAGCCATTTCCTTGCTACAGGTTTTGGAAAGGAGCACCATGCACATCCTTCCAAGCACTCTGAAGGCATCTGAGTTTACATCTGACAAATTGGTACAGATAGAACTGCCTGTTCCTGCCTGCTTTCTGCCTGAGTAGGGCTGAGGATCCTGGCCAGGTCCAGTGCTGTGTAAAAGGGTGGATTAACACACACATGATTTCACCCTACCAAGCTATGTGGCTTCTGGCCTGAAGCTGTTGTGCATCTGTAGAATAGACATCAGGCCTAAGTGTGTAGTAGGTAAAGTCAATTCAGAGCCCTTATGCGCCAGTGCATCATGGAATCACAGGATGGTTTGTGCTGGAAAGGACCTTAAAGCTCATCCAGTTCCAACCCCTGCCACAGTCAGGGACACCTTCCACTTAGAGCAGGGTGCTCCAAGCCCCTGTGTCCAACCTGGCCTTGAACACTGCCAGGGATGGGGCAGCCACAGCTTCTCTGGGCACCCTGTGCCAGCGCCTCAGCACCCTCACAGGGAAGAGCTTCTGCCTAAGAGCTCATCTCAACCTTCCCTCTGGCAGGTTAAAGCCATTCCCCTTGTCCTGTCCCTACAGGCCCTTGGCCAAAGCCCCTCTCCAGGTTTCTTGTAGCCCATTTAGGCACTGGGAGCTGCTCTAAGGTCTCCCTTTAAGAAGCCTTCTCTTCTCCAGGCTGAACAAGCCCACCTCTCAGCTTGTCTTCATAGGATCATATGGGCACGATCAGCCCATTATTAGCAATAAGGCGGTCACGAAGTATGGGTTCCTGTTCCACTTGAAGGCAATTTTCTATGCCCAAAGTCACTCTGCTCTAGCAGAAGAGAGAGGGTGCTACATCTGCAGCTTTTGCATATGGATGTGCCTGTGTCTTTTTAAACCTGGATAATTTCTGGCAGAAAGCACTAAACCTGTGCAACTTGTGTGAAGTGTCTGTGCATGTGTTAAACCAGAGGTTGCTTTCGTTTACCTAGGGAGGTCTTCTGAGTGCTGTGTAATGTAACTGGTGCAACAGAACTGTGCAGGAACACTGAAAAGGTCCTGGTTCTGGGTTTGTTTTACACACTGAGTCTTTCCAGGTAACATATTTCTAAGGCCCAGTGCAATATAGTGCCATGCCTTACATGACCTCTCGTGAACAAGGGGAGGTTGTCTGCTTTGTCAGAGGTGCTATCAAGAGGCAGTCCTCTATAATCCTGCCATCAAAAGCTCTCCGTCTGCTGTTATATTGCCATCATATATATCTGATGCTGCTGTGAGGCAGTGACAGCTTCCATTCTCCTTCAGGCCCCAGGAAAATGTCTGTGGAATTTAGCAGAGCAGCTGACAAAGCTTTGGGTGTTGCTACAGCCTAACTAAAAGTGAGCATCCTTCCTGCTCGGGCAGCAAGGAGGGCTATTTCAAGTACTTTCTAGAAGTCATTTCTATACACCAATTCAGTCTGGTTTCATCCCAAAGGATACTTGTATTTGGTTTAGTGTGAGGTGTCCCTGCCCATGGCGGGGAGGTTGGAACTGGATGATCTTAAGGTCCTTTCCAACCCAAACCGTTCTATGAGTCTATGATTTAAGAGAGTACTGCTGATGCTGAACAGGTTTAAGGGTGTTGGAGAACTGAAGGAAGCTCTTTAGCATACAAATATCTTATCAAACCTTAGCACACATCTCTTTGCAGGCAGCAAGTCCATACTCCGAGATCTGAAAAAGCATTCTGTTGTAGAGGGAAGGATATTATATTCGATAAATCATATGGAACTATTTATCAGCAATCACTTCTTTAACTTTTCCACAGTCTTCAGTTTCAAAGCACATTCTGAAGTGAGTGAAGTTTGTAGAGAGCAGTTTATTTAAAAAATTATTTTAGGAAAATGACCTCGGGGTTGATGGTGTATTTATGAAGGGTTTCTCTTTTTTTTTCTTGTGTGCTAAATATTAACATAATGTAAGAAAATGGCTTTATTAAGAACAGTGGAAAAATGTGCAGAGAAGCAGAAAAGATTTTGTGGCAGACAGTCTGCAATGGGAAAAGCTTGACTTGTCATGCAGTCACAAAGGACAAAGTCAGTGGAAAGACCCTGATTTGATGGGCTTTGAATTAGGCTCTTTACCACTGTGGGATTGCTTGCTAAAGAACCCCAAGGTGTTTCTGGTAATGTCTGCATCCTCCTCAGTGGATGTATTTAGATTTACCTCAACCTCCTCGCTTGCGGCTGTCTCCTTGCCTTGAATCCTGTCCTGATCTTCGGTGAAAAATGAAGTGAAAATGCTCAGGATTCAACCAAACAGATGGGCTTTACCCTGCAACAATCTCTTGCAAATCCACCTTGGCCACTTTGTGTTCCTGACATTGCCCATTCCTGGAACAATTATGGTCTGCTGCAGTTCAAGTACGGTGTGTTTCAGTACACAACATGGCATGGTGCTTATAGTGATGACTTGGTAGTTCTCTAAAGCTGATTGTGAGCATTTGATGTGTGGTTTACAAGTTGGACTTGATGATCTTAAAGGTCTTTTCCATCCTAGCTGATTCTAGGATTCTTCCCAGGGAGCCCACAGGTTGGAGTAGAATGAGCTTTTTGCTGTAGATTGTTGTGGGATTTATGGTTGATCTTCATAAAAGAAACTCAGTGACAGATACTTGGCATATATCTGAACCTGCTGGTACTCCAGGGCTTAGCTTGGGTCCTCCAGAGATGAGCTCAAGTGTGAAGGCTGTATGAGCTGCACTGTCCATGCTTCTAGAAGGTAAGCTTCATATCCTGGCTTCCACAGAGTCTTGTGTGATGCCTGCTGATTGCCCTTGGAGCTGGGAAGGGAGCAGGGAAGAGGTGTGGGCTCGGGTCAATGCATGTGCCAGGCTGGAGGTGCATGTAGGAGCCCTGAACATGCAGGAATGTCAAGGTGCAGTTTGGATTCCGTATAGACAGGCAGGGCCCTTTCTGAAGCATCCACAAGTGATGAAAGGGAATTTGTTTGCAAGGGGTTGGAATGGATTAAGTAGACAAAATAGGAATGTTTGAATAAAGTAGTAGCCACAGCTCTTGTGTAGACAGTAAACAGCCGTTTATTGACAATAATCTTGTGCTTTTCTGGTAAAAAGTCTTAAATCCCTTATTTCCTGAAAGGCTCAGGCAGGGTGTCTTTGGTCACTCACACATGTTTTGTACTTCATCTCAAATCAAAACATCCTGATTTCCAGTCTCTGGAACGTATTACTTGGCCATGCTTCCCCTGTTTGAATAGAAGGTGGCAATCCCTGGCTGTGCACTCATCAAGACTGTTTTAGGTAGCATATACGAGATAAGAAAACTGTGGATAGATAAGATCCTAGAAATTGTGCGGCAGAAAACATCCTTGGTCTGGCCTTGACAAAAGGGAGTTGTGCTGTTGGAAAGCTCTTCTTAGTCCCCTTCTACTTAACCTTTAATGTGATTGCTGTGAAAGAAGAGAGTATTTTATCTCTCAGGCAGGAGCCTCCAGTCTCTTATATGACCTCAGTTTCTCTGAAGGTTTCCAATGTGGCACACCACTGCAAGGGGAACCAGCCTGAGACCCTTCACAGTAGGTCTGTCTGGGTGTGCTGTGTGTATTCACCACTCCGGCAGCTTGGTGAGTACAGAAGGGTTGGCTGGTGGGCTACAGTGTGCTGCTGGTTGGTGCTGAACCATCGTAATCTTCTGAGATTCAGTCTTTGCTTTGGTCTAGAAACCTGCTCAGGTTGAAGAAAGCCACTGTTGGCTCAAATGAGTTCTGACAAGGACTTCTTTGGTGGATAATTTCCTGCCTCAGCATCAGTATCTGGAGAAAGGATAAGGGAGTTCAGGTTAAATCTGGGGCTAAGTGAGCTAATGGCAGCAACCAGGATTTCCTCCTATGTCAAATATGTAGTACATTGAACTAAATAACTTCTTTTCTAGTTGGTCTGTTAGTAGATGTAAATCCATTCCCCTCAATAAGGTGGGATGTCTGTAACTAGAGCATGTTTTTAGCGACATTTGGTCCTGAGGCATCTTGTTCTGGTTGAAGATATGCTCACTGAAGAGGTTATTGGCTCCTGACCACTTCACTTCCATGATGATGTCTACCTGATCTCTACCTCAATCATACACGTGTAGCTGCACAGGTACTCCCTTTCTACTCTGATACAGTCAAAATGAGTCAGAAAAAGTCATTCTACTAGAAGTAATTGAGGGATCTCAACAGCATTGACCAGAGTGGAAGCTGCTTCTGTAGAAAGGAATCCCTTCATCGATTCTCACCTGTGGTCCTCAATAGCCCAAAGCCTGGATCAGTCACTTCAAAACTCATTTTTGCATCCCTCAGCATTCAAAGGCCTCAGATCTGTGACACTTCCAGACTTGCTGTGACTCTCTATCTCGTGCCCTGGCCTCAGGAGGTGAAGGTTGCTGAGCCCTGTGTCAGCTGCATCCAAAGTGGGTTTTGTTTAATGGTCTCCACTGCTGTTTATGTTTTCTACTGCTCTGGCTGGTGTTTGTTGCCATTAAAACTTCATTTGTTTGGAGGATCTTTTCAGCAAACTGAAATCCAATAAATCATGAGTAAAATATTTATTATTTCAACTGCATCAGAAGGGGAAGGGGGGCAGTGGACAAATCTGTGTTCCTTCAGCAGCATGTTAAATGGGAGACCACGGGGGCATGTTAGCTACAGGACTTTGTGCCTCAGAAGAACAATTACTTGGCTGGATGGGAGTGGTTGAGTGACAGCTTCACATTTGGAAGCAGAAGTGGAGCAGAAATGCTGGGAGTGCTCCAGCTTTATCCTGTCTACCCATGTAATCACATCCCCGCATGATGGTAGTGAGCTCAGGGCCTCTGGATTAAAACTGTCAAATATACAAGCCTCTAATGCCTGAGTTAGGAATCCTGGGCTAATAAACTGGTCCCGCTTATGCTGGTGGCAAAGCTGCTATTGTCTGAGGTTGGGATTTCACTCCAGGTCTGCTTCAGTTTGCAGACAGTAGCAGACTAAACTCTCCATCCTGCTGTAGGCTATGTTGTACTAGCTTGTGGTGGGACAAGTGACATGAAGGTCTGGAGCAGGATGTGGAAAATGTCATCACAAGCGCCATTGCATTAGAGCTGTGTGGCTTGCTTTATTGAATAATGAACTCAACTAAAAATAGTGTGGGGTTTAAGGCTGCTCATGTACTTTCGTGTTCAGCCAGTGGCTTTGGCTGAAAATACAGAGGGAAACATGGGAAAGTCAGGCTGTGATTTCAACATCTCAAATACAGAATACATGGAAATGATGTTTAGTTTTTACTGTGACATCTTTTCCAATGCCAGAAACACACAAATATTATGCTTTTGGACTGATCTGATTGGAAAGAATTCTGAAATTTCTCCATAGGACTAAGGCAAAATCTCTGCATTGCCCAGTTAAGCTCCGAACAGGTATAAAGTGTGGATCCAATGACAGGAGATGTAGCAGGATTCGTAAGTAACTTGATGCATAGATCTTCTATGAAGAACGGGTATATATGTCTGACTGTGACACAATCTGTCTTTTCAGCGAGGAAGGTGCCCTTCTGCACCTGTAAACCAGACCCAAAATATTTATACAAAGATTTGGCCTTAAAGTTATACATTAAATCCAATTCCGTCATTCTACATGATAGTTTCTACCCCACAGAGTCCCAGAAGCCATCGCCTTCACTATTAAGGCCTCTAGATGCTACTATAATACCATAAAACTGTAGGATCCTCTTACACTAACTTACACTACAGTAAGTTAGTGTCCCGTCTGTCAAAAACAGGACGTGTGGCAAACCCTTCCCAGTGACTCATCTGTTCAGCATTCTCAAGTCTTCGAGACCTCTGCACTCACCAGGGAGCTCTGACATTTACCAATGTTATCTTTCTTATTTCAGTTTTGGCACCTTCTTCCTCTCCTCAGGGACCTTACTGGGCACAAAAACACATGGAATGAGCAGCAGACATCATCTGTCATGCCTCTGAAAGGTTACTGGGTTTGAGTGTGTTGTTTGGCCACGGATGGTGGTCACTGCACCAGAAAAACAACAAAATCCCCCCCTCCCATACAGTGAAGGAACTGGTCACTGAGCCGAGTTTTACATGAGGGGTCCATTTGTGGAATGGGTACAGTAATCCTTATTCATAGTGACTTTTGGGATGACTAAACTATCAAGCAGCAGATTAAAACCAGTTATGAAATGCTTTTCTTGCTATCATTTACTGTGAATCAGCAATAAAGTAGTTACCCCGTTGGCAGCACTCCCATGGAGGTCAATGGAGCCAGGGTTTCACCCCTGGAAGTCCTGCTCTGCAGGAGGGGCTCTCCATCAGGCTGTGTCCATCCATTTTCACTTCTGTGAGCAGTTGTGGGTCGACTTACAGTGTTTCATAACACAGGAACAAAGGGGTTATTCAATGAAAACGAGGGAGAGAGAGATTTAAAGCAGATGAGAGTAAATACTTGCTGCACAATAATGTCAGCACCTGGCTTTTTATCACTGGTAGACGTCAAAGTACTTTACAAGAGTGGTCAGTACCAGTATCTCTGTTTAATAAGCAGACGAAGAAAGACAACACTACCTGCTCAAGGTCACCAAGCAGATAATGCCAAAGCCAGAGTGGAAAATATCCTCCTACATTATGCTGTGGTTTCTGGTTAAAATCAACTTGCTTTTATGGTGCAGAGCTCCAGGTCAGCATGACATCAAGGATACAGTGGCATGGACTGTTTATGTGGAGAACAAGCACATGGCATGGGGAAGATGCAAAAGAATTCAGGTCAGGCAGCAGCTCCTGGTTTTGTAGTGATCTGTCTGAGGCCAGAGAACAGGAGACTCTATGGCTGGATGACATGTTTCTTTTAATGATAATACAGAGTACAAAGCTGGCTTCTGGAAGTGAGTTTTCTGCTTGAAAACCTTGCTGAGCAGCCCAAATATTTGGTGGTCCATGTAGAAAGGGAGCTGTCATTTTGGAAATCTACCCTGTCCAACATGAGCAAGGGTGGCATTGGTTGTCCCCAGAGATATTCCCACATAAGGGTGAAAAATGACCCATTTTTCCTGGAGTGATTCAGGAATACACAAAAGACTGAGGCTTAAACTAAGCATTCTTGTGAGGCTTCCAGGTTTACCCCCAAAACCAGGCAGGACTCATGGAACCTCTTCAGTGAGCACACCTTCAGGCAGAACAAGGTGCCTCAGCATCATCTCAGGATCAAACCCACAGAATCAGGTTTGATGCTGTCCTTTCAAATGCATTCCAGGAGGCTTTCGCCAAACCCATAATAAGTGCAGTGGGCTCAGTGGAGAAGAGAGGATTGTCCATCCTCCATACCCATGGACAGCCACACAGTGTGTTCTCCACCTGAGCCACTGTTCTTCCTCTTATCTCTCTTGGAGAAGCATAAGCCCCGGCAGCCCATTAACCCTTTCCAGGCCCACATGGGTTTGCACACGTGCTTTTTAGTGGCATCATTCTTGGCAAGAGAGGTAACCTTAATATTGCTATTGGACCTGTGTGCGTGTCTGTTGTTCATCACGTGTAAATTAAATGGACTACCCTGAACCGGAGAGAGCGAAACTAATGATTGCCATATTGTTTCCAGCAGTCATCAAGCAAAAGAAGCTGATTGAACTTTCCCCCACAGACGCTTCTGCCTCTTGCAGTGATTTCAAAATCTTGGGGTTCTACCCTTTTCAAGGTGATTAATTTTGTAATGATGCCTTTGCTACCTTCCCCTCCCCAAGGGAGAGGGTGAGCGGGACAAGGAGAAGGAACTATCCAAAACTAACTCCATGTGCAGCAGTAAGTGCCTGAGAGCTGCTTCTCTTCCTCTTGCCTTTGGTTTCCAGCAAATTCCCATATCCTTTCAGATATTTCCTTATGTTTTGTTTTTAATTCCTCTTCAATGCACGTATTGACATGTTTCTGTCTATTTGTGTTCTCCTTTACCCAATGAAATGATTCCACTGGGAAGGCAAGGGTCCAAATGGAAGGTGGAAGGAAGAAAAGCATCTTTCCTCATTACTAGTAGTAAACTGATTGATAGTGTGTGACTCTGAGGCAAAATGTCTCTCTGGGGTGGAGATTGTGGCATTATTCTTAGCATAAGGACAGGCAAGAGGCTGGAACTAAGAATGGGGACTGCGTTTGGAACGTGTGACTAATTGTGGTGCTTGCCTGGCCCTCTTCCCGAAAGTCAGGGCAGAAATGCTGCAGCAGGCATTGTGTTCATCCCACAGGATATTTCAAGTGCCGTGCTTTGTGACTAAGGAAAGGACTGCATCCAGCTGTGACCAGAGCTGACCTTCTTCATACTGCTCTTGAAATCTCCTCCCGGGTGTATCTTGCTCCGCAACCATGAAGAGACAGTAGGAAAAAGCAGCAGAAAAATGAGGCAATCCCTCACATTGTTCAGATTGTCAGTAATAAATCAGAGGGAGGGGGAAAAGCCTTCCTTCTTGGCAGGGTGATCCCATCATCTTCATAGAAGAAAGGCATTCTTTGCAGTGAGAACTATCACCAGGATGATCAATCAAACCTTCCCAGGGATGTGGTAGAGTCCCATCATTGGAAGCTTTCAGGATAGCATTGAACAGGGTGCTAGAGAATCTCATCTAGGCTCCCCTTCCCACCAGATGATCTTTGGATCTTTTGGACCAGATGATCTTTCAAGGTCCCTTCCAACCTGGGCTGTTCTGTATGACCATCAGGAAGTTGGTTAGCTGGGTGTGTGATGTTTTCTAATCAGAAGTGGTCAACCACTGTCCTTCAGTTCTTGCCACAGGTGAATCTATGCTGTTTGCATCCCATTCCTTTATTATTTAGTTTCTTTACAATCTTACCTTGCAGTTTTGGAGATAGTTGGGAATCCCTTTAAGATTATACCTGGCTGCTACCTGCTAGGCTTTTCTCTTTAGCTGTCTCATTTGATCAAAGATGGGGTCTGAAACCTGCGGTGTGTGGTAAACCTGCATTCTGGCATGTGAATGTACATGTAAGCTCACTTTCTGAAGGACTTTCCTTCTGATCAATAGTCTGGCTCAACCTGGTGGCTTCCTGGAGTGGGGCAAAGGACAGCAAGTATGGAGATCTGAACTGTGCCTGCAGTGCTGCTGTATTCCGTACCTCAGTTTAACCACATGTGGAACGTGGGTCTGTTGATCATTCTGGTGTCTTCTGATAATCCAGAATACACAGCTAAAAGTTCCTAGTTTGGTTCAAAATAGAAAATTACATACTAGCACTCCCCCCACTTTGATTTGAATCAAATTACCAATGGGAGAGTCTTTTGGTTTGCTCAATATGGAAAGCACTCTCAGGAGAGAAATGTTGGAGGACATCATGAAAGCTGAGACAAGATGTAAGGGTGCCATAAACATAGAGGAAGAAGTGGAAGGGGAGAGAAGAGAGAGCTGGCCAAGAAAACATCAACAGTGACCGTAGTGAACAATGTTCTGTTGGAATGGGGAGGGTGGAAATCAGCTTGGAGAGGATCCAGGATGCTGGAGACAGAGAATACACCTGCTGTGCTTATCTTGTCCTTAACCACAGATGAATCCAGTTCGACCACAACCTTCTGAAATAAAGTAGGTCCCAGAAGACCCACCACTGTGAACATTTGAGCAAGGACCTTTGTTCTTTACATTGCAGAGGATTTTGAAATCTAACACATGAGATGAGTCAGCTGCCTTAGTGGTTCCAGATTTTTTTGGTATCATTATTTGATTCTGCTAAATATGCATTGTAAAGGTAAATCATTGGATTCCACACTGGGAATCCGAGTGGAGGCAAGGATGGCAGGGAGAGCTGACAAGCATTGTGGGAAGAACCAGATGAAGGGGAAAAGTGAACGTAACTATAATATGGTCTGATAGCGTAGGTGGGTCAAGTGTGGGCTTGGAAGGGGTCATGAATTTCCTGGCTTCCCAGCAGCCTGTGAAGACAACATCACTCAAAGCCTTCTCTCCTCCAGGATGCAATTTCCTCCCCATTCTACTGACGGATCCTTTTCTGCTTGTGTATATTTTTCTTCCAGGCGACTCAGCAGAAGTCCTGAAAGCTGGCAAAGCAGCTCAGAGCTGTGAGAGATCTTGTACAAATTCCTCCTGCCTGCACAGGTTGTTGAGACGTGGTGGAACAGAAGATTGCAGATAAAAATGCCATTTTGTGTCAAAGATAATAAAATGCTTCCAGAGCTGACCAACTGCAGTGCGTTTGTCCTGGCAGGTCCTTAAACCAACATGTTGTCTCCAGAGAAGCAATTAGCCTGAATTCTGGCATAACTTGCATGATAACCCTGACGTGCTTGCTGTTAGTGAAAGAAGGGCTGGAATAAAAGCAAGGGGTTGGATTGTTCATCTTGGTGGCTGTATGGTACAAAAAACCACAGTACCGAGACCTTCTGTGTATGGGTTCTTATTTACTCTGCAGACAACAGAGACCCTCAAAAGACCCTCATAAATTTCAGTGGGAATTTGCTATAACAGGCTGAGTTCCTGAAATCCTCAGGGTAATTCTTCCCTGAATGCCTGCCCAGCAGGAATGTCTGCTTTATCAACCATAATTAGTGTTGGGATCTTGTGGGCAATGGAGTGGTCGTTATTCCATACTCCTCTGTGGACCTGGGCATTTGTTCTTCAGCCACATTCCACGTGCAGAGCTTGAATTTATGTTTGGTTTTAGGGTACATTTAGGTGGAACCTTCAAGGCCAGCTTGGATGGAGCTTGGGTCAACCTTGTCTAGTGAAAGGTGTCGCTGCCGATCGCAGGGGGTTGGAACTGGATGAGCTTTAAGGTCCCTTCCAGCCCAAACCATTCTGTGGGCTGGGGCTCGTTCCTCAACTCAGATTTGCCCGCTTTGCACATTGCTTGGTTTTATAAAGAAACTGCCAAGATGGGCATGAAAACCAGGCTCAAGTATGGTACTTTGGGAAGGGGTGGCAGGGTGAGACTCAGAATGTCTTTAGAGGAGTACTAAATTCTTTCAAACTGGACAGATGTAACATAGGCAGGCAAGAATCATAGACTCATAGCAGTGCACAGTTGTGGACAGGTGATTGCCTTGAGAACGAGTCTGCTGGCAGAAAAAGTACCATAATTTTAGCTCTTTGGAGGGAGAAATCATTTGATTCCCCTTCTGAGAACTGTAGGCATCTGTGGTTCGATGTAACCTTGCTAAGTGAGTCAGTCACGTGTAACTGCAGCGGATGCTGCACTCCAAAATCAATAAAGCTCCTTGTAGGGAGGGGTTCCTTTTACCTCTTGACACTGTGGGCAGGTTGCTTACTGGCGAATACCCCTGACCTCCTCTGAAAGCTGTGACCAGATACAGTTCTGCTGCCATCTCTTCTTTAGGCATCAGAGGGGCAATTTGCAGAGAGGCTGTAGCTTCTCCACAGGAATCCATAAAACAGTTGTAGGTCTTTCTCCTGTCCTTGTGTAAGGCCTAACTGATGTTTGGAATAGTGTGTCATCATGAGCTTACCTGAAACAATGCCAGGTTGTCCCTGCTTCCAGGGATGGATTGGGTGAGATGACCTCCAGGGGTCTCTCCTGACCTACATTTTCCTGTGATTCCAGGAGTGAATGGTAGCCAGCTCAGGACCTCTGCAGCACAGGCTCCTTTTAGTTCTACCTAACATGAATAGGCACATTGTGTGGGTACCCAAAGGCTCTGACGGACAAGCCTGGCAGTGATCTGAGCTTTTACTGTCCTCAGCTGTTGGCCTGTGTCTCTGACAGAGAATGTGACACTCGCAGCAGCAGGAGGGAATGTGTGAGCTGGAGCAGTGGATGATGCTCAGATTGTTTGTTCTTACAAGCTGGGCCAGTCATGTTTCAGGCTATGGCAGCCAATTGCTCAGATAATGGGAGACAGAGCTCTTAACTTTACACAGCCAAGCTTGGAAAATGAAGCCAAATTGATCTGAGCTTGATTTGGGTATGGAAAAGGGATGCTGCAGTCCTCCATACCGCCCAAATGCTAAACAAAGCACGACATGGCCCAGAACCCAAATGCTTACGCAGCCTCCCACCTCTGAATATTGGCTTTGAGTTGGCTTTGATTTTTATTGCATATTTGTCCACAGCAGCTGTCAGAAAGTTTAAATGCTAGAGTTACTGCTGTAATAAGTACATCCCTCCAAACCCTTGCTAGGGTTCTACCCATTGGGAGTTTATGTAACACACTGAGTGGTACAAAAAGTATGCAGAGAGAACATTGTGCTTCCTGGAGGTTTCAGCTTGGTTTGATAGCTCAGTGCTGACTCACTGTCAGGACCTGGGTTTATGCCTTGGTGTTGCGCTGTAGTAAAGCATGAGGACTGCTCTTTGGGAGCTACGGCCATCAGTGTTGCCACAAATGGATGTGAAACCAGGCTGTTACCATCCTAGGTGACTTTTTTCCATGGCAGTGTAAAAGCCATGGCGTTCAGCCAGAGGCCGGTTTAGAGCAAAGGCTGCTTTCCTGTGCCAGTAGGTAAAGAAGCAGAAAAGACCCCAAAGTGGTCTCAGAATGCTCTAGTAAGATGAGGATTTCTTTTAGTGCTATTTTAATCCACTACTCTATTTTTATCTAATTTCCTTACATAACTTTCAGAGTTACAGCTGAATAAACTTCCAGCAGAGGTATTTTTCCAATAGAGCTCCAGCTTTCTCCAGATTGATTCTGTGAAATCATCCACAAGAGGCTTCCAGAGCCTGCATACAGCATAAGTCTTTTGTCTACCAAGGAAAGAGTAGAAGGAGATCCAAGCCCCATGACAATTGAGTCTGTCTCTCATTCTCATAGGTCGTATCAGAGGAGATCATAGACTCACAGAATGGTTTGGATTGGAAAGGACCTTAAGATCATCCAGTTCCAACCCCCTGCCATGGGCAGGGACACCTCACACTAAACCATGTCACCCAAGGCTCTGTTCAACCTGGCCTTGAACACTGCCATCCTGCACATACGGATGTGTGTCTTGGGTGAGATGTCTCCTTGAGCTCTGAGCACGTTGACAGTGAGTGGAAGTGCATTGTGGCTCCATCTGCCCACCCTCCAGTCAGGTCAAGCTCTGGCAGCGGGATGATGGAGATCTGGTTCTATTGCCTGCCCCAGGCAGCTGCCTCCTCTGCCTATGCAAACCTTTGGTACTGTGAGGCTTAGGGTGTAGCTCAAGTTAACTGTGTTTTGGCTCTTCTTTGTTGTTCAGAGGCTGTTTAAGGCAGATCATGAGTGAGCAAAATGCTGAGGATTTCCTAATGCTCTCCAGGGACCAGGTGGGTCCCCGGCTGTGCAGGACGTGGCCTGAGGAACGCTACCTTTTCTTTTCCCAATTCCCGCTTTGTGTATGCATCTGCAGGAGGAAAATCACCCCAATCTAGGCCAGATGTATTCTCCAGCCCCTCCTTACTTCTGAATAGGAAGCGTTCACTGCGGCATCCTAGAAAAGCCAGTCTGCTGCCCAGGCAGGCATGAGGGATGGGGAAAACAAGAGTCTGAAGAAATATGAACCAAACCAAAACAAAAGCAACTTTAAATAGGAATAATGGCTGTAAAGGCAGTGCACCAGCACCCCTGCAGCACTTCTTTTGCAGAATGGAGAGGAAGCACGCCTACAAGGAAGCTGCAGAGGGACTTTTTACAAGGGCATGTAGTGACAGGGCAAGGGGGAACGGCTTTAAACTGACATAGGGAAGATTGAGATTAGATCTTAGGCAGAAGCTCTTCCCTGTGAGGGTGCTGAGGCGCTGGCACAGGGTGCCCAGAGAAGCTGTGGCTGCCCCATCCCTGGCAGTGTTCAAGGCCAGGTTGGACACAGGGGCTTGGAGCAACCTCCTCTAGTGGAAGGTGTCCCTGCCCGTGGCAGGGGTTGGAGCTGGATGAGCTTTAAGGTCCCTTCCAACCCACACCAGTCTGGGATTTTATGGTTTAGGGCTCTCTTAGGCTAAGGGCATACCTTTGGCTAACATTCTTGAATAGCTAACGGTCAGATGCAAGGCCTTATGGAGCCAGTGGGAGGTTTTCCACTGGCTTCTTTAGACCTTGGATGACTCTTAGCTATGTAGGCAAGGTAACACGCAGGAGTAATCAACATTTGCCCCTTCTTGGAAACGCAGCAGCCCAAAGGGGCTGTGGTCATATACTTGTTATTGCGCCTGACACCCTGTACGGAAAGTCCAGATCATCAGAGAGATGAACATTTGAGATCTTGGATGTGGAATTGTTTATTGAGCAGTGACAGACTGCAGCACATCGCTTTTAATAATGATAAGGAAAGGTTTATGCAAGCACACATCTGCACTTGGCTGGGGACAAAGTGTGTTAATAATGTCATGTTCTTGATTAGCCATAAATTCTCAGAAGCACTTGCTCAAATAGCAGCGCCCATGGTGACTGACTTCTGCTGCACAGCTTGTATTGTTTCCACTGCCCAAACTTGGTGTGCAGCTATGAAATATTGCCCTGTAGAGCTGCTGGTGCTTTTTCTTCTACTCTGTTTCAGTTACAGTTTCACTGCTGGTGCTGCTTCGACTCTGCCAAGAATCAGGATTTTTCAGTCCTTATGAAAGACAAGTGGCTGAGATAGGTGTTTCTGCAGCCTTCTGATCTGATGATTGGTGAAGGGCACAAGTGTGATGGGGAATGGCTGAGGGACCTGGGGGGTTCAGTCTGGAGAAGACAAGGCTCAGGGGGGACCTGATCGCTGCCTACAACTGCCTGACAGGAGGATGGAGCCAGGAGGGGCTGGGCTCTGCTCCCAAGGAACAAGGGATGGGATAAGAGGAAACGGCCTCAAGCTGCACCAGGGGAGGTTTAGATGGAGATGAGGAACAATCCCTGCCCCAAAGGGTGCCCAGGGCAGTGCTGCAGTCACCGTCCCTGGCAGTGTTCACACACCGTGTGGATGAGGCCTCAGTGCCATGGGTTAGGGGTGGCCTTGGCAGTGCTGCGGTAATGGTTGGACTGGATGAGCTTAAAGGGCTTTTCCAGCCTTGCTGATTCCGTGATTCTATGATCTCTGCAACAGAGGTCGTTTTCCAGAGGCCCCTTCAGTGGTGGGGTTTAGAGCTGAGGATAGCGTTTGCTGGCAGATGCTAACTTGTGCTAACGTTGGGCTGGAGGTGCTGGAGAGCGTGTTGTAAAGATGTCCCAGCTTACGGCATGTGAAGTAGCTCCCCTGTGGGCAGTCAAACCACCTCTATCCTAGTGCTGTGCCTGATGGAGCAATCCCTTCGCCAAGCCGTGCTGCACAGGGTTAACACGGTGAGGTTTTGCTCAGACACTGCTTCTGTTCCCAAAGCCCTGGGTCTTCCTTATTCTGTCATGACCTGTGACACCTCTGGCTATTGAAGTAGGCTAACAATATTTAGCAGCAAACAAAGGCAGGTTTTTCTCACTGTCACTGGCCTAGGTCTCCCAGTGGTTATAATGGAGATTTCGACAGCTCTAGTGACATATAATCCAAAGAGGGTTTTCTGTGTAATATATCTCTCTGAAGACCAGCAGTGATTTCCTCAGGCCCAGAGGTAACAAAGGCTTCTTGCACTGCGAAAGCTGCCTTCTAAAATTAGAAGCAGGGCACTGGTATTAGATCTTGCACTGGGAATGTAATTGCAAAATACACCGAGCTGTTCCCTGGTGTGTCTTTATAGCCAGATTGTTTCATTATTCACCAGGTTTTTTCATGGCCTTCAAGTCTCCTGTTACCTCCCAGGCTTTGCAGCATGCCTTAAAAATGGCCAGGTCTTCAGACAGAAGGAAATGGGGAGCAAACAGCAGTGAGGGGTGAGAGTACTGTTTCCTTCCATAATGCATGTGTACTTGCCCTGAATCCAGGGATAAGAGCTAGTCTGATGTAACAATTCTATGAGCTGGCTTTCTGCCCTTTCCAGAGTTATCTTTGGATCCCAAATATGAATCCTGCACAGTGAAAAGAGGTAATCATCTTTTCTGTCCAAATGTGCTATATCATTTACTGAAGCTCACCTGATACAGCTATGGCTTATTCCAGCTTTGCTATCTGCAGAGAGCCCCCCAAAGAGTCCTTCTGGGTGGGAGATGCAGCACGAGCAGAACCTGCTTCCATCCATGGAGGGGAAACTGAGGTACCAGGACACTGATGGTTTGGAAGGGATGAACTCACACGTTGTATGTCAGTACCTTTATTCTTGCAGACGGCTCAGGAAACAGGCAGTGGTATGTGCAGCCTTTGAAAGGAAAACTTTGAGCTCCTCAGGGTGAATTGGAGCAGCCAGAGAGAAACTATCAGCTGAATCTGAGAGCGAACCGAGGATCAGAGGGAATCCCCCCACAGCTCCCGTTCAGCAGCACTGTATATTATTTTAAAGGACCCTTATGCAAGAATTATGTTGCATTCTGAAAGAGGAGATTGTTTTACTTACTTGATGTGGGAAGGGCCTCAAATTACAGCCCTTCCTGCTTATATTATTACATTCTAGGGTTCATCCTGCTGCCGTTACCCTGTGCTGTATGGGAAGCGGGATCCATGGCAGATAAAGCCACAGCCAAAGCCTGTTGTTACAACAGAAGTCTCTTGCCAGAGAGCCTGAACTGTTTCAGACTTCTCATTTCAGCTGAATGCAATTAATAGCTACTCATTTGTGCTCTGGAAAAAATATGTGGGAGACAGGTCAGGGTGTCCTGGAGCACAAAGTGTCTGTATACTTCCAGAGTAGGTACAGCATCGAGTGGAGGCTGTGCTGAGAGGAGATGGCTCCAAACTAACATTGCACAAAGAACTCTTATCTGCATTAAACAAGAGAAGTTCAGGTTAGATATGAGGAAGAAGTTCTTTACTGTAGGGGTGGTGAGGCACTGGAATGGGCTGCTCAGGGAAGTTGTGAATGCTCCATCCCTGGCAGCGTTCAAGGCCAGGTTGGACAGAGCCTTGGGTGACATGGTTTAGTGTGAGTGTCGCTGCCCATGGCAGGGGGTTGGAACTGGATGATCTTAAGGTCCTTTCCAACCCTAACTATTCTGATTCTGCTCAAAAGACTGAGTTTTGGCTTATTCCTCCATCACAAAGTGATTTACTTTCCAGGGAGATGAAAAGAAAGAAGTAAATTTTATGCAGAAAGTGGGATGACCCCAACCAAAACTATGACTGTCATCTTGACCAAGGTGAAACATTTGTGTCCTGAAATTCGCATTCATGGGTCATCTAGTCCTGACTACACATAGAATCATAGAACAGTTTGGGTTGGAAAGGACCTTAAGATCATCCAGTTCCAACCCCCCCGCCATGGGCAGGGACACCTCACACTAAACCATGTCACCCAAGCTCTGTCCAGTCTGGCCTTGAACACTGCCAGGGATGGAACAGTGGCCAGGCACCCTGGGTGAACTCCCAGTCATTCATGTCACTGGTGCATCGCCTGTTTCACTGGTTGGGGAGACCACAGCATGTCATAGGAAATGTAGCCCACCACACTCCTCATCCATTGGGAAAATGGGGACGTGATGCAGTCACATCTCCTATGAGGCTTGAATAGCACTTGGGCTTTGAAACATGTTAGTTTTGCCTCAAAAACTTGTTATTTTGACGAGCAGAGGGAGTTTCTCACCCACTTTGTAACCTGCTGTAGTTGAATGCTAAGGTTTATGAACTCAGCAAGGAATAGGGGGGATTCACACAGGGATAACATCTCAGCTCCAAGAAATAACATAAAACTTATACATAAGGAATCTAGTGAGAGCAGCCTTGAGGAAGCATTTCATGGAGAATAAGGTCTCCTGGGATTGTGTTCTGTTTATGAAGAGGTCAGAGAGAACCTGGTGGCTCTTGGGTGAGGAGCAGAGAGAGTGCATGCTTCAAGTCCCAAGTCTGGTTTGAAGCTGGCTGGTGGCATCGTTCAGTGGAGAAGGGCTTTTGCATTCCTCTTCTGACAAAGGCTGCAGGCTGCTTAGCTGCTCAAACAACAAGTAAGGCTGTGTGTGGAAATTAAACCATAGTAAAGCAGAATCAAACCTTTCGAAGCAGCCAAATCAAGTCAGAGTTGCAGCTCTTAGGTCTGGTTGCAGATGCTGGTAAGGGGCATGTGTCTGAAGCCTGGCACCCTCTGCCTTTGGCTGCAGAGCTGCTTCTTTGCTGGGTGCCTGGCATTTCTCAGGCTGTGCTCTGGGCAGGCCATGCTATATTTAAGTACTTTTTGCTGGTGAGGGACTAAAGGGCCTCCAGAGTTGTAACTTCCTAAGGGTTATTCTGCAGATTCCTTCCTCCTTGCTTTTTCTTTGTTTCCCTTTAAAGGAAACCCTCAGTCTTCTTAGGAAATAATCCTTTGTTTATGCCTTGAAAAAACCTGTGCTCTCCTGGCCGGGAGCATGGAAGAGCCCATAGGAAGAAGTGCCACTTGTGCACTTGGATACAACCAAGCATGTCTTAAATAAACACTTGTTTATTTTTCTACCTTTCTGTGGAATTGCATCGTTGCTAACATGGAAGGTAGAAGTATCCAGTTCAAAGAAGACGACCGTAAGCGCAGGCTGACATCCTGTTGTAAATATAGAACTGGCCTCATGACAATGCCCTGCTCGGAAACAATGGGAAGCAGGGCTGGGAGAAAGAAACTTGTGAATTAACACAGCCAAGGCAAATGATTAACAGCTGATGGAGGAAAAGAGCTGTGGGCAATGCTGCCTCCTCTCAGGGGTGCTGGCCTTTGCCCTGTCGCAGAGCTCTGCCATCAGTGATGCCACCCTGGGATACCAAGGACATGGGGGATGCATCTGTGCCAAGCCACAGAATAGATTTCTCTCTCCCCTTGCTCTGAGCAGTAGTTTTCATCTGCTTGTGCCCCCATCCTGACTTGCCAACAGGACAACCTTGCAGGGTTGGCAGGTTTCCATCCTGCCCGGTACTTAGATCAGCATTTACTGCGTTTGGGCTTTGCACCAGCAGGACCAGCACTGGGGGAGCAGCACAGGGCTGAATCCCTGCCTTCAGTGGACAAAATCCCTCTGGGCCAGTGATACCCACCCTCCATCATGTTGCACTGGAATGGGCAGTGGAGACCCATTTCCACAAGCAGGATGAGAGCCACAGGCACTGCCAAGACAGAAATGAGAAGGTTCATCTCAAGCAGGCTTGGCCATGAGGAAATGGTCCCAGTCTGATTAGGAACCTTACTGATGCTTTTTGTGATACCTGAGAAAACCTCTTGGGACTCAATAAGAACCAGTCTGTGGTTGGGGACCTGGCAGAAGTCACCACCTCCAGTCCCCACTAAGGAGGAGCAGACTGGGAGAAGACAGCAGCCACAGGCACCTGTAGCTGGTCTTTGCATTTACAACATGTTTGAGGGGACTTCATGACTTTTTGTGACCTGATGGCTAAATTGGGTGCAATTCCATATGGCAAGGAAAGATCTGCAACTGGTGAATCCCTTGTATAAACCGGGTTGAGTCTTTAAAAACCAGCAGTTTAGGTGAGCTTCACACTTGTTTTTCTTTGATTACAGCTTTTGTGACTCTCACGTGGAGAATGATGGCTTGCACTGAGACTGCAGTACTCGCTTCACTTGTGTCCCAAGCCACCTTCAGCTCCAGGGCTGAGCCAGCAGAGCAGTGTCCACAGCGATAGCAAGTGACTGCCACTTGTTTATCTTATCTAGCACACAGAGTATGGCATCCAAGGGTTGAAGCACTGGGTTTTCTTCTTTCCTCTGTCTGTGCAGCGCAGGGTGTGCCCCGTTTGACCTAAATATTTGTGAAGTTACATCCTTGGGACAGGCTGACAAAAGGTTATAAACTCATTTGTTTCCATCTTTTCCTAAGCCGGGCAGGCTGCAGTGAGGCATGACATCTGCCTCACACGGGTCCCTCACACCTTCCTCTGACGCAGCTGGGGCTGGCCACCATCGCAGACAGGATATAGGGCTAGACAGGCCGTGGACATGATCCACACTAACAATTCCTGCTTCCTTACGCGGGGATGCTGGCACCTCGTCACTTCAGAATCATAGAATCCCAGACTGGTTTGGGTTGGAAGGGGCCTTAAAGCTCATCCAGTTCCAATCCCCTGCCACAGGCAGGGACACCTTCCACTAGAGCAGCTTGTTCCAAGCCCCATCCAACCTGGCCTTGAACACTGCCAGGGATGGGGCAGCCACAACCTTCTGTAGGTTGGGAGCTCTGGAGGTACTGTTTGGGTTAAGAAGCAAATAGTGTCGTGGGAGGTTAGGTGTCAGTTCTGTGTTAAGAGGGGCTCTTGGGTTGAATCTTCAACTTAGTGAACCCCTGTGAAGCAGCACAGTGAGGTTGGGACCAGGATTTTCCCGCTGATGTCAGTGCCATTAGGTTGCATTGTACCAGTAACTGTGCTCATCTTTGGACGAAGATGGGAAAAGTAAGTTTTGAATGTGAATGGAAGGAAACCAGGCAGTTTAATCCCAGAGGTGAAGTGTGTGTGTGCATAGGAACACCAGTTTTCACCATATCCCCAGCACTGTTTAATGACTGCATTTAATCATGGTTGCTTCTTTTAGGAACAGAGAGGAGTGAGGTGCAGTCTCAGTATTAAACATAAGACAGAGTGGAAGACTGTGGTCAATTCCCCAGCCATTTCAAAAGACTTTCCTGATGTGGGTGCCAGCTGTGCCCACATCTGGGCTCCCCCAGGCCTGAGGCTGGTCCTGGCTGCGCATGTAGCAGTCCCTGGTGTCACATGGGGAACACTGCTGTGTTTCAAGCCAGTGCTGCCTCACAAATACATGGACATGGGCACAAAACAGCAAGTGCCTTGTCTTTCACAGTGTATTGCAGTATTCACGCTGCAGCATCTTTGTGCTTGGCTGTAATCAGGCACCACTCCCCATGGAGCTCACTCACTGCCCTATCAGGCAATCTCTCATCTCAAAAAGCTGAACAAATCTGGAGCCAAGTGTTTCAGAGTCAGTGCAGAGCCTATTAAACCCTGACACAGCGTGTTCCCCATTGCATGGTATCAGTGGGCAGAGGGTTGGGGCACGTTGGGGTGCATGTCTACAGACCTGTTGACTGGCGGGTGGAAGAAAGCGATCCCAAAGCACTGTTGGGAGTGACAGGTGAGTTATTGCAGGAGTCAGTGCAGCCCAGAAGCAGAAACACTCTGCAGGGTATGAGGCTGGTACTGCCTGTGCTAAAGCTGGTGATTTGCAATGTGTAGCCAGCAGTTATGAGCCTGATCCCACTGTTTGCCTATGCTCTGTTATCAGAGCCTCTCAAATGTTTTCCATCAGCTAATCCTTAACCCTTTGCAGATACAGAGCAGCCCTGAGTTGGAACCAAGAGCCACATCACAGATAAATTCTTCCTATTCTTTGTTTGGCAGTTTTTGCAATGAGTGCCCCCAACCCCACTGAAAACCAGGTGGAAATTATTTAGAAAGTAGTAACAACTGAAATCCCTGTCCTTTCACCCAAAGGGTATTTAGCAAGATAAGGACAAAGTATCTGTAGAACATAGTGATTTAAAAGAGCCTGTAGAAAAGGCTCAGAACCTAAAATTAAAGGTGACTTTCTTTGAAAACGAAGTGATTCAGTGACATAAGTGCCATTTAAAAACAGGAGCAGGTCTTCTGGAGCAGACCAGACAAAGGCCTTCAGGTACTTGCATATTTTAGTCCCCAAGCAGGTCGAAGAGTTGAGTGCTTGCTGGGTATAGAGGCCTTTCCCTAACTAATTTATAAGGTAAGATGCGTAGATGTAACATTTCTGAGTTATTGTTCAAGTGTTTCACCACTCTCTGGGCAAAATTCTTTCTCCTTGTCACTGATCTGGATCTCCCCCACTGCAACTTGTCCTTTTGCTATGCATCTTTGAGAGGCCAGGCTTCATCTCCTCTGTCACCACCCACCATGTACTGGAAGCTGCTGTTCCCCGTCACCGCCTGGACAAGCCCAGGTCCCTCCTCTCATACCATGTGCTTTGGCCTCCAGACCATCTCATTGGCTCACTCCTCTTAGTCAATGTTATGTCCTAAGGAGCCCAAGGTTGGATGCAGCATCCAGACTTGGACTCACAAGTGCTGAATACAGGGGAAGAACCATTTCCTCAACCTGCTGGTTACGCTTCTGTTGATGCAGCCAATACAGAGTTGGACTTTGTCCCTGGAAGGGCACATTGCTGACTGAGGCTCAGCTTATTGCAGTCAATCAATATCCTTCTCTCCCACTGGCAATGAGATCTACAAAATGTCCCTGGCTGGCCTCTCATGAGTTTATATAGGCAACAGGGCCAGATAAAGACTTGAGCAATCTTGTATAGCTTCTAGTATCTGTACACTTCCACCTTGCGTCCAGTTTCTGATTGACTCTGTCTGTCAAAGCCTTGCTTTAGTGTTTGTAAGCTCACAGCAAAAGCAGAAATGAGTCTGTTCCCTGAAATCACTTCCCCAGAATCTTCTGTTCCCTGAATGCTGGTTCATGTCTCTGAGCAACACAAAGATCTGGGGGAGGTTTCAAGGGAAAGAGTGTTCTTCATGTGTAGTCTTAGTGTACTGATCTCAGAAGACAAACTGTGCTTGACTACTTTGATCCTGCTGCTCATTCTAGTTATAAATGAGTGAACAGGAATGTAGCCAGGGCAAAAAGTGAACAGGTGAGAAAAACTCCTCTGTGTGAGAGCTTCCCACCCCGAAACGCTGCATATTGATAATTGTTTGAAAAATCCAGTTGTTTTTCCAGAGGGCTGGAAAGCTGAATTGCTGGGCGCCAAAGGGCAGTCAGTGGGGACTGCCAAAGCGTTGCTGTTAAATCATAGAGCCATAGAATCTTAGGATGGTTTGGGTTGGAAGGGACCTTAAAGCTCATCCAGTTCCAACCCCTGCCACGGGCAGAGACACCTTCCACTAGAGCAGCTTGCTCCAAGCCCCTGTGTCCAACCTGGCCTTGAACACTGCCAGGGATGGGGCAGCCACAGCTTCTCTGGGCACCCTGTGCCAGTGCCTCAGCACCCTCACAGGGAAGAGCTTCTGCCTAATGTCTAATTGAAATCTTCCCTCTGTCAGTCTAAAGCCGTTCCCCCTTGTCCTGTCACTACATTCCTTTGTAAAGTGTCCCAAATCAAGCAAGATCCCCAGCTGCTGAGCACCAGTGTGACTCCACTGACTTACTGGAGAGAATTTCTGGGTCCCAGCAACGTATGAAAGGCAGAAGCACAGCTAGATATTTTGCTCTGTGTTTTGGAGGGTCTTTTTTGGGTTGTCTCAAAGCCATTCACATCATTCCTTCTGCTTCTGTCGTAATTCTAGGCCTCAGGCACACAAGACTCTTCCTTTGCTGCTTGGTCTCAGCCTTGTGCATGCTTCCAGCTGTGCTTTACTACCACATCTGGTGCTACTGCAAATGGAAGTCCCACCACCCATCCCTACCAACACCGTGGAGCCCATGGTCCATTCAGGGCCGCACTGTGAGCTCAGGTCACCCGTGCTGGTGGCAGAGTGATGTGGTGTATGAACCAACCAAGGTGGCACTTGGCCTCAGCCCTGAACTTTTGCACCATGCAAAGGGGAAGGTGGATAATTTGGGGGTGGTGAGAAGCCTGAGAATGCAGCAGCATTCCTGTATCCAGACTAGGTGGGGCAGCAGCAAGGGGATATTAGCTCTCCCTAGCAGTCAGTGTCTGAAGCTTCCTTGTATTGTTTGTCCAATGCTAAGAGTTTCCCCCCAACGCTAAAAATAGCTTTTTGTTTGGAAGTTCACTTCACATTCAAGTTTCCTCTCTTGCTTTTCTCAAGAGGTTCCTTGATATCTTTAAATTGGCTTCAACCACAAGAACAAAAGGCAGCAAAAGCCTCCCTGTGTAAAGATGGGGAGGTTTTCACCTCAGAAAGACAGAGGAGGAGGCAGTTTTTAATATCCTTTTATATTTAGTGCAGGTTTGAGTGGTGAGAGTGAGCGTTGCGCTCAGCCTTTGTTCCATTTACCCAGTAGGAGCAGAAAGGGAACGTGTTGTCCTGCTGGGATCCCAGGGAAGAGTTGGCAGTGGTACCACGCAGCTCAAATATGTTGTTCACAGAAATACTCAGAGCAAGCACCAAGCAACAGCAATCACTGTGCCTTTTAGCTCTAGCACTTGGCAGCTCTTATCTGGACCAGATGTTGTCTTAAGTAAAAAGGAGATGCTGTTTTCCGGGGCAGGGGATATCTATTATTTTTCTGACATTAATGCTTGATGGATTCCTTATAAAAATAATGCCTTGTAGAATGTTAATAAATAGCTGTTTATTTTGACAGCAGTGTCAAGAGCATGCTAATGTGTTATTGTTTGTACTGTGGACACTTAAGACATATAAAGGGAGTTTGTATTGCTGGTTCCAGGGAAGCAGGAGGGTTTTGCTAGTGGTGGACCCAGTCCAAAGAATGTGCTTTACATATGGGTGTTTATATCTTGCTCTGTCTGTAAGAGTTCATTTGGTTGATGAAAGCTTGTTTGCTAGCACCCTAGGAGCTGGCAGGATGGTATTTGTACCATTGTCAATGGTGACAAAGGTTTCAGATGTTACAAAAGCTCTTAGATCAGAAGAAATGAAGAATTAATTACATTTAAATTTCTTCTAAATTCGTTTGTGCTCAAAAGGGGTCTGCCCTGTGGGCATTTGAATCTGAACTGGGCTCCTTGGTTTCTATGGCAGTGAATTTGATTGGAAAGGAGGCAGTTCTGTGGTAGATGCCAGTCTAACCACAGCAGTGCAGAGCTTAACATGGCCTGGAAAACTGGATGGTACCTTGGGTAAGGCAGCTCATGCAGTAGTTGCTGTTGGTATACAGCCACGTAGATGTGTCTGATAACTCAAGCTTCCTGCAGGTAGATCCCAAAACTCAAGTCCTGGGTGTAAAGTGTAAAATCCCTGGGCTAGAAATTGCTTCCTAAGAAGTCATCTCCTCTTTCATAGAACCATATGATCCCAGAGTGGTTTGGGTTGGAAGGGACCTTAAAGCTCATCCAGTTCCAAACCCCTGCCATGGGCAGGGACACCTTCCACTAGAGCAGGTTGCTCCAAGCCCCTGTGTCCAACCTGGCCTTGAACACTGCCAGGGATGGGGCAGCCACAGCTTCTCTGGGCACCCTGTGCCAGCGCCTCAGCACTCTCATAGTTCTCATCTGTGGAGCTGGACCTGCTCTACCGACATCATTCCTGCCTCTCAGCTGGTGATGGAGATGCTGCAGCCTACCCAGGCTGTCGGATGCAGTCCTGTACTATCCTCACTGCCTGGAAAGCTTCCTCCAAGGTACATTCATGGTCTCTCTGGCTTCAGTTTACTTTGTATAGAAACTGCAGTGGATGTGATGATACCACAGCTTGAGTATTCAGGTCGTTTGGATATACACATCTTCTGACTGCCTTAGCTAGTATATAATGCAGTGCATCCACTTCTAGTGTGCAGTGCTATTTCACTATCTGTAATATACATGGAAAGGGAAATCAGATCTATGAAGCAGACCCCTTTATTCATACAAAAAAAAGCCCTGAAGACATGTGAATACCAGCTCCTTGATGAAGGAACATCTTCTCAAATCAACACTCCTGCTGCGGCAAGTGCACAGTGTGTGGTGGAACCATCAGCGCTGTAAGGATGCGCCCCAGAGATACCATGTGTTACATGGAAATGTTGCCTTTCTTTGCTTTTATGATGCATTGAAACAATACTTCCTCTGGCAAGGTCATGGCACCCAGTCACACAGCAAGCCTTATCAACAAGTAGGCATATTAAATATGAAATGTTAGCTCTCATACGTGTGAGAATGTTTCTTAAGACAGCGTCGGAATTTATGTAGTGTTAGTAATAGGTGGATACATTTTCCACTAGCAACAGCTATAATAAAATCAGATTGCAGCTGAAACTAAATGCTAAATTGAATCATAAAAATTCAATCAAAATGAAGTGCTGGAGGACTCCCATCTAAGTCGGATTCAATTAAAGAAGCTGTTGAGGCCAGAGGCTTGAAGCGAAAGTGAAGGACAGGCCCATAATGTCACCTCTGGAGTCAACATTGAATGAGTTACTAGCCCTCGGAGGGAATGAATTCCCCTTAAATTCACACAAAGGAACAGCCTTTTCAGCTGGTGTTTCTGCATTATTCTGCCTGTCTGCATGCACAGTCTCAGGTTATTTTCATAGAATCATAGAATAGTTTGGGTTGGAAAGGACCTTAAGATCATCCAGTTCCAACCCCCGTGTAATTTTGGCTGTTTGGCACTGGTGCGAGGATGTGGATAGGGAGGATGTAGGCAATGAGTACTGAGATCCCTCAGGTCCTTCCAGCACTGGGTGCTCTGCTCACTTCAGGACAAAGCTCAGCACAGAAGGATGGAAAAAGAGGTTTTCTGCTCCAAAAAAAAAGGATGCTGAGAAAATCCTAGAATCCCAGCCTGGTTTGGGTTGGAAGGGACCTTAAAGCTCATCCAGTTCCAACCGCTGCAACGGGCAGGGACACCTTCCACTAGAGCAGGTTGCTCCAAGCCCCTGTGTCCAACCTGGCCTTGAACACTGCCAGGGATGGGGCAGCCACAGCTTCTCTGGGCACCCTGTGCCAGCGCCTCAGCACCCTCACAGGGAAGAAGTTAGAATCATAGAATCACAGAATAGTTAGGGTTGGAAAGGACCTTAAGATCATCCAGTTCCAACCCCCCTGCCATGGGCAGGGACACCTCACACTAAACCATGTCACCCAAGGCTCTGTCCAACATGGCCTTGAACACTGCCAGGGATGGAGCATTCACAGCCTCCCTGGGCAACCCATTCCAGTGCCTCACCACCCTCTCAGTAAACAATTTCTTCCTTAGATCCAATCTAAACTTCCCCTGTTTAAGTTTGAACCCATTACCCCTTGTCCTGTCACTAAAGTACATTCCTTATGTCTAATCTAAATCTTCCCTCTGTCAGTAAATGATCTTAATTCCATCTGAAGATGACACACGTGCCTTAGGGATGGGGCATCTTTACACAGGATACTGCTCCCACTGAACACTGTTTTGCCTCGGCTCCTACCAGTGCCTTGTAAGGAATGATGTCTGGCTTGCACAGGAGCAGTGTCTTAATTAATTAATGATTTAAACCTGTCATTTTTATTCCAGTGGGAATCTGGCAGGGTTTTTTCTATATGCTCCAATTTGGCATTTTCTTGCAGTTGTAAAATGTCTGGTCCAGGAATTTTCTGACTGGGTTTTTGCAACCAGAAACTGGTGACCTGCAGTGACCTGTCTGCGTTTGCATGTACGAGGGTCAGCTCAGTAAATCTTCCAGTCCTGAAAACGTTTCCAAGTGGTTGCAGAAATGGAGAGCATGAGCTCTGAATGGGGTTTTTTTACAGTGTTACCTTGCTTTGCTGTTGTCTGTAGCATTAAATCCAGAAGGAACGTTTCAGTTGATCCGTGCCATTTCCCCTCCTGAGATGATCCCTTTGCAAGGATTCTGAAGCTCTTATTTTCCATTCCATGTCAGGGCAGTAAAGCACTCCCCTGGCTCTGCTCTTATGTGAGTACGAAGATTTACTGGAGCTTTCTGACAACTCAATCTCAGTCCCAGTTAGGTGGAGGAGGGCTTCACTGTAGGGAGGTCTCAGTTGGCTGCGCTGCCATTTACCACTGTGTTTTTCCTGCTTTTCTGGTTGTCAGTCAGTTCTGCACACTTTCAGGTGCTTTTCACCCCTGGAGTAGAGCTGGGGCCCCTCTTTCTGGTAGGAAACCCACCCTTTTCCTTTTAATCAGGCTCTTTGACATGAAGCCTGAAACTGGTTTTGCTGGACCTCATCTGACGGGAGGCGATGGGAGCAAAACCAGGAGAAATCAAAAAGCTCAAACGTGATGTACTGGAGTATCCTGGCTTTACCTGTCCATGGAATCGGCTGCTCACAAACCAGAGGACACAGACATATAGAAAATAGCAGAGCACTTACAAGTAACAGTGGAGTTTGAGGGCATGTGGTAGAAAGAAGTGAAAAGAGGAGGGGGATGAAGCCATCCACAAAATGGACTTTGCTAACCAGACATGTTTGAATTAAGCCAGATGTTTCCTTGGAGGCAGGTTTTTCCAGAGCCACAACTCCTCTGTGTAACTTGAGCGACAGATGCCAGTTAAAGTGACTGTTTCCTCTGGAGGAAATGGCTTACTTTCTATGAAGGCCTGGCTATGTTCTTCCCTGCTCTATATGCCAATAATGATTAAAGCAGTGGATGATCACAGAATCCCAGACTGGTTTGGGTTGGGAGGGACCTTAAAGCTCAGCCAGTTCCAACCCCTGCCTCCTCTGGTCTTGCTCAAACAGCTCCACGTCCCTCTTGTGCTGCTGCCCCAGAGCTGGACATCGGACTGCAGGGGGGGGTCTCCCCAGAGCAGAGGGGGAGAATCAGCTGCCTTGACCTGCTGGTCACACTGATGGAAAGACTTCCTGGGCAGAAATCCTCCCCTGTCTCCACAGAGCCCATGCACTGCGCTGGGTGATGGTACAACTTGCCACAAAGCAGTCAGCACCTCTGCGTGCTCAATCAGGCTCAACCCAAGAAGAAAAACATCACTGTTGGACTTGTATCTTACACAGGGAATTCAGCATTGGGAACTTTCTGGGTTGCATCTGCACCCTGTTGAAGTCGGTGGCTGCAAGGTCAAACACGTCTGCGTGTGCTTGATGCCTGCACCGTAGTCCCAGAGCTGTGTGTGGAGCGGGAAGAACACCGCTGTGGTATCCAGCAGTGCTAATGATTCGGGTCATAGGGACCATCCCGGGGAAGAAAGATGAAGTTGCATTTTTCTCCAGTGATGATGGTGATGTCATGATATGGTAAACAAAGTATTGCTTCTTTTCTTCTTTTCCTCGCTCCGTTCCAGGAGCTAGGCAGGGTTTTCTGCCAGAAAGCTGACTTTTCTCCTGGCTGAGGCTCGAGGGCCCATCAGTGCTGAAACATCACTGGAATGTTCTGTCCTGCAGACACGAGGGAACAAAAACGTCTCTGGAGGAGGAAACAGTAACCCAAGAACTTCGGGGTTGTTCTTTCTGTACCTGTCACTGTTATTTGTTATTTCAGGCAACTCCTGAATTTATATAGTGCCTCTGAAAAGAGATGCTGAGCCCTGGGTAAGTGGACAAGCAGACTCTCAGCACCTCACTGTTCAATGGAAAGCGCTGTGACGGAGTGGAAGGTATAGCACTGAATTTACCAGGTCATGTAGCACCAGGTAGTGATGCTTTCAGTTCCTCCTTGGTGGAAAGCAGCTGTTTGGGGAGGTGAATATAAAGGCAGTTCGTTTACAATTAGTTTTTGTTGACTTTGCCAAAATGCCTTCTCCAAACAAAAGCATTTGCATGCACACATGATGCTCATCCACATGTGCACACACGACCGCATGCATAGTCTGGCATGAGCCTGCTCCAAAACACAGTTCTTCCTCTCAGGTTGGTACAACACTGCTGCCCCCAAGTATCCTGCTTGGGTTTTGGGTACCATGGTCCTGGTCTGTCCTGAACCTGACCCTCACAAAAGCTGTTTTCAGAGTACTTTTCCCACCAGTAATACAAACATCAGAAGACCTGGGATGAAGTCCAGCCTGGTGCCCTCTGCTCCTGCCGCACACCCTCTCCTGGCTGTGCTCCCTCACTCCTTCCTCCTCCTCCTTGCTCTCCGCTTGCTGCCCATGCTTTGGGATAAAGTGACTCAGTAGAGAATGGCAGAGAGTGAGGCTGACTCAGACACAGCCGTCAGTGCTCAGGAAAGGGCTCCGACTTCTTGGAACCTCCATTTAGTGTCCTCTAACTATGCCTAATATGGCCTTGAATCTACTTCTGGTTTTATGGAAACTCTGTGTGGCATTAGGCTGGGTGAAGCAGGAGGCTCAGGACAACAGTGGAGTTCATCCTGGGACAGACTGTGAACCCGTGGGACTTCTGCACTGCAGGGTTCCAGAGGCCTCAAGATCCATAAATCAGGGAATGTGGGTCACTATCCCATTTATAGAGCCAGCCTATCTTTGTCTTCCCAGCAGTTCCCAGTGAAAAGGGGCATTTGTAAGCAGGGGACGAGGCACTGAAATGCCAGTGGTGTTTCTTGTGAGGCTATGAGGTGCAGGAGGAACCCAGGAGTCAAATAGGGATGAATCCCAAATACGTGCGCGTTTCCTCACTGTGTTTGCTGGCAGCTGTGGGTGTGCTGCTATCCACCAGGGAGGTGTGAGCATAGCAGAAACCAACCCCGCTCCTGAGTCAGATGATTTTGGGATGGGGAATCTTGTTTTCATGGAGAAAACTGAAACTGGCCCCTGACAAGTGCAGCGCCAAGAGAACTCTGTTTACTCGCACATCTTCACGTCTTCAGCTTCTGAATGTGGAACAGGCATGTTAAAGAGGAGGGTTTTGGTCAAAGCCTCTGTGTGTTTGTGCTTAGGGTGGAGAAGCTGAAGCTGATTATGCCTCGCAGTGTTTTTTCATGTTCTATAGCTGCAGAGTAGCAAAATGAAATCCATTTCTCTGTCAGTATATATGACAGCACTAATTCACCCTTAGGTACCTCCTCAGTCTTGTGCTGGGTCAGTGGTTGGATTTGTACTGCCAGATTCAGACATAGCTTAGATACACGAAGTTAACTCAGCTTCCTGTCCTGCAGCTAGACAAGTGATGTGTCCACATCCTAATCCCCACAGGTAGGTCCTAGCACCCTCCAGGCTTTAAGCATTGCCCAGCCTGGCCTGTGTGGGGTCCTGCCTGCTGCCTGCTCTGTTTGGCAGGGGTGGGGGGCAGCAGATGGTGCTCTTGGACCATTACTGGGTGTGCGAGCTATGGGCACTGTTGGGGAGAAATGAAGGCTTGGGCACGCTGCGCTCTGGTTTATTGTGGAGGAGGCTGCTGCGAGCAGCAAAGTGCTATCTCCTCTGCCTAAACCTCGGTGGTTAATAATTGGGTCTGCAGCATGCTGTTCCCTGGCAAATAATGGTTTGCCTTAATGTTGCGCCCCTTAAGTGCAGTCTTCCAGTGCATAAAGGGGCCTACAAGGAAGCTGGAGAGGACTTTTTACAAGGGCCTGTAGGGACAGGACAAAGGGAAATGGATTTAAACTGAAAGAGGGGAGATAGAGATGAGCTCTTAGGCAGAAGTTCTTCCCTGTGAGGGTGCTGAGGCGCTGGCACAGGGCGCCCAGAGAAGCTGTGGCTGCCCCATCCCTGGCAGTGTTCAAGGCCAGGTTGGACACAGGGGCTTGGAGCAAGCTGCTCTAGTGGAAGGTGTCCCTGCCTGTGGCAGGGGGTTGGAGCTGAATAAGCTTTAAGGTCCCTTCGACTTAAACCAGTCTGGGATTCCATGATTCCAGAGAGCCCTGATAGCCAGCACACAGACAGTGACCTTCTCCCTTTGAGGACTTGTGTCTATGGCATGAGATCAATGTTACCAGAGCTATAGGGCTCACTGCTGAAAAGCAGCAATCTATTGTATGATAGAAGAAACTGTGTTAAGAAAGGAGAGCTATTTCTTGGGATAATGTCATATTAAAGTAACCCCTTTCACTTTCAAATATTTGAATTATAGACCAGAAAACCAAAGTAGAAAAGTCAAGGAGAGTGACAAAACCCTCCAGAAGATATTTTGGGTGGGTTGGGCCTTTCACATTCAAGCTGAAACAGGGCCAGGGTGGGAAGTCTGAAAAACTCAGACTGAAAAATACCCCTGGAGTTTATTAATCAAACCCATTTTCTCTTCTCCTAGGAAAACCACAGCTAAAACCATTAATCTGTATCAAATAAGAGCCTCTCAGTCAGCCAAAAGCATGAAATGAACCCGGGGATGCTATTTGAAGTGTGTAGGTGGCATGCTTAGATACTTGTATTTACCTTCCTACTCCACTGAGTATATAAAACAATTTAGAGGTGTGCTAGAAATAGATGGAGAATGGTCAATACATGAAAAAGCTGAAATTGGTTTAAAAGGAAGAAAGGAAAGGAAAGATCTGTAAGGAAAGGAATGGCTCCCTGTTGAAAACTGATGGAAGCTCCATCATTTGGATCATTTGAAACCAGGCTACACACTTCACTAAAATATATGCTAAGGGAAACAGCTGTAGGTTTGTTCCCCCAAGGAGGGGCAAGACGACCTAATATATCTTCTTCATTTCATTTCTCATTTCTAGGCTTCAAATCGTGTAGACAAACCTTGAAATATAACCTCCAGTCTGCTAATTCCTTCCTTTCTTCCTGTCTAGGGAGAGATGTTGAGTTGAAGGCAATTGCCCAACATTTTGGACTATTATTTTTAGCTTGGTTTCCTAAGGAAATGAAGCTTATGTGAACATAGTGTCACCGTGTCTGCCTGCCAGGCCCTTCTCTTTCCTCTTCCCCCAGGAAGGTCTTGGCCAAATTTCAACAAAACTTAAGATAGGGCAGGGGACTAGGAAGATGTTAACAGTTCTTCAAGATGTAAAGGTAGAGGAAGCTGCAGGGAGAAGGAAGTGCATATAGCATCATCAGACAGATGCATTGAAGGTTGACCTGGACTTGACAGCTGAGAGTTCACAGTGAGCTCAGCCCAGAGGCACGAGCTCCAAGAAGCTGGCGTCCCTGGCAAGGCAGGTCCGTGGGTTAGCTCGGAGATGGGGCTGTGTTGGGACCATTTACTGGAGGAACTGGAAGGCAAAGGCGCCTTTGCGTGGCTGGCCCTGCTGTGCTAGCGCTTTCCTTCCTGTTTGCATTGTCTCCCTGGGGCGTGCTGGGGTGAGCCCTGACAACGGGGCTCTGCTGCACGGCCTACAGAACCTTCTCCCTTCTCACAGGAGGGCTTTTTCCCCTCATCCTCCTTTGAAGTGCCCTCTCCCCCCACCCGAGGAAGCTGATGTCATCGGAGGATGGGAGGCCGAGGCTGCTCCCGGGCAGTTCCCACCTTCGGAGGAAGGAAGTTCCTTGGGGCAGTGCTGTTTATCTGTTGGCCCCCAGAGAGCTGGAGCGAGAAGTGATGTGGCTTTCTAAAAGCCATGGGGTTTAGATTTCCCCCTCTCCTCCCCGTGCTCGCTGTGCTTTCATTGTGCAGGTGGCTGCCTGGGGACAGCCCATTGATTGCAGTGTCAGAAAGCCGAAGCCTGGCGCCTTAATGACTTTTACACCTTGCTGGTGGAATTCGCTGGGCTGAAACACAAAGCCCCATGCAAGCTAGTTTCTGTGGCTTGATTAAGGAAGAAAAGCTCAACAAACAACACCCCCCCTCCCTCCAGGATTAGTGAGGGCAATGAGCCAATGCAGCTCTGCAAGAAGGAAAAGGTGGGACTTGCTGCTCGAGAGGATGCGAAGGAAGGGGCCCTGGCCACAGCCTTGAAGCCCTGTTAAACAGAGCACTGGAATCACCCGTTATGTTGGAGAGGAGCTAATTAGACCAGAAAGGATGGAGAGGATCTCAAACTGTCCTGAAGATACTTACAGGTTATTTACACAAGGCTGCAGAAGAGGACAGGGGAGAGAAATTCATCTTGCCCCATCTGATGCCCATTTGCAGTGACTGGTGGTGTATATCTGGCATGGAGTGGTTCAGAGCAGCCCTCCCTGTAAGGTGGCTCTGGCTGTGTTGCATCAGCCACCTGATTACTGCAGGTGGAAGCCAGCCTGTGAGCAGACATCAGGTTTACCTTAGGCAAACGTTAAGCAGTGGGAGGCAAAGATGAATTGCACATCCTCAACATGTCCAGTGCACCTTGTCTGCGATCTCCAAATAGAATCATAGCATCAACAAGATTGGAAAAGACCTTTAAAATCATCCAGTCCAACCTTTACTTCAGGACTGCCAAGACCACCACTAACCCATGGCACTGAGGCCTCGTCTCCACGGTGTGTGAACACTTGCAGGGATGGTGTCTCCAGCACTGCCCTGGGCAGCCTGTTCCAATGTCTGAGAACCCTCTGGGGAAGGAGTTGCTCCTAATATCCAGTTTAAACCTCCCCTGGCACAGCTTGAGGCTGTTTCCTCTTGTTCTATCTCTTGTTCCTTGGGAGCAGAGACCAGCCACCTCCTTGATCCATCCTCCTTTCCTCCTCAACCCAGATTTGAGTCTAGGTTAAAAGAAACACTTTCTGCCTTCACATTCCCAGAGCGTGGTGTAGCTATGACCTCGGGGAGCCATCTTACAGCCTGTTCTGCCCACAATAGGCAGGACCAAAGCCCTTGAAGTCCAATTCTAAGCCCCCACATGAAGCAGAAGCTTGCCACTGATGTGCCCAGAAGCCCAGGAGTGACTGCATGTCATCACAGAGGATGGGGATCGTCTCCAGCAAGAAACTCACTTTGCAGCTGAGAGGACGGGTGTCAGTCAGGAATGCGCTGTGTGATGGGCCAGCCTCTGCCAGTGGTTCCCCCCTCACCACACTGTGTCTCGGTGTCCTTTTAGCTATTGAATGCTCTGATCCTTCTTTAGCCTTCCTCTATCCCAGGTAAAGACCTCAGAGAATTCAGCATTGGTCTCTCCAGCAGGAGGAATGTGCTGACACACAGATATCACCGCACCGGCAACCTACGCTGGAAACACAGTTATTCGAGCCAAGAGGTTTCTTTTGCTGGTGCAGTTTATCAGAGCTACCCAAACGAAATTAGATATACTGCAGCATCCACACCAGGGCTTTTTGTTGGCGTAGCTCTCTCTTGTAGGGATGATGTGTTTGTCTTTTCACACTCTGAGCTGACATAATGAGGCTTGCAAAACTTCCTTGTGTAGGCTAGCCCTAGCAGAAAAGGGGTCAGCTTGCTTCAGGAGCACTTCCACGCACCAGTGAGAATTGCTGTTGTCTTGAGGTAGTACATTACACGTGTTTTCCACCCTTGTAAAAGATTTCCCACAGTGCAGAGAAAAAATCAATCCTAAAAGCCCTGTTTTGCCCAGTCATTTGTGTTGATCTATTATACCTTGGGGGGTGTGTGTGTGTAGACCTTGTTCACAAATTGCCATAACACAGATTTGGGGGTTGGTGAAACAAGTACATGGAATTTATTTGCCGGTATTGAGATGGATGAAGAAGTGTGGAAAGAGAGCATCATCATGATGGTTGTGCTTGTGTCAATCTGTTAATTGGATAGGCTGTGTAAAAAAATCAGGAGCAATTTGTTGTTTAATGGAGCTCTGAATCAGTGTGTTTAAATTATCCACTGTGTTCCTCTTGAGCAGGTTGTATAAGAGGGATCTTTAGTCCTTTTGCTGAAGTGTGCAAGTACTGCTGAGAAGAAACACAGCAGTGGCTGGTGAAGACACGTAATGGTCCACATCAGCAAAGGAAGAACACGTCTGGGACCAGTGTGATTGGGAAAGGGGTTGTCACTTTGTGTAAGGGGCAAAAAGTACTGCAGGAGGATGCCAGTAATGGTGTCAGGGAGACATCATGCCTCCTGGGTGAAAGCCAGCATATCAACTGCAGTGTTTCTGGTCTGTGGATAAAGAGAGCATCCTTGCTGACCAAGGTGCCCCATAAGCTGGAGCCCTGGCTGGATGGCCTTTACACAGTTGCATGACGGGAGATGAGGTTTTCTGGCTCCAGTCAGAGCCCTCCAAACATTTCACAGGATGGCCCAGGTCGTTATTCGCATCCCTTTAGTCCTTCTTTCTTTTCATGTGACCAAGCAGCTCCGTGAAGGCCACCAGCAAGGGCTCTGAGGACCGCAACTGGCACTCCATGGTGAGCAGCGTCAAGCCTAGAAGCCGAGTGGGCAGCCTTTGTATTCTGAGATAGAGTGGTTATTTAGATAACATGCTACTGAATGGAAAAAGTTTATCTCCCCCTCTGCAGACATAGTTTCGGGCTAACTAAATTATACTCAGCATGGGTATTTAGGCTCAGTTCTGCAATATAACATTGCACCCTGAGGAATGGTGCCTCCCAGTTTGTTGTGATATTAATCTTGGAAGCAAAACAAAATCCTTTACAAAAGATCAATTTAGTGCATCTCCTTTGTCTTGGCAGAAGACAAATAGGAGCTGCAACATCTGGTTTTGTGAAGGGATAGTACTTTTCCACCCTTGGTTTTCTCTGGCAGCTGCGCGCCGCATGAAAGGCTGAAGTCAAGTACTTGTCGGTGGTACCCTGACACTGAGCAGGATAATGGGCCTTGGAGATGAGCTTAATATTTCAAAGCACTGGGCAGATTTTAATCATCTTTGCCATTATTGCCCTTAGCCCACCAACGAGGGTGGATAAGCCATGGGGAGAAATACAGAATCCTGCAAACACTTTCATTTGGCAGGAAAAAAAACCCTGTTAGAAGTAGTGGCTGAAAGAAGAATCCCCCCCAGATTCGAATGGGAAATGAAACTTGAATGCTCAGTAGGGATGGGAATTAATCACAGGGGGGAAAATACCAAGGGAAGTGCTGGCTTTTCGCCGTCTCTTGATGTCTTAGATGAAAAAAAGTTGTTCTTCTGTATGAGATGGAGAGATATGTATTGGTCAAACATAAGCAATTGGCCTCGATTCAGGCACAACTGAGTGAAATTAAAGCTTTTTTTGATATAGAGAAGCCAGACCAGACTCTTCTTTGTAGAGCTTTAAGCTCTATAAATCCACAATGCTAACTATTTTCCCTACTTTATCTGAGGAAAATCCCAAAGTGGCAGATGATACAAGTTGCCCAAGGCCAGAGAAGAAATTAATGGCAGCATCAAGAGCATAACTCAAGATTTCCTGGCTTTCTGCCTGGTTCTCTAAGTGCAGCCCTGCGAGAGATGCTGATGCTGCAGGGGAGAGCCTGAGCCTCTCACTGTCTGCTCCGCCTTGGTGCTGCCAGCATGGCCCAGCACCTGAAGGGGAGTTTGCCACCAGCATGCAAGCACTGGGCATTCTTGTGCAGCTACCTTGGCTCTGAAGGTTGGAGGAGGGACCTCAGACTCTTCTATGTGCAGACCTCTCCTCCTCATGGGGTCACTGCCCAGCATCCTTAGGACACTCCTGTGTTTGCCTACAGGAACTGCAGGAACAAGCAGAGGTCACAGCCAGGATGAGGGGTTGCTGCTGGGGAAAGCGTGAAGGGTGAAGGAAAGTCTCCCCATGCAGGTTCAGATACTGGAGTCATGATGCAAAAGAGGAAGAAGGGGCTGAGAGGGGCAGTGGTGAGAGCCCTGACCCTGTGTCAGCAAATGGGTTGAGTATATCCTTAAAAATACATCCTGCTGAATCCCATTAAACACACTTCATGCCACACAAGGGCTAAGGGCTGTGCTGAACCAAATTGGCTTGCGTAAATGTAGGGCTGTGCATCACTCGAGATGTCACCTAGAATAGAGTAGATAAGATCAGCTATTTCCTTGGTACATCTAGAAATAAAATGGTTTTTTTTCCAAGAGAAATAATATTCCAAACATCAGAAAAACCCCACCAGGAAACAGCACATCAGGAAATCAGACAGACAGGGTATTTTTGTGCTTGTGAGCTGATGTGCCCCATTCATAACAATTTACCAGCACCGACTGCATCTTGGTTCTGTCAGGCCTGGTGACTCTCATGTGGTGATGCTACTGCCAGAAAGGTGCTAAGTGGGGATGAGTAAGGACTGGACCCACCAAAGAGATAAGCTGTGCCCAAGGTTTGCTCATGTTTGGGCTTCAGTTCAGCGTGGCCTTCTGATTTAGCTGCTGTGCTGGCGGGGAAGTGACTACCATGGCTTAAGGCTGGGTTGGAAACATTCCAGCAGTAAGTGATGTAAATGTTGACCGTGGGTTTTCACTGGGATACCTGATATACAGCCCTGCAAACATTCAGCTCTCTTTTGACTACCTGAAAGCTTCAGGGAGCGAGTTCATGCCTCTTTACAGAAGTTCCTCATGCATATGTGAGAGTAGGTCTTACCTTAATATATTACCTTTGGATTTTTTAGATGGAAAGCAATATAAGATGTTATCAGATGCACCTCATCTCCTGTGTTGCGCTGGGACTGTGTTCCTACAAAGAAGGCAGCTTTTCTGTCCTGCTGGGGTGAGAGCCCATCCCAAATCCAAACAGGAATTTATGTCTTTTAAAAATGGTTAGATCAAGTCATGAACCTTTGAATAGGGTCCTTCAAAGGTTTCTTTCAAGGCTCTTTCTTTGAAATGCAATTCTCCCTTTTTCCTTGAAGTTTCTATTCCAAGGTCCCTCTAATCCTCAGCAGCTGATAAGAGCAGGAATTGCTGGAGGGGATGTCCCGGCAGGCAGGCACCTGTGAGAGCAGCAGGTGAGACAACCTGGAGTCACACTGGGGCTGGAAAGTCCCATCCCCCTTGCACAAAGGGGAGAAACAGGCTTGCAGCTCACAGATGCGTACAGCAGGCTCCTGGTGCTCTCTCCTGCTCACTCATCTCTATTGTCCATCCCAAAACATTCCAATTCCTGGTGGAGTCTCCGAGGTGATGACACTGTAATAAACCATATTGTTCTTTCCAGGATTCTTTAGGTGTGAATGATGGGATAGATAAGGAGAGGTGTTGGGGGCTAGTGTGTGGTGGTGAAGGGGATCAGCATTCCAAACTGGGCAGGAGAGAGGGCAGATGTGGGATGTGAGGTCAAGAGCCATATAACCCCAGACTGGTTTGGGTTGGAAAGGACCTTAAAGCTCAGCCACTTCCAACCCCTGCCACAGGCAGGGACACCTTCCACTAGAGCAGCTTGCTCCAAGCCCCTGTGTCCAACCTGGCCTTGAACACTGCCAGGGATGGGGCAGCCACAGCTTCTCTGGGCACCCTGTGCCAGCGCCTCAGCACCCTCACAGGGAAGAGCTTCTGCCTAAGAGCTCATCTCAGTCTCCCCTCTGGCAGGTTAAAGCCATTCCCCTTGTCCTGTCCCTACAGGCCCTTGTCCCAAGCCCCTCTCCAGGTTTCCTGCAGCCCCTTTAGGCACTGGAGCTGCTCTAAGGTCTCCCCTTCAGGAGCCTTCTCTTCTCCAGGCTGCCCCAGCCCAGCTCTCTCAGCCTGGCTCCAGAGCAGAGCTGCTCCAGCCCTCGCAGCATCTCCATGGCCTCCTCTGGACTCTCTTCAACAGCCTCAAATCCTTGTGTGTTGCCCCAGAGCTGGATGCAGGACTGCAGGAAGAGCCTGCTTGAACACAATCCTAGTCCCTAATGCTTTTAATGGATTCTGCCTAACCCATTACCTAACTGCTAAGAGAAACTAGACCTGTGGAAGTGGAGGATTACGGATTCTTTAGGTTAATCCTGCAGATCCATGGAAATGTGTCTCCATGGTACTGCTGAGCTGCAGTGTCCCAGGCTGGAAGAGGGCAGCATATCCTCACGGGTCAGGAAATGCTGTCTTGGACTGGAAGCTGCAAAATCAAATTGCACAAAGAAGATATTGAAGGCCTCTGTTTCTCAGTCCTTTTGGAGAAAAAGCAGCAGCTTTCTGTAAGCCAGTTATTCAGTGAGAGGGTGGTCAGGCTCCTTTTTTATGTGTTTTAACCTTAAAGATCAGGCAGGAAAAGCCAGTGAGATGCTGTCTGAAACTGCTGCAGTGAAAACGCGGAGCTGTTTGCTTGTGGTGTGCTGTGTTCTCCCTGTGACCTCTGTCAAGTCACACAGAATCACCCTAAAGCTCATCCAGTTCCAAACCCTATCACAGGCAGGGACCCCTTCCACTAGAGCAGCTTGCTCCAAGCCCCTGTGTCCAACCTGGCCTTGAACACTGCCAGGGACGGGGCAGCCACAGCTTCTCTGGGCACCCTGTGCCAGCGCCTCAGCACCCTCACAGGGAAGAGCTTCTGCCTAAGAGCTCATCTCAGTCTCCTCTCTGGCAGGTTAAAGCCATTCCCCTTGTCCTGTCCCTACAGGCACTTGTAAAAAACCCCTCTCCCATTTCCCATTCTCAGGTGCCACTGGAGCTTGAAATGAATTGTATTATTTTATGGCAAAATAGCTTATTATCCTTTACCCATCCCCAGCCCCACTTCCGCAGTTCTTGGTGGAATAACCAGGCATGTCATGGGCCAAAGCAGGGTCAAAGCATTACCTTTCCTTTCAAACAACGTTGCCTCGACCCTGTTGTGTTCAGCGTTTTCATTTATTGCTCTTGAAGCCGAAACACATTCCAGATGTGATTTGCAAGGGCTCCCGCAAGGTCACAGCCAAGTGGAGGTGCTGTGGCTGGCCTGTGGTGACCCCGAGGTGTCCAAGATGGGGGGGCCCGCTCCCTGCTGCTGCATGACCGGGGGGCTGTCACTGTAGATAAATCCTGACTTCTCCTGTGCTGAGAGAGGGGCTTCTCCATCCTTTGGGAAGAGAGGAATGTGGGGTTTGCAGGCGGCTCTGCCATCACCTGCTTCGCGTTGTGATGAGTGCGCTGAAGGCAGAGGGTGCACAAAAGGTGCCTGTCCCCTTGAAGGGGGAAGTTTGTGCCTTGGGGAAGGGACAGCAGAGAAGATGAAGGAGGTCTGCAGTGCTGAGGGGAAGCGGTCCCAAACCATTGCATGGGTCTTGTATTCCTGTGCGGGATCTTTTTCTCTTCTTAGATGAAGGAAAAGGAAAAGTAAAGAAAGAAATGACTTCCTTGATGATCTCATTCACCTCTCAATCCTTTAAGCTCACCAAACCTAAGTAACAACACTGGTGTCTATTAAAAATAAATGGTTGTTTTTTCTGCTACTGTTCCCTGAGGACAAATTCAGGCTTAAAGCATAAAGACAACATAAATTCCCCTTTTCAGTGTGAGTGAACCAATAGCTTGATTTGCAAAGGTCCAAGTGCAAACAGGAGCGGGTACCACAGAAAGCAAATTCCTGTTCCTAGAAACACTTCCTCAGGTGTCACTTCGGCACAGAGCTGCCACATCCCTGTTTGTGGGACTGAAACCCAGGCACAGTGTGGTTTGGTATTTAAGATACCTAGAAGGACTTTTTCGTCCAAGAGCTTCTCTACTTGCCGTTTGAATGCATGGAAATGTGTTTTTTCCTACTACATCCATGGCAGAAAGTCCCACTGCTTCCCTGTGTGCTGTGTGTATAGGTGTCTGCTTTTGTCTGATTTGGAAGCTAGACAAATCTCCTTTTGCCATGTGGAAACCCTCTTCAATATAACCCCAGGCTGGTTTGGGTTGGAAGGGACCTTAAAGCTCATCCAGTTCCAACTCCCTGCCACGGGCAGGGACACCTTCCACTAGAGCAGCTTGCTCCAAGCCCTGTCCAACCTGGCCTTGAACACTGCCAGGGATGGGGCAGCCACAGCTTCTCTGGGCACCCTGTGCCAGCGCCTCAGCACCCTCACAGGGAAGAGCTTCTGCCTAATGTCTAATCTAAATCTACCCTCTTTCAGCTGTTTTTGACCTATTTTCACTGTTTTGAGCAGGTAGATGGCCATAAGTTTCCAAGTTTTGGGTTAGTTCACAAAACCTGGGGTAAGTTCTGCTTATTTAAGCCATATCCGGACGTTTTTTTTCTGATGGCCATGCTGCGCCATCAGTTTTGTGGGCTGAATAGAGGAATCCTTGAGTCACTTCTGTGACCTAGCAGTGTTCATGCTCCCCATTTCTTTAGTATCACAGCGATCTCCAGCTGAAGAAAACCCTAAAGCCCAAGAAGTAGCTCTGGTTGCTCTGAGTAACTCGTCTCGAGTCCATGGTCAGAACATCTCACCACAGCTGATGTCTGCAGACAAATCCTATCCAGATATATGCTCATTCCAATCTTTGTTTTATCCTTCACCTATGAATTGTGTTTTCATTCCCTTAAAACTGCTTTTTTCTTCTCTTTTCCCAAACCAGTCCTGACTTGGTGACACAGAAATACAGCACTGCTGGCATCAGGGGAGGTTCTCCAGATGATTCCCCTACCAGCAATGGTCAGCAATGTGGCCACCAGGTACGTGCTTCATGGCTGAGGACTGTGGGCTGCTCCTTGGGACACTCCTGGGCACTGCTGGGTTTTAACCTCCGGGGTATTTTCCATCTCTGCCTCACCTCTCCCCTGCCACTGCTCCTTGCAGCACATTTGTGAGTTCACTGCACAGTTAAAGGGTTGAAATGACCCCAAGTGATGGGGACTGGGGAACTGCTGCGGCCTCTCAGGAGTGAAATACGGCTTTGTGTCTGCAAAGAGGTTAAAGCTGCTCCCCAGCAAGAGCAACGGAAGGAAATGCCCTGTAGCTAAGTTTCATTTCGGTGTACAGTATGAGAACATGTGCAACCCATTACAATAAAGCTCTTGCTGGAAAATGCCTAACCTATGCACTGTAAAACCTAATTAAGGGATTCCTTCAAAACAAAGTTCCCAACCAGTATCAAGGAGTGGATAATGAGAAGCTGCTTTGTGTAATCCAACACTTTATCTTTAGGCCTTCGGGGTGTCCATGGCCAGGGTTTGTCCCTTGTTGTTGCTGAGGCCTTTATTGTCATAGCGGGCCCCTCTGGTGCAAGAGCAATTCAACCATCTCTTGTAAAGTTGACTGGCTCCACTTAGGTTTCCTGATGGATACAGCTGCCTGTTCCTCAGAGAGATCGGCTCACTGTGACCTTAGGGAATGTTAGAGGGACAGTGTGCAGGGATCTGTGGCCAGTGCAGCCAAGCACTGAAGGCAGCACCCATCATACATGTGATGAAATCATTGGAGGGCAATGGAGACAGCATCACTTCCAAGGGGGGTTTCCCCAGCAGAATGGAGGAGGACAGGAAGAAATGGGAATGCTGAAGGTTGTCCTTCTCTGAGCTCTCCCCCAGCCTACTGCCTTCCACTTTGCCAGCTGACATTAGCTTCTGCAGCGTGGGTGGAAAGGGTGCAATGGTCTTCCTTAATACTTGCAAAGGAGCAGCTCCCAGGGGACAGCAGCTTTCAGGTTGTTTCCCAGTTTAGCAGGCAATAGCTGTGCAGAGCCCTTCCGCAACATGACAGCATGTGCACCATCCCTGCAATCATGCAGGAACTGTTGTTCACAGTAACTACCCTTCTCCACGTGGGCAGCCAAATGACCTTCCCCCTGCTGATGAATGGTGCTCGGTGTTATCAAGTCTCCACTTAGTTTTGGTCTCTTTTGTTTTAGTAGGGCCAATCCCAGTGCAATAACCACCTAATTCCTATGTGTCCTTCTGTGGACAGACTCCATCCAGCAGCTCTCAGCTCCTCACTTTGTCCTCCTGTCCTTGCTCTTCAGAGCCTTTGAGGAACTCCCTTCCTCTTCACTTAGAGGAATCTGAGGGGTTGGTGTATGGTCGAAGACATCCTCAAGCCCATCTGAAGTAGAAAGGTGATGTTTAATAAGCTGAAACTTGCTTGGGACTTTACGGGTGGACCTATGCCAAGCACATGTTGCAGGCAGTGAACAAGGACAGGCCAGGTAACCTGCAAACACCTTTCTTGCCATGAAGGTCACAACATTATAAGAATCACGGGTTCAAACTGAAACAGGGGAAGTTTAGATTGGATCTAAGGAAGAAATTCTTTACTGAGAGGGTGGTGAGGCACTGGAATGGGTTGCCCAGGGAAGTTGTGAATGCTCCATCCCTGGCGGTGTTCAAGGCCAGGTTGGACAGAGCTTTGTGTGACATGGTTTAGTGTGAGGTGTCCCTGCCCATGGCAGGGGGGTTGGAACTGGATGATCTCAAGGCCCTTTCCAACCCTAACTATTCTATGATTCTATGTAGGCAAAGCCAACAGGAGCAGAGGCTGACCCTCTGTTACCACTATCTGCATCTCCCCCCTCCAGCCCAGAAGCTGAGCCCGAGAGCTAAGCTGGGGTTTACGGTATCTGTAATTAGTCTTTTTATGGTGTGCTCATTTGCAATATTCTAGGTAAAGATCTGTCAGTATTTCCATTCTATCCCCTTCTGTTTCCAGGCCTTTATAACCTTTATAACCAGGCTATAAAAACACACCGCGGGGCAAAGCTTGCCACATAAATTCTCAGCAGAGAACCTCTTTTTGTTTTGGTTTTGCTTTGTTTTGCTCTGTCACTTATAAACGTGACTTGGAAATGTGCAGCAAATAGAGAAAAATTCAGGTGGCTTCTTCAAGCCTGTGTTTAACCAGGGTTCACTTTAGCAGAGGCATAGTGCAAAAGGGGGTTCATTTCTGTGGCTTTTGGGTAGCCTAAAAAATGAAGCTTACTGTAAATGAACTGAAAGCCTATCTGTAAACTGGCACCTGGGTTTAGAGCTCTCTTCACTGCACAAGCAGTGCTGGAATCACTGCTACAGGGCAGTTACATTGCTCTGCCTTCAGCTCTGCTAGTGCACATACAGACTTAGATGCAAAGTCTATATCCAATGCTCAGCTTTTCTATTTGCGCATCCAAGGAAGGGCTAAATTTTAGGCAAAATTAGGTTAGAAATACATGGTTTGGTGAAGAAATAGAGTGGGGTTTCAGTAGGGATTTGGGATGGATGAGGGTTTGACCACGTTGAAGTGGCTACGGGCTGATGATCTTCCCTCATTTTTGGTGTGGCTGGAAACAAAAGTTGATGTTGATGCTGAAGTTTTCCTGTAAAGAAACAGGATATGGCACCCTGCTTGTATTCTGTGAGAAATGCAGTGCCAGGAGTTTTATGGCATTAAAGCACGAAACTGTACCCATCAGGCAATATAAGCAATTCTCTCACTTGGTGCTGTGTAAACGGCTTTCTCTGCTTCCAGGAATTAGAGGTGGATGAGCTGCAGCATCTGCCTGTTTGTTACCATGCTGGTGCTGTGCTTAACGTCACCCTGCCACATCCAGCCAAGTGACAAGAAAGAAACCTCTCTCCTGTCAGAGACTCCTTCGAGGGAAACACCAAAGGACTAATTGGCTTCAGGGGCTCAAGATGAGTTCTGTGCAGCAAAGGCCAAGTTTTGCAACCCCTTCCCTCCATAAAATAGAAAGTACTGATTTATCTCCCTCAAGAGCAAGGGCTACAAAATCTGCTCCTCATCTTCTTTTGATGATTTTGCGGTATGTTTCTCTGATGCTCAGTCTGATCCTTTTAATTTCAAAAGCTTTAATCAAAACCTCCTAACAATACATTCACTTGCTGGTTTTGCGGTTTCCATTGAATTCTGATTGCTTTTTTGTTTTAAAGGATGCTTGCATTAAGATGCTACGGCTTCTGTTGGAGTGATTCATTAATATACGCCTGGGGATGGCACAACCCCACTCAGATTGAAGCTTTGTGTTGACAGGCCACTAAAATAATACCCTGTGTGTGACTTCCCAGGGAGTAAATAGAGCTTTTACCAGTGAGACCTTAAACCCTTACAGTATTGTGCTTAGTTAAGGCCTGGAAGCTCATAGGTATAACACAGAGTTGTTGTATCAAACAGGGCTGTTGAACACTGTGTTTCTGCTGACAGCTTCGAGGTGGAGTTTGGGTTCCCTTTCTCATATCAATTTGTAGGGGTGTGCAATTAAAGCAGGGCGAGCTGCTGCCAGGTGAATTAAAACAATGGGATGTGGTTTTCAGGTTTAATGACGGGATTAAGTGAGGGGGAACCACTTTAGCAGGAACGCTGCATGCAGACAGAGGAGAGCAGCCTCATGTGATTGCGTTCAACTGGGCTTTACTAGAGGCAGTTGGCTGGTGTCTCCGAGAGCTGGTCTGCTTGCTGCCCTGAATATAAAACCTCTTGAGTAACTGCCTTCGTTTTATTAACTGGAGCACAGATCTGATTGCAAAAGTCCGAACAATGCAAAAGATCAACAGTTTATGCAGTATGAAATCACAGCTTCTTCCTTTCACTGGGGCTCTGCAGGGTCACAGCATCTCGACAAACACATGAGTCAGTTGAAGCTGTATTATCTTTGCAAAATTGACTTTTGGCATTTGTTTCTCTAGGATGAAAAATATCATTCATTTCCTCCAAGCTCCCCTCTAGAGCCTCTTTGCCAAGAGCCATGGCCAGCATGGAGAGGGAAGCAGATTTATTTAGGAATAATAAGTCTGTCTTAGTAGATCAAAGTGCAGCAATTCGATGACAAAAGGAGGGGTCAGGTGAGCCTGGGTCCAAATGAATGTCACGTTTTAGCATGGAAAGGAAACAGGTGGTAAACAGTTCTTAAACGGGATAATAAAAATGGTCATGAAAGTTTATTTTCTTTTCAGCCTTATAATGATAGGGAAGGCTATTCCAGGAACTGCAGGAGAGGATTTAGGAACTAGGTACAGGGCTCCTGCAAGGGCATATGCAAAACTGCAGGTGCCTGCCTGCAACCTAATATAATGGTTGGACTTGATGATGTTAAAGGTCTTTTCCAGCCTGGTTGATTCTATGGTCCTATGAGTCTATGCTCTGCACCAGGTGTGTGCTCAGGTGCGAGGGGTTGTCCTGCAGGAGATCGCTCACAGGGATTTAGGGCAGCTGCTGAGTTGTGAGACAGGGATTAAAGTGTGCTGAGAGCTGTCATGTTCCCTGAATGTGGCTGCTGTGCATGAAGGGGTCATAAGTAATGCACTTATGAAGGGCCAGGTTTGTGCACCTGTGATATGAACCAGCACAGGGACATGTTTCAGTCTTTGATACAAACGGAGCCTGGCAATAGGAGGGAGAGGCTGTATGCTCAAAGCAAAATGTCTGTGCCTTTTGTTTTCCTGGCCATCCCAGAGAGCAGCGTGTCCTACATGGGGAGCCCTGTGCGCTGCAGGTCACAGAATCACAGGATGGTTTGGGTTGGAAGGGACCTTAAAGCTCATCCAGTTCCAACCCCCTGCCACGGGCAGGGACTCCTTCCACTAGAGCAGCTTGCTCCAAGCCCCTGTGTCCAACCTGGCCTTGAACACTGCCAGGGATGGGGCAGCCACAGCTTCTCTGGGCACCCTGTGCCAGCGCCTCAGCACCCTCACAGGGAAGAGCTTCTGCCTAAGAGCTCATCTCAGTCTCCCCTCTTTTAGTTTAAAGCCATTCCCCTTGTCCTGTCCCTACAGGCCCTTGTAGAAAGCCCCTCTCCAGATTCCTTGTAGGCCCCCTTAAGTTATTGGAAAGCTGCTCTAAGGTCTCCCTGGAGCTTTCTTGATGCAGGGAAGAGCCGTGATAGGTTGCACAAAGCCATCATCGTTCCATTTACAGATCCGTGTGGTGTGGAGGGCCAATATAACAAAATACCTGTCACTCGTGGTGCAACTGCTGTCTTTACACAAACACTCAGCTGTGGCCTCTTATCTCTGTTGGCTGGCTCTAGGGCTCTTCACAACTCTTTTGCAAAGCAGAGTGCTGTTTAAATCTGTCTCTGGGATAATGAGGGAGGAGGAGGAGTTTGGACTAAAGGTTTTCCAGTGATTTTGGAAGAGAAGAAACCCTTGAGTTACTCAGGAAGGTTTCATTTTGTGTTTTCTTTCTGTTTCTTGATCCAAATGCTTTACAGGTCTCTCAGCGCCTTCACACCTGAGTGCCCCTAACATTCCTACACCAGGGCTGCTTGGGCAAGTGAACACTAAGAGGGCTCCAGTCATTAAAACCCCATGGTGTTTATGAGGAACTGTCTGTTTCTGCCAAATGGAAGGGGGATTTTAGAAGAAAAAACCCTATTTTATTAAAAACAATCATTTTACTTTGAAGAGAGATCTGACCATTTCTTACAAAAGGGTAAGAAACTTGGGAGGAGGAGATGTTGCCTTGCAGTCATAGCCGAATGACAAACAGTTCTTAAACCCCATGCCTGAATAGGTGTTTTTCTTTCCCAATTGCATTACTGCCATAAGTTCATGTGAGAAAGGATTTGGCTGGCTTGGAGTGGGACAGATTTGGAAGCTGTCTTCTCCAGGTGACCACTTTGAAGCCTCTTAAAAGCCCTGTAAAAGGAGCCAGTCTCAGCTCCAACCCCAGAATAACTTTTTCCACAGCAGAAGAAAGTGATCAAAATCAGTGCTCTTGCTGGCTGTCCCTGAAGAGAAGTCCCAGGCTAAATGAGCCATGAAGCCTGAGCTCTTTCACCGTGCTTCAGCCAGCCAAGCATTGCACCATATTTTATAGCAAAGCACTAGGGAAGTTTGTTCAGGGTATATACAGAGTGCTTACATCTTCATAACTGTCCAGCCAGCCCCTTTCAGGGGGCCTAAGCTCCCTACATGGAACAAAACAGTTCCCTCCTGTACCATACCTAATGCCATGGACCTGAAAGATTGAGGGAGCATTGCACACTGGAAGAAAATAGAAGGATGAAAAAGGTCTGGAAAGGCATTTGTGTAGGATCTTCCCAGGTGTTTTTTTGGCTTCATCACATATATTCACGACTTGTCACTGTGAAATTATTCATCATGCCCCTGCTAAAATGCTTCAGATTCCCTTTATCCCAAAGGAGTTTTTGTCTCTTCTAACTCAAATACTTGAATTTGTATTGAGATCATATATCTGTTAACTGGAATAGGTTTGCTTTCTTCTCCATCACTTTTAATGAAGTTCACTCCTGGTCCTTTGCTGAATTTGCTGCATTAGTGGAGTTGAAGGAAGCCTGAACTTCCTTGCTAAGCTCTGACAGGGGAGCACGGACTCAAAGAAGCCAGCTGACTGCAGATTGGATCCTCTTTCTTCCTAAACCATGGAATAGCTTTCAACTGGGGCTGCCCTGCTGATTGCCTAGAGCCACCCAAGAAGAAGCATAAACACACAACTCAAGTGGTACCTCTCGCAGTGCTCAGATGCACCCTGGGATTGGGTCCCATTAGCAGCCCTTGCGGACCGCAGAGCTGTCAGGTGGATAATGGGAAAGCTTCAGGTGTAATAAAGGATTAGTCTGGGAAAATGTCACACTGGAGCTGTTTTCCATGAAAAAGCCTTTCCGAGGCTCTGGGAGAGGCAGCGGGCGCAGGAGGTGAGAACTGATGTCCTGTTATCCCGGTGACAGGGACGCGCCGGGTAGCACCAGGCAGCTGCAGCGGCAATCGCGTGCTCCTGGTAGGAGCAAGACAATAAAACTTCCTCCCATCTCCCAGGCTCTGCAGCTTTCTGATGTCAACAACAGCAGCAGGAGGCTTCAGGCACGTTCCCGGCAGCTGATCGTATTTATCAAGTTCATGTTCCTTGCTTTTGCTTTCTTCTTCTATTTTTTTTTTTGCCTTAAATATCAAGGTCCGGGAGCCACAGGATGGCCACGTTCCAACTCCAGCCCCTTTGAGCATAGAGAAATGTGTGCTGGGGGCTGGAGCAGGGACATGCTTTCTCCATGTGAGCCAAAGAACAAACAGCAGAGCCCTCCACGGGGACTGATTGTTGACATGTTTATGATGATGAAGTGGGGTAGAGCTCTCAAAGGGGGATGCTAGAAATGAAGAAGTAAAGTGTGGCACTGCTGAGGGCCTATATAATGCTAAATATTGTAGGAAACGGCAGTTTCTTCCTATTTGTGACTGCTTCGCTGAGCACTTGGAGAAGTCCCTTCCCAGCCATACATCACCCGCTCCCCATTTAGAGCCGTAGCTGTAACAACAACAACAACAACCCAGCAGGCGCCAGGAGTACGGAGTGCTGGGGCTCAAGTGACAAGGACTCTCGCTGTAATTTATAGCCCTGCTCAGAAGGTGTGAAAGATACGACTCTGTGCGCCTGGAAATCCTACCCAGAGGACAGCTTACAAACACTAAGTGGCCATTGGAATACCCCGCATGATTGGGGCTTGCCATTTTGCTTGGGGTCAGGGGCAAAAGCACTTCATCTTCTCCTGCACGTGCACATGTGTGTCTGCACCATGGGACGGGCCCTGGATCTGCTGCCCAAGGTCAAACCTCCCACCTGGCATTTGAAGGATGAGGGAGCTGGGTTAAAGTCTCCCTCGTGGTGGTGATGCACATTCTTCTGTCTGCAGCAGCCCTGGTGGGATGCTCTTCATGGGTTGCTCTGTGGGTTGTAGGGCATGTGGCTTTGGTGGGAGCATCCACGCACATCATGCTGCTCAGCACCGGAGCCCTCAGTGCTGGCTCCTCATTGCAGAGCTTGTTTCAGTCTCCGCTGGTCTCCACCTGGCACCATGCAAGGTCTCCAGCTATAATATCTGCAGGGGAACAGCAGCTCTCCCTGATTTCCAGTTATACCCTTTGGAACAGTGAAATAGAGGATCAGCACAACCTCACCCAGGGAAAGTGAACCTGTCCATAGCCAGGTCTGGCCAGAGATGGTCAGCTGAGGCAGTGTCCAAGGTATGATGGCTGTAAGAGTTCTGGATTAGTCTTGGCTTGTGTTTGGTCAACTCAGAAGGTGAGAAGGGAAAATCTGGGTCTGTTTGCTTTTACCTGTGTAGACATGAGTCTAGAAAAGCAAGGAACTTATCCGAGAAGCTCTAGTTCCATCAGTTGGGTTACCCACAAGCTGAGCAGCTCCAACAATGTGCAAGCTCTGACCCACAGCCTGAATTAGCTGCTTAAAAGCAAAGCAGAAATGCATGTTCACAGGCCATGTTTTGGAGGATCACTGGAGCTCTTTCATGATCCTTCTGGATCACTGAGCACACCTTGTCTGGGGACAGAACAGCTTTTCCTCTGAAGAAAGAAACAGAAAACATCTCTTTCAGACTGGGATTGAGTGCGCCCTCAGCAAGTTTGCCAATGACACCAAGCTGTGTGGTTCGGTTGATACGCCGGAGGGAAGGGATGCCATCCAGAGGGACCTCAACACGCTTGTGAGGTGGGCTGATGCCAACCTGATGAAGTTTAACCATGCCAAGTGCAAGGTCCTACACCTGGGTTGGAGCAATCCCAGGCACAGCTACAGGTTGGGCAGAGAAGAGATTCAGAGCAGCCCTGCAGAGAAGGACTTGGGGGTGTTGGTCGATGAGAAAATGAACAGGAGCCGGCTTCAGTGTGCGCTCGCAGCCCAGAAAGCAACCGTATCCTGGGCTGCATCAAGAGGAGCGTGACCAGCAGGTCGAAGGAGGTGATCCTGCCCCTCTACTCTGCTCTCGGGAGACCTCACTTGGAGCATTGTGTGCAGTTCTGGTGTCCTCAACATAGAAAGGACATGGAACTGTTGGAACAAGTCCAGAGGAGGGGCACGAGGATGATCAGGGGACTGGAGCACCTCCTGTATGAAGAGAGGCTGAGAAAGTTGGGGCTGTTCATCCTGGAGAAGAGAAGGCTGCGTGGAGACCTCAGAGCAGCCTTCCAGTATCTGAAGGGGGCCTACAAGGATGCTGGGGATGGACTCTTCATCAGGGACTGTAGTGACAGGACAAGGGGTAACGGGTTCAAACTGAAACAGGGGAAGTTTAGATTGGATCTAAGGAAGAAATTCTTTACTGTGAGGGTGGTGAGGCACTGGAATGGGTTGCCCAGGGAGGTTGTGAATGCTCCATCCTTGGTGGTGTTCAAGGCCAGGTTGGACAGAGCCTTGAGGGCATGGTTTAGTGTGAGGTGTCCCTGCCCATGGCAGAGGGTTTGAAACTGGATGATCTTAAGGTCCTTTCCAACCCAAACCATTCCATGATTCTATGTATTTCAGTGTCTTAACCTGCTGTGGGGTTTCCTCTGGGCCTCTTGAATGTATGAGATGGGAGCTGATGGCTTTGCCTCTGTCTGAATTGTGCTGCTACTGTGCTGGGGTTTGTGTGTTCCTTGCTGCGATGACAGGCATTGAGTAGATGCTTTTGCTCCAAAGGACAGTGGGTTTTTCTCTTCAGAAAACATGTTTCTGGGCTTTTTCTGCCTAGTTGAAAGTTTATCTTCTCAGCAATTACATGGGATTGTCTGTGGGAAAGGGATTGTTGGTGGTGTCTCTCAAAACAACCACAACTTGTAATTTTAATACAGCATGGGAAAAAGCAGATGGTTTTCCACAGAAAGCAGAATGAGCTTTGGCATTTTATCCTTGCTGTAGTGTGGTAGCACCTGTGTCTCTGTATCTGTCCATCGGCCCACTGATGTATTATTCTTCTTTGCTAAGAGCACATCTGCCTTGCTGGAAGCCACTGTGTTTGCACTTCCTCTTCATATCTACCAGCTTCTGGCCCAACTGTAGGGCTCCTGATTTTCCCATATCTGGCTTATTTTGTGTCTTGAATATTCCTGAGCCATACTGACTCAAAGCTAAACCTCATGTTCCAACTCCCTGTCTGATACCAGCAACCATCACATTGTGTCATAGAACCATAGAATGGTTTGGGTTGGAAGAGACCGTAAGAACATCCACTTCCAACTCCCTGCCATGGGCAGGGATGCCTCACACTAAACCAGGTCACCCAAGGCTCTGTCCAACCTGGCCTTGAACACTGCCAGGGATGGAGCATCCACAGCTTCTTCGTCCAGCTCTTTCCAGACCTGTGCATGGGAAGCATCACCTGAAAAGCCATAACAAGATCAGTTTTCCTCCTTTCCTGTGCTTTTTGCAGCATCTCCGTTTTTGATACCCTGTGTGAACTGTGGGCATTGTTCTAGATGTTTTCTGTAGATGGTAAAGGATTTGGATCTGGATTATTTCAGTGATTTCTTCACCTTTTAAGAAACACAGCTGCTGAGAACTCTGCACCCTCTGCCTATAGTCCTGTCAAGCTGAAATCCTCACACACCTGCCTGTATGAATGCCATTGGATTCCTCTCTTATTCCCAGACATAGAACCATAGGATCATAGAAAGGTTAGGGTTGGAAAGGACCTTAAGTTCATACAGAAGTGTCATTTGCCACATGTCTAACATCTCACAGGAGTGCAATGCCAAAGGGAATGTGGACCTCCCATGAGGCAGCAGAGGCTGTTCTGGTATATCCATGTATCAGGCCAGGAGTCTGTCAATCCAGAAGTGGGGCTGTGGGTTGTCTGTTTGGCTTTGTTTCTTCTCTGAGCCTTCTGGTGCTGGTGGCTCCATGCGACCCTCTGCATGTTTCACATTTCAGACCCGATTTGCTAGAAGAAAGTCGCCCAACAGAAAACCTGACAAACAAACCACAGAGAACATCTGATCTGATCAGAAAGTACGTAAGCCTGTTAGTGAATGTAGGCACAGCAAGGCTAGCATTAATGGAGAACATATTTGTTATTAAATCCCATCCACAGAAACCAATCCGAAACAGATGTGAATGTTAGCGGTATTAATAAGTGGGCAACCTCCAGGGATCCTAAAGGTACTGCTTCGTGAGGGGAGGAAGGGGCAAAGACACATCTTTGCTATCACATGGGATTTGTAAGGAAGGACTATATACCCTGTGCCTTGTTTTGCATTCCTTGTTGGGACTGAAAAATGCAGCGTGTGGAATATGGAGATGGGGTGCTGGGTTGGAGCAAAAACAGCCGCCTTTGGGAAGGGAAGGATGATAGTGGTAGTAGAGTTGGGTTGAAAGGAAACCGTGTTCTCTGCCCCTCTCTGAGTGCAGATGGGCTGTGGTAGAGTGATCCCAAATGGTTCTTCCAATGCCGTGAGAGCGAAAGGCTAAAAGTGTGCCCAGGAAGCACGGAGTCGCGGAGGTGTAAGATGTATTGCTTGAATATAAAAAGAGTTTTCAGACCAATTTTTCTCTGCAAATTTGACAAAATTCATCACTACTTTCAGATTTCCAGCCCCTTCTCTAAAGCAGGACCTTTGCAAGACAAACTTGGTAGGGTTTTTTGCATTACAAGCCCCAGTATTTTCCTTACCCATCTTGTCTGAAACAACTGAACCTCTTTTTGGCTGGTGGCTGAACAAGAAAAGAAGGCATAACAAAAAATTCATCCCAAGGCAGACACTTGGCATGGAAAATTGCAGCCCAAGTGGTTTAAGTTTAATAAAGTTATTAGCAATTGAAAACAGGGCTTTATAATTGGAAATGTTTGGCAAGCTTAATAATAGGTTGTGCTACCAGCCCTGCCTCTTAGATGTGTTCATGTACAGGGATGTGCATAGACCCGACACCAAGACATGTGTTTGTGTTAAGATGCTTCCAGCTGGAAACACGTACATATGCAATGGCACACCGGTGTCCTGCGCTTCCAAGACACCACTTTTTATTCACTTCTTTGTTCTCAACCTTAATTCTGCAAGTTTTGGTTGTCCTTCCTCCTTCAGCTGTAATTCAAGCCAGGCTGCAAATGCTTCTTGTCCTCATTGGAACAAAACACTGACTCGTCTCATGCTCTGAGAATTATTATTAAGAGGAGAATTCACAATGGATTTGGGGTGGCACAAGGCCAACTTCCAGGGTAGTAGCACAGATGCTTCATACCTCTACTTTCTTCTTGCACATTGCAATGGGAGTGGGGTTGGCTTCTTTTCGGTCTCTATGTGTGGCCCTTTGCACGTCTGCATCTCATCGAGTGGAGGTGACAGCTTTTTGGGTGCTCACCTGGCCAGGTGGCACCTACCTGGGGTAAGAAGTGTCCTTGCTGGGCTGAGGTGGGCAGCCTGTCCATTGCTGGCCTTCATTAGGGCTCTCTGTGGTGTTTGCTGCTGCTCCATCGGGCGCCCCAATAAAGTTTAAACTCTCGATTACCACAAGCGCCAGTGCAGCCAGGAAACGACGTCAAGTTGAGTCATCATATTGTTTGAATTACACCAATATGAACATACATGAAAGCCACGGGGAGCCAGCATTTTCCCCTCTATATAAAATAGGGTTATGACCATATTAAAAAACGCAACAAAATCTATCAACTTTTAACAGGAGATGGTGGAACTGAGGGTTTAAGTGATGCTGAAAAAGCCAAGCATGAAAAGAATTCCATTTGAAAGAAGGCCCTGCTCTTTATTCTGCTCAGCTTCATTATGACCCCTCCTCCTGTCCCCTCTACATCTTTCTGGAGAAGGGAGAAGAGCAGCTTTGGGCTGGGGCTGCTGAGTGGCAATCCACTGCCCTTGAGGTTGGCAGGCAGGCGAAGGGAGTCTCAGCACTGCAAGGCACTAAGTGATCTTAAGGTGCTTTCCAACCCTAACCATTCTATAGTTCTATGATTCTATGGCAGCTGGCTGGGTCAGAAACCCTGTTTCTTTTAGACATTGTGCATTTGTCGTCAGCTGATGTTGCTCGTGATGGCCTGGCTAAAGGCTGCATAAAACCTCAAGTCTGAACAGCGCCAGTTTTGGGGATCTTTGCAGCTGGTTTTCAACCCAAATGCGATGAGGTCTCTTTCCTCATGTAATCTGGGTGAGCCATTTCAAGGGCTGGTGGCTGGAGGTGCCGGGGTGTGATGTGTGGTGTCTCCCCGCGGTGCCCTGAATAGCCCCACTCTTTGTGGGGCTAAAGAGAAAGCCTCTTTGCCTTGACCCAGGATCAGCCACAAGAGGAAAAGCAAACCTGGGGTTCAGGTAGCAAAACAGTGGCTGGAAATGAGGCTGTTCTTCAGTCCTCCTCCTGTTCACAAAGGAGGAAACATCACCATTTTACCAAAGTCTGCAGATCCATTTCTCTGACCAAAAAAGGATTCTTTCCAAACCAGAGAGCAGATCTCTGGCACTTTACACCTGGGCAGCACAAACCGTCTTTCTTTCCCCTGGTAGCAGCATAAAGCAATGGGATGAAAAAGAAGCCTCCATCCTGCTCGGCTGAGACTGTCAGACCCTGGCTAGTGCTGTTGGAGACCATCCCTGCCCGGGTGAACTTCCCCTGAGGCCAAGGGGAAGAAGGCTTGATTGTCTTCCTAATCTACAAGCAAAGAGGAAGCTGGGATATGCTGATGCTCACATCTTCTCTCAGGACCATGAAGGGTGCCACTGCAAGGCTGGACTTCACCATCCCCTGTGTGAGTGAAGTTCACTGGAGGACAAGCATCGTGTCCTCTATTTGCCAGTTCTCAGTTGCCTTCCAGTTAGATCTCATTGTTGCTAAATCTGACCTGACTCGTGCCTTCAGATGCTGCCGAAATGCCCCGAGAGCCTTCCCACTTCTTCTTCAGGAGCAGAGCAGCACTGACACATACCAAATACCAATCGTTTGTTTTTAACCCTGTCTGCAAGGCTCTGATGCGCTCACAGCTCCAGATCCGAGGCAAACAAGCCCTACTGAAAAGGAAAGCCTTCATCCCTTTCATGCTTCTTGTTTGTTTCAGTGTTATAGATGGTGTTTGCACGCTTTTTAACCATCTCAGCTCAAGGAGTTTGAGCCCGTTGCTGTTAGCGATTTTGATATATTGCTACCATGCTACGCACCAGAAGTATTTCTACTTTCTTACCTCCACATATGTGTGCAGTCAGGAACAATTACTAATGTCAATCGTGTCTGCTTGCTAGCGCGCTTTTCTTTCCCCTGTTGGTTGTGCTGTAAATCATTTTCACATTTCCAACATTAAGAAGGCCCTCAGAGCAATCATTCTTGTGGTCAACAAACTGTTACTGCTTCTCAAGTGTCATGGGTCACTACTTAATTACTGGATTTCACTCCCAGTTGAAACCATTAATCTTGTCTCCACCACCTTTGTCTGGGCCTCTCAGGGCAGTATGGTTTATGTTAGGCACCTACAAGCCAAAGGACTGGAGTGGGTTTTTATAGCAGCAGAGGTTCCATAGCTGGGATTTCTGGGCTTGATAAGGAAAATCATGCACCAGAGGCTTTCTTTGGACTGAGTTGCCATAAGCTGAGCCTTTCTGCAGAGAAGATGGGTTTTCAGACAGATGCAGATATAGTGAATACAGCAAAAATAGTAATAAGGTTGTTCAATGGGAGCACTGAGCTTGCACAGGGTGAAGCCACCTCAGTCCCAGGAGTTCACAGAACCATAGAATGGTTTGGGCTGAAAGAGACCTTAAAGCTCATCCAGTTCCAACCCCTTGCCATGGGCAGGGACACCTTCCACTAGAGCAGCTTGCTCCAACCTCACCTTGAACAATGCCAGCATCCCCAAGCTTCATCCCACTGAAGGATTATCACTGCCTCCTGCACACTTGGCAGATGCTGCCTGTGACCAGGATGGGTGTGAGCACAACAGGGAAAGGCAGGGTAGCCCGGGAAAGCAGACATGAATTTATGAGCCCAGAAGGTTCATCAGGATTTGAACTCTCCTGTGAAACATTACACATGCTTTAAGAGGGTTGGCTCCTGCTCTCACTTACGCTGCCCTCGAGCAGGGTGGAAGCGCACAGCCTGTGTGGATGGCGGGGCAGCATCCGACTCTTCGCCATCTGTTAGTTGCATTGATAGGAATTCAGAGGTGTTACATGAGACAGAGAAAGGCTCCCCTGTTGTTCCTTACATGGAATTGCAGCAGAAACAGATTGAGAATTGTAAGCACAAAACTGGAACATAAGGGCTACAGAAGTCTAACAAAGCTTGTTTCATAGGCCACATCCACAGTGTGTTCGTACAACGTGCCACGTGAATCGCACTTAATTTACTACAGAATATATTTTGCTATTTCAGCAGAAAAAAAAAGAAGAAGAAAAAAAACGGGAAAGAAAGCCTATGGAGGACAAGGGCTTTGCTGCATGTTAGCTGTAAAAGTTCCACAAATGTGGAATCTATTAAAACCATTATTTGTTTATGATGTGAAAGTGATTAGTCTGTTCCAAAACCAAAACCATGAAAACTCAAAGTGCTGGGACTTTTCAGGAGAAGAGCCACTGATTCTTGATTGTAATGATGTCTATAATATGGCCATCTTTTCTCTTTTATATATATAATTGTATTTCTATTACATGTATAGCTGTAGCACTCAGTTATCTTAGCCAAAACCAGGGCCTTCTTGAGCATTCATCTAGAAGACACATTCCCTGTGCTGATGAGATGAGAGCTGGATGATTACCCCAGTTTTGCCGATGGGGACCTCAGATAAAGAGTCAGCAGGAGCTCGGGTACCTCAGCTGAGCTCTCACCTGGAGCCTGGCTGGGCTGGTGAAGCCAGAGCATTTCAGCACGAGCATGGGGATGTCCATGTGGCCTCAATTATGGACCCAGGGCCTTGGTTTCACTTCCTGGACTGAATACAACAACAGAATGCTGGGATATTTAGGCTGCATTCACTGCAGGGAATATTTCTTCTTTATAAGCAGAAAAAAAAAGTCTGTTTCCCTCTAAGAAGTCAAAGCATGGAAAGATGGGGATTTGGGCTTCTTCCATATGTAGAAACCTCACCCTGTTTTGGCTTCTTACCACCTCCTTTCACAACACTGCTCACTTTTGATTGAAGTCTTGCTAGTGTTACTGTACTCTATGGCTTTTGGGGCGGACCTTATGTTTGCTGTCACTTACTGATGCTCACCTGGCTGTTTGGACAGCTGCCTGCCTGCAGACATGGAGCCTCAACATGTTCCTGTTGTTGGCACCTCTCATGAACCATTTTAGACACCAGGGCATTTAGAAAGCAGGGCATTTTAGAAACCAGGTCTGCAACACTTTCCGCTTCCAAGCCTGCTCATCCTGGCCATGTGCTGCATTGTGTCATACCCAGAGTTGCTTCTCACCTTTGAGTCATGGGGCATCTGTAACAGAGAGTATACAGGTGATGCCTGGGTTCAGGTGACCATCATACAGCTGGTATCAGTGGGAGGAGATTCTGCTCCTTCACTGATGGGCTGATGACCAAAACAAGTATCAAGTTCAGCAGCCTGTTAGAGCTTTTGCCTTATTGAGTGGTGCGGCCCTGGCACAGGGTGCCCAGAGAAGCTGTGGCTGCCTCATCCCTGGCAGTGTTCAAGGCTAGGTTGGACACAGGGGCTTGGAGCAAGCTGCTCTAGTGGAAGGTGTCCCTGCCTGTGGCAGGGGTCGGAACTGGATGGGCTTTAAGGTCCCTTCCAATCCAAACCAGTCTGGGATTCCAAAGCAGAGCATGAGGCTCTGCAAGGTTTTCTGGCCAGTGTACTTTAAGCGTATTGTTTCATTTAAACCACATTCGATTGGGGGCACAAAAATCAGTCATCTCTCATTATGCAGGAAGAGCAATTGTGGCTTACTACTGTTTCCTCTGCCTCAGCGACTTGCCTGCTTGTTTTAACGTCGTGATCATTACGGGTGTGGGGCTCAACAAGTACAATATACAGTTGGTTTCACACATGGAGAGGGGCCTTTCCTCTCTTATGGAGGTCTGTCTTGAAGAAGAGACAATTAAGAAAGCAAAGGCAAAACACTTCATTTGGAGTGATTTTCATATTGAAGTTAGATTGAGTACTGAGCTGTCGCGAGCAGTCAGCAGGCCAGGCTGCTGCCATCTTAGACAATGAAATCCCACACACGTTCTCTAACCGTGCAAGCTCCATCCTGAAATCGGGATTTTTGCCTGCGTGTGTGCATTGTGCAAAGCTGCCATTGAGCCTTCTAATTTATAGCCCAGATTTCCTCTCAGCCCATTCATATCCCTGAGCTCCAGTGCTGGTTTTTAGCTTATTCTCTCTTCTCTTTTCCTGTCACTGGAGAAGCGTGAAGAGTACAGTCAAGGGGTGTCCTCACTCTCCTTGTAAGTAGGCCATTCTCTGCCTGTTTCTGCTACTGAATGTGCTTCCCTCTGCTACTGATCCCAGTCTTTCATATGGTGCCTTGTGAATTTACCTGCCTTATGTACAAGTGGGCACAACACTCCAGTACAACGGTGTTATCGCTTCCCTCTGTCTACTGGAAGCGTTATTCAGTGCTCTTTCCACTTCAGCGGGGTTACAGTGATACATTGCCTCATGCCTTGCACCACAAATTCCTGTGCATTCTCTGTGACTTCTTATCCAGTTTGTGTTCACTTCCTTGTTCTCATTGTTTCGAGGATCTCCGAAATCGGGGTCATCAGCAAGATTCATCAGTGCATTTCTTACATTACGTGCCATGGTCATTAATGAGAAGACAGGGCAGGATTCCTAAGACCCAACACTGAAGAGCTCCATGAGTAATTCCCTTTAGCCAAAGAATTTCCTTTTCACATAACGTGCTTCCTGTCATACAAATCATCACTTTATGCACTTTTTAGATCTTGTCCAAATTCCCATTTTTTTCCTGTAAAGAGCCATTTTCCATGTAGCCCTGTATGACATACTTTACTGAAGTCCAGATCAATTGGATTCACTGCGTGTCCTCTAGGAAATTGCTAGCAAAGAAGCCAGATGAAATGAGTATCTATCTGTCTTTGGCAAATCCCAAAGTTGTATTCTATCCCAGTTCCCATATATACTGATGTCTTTAATTACTCTTTCCTGTGACTGCTGTTTTAAAGCCTTGTGTGCTGTTCAAATGATGAATGGCAACTGATTTTACCTGCTGATTTAAAGCAAACTGTTTGTAATCTCTGTCCAAAAGTGAATCTTGGTGCTTAGGATGCAGCAGAGACTTCTCTGGAGTGGGGTTTGCAAGCTGCTTGGAGAGCAAGTCACCTGCCCCATTGGGTCCTGTCCCCAGTGAGGAGAACCGAGAGGTCTCCAAAGGCACCTGGACCCTGCAGGGTCAGGTCCAAGTGTTCAGGGTGGGACCTTGGGCCACAGGGAGGCATTAGGAAAGCTGTCATTCACCTCAGTGGTTCTCAGTCAGAATTGGTGTGTGGGTCACGTTTCTCCATGGCATTTTGTGCCCAAATGGGGAAGGGAGGAATTGTATTTCTCCATTTTGCCATCATATGAGAAGAAAAATGAATTGGTTTATGCATTTTCTCCCTACATTATTACTCTCTAAGTGGAGTCACTGTTGAGTGGATGTGAAAAGAGGAAATTTATCATCATGCTTTTGCTCTGGCTTGGAAACACACGTTTTGGCTTGTTACTACATCTGTGTTCATACAAACACAAGCACATGCACACAGCTTTATGTAAAACATGTGAAACACCTGCCTGTGTTTGCTGTGAAAGAGATGGGTGGTTTGTCGAATCCAGAAATACCAGCCAAAAAGAGGAGGGAGGAGAATATGGGTAAAGAGTAAAAAGAGTCTAAATAAACTTGTCAGAAATGGGAATCTGGCAGGCGGAAACCTGGATGCAGCAGAAGGGAAATGGGAACCTACATGGAGTGTGGCAACAGGAGGATAATTAACAGATCCGACAGGAAGGTGTGGGCTTGATCTGGGAAAGCAAAGCAGGGAGAAGAGAGAAATCCAGGTTTTTACTAAGAGAAGAAAATTCTTCCCGAAGAGTCTGGCGTGGAAAGAGGCCTGGAACGGATGAGAGGCTGGGTTTCCAAGTGAAGGAATGTATGAGATGAGTCAAGAGGGAGAGAGATTTAAGGAAGAGGAAGATTTACTTCTACATCACGGATGGGGGAAGAGATAGCAGAAGAAGTTCATAATACCTTCAAGATTTCAGGCCAGCAGGAAGAAATTCTCTTGGTTTAAGGAAGGGACCTAAATGTAAAGTGTTTTGGTTTTACCTTGCCCATAGGAGGATCTTTCTTTACTCCTTTTAGCTTGAAGTTTCAATAAAGGGGAGTGGGTGACTGGTCATTTCGGTAATGTAGGTCCTGGGCATCAGTACACCTGAGTGAATGTCTCCTTCTTCCACCAAACAAGGATCTCTCTGCCCTCTTAGCCTTATGGAGATGTTGATGCTGACCTGCTATTGATTTTAGGGGTGGCAGATTCAAGGACCTAACTCCTGGACTGACTTGGCTCCCCAGGAATGCATGTGGCCATCTCTTAGGCACCACCAGCCGTGGAGCTAATTCCAGCCTTCATATATAAATGCTTTTCTGTAGGTGGAAGTGTAGTGGTTTCAGTGTAGACAGTGCTCTAGGAATACTTCCCGTGGAAAGGAAAGCAGCGTTTCTTAGGGATGACGTGAGCTGGTGGCTGAAAGCAGTGAAGCTTTACTCAGAACACCCACATTCAGGTCTGGATTTACTCACAGAAACACAAATCCACCCCAGGTTGGGCTGTGAAGCAGAAAGTTCCTGAGTGCCTGGAAAGCAGCTCTTAGGTCCCATCCCAGCCCTTGCCAGCTTTATCCTTCATTACAGGTATTAAAGGCAATCAGTGTTCCTGCACAGCACTGTGCACTGATTATCCGGGTTTCCTACCCCATACAGCGTGTAGTTAAATTGCACCCAGATCCTTATAACATAACGCAGTTCATATCAGAGTAAAAAGATGCACAGTGCTATTTACTGTGTAGCCTCTGTGTGAGGTTTCTGTGGTGGGCCCAAAATGCAGCTATAGGGACCAGGCCCTTGAAGCATTCCTCATTTTGCTCTCTGCTCTTCGTCTTGCTGACACAGGGTTTATGGAAGCAGGGCTGATGCAGTGACCAGTGCTGAATGTACCATGCATACCTGGTATCCCCATTTTTCATGTAATTTTAGTTCATCTGTGCCCATTTGGGGTTAACTTTCTAATATCCAAGTGCTAATTTCACTGCTTTGGAAGCCTGATGAATGTTAATTTCAAGGTCATGTAGCTACATTTGGAAACCAAGTTTAAAAGCTGTTGGGGCATATGTATAGTTATACATATATATAATTATAGGAAGTAATTTGGCAGCTTCCCCAAACCAGGCCGGACCCAAACACAACACGGATGCTTTGGCTGGACATAACTACGTGGTAAAGCTCTCTGAGGCGAATTTGCACGTGTTGCATTCAGACTGATCTTCATGAACGTAAGTGGAAAGAAGGATGAAAGGAGGGCCATAAATCACATATTGTGCAGTACTCACTCAGCACTACTGCAGAGGAAGGTGAGAGCTTGTTTGGGGGCTCAGCCTGCAGCTGTGGTGGGATGGGGTTTGCAGATTCCCCCTCAATCTGTGTGTAACCTCCCTGGGGACCTGACGTGGGCAAGCACCTAACCCAATAGCATTGGCTGGGGTTGGGCAGGAGGGTGATGCTGCATTCACATAGGGGAGATGATAGTGAAAACAAGCTTTCTGCTCAGTCTACTCCAAGCCTGTGTTATAAAAGAGGAAGCTGAGCCAGACCTTAGCACAGGGGAAACTGCAAGACTCAGTCTCAGTCTCCTCCCTGGGGACAAAAGATCCCCCTTGACCTTGGGTCGGGTGCTTCATCCCATTCCATGCCTCAGTTTCTCCACGTGCAATGAGACAGCCACCTTGTCTCCCAGCGCTTCTGATCAACAGGGGCTGGATATGGTGACAAGGATCTTAACACATGGATGATGCTATGTTTTCTTCCCATTATGTTCAAGGAATCGTAGACTGGTTTGGATTGGAAGGGACCTTAAAGCTCATCCAGTTCCAACCCCCTACCACAGGCAGGGACACCTTCCACTAGAGCAGGTTGCTCCAAGCCCCTGTGTCCAACCTGGCCTTGAACACTGCCAGGGATGGGGCATCTTCCCTTGCCTCCTGTGCAGGAGCACAAAAAGCAGGATTTAGGAAAACTGAAAAAGGCAGTGAAAAGCCTCTCCCTCGATGCAGTTGTGCAGCATCAGGCTGAATGAAGGCTGTGTATCCGTGTCGGTGGTGCGTTTGTGGGATTAAGGCAGGTTCCCTGGGGTGTGTCCTGTTTTGTTCCAACCAGTTCATAAATCGAGTAATTAGCAACAAAGACTATTCTGTTAAATGCCAATAATATCTGAAATATCATCTCTATAAATGTGGTTCGTTTAGCCATTAATTTTATAGATGGTTGAAGTAATTAACAGCGCATAAAGAGGACTTCCTCCAGCGCAAGTGTGATCTCTGGCTGAATGGCCCTTTGTAGTGATCTCTAAGACAATGTCGCAGAGTGGAACTGGAATTTCATCTTGCCTTTATGTCCTTATTTGCTATTTCAATTATGTCCTTATTTCCTAATTTCAATTCTAAAAGGAATTTTCATGTGCTGCCTCTTATTAGTTTAACTTCTTTGCTTTTGTGTAAAATCACACTGAAATGCACACATTAGAGTCCTTCTTTAGGTGAATTGTTTAAATGCTCGATTAAATGAACAAACACTGTCTTGCACAGAAAGGCTGTCATGTTATCTATAGCTGTACGGACTCTGGAGCGTGATGAGGGTATGTTTTGAGGTGACTTCCTCTTCATTTGGCTTGTTACCTCCACTCAAACACACCTTTCTCCTTTGGTTGTCTGCATTGCCCAGGCAGTAGCTAGAAGCAGTTTAGCACCGCAGCAGACGTGAAGATCCCCATTTATTTTTGCTGTCTAAAAGTTATATTCTCCCCGTGGGAATTCATCCGAAGAACAGAACATCCTCTCCTACACTGCTGCTGTTTGATCTCGCTCCTTCGCCTGTAGGCTCTCCTACCATTTGTATTTACACAGGTCTGTTGCAGTTTCGTACCTGTCTGTGGATGAAAACCCCTTCTGCCTTTCTTCCTGGTCCTTCTACTGCCAAGGAAAAGGTTTTACACTGAGAGGGAGGGGAAGGTGACAACTACAGAAAAGGCAGCACAAGCAAACAAGGTGAATGCAGCCACTTCAGTGGGCATCACCTTGCTCTCCAGTGTTGGTGTATGGAGAAAGGGATGCTCTAAACAGGGCAGAGGTGGGCAGAACTGCGGACTTTATCGTATTTCCCTCCTGTTGATGGAGGAATAAGGACAAAGGACAAAGTTAGAGTCGTGTTTCCACTCTCTCGAAACAGCATGAACCCCCTCAAAAGGCAGAGCAGCCTCTAGCTGTGGATTTTATGTGGCCATCGCTGGCTTTTCTTGCAGTGCAGATGTTGCTGCTCTCGTGTGTCCATCCAAGAAGCACTCAATACCAGTCAGTGAGGCAAGGAGTTGTGTGGGTAAATGTACATATCAGGGTTGTCATTTGATTTTGCTGGGAGGTTCAAAAAAGAGTTAAACCTCCAGTTCCCTCTGCCATAAAGGGTCTGGCAGGATGAGCTCTTTTCATCTGCTCTATTTGGATTCCTTTTGCAAAGAGTTCTTCAGAAACACAACAGATTTTCAGGCATGCTTTTCTCCTGATTAAGCTTCTCCAAATACATTTGCATCCTTTAGTTCCCGGGATATCCTTGCAGTGTCAACATCTGTTTTGGGACAGATTTGCTTAATAGGTAGCTACAGCTCCAAGTCTCTGCTGTCACAATATCCTTGCTCCCAAAGAAATTAAGGGGTGCCCATTTGGCATTTATTATGACAACTCGTCCTTCCTCGTGTGAAGGAAATGATGCCTTATTTCTCTCATTAGAGTAAAATATATCTCTTTTAACGTGTTGGTGTACCATTGCGTAAATTACGAGGGCTTCTCTCTGTTTATATGGAATGCAGGCTTTTCAGAAAGGAGCACAGAGATGCTTGGCTGTGAAAATAAGAAGCAGATGTCTTTCTCCCTCAGGAGGTTAAAGCTTATCAGGGCATTTTAACTCCTGAGGTCCTGTGATAGGCAACATCTACCAAACAAAGGGAGCTGGCGCTGTCAGGCACAAGATGGGGCATCCAGTTAATCCTGGTTTGCTCTTGGGATTTGTCATGAAACTGAGTGTGGCAAATATGGAAGGGAAGTTTTGCCATTGTTAGGGTTTCTTGCATGTAAATGAAGGGAAAATGTGGCCTATAAATACCTGTGTGGATGTGTCCTTGTCCCTTTCTGAAGCCTCCATGGCAGATGTTCTCATGAGTTGCTTGCTTAGTTTACTTATCAGTGTGAAGTATACTTTCCCCTCTGCACCCATCATCGTGGGGCTTTTCTAGATCAACCCTCTGCATCTAAGCAAGTAGCAGGAGTCTGTCCATGTGAGTGCTGAAACACTTGGGCTGTACAGGGAGGCTGAATGTGGAAAGAAAGAAGTCAAACCAATCTGTATCTTTCCCATAACCTCTGTGCAGAGGAGCAGGTAACACAAAGCCACCTGTGCCACATTTGAGGGATCTCCTGGGCAGGGGGAATCCTAACATGTTCCTTTAGGTACCATTTCCATACATCTGGAGGCACTGGGACTGCACGTGCAGCCCTCAACAAGGATGCAGTGGATGCAAAGGGTAGCAATTTTACCATGAGAAAATGAACTTAGGGCATGGATATGCCTCCTCAAGTTGGCAAAAACCATCCACAGAGAACAGCTATTCCTCATGATATATTGACTTAAACAAACTGCGAGAGCAGGCAGATGACTCCGAAATGTGGGGCTGGCCTCTACTTTGTGGTGTTGCCACAGAGGTTTATAGTGTTTGGAGGGAGAGTTATGACGCAGAACAAATGAGATAAAAAGCTTGTTTAAGTGTGATTAAACGGGTCTAAAAGCTGCCCATTTTATGGGAAGGAGCTGCAGGCATGATGCCAAGCTGTAGCATGCTGTATGCTTCACCAGCTTGTCATAGCCATATGGGCTGATTCAGAAGAATCCGTTTAAAAGTCATCCAAACAATTTATGGCCATTCTCAGCACCGGGCCTAAGTGCATGAAGGGAAGATACACCCAACGAGGTCATAAAACAGTACCAGGATCTTCTGCTTTTAAAGAGCAGCAGTTTAGGTGTTCCAAATTGTCATCCACTGACATCACCCCAGCGACCATTAGCACTGATGGGGTGGTCGTAGTCTTGACATTTCCATATGGAGTCGTGGTTGTTGGCAGCCAGCTTAAACGGAAAGGATCCCTGTGACTGGACGCTCATGCGAGGCAAATCACATTGCAGATGGATCAGATATCCTCACAGTGAAAATACTCTTTCAGCCAACAAGCTTTTTCTTTGATGCTTTATCCCAGAGAATGGAGCTGATCAGAAATGTTCCCATGAAACATCGTTCCTTGAGCGTGGCTTCTTGTGCTGGGAACCGCGCTAAGCACAATTGACTTTCCCTATGCCTGAGGAAGAGAGCTTGAGGAAACCCACCTGTACTCGTGGCAGATCTCTTCCAGGACAGGAGAACCAGAGTGTGTGCAAGTCCCTGGCTCCCGAGCGGATGCACCTGGTGGATTTGCCCCAAGGCCAGGGATGCTGGAGCTCTGCAGCTGCCCACTGAGGCTGACAAGCTTTGACGTGCATTTCACTGGGAGGCTGCAGCAGGGTCTGGGGAGCTTCTGGCTTCCTGGAAATTGTTCTGCTTTCAAAACCACACAACTGAACAAAGGTTCTGTTCCATTTGGATCCACCCCAAATTTTTATACGTATAAATATATATATATTTAAACCCTTACATTTTCAAGGCACTGGAAACGCTGCTTTTCAGCCAGCTCTACTTGATAGTTTTATAGGGCTTTACCATAATAAAAGTGAAGTGAGACGAAACAGAAAAGCCCTGCTTAGTAACAACAGGGGGTGGGGGAGTGGGAAGGGAGGCCTTAAGCAGAGACAGCCTTGCTGAGTGACGCTTTGCCAGCGGAGGACAGAGTGCATGTGCCAAAACGTGATTGAAATCACGTGGGTACAAGGTTTTGCATCTCAGTAGCCCCACAATTGGGAACAAATCAAGGTGCCTCTTTGGAAAGTGGGGTGCTCTGTGCTGAACCATCCCTGGTCACAAGCGAACACCAAATTATTCCTCAGGCATATCTGAACAGATGCTTTTAGCCTCTTGAAGCTCTCTTCCTGCATATGGAGCTTAGCTTTGTCACCAGACTCTGCCAAAGATCCAGTGCTCCTTTTGACAACAAAGAACTGTTTTTATTTACAGTGAAAGCTGGTCTGGCCTTGCTTCTCGGTTCTGTGATTTATTCATCTCATGGCAGTAGTAGTGGAGCTCCTCTCACATGTTAAGAAGTTTCTTTCCAGCAAGCTATCAAGTCCAGGTTTGGGGAGTGGAAGGGGGGAGAAGTAAGGCAGAAGAGACTTCATAGCTCACTGTTTTGATTAATATTAACCAGCCAGGTGACCATGTCCCCTTTACATAATGTCCCGTCCACCCCTTGCATTGGGACTAGCTGTGTCCTGTCCTGTTTCTGTGTGGGAGACTGAGTGATGAGCCAGGATATGTCCTAACATGCCTTTGCCTTCTTGCTTCCTAACTCAGTTCCTTCCTCAATGGAGGTACCTTCTGAATCACACGGTTACAGAAAAAGGGGTTGGAGAGGACCTCTCAGCTGGATCAGGATTATCATCAAAACTAGATCAGATCAGCCACAGCTTGAAAACAACCATGCATGCAGATGCAGCATCATCTGTAGATGACTTTTTCCAGAGCTGCATCACCTTGTTAAGTAAAAAGTTTTGTAATGTTCAAGCTTAGCTTCCCATATAGAATCCTAGAATGGTTTGGTTGGAAGAGACCTTAAGAGCATCTAGTTCTAACCCCACTGCCATGGGCAGGGACATCTCCCAGGCTTAAGGCTCTGTCCAGCCTGGCCTTGAACACTTCCAGGGATGAGGCATTCACAACTTCCTTGGGCAGCCTGTTCCAGTGCCTCATCACTCTCGCAGTAAAGAACTTCTTCCTTAATACTGCAATTTGTGTTGCACCTATTAACTTTCTCTCCTTACTTAGAAGCATTTGGCTCTGTTACCTTTGTCACCCTCCTTCGTGTGGTTGTAGGTGGCTGTTAGATCCTCCTTAGCTTCCTCTTCTCCAGACTGTACAAGCCTTGTTCCTCTACCCCATCGTTTTCCCCTGCTGGGAATGAACGCCTGGATCATTGATTGCCACGCTTGAAGTCCAGCTGTCCAGCCCATTTCAACCCATACAATGATCTATTTGTCCAGTCCATAATTCCTCAGCTTACATGAGAAATAGTGTCAAAAGCCATACTAAAAGCAAAGTGTCTAAAGAGCACTACTTTCACCTTGTCTATATAGCCCATCATTTTATCACATAAGGCAATCAGATTGGTCAAGCGTGATCTGCCCTAGGTAAATCTGTGTTGACTATTCCCTATTTATATGCTAGTTCTTCCCATGGAATGTGGAAATGGACTCCAACAGATGTGTTCCATGGTCCTTCCGGGGATGGAAAGAACCCAGCTGCCAGAGATCCTTCTCTCACCTTTCCTGTAGATGGGTATAACGTCAGCCTTTTCCTGGCCATTAAGGACTTCCCCCAGTCACTGTGATCTTTTGCAGGTAATAAACAGTGGTCTAACAGTCACATCATCCACCTCCTCTAGTACCTGAGATGAAAACCATCCATCTCCATGGGTTGGACAGGGCTTTGAGCAACCTGGTCCAGTGGAAGCTATCCTTGCCTGTGGCAGGGGTTTGGAACTGGATGAGCTTTAAGGTCCCTTCCAACCCAAACCAGCCAGGGGTTTTATGATTCTATTATGTGAGTGTTTACACCTACCCTGAGTTGTCTCTAACTTGTTGCTCCTCCACTGTTGGGTGTCCCTTTCTTTCCCAAGCAAATCTGGTTTGTGCAGAGGTCTAGGAGGAAGATTTACAGGTGAAGACAGAGGGAAAAAGGCTGTACTTTGGCCTTTTCCAAACTGAAGGCCTGTTCAGAGCCTGTCTTCTCTATAAATTACATTGTTTTCAATGACCTTTTCCCTTTTAAACTGCAAGGAACAGGACTACAGGGTAACATGTTGTAATCATTCAGAGCTGAGTATGAGACAGGGATTTACTCTGCTCAATATCTGAGTTCCGGCACATCAGTCCCATATAATGTGAATCTTCGCACAACAGAAGAGCCTGTGTAAGGTTCTTTCAAAGACACAATTCCCCAACTGTGTATGTATATTACATTCACCAAGAATGTTGTAAAATTGTTTCCTCTAAGACAAATGTCCATGGGAGGATGAATTATCTACACAACTTGGATACGCTTGTATCTCTCTTCATTTTCATGGACATTCAGGGTAGTAAATCCCTTATCTCCAGCTATGTGAACAGTTTACTAAACATCTGCCAGTAGCACCCGTGCCCAACTTGCTAATCTGGAATGCCAACATGCCTCCAAGCCCTAAAAAAGGCTTCACAATCTGTATCTGAGTACTGAAAACGCAGTGCAATTTAACTGCAAAATTGCGGAGTGTCTGCACTTTGTCCCTGTAAACTTTGTTTTCAAGGCAATCTTTAGGCAGAGGAAGAAACCCGTTTCCAGAAGGAAAACATTAGTGATGGGTGCAGTTGTGGAAGGTGGTTGTGACTGACCTGGGCCTTGGAGGTCAGATGGTTATCAGAACCAGCTGAACTTGAAAAACCAAGCGAGGCAACTCCAACCAGTAGGTCTGTGGCATTTAGGCACTGTATTAAATAGGATTTGTGGTACTTGCTTCTTTAAGCTGTACCAAGAATAGCATGAGTAGCCTTTCTTGTTGAAAACTGGCACATCTGGTCCCAGTTCTAATTGGAACCAGTGGGACATGAAAGAATATGCTGGATTGCTAGTATTTGTTTTGAAGCTTTTACGGGAGGATTCAACCCAGCCTGGGCATTCACACTGTTACGTGATCTTTCTTTCTCAAGCTCTGCATTCAGTAACAGAGCAGCTCACACATCCAAAACCATTGGTCATCTATCAAAACCAGGCTCTGCTTCTGTATAATTCCCCCTGGGTCACCACACTCCCTTCAGCACCATCTTTCTAAAGTAACACAACAACCTTGCACAGAGGAAGAGTTAATTTAGCCAACCTGAAAAGGAAGAAATGGAGGAAAAATGAATGCATTTGGTGGGGCAAGCAGATGACAGCAGTGACATGGGTTTGTACTGGCCCTTTTTGGGTCCTTACTGCCAGGCCAGCTTCCCTCTTTACTGGCTCGTACTGCCCATCTCACTGGGAGGGAAGGCGGAAACAAAAGAAGTGGGTGGATTTAATACAGCATTTCAAAGATGTTGCTGCTGGGTTTGCAGATGGTGGCAGCAGATGACAGAAATGAGCTCATTTCCCTCTGAACATTTTTCATCCCTAATGAAAAAAGCTTAAACCAAAGAGCTCCTGCGAGAAATGTGGAGTTTTGTCCCTGTCCATGTTTTTTGTACCGGAAGAAGGTAACCAGAGCAAAAGAGAGTAGATTCTTGCACTAATTCCTGAAGTGCATTTTCCAGGTATCTCAGTGATGGTCCGTTTTACACGTTTAACTCCCTTGTAGGCCCAGAACTGTGATGCTGTCTGTGCATCTTAGCCTAGCTCATCCCCTTGCGATAGAACTGCCCTTGAGATTGACTGGTTTTCATTCTCCAAGTCCCTGTCATAAATTCTTGTCATTTATCTTGTCTGTGGGAGGGAATTTCTACATGGAAATTTGTTTGCTGGGCTTGAAAGACGCATAGTTCCTCTTTCTACAGGCTGATGCATGGCAGGACAAGGAGTGATGACTTTTCTCATCGCTGACTGCAACTGTTCTTCTGATAGCTGTTTCTGAGCTTGGGTTTGCTGGTGGCTCCTGTCCCTTTCTTCCATGGGGACAGAGCTTGAATGCAAATTGTGTGGTTTCCCCACCCCACAGTCAAGTGGTTGATCCAGACAACATCCAGACAGCAAGCCAAGATGTGACAGTGTTGGACACAAGTGTGGTTTCCAGCCCAGAGGTAACGTAAGAGCATACATAAATTGAGCCCGTAGTGTCAAGTGAAGCATACACTGGAAAAGTTCATTTTTCACTCCAGCCCTGTTCAGCAAGACATCTCTGGAGCAGAGAAAAGGGACTTCAGGACCTGCTTCTGTGCATTTCCACATGAAATTTCACATTTATTTCCCCTCGCTCTGCCCAAACAACGAAAAGGCAAAGGGAAGTTCAGCCCCCAGGTGCATTCCTGCCATGACGCTCTCTGATCTCAGTTTGGTTTTAGATTCTGCATGCCTGAATTAAATATAGAATCATGGAATGGGTTGGGCCGGAAAGGACCTTAAGATCATCCAGTTCCAACCCCCTGCCATGGGCAGGGACACCTCACTCTAGACCATGTTGCCCAAGGCTCTGTCCAACCTGGCGTTGAACACTGCAAGGGATGGAGCATTCACAAGTTCCCTGGGCAACCCATTCCAGTGCCTCACCACCCTCACAGTAAAGAATTTCTTCCTTAAATCTAACCTGAACTTCCCCTGTTTCAGTTTGAACCCATCACCCCTTGTCCTGTCACTACAGTCCCTGACGAAGAGTCCCTCCCCACCTTCCCATTTTTAGGAAGGATGCAACAAAGGGTGTTTTTCCCAGAGGTAGCTCTCCTTGCACAATTCATGCTCTTCAGCAACACCTCTTCTTCCTGCATACTCAGTTTTCCACTGCGTGTTTCTGGTAGGATGATCTGTGCTGATCTTAGCTCAGCAGACTTTACGGGTCCCCTGCTTACAGCCTAGTAAGTGAGGCGAAGTTATTAAAGGCAGAAACCAAACCAAACCCATCATGACATTTCTTAAAATAATATGAATTGCCCATTCAGCTGTTCACACCCTGCAAAGTAGAACCCAGACTCCTCAAGCTGAAATCCTTCTTGAAGCCAGGATCCCATTGAGGATTTAGGGCTGGATTCTCATTTATACTGAGGTCTCTTGAGCCAGCAAGCACAGGATGGAAATTATTTCTACTCTCACTTTCACATGAGAATTAGGCCTTTAGAGTCAACTTGAGTTACCCTGTGCTGGCTGCATCAGTCACACATGACCACCTGCTGTTTCTGGGTTAAACTTAACGGTACTTAGTTTTTTGGCAGGAGTGTGTCCTTTGCTGTGTGTTTTCATAGCCCTGGCCACTAGGTGCTACTGCAACACAAATACAGTTGATGGTTAGATGGAGACAGCCCTCAAGTTCAGCATGGAAGGGTCTTTCTGCACCCCTGGTTCTTCTTACCAGTGTGATGCCCATGCCCGAGCTGCTGTGGAGCTGGCATGATGAGCCTTGGACAGGCCCAGGGCTGGTACAGAGGTGTAACACACTGTGGTGAGGCTAAAACAACCTCTCCAGGAACTGAGCCTCAACCCATAAGAGAAAGGTATGGAGGATGGACTCCATGGTGCGCATGCACCTCAGGGTGAAATATGGGACAGGACTGCACAGGGGAATGATGCTGTTGGTCAGCGGAGGACCTGTTACTGAAGGCAAGAAGTGAAGTTCTGTATTCCTCTCACATGGTTCACTTATAGATCTGGGTCGTAGAGTTTAGGGCCAAAAAGAATGCTTGGCTCTTCAGGCTGACATCCTCAAGCCAGTAGATACTGGATTTCGCTGATTAACCTGGTATGGAGACCAGCTGATTGTGTTAGTGAAAGGATCACCTCCAGAAAAGCATTTTCTCAACCTCAAGACATCAAACCCACCCATTTTCTATGGTTATTCATGCTCCATGTCTAACCCAGCTTGTGCCATCCCACTGCTTTGAATTCACCTGCCTCGGAATACGGAATAGGTTCTCCTAGATTATGTACAACCAGGAACCAAACAGAGAACAAAGATCTGCTCCGTATTTTTCCACTGCTGTCTCTTTCTGGTTTATATTTTGGGCTTTTTTTTTTTCTTCCCCGGAAGAAAAGGAATTCTGAGTAAAATGGAATTTTAAATAAGCAACCAAACAAAACTTGTTCCTATTGAAAACCTCAAAATCTGGCTTTAGGAAAATCCTGTTTCTTAGGCTGCTTTCATTCGATATCTTATATCCTCAGCATGATGCTGTCTTTCATAAGACTTAATTTGTGTAATAGAAGCCAGCAATAAAGACAGCAAATGTTCCCTTTGCCCTGTTACTCGTTTTAGTTTATCTGGGCTGGCTTCAGCACCTCCGAGGAGGCAGCAGAGGGACAGTTTGTACAGCTCTGCCTTAGAACAAACATATTTAATGGACACAGACTCATTCTCATGGGCTTTTATTTGTCCTTCTGAGCAGTTTGCTTGCTGCAATATGGCCTAAGGACCCATAAGGTCTTATGAGCTCCTACCCCTGCTCGGTCCCTGGTGCTTCTCCAGTTCACACCATCACAGTCTGGGGCTCTGTACACTGAGATCTTTGTGTGGTTTTTTTTCATGGTGAATGGGCCATCTGCCAACAAGGCCAGGACAGAGTGCTGTATATTTGGTAGGTCTGGATAATTCTGCATAATAATGTCTTGTGTAAACTAAGGGAGAATGCTGAGATTTTGTTGGTGTCCTCTAGCGCTCTGATAGCTTTACTTTTAGCTTCCAGGAAAACCCCAATCGTTATCTATTGAGCTTGTTAATTTTGATTACTCTTGACATGGTCTACTGTTTTATGTTGCTTTAATTACTCCCCTGCCTCGTATCCAGTTGGAGCAGGAATTCAGAGCTCATTCGGTTTATCGTGCATGTAATGCAACTTACAGAAAAGCATTTCACTGGAGAGCTTTGATATTGTTCACTGGTGTTTAGTCCCTGTCTCACTGCTAAGCTTTGCTTTTCCTCTTGGTTGAATACAGGATACAGACTAGAGTAGACCTTTGTGAAAAATCTTAGCATTTGTTACTAGTTTTCATCTGCTTGACTGTATTGCGTCGAGCCCATGCAGAATGGGAGCAGCTTGCAATAGCTTGCACCCTCCTCTAATGATACTCATTCCAGGGAAGATGAAATTACCGCTTAGGTGACCATAGCGGACTCACACAATGGGATCTGCCCTGTGACTTGAAAGCAAAGTCCCAAAATCAACTCACACCTTCTTCAAACCTAGTGTGCTGAATAGTGTGTGCTGAGTGTAGATAGTGCTGGGCCATGGTGCACAGCTGGCACTTAGTTGCTATTATTGGATCCATTTTAAGGCAGAGGAGTTTTGTTGCCTTTCAGGGAGTTGCAGAGTTTCCAGGTCAGTGGATGACCATTAGTATTGGCAATCACTCAAGGAAAGAAACAACTTTTTGGGCATAAGTCTAAAGTTTCTGCTCAGTAGTGTATGTTCAAGTAAGAGTTTGCTAAGGAGCAAACTCTCCATCCAATCAATTAAAACCTGAGATGCTGATTTGTTTGCTTCTTTGTCAAATGCTGAACCTCAAACCGCATCCCAACCTGAAGGCCTTTAAAACAGCTCCCAGAACCTGGCATTTCCATGCCAGTGGGGAAGAACTATTAAGAGACCTCAAAGAAACAGGTCTTTGGAAGCTCTTTTAATGGGGGTTGAGGGAGGAGAGAGGTTTGGCAATGCAAGATAAAGCAGTAATATTACACAATTGTAATGCTGCCTCTTACTAAAACCATGCTAAATGATTTGTAACACTCTGAAAGGAGAAATATGCACCATCAGCATTAATGACCTTGAGAAAGAGAGTTTGGCCAACACCAAAAATTTCAGATTTGCATTTGGATTGAGGCTGATTTGCCTTCAAATTTTGCATGTTTTCATTGTACTCAAATTGCACTTCGTTTTGAAGCCACTAAAGCAGACCAGTTAATTCCTGCTTGGACACTTGCCTACAGCAAAATGCCCTATTTGTTGTCCAGCATCACTTCTCAGCCACAGTGTGATTCTGTTGTATCAGGATATAGTTTGACAAAGTAAGTGCCATGTTGCTTTTGTTGCTTGAATGCTGCTTTAGGAGAAAATAGAAGAACCATTCAGTTGGTGCACTTTCAGGCTTGGAAACTTGAAAACAAGCAAGACTTGAAATACTCTGTCAGACTGTTTGTTATATTGTAGTAGCGTGGCTGGTGAGTATGTGTGTCACCATCTTCTCTGGGACAGGATATGTGTCATGAACATCATGGTGCCAAACCTTAGAGGATAGTTTTCTTCAACTCAAGTGATGGATCATGCTTTTAGAATATGACTGGAGGGCTTCGTGTAGTGACAACATGACATTTTTCATGGTCATAAAATGGTTACAATAGATCTGAAGTGTTGTGAACCGCAAATAGTTAGGAGCAAATTTTATCTCCTGCTCAAAAGTTTCATGTAGATTGCTACATCTTTCCTTTAAACAATTGTTATTGTGCTTTTTGTGCAAACATTTGCTTACTAGCTGAGCCTGGAGGTTGCAAGTTCAGAGTTTTCCCTGGGAAGGAAAATGATCTTTGTTGCTGATTGACAGTTGACCCATAAGGTCCTCCAAATGGGTTTTTTCTTTGGGAATGTTGATCTTCAACAACTCTTTCTTTAGATGGTCATATTCTTGCCATCTCCTTGTCTTTACTCTGTCTCAGAGCACCCTGTTTTGCTTCTGCAGTGGTCATGTACTCCTTCGGCCTCTTGTTGTAGGCCAGATTAGCTCCTCACGTTGACTTCTTAGTACATGCTTGCAGCGTTGAGACCTTCTGTCATGAGGATGGCCGAGATGACGCCCTGTGGGGCTTACATGCACTGTTATTTTTACTTTTGTGGTTTGAGAATGGCCAAGTGCTTGTCTTAGGTTGTTGGTAGCAACACAGACACATGGGGAGTCATGTGCGGGCAGTGCTGTGAGAGGCACAACCATTATGGGTACCTCACCAGAAGATGCCAAACCTAAGCAAATATATAAAATATATTCATTGGCAGGCAGGCACAGACATAGACTTCTTTATAGCATACTTATTGAGGTAACTGCTTAAAAATACATTTAGGCACAGGCAACAAAGTAAATGTCTTACTGAGACAGTGATCTTATATCTATAGAATTTATTAGCCCAGGAGCAGAACCGCCCAGCTGCAACCCCACTGCTTCCAGAGGTAGCCTGGGTCCAGCAGCACCCAGGAGCACCTCTTCATGTGTGCAGTGTTGTGGCAAAGTTAATAAACCTGCCTTTAAAAGATTGGATGGGGCTTTGAGCAACCTGGTCTAGTGGAAGGTGTCCCTACCAAGACAGCAGGTTGGAACTAGATGGTCTTTCATGTCCCTTCCAACCCAAACCATTCTATGATTCTATAGTTCCTGGAACCACAAGAGCTGAGAATGGTTGCAGAGTCAATTGGCTCTGTAATATACCAGTGAGATGGTCCAGAAATGATAGGTATCATTTACATTTTTATATTGTCTGGATAATCCTTAATTCTCATTGTCTCAGATAATGGAGGCCTGAGTGTATCCTGGGAGTGTCTGAAGGACTATGCTGCAAACTACCTTCTGCAACAGTAGGTACTTGTGTTTGGCCTTTGGTATGTAGCAGTATGCATAACAACATCAATGCGTATGCACTGGTTTTGCATCCACCACTTTGAGGTAGATCAGGCTTGGCTTTTGGTCACAATGCTCTTTGGTTTTCCTTTCTTTTCTTCTCTGCGTTGGCATCTTGGTTTTTGTCAGCTGGTTTGTTGTATTTCTGGCAGTGAATACCTCTCTGGGCCAATACCTTTTAAGAGCAGGACACCTTAAAAGAGCCAAAGCTAGAGAAAGACTTGGAAGACATATACAGTAGAGCCCACAAGTGGAGCAATGGACAAGGACTGGTCCAAAGGAAGAGGAGCTGGCTTTCATCCTGAAGGCCAACCAGCTGTCTGCACTCACTGCCTCTGCTGCTGCCTGAGTAATCTCAGTTTCAGGTTGGGAAGGCTGATGTCAGTCGGCCTGTGGGAGTTGTGCTGAGTGGTGACTGCAGTCTGCTCCTTTCCACCACCAAACACCTGAACATTGACGTGATGGCAGATATTCTTCCTAAGAGTGAACAAACTGTATGGGTTGCTTAGGAAGTTGCTTAGGTTCAATCTCTTCCTTTCCTCAGATCCCTGAAATATGGAAGTATGTGGCGTTATAAACCTTATTCACCATGTCTCAAAGTGCTTAGGCAGTCCCTTCTCCTCCTTAGGGCCAAACTGACAGATCAACAGGTAGTTCTGCAGGCGTTGGGATGTGATGGTTTCAGAGATAGCCTAGGACTGTGCTATTTCAGCCAGTGTTAAGAATGTGCCCAGTTCATTTGCATTCTCTACCCAACTTTTGAGCTTAATCCTACTGCTGCCTACTCTACAGAGCTCCAACAAAGTACTTGCAGCCTCTTCTTTTTCTGGGGATGACCCAATTTGCTCCTGAACTAGGAAATGAAGGACCCTGATCAATATGGTAAGCACCAAACTACCCACCCTTCTTGCAATGACAGCAGTCAGGTATGTCCATTCCTTGCTTCGTTGCCCAGTGTAGGAACATCCGTTTACCAGAAAGGGTTAAGGATGTTCAGCATTTAACATTAGGTACACATTGGCAGTGTTAAAATTCACACATCCTTCTCCTCCTTCAGTGAGGACAGCTCTGAACTGACCTCATGGAAAACTCTCTGGAGTTTTCGTGTGATTTCAACGTGGGCTTATCCCCATCCTGGACACAAAGGGCTGAAGTAGCTGTATTCCTTGTAGCCTTGTAGACGGCTCGTGCCTTTTATGAGTCCTCCACAGATGAATGAATCTGGTACTTATGTAAGAGAAGGGATTATTTGTTCTACCCCCACGTTTCAGAGATTTGGATCGTGCACCGCATAACTTTGTCCATGTCTTGTTCTCCATCCAAAGCTGCTTTCCAAGCATTCTGTATAGCTCAACATTACTCATCTGGGAGAAGCAAAGAAACCTGAGTAAGACTTTTACTGGGCAGGACAGAGTGATGAAAAACTATAATGTGACAATGTTACATCAGCTCAATCTGAAATGATTCAAAGGTCCTTCTCTCCTTAGGAGCCCACAGAGAGCTTGGACAGGTCACCTCCACTGCATGACACACTAGGTATGCATCCAGGAGTCCTCTGGATGTTGCCAGCTGAATATATAGGCGTATCACTGAACCCCAAAGTGATGAGCTGTCCATGCAACATGGCAAGAGCCCATTGGTTTGTCCTGTGCATGGGGTTAATCTACAAGCTCCTTGACATCCATTGACCTGTGCCTATGCATCAGGGCAATAGTGCAAAATGCAGTTAGAGTGGATCCTAAAACTGTTTTTAAACTTCTCCGCTAATGTAAGGTCAAATTCTGTAATCTTTTCAATCACTTGCATTGTACAAACCCATGCACTGAGAAAAGTGAACAAGTTAGAAGACTTAGTGTTTGTGTAGGAGCAGAAAGAAACCTGAATGCAATTTAGGAGCTGAATGTTCTTATCCTGCACGTAGCCAAATAGGCAGGAAGTACCTTCTTCCGTGTGTTTCATTGTTAGAAGAGAGTTTCCCAATCACAGTAACTTTATCTTCCAAGTTGCAAATATTCTAGTTTTTACTCAATCAAGAGTGGAGTAAATCTCAACCGTGCAGCATCTTCAGTGGGAAATGTGAACATCACATTTCTGCTCTTCCTCTGCAGTTGTGATGCCACATAAATGATACCGATACTGTAAAATTGCTCTCCTCTCTCCCTCCTGCTTTCAGCCACCTACCCACACATTGATACATGCAATATTTGCTCTGCACACACGTAGCCAGCTGGTTGGAACTCCAGTAGCAGGCAGTGGGATAACAAGGCAAACCCTCCAAAATCAAAGATGCTTGGGCATCATGCAACTGAAATGAGCAATTGCCTTCGGTCTGTGTCCAAAAGCCCAGGGTATCATGGAGGTAGGGTGAATAGCCCTTTCTTTATTGACCAAAGTAATGAGTCTTCATTTTCTCTTTGGTAGGGAAGGCAGCGACTGCAGCAGCATTTCTCCTCCTTGTTATAAGAAGTGAAAATTCAAACGTGATGGGGAAACGAATTAATTGTGAGGGTCTTAATTACAATCACTGGGAGAGGTATTGCGTTACAGTGCAAAGCAGCAGGCGAATATGACCTTCCTGTGAACTTCTCAACCCTACTAGAAGCATAAATTTGCCGTCTCCTCGTGGAAAAGTGTTCTGGCACTGAACTGGTGTCTACAATCAGGATTTTGTCTGCAGGTATCAATGCACAAAATCTCTGCCTCGTGGAGCTCCGACTCCCCTGAGGCTTCTTCTGTTTTGCCTTCGTTTGCTATAGGCTATGTCAGAGGGTTTCTGTGGCCTGGCTCGCCTCTGGCTGCTCCTTCTCCTCCCAGCCTGGAGCATTTTCTTGATACACAGGGAAAATCTCTCACAAGGAGGTGGTGAGAAAGACCACGGGAACTGGAGCAGAAAGGAAAGCTGTGTGCTGCAGAAACACTTGCTGAAGATATAGAACTTTTGTCTGCTACCAATTGTCACAAACAGTTAAGGCAAGCAATTTACAGCTGTGTAACTCACACTTAACCCTGCTAGATTTCCATCCCTGGCGTGTAGCACTGATTCCTCCTGATTTTTAACTCAGAGCGGACCAAAATGAACATTATGAAAGAGAGAAACTCGCCTTCTTTAAGGAAGGGTTTGGGGTTTTTTGGCTCCTTCATCATGAAGCAAACACTTTTGCTGAGTGACAGCTGTTTCTGCTCAGAAATGGGACACACAGTTTGGCTTTGTTTTAATCCTGGGATGTTTATCACAGGCCATTGAAGCATACACCCTTCATTTTCTCCTTCTCTATGTCTCTAAAGCTTTGGGGTTGAGAAGGAGCAGGAAGAGGAAGGGTTTTCAAAGGGATGTTTCACTGCTAAAAGTTCAGCATTGCTCTCATATGTGATTTTCCTGGTTGGCAGCTTTATGGCTAAAACCTCTTGTTTTAAAACTGGCGCGCACTGGTGGTATTATGGACATGCCACATGGTGTCTGATGGCCTTCAGTGACAGCAGATTTATAGCATTTTCCATCATAAAAATCCTCTCTGTTACCAAAAGAGGTCCAGCTGGAGTTATGAAATCACCAAACAGAGACCTTGCTACAGTGAGGAAGTTTGGCCTTTTCAGTTCCCTTGATCTGTTGCATGCAGTGCACATCATGCAGTGCACATCATAACCTTGCGCACTGAAAATTGTGCAGCATCCTTGTGGTACCCATGGAAAGGCTCCTTTATTCCTGTGGAGAAGGGGGATATGACAGCATCTGTGGTCCTTGAGTGCTGCTTAGCAATTAACAGGAAGTTCATCTTATTCAACTATTATCAAGTTTTAAACAGGGGAAGTTTAGATTGGATCTAAGGAAGAAATTCTTTACTATAAGGGTGGTGAGGCACTGGAATGGGTTGCCCAGGGAGGTTGTGAATGCTCCATCCTTGGTGGTGTTCAAGGCCAGGTTGGATGAGGCCTTGGGTGACATGGTTTAGTGTGGGGTGTCCCTGCCCATGGCAGGGGGGTTGGAACTGGATGATCTTAAGGTCCTTTCCAACCCTAACTATTCTATGGTTCTATGATATGATTCTAAATATATGCATACAATGTAATTGAAAGCCTGTGGGCCAAAGGCCCCCACCCTAACTGTGAGATATAGCACCCATGAAGTTTGAATGCCTCCAAATAGACACCATCCCTTCTTGAGAGCTTGGGAAGCGGTTAGTGGAGCTTAGATGTCACCATGGACAAATCTTAGTTAATAATTCTTGCCTTTGGAAATGTGTTCTGAATCTGTTGTAACTATCTGACCACTAATGGCTTTCGTGTTGCTCACTGTGAAATTCATAGGCAGCTAGGGGAATGGAGACAGATCTGATAGCTAATTGCTGCAAAATTCATCCTCCAAATGGTGGAAAACCAAAATTACTCAGCTAAAAATCCACAGATGTCTTCATGCACACTAAAGAGGTTCCCCTGTGGCGCCTGTGTGGTGAGGGTTTCGAGGTGCTGGGGCAGTACAGGGTGGGTTGGAAGGAACTGTGCTGAGGCAAGCAGAGTCTGCATGGCTTTCCCATCACTCCAAAGACCTTCAGCTGTGTCTCCGAAGGCATCACTGGCTCTCCTGGCCATGGGGCATTTGCAGAGTTTGTTGGGGGGCTATCCTCAGCCCTGTTGCCTTTGGGAACATGAACAGAGTGTAAGAGCCATAGTTACTAGGGACTAGGGTACAACTTCATCTTCAGCTCCCTTTTCCATCTGAATAGGCCATTCTGCATATCAGTTTCCTAGCCTAGACTTAGGTGTGAGCCATATCTCAGTATCACTTGAATGACTAGAAAGGTCTGGGCAGCCCAAATTGAAAAGCTTAATCCAGCTCCTTGTCGAATAACATGTCAAGACCCTGCTTGTCTCCAGTGAAGAAGGAGGTCTGAACTAAAGAGGTCTTTAGAGAGCACCCTATGGCTGTAAGGTTCAGGTGGTAGATCCAGCATGTCCAGTGGGCACAGGCCTGCTCCTCTGTGGTGTTTGGTGGTGTGCTGACACTCTCATTTGAAGACCTGTATAGCAGCTGGTTCTTATCTGTTTATTGGGTACAAGTTACTCCTGGGGAGATTACGATTGGACACAGGAGGAAAATTTTTCCCAATGAGAACAATCAGCCATTGGAATTATTTCCCTGAGGAAACAGTGGATTCCCCAACACTGGGCACTTACAAGATTCAGCTGGACAGGGTGCTGGGACATCTAGGTTTGCTAATGGTCATGCTTTGCTAAGAGAAGTTGGACCAGATGAGAGATCCCTTCCAACCTGTATTCTCTGATTCTAGGATTCTATTGCTTGAGTTTCTTAGTCAAAATATAATATGCAAAAATCTGGCCATCCTCGTAAGCAAGAGAGGCTTGAGTTTGATTCAACACACACACAAGCAAATCAGAAATGGCTTCTGATGTCAATGCCGTCAAAATGGGTTGCATTGTATGGATATGATGGGTGTGAGATCAGAGAGGGATCTGGTGTGGTCTGGTTGCTCACTTGCTTTAGTTCCTTGGAGGACAGTTAGTTGTGCTTGGAAGGCTGGTACTTGAAAGGCATTTCTGTAAAGAAACATATAGAGATCCTTTTAGATATAGATAGAGATAGATATAGAAAAAATATAGCTATAGGTAAAGATATAGATATACATATAGAAATAGATACAGATATATAGATAACTATTAAGATATCTGTATCTATAGATATGAGATATAGGTATAGCTATGAACAAGGACAGAGAGAGATAAAATCTGTAGCTGACACCCTGGCTTGGAGTCAAGGTAATGAAAGGAAAAATGGAAAAGAAACCCAAAAAAGAACAGTGAAGAAATAAACATGTTGGTGAATATGGGATAAGAAACCCAGAGAAATCACTGCATGTCTTATAATCTGGGGTAAAAAATCAGGACGAGAGAGTCAGCATTTCTCGCTACAACTTTATCAACGGGTTGGACTGTCCTAGTTGGCTTTGTTTCTGCATCAACTCATCACACCTGGCTCTGAGCTGTCTGTGCGGACCTCTGTCAGCTCTGTAAAGTGAGAATTTAGGGACCAGTTCCGCGAAAAAGGGGGAAAAAAGCCCAAGAAAATAAGAGCAGGTTTGCGTTTCGGCTTTGACTGCAGCAGCCTGGCGCTGAGCTGAGACGGGGCGGGCTCCTGCGCCAAGGCCCCTCCAGCGAGGACACAGAGGAGGCTGTGTTAGTTTCCATGCTGCTTAACATTTGTATTTATTTATGCACCACATTTAATTCTTTATTTATTCTGCATGTGAGCGTGGATTTAATGCTTGGCTCCGGGCAGTCCTGTGTTTATCCATAGGGCTGCAAATGTTCAGACTGACAATAGGTTTTAACCCCGAGTGGAAAGGCCACCTCTAAATCCACTGCTCTAGTGCCTGTCCACCCGTTTGGAAGCGGAGGAGCTGCCAGTGGCTTGGCTGATGGGATATTTACTCCTAGAAGCAATACTCAGTCACTGAGTCCATGCTCAGGGGCCAGGACCATCCTCTGGTCGGTTGTGGCTCCTGGATCTTGAAGACCAAGGTGCTGCAGGAGCACACTGTGCTGCTGTTTGCCACTAGAAGGGAGTTGATGATACCGGATGGAGTTAATGGGACATTTGCACATTGCTGTCTTCCTTGGCCTCTGTTTAATGCTCTTACTATTCTCAGCGACAAAACAGCCCCTGAGGGGCAGATGCCACCAAGTGTAGCAAGGGAATACCCCTGTGGATGCTCTGGCTTCAGCTCTGTGCTGGACAAAAAAGGCAGGAAACCAAAATACCCTGTCCCAGAGCCATGTCCATGCCCTTGGCCCCATTCGCACACCACATGGAGCGCAAAAGCAACGGGGAGTCAGTGTGTTACCATTGTTCATTGTTAGCAGACTCAGATCTGAAGCAGGGAGTGGAGAGCCAACGTCCCACTCCAACTTGCAGAAGCCGTCCAGTTCCCTCTTTGTTCGTCGGCAAACGGGGGCATAACAAAGGGCGCTGCTGAAATCCAGCAGTGTTGCAAGTTCCGCGCGCGATAGTTGCAGAGCCAGTTGAAAAGGAGGAAAACAAGGGCTTTCTGAAGAAATATTGCAGCCCTTCATGTTGTTGCTGTTTCCCAGGGTGGTACCACTGCTGAAGGTGGGTCCTGCAGGGCTTCACACTGCTGCCCTGTGTGTTGCAGAAGTTGGAGGCATAGTGTGAAGATGTCAAAGGAAAGGGAAGAAAACCAATGCCACCAGGCAAAAGCCTGTTAGTGCGTTCAGTGGTGAAAGGAAGGTGGCGCAGGGATGAAAGAGGAACAGCATCAATTAAAGATGGGAGGACAAAAGCTTGTAACACTTCAGTTTTCTCAAAACCCAAACCTTTCTTAGACCCTAGTTTGATTTTGGTTTAAAATCCTTTTCTGTGAAGGAAAAGGTCTTCTGATTGAAATGATACTTTTGGACGGAATCTTTTGGTTTTGGGAAAACAAAACACATAAAATATTCCAAAAGGGTGGAGGTGTTTGTTTGTGAGCAGAGCTGTAGCCAGTAAAGGTGACTCTCAGATCAGATGTTTTCTGTGGTTTTCTCTATTGGATGTTTTCTGCATCCCACTGCTCTGGGGACAGTCAGGTGCCTCCTTTCCTTACAAACTCAGTCCTGTGAATGGCTGTCACATTTTGCTGTGATGGCCACTAAATCCAAGCTCTTTCACAGTGGTAGGTGACAGCTGAATTGTTACTTATGCTCATATGGTGCCACATCTTTTAGTGTTACGAGCCAGGGACTCCAGCTGCAGCTCAGAGCAGCACTTTCTGGACACACCATGCACATGGAAGTCCCCATTCCTTCTCCACTGAGAGCCGGAGCCACAACCAAATGTGAGACCTTGAATGTCACGTTTCCCTCTGTGGTATCGATCGACAGGACATAAACACTACCTGTGGGCATGAAGATATCTGCCAAGCCATGCAACAATGTTGTGGTGCTTTCATTTCACTGCACGCCTGTCTCCCCTCATCCTTTTGATCCAGATGTTACTCTTCATGCTGCTGCGAGAGGGTAGTATTTCTGACATGAATCAATAATGTTGGATGTGGAGCTCATTTCTTGGCAAATCAGTGCAAAGGAAGTAAACAGAGCCTGTTTGTTTTGACTTTCTTTCCTCATTAAGTCTGGTTTATTTTAGTAGATGGTCTTTTGATTTCATTAATTAAAATATGGCTGTACAGGCAATGAGAACGAATACAAAGGACTTACGATAGATGTCTAAAAGAGGGGGGGAATATCCTTTGGATTCCTGTTGCCAGTAAGGAAGTTGTAAGAGGTGAAGTAGATCTGCATCTCTTGGCTCTGTAGCTGAAGGGAGGAGAGGCTGGTAATTTTAGCTCTCCATGGTGCTTTGCTAGAATGCAGGGTTGGGATTCGAGGTCTTTGACGAAGCTGGGTTAATTAATGATAAATAAAACATAGTGAAGATAAGATACAGCAAAAGAGAGCCAACCAAAGCAAAAATATGTATATTACAAATCGATTATTACAAAAGCATCCACTATGGTTTAGTATGTCTCCATTTTGTTAGCAAAACATTGGGGAATAGGGTTCTTTGTCTATTTATATTTCAGCAAATATTAATAAGCAATTAGACTGTCAGCTTGTGGACTCTTTTCAGATCTTTTCAGATTGGATGTACTGGTTTTGTTTAATGCTTTCACCGAAAGTGCTGCACTGTGCTTTTGTGTTGTCAAGACATGTCAAGCTCATGCCCCACTTGGTATGAGAAACAAGTAGCTGTGACCAACAAGCAGCTAGAATAGTGAATGTGTTAAAAATTACAGCTCAGGAATGGCAAATTGCATTTCAATATCAAGTTTTGTATGTCAGAACCATGGGTGGTGGCCATGGAAGGAATGTAAAAGTCAAGATGCAATATTTCAGAGGTTTGGAAAATGAAACACTTATTTTGGAAGTGTCCAAATATATTTTTTTCAGAATTTTAAAATTAGTATTAGAGATTATTTTAACTTTCATTGACTTGTTTAGTCTCACAACTCACATATCACAGAATCCCAGACTGATTTGGGTTGGAAGGGACCTTAAAGCTCATCCAGTTCCAACCCCTGCCATGGGCAGGGGCACCTTCCACTAGAGCAGCTTGCTCCAAGCCCCTGTGTCCAACCTGGCCTTGAACACTGCCAGGGATGGGGCAGCCACAGCTTCTCTGGGCACCCTGTGCCAGCGCCTCAGCACTCTCCCAGGGAAGAGCTTCTGCCTAAGAGCTCATCTCAACCTCCCTTATTCTGTCTTATTAAATCTTTTATTGCTGGGTTACTGGTGATGGACCTGGGAGGTCCCAGGTGTCCATTGGCAAAAGCAAAGTCGTTTCTGTTTTGGTTTGACCTGAACCAATTTTTTTCTTTGGGGTTTTTCTTGTGTTGCTGATGACAAGAAAAGCACCTGATTCACCCCGGCCTGAGGCCTCTGATACCAAACAGCAGTTAAGCCACTTAGAGTAATTGGATGGGGAAGAGATTGGCCTGGTGGCTGCCTGGCTACGGCCTTGATGTAGGCAGCTCAGGGAGGGTACAGCACCTCAATAGGGGATTTCCCCAGGTAGAATGGGGTGAAGACCAAACCCACTGCTTCTGGCTTGAGCATTGGAAGCATTCAGTTTTCTCCCCATATTCTCTGATTCGCACAATCTGTAGGAAAGTTTTGTTTTTGCTCTGGAAAGGAAATCGTTTCCTGCCCTCCCCAAATTCCCTGCAAAATACTAATTCTGCTTTTTACTGGCTTTCCTCGTGCGCCGTTCTGAACAGGGTGTCTATGGGCTTTCCTGAACTTGAGAAGAAATACTGTCAAGTGCTTACGTGCACCAGGCAGCTCGCTACCGTGTGTTTCCATGACAAGAAAGAGGTTTTATGACCTCCACTAGCTTGGGAGCCAGCTGAAATCCCCCTTTTTTCCCCTCCTTACATGAGATTGCTAGGCAATCAGGCAGGCTTTTTGAGTTGGAAACCTTTCCAACTCAAGGTTTCCTACTGAGTAGCATGAAATGGCAGGTAAGATGTGACGATGAGTGGACAATGCGCAGCGCAATGTTTTGTTTGCTGCCTCACTGTGCTAATTTATGCTTTGCTGGGAAGCTCTGCAGGGCCCTGCGTAACTGAAGGTCTTAACCGTGTGTTATAAATTGCTTGAAAACGAGAGGAAACTGAACTTTCCTTATAAAAAGACCAAGGGCTGTAATTTATTACTGTAAACAAGAACGAGAAGACAAAAAAAAAAGTAATTAAAAAAGAAAATGTCAAGCTCTTTTTCTTCAACATTTGAAAGGACCTGAAGTCAATTGTTTCCTCCCGTCGAAGGTCTGGTTTCTATCAAGCGGGTAGCGAGGCTTTTGTTTCGAGCAGTCAAATCAACAGGCCAGTAAGAGGAGCTTTGAACTGCAATTTGTCTCTCTGTGTTTCGAAAACGTCCTTTCGACGTGTTTACATGTTGGCTGGGGCACTTGTGCTGGAGTCAGCTCTTTCTGGGACGATTAATCAAGCGATCAAGTCTCTGATTAATCAAAGTCCCTCCTGACAACGCAGTCCTTTCTTTCAATCACCTGCTGAGTCGCTGCTAAAACCCAAACAAGCAAATGATTCAACTGTTGTGTTTTTTTACTAACTAGGAAAGAATGAAAGAAAGAAATCACACACACACACAAAAAAGGCAGCGTGTCTTGCAGATTTGGCACTTCCCGAGGTACATACCTCAAGGAGAGAGAGATCTTGGACTACATTTGTGATGCAAACTGGAACCTTTGGCTACCAAATGCAGGATGTGGTGTATCCTGTTCAAAGAGGCACATATTTTGCGTGTTTGTGTTGGCTCCTCTCAATCAAAGCATGCTGTGATTCAGCTACACTAAAAATTAACAATCTATGTTATAGGCATGTATTACGTTACGCCCCATTTTTTCTGAAGAATCTTTTCCAGAAAGACATCTTCTAAAGAGAAGGGGAGGTAGGTAACGAAACCCTTGCAAATGTTTTCATAATAATTATTCATAGGCAATCAAATCATGCCACTTGAAAAGATCAGCTGAACTATCTGTAAATATTTTCTCATCTCTGCAGAGCGGTACCAACTCCTAATGTAATGCATCTGTCTCCATTTCGGCATTAAATTGGAGGTGGATTTTCATGTCAGTGACTCTTCAACGTCACTGCAAATAGCAAGGAAGAAGAAAAAGAGTTACAATAGGAAATGCTGTCCCACAGCAGCTTGGGATTTTCATGCAGCTTGTTTTGTGGTTTCTCTTAGAGAGAGAACAGAGGCTGCATTAGCTGAGTTGATTGTAAATAGTGATGTCAGAATCAGAGACTGAATCTCCTCCATGACGGGCAACATCATCTGAATCTGCTGGTAGCCTTATTGAGGCTCTGATTGCTCCCTTCTTTTTGGCTTCTAGGATTTTAGACTCTTTGTTAATAACCGTTCTTGACACCTTTCCTTCAAGGGTATTTTATAAACCAATGAATGAGGTGCTGCGGAGGTGATAACTAAATACAATTCTCTTTGTTTAGACATAAAAGCAAACTGAGCTGTAAAGGAACTAAATAACTCAATAATATCCAAGATCCAAGGACAAAGAGGTGCTTGGGCTCTGCCAACACTGGCCACAATCCCGGCCTGCTCCTCTGACCAAGGAATCACATTGATTTATTCAATCCAATCCCACCTGCTTCTGCAGATTGAATTAGAGGGCTGTCCCACTGCCTGTGCACATAAATCACCTCTGGGTTAACTGACTGAGTAGGAACACAGCTATTTTTGCATACTCTGTTTCAACATTGTTGATGAATCTCCAGATTTCCACCAAGTTTTCCCATATTCTTGATGTGTGATTCCTTTTGTCAGGCCCATTTCGTTGCCGCACCTATTTCTTAATCAGCAATTACTCTTGTTACATGCTGATGAGCCAAATATGTTTGGTTTTCCCTTCCCCAGGGTGGCTATTAAAATCCACAGTTGCCTTTATTTGCTGAAATGGTCTTAGGAAAAGACCTTGCCCAACACATCTAATGACATCTCCTTCGTATTTCATTTTTAGCAGGCATATCCAAAGAAACCTCATTTTGTTCCAGGCAGAGCTCTTTATTTCAGATACTGTTTCTTCCTTTGTAGCCTTCAGAACAAAGTGAACCAATGTTCATTCTTCCAGTTGCAAAACTCCCCCTAAAAAACAAACCCCAGAAAACATGGGTTTTTTTCCCCTGCTTGTATTTATCTTGCTCTGTTTTCAATAACCTGGGCCTGGCATCTTGGGTATTTATCACCCTAGAGAAGACAGGACATGAAAAAACCAACACAACAGCACAAAGGAAGCCAAAATACAAGTTTTGAGAGAAATCATACTCTGAGGAGTGAAATGGCATAAAGGATTCTTTTAGTTGGTCTGGTGAAAGAAGCAATTGCATCTTGACTTGAGGATGACGCGAATGAACATCTACTGTCATATAAGTAACAAGTCTATTCTGAATACTTGATCATGGAAAGGACTTCTGATGGTTGGCAGATTCATGAAATCAGTTAAAAGTGTCTCCTACGTGGCTGTTTCTGGCTGTACACCCAAACCTTGATTTTAGCAGATGGGATCTCAGCTGCCTACACTGAACATAGAGGGAAAAACTGTGGAGAAATAGATAGATGTATAAACCAATGCCACTAAAAATCTGCCACATTAAAATATTGAGCAGAACTTTCTCATTCTTAGAGTTCAAATATTTAAACAATGGGGAAAATTAATCTTATTCTTGGCACAGATCTTACCCATTTTATTACTCCGTATCTCCAAATAGTCTGAGATGCCAAGTAATTTCCAGGTTTTATCAAATTTTAACGTTGGAGTATGACTTTGGGATATTATGTTCAGAAGTGTGTGGAGCTTTTGAAGCAGAATTTCCCTGGATTTAATACATCCCTTTCAGAGCGTTGCGTTTAGATGGAAATTCATTCTGAGCCAGTAATATTATATGTTATTTCTAAACCTCTTAAGTTTATAAAGCGTATAATGAAATTTAAGTCTTCAGCCCAGGTGGAATCATGAATTAGCACCGAGTTCTCTGCGAGCAGCAGGGCTGGTTGCCTTTTTTGTGCCTTTGCACATGGCCTGGATAGGCCATGGACTGTGGCATGAAACATCTACAAAGAGTCATGAGGGTCGCCGAGGAAGTCACCCCCTTCCTGTTAAAGCAGTCCCTCCTTGGCAGGGTGAAGATGCTTGTGCTAAAATAGGGCGGAAAACTGACCATGAACTGGACAAGTTTTCTCAGGAGTCTCTGAGAAGGCCAGGTTGGACAGAGCCTTGGGCAACATGGTCTACTGTGGGAGGTCCCTGCCCATGGCAGGGGTTGGAACTGGATGATCTTAAGGTCCTTTCCAATCCAAACCATTCTAGGATTCTATGATTCTGAGACAGATCTATCTGTAAATGAATACAGGAGCTCGTTCTGATGTAGTTATTACCTGGATCATAGCAATGGCATAACATTAATCACAGCAAGTGAAAAAGAGAAAACATAAAAGTACATTGGAGGTTTTTATAACCCATTAAGATCACCATTCCTTATTTAGGGTATTTGCCATCTCAAATCCTTAGGCCAGTTCTCCTCCAAATTTATCTGATTACAAATATCAGATAGTTAAATTAAACTCAACATACTAAAACTGCACTGCTGCTGTTGTTTTCCTGGATGCAGGACAACATGAGGTTTCCTATATTTTCTTTTGCAACGTATTTATTCTGCAGGATATTTTTCTTGCTAGCTCTGAGCTCGATAAGGCTGCTGAACACAACAACCTAAATCAAACTAACTCCTTCCTGGGTGATAGGGACAATGAGAGAAAAAAAGTCACAGTGGGAAGAATTAAGCTGTGAACACCATCTGAACTTCCAGGATGAGGAACTGCTCGAGGGAGTCCCAAGGGAGCCATGGAGATGCTGCGAGGGCTGGAGCAGCTCTGCTCTGGAGCCAGGCTGAGAGAGCTGGGCTGGGTCAGCCTGGGGAAGAGAAGGCTCCTTAAGGGGAGACCTTACAGCAGCTTCAAGTGCAACTCAGCAATAAGAGAGATTTAATAAGAAAGAATAAAGTAGATTTAGATTAGACATTAGGCAGAAGTTCTTCCCTGTGAGGGTGCTGAGGCACTGGCACAGGGTGCCCAGAGAAGCTGTGGCTGCCCCATCCCTGGCAGTGTTCAAGGCCAGGTTGGACACAGGGGCTTGGGGCAACCTGCTCTAGAGGAAGGTGTCCCTGCCCGTGGCAGGGATTGGAACTGGATGAGCTGTAAGGTCCCTTCAACCTAAACCATTCTCTGATTCTGGGAATTAGAGCACAGCCACAGTGTGCGCCATTGCATACCTATCCACACTGACTTTTCTGGTTGTTAAAGCAGACAAGGGAGTTGCTGGAGCGCAGGCATTGCTGACTGGGCAGCCCTCAGTAGCTCCATCACACCTCTAAGTGTGTTTGCTCAGCACTGTTCCTCTGTATTTCAGGTGGGTCTTGCTTGCCAGAAGGGAAGCTGTTTATGTAGCATGTTATGGAGGTGACACGCTCTTTGCCCCTGTTAGGAAAAGTTTGCTTTTCTCCCTGAATCTAAACCAAAAGTCACACTGGTTGAAGGAATACAAATGCTCTTTTTATATGGGGAAATACATAACAGGAGTCAGTCACTTATCCTGGCTGGGCGCAGGTAAACCCAGGGTCCAAATTGGCACAGCGAGGAAGCCAGCAGGAATTTCAGCTGAACTGTGACTAATGGACACTCTGTGCCCCAGGACATCTCAGCTGCTGAGCCCCAGAGTATATTTTGATCAAGGAGATGAATTTCAGAAAAGCAAAGGTTCAGGTGTGACTGCTCAGGAGCGGGAAGCTTTTCAATAGTCAATGCTTTATGACTTATATCAATCTGACAGTCAGACATTTGGCCTTAGCACTTACTGGTACACAAGCAAAGTGTATTTCATACCTATTAGCCACTTTTCCTTCCAGGAATTGACTTGTCCTGGAAGCTCTGCCAAGTGGTTTGGATGCAAACCCATCACTGGTGTGCAGCTCACGCTGCCCGCTAAGCCCCAGCTGAGTCCGATCTGCTTTATAGTCAGTTTTCACACTTGAGAGAGCAGAGCACCAGGCTTTTGTGAGCCCAGAGCAAGAAGACTTTAAACAATGGAAGTGTTCAGAGCTGTTTCCTTTGGAGATGGTCGGCGCTGATTAGATGGAGCTGCACAGCAGGTAGCCACCTAGCAAAGTGCTTAGCAAGAGCTGCCTCGTAGCGCCAGGGCATCCATGCAACGCGAAGGGATTTTGAATTCCATCTGTCACACACGAGTTTCTGCAAGGCTTCCAAAAATCACATAACCCCATGCCCAGCCCCAGCTCCGAGAGCAAAGTCCTTTTGTTTATTGTCTTTGGGCCTGGTGTGTCTGCAGCTGTGCTGGTGGCAGCCTCAGCCCCTCTAACAGACCCCCTCAGTGACTGGGGTGAGTGGTGACCGGGAGCTTCCCACGTCCAGCCTTCGTTTCTTGGAGTGCTGGTGGCAGCAGGTCATGGGCGCTTCTCTTCTCTTCGCCTGATGCGTCCTCTTGGAGCCTGGTGATGGCCACCCGCTGTGGAATGCCCCCCTTGGTGTAGGGCTGGATGTGGTTTTCCCACACTGCCATCACCAGAGGGCCTACTTGCCCTTCATGCCTGGACTGTCAACTGTGATGACATCCCTCATGGTCAAGGTCTTTCCCAAATCCCATAAACCTCGTGGGTTCTGGGCATCTGAGAAGATTCCATACCCATTGTGAGAGGGTTTTTTTCATGTCTTGGACTGGTACTGTTAGTTTTTTTGTGCCTGCTGCACATAGAATCCCAGACTGGTTTGGGTTGGAAGGGACCTCAAAACTCATCCATTTCCAATCGCCTACCATGAGAAGGGACACCTTCCACTAGAGCAGGTTGCTCCAAGCCCTGTCCAACCTGGCCTTGAACACTGCCAGGGATGGAGTAATCTGCGGCTCCTCATGCCATAACATCTACATTACAGCAGTGTGCTTGCAGGAGGGGTGAGAAGGAGGTAGGAAGGTGTGCATGACACTTATGGGCCTCCACTCAGCCTCTTATTGAAGTAACTAGACAAATTAAACATACATTGCATAAAATAAGAGCATAAATCCATTGGGGGTCACATCTTGAAAGAAAACCTGAAGCTGGGGGTAGCTCTGAAGCCTATGTGAAAACAGCTGAGAGGGGAAGATTGTCCTTCCTGATGGAGCAGGCTCGGGTTCGCTGGCTTTCCAGCACACATCCCCGCAGCAAGCAGCTGGCACGCAGCAGTGGCACCCGTACGGTGGAATGTGTCTGGCACAGGGGGCTTTTTCAGCTTGTGTTTTCCTAGCTGGCCATGCCAGGAGACATATTTGTGTTTATTGCAGGGGCTGGGAGCTGCCTACAGGTGCTAATTATCGCCTGTTCCTCCTCCACAAGGGAGCCAGTGTGTGAGCCACCCTTCACCCCGCCTGGGAGTCACTATCCCATTGCCGGCCCTTCCCTGCAGCTGGGAATGAGCTGTTTGGGTTGGCCTTGGTGGCACAGATGGTGCCACCTGCGGCACGCTCTGCCAGCAAGAGCGGTCCCAGGCAGCTGCCACTGCCTCTTAGGAGGTCATTCATGGGAGAGGGAAGCCAAAATGCATTCGTGCTTGTACAGGGCTCCCCAGGCTGACAAAGACCTTTGCACATCAGATGGCTGCTCCAACACCCTACCTCGGGGCTACAGACTACTGAGGGGGCCTGTTCAGCCCTGGTTATGATATGGTCTTGTAAGTCTGGGAGCAAAAAGCATTGGGCATGCTCCCAAAGAACAAGGGCAGTCTGATTTCCAAGGTTTCACAGTGTCTGAACAGCCCCTTGCCTTGCATATAACGTTCTTTCCTGTCCCATGAGAGGGTCATCAGAGAGACTGGTCCCTTCACAGGTGAATGTTTGCTAAGCCAGGCTGGACAGGGCTTGCAGCAACCTGCTCTAGTGGAAGGTGTCCCTGCCCGTGGCAGGGGGTTGGAAATGGATGAGCTTTAAGGTCCCTTCTAACTCAAACTGTTTCATGATTCTATGATCTGCAGGACACTTCCTTGGCAGCACCGAATGTGCCAGCCTCACTGAGGGCAGGTTGGTCTTACACAGCATGCAGAGTCTGCAGAAGTGATAAAATCCAGAATATAAACTGAGATTTTTCTTCTGATGGCTACTGGACAAAGAAAACCAACTTCTGGCTTTCTTCTGCCCTTTCTGGTCCCCAAACAAGAAGCATTTGTTATACATTTTTAATTAAGATTTAGGCTGATATAGCAAAATTGCTGCCTCTCCCTGTACTGCCTTTGTTGAAAAGACAGCTGAATGCAATTACTAAAGGGAAACTTTTGCATTGATGATGTACTATTCATTTTCTAACTCTGGTCTTTCCTGGTGTACAATCAAATAATAGAGTATAAATCACAGCAGCCTAAAGGCTCAGGGTATGATCCTCTGACAGGTGGCCTTGGAGAAGGCAGAGATTTGAGATTTGAGAAGATTCCCACAGTGGGGCTAAAATTGTCACATTTTAACTTCATCAAATACATGTGAAAAAGGACGTCACGGAGTCTCTGCACCTGAAGCTATGGAGTGGCCCCTGCTCCCTTGAAGCACAACCAAGACTTGTTTGAAATTTGGTCCACCTCAGGGACCATCATTTGAACTGAATAATAAAAGCTAAGTTGAGGCAAGTTCACGTCGTGTCATAGACCATAAAATGGTTTGGGTTGGAAGGGATCTTAAAGCTCATCCAGTTCCAGCCCCTGCCACGGGCAGGGACACCTTCCGCTAGAGCAAGGTGCTGCAAGCCCCTGTGTCCAACCTGGCCTTGAACACTGCCAGGGATGGGGCAGCCACAGCTTCTCTGGGCACCCTGTGCCAGCGCCTCAGCACCCTCACGGGGAAGAGCTTCTGCCTAAGAGCTCATCTCAGTCTCCCCTCTGGCAGGTTAAAGCCATTCCCCTTGTCCTGTCCCTACAGGCCCTTGTCCAAAGCCCCTCTCCAGGTTTCCTGTAGCCCCTTTAGGCACTGGAGCTGCTCTAAGGTCTCCCCTTCAGGAGCCTTCTCTTCTCCAGGCTGCCCCAGCCCAGCTCTCTCAGCCTGGCTCCAGAGCAGAGCTGCTCCAACCCTCACAGCATCTTTGTGCTCTTCCTTTGGACTTGCTCAAACAGATCCACATCCCTCTTGTGTTGGAACCCCAAGAGCTGAATGGAGTCTCATGGGAGCAGAGCAGAGGGGCAGAACCACCTCTCAGGACCCGCTGGCCAGGCTGTTGGTATCAGGAGTAGATGTGAAAGGTTCACATTGAATTTTTTCGTATGTATGGTGTAGTTGCTTCTACCATTCAGAAGAGCTACCTTGGTACAACCCTGAACCTTGCCAGGAGATCCACAGCCATATGTTTGCCTTTAAAAGAAATGGCAAACCCAAACATTTTCCTGGAAAACCCTCTAATGTGCTGGATCTTTTTCTACGTTCCTTTGGGAAGAGGAGTTGAGTTTAGTAGGAATTTTAAATTCGAACGTTTCTTTAAAATATATCAAAGTGCTTTTTATTTCTAAGCAATAATTTTCCCAAGAAATATTAAAAAGAAAGATGTATCTTTCATCATTGCTTATTTTTCATCATTTTTAGACCAACACCAGTCATTTTCATTAGTGCTCTATGACCCGTTTTAGTACTAACATGCTGAAAATTAAACATACACTAAAGTACTTCACTAAATCAGGGATCAGAGCACCCTAATGACATGTCCATGTATACTCTACCGGCCAGCCATAAGATTTTTTTGCATCTATTTATGTCCCTTTTTCCTCCAGTGCAGAAAATGATGCCAAGATGCATTTTGCACTGGTTTACCACACACTGAGATTTCCCCTGCTCCCAGCCCCCTTACAGAGAGCACTTTTGCTTTCCTTTATTACTTTAATATATCATTTTTCCTCCTGTGTTTCACAACATTGAGCAACTTCACCCTGGCTGCAATCATAGAATCATAGCATAGTTAGGGTTGGAAAGGACCTTAAGATCATCCAGTTCCAATTGCCTGTTTGGCATCCCGGCGGAGGAATCCCAGGCATGCTCCAGCAGTGTGCAGCCCCTCGTGACCCACAGGTGGGCTTCAGGCAGCCACTCTACCTCTTCTCTTAGGTGTTTTTTGGAGCAGAGGTGGGTTTTTCCATCTCACAACGGCACTTTGTGATTGCAGGGTTGTTTTGCCCTCTCCATCTCACTGTGAACCAATAGGTCTCGCTTGAAATGAAGGAGTGGGAGAGAGAAAGGAGGAGAACAAATACCTTACAGTCCCTTGGTGAGGGAAGTATTAGGGCTGCCAGCACTCCAGGCTCAATTCCCAGCTCTAAAGGCTTTCACATCCCAGCTGGCCTCCCCACCCCAGGCCGCAGGATGCCCTGGACCAGGGTAAGCACATACTCCCTTTCTGTGCACAACCAGAAATTCCTCTTTGCAAAAGGAGTGAGAGCAAACCCACCGTGCCTCCTCCAAACAGTTTCCATCTCAATGCACGGGTAGTTTTCCACCTCCAAAAACATATTGTAAGAGCTTTCCAGCCCTTCCCCTTCTGTGGCCTTTAAAAGCATGTCAGTCACTGTAGTTGTTTCAGTAGCTGGTCCCATCAGAGCGGGTTCACCTCTGTCAATTCCAATGGCACCTCATTTGTATGAATGAGTGTTTTCATGCTCACAGATATATGTAATGGTTTGGAAGACATTTATATGCCTGATATAATTAAATCCAGTGGTCTTGTATTCCTTCAGATTTGGATAGCAGAGATATGAGAATACCAGCTCTTTCTTTATGCAGAAGTCTTACAGAATTTAATCAGAAAACAATAACCATTCTTAGGCTTTGGAGCTTTTGAATAGGATTTAAGAGCAAATTACATCATAGCAATTCTATAGAATGTCTTAAAAAGTCTTTGTGAGAGGGAATCGTTCTCTATCAAGCCTTAAAGATTACACAGCCATTTCCATAGATTATTTCATTTCTCTCCAATCCTACTGGTTGCAGTTCTATTAATTTCTGCAGGGCTTTTCCATATGGCACATAGTATTTTGGCCATAAAAACGTTCCCTGCGGTAAAACAGGCTCTGAAAGATGTACAGCCTCAGTTCAGCCCACTGAAATCGCATTAGCTCCCATCAAGGCTGAGTCAGGTTTGCAAACCTGTTCTGCACCCCTCTTCCTTACATCTACTCAACTTGCACAAGTTTGTGCAGTGATGGAAGAGTAGTTCCTTGCCCTGTGGAGGTCTTCAGCTCCGTATGTGAGATGGTTGAGGACCTCAGTGACATGGTTTAGTGGTGGACTTGGCAGTCCTGCAGTAATGGCTGGACTTGATCATCTTAAAGGTGTTTTCCAACCGAGCTGATTCTATGAATCTCTGATGGAATTCCCACGTGTGGTCTAGCAAGCTTGCTAGACCCCATCACACTTGGAGGGATATCAAAGAGAGGAAGGTTGTGATCAATTAAAGCATTTTCAATTCTAATCAGCTTTTTCTTCCAAGTTTCCCCTCCTTTGTACCTTTGCCCTGCCTGTCCCTCCCTGTGAGCTGCAGCCAGCAGTGTTTATGATGTGTTATGAGCCACCACATGCTCCCCTCCTCCTGTGCTGGTGCAGCTGCGAGGGTCTGTTGTTATTGCCATTTCTTCTCCTTGGGGCTTCACTCATGTTCCTGTTGATGTGCTCACCCATGTTCAGTGACCCTCTGTGGTGGTTCTCCATCCGGCTCCAGTGCCCCATGGAAGCACATGAGGTTAAATAACATCACTTGACCATTACCCTTGGCCAGGAGCAGTCTGACCTATTTACTTATCAGAAGCTGATCTCCTTAAAGAGCTGTAATCAGCAATTGCAGCCAAAGGGACTAAACCTTACAGGCTCATATGTCTTCCTTGGCCTTTGGGATGCCAAGAGTGCACTTTCTTGCTTGCTGCTGCTGTACTGCGGTGGGTGGGATGCCTTCCTATTTTCACCTTACCATTGACCTTATGATTTATTTTGTTTAACCTAAGCCTACTGAATTCCAGCCCTTCTTGTTCAGTCCAGTACAACCTGCAATATAACCTTACACCTAATTAGGTAAGCACACCGTGAGGCTTTGCTTACGTTCATTTTGCAGTGATTTATTTTTCTTCTCATACCCTTATGAAAGTGGACACCACCACTGGTTGGTGGGGTCAGACTTCACCTTCTCTTGCATGAGCTTAAGTAAGCAAATGTCTTTGAGGAAACTTCAAAGGAGGGATTGAGAGAGGGGCAGCCTTTTAGCCCTGTAACTAACAGCTTGGCATGTTGAGATCAAGCCCCAGCACAATGCTGAATGTGTGGGCCACTTGGGTAAACCAGTAGTATTAGCCCAGAAGAAAGCGTGATTTGGGCATAATCTGATACAGCTGCACTTATGCCAGTGGCCTGACTTTGATTTGCAGAGATGGTGATCTAGTCCTTAATTTGTCACTTACCTGATGTGGACAGTAGTGTGTCTCAACCTGATGACACTGCACACAGAGTGTGCAGTGATTTTGATGAAGCTATGCCATTATCTTTTAGAAGAGCACCTGGTCCCCTGCACAGACCTTTTGAAACGTGGCTAGAAATCACTTAATAGTGGGAACTTTCTTCTATAACAGCAGAAATAATTTACAGCAAGGCCTTTGCAATTATTCTGCTGCATTTCTTTGACGTATAAAAAGATTTCATATTGCATATTTTCCCATGCCCTTTCCCTGCTTGCACTGTCTGCTTCAACTCGTTGCTAATGACATTTGTTGACAAGCTCAGCGCATTTTGATAAGTCTTCTGCCAAAGTGTCTCTAATAAAAATAAGAATGACAAGTGGAACAGCGCAAAAAAAGGATTCCAACAGCAACAACTGAAGGTTAAAGCAGCATAAAACAGGGGGGAAACATAACAAAACCAGAATGCAGTGAGTCCAGATCGCGCCTTTGTTAAGAATGTGTAATGCTTAGGTTCGTTTTATAGCCCTGGTTCTCAAGCTACCCACTCATCTTAGATTCCCATCTTTTGCATTTGTATGAATCTGCCTTCAGTTCCTGTTGGAGCAGGGGCAGCTCTGTGTTTTTACACACCTCTTTTACACCTTTAGTCTTTGGCCTCATCATCTTCCAAGAGCCAGAGTGAAGACATGTCTCCTGTCCGTGGAAATATGACCACAGAAGGCTGGTGATTCACAGCCCCCCAGCACAACTTGCTGCCAGAGGGCACAGATGCCGCAGCGGTGAGGTAGGGCAGATATAATGGAGAGCATGCAGCCAAGCATTTGGGACATTTCCTGGTCTGGCACTGGCTGGGGGTCCTTATGTGGACCTCAGCACAGCTGGGGAGAGCTGGTGAGAAGCTGCTCCAAGCGTGAAATTCCCAAGTGTGGCACCGGCTGTTGCCAGCACTGCATTGAAACAGGGATTAAGAGCAACCTTTAGACCTTATTCCTCTATCCATGTACCCATCCCCTGCCTCCTCCACCATCACTGCTGCTTTTTGGAAGACACTTGCGATTTCTCAGCTCTGTGCCTTTCCCTTCTCCAAATGAAAGAGGAAACTCAGTCCTTAGAGTGTGACTTTGCCTCTATTTGGGCTTCACCAAACCATGACGATGCTATTGTTAAATGACGATCTCATAAGACACCTGGAGTATGTGTTTTAGGATTACGATCAAGGGGGAATAGATGTAAAACTGAATTGGCCCATTGCGTGATTCCAGTTCGCGCAGTAAGCACATCTCCTCACGTCAGGGCTTAGTGGTGTGAGCTGGGATTGAGTGCAGGGGAAATCAGTGACAATACCATTTAATACACACCGAATGGCCTGTGTGAGATTGTGGAGCTTTCTGCAGACTTTAATAAAGCTTTTCAGCTGTTTCACAGGATGCCTTGACAACCTTTTCAAAGACGTGGGAAGGCCAAAGTCTCTGAAACAGCTTTAAAGCCCTTGGCCCAAGATCTGGTCCGAGCACAGCTGTGTCTAACCCCACCGTGAGAACCAGAAAGCCTCTGAATTCACTGTTAGTGCTGCGAAGGTCTTGGTTTGGCACTTCTCCACTGTGAAAGTCCCTCTTTGAAGGGATCCCCCATTTCAGCTACAGGTGTGCCCAGAGCAGAGAGCAGGCGGCCTGGATCAGGGGACAGCAGCAGCTGCAGGGAAGGGTGACCCCACTGGTATGTCCCTCATGTCGGCTATGGACCCTTGCTAACCCTGTTAATCCAAGTCTATTTTAGCACCTCAAGGGGGAACCACCATTTGAAAACATAATGTAATGCCTTTTAGTCAGGATTAGGGGAAGATCACATCTGGGTTCCTCTCCTTGTGCCACAAATGATATTTTTAGTGCCCTCAACTGGAGTTTCTGAGGAGGGAAGGACTCTGCCAGTGGTATAAGTTACTCCTTCTCAGCTTGTTCAGTAATAAAGGAGTCTTAGGCCTCCAATAAGGTACAGGTGAGGGGGTTCCCCTGTGGCAGCTGGAAGTGCAAACCCACATGGAACCACTTTTGACTATGTGCAGGACCAGCACAGTGGGCTGGAGATGTGGGCTTGCTCATGGACACCAGATTTGGGATCTCTGAGAATTTGTTTTGTAAAGCTGGAGGGTGGTAAAGGCTTGGTTCTATCACCTGGGCCTGAAAAAGGTGTATCTTGCATCCTTAAAAAGCCCAGCAGTTGGAATAAGTAATAAAAAAAAGGGCTCAGCATGCAGTAATGACACTGAGGCACATGGGCATCATCTTGGGGGATGCTGTAAAAGGCCTCTAGGGTGAAATGGGGATGGCGAACCCCTGCTGTTCCCCTAACCTCTTCATAGGGCTATGGCAGTGCAGGCCTGTGCTATGCTGAGCTCCCAAGGGATGAGAGCATCAAGGACTCAGACTATAAGTCCTTGACTGGACTCTACTCATGGACATTGATTGCAAGTAGTCTAGATCAAACACTGAAAGCTAAATGGTACCCATTGCAGGTCTCCATCCTGGAAAATCTCTCTTGACCAGATCTATCAGCTCAGCACTCTCCATCTACTATGTCTTTTGGACAAAAGGAAAATCCTATCCGATAGGAAGCCAATACTAGAAACATATAGCACACCCCAAACTACTTTTGAGGAGGCCCAATGGTCTGGGAGGGTTTTATAGTCTAAATATCATGCCTGGGCCCCTGGAACAGGAGTGCAGGCATCCAGAAACTTGGCAGGTAACAGATCTCCGTGCTTCAAAAGGCAGATGTCATCATTGCTTGGCTTTGTGGCACCAGCACCTGGCTTGCTGGAATTGGTTTATGTCTGCCTTTCCTCTCCTGGCTCTTCGGAGGGATGTGATGACTGATCTCACTCAGGTCCCATCCCCACCCTGCAAACCCTACATTTCTCTTCACCTGCAGCACCCCATGGATGTTGCCTTGTTTCTGCCCAGGGCTGGTGGCATCGTGCTCCTACTGGCACAGGGGCTTCACAGACCTTAGATCCTACATTTGCAGGTAGAAGAGGGGTCTCTGTGCCTTAGTGATGGTCCCACCTCCAAAGAAGATCTGCCCTGGAGCAGCACCCATACTGGGCTCTGCCATAATGTGCTGGGGCTCAAGCCCCACCATCCACCCCAGGCGAGGTACAGTGCCTTCTCCTTTCTTCCCTCCAGAGAAGGTTAATCTGGTTGCTTCGCAAACTTATGTCAAATACCTTATTTTTTTCCCCATGAAAACAATTGCCACCAAAAAAAGGCAAAAAAGAGCAATATTTCAACAAGTTTGAATCAGAAAAGTTGATTCTTTTTCTTATTTGGAACACTTCTTTTTAAACTCCTCTGAAAAATTCTGCTTTTCCATCTAAACTATTTCTTTTCTTTCCTGGAATATCTTTCCATTTTGTTTATACGACTGAACACACCTCTCCCACCTCCCCTCTAAAAACAGTCTGTAAAGAAAATAAGTAATCTACTTTTGGAGCTGAGCAAAGCCATTGATCCATCCCAACAGGAAACACTGCATGCTTCCCCGTTCTCCGAAGAAAATCTTTCTCTTTTTTTTCCCTCTTTTCTTTTTGTCCCACAGTTTTTCCCCTTTGTTCCATGAGGTCGACTTGGGACAATTCCTCCCCTCCCCAGTTACACAAGTGGACCAGAAAAAATAGCCATTCAGCTGCTGTAACCGCAATCTAAATAAGAATGAGAAGATATTTCAGCTGTTTCTCTTGGTTTCCATTTTTCTCAGTTTCTGGCTCAGTAGCTCCCAGAGCCTATTACACTAATTGTTCTTTCCCAAAATCCGACTGCCAACAGAAGGCAGGGAACCAGTCTAACATTTTCAACTGGAATTTCTGCTGCTTTGGTTTGTTCCTGACTGTGGTTTCCAAGAACTTGTTTGCTCTCCGAGAAATTGGACATTTTGTGCTATTTCCCAAACTTCAACTTAGTCTCCGAAAGTCTTCATCTGACAAACATGAAATTCATTATCACGAGTGTTGTTTTGTGGCGGGGCAGATACAAATGTCTCCTTCGTTATATGGTTTCCAGCCTGTGATGAGATAATTAAGATGTTTATATGAAGCTAGGAGAGAATCAGTACGAGGTCAAGCCAACTGTGTGAACCCTTCAGTGCAAAATCACCTTCTCAGGTTTCCACAGGCATTTCTCTTTCACAAATATGCTTAATACCTGGCCAAAATGTTCCTTCTCCAGCCAAAATGCATCTTCTAAATGCAGTGCACATTGTCAAAGGGAATGCTTGGGCTCTGTTCAAGACTGTTGTTTGTCAATATGCTTTCCCAGCGTTCTCCTAATTGGAAGGGCCTATCTCAGCAGCACTTTAACCACTTGGTTGTGTCCAGGACACCAAACATGTTACATGTGGTAGAAGCAATAAACAGGGGTAATGACATCTTTATATTATGGGTCCTGATTATCTGAGAGTTATCGAATAAAGTTAAATCAGTGTTATCTACATTGTGCATCACCCACTGGCAGTCTAGGCTTCCAGTCAATAGAATAAATTAGGTGCTTAAAATTAAGCACATATTTAAGGGCTCTGTTAAAATACGGCCTAAATGCTACTGCAGATTGAGGAGGGACTTAAAATTTCTCTATTAGAGAGGAATGGGAGTGGGATATGGGAACCTCTTCTTGCGTTTAACCCAGTCAAGACCAAACTAAACCCAAGCGAAGCCCTTCTCCACTATTTTGTTCCTGTTTCCCTTCACGTTTCTCTTTTCTCCGGTCTAAGAGCTTTGATAAAATGGAACAAATAAAAACCCACTGTAATTGTTTGCAGCGCTGGGGAGCTTTTCTTGACGTGTCCCAGAGCTTCTGCTGCGAGGGAGCCAGGCGCTGGCAGCTGGTTTCACTTTAGAGCCATGTATGAGGCTCGCGGCTCATGCAGTTGTTGTACATTTACAAACCCCTATCACGCTGGAGCCCTGTCTCTGCACCCGCCTTCACACCAGTCTGGTTTTGCTCCTACTCTGTTGAGTTCTGGTTTGGTTTTCTTTCTTCTCCCCCTTTTTTCCCCCTTTTGTTGTTTGCAGAATGAGTAAACATCTTCTCACAAGCAGGAATAAGGCTGTGGACACTTCTGGCTGCTGCTCTCCCTTTGCTACCACTCCTTCATGTGTATAAGTTTAGCAGGGGGTCCAGGAGCTAAAATGGGAAGCACATGGTTTTGTGACTTTACAATTGAAATAAAGAAATCTAATATGACAGAAGCATGTCATATTAGAAGCAGCGTGTTGTTTATGGAACTACAGATTGCAGTGAAGGACATCCCTACCAAATCATAATTAAAACTACCATAATGACCTCCAAATTTCATGTGTTGGGCTGAGAGGAAGGAAAATACAGATATTTTCAGTGGGTTCTGCTGAAACAATTTATGGAGACCCACAGCTGGTTTTAATGTGCTGATGAGCTGGGAAAACAGTCAAAATTGTACTCCAGTCAAGTGACTGTGTAATATCTGAGGGCAGAAAGAGACCAAAATCTCTGTCATTTTGTTTAATCTAATGAATAGTGTTTTGTAACTGAAAAACGTAATTGCTCTGCATGTATGTTGCATGCACACATCAGTCATAAAATCCACAGTGCCACCAGTGGAACCGATGAAAACACTTTTAATGTGATTTCTTTAACTCTCTTAATTTTTCTTAAAGGCCTTTTTGGAATCAGCCGAATATTTGGCATGAAAATCTTCTGCAACGTTTATGCTACGGGGAAGAAATCTGTGCTCCTTAAAATAAAAAGAATGGGGTTTTTTTTGCAAGAAAAGACATTTCAACAGAATAATTTTCTACCTTTTGAAATAGATTTGAGGTTTTTTCACTGGAGTTGCCTTTGAAGTCAAAGACACAAAAACAATCAACTTTAAAATTAGCACATAAAATTAATGATTGCTGGAGTTGGCAGGCGGACTGGAAAACCAGGACTCTTCTGGCATTTGCATTTGGAAAAGCTTCAAAGCTACTGCCTGTGTTTGACATTAGAAGCAAGGACTGAAGAGTGAGGGAGAGAAGAGGAAAATGCCTCCTAAATATCAGGTGCAGGGCTGTGTTTGCAGACTCAGTCTTAGGGACATCACTTAAAGCAAATCTTCTTGCTAACCTTTGTGCGGGAGAGATGGTTGGTTGTCCATTTGATGGGGTTTGGATTTTTGGGGGCGGGTTTGGTTCATTTGTTGGGGTTGGGTTTGGGTTTTTTTATTTGCTGTCGGTTTGGTTTTATCTGTAGCATTTATAGGTGAAAATAAACAAGGGTTTGGTTTTGGGGGAGCAATGGAAGAAGCGAGTAATACGATCATTCGTAACATATCAGTAGCTGTCCCTAACCTCAGAGAAATACACATATATAGGAATATACGTGTATATATGAATATATATATATATAGGAATGACGAGGTTGTGTTAAGAAGACACTTGGATTTAGCTAAACTTAAGAACCTGAAAGCTGTTCCCTCTCTGGAGAGGCTCGTATTTGATCACCTACCCTAAGAGCAAAACCAGCAGCCCAAGTATATTTGTTGTTTTCCCAGTAAAATGAAGCATAATCTTTCTGGGGAGCAAAGGGCTCAGAACTACCTGCTTTATGCCTTCATTAGTGGAAAATTAAGTTTTCCCTCTCCTCTGAGAAGCCAGCCGGGTGTGGGGTTGGTGATGGAAGACAGCTGCAAACAAATGTGTTGAGTGAATTAATGTACTGTGTGGCGGTGGAAAAAGAGGCCAGCTCTGCAGGAAGGATTTGGTTATCACATGGAGTGAGCAAGACTGAGAGAAGGACAGTAGGGACCGTCTGCAAGTTCAGCTACAAACTGTGTTAGTGTTTATAAAAGGAGGAAAGGGTGTCATGAGAGAGAGGAAAAAAGAAACTATGCATCTGGAGGAGCAAAAGATGGCAAAAGCTGAGTTGCTATAAGTTAGATTCTTGTTTTCTCAAGTGGATTTGGCTTCAAAAGTAATTAGCTTCTTGTCACATGCTCAGGCAGTCATGCCAAGCTGTTCAACAACACATTATTTTTGTCATTGCACAAAAGGTGATATTGAGCCCAGAATAACTGTTTCCATTTATGACTTTGGCTTTTGGCCTAAGCTCAAAGGAAGTGAAAAAAAAAGAGAATGATATCCTTTTCTGAAGGTCTTGGGGCACTTGAGTTTCAGATGTTAGTGTACAAGAAAGTTTACCAGGGTCTCAGTGTCCATAGGAAAGCCGGCTCTCCAATAGCTTTGTTTGGGTTGTTCAGCTGCTCACTGGGGAGAAAACCCAGTGGAGAAACCATGTGGGATCAGGAACTGAGGCTGCAGCGATTCCTTAACCCTCCGTCTACCAAAGCCTTTTCTAAGGTGTCAGCAACTTCGGGAGGAAGACAGAGGCTCAATAGCCAAGACTTTGTGCATGTTACAACCCCTCCAGCACTAAGAGCTATTCTAGTCCCCATTGAGCCTCATGAGTCTCAGGAATGTTCCTTTAACACCCCAGGAAAACATTTTGGTCCCTTGATGTGTTGGCACGATACACTGAGAAGGGTGACAGAGTTCCTTCCTGCTAAAAGAAATGATTGTTTAGCCTGAATATTGATTAAGCCAACGAATCATGCTGTAACAACCAAAGAGGTACCCACAGGGGTAGACACTAGGTGAAAGAGGGCTTTTGCTTGCAGGGAAACGCATAGCACACCAAAGGTGGATATATATGTGGAAATGGATTTAATAAACACCTACTGAGTCTCCCTCCTACTTCCCTGCCTGTAAATACCCACCGTGGTATTTTAATCTTGATGGTTTTAATAATACAAGAAAATCTTATTAATAATTACATTTGGGAATGTTTCTGCTTAGTCAACTCCAGGGCATCAGTTTAACTTGACACAACCAGTGTTTGCTTTAAATTGTGTGGACCATGCCAGGCCAGGGGGGTGATTCATTTGCTGGCTAATTAACAAATGGCTAATGTAAATGTAACATTCACTTCGACTTACATTCCTGCAACCCAAACTTCTTTTTGATTAGGGTAGCTGCAAGTGGAAGCCAAATATTTTCCTTGCCGGAGCCAAGGGGGATGGCATATGCTACTCGTTTAGGTTTCCATTTCCTTTGCATCTTTTCAGGGGCTGGAAGTCAGGCAGTAACATTTCCGAATACAGAGTCATTTCTGTATGAAAGTTTGCAAATAACCCCCTCCATTTTGTAATACAACTGAAAACTAAATCCCAAGTTCTTGCATTTGCAAAAAGAATGTGCCCTATGAGGTTCCCCCATTCCTTCTCCTCGTATTTCCTGGTAGGTAAATACATACCCAATATGGCTTTAAGAGGCTTTTATATCTCTCCTGTGCTAGCATCCCTCAGCTGACTGGTGAGCACAGGTTTGAATAGGAGATGTCTGAAGGTGACCAGCCCAGATACATGCAGAGCTCATGCGAGGCCACATGTGGGAATAGTGCACCTCTGCTATAGACTACAACCCACTTCTCAAATATCTCTTCCATATAGTACCATAGAATGGTTTGGGCTGGAAAGGACCTTAAGATCATCCAGTTCCAAACCCCTGCCATGGGCAGAGATGCCTCACACTAGACCATGTTGCCCAAGGCTCTGTTCCACCTGGCCTTGAACACTGCCATGGATGAAGCATTCACAACTTCTTTGGGCAGCCTGTGCCAGTGCCTCACCACCCTCATAGGAAAGAACTTCTTCCTTAAATCTAACCTGATCTTCCCCTGTTTCAGTTTAAACCCATTACCCCTTGTCCTATCACTATATCATGTCCTTGTCCTAGATCATTGGGTTGGATTCCCAGGGCTGAATGAGATGAGTTCCTGGCCTGGACACCCACGCCATATGTTGCCTCAAGAGCTCCTTTAGTTTTAATGCTGGGAAAGCTCATGGTGAGAATCTATCATTTCAATTAAGTGAAGGCTTGTGATTTTATGGAACATGTTAGCATTAATGTCCTAACTCCAACTGGCTAGCTCCTTTAGCTTCCTTTGTGGGGAAATATCTTCTTAAGAGAGCTGGATTTTGGAAAGCCTGTCCCAGGAAGCATGAGACAAAATGCTCAGGTCTCTCAGTGATAATTCCACCACTTCTGCTTTGCAAGTTTGGAAAGGTGACATCGACCCTTTTGCTCAGTTTCCAGCTCAGCAAGGCGGAGCAAAGACTGCTGAAACCCATCAGGGGCTGCTGTGAAGTACAATTAAGTCACGTTCCTAAAGAGCTGGGAAATCATCTGATGAAAGCCATATGCTGATATTGGGCTCATCGAACACAGGTTTGATTTGGGGATTATTTGGAAATGACCCAACAGAGAGAGAGAAAGGGCTTGTGATGACTCTTGATAAATGCCTGCACAGGATCAAGCATCAGCCTGTTTCTCCCAGAGAGAGATCCAGGCACATCCAAGGGGATTTGTGTTAGAAATTGCACTGTAAGCTATCACTAACATCATTTAGATGTGATTTCCAGCACCTCCTCACTACAGCTCTGTTTCAATGAGACGCAGAGATACTCAGGGGTTTTTCACCCTATTTTGATGTCTTCTGGTGATGTAAATGCACTTTTCACTTCATTTTGTTGAAGGTTTGGGCCAGGACTGTGACTTGAGCTTGGGAAATCCAGGTTTGTCTCTGAATTATGCCACTCAGTTCTGTTGTTGAAACTCCCTGGAGGAAGGGCACGAAACATTCATGGGGCTTGCTCTCATGAGGGATATAGAGCCGTGAAACACCACCTTGTTTTGGTAGCTGGCAAAGGGAGCTGTGCTCTACCTGTGTGTATTTATTTTGCTGCTCTATGGACTGCATGAATACATAAAGTATCATTGCCCCTGTTTCATGTGCATCCACCTTAGTGAGGCTGGAGCTGAGCAAACACAAGCATCATACATCATTAGTACTGACTGGTGGCTTCTTGACTCTCCTGTGCTCCCTTATGGCACAGGGAAACCTATGTAAAGAAAATTGGCTGGCTCTTGAAAAGCATAAATGAGAGGAACTGGCAGCAGGGAAAGGTTTCTGAGTCCTGTTAGGGTTCGAGAAGGAGTTCAAACACTTCGTTCTTCAGCTGCTGGAGATAAAAGTCCTGGTACATTCAATTCCCACTTTCTGCTGCTGCCAATAAGCAGGGGGGCTTCTTCCTCAGCCTCTTACCACCGCAGAAATAACAAGAGATAAAGCAAGCAAAATAAATAAATGCTTTGTGGCTAGAATAGATAATAATTTCACCAGCTGAATATTAAAATATCAAAGCTGAGGGAAAGGATATGTAATTATGGGTCTTTGAAGTTCAATAAAGGTCTGTTTCATCAGCATGGTAGCTAGTATTTCAAATGCAAAGACAGAATGATAATGCTGCACTGGCATTTCTGACCCACAGAGGATACGTTAGGAGAAGAAGGAAGTCCTTTAAGACAGAAGCCATTTAGACTGTGGCTGATTAATTATAGAATCATAGAATCCCAGACTGGTTTGGGTTGAAGGGACCTTAAAGCTCATCCAATTCCAACCCCTGCCACGGGCAGGGACACCTTCCACTAGAGGAGGTTGCTCCAAGCCCCTGTGTCCAACCTGGCCTTGAACACTGCCAGGGATGGGGCAGCCACAGCTTCTCTGGGCACCCTGGGCCAGCCTCCCAACAGCCCAAAATGATCTGTCCCCCGCAGGAAAACATTGCTCAGCAACATTCATCTCCAATTTACTCGTGCCATATTTCTGGGGTGTTTTTAAAGAAGGATGGTTTGGCCAGGTCCAGGGGACACACTTGGAAATGGGCCTTTCTGTGCTTACTTATACTGGAATTATCCCTAGATAAAAAAGAAGATCCAGTAAACTGTGGCTGAACTTGATTTGTTTGGTCCCAATTCCTAAACCAGGGCCAGTGTTAAAAAGCTTGGTAACACTTCTAGAATGGTGAATGTTTTAAACTTTAACTCCACTCTATAGCAGGTAAAGAAAAGTCATCCTTGAGACATCTTACACAGGACATAAGGACCCGAAAAAGATACACAGCAAGGGATGCGTGTTGATGTTATTTTGTGTTAGTTTATGTTATTCCATGATTTTATTTTATTTTTGGTGACATTGTTAAAGAAAGATGTGTCCTTGTGATCACAATGAAATAAAAGATGTCCTTCACTGTGGCTATGCTAGGCTGCAAGAAAAGCTGTTAAAGCCAACTTAAGCTTTATGAGTATCAGCAGTGTTTATACCATGCAGTTCTTGTACTTAAGAAGAGTTTACTACATTAAGCTTACTATATTTTTTAGTACACTACCATCACATTTGGATACATTTTCTGTTTCACATTAACATCCAGTCTGGTTTTGTGGTTGAGGAAAGACAAGCAAGAGCCCCCAGCTACATGCCAGTGGAAGAGGAGCTTTTATTGGAGGGTAGGGATGCTGAATGACCCCAAGGCTTCCTGTTAGTGTTTTAATAGCAGGACTTTCCCACCTGGTCTTGGCTGGAAAGTCAAACTTAGATGCTTGTGTGGAGACCTAGTAAAAGTGTGAGAAGAGTGTACCATATCCGATTTCCTAGGTAAAGCGTGTTACATGCTTTTTGGTTCAAAGTAGGAATCAGCCTGTGGGGAAAGTATGGTCTTTTCCTGCATGCTCTGTATGCATGGGAGGTCTTGACCAGGGTGTTTCAAACGTCACGGTGCGATATAAAAGAAATCGAAGTTTCCAAAGGAGGCAGTTCATTTTGGTGTTCAGCGTGCACGTGCAGTGGCTGTGCAGTAGGTGGAAGGGTTATGTGGTGATTGGAAGAGGCCAGTTAAGGAGACATCTTGGTTGACCCCCCTTTGCTTGACTACTTAGAGCAAGAGAGCTTTACAGCACATCCCATGCCTGGATCATTTGTCTGAGCCCAGCTTGAGGGTGAAAGTGTTCCCTTAGGCTGCGGCAGCCAAACTGCTCAGCATCAGTGAGGCTTGGAGGAGCTGGAGGTTGAGGGCAGCCAAGTGTTTTACAGTGGTGAAACATAATCCTTCAGATTAGTTCCGCTTTTCATTTAGCCTAGTTTCATATCAGTGCCCTGGGGGCAGGAGGGGAAGTGTTGTATCGGCAGAAAGGGAGAGCTTTGGACAAAGGCACGAATGAGTTTCTCCCAGTACAGTGTCCATGGGGACATGTCCCCTGTTGGTCTGATGCTGATCCAGGTGTGTTTGTATTGCACAGTGTGGGTATCCTTTCTGTCCTGCAGATCTGAAAACTGGTGTCTGTTGTTACTCTGTGCAGTGCAGGTCCTGGATGTGACTGAGCCTTTGGGTGGCACGCTAAAGGAGTAGTGACAACTTTTGCCCTGACTCCAGTGAACATTTCCATTGATGTTCCATGCCAGCCTAATCTGGTGATCAAGACTATTTGAGGCTGGGAAACTCTGCTGCTCCTAATGGAACAGGGCTCTGCTCCTTCCTGGCATTTCTCACCTTGGTAGAGTAATTGACTTCTGAAGAATTCACAGGATCTAAAAGGACTCTGCAAAGCCCTTCCTGCCACCTAAATTCAGTGATGGTTTGAAGGTTATGAATAACTTATTTTATGTCAGAGCAAACTTCCCAGGGTTCAGAAAAAGGTTTAAACTTGAGACTGGGTTTCTTGCAGGTTGGGATTTCTGGCTGCAGGAGTTGGGAGTATGTGAATGAGCCCAAGTCCTTGCTTGGGTGCTCCTGTGCTGAGGGGTTTTTCTTGTCACTGGACTTGATTTCTCTTGGGATATGTTGCTCTGGTCCCTTCCTGCTTTCTTATGTTGCTGGATTCAAGGAATCCTCTGGAGTGCCCTTTGGAGTTGGCCAGATGGGGCTGAGAAATGCGTCACCACAATTTCGAGGCTGGCATGGGCAGACCCTGGCAGCCTCCTCTCTGAGCATCCCTCTGCACAAGCCATGTCTGTCCATCAGGGATGCAACAAGCAGGGGGATGCAGGTCCCCCTGGGAGAGCCTCTTGATCCCTGAGCTTGTCAGCTCTGACCATCCTCTGGGGGTTTAAACAGAAGACAAAGAAGTCATTCAGGAAGTACCACAAATCAAAACCAAACGAAATCTAAATGAAACCATAATATATAAGAGAAACAGCAAACAAGGATTTCCTCTCTTCGAAGGTAGAGCTGGCAATTTAAATTAAACCAGGCAAAATCAGTGTGTGATACACAGTTCAGTGGAGAGTCAGAGCGTCCTGGTTCTGCTCGACAGGCAGATTCAGCCCTGTAGACTTTCCTCTGTGTGTAGACCTGGTTTTGTCAGTCAGCTTCTTCTACTAAACCACTTTAATGAAGTCTTGGTCAATGTCAGAGTTGAGATCTGTTTTATGGGGATGTATTTGTGGCAAAGCATCCAAATACCTGCCTCTGAATTTGTCAGTTATAACTATATCCTCAGCAGACGTTGAAAACCATAAACCTCATGTTGAGGGCTTTGAATATCACTTCAGTGCCTGAGCCATGTTCTTGGAATGGGTTTATGAGGAAAACTCGGCACAGGGAACCAGATCTCTCTTTCTTTTGTTTTAGCTGGTGGCAATGAATGCCCATGGATAGAAATGGCAAAGCCATTCTAAACAAGCACTTTTCCAAACAGAACAGCGCTTACCTTGCAGGAAAACTCCAGAAAATACCAGAAAGCCAAACGTTGTCTCAAGCTAAGCTCAACCTGATGGAGTGAGAGGTGGGATGGGTTGGTCAGAGCAATGGCGGAAGCACTTTCTTCATGTTAAAGCAGCTCATTAAAATCAAACTAATTGCTTGGCCCTCAAATTATCTAATAGCTGGTTGTCCTTCCTTCAGCTGGCTCTGTTCCCTTTCTGACACCACAGCCGAGAGCAAGCATGCAGCTCTGATTTAGAAACGTCAACGTGGTTTAGGTTAGGGAGTGTTTATAATAATTATGAATTGCCTTTATGGTTTGTTTGCTTTCCATAGCAATTGCGAGAAGACAGCAGCTGACAGCTGTGGAAATTCCTTGTGTTGTTCCCCTATTGCAGACCAACATGGATTTAATTAGTGTGGACCAACAGCACCGTATTATTACATTAATAAGAATTAGAAAGCTATTTGCACCTGTGCTAATGTAACACTATTTATCCCAAAGCGTGCTAAAGCATTAAGTGCTTCAGGTCTCTAATGACACTGGCTTTACAAAGGGGAAGACTGCGGTGAGAGTCAGAGCCTTTCCCAAACACACAAAACTACCAGGCAAAGGGGAAATTCCTCCCCATGCAAAGCCATTGGGGTTGCCTAATGCATGCAGGCTGTTGAGGCAGAGGCACCACATATATGTATATATGTGTATGCATGTACTTACAAGAAATACCCAAGTTCACTATATTAAATCATTTCTATTTACAAAAAGGTGCATGGGGAGGGAAGCAGAGGTACTGAAAAGAAAAGCAGAGGCTGTCAGGGCTAGTAACAGATTCTGCTCGTGCAAACAGTGCATTTTTAACAGTGCAAACTGTGATTTTTAACAGATCAGCAAAGAGGTTTGCTGTCAAAAAATCCTTTACAAGCCTTCTAGGATCCCTTCCGCCCCTTAAGCAATAGAGGAATAGAGCTGTTTGCGGAGCTGATACGCTATGTTAGGTTTGGCTGTTGTAGAGCGAGTGTAGTTGATATCTTGGGAGGAAGTAGATAGACCACAAGGAAACACGTTGGAGTCTAAACTGTAACATCCACACAAAATATTTGCTGTGGTTGAATTTGTGCCCCTTGAAACTTGACTCTTTCACTTAAGTTCTATTTATTTTTCGCATTATTGGTGGTAGGAGATGGCAACGTCCCTCCTTGAAGCTTGTGTACCCTTCTTGGAAACACAAAGGAAGAGACTTCTCCCAGTGTGACAGCATTTGTTGTTATTACTCCTAGTTATTTGTTTTTATTTTAGCGGGATAGAGGAGGCCAATCAGGGTCAAACTGTGTGAGGCATCATATAGGAAGAGATGGCCCCCACCTCAGCAACAACTGCAGTTCAGTGAACGCCTGGCTTCAGTGAAGTGCTTAAGCAGGGATTTAATTGCAACCACATGCATGAATCCCTTTGATGCTGCATCGTATCGGAAGCTGTGCTACAAGACAACAATTAGGAATACTGAGCAATCATCTGGACCATGGATAGAGAGGAGAGCAAAGAGCTGAGGGGACACGCATTCACACAGGCCAAATAGATAAAAGGTGGTGGCCTTTTCCTTGTCACTCTGCATGGATCCCTGCTTTGTCTGCAAGAAGGCAGGAGGTCGCTAGATCAAAGGTAGCCCTTGTAATCTCATTAGACCTCTTGCTCAGCCCATAAGCATCTTAACTACTATCCCATTGTAGTCAAAGGAAGCTGACATGCAGATGTGGGTGGCAGTGTGACTGGGACTGCAGGCTGAAAGCACCTTGGCCATGTGTAGGTGTTGGTGTAGTGGAGTTATCATTCTTAACCCCCAGAATGCATGAGGTTGGGTGCCTCATGCTGAAGCTACATCTGATTCTCCAGCAGCAATGCAATTGTTCCACAGGTCAGCATCTCTAGCTAGCTTTGACCTGGTGAGTTTGTGACAGTGTCAGCAAATTGCTGGTACTCCCTTGTGCACCAGCTTCAACTATATCTTGTTAAAAGGGACAACTCACATACATGAACCACTTCCTCCTCTTCCATTTAAACTGAAAGAGGAGAGATTGAGATGAGCTCTTAGGCAGGAGCTCTTCCCTGTGAGGGTGCTGAGGCGCTGGCACAGGGTGCCCAGAGAAGCTGTGGCTGCCCCATCCCTGGCAGTGTTCAAGGCCAGGTTGGATGGGGCTTGGAGCAAGCTGCTCTAGTGGAAGGTGTCCCTGCCCATGGCAGGGGGTTGGAACTGGATGAGCTTTAAGATCCCTTCCAACCCAAACCATCCTGTGATTCTATGATCCACTTCTGGAGGTGGTGAACAGCAGAGTAGCCATCTGGCATTTTCGTGCATCAAGCTGATCTAGAACAGATTGCTAACATCTTCCACTTGTGGATCTGAATTCTGCAACTGTCTACATTCGCTTGTGATGTAACGTTTTGCTGGGAGAAAGTTATTCCCATCCTGTGTGTTTTGTAACAGATATTGCTGTGCTCATAAATCACTGCGGATGACTGCCTGCTCACGTTAAATGGAATTGCTATTACTGCACACACTGAATGCAGTAGTACCTGATCGGTGCTTAAGGTTGGCTGAAGCCTCTGTGAACATCTGCCCATCATTAACTGAAGGCTTTTGAATCCCTTTTTCCTGCCTTTTTCATTGTATGAAGACCGGAGGGAATGGTGATTTTTGCAGAAGCTCTTTGTCCTTTGTGAACCCTTTCTGAATGAGCTCACGTGCTTTACTACATGCGCAATAAAACATCAACACGGTGCCATCAAAGGGACAAACTCTGCCCACAAATGAGTGAGTGGGCAAGAAACTATGAGCTCTGCACATGTATCTGATAGGCTTATGTGTCTCATCTGCGAGACATTGGGCTCGGAGGCAGAATCTAGAGGCTCAGTGCTGAGAATCTGTCCTGCAGTATTTATGGCTGTTGTTTAACTTTAATCTCAGCCGTTCATTCTCTTCCTGGTTCTCATATAATTAGAACATATTAAACAGGAGCCAACCACAAGAAATATAAAAGGTTAACGCAGTTAGGAAATGTCAGTGGAATGAATACAGCTCACTAATTCACGGGTTCTTTCCATAAATATTTCCACCAGCCAAAATATTGACTTTAACCTTTTCCATCTCCTGCATGTAAAGCTTTGTATTCCCTTGTCGCAGTAACAAATACCTCAGAGTGTGCGGATGGTGCTCAGCACAGGGCACGCCGTTCCAGTGTGCAGTTATGGTATTAATTAAGTGGCAGACTCAGATTTCACCATGGTAAGGCACACCCAGAGATGGAAAACTCATACACAACAGCAAAAAAAAGCACGATGTGTTACAGTGGGGATCACAGAAATTGTTTAGGACAACAGTTTGGAGCTGATCCAACAAACATCTAACCCCAAAATGTTTCTCTGTGAGTAGCACAAGTATTTGGCCATTTGGATTGGGGGATGTCCTGGGTCACTGTCCTGAGCTGCTGCGGGAGTCCACGTCTTGGATCTTTCACGTATAAATTGGTCAAGAACTATCTTAAAAGCTGTTTCTATTCTCTCAACCCCAATTCCTATAGTGGAAGGTGGTTCCATCACCTCCTGGCTTTAATGATCCGAAATCTTTGGTTTTGGTGCCTGCTGCCAGCTCGGGTATCCGGAGCACCCTGGCTGGGCTGGTCACCACGTGTTGTGGTGGGGTGACAAGCATGAGTTACTGCTGACCTTCCATGGTCTGAGCTTCATTAAGGAATTAGCAGCTCCTACCTGTAGCTGCTTCATACTGAAGTTTCTCTTCTATCCAGGCTTGCTCAGGATGCTAAATGTAAAGGGGTCGCACTACTGTTTTCCTTGAATCCCTACCAAACTCCTGCCTGTTTGAGAATTAGAGATAAATCTTTCAGTGGGTCTGTAGTACTAAACCCTAGCAGCTGTACTCAGGGTTAACTGTCCCCTGGGCTTTTCATGTGTGCATAGGGCATGGCTGCCTGTGCAAAACATGTTATTCCCTTGATCTGCTTCCCTATGTGCTACCTGGGGTTTCAGCTGATAAGTGGCCTGGATGTTTTCCTCTGGACCATCTCATAAAACCAGCATGTGCTATTTTAAAGCAGTGAGCTGCATCTCAGGAATGAAATCTGTCTTTCATACCACTGAGGGCTTGAATGCAGTATCTCCATACAGTATTCTCTGATAGGTTTTTGTATCTAACAGCTGATGGGATGCCTGCCCATCCTGAAAGCAGGTACTAGCTGTGTTTGTGTCAGAAGATACAAACAATAAATCATAGAATCACAGAATGGTCTGGGTTGGAAGGGACCTTAAATGAGGTGGGTAGTGCCTGGAAGGATGCTGAGTAAGTATCTCTGCTGCCCTGCTTACACCAGAGGCAGTATGTCATGCTGGGGTAGGAGTCTGCAATAGATAGCTAGCTTTGAGATGTAAGATAGGTATCTCTATGTCTTTAACTCAAATACAATACCAGGCTATTGTGGCTTTGTGTGTGCTGTTAACTCACTTGGAGCTGGCTGGGGGTCCTGTGCAGTGTGCCACTAGGCTATGTAGATTTTGGAGGTCCTCCCCACCGCTTCTACTCTTTCACCAGTGTTAGATGGGATTAATGTTCTGGGAATTTTATCCTGTAGTTTGGCTTTATAAAGTAAATGAGATTAAATGTTGCTTAAAGCTAAGCCTTTGCCTAAGCACTGCTCTGAATGCAGAGAGCTGAGGAGGACTCACTCTGTGGTGCTCTCACTGCTGATCTTTTGTCCTCTTGCCCAAGCACTGGTATTTATGTTATGATTCCTGAGCAGGCACACTGATTGGAGCAGGGTGTATAACTGGAGAACACAAAGTGAAGGAAACCAAAACGAAATGCATCACTTGGGAATCACTGTGGGGGGAGCAGCTGGCACAAGGGCTTGGAAAGGGGTTTCCATCAAAAGGCGCATCCGCGTAGTGACAAAGGATTAAGGCTGGATCTGCAAGTGAAATCTAAGCTGTACCAACACTGCTGAGAGGCAGCACCCCTATAATGATGCTGATTTTAGGCATTGCTGGAAAAGAGAGAGAAAGAAAATGCTGCATTTTGACCCAGTACAATGGCTCTAAACAGAACTAATATATGCAGCAGTGGTGTCATGGTGCAGTGCAGTCAGCACCTTGCTTTTAGTCTCACTGCAGTTTATGCTGCTGATGCACTGAATTCAGCATTTATTAACTATAGAGAGTGCCTAGTTTCCTGTAGCTGTATAAATCTGGGTTCAATATACATGTGGGTGTATATAGACTTACGGTATCTTTAACACCAATTCACAACACTTGTGTAATAATGGACTCATGACAGAAATCAAGATCTGCCTTTGAATGCATATATCTTTTATAAAAGGAACCACAGTGAAGCAGCCCAATGAGACATGCAGTTGGTTTTTCATAAGGTTTTATAGTGCTTTCATCCTCCTGGGATGTGTGTGCTTCCCATTAGTGCATTCCCCACCACCCCTGCCATCTGTCACAAGTGATTTGCTCTTTCTCATCTTATCTCCCCCAGAGGAGAACTGTTTCTGGACAGGATTTTTTTGCTTGGGTTTCTAATTTTCCCTGCAAGTTTTTCCTTCCTTGTTCGCTGCTTGTGCTGGGGAAAGCAGGGCTAAGGATTCATCCCTTGCTCTGGCTATGGGGGTAGGTGGCATCTGTGCTCTGATGAGATGCGGGGTGACATTAGCACCTGAGGCTTTTTGCACATAGTAAAAGCATTCCCAGATCTTGCCAGGACCTCTTAGAGCTTCTGGTTCCTGCTGTTCTTTACCAATTTAATGGGTCAGAGGCAATCAAGGCATCTTAGTGGAAATCATAGAATCACAGAATGGCTTGGGTTGGAAAGGACCTTAAGATCATCCAGTTCCAACCCCCTGACATTGGCAGGGACGCCTCACACTAGACCATGTCACCCAAGGCTCTGTTCCACCTGGCCTTGACCACTGCCAGGGATGGAGCACCATCATTCCCCTGCCCCATATCTTGGATCATAGCTTGAAAGGATTGGTGCTGAGCGAGCTCTGGCTTCCCAGCTTCAAACCCTTTGAGAAATAGCAGCAGTGAGGTTTTGAGCCCGAGGTAGGGCTCTCTTTTGATGTAACCATCTCCCCAATATTGCTTGGCAGCCCTGTTGTTGAAACCCTCACCTGCCCTCTTGTAGGTGCCAGTAGCAGAACTCCGGTCAACCCCTACAAATTATCCATATGGAAAATTTTATTCCTGTGATGGCTTTTCCATTAATAAGAGCCAGTTCAGGCCTGGGGATGAGGGTACGCGCATGGAAAGTTACCTGCAAGTTAAACCTGCATCTGCTTCGAGTTTCATTGCCACATCTATTCACTGTCACAATCACTAAGAATATACTTTCTTTTTCCTCCAGATCTTCCTGTGAAGTCGTTTCCACAAGGGCTGAGTCACTGTTGGGAGTCTTGTAGCACATAATCACCTGGGGGATTACTTCCTTGGTGGAATAGCTAGAAAATCAAGTATGGCTGGCCTCTGGGAAGAAGAAGAAATTCCTGCCTGCATCCAAGACCATGGAGAGGTAAGGCATGGCTGATGGCCAGATGCAGCAGATGAGCCAGGAAGGCCAGGTGGTTTGTTTCTATGACCACCACCCGTGTGGTGCAATGCACCACTCAAGGCTTTGTCATCATCTGCTCCTTCGAATGAGTTTTCTTCTGAGCCAACTTAGGCTTTAGCTCTGAGCTAAATCATGTCAGAAAAGGTGTTTCTTATTGTGCTAATTGTCATCAAGAAGCAGGGATTAGCTGCCTTTCTTGTATTGCATGGGGATAATTTGGCATTGGCATGACTTCTGAGTCTTTCTGCTTGAAGTGTTTGAAAAGCTGAGGTCATGGCAGGGCTCCCTGCAAACATCCCCTTCAGCAGCGCTTGCTGGGCTGCATTTCCAAGGCATCTCAGAGCTTTTTTGTCTTTTCTCAGGCAAAAAACAGGGGAAAAAAAGGGAAAAGGCCCAAGCTGAGCTTGGAAACCTTCATTCTTGGTTGAGAGAAGGTTATTTACTGTTGTTCTTGGCGCAGGAGCAGTTCCAAGGCTGTGAGTTTGGCTGCATTCATCGTGGCTTCTCGGCACCACAAAGGCTCCTGCTATACCAGAGGGGACAGAGCCTCCCAGCCCCAATTCTCCTGTGTTGGAGAGGTGATTTAATCATCTGTGCTACCTGGGGACCCAACCAGGTAGATGCTTTTAATACTCAAGCAATCAAATCTTTCTCCATGTACTCAGAAGAACTCATGTGTCTACTACCTCTGAAGGCACTTTAGTCAAAGAGCAGCAAGAGTGGGCTGCAAAGCGTCTACTTGTTGCTGCAATGGTTAACTGAGAGGCTAAATCAAGACTAAAGATGTTGAAGTGCATGTTGAGGGATGTAAGCCCTATTTCTAGCTGAGCTGCCAGCATGGGGAAGGTTGCTTTGATGTGTGAAGTAGGGAAAAACTCCTTATATAGAGATTGTAGATTCGATGTGGGTGGGAAATCTGGGAAATCTCCTGATGGAAGAATGCTAGTCTTGGTATCTCTCATAATAACATGAAATAACTTAAATATGAACACTTCTACTTTTGCTACAACTGGCATAATATTTCCTTAAATCACAATCCTCTGGATCTGGTTATTGTAAAGGCCTTTTCATCTTCAAATGGCTTTGCAAATTTTATCTGACTGAATTGCCTTGGAAACACAGTAAAATTGAGGGCGAAATACTACCTTTCTTTGTGTCCTCCTAGGTAATACGTTACTCTTTCATCCTCACGTTAGATGAATGGCTCTAGTTCTCCATAAAATTTCTTTTCGCATCCTGGTAAGAATCCCTCTGGAATAGTTTATCATGAGCTGTAACATGAATATGAGAATAAGTTTGTCTTCCTTTCAAATTTTAACCTCAAAGTTTTCCTCTGTCTTGAAGACTTCCCTTGGCAGCCATAGTAAAAGACGCCGTTAGTGCCTCTGTCAAGCTATAGGGAAGGGTTTCATTACAACAGGCTTGGCCTAGGAGCCGATGTTAATCTTTCAGCTTCCCTTTAAAACAGGATCTGAATGTGTGCTAGTGTTATGAAGTTAAAGCTGTGTAACACATTATGGATCCTGGTCTATTTTCTATCACCCTATCGTCTCTTTCCAAGGAATGCAGAGGCTTTACTTGCCTCCAAGATGAGACAGCTCTTAAAAATACTGCCGGCACTCAGCTTGCTTGCTCATTTATCAGGGCAGATAGGCAGCAAAAGGGGCTGTGGTTCCCTTTTCTCCTTCGCATTGCCTGGAGGAATACAGGAACTGTGAGGTATATAATATAGTAGCTGTAGCACATTAGGAGTGCGTCTGGTGCTGGTTCAAGTACAAGTCACAGGGCTTGATACAGAAATTATCAGCTGAGATTGTTTGGTTTGTGTTTCACAGGAAGCTGGATGGGATTTAATAACAGTCCCTTCTGGTTCTAAAAGTCTACCAAAGTTATAAATGTGCAATCTAGGCCAAGCATCTCTAGTATTTGTGGGCAGCAATTCTGGGTGCTGGAGGTTGTGGCTGCATAGAAGTCTGATGGGTGGAAAGCTGCACTGGAATTATGATGCATGAAGGTCATGCATAAATCCTGGTGTATGGGGTTTTTTTCTTCCATGGCATATGAACTTGCAAAACATCTATTTGGCTTATACTTACATGGTAACAAGGAGTCTGTTTTGTACTGGGAGATGTTTCCTTCTCTGGAAGTCCTTACAAACAAGTGTGCTCTGTGATATGTAGGTGCTCAGTACCGCGTGCCATGGGCAGAGGAAGGGTATTGTGAACGAGCACCTGAGGCTGGAATGCAAAGCAATCGAATTCAGTAGTCATGTCCGCAGGGATTGAATTGGTCAGGGGTTTGTACCTGTTACATCTACTGTCATTGTGAGAAAAATTCCCAACACTGCTGTTGGATGAAGTAGAAGTCCTGAGCAACTGCAAACAGGGCTCTCGGCATCTTTCATTAGATGCAGGATGCAGTCCTGTGTTGTCCTGTAGTGATAGGATAAGAGGCAATGGGTTTAAACTTAAACAGGGGAAGTTAAAGTTGGATATAAGGAAGAAGTTCTTTACTGTGAGGGTGGTGATGCACTGGAATGGGTTGCCCAAAGAAGTGGTAAATGCTCCATCCCTGGCAGTGTTCAAGGCCAGGTTGGACATGGTCTATGGTGAGGTGACCCTGCCCATGGCAGAGGGATTGGAACTGGATGATCTTAAGGTCCTTTCCAACCCAAACCATTCTATGATTCCATGATTCCATGACATGGAATGAATGTGAATCCTCTGGCAATGGGACAGGTAGTGCAGGCTTAAATGGAGGAGCTAAATGCAGCACTCAGGAGGAAGTCTGGGCGTATAAAGTTGTGTGATGTGTGAGGTGTTTGTGTGTGTGGATGTGCAAACATGGGCCCATAGGAAGGATGTTTCTGCACCGATGGACAGCCCAGATGTCCATGGGAAGAGTGTGCATATGTGAACTGTGTGGGTGTTGTTTGTATAGCATCACAGTGGAGTGAGCAAATCTGTAACCTAACCTCCTCACCGGCTGGGCCAAGCTATGAGAAAATGGGTAAAGCCATGGAGAAAGAGGATACACAGTCCGCCTTAGAGGTAAAGTTTTTCCATCTGACTTCAACTGCAGTTTGAACCATGTCCTAAGTTAATAATGTTTACACCCATCTAAGGGAGGAGGCCTTTGGTTCTGTAATGAGTCTGCACTTTGCTCTGCCATACCTTTTTACTTTCTGAGTTTCTCATGCTCTGGACAACCTTGGATGGGTATTTATAGAGCAAGAACGTGTGAATCCTTCACCCTTCAAACATGTGCTGGGCCTTAGGAACTGCAATGATTCATGTCCTTGTCTAATCACCATTGATTATATGTGGAAAACTTGGATAAATCTTCTGAGAGGCTTAAAAGGAGATGTATATCTAGATTCCAAAATAGCCATATGGGTTGTGACTCATTCCTTCAGATGCTGTTCATAAAAAATCAATTATATGGTCACTTTGGCTACCAGGAGGGATCTTTTCCGTTGGCCATTTATTTCCGAATTCTATACTTTATAACTCTTAGAAAATCATAAAATGCTTACAAATTAAATAATATTTTTGGCAAGAAACATCTTCCATAAAGACAGATCTGTGGTAGTTTGTTTAAAAGCAGGCTGGGATCCTAGAACATGCTGACATTTTTAACATTGGTGTGCTAAAAACACCTGGCAGAGGAAAGGGGAAATGCAAAGCATCTGGAGGAGAAAAGTGAGGCTGCAAAATGAAGGGGGCAGTTGTTTGGTGGTTGGAGCATGGTTGCATGCTTGACTCCCTCATTCCTTGCCCAAGTCGTGTTTTCAGATCTGATGGCTGCTATTGGAAAGCTCAAGTCCTTGCACTGTGGTTACATACCACCTTGTGCTGTCCGTGTGTGGTTTCAATGCCAGGTGATAGGGAAGGGTTGAGTGGTGTCACTCCCAGTGTGAAGATGGGGTCAGGAATCCAAACAACTTCTCAAAGTCACATATAACCTCCTTGTCTCAACAGATTACCATCCTTGGCAGTGTTCAAGGCCAGGCTGGACGGGACTTGGAGCAACCTGCTCTAGTGGAAGGTGTCTCTGCCCTTGCCAGGGAGTTGGAAGTGGATGAGCTTTAAGGTCCCTTCCAACCATTCTAGGATTCTACCTATGTAGGTGGCTGTGGCAGAAGAAACTGTTGACTGCTGTAGATTAACGTGCTAGGCAAAGTGATTAAGGGACTCTGAGAATCTGGTTTGTGATGCAAAATGCAACCGAGAGGTACAAAGTCTTTACCAAATGATGTAGTTCGTTTTGTAGTCATTTGATACCGCAGTTTGCTCATGCCTGGGAAGTGGGAGTATCTTTATGAAAAGCTGAGAGTTGCTATTCATTCTCTGGGCTAAACCAGTTGAAAGACTGGCACTGCCTGCTTCCTACCTATAAAATAGGCAGACCTTTTTCTGCCTTCTCTGTAAATAGATTCTGGTTTCATGTTGAAGCATCACGGGTCAGCACTAGCAACATTACCCTGCTGAGGGTGGCAGGGTGGTGTGGCACTTATGGCGCTTTTCCAGACCTCCAGTTCAGGATGGTTTGTGATGGTGTTGACCCTGGGCTATAAGTATTAATGAAAAATATGAACTGAAAAGGAGGAAATCTGGAATGTATCCTTGTCAGAAAGCATTGCAGTTACTTCAGCTAGCAATCTTTGTCTCCTGAATATGAAGAGATTGATTATCTCATAGCAGATAATCCTCAGAGCAGCCTTTCAGTATCTGAAGGGGGCCTATAAGGATGCTGGGGAGGGACTATTCATTAGGGACTGTAGTGACAGGACAAGGGGTAACGGGTTCAAACTTAAACAGGGGAAGTTTAGATTGGATCTAAGGAAGGAATTCTTTACTGTGAGGGTGGTGAGGCACTGGAATGGGTTGCCCAGGGAGGCTGTGAATGCTCCATCCCTGGCGGTGTTCAAGGCCAGGTTGGACAGAGCCTTGGATGACATGGTTTAGTGTGAGGTGTCCCTGCCCATGGCAGGGGGGTTGGAACTGGATGTTCTTAAGGTCCTTTCCAACCCTAACTATTCTATGATTCTATCTCAGAGATGCTCACTGTGTGTTTACTCTGAATAAAATACAACTTAGCAAGCAGCTGCCTGTGCCTCCATATGTCAACTTGACAAATCCACCAACCTTTCCCGAAAGCCTTTTGATGTCGTGTGGCTGGTGGATGGCTTGATTAGGAGTCCCTCATGAGATTCAGGTCTGATCTTCAGATAAATCTCTTTGCATGCCTTGCCCTCATATTTGCGCTGCCTGCTCCATGTGTAGGACATCCATCGACAGAAACCCGCTCCAGAGCAAATGTTACCCTAACATAAACACACTGCTAGGTTTCCTGATTTTATTTTTCTCAGGCAGTATATATAATCTGGGTTTTTTTGTCCTTGCTCAGCCCTTTGAAATATTGCGAGGCTGCTCACCGATCTTATCTTACACAAATATTTACACGCAGTTGTACTTTGTGATGCATGATTTAAGTTGCCTTTGTTGGATGAGTGTGATCCAGCCCTCTGGTCCTGGGGTTGTGAGGAGGCCAGCCCATGATACATGCCCCGTGGAGAATTCTTGCTGACTCAGCCAGAAGGCTGCCAGTATCTCCCAGAAACAACCCATACTGCCATGAAAGCTTCTGGCCATCTTCTGCCACCTTTCTTGCGTAGCTTGCTCTACTATCTGCTGGATGTATGCAGTATTGCTCTTGCCTAGAGGAAGCTGCAGATGATATGAAGATGATAGGAAGCTGTAGATGATATGGCTTTGTTAACCAGTGAACTTACTCCAGTATCGTGTTGTTTGCAAGGGCCTGTGGGATAGATGGGTATGACTGGGTGAGACAGGCTGGTGGGGCTGCCTGTAGCAGCGCTGAAGGGGTGGGATAGACTGGGAGCTTCCAAACAGTGTTGCCCCAAAGCCCTATGTTGCACAGCACTGAATATGGAAACAGCGTCTCACTAAGAAAGACTGATTTTTAATAATAATAATAATAATATCTAAGATCCCTACCCTGACTTAGACTTTTTGAAGCATCAGGAAGAGAGGGATTTTGTTTTTACAACATCCCTTCAGACAACTATTAGAGGAAAGTACTTTAAAGCATTCCACTGTAATATTTGGATGCTTTCACTCAAACAGAAGCCATGCGTTTCAAGCAGAAGTTGCTGGGTGAGGCCGCAGTCTCCAGAGGGTCAGAGTGAACATTTGTGACTGTTCCCCTGCCCTTAAAACATACGAATTTGTGCATTTCTGTATTTATGAATACATTTTTCTGTGCGTAAATCACTGGGCACCATTTAAAGTGAGTCATCTGAAGGGAAAGATGCATCACTCCTGTGAGCTTTTACTGGAGGCTCAGAACTAACACTTGGTCAGGAATGGTGGGGAGGTCACTGGCTTTGACTTTCTACTGTTTAACCCTTTCTTAGGTGTCCAAAAATCAACCCTGCTGCACTAATGCAGTAATCAGCAATCTGGCCTGAGCCGTGCTGCTGCTTATGCTACTGGTTTTTAAATCCCAAAGCATGGAAGGAGTTAGGAGGAAAGCAGTGGATCCAACTGATGGTGAAACAGCACAAAGTAACTCTAGTGATGGGTGATTCTGTTTTTATAGCGGCCAGCTAAGTTCACCAAAGCCCATTAAGGCTTCTGGGCCAGGTCAATGGGCTTTGGATCAGGCGCTTCGTCAGGATGGCTGCGTGGTGAATTGTGCACCTAATACACGTTTAATGAAAATGTTATCCTCTGGAGCGAGGCCAGGTACAACCAGAGCAGGAGCAAAGACCCTCCATCCCCTCGCAATCACGGGGAAAGATATTACAGCTATTTCATAAGCCTGTGTGTTTTAAAAGTCTAAGAAAACCAGCCCACATCAACAGCGGCATGAGCAGACGTCGACGTGGACACGTCATTTAATCACAATTTAATAAGGCTCCTGTATCGGGCTTTCGTAATGAAACGTTCGGGTAGAACCAAACAAAGGGGTCACTGTGGGAGAGAAGAATGCAGCCTTTGAGTCACAGTTTCTTTTTAGGGTTCACCATGTTTCGTTTTCAGCGAGCTGCTGCTGAAATGAAATGCTTTCCACATGCCAACTGTTACCTCATAAATGGTCCTTATGAGAAGTGATTTGTGATCGCGAGATGATTATCAGCCTTCTTGGCCCAGCTCCTGTGAGAAGCATGAGTTCTTCTTCCCCTAAAGAAACCTTCAGGTATTCAGGCCTTTAACAAGTGCTCCCAAGAGGTGTTGAGGGCCTGGATGACAAAAGGGTGTTACTTTAATAAGACAGCAAGCTGTTGGGAGCTAATAAGTTGGCCTGGGACAAATATGCTCAGTCTGGTGGTCTTGGTTGTGTTGCGAGGACATGGGAGCAATGGCGTATCAGGCAGGGATGACTGCCTGCACTGAGGACCAAAACCTGCTGTGACTAATGGTGCCAGAGGATGTTCATCCCCTTTGGGGTTAATGGTCTCCCAGGTCTCCATGTTTTGGGAGGTTGGTGTGTGAGCTGGTAACTCACTGAGAGATGAAGGTGGCAGTGAATGATCTGGAGAACATCAGTGCTGATGGTATACAGAGGACAAAGGTGTCTTTGCTGTCGGTCTGAGCCTCTTGATGTTGCTGTTCCTCTTGTTTAACAGATTTCTGATTACTGTGTGGCCCATCCTCTCTCCTTATTCTGCAGAGCTGAGGTGGGGGCCCAAGACCCATGGGTAGGGACGTCCATCACCCGGTAACATCTCTGATGGGCAGCATTGACTGAAGATGCATCTGACTGTCTCTGTCGGAAAGAAAACCCAGCCTCTGAGGCTTCCCAAGGTATGAATTTAGTTGGTTCATGGAGCACCTGGAAAGCTTTGGCCCAAAAGGACAAGCTGGAAAACAGAGAAGTTGGGTTTTGTTTGTTGCTATATTTTTACCCATGCCCTGCTGACTCGCCCCAGATCTGCTTTCTCAGAAGAGTCTCGTTTGCCTGTTTTGGAGTGATAATAGCTTTTTTTTACCCAGCACTTGAGCTATGGTGTGTACTGAACGTGTCTCCAGTGGTGGAGAGGTGCAGTCCTGTCTTCAGTATTTTGCCATGGAGGGGCTCATTGTTTCTGAATTAGCAGAGCTCTCCTGGTGTGCTGTGCATGGCAGCATGTTGTTCCCAAGGATTCCTTCAGCTTTAAGTTTGTCCTTTGTTTGTTTTGTTCTTGCTTGATATTGCACAGGCATCGGGCTGGACGGTTGCTCTTTGTGTGTTGGAAAAAATAACTGAACTCTCCAGTGATTCTGGCCACGAGTTAAAACGGATTGGAGGAAAAAGGAGTTTAGAGCTGTTTCGGCTTGTAAGGCTCTTAGAGGCTGAGCTTTGCATTGTTGTAATCTCTGGCATGGTGCTGGGAAGCCGAGAGCAGCCTCTGCTCTCAAGGGTGTGGATCACCACTGTCATGTGTGGCCACGTTACTTGCCAAGCTGTTTTCGGCAGCCTTCCTGCCCCCAGAGCTTGCTCAGTGTGGACATGTCTGTAAGTCCCTCCTTAAAGCTCTTTGCTCATGTGATACAGGCATAAAACCATTGATGGAGCTGCTGTGACCTGGGCAAAGTTCATCCTGTGTGTGCTGTGTGCTCCTGTCGGCCTTGAGCTCCCCATCCAGCTGGGCTGGCCTGGGCTTGCTTGCAGGCACTGTTGAGACAGGACCTGCCTTTGCTGTATGCTCTTGTCGTGCTTCTGAGCCTGAGGCTTGTAGCTGTGTAATGTTTGCCTTCAGTTCTTTACTGCATTGCTTCTGCATATCTGTGTGTATGTTTAAATATACGTATAAAATCTGTATAGGCAATATCTATACTTGCACACAAACCTATTCATAACACAATATTATCAATAGACAAAGTATTATAGTATATAGATCCTAATAGAATCATAGAATCATAGAATAGTTAGGGTTGGAAAGGACCTTAAGATCATCCAGTTCCAACCCCCCTGCCATGGGCAGGGACACCCCACACTAAACCATGTCACCCAAGGCCTCATCCAACCTGGCCTTGAACACCGCCAAGGATGGAGCATTCACAGCTTCCCTGGGCAACCCATTCCAGTGCCTCACCACCCTCACAGTAAAGAATTTCTTCCTTAGATCCAATCTAAACTTCCCCTGTTTCAGTTTGAACCCGTTACCCCTTGTCCTGTCACTACAGTCCCTGATGAAGAGTCCATCCCCAGCATCCCTGTAGGCCCCCTTCAGATACTGGAAGGCTGCTCTGAGGTCTCCACGCAGCCTTCTCTTCTCCAGGCTGAACAGCCCCAACTTTCTCAGCCTATCTTCATACGGGAGGTGCTCCAGTCCCCTGATCATCCTCGTGGCCTCCTCTGGACTTGTTCCAACAGTTCCATGTCCCTTTTATGTTGAGGACACCAGAACTGCACACAATGCTCCAAGTGAGGTCTCACGAGAGCAGAGTAGAGGGGCAGGATCACCTCCTTCGACCTGCTGGTCACACTCCTCTTGATGCAGCCCAGGATACGGTTGCTTTCTGGGCTGCGAGCGCACACTGAAGCCGGCTCCTGTTCATTTTCTCATCGACCAACACCCCCAAGTCCTTCTCTGCAGGGCTGCTCTGAATCTCTTCTCTGCCCAACCTGTAGCTGTGCCTGGGATTGCTCCGACCCAGGTGTAGGACCTTGCACTTGGCATGGTTAAACTTCATAAATCCTACTTGTCTCACAGTGACTGGACAGTTGGCAATTAAATTACAGCACCATGGCAGGCCAAACAAATGCTGTGTGTTGTCTGGTTTTTCCCTGCTGCTGAGGGCATGGTGCCCCTGGGTAGGATGGAGTCAGTGTTGCTTCAGCTCAGCTTTCCTGAGCTCCAAATGTGAGGATTAAACAGGAGGAGTCATCTGCACCCAGCTGCCTCTTCTGAGCAATGGTCTTTGCATGTTTGGCAGCCTTAAGCAGTGTACACTTAAATCACAGGATGGACACTGCGCATGCAGGTGTCCTGACTCCTACAGCATCACAACTAAGTCTCCGTAAGTGTTATCTTGTAAGTATTAAACAAGGACAACTTTGATTTGCTTTATCATGCTCTAGTGCTGCAGAAATTGGAATTATGAAACCACCACTTTGTTATTTCTATTTCTGTTCACCAGTTTTCCACAGTGATGGAAGGTGGATTGAAATCCTGCCTGACTGCAACACTGTGAGAAGGTGATTTCTTCTGTCCTTTCCCTTTAAGGAAAAGCAACAGGATAAAACACAAACGAAATGGACAGGATTTTTTCTGCATCCCAGGGCTCTCACAGCTTTAATCTCCTCTCAACAACGTGCTTTATCTGTAATAATATATCCAAAGCTGCTCTAACTAAAGCTGTCAGGTTTCCTTTGCTGCCTTTCCTATGTTTTGTGGACACACAGAGAAGCTGCTGCCTCCCTGCTTTCAAATCAGAAGTGGCTGACAAACAAAGGATGCTGTCAGCTTCTAATCCAATTTGTTAAAAAAGAAATAGCCCTAGATGCAGTCAAATGATATAAACCGATGAGAATCCCTTATGAATTGCAGGGTGGAAAACAAACAGCTGCTTGAGGGGGGAGGCTGCGTGTGATGGGTGTGATGGGACAGGTATTTTGTGCATGTCTGCATCATCCTCCCCATCACTCCCTCATCTTCTGTAGTCATCCTTTCTAACAAAGCTTTGCATGTTATCTTTGGCCACTCTGAGGGAGGGTAGTATATCCCTGGCTGCATCCAATCCTAAAGAAGCCTGGCTGAACCCAAATATAACAGTTCTCAAACTGGTCCTCGCTTTCTCATTTTTACATCAGAAGCAGGGCATTTGTCCATCAGTGGCTCCAACACAATTGTGGTGAATTAAGAGGGCCCATTTACGGGGTGTCCATAAATATGCATTGCTGCTCCTCAGCCTCGTTTTCCTGGCACATTCTTTTGCTTTCTCATGTGTCAGATGATCTTCCCAAAGCTGCTGCTGAACCGCACCAGCCAAATGCCTCTGTAAAGACTTTTGCAGAAGCTGAGGTTACACGGCCTCTCTTTAAATCAGAGCTGCATTGTTTGGAGTGCATCAGCCTTCTGATGTGATGCTGGTTCCAAAAGTCAGCCCCTTTCTGGATGCTGTAGATCCTACTACGATGCTACTAAAGCTCAGGCACCCAAGTGCTGAGTCACCTACTGCACCTTTATGCACCACCATAGCCCTAGCATTAGGCTGACTTCCAGAGTGGTTGAACATGGCTGTTCCAGCTTCATTTGGTGCTCATCAGCCAAACAAAATGGGTCCTGGGTGTTCATGAGCTGCCTGTGGTGGAGGACATGCCTCTCGTTTGCTAGGGCTGGGCACGCTCATGGCTCCAATGAGAGCTGTACATGGTTGGAGCTCTGGGGAGTTCATGTGTGGAACAAGTTGAAAAAGAGCTATAAAATAAGGCATGGTCAGTCCCCACCAGTGCCTAAAGCTCTCCATAGGAGGAAGAGACAGCACAAAGGTGGCACCTTACCTGGCTGACAGCAGCATGTCTCCCGAGGAAGTATCTCGCTGTCCATCAGCTTTCCAGGAAACTCTTCTTCTAGGAAGCCTTGTCCAAGGCCGCCGAGGTCAACACAAACATCTCTTGCCTTCAGCTGGCCTTGGCTTGAGCTCTGGGAATTCCCCAGCAGAGGAGGAGGAGGTGATCCGAGGATAGTGGCATGCGGCTTGGAGGGAGCGCTGCTCATGGAGACCAGGCTGCCTGTGACCTTCTGTCTTCCAGTAGTGAACAGTCCCATTCTCAGTGTGCCTTCACTGATGTGGGTCTGGAAGGATCCTTGCAGCACAGGAGCAACCTCCAGCATCACGTCAGCTTCTTTTGGGCGTGATGCTCCTCCCATCCTTGATTTGGGAGCAATAAGTCCTTCCACCACCGTCGCTACCTCTTGCAAAGCAGGCTGTTGGCTAACCCAGGCATGGAATAACCTCACCACTCAGCTGAGGGGCGAGGAATAAATAAATGCCAAAAGCATGCCAGTACCAAGCACAGGAAAGGTTGTTTTCCATTTATTGTTGAGATATCAAAGATAGGGGAAACAGGGGAGCAGCTCTGGAAGAGCTGGGCGGAAGGCCTCGCAGCGTAGGAAGTGTTGGTCAAATAAAAGTGGAGGATGTTTATGGTGTGAAATCGGGAAGTGCTTTCAGGAAGCTGGTAGGGAAATTCAGCTGAGCTAGGAGAAGGGAAAACAAGAATGCAGAGTGGGAGAGGAGTGCCTTGTTTAGCTGTATTTATAGACAACTGGACCATCCTCAAACCTGATGTTCAGTCAGGAGCTGCAACAGATCTCCCTGCCTGCCTTGTCCCTGCGATTCATGCTCAGGAAATGATGCTGTGGTGTGTGCAGGGCTATTCTGGGCCTGGAGGCTGTTTCAAGCAGCATCAGCAAGGCCAAGCTCATCAGTGCTGTCACAGATGGGCTTTGTGGGGGTGAACTTGGCTCATGGGTTTAACATGTTTAGGCCATCTAACAGCAAAGAGCAGTGGAGGAAAACATATTTTACAGATCTGCCACTGAAGGTCTCAATACATTGCATAAGGCATCTCTATTTAATGTAGCTTAAGCGAAAGATCCATTTCTTCTTTTAGCAGGGCTTGTAAGACCCCTGAGGATGGTGAATGGTATCACTTAAAACTGAAGGTAGAGCACTGACTTGCAAGCTGCCTTGCATAGAGGGGTTGGCACTGGAAGTTCTCAGGTTTTTTTCTCTATCTCACCCCACACTTCTGGTGTGGCACAGGTTAGTAAAAATAGTCCTGTTAAACACCAACAAATTCCTGGAATGCAATTCCTAGGCCAAGCTCAAAGGCTACAAATGATTGAATACCCAGTACAAATGAAAGGAAATAATCCTTTATGTACACTGTGGTCACTCTAAAATTCGCTGCTGCGCGAGATCACCTACGTCAAATGTCCTGGCTGCTATAACCTTGCTTTTTAAAGAATGCTTTAGTTTCACACTCATCCATAGCCTCTTTAGGTTAGCCAGCCAGTGCAAGAAGTGTCCTTATTCACTTTTCAAGGCATTGCGTGGCTCATGGGGAGGAATTAGTCCTTGTCTATGAACAATGATGACTGAATGCGGGCATTGCTGGAGGGGAAGGAATCACTTTCTTCATCACTGCATTTCACCCACAATGAGGGAAAGATGCTCAACAGGATAGATACAAGATCTGATTGCAAGCAAGGCTGCTATTTCCATATATTTGATTTAACTTGCAGTCAAAGTAAATTGTTTCTCAAATGCAGATAACACGGCAAATGGCTCCAAAACTAAAACATGAAAAAGCAATCTATCAGGCATGTCTGTCAGCAAAACAGACGCCATCCCATAAACCTGCCAAAACAGCCCTTCGCTTCAAACAATCAAAACTGGAAGGAATGAAAAGGCTCAGCTTTACAAACCTCTCTTTGGATGTTTAAGTTAAAAAAACCCCCAACCCAGCTCTCAATTGGTGTAATTTGGAGTAGGTTAATGTAAAAATGAAAGCCATTCCATAAATCTTTTAGTGGAGATCAAAAGCAATGAGTGCAGGAAACCAGAAAATTGATGATACGACATTTTCCGACACTCTATAACATTCGTATTATTCAGAGAACTGCCAACTGCAATTGTTCAAATAGTCCTTTAACTGATGTTGTTGCTTGAACTCATAAGCCAGCCACTGATCTCCCCAGGGAAAAGCATATAGGAAGACAGTAGCTCAATTAAGAGTAATACGGTGTGTGGCTCTTAATCCTTGGTCGAGCCCTTGTGCCAGAAAGCTCTAGAGTATGGGCTTAAATTTAAGCCTGTGCTCAAATTTTATCTTTTATGTGCATTTCTTGAGTCAAATGCCCCAAATACTCTTGAATCCCTGTTTGGAAGTGGGCTGCTCAGACTGCAGCTGGCCATGCTCAGAGGTGGCACCTACTTTCTCCTGGGTGCATTGGGCTCTGCAAGCAAATCTGGATGCTTGCCATCATTGATAAGTCTTGGTTTCTCATTGCAAAACCCGATTTGAAAGCTGTCTCCCTCTAGTGTTGCAAACACAATATGAAGGAGAGGTGTCAGAGATTTAATGTCAGAGGCGCTGTCCTAGTTCAGTGCACAGAAACCAAATGTCAGCGAGCTCTCCCCATAGCCGTGCTCCTCCACTGATGACTAGAGGACAGGGTTTGGAGGGATTTTGGATGGGGAGGGTCGTGCTGCGAGCGGAGCTGCTGCTGGCTGATGAACCAGGCACATTTTGGCTGGGTTGTGTTGTATCTTGTGCTCCGCTGCAGGAATAGTTTCTCCGTTGCGTGCCGGCGTCTGTGCTGACTGCGAGTCTGGCATCCTCTTGCCTGTCCTGAAAATTAGGGACATCTGAAGACAATGAGCGATGAAAACAACCTTATGAAAAGCTCACTTGCAGGGAAAGAAACACATGGGAATTGGAGCCTTCCTGAGTGGATCACACAGGTTGGGTTGTGCTCTGTGACATGGCCAGTGAGAGGTGGTGACACGGCATCGCTGTCCCTTGCTTGGGCTCCTATAGCTGATCTCAGCAGATGGGAACAGCGTGTGGAGCAGAGCTGAAAATGTGCTTATTTAGCACATTTTCTTTTCCTTCCCATTTGATGGGGCAGTGATGCCTGCACCTTGGCTGTGGGCTCACAATGGACAAGATGTGCCAGCCTTGGGTTGTTTTGACCATGGCATTTTACCACTCATTAATCCTTTTGATTTTAGCCTCTTTGAAGCCCAGAGTTCTGTTATTTTTCAGTGTTAAACACTAAAATCAGACCTGAAAACACCTCAACCGGTGCAGAAGTTTAAACCCCTTATTCACACACCCTGGAAAGGCTTTCACTTGATATGCTGACAATGACTGACTTTATAATGTTTATCTTCTGGCCATTATCTCCTTTTGCAGTTGATAGCAGCTCACGTTTTCCTGGTGCCAGGTTCCGTTTCCAGCCTCAGCAAATGAAGGGGGCTGTCGTGTTTCCCTGCCACGCTGCGGCATGCTCTGGGCAGCCTGTGATTTTGATGGTAAATACGCAGAGGAATAAAATAAACATGCACCAGAACAGCACACACAGACACACACATATGATAAAAAGTCTGGTCTTTCACCTAATTTAGACCAGAAAATTGGCATCCGATTTTATTGTTCAGACCGACTCCAAGAACACAAACATATTTTTTCCTTCAAAACAAGAACTGCCAAAATATCAAGAATGATATCTGCTGGTTTGAAGTAATTGGGATTAACTGTTTCCTGGCTGCTTTCTGTGGAACAAGTGCTACTTTACTACTCAGCTGATAACAGCAGCAGTACCATGGCTGACTTAAGGAAATGGGTGGTGCAAGGGTTCTTGCAGCCTGAGGCCATACTCCAGTAATGGGATCTATGCAGGAGGGACCTGCACCTTTGGGTGTTTGAAACAGGATGCTCTCCCATCTCCCCTTGCAGCGTGGAGAGGTGAGTTTGGAGCTGCCAATCCAGACAGGGGAGCGTGACAGGGAAAATGCTGAGCTTTCAGCTCATTTTAATTGGCGTTTTCTGTGCACTTTCTGATTCCCCATATTCCCATCCAGCTGGTGAGACTATTTGTATTTCTGGGAGTGTTTCTGAAAGGCAGGGAAAAAAACCCCAATCCTATCGAGAGCCCAAGTACTTCACTGAAATTGTTGGGATTAGAATAACAGTGAAATGAAGAGTTGTGTGTTTGTCTTCCGGGGTTTAGGATCCGTGTTTTCAAGCCTTTTTGCTGTAAACACAAGCCGTGGAAATTTATCTTCAGGTTTCATAATAGCCAAATGTTGCAAAACTTGCCAGAAGGACTGAGGGAGCTGGGAGCACTGGCCTTGCAAGGGGATGCACTGGGGGAGCAACCCACCCGTTGCCTGTGGCTCTGCTTGGGATGTTGAAATAGGTGTAGCAAAAACAACCCCAGAAGCATGTTCTGTAAAGGGCTGCTCTGAAGAACCACACTAAAAAAGCCACGTGTAAGGCATGGCATGTTGTACGGAGGAGACATGCAGCTTATTTTTAGCACCATTTCCTGGCACCTTGTGTATTAACTACTTCCAGACCGAGCGCATCGGACAGGGATGGTCGGAGACGGCTGGAATTCGTGTGCTGATTGTGCACAGCATGTGTGTGACAGGGTGGATGATACAACTGCAGAGCAGAAGCGAAGAAGGAAGAGGAGCATTTTTGATGCAGCTCCCAGGGGACCTCTCAAGGCAGAGATGCCTGAGCGCTGCGGTATGCCACTTGCCCAGATGTGTACACCAAAGCAAACCTGGAGACAAGCTGTTCCTGGGAGTAGCCCGCATGGACCGGCACGCGAGAGCATCCCCAGGGATGCTGCATGGGGCCATCAGCTCTACCAGCCTTCTGTCCCCATCAGCTGGTGTGCTGCAGAGGCTGTCTCCGGGGAGTCATGGTAGACAAGGCCACCGGGTTGGAGAGGTCCTGTGTGTTCAGGGGGTCACATCAGTGGATAATGCTTTCTGTTTGAATAGTTAATCTCTTTGCCAGGATGTCCCTCAGGCTAGATATATGCCAAAGACCTGAGCTGGCCCCCAAGAAAATAGATAAGGCAGATGCCAAACAGTAGTGGGGATCTGGTGGCTTTGCTTATTCTCATGTTTCATTACAGCTTTCAGCAATGCTGAAATGCTTTCAGCAATGCTCTCCCTCCTTCTCACAGGCAGAGCATGCGTGAGGGCCTCAGACCATCATTTCCTCATAGAATTGGTTATATTTGATTTATTCAATGTTATGCCAAGCTGTGTAAAGTTTGTGAGAGGAGATGTAAAGTGCTGGGGGAGGAGGAATCTTCTAGGAATAATGTTTCCTTGCATGACCTTTAGGAATACATTGAAGAAACTGCGCAAGCAGTGGAGGGAAGGATAGGGGAACCCTCTTCTTTAAGGAAAACGGACATTTTCCTGGAGCTGTGGGTGTTTATCTTTCCCAACAGATCCCACTTTGGTGGGTACCACAGGGAGAGATCTTCCTTCCCCTGCCAGTCTGCTTTTGCTGCTGGGTCATTGAGGAAACCACTAAACCAGCTGAGAGAACATTGATTTTGGGTTGCTGGTTTGTTTGTTTAATGATATAGTCTGCTATGAAAATCTGGGGCAAATTAAGGGAAAACAAAGCAAAGATTTTTCCTGGGAAGAAAAAAAGAAAACCAACCTCAAAACCCCACAATTGTGTTTCCTAACTTGATGGAGAGAAAGAAGCAAGCACATGGTCAGCCCTCGCCATCACCTGCATGAGACTCCTTAATTCCTGGGTCTAGAAAAGAAGTGATCCCACAAAAAGACCCCTGGCAAGGTGTCAGGAGCTCCCAAACCATGAAAAGGTTATGCACTTCCCCCCCCCCTTTGCTAATTTTGCCTCCCTTAAGGCTTCCCTGGACTCACCCTCCTTGCTGTGATTTTCCCCTCTGATTACAGAGGCAACGGGGGAGATTCCCATTCCCCAGCATCACACCTGGCTCTGATTTCTCTGCAGTTGATGATGTGCCAAGTGTCGAGGGTCTGACTCCAATTTGGGTGTCAATGAGGAGAGGTGGCTCATGAAAGATGGTCAGCTCCGGGGCAGGGTTCAGCTGCCAGTTTGCAGGCAACTAAAGCTTGTACAAGTAGTAGGTTAGGGAGCTGCGAACGTGGACCATGGGCAAGGGGGGAGCCTGGGCTTGCAGGGGATGCCTGGGATGGAGGCAGTGGGTGAGAGCTTGGGAAGCCTCCCTGCATGGCTTTGGTGGCCGTAGGACCCCATCTCCAAAGAGAAATAGAAAGGCTTTGCTATCCTGCATCAATCCTGAGAGCCACGCATGTGGTTCAGAAGCAGCAACTTTCCTTCTGATTTCTATCCCTGCTTCTGATTTGCTCTGTCACCTCGGGCAAATCATTTAACCCCAGCTTCAACCTATTTTACAGGGATGTTGCAAGGCTTAATTAAGGCTTGTAAAAGGTCTTGAGTTCCTGAGAGGTGCCTTCTGGATTAGGGTGATTAATCACATGTCGATGGGAGAGATATTGTGGGGGTAAATCCCAGCAGTCAACAGGAGGGCAGATGATATTTTCCCCTGGGGGAATAAAACAAGGGGGTTGTAAAAGCATGCACAGATCAGATTTATTCATTCGGGATATCAAGCTGTTGAAGCTGGAGGGAGGCTCTGTGGCCAAAACCACAGAAATCTGACTGCGTGGCTGAGATAAAGACATTCTGAATTTCCACAGATATTAATCGAAGGTGCATAAATCAGGGTGTTTACCCCCAAACTTCAGAGTCACAAAGGCAAACAGACCTGATGTTTTAGGAATAAATGTTGGGTGCTTCCTTTGAACACCATCCTAACACTGAAAACATCCCCCCTGTTAGTATTCATTGCTGTAGAGCAAAAGGGAAGATTATCCCGAGGAGGAAGAAATCCCTGCACCTTGTGCTGAGCTTTATGCATTTCTTCGCATGATTGCCCAATTGCCCTTCCATATTGAAAAGGAGAGGAGGGGGAAAAATCTGGCCTCTATGCAGTTATTTGCAAGGTGACCCAGTTCTCCTTCTCTGCGGAAGAAACAGGGAAGGAAAACTCGCCTGCTGAACTCCGTGCAGTGGGTTTTGGCTTATTTGTTTTTTGAGCCAGTTCTTTTCTCCTATGACTCCATCTCCTTCAACAGACTGGCCCCTGATTTACACCAGCATCCCGAAAAGGAGCTGGCGCTTGGAAAGCAAACCAGGCAAAGGCTGAACAGGCTTTGATCTGCTTTGAATTCAGCAGGCTTTGCCCCAGCAGTTGATGGTTACAAAGGGACGGGCCCTGTGCTGGGATGGATCTGCAGGGATTTGCCTCTGAATACCAAGGAGGGCTCTCCACAGCCCCGGTGACTGGAAGGAATGCAGCGAGCCCTTGCGCATGCAAACAAGGGTGATTTCATTCCCTTTTCAGAGGCAGAGCATAAATCAATATTGTTTTGTAGATCGCTTGGCTTGCCACATTTTTTTCCTTGGGGAACATCCAGTATCCATGTACTTACGGGGAAGGACGCTGCAGGGGAGAGGGGATGGCTGTGCCCTCTGTTTTCACCTCAATATCCAGCTCAGTGAAAACTGGATTTTACTCTTCCAGGGAACTAAACAGAGCCAGCCAAAACGAGAGATTATCATCACTAAGGAATCCTGCCTGGGGAGCTTCCACCAACCAGGAGAGCAGTTCGTTTGAGATGGTTTTAAGCATTTTTTTACGGCATGGCAGTTTTAGTTGAGCTAAATGAAGCTTAGTGCAGTGGGGAATTCAGCATCCACATGTCTAAAAGTCTTTTAAGATTGGATATTTAACTCCAGCAAATAATCAAGTCCCAGGAACAATTTAGATGAGTAATATATTAAAAACAGGCTTATAGAGATCCAAGAAAAACGTTGGAGGATCCATAGGGGTCATTGTTATGCACTGCAGGCTTAAATATATTGACTTTTACAACTGCAAATGGATGGTTGCATAGTGGTTTCCACTGAAGAGCAGTTTCAGTTGTGATAACTCATACAAAGTGAAATCCTGCCTTGTGCTCAGAGCCGGCATGAGGTCTAGGAACTGAGTGAACTTCATCTTTATCTCTCTACAAACACTACATCTCTTTAATCCTTGAGGCATGCCATTCCTGGGAGGACCCTGCAGAAAGGATGCAACAGAGCAGGGCAGGAATCAGATCTGTTATTTATGGAAAAAATCTGAAATCAGAGAAAACACATTCTGGAATGACAGGGAAAAAAAAAAACAAAACCATTTTCCAAAGGGAAAGAAAATCTCAAAACCAAAAATAAACTGGGGTGGGTTTTTTTTTCACTGATGAAAGTGTTTTTCCCTTCTCAGAAATTATACCATTGTATTGCAAGCGAAAGGGAAAGTTGCGGTGTTCCAGTCAGAGTAGTGTCAACCCTTCCATTTCAGGAACATGGGAATACTTTTTGCAGAAGGGATTTGTTTTTGACAGAACAATTATGAATCTTACAGATTTTGGTAGAAAACTGCTTCTTTTCCAGTGGGGGGGGAAACCCAAACAACTTTCCTCTGGAAAAACCTCTCTGTTAAATCCTAAGTGCCTACAGGAGTTTAAGATTTAAAGTCCATAGATAGGAGATACAGAAGGGGTTTGAGTAGGTAGGATGAGGCCATAAATCCACAAGCATCTCCGTGGCACTGTGATCTGTTCTATACTATTTGAAGAGATGCAATAGTGAAATCAGCTGTCACGGGGCAATACCTTGGAGTCACTGGGATTTCTCCTAGGGATTGTTGCCCACAACAAGGCCTGCTGTTTGCATGTAACCATAGAACAGTTAGGGTTGGAAAGGACCTGAAGATCATCCAGTTCCAACCCCTTGCTATGGGCAGGGACACCTCACACTAAACCATGCCACCCAAGGCTCTGTCCAACCTGGCCTTGAACACTGCCAGGGATGGAGCATTCACAATTTCCTTGGGCAACCCATTCCAGTGCCTCACCACCCTTACAGTAAAGAATTTCTTCCTTAGATCCAATCTAAACTTCCCCTGTTTCAGTTTGAACCCGTTACCCCTTGTCCTGTCACTACAGTCCCTGATGAAGAGTCCCTCTCCAGCATCCTTATAGGCCCCCTTCAGATACTGGAAGGCTGCTCTGAGGTCTCCACGCAGCCTTCTCTTCTCCAGGCTGAACAGCCCCAATGTATGCAAAAAAGCTGTGTCATCTACAGAGCGGTGTTGGTTTTCACTTGTTGCAGTTATACAAAGTTCTAAGATTTTACTAAGGTGATTTGAATTAATTTTTAATCAATTTTGTGTTCTCTTGCCAGAAAACACTGTTGATGAAACTGGGTTTCCATTGGCACCAGCACCTAAACACTCAGCAAATAAAGCAGCATGGGAGCCAGGATCAGCATGTGAAGAACAGCCCCCGGCACAGCCAGATCCCCTGAAGACTGCTGAATAGTTACATTTCTGTAATGCTTCCTCCTATGACGTGGTGTGACAGCAGATATTTCCTCCCTCAAGATGAATTTGTCATTAACAAAGCCAGGAGAGGTGACAGTGGCAGAAGCAGGGCTTGTAATCACCTTCAGTAGCAAGACATTTTGCAGGAACACAAACATCTAAAGGAAAACATTTTGCTTTATTCCCCAATATTCATTTCTGGGCCATTGGAAGAGCTATATAGCTTACTAATGAGGGGATTGGGAGCCATGAGCTGTAATCCTTGGCTGAGTGAAGCAATGTGCTCGTTACAGCTGTCAATCATCTCCCTCCTGTCTCCTATTTCTGATCTGTAAATTGAGGTTAATACTCTCCATACACCAAAGGTGCAGGGAGGATTAATTAGACAGCACCTGTAGCACTGCAGTCTTCTCTTTGGGCAATGCTTGGAGCTCCTGAAGACACACAAATGTCTCATTAGAAAGCTGTTTTCTATTGCAAACCTGAACGTGGGTGCTTCACTTCTGATCACTGAGATATTCATGTTTTCATCTGAAACTTCCCAATATGAAACATGTTTCTGACACAAGGGGAACACGAAGGAAAACTGACCTTTGAAAGGTGTGTAGAGATTTACCTGTGAAGGGGATCAGGGAGGTTTTCCTTAGTGAAGTAAAAATCCTAACTCCAGCATCCCAAATACTTGGCAGCAGCGTAATCATGACTTTAATAGAGCACTTGGTTTTCCTGTTACGATAAATGAGGTCTGCTCCCTGTTAAAAAGAAAGCAAAGGGGAAGCAAACAACCCACAACCCCAACCCTTGTAGGTGTCCAGGGAAATGGCTTCACTATTGGGCATATCTCAAAACCTATCCAGGAACTGTGTGTTCTCCAGCGGATTAAATTCACCCACCAGTCACTTGTTGGGCTACATTAGCAAACAAAACAAACCGGCTGACAGTTTGTGCTGTACTGCACAGCAAAATAACACCACTCCCAATGGCTTTTCCAATTCCAGGCATGGAGCAGGCGACTTAACTACTTATTGACTCGGCTCTGCTCACCCAGAAAGGACCCAACCTGATGGATGGCCCCTGACCTCTCCTCTATGCATGGCCACCAGCCAGACTGCCACTTGGGTGTCTTCTGCACGGGGAGATACAAACCTCCCACCTGGCAAGAGTCCAGCCCTATTTTTGTTCTATACCATGGTAAGAAATACTACACTTCCCTGAATGGATGACCTCGAAGTCACACGTGGGTTAAATAGAAGCATAAGTTATCTGGACTTGCAGCCATGAAGCCATTCTCTGGGAGGAAAGGGTAAATAAACAAATCATTTATTAGCAAGTAAAATTGTTTTTTCTTTGAAATGCAAAAATGTGCTCGCTGGTGAATGATGGTTTTAGCTTCACCCTTCGCTCTCGCCACGCAGAGTCCAAGCGTGTCGTGAGCAAAACTGCTTTCAAGTCACCCTTCCAGCCGGTCTGCTGTGGGGTGGTGTTTGTCTGGTTAATCACTTAGGGCAGCACTCGAATGAGGGGAGATCAGCCACTGACACTGTGGGTAGCAGGGCCAAAGTGACTGTGGATATGGGGCAGCATCAGCTGAGACACCCCAGTGTGCTGCAACTGGGGCTGGAGGAAGGGCACATGAACTTGGGTACCACCAAGGTGGATGTGGAGGCTGTCCACACAGAGCTAATGGTGGAGCAAGGGAACAGGTCTGTGGCGTTCGGTAGACATGAGATATACCTGGAGAACATTAGATATTAGGGAGAAATTCTTCCCTGTGAGGGTGTTGAGGCGCTGGCACAGGGTGCCCAGAGAAGCTGTGGCTGCCCCATCCCTGGCACTGTTCAAGGCCAGGTTGGACACAGGGGCTTGGAGCAAGTTGCTCTAGTGGAAGGTGTCCCTGCCTGTGGCAAGGGGATTGGAACTGGATGAGCTTTAAGGTCCCTTCCAACCCAAACCAGTCTGGGATTCTATGAACATGCTGTTTTTTCCTGTGAAGCCCCGACTTTCTGGGAATGGGAATCTGTCTACTGCCATCATCAGCCTCTGCTCCCTGCCCTGTTACAGGGTTACAGACAGGCACTGAGGAGGGGAAAGTGGCTGAGCTGTGCTGTGATGCTGCTCCTGCACAGACCATCCATGATGGGGATGTCTCCCAACTCCAGCCTTGTTCAGTTGCTCTGTTGATGCCATTTCATCTTCCTTGTTTGGGGGAAGTGGTAAGACCAGTAGCCTGCAGTAATCCTCAGCTTCATGGCCAGGAGAACACCTCCTCCAGTAAGGAGATGGGCTCCAAGGGTGGCCTCCCCACAGGGTGCCTGGCAGTGCTGGCATCCTGGTGCAGACACCATCCCAATTTACTTTAAATCTCTCAACCTTCCCTGGAATGATCCTTCAGTTTCCAAAGCTTTCATCATTTTTCCACCCAAAAGATTGCTACTGCAGCATGTCAAAGAAGCACACAGACTCCCTGCCTGCCCATCGAGCCTCCATCCTTTAAGCCAGCTCCTTCCAACCAGCTCTGCAGAGACAGCCAGTGTGTTAACTAGCCCATCCATCCTCAGGAAGCTCCTGTGTCACATCTCTGCTCTGTGTCACAGGCACGCAATGAACAGAGCTTTACATCCACCCGGTCTGGAGATTCACTCTGGATGTGTCTCCTTTGATATCTTGCTGATGCAGTGAGTGTAGACACACAGCTGATCCCATGACCTGGGGGGTTCTGGTGGACAGTAGGTGCCTTTACATCTCTGCTGCTTGGCACTGCCAATTAGGCAATGCCATGGGGGAAACTGGGCTGAGTTCTTGTAGTTTCTGTCCTTTGCTTGTTTTCAGCCATGCTGGTAAAGCTGCCGCTATGCTCGCTGCTGCCCCACAGGAGCATGGAGAGGAGTCAGCGAGGAAAAGCAGCTATTCTGTGTGCTGAGGAGGTGATTAAAACACAAAACTGAAAAATATGATAATGAAAGAGGATCGGTTTAGATTAGACATTAGGCAGAAGCTCTTCCCTGTGAGGGTGCTGAGGTGCTGGCACAGGGTGCCCAGAGAAGCTGTGGCTGCCCCATCCCTGGCAGTGTTCAAGGCCAGGTTGGACACAGGGGCTTGGAGCAAGTTGCTCTAGTGGAAGGGGTCCCTGCCCGTGGCAGCGGTTGGAGCTGGATGAGCTTTAAGGTCCCTTCCAACCCAAACCAGTCTGGGATTCTATGATTCTAAGAAGATACATACAAAGCACTTAGGTATTGGAATAAACTGTCCTGAAAGAAACACAGACCAAAAGTAATGTATATGTGCACATATCTTGCCATGGTTGCTGGAGCTCCAAAATAGCTGTTTTGGGGGCTGAATCAGCTGTGATTTATAGAACTGTTTTCAGGATCATATCATCAGGTATTTCTTTAAAACTGCCTTTTCCCCAAAGAATGGACTCAAGAAATAAGATTCCTGACATTCCTTGTACTGTCCAGCTGAGACCTGTGGTACAAACAGCATTTTTGCAAGGCTGTTTTGAAAAGCAAGCTGTGTTTGTTATTGAACCCTCTCTCCCCATCTTGTTTAGGCTTTTCTTCTTTCTCTACTGTTGTTATTTATGAGCCTCAAACTGGTGCTTCTGTTGGGAGAGGGATTGCTCCATGAGTAAAATTGGGGGGTTTCGGTGGTCCGCAGCTTCTGAATGAATGCTTGGAGTCAATAAGTGTGCTACCACAATTTCATAACTTATCCATGTGAGGATTAAAATATGAGGAAAACAACAAAACCATTCCGTTCTTTTAGCTGCTCCTGCTCAGACCTGCAGGACTGAAGGAAAAGTACATCTTGCTTTCTGCTTTAAATAGCTCTCATTTATTTTTAGCCTTGTGGCCAGTGTGGGAGCTTGTGGTTGAAGCAGAGACAGGGATGCCATGGCTGGGTCTCCTGGGCTGTTAAATCCTTTCTGTAGTGGTTGCTTCAGACAGAAGCTCCGAGCTGCAGCATGGGATAGAGGGGAAAAGTGGGAAGAAGTGGCATTGGGGTCAACAGCCCCAGGTGCAGCCTCTGGACTGGAAAACAGTGAAATGTGAAATGCATGCAGCCTATTTTCCAATAGGTTTTGGGGGAATGGGAAGGAACCTTTCTCTGGCATCTTCCTGTATTTCCACTCCGACCCTATTGCTCCCTGACGCAACTCATGGGAGGACACATTTCACTTTGCAGTGTTTGTCTTCCCTTTCCCGTGACCTGACTGGGACAAAAGAAGCTCCAGCAAATACAGCAGTTGTACCATGGAGCAATTATAGAATGGTTTGGGTTGAAGGGACCTTAAAGCTCATCCAGTTCCAACCCCCTGCCATGGGCAGGGACCCCTTCCACTAGAGCAGCTTGCTCCAAGTCCCATCCAACCTGGCCTTGAACACTGCCAGGTATGGGGCAGCCACAGCTTCTCTGGGCAACAGATGGTCTTTTTCTCTCCAATACTTGGCTCCAGCCTCTCTTGCTTCTTCTCAATCATAGTTTACCTCATCCAGGCAGAGGTGAGGGCATCTGCCCCACCAAACATGTGGTCCTGAGTCCTGGGCTTGCCTGGGGCATGGCTGAAATGCCACAGAGGCCAAACGCCAGATCTGGGTTTCCAAATGAACTTCTAAGGAAGCTTCTGGGTTTCGAGCACTCCAACCCATGGAGCTCTGCTTGAACCTCAGAGCCACCCTTAGCATGGGACTCCGATCCTCCCCAGAAGAGCCAGCCCTGCAGCCAGGGCTTTCTGGGCTGTGTCTTTACACTGTGTGTTTCTCAATGTCAACTAAAATGAAAAGGCCATGAAGACGTTACCTCTGTTTACAGAGAGATAGAAACAAACACTTGCATTTACGAAAGCAAATGTCAACACCATTGATCTGGAGCTGGGTTGTTTATGACGAAGAAAGGTTAATAGTTAATGGGAGGTTAAATCCCTTTTTTTGAAGGTGCCTAAAATCACCAGACTTTACTAAACAATGTGGTTTTGGTTAAGAAACATCTGATGCCACAAAAGCGAAGTCAGAGTTAATATGTGCATAGTTCTGTATTAGCCTGCCTTTCATTTTGAAGTAAAACTCTAATGATTACAGTAAATTTGTTCATTTATGAAACAGAGAGGAAATGTGATATGCAGGAGAGATTAGGAGAAGGGAAATAACTCGTCTACCGAAACTGAGACGAGCCGTGCTGCTGCCCCGTCCCCCGAACAGCTTCCTCAGAAACAGGGATTGGATTTTTCAAGGCTACAGAAACTTCCACATCACAGGAGGAAACGAATTGGGATGGAAAGACAGAATTGAGGGCTTTTCTGTGCAGAAAACGTAGGTTCAGACTGAGTGAAATCAGGCCTTGCTGCTGATCTGAAGCGACCAAAATGAGAAAGCAAGGTGTAGGGGGGGAAAGAAACAGAAGCTTTGCAGCTTCTTGAAGAAAGAGTGAGCCACATCCAGCCCGCAGCTCAGACTGGGCAGGTCTGAGTCCACTGAGTCCTTCCGTGTGCCTCCAAGAGTGGACCACAGAGCAACATCTCATCCTACAGGAGCATGGAGCAGCAGCACCACAGTCGTAGGGTGAAGGATGATGAGCGGGAGCAGCTTTGCTGGAGGAATCAGGAGGAGAAAAGGAGGGCTATAACGTGGTTAGCCTGGGTCTCGGTGACAGCAAACAGAGCAGGACTCTTCTCTCTGTCCTTCCTTGAATTGCATGGGGTCCAGTAGCTGGGGGACTCTGCTTGGAGCCCAGGGCAGTGCTTCAGACACACTTACAACCCAAACACCTTCTGCTGCCTGTGTGTATTGCTGAAAGGCTGCTGAAAACGTACCTTAAAATGAAAAGTTATGGTTTTTTTCAAGATATCAGTCATGCAAATGACTTTCGAAAGGACACTGACATCCCTTTATTAACCCTTTTACGGCTGCAAAATGAACATCCCAACGGGATATTCTCATGCTGGGGTAGGCAGGGGACGGGACTCGTGCTGGGCATTGCCCTGCAAGAGCTCAGCACTGGGTGGGATCCGCAGCATCACCATCTGCCTGCACTTGGTGTCCCTCAGGACTCGTAAAGAGGGGAAAGTCACTTTGTTTTCCAGCCAGGTTTTTGTTTGCAGGCAGGAGGGACTGTTTGATCTCGCAGCGATGGGAAAAGCTGCTGCGTTCGGATGCGCTTGGAAAGCGCCTGCTTTGGCGGTGGCCCTGATAAGGAGCGCGGTGGCTTTGAAGGCAAAAGGAAGGCTCCAGGGGGGACCCCCGGGTGTTTGAAGGAGGGGGAACCCCTCAGTGGACAGCAGCCTGGGCACAGAGCTCAGAACATGCTCTCCAGGTTATCTAAATAGCATATAAATCACTGTCAGGGCTCCATTTCCTCTGACGGGGACCTGTGTAAGTGATTAATAACACGCAAACAGTGGTACTTTGTGGAACTGCAGTAAATTTTATTATAACTTCCTTCCACTTGATAAGCACTTCCATGGAGACAGAGGCGCCCGCTCCCCTCCCATCCGCTGCCCGCAGAAGACCCCGAGGTTAGGAAGGGCTCCAGTGCTCCGGCCTGTTCGTGACCAGCTGTAAGCCATGAAAAAGAGCCTTTTGGCTTTGTTTTGTTGCACTGGATGGAGCCTCTCATCCCCACCAGCTGACCCGGGGTTGCATCTTGCACACCTGCTGGTTTTAAAGTCCCATTAAATGTCAAGCAGCGTGTCAAGCACATAGCGTTGGGATGCACAGGGGCTACAGCAAGAAGAAACACTCCTTATGAGAGGCAGATGGAGAAAGGCCTTAATTGTCGGCGTTTGGGAAGCAATAAGAGTGATTGTTGACCACTCACCACTTCGTCCCATTGTCTTGAGGATGCACCTTTAACGTTTACAAATAAACTTGGTTTTGCATGTGGAATGCTATGATTTTTTCATGTTACTCTATTTATTTCAAGTGGGAGTAGAGGTTTCTGGCAGGTGAATGTGTAGGAGTAGTAAGCCCAGAGCAGGATTGGGTAGATGCTCACTGGTCTGCAACATGGTGCTTGGTTTTTGTTACAGTGGGGATGTAATTTCCTATTCCTTTATATCACTAATAAAGGATTTTACATGCTAAGTACAGGAAGGTAGAAATCCCTGCCCAGCTCACCTGCAGTCTGAATAAAGGGTTTCTCCCCAGTGCGGTCTGCATAGGCAGATTTCAATAGATGTGAGGAGATGCACAATGAGTGATTTAGGGTCTAAAGATGTAAACTGTTGGGAAAATCGTGTAATCCCAGACTGGTTTGTGTTGGAAGGGACCTTAAAGCTCATCCAGTTCCAACCCCTGCCACGGGCAGGGACACCTTCCACTAGAGCAGCTTGCTCCAAGCCCCTGTGTCCAACCTGGCCTTGAACACTGCCAGGGATGGGGCAGCCACAGCTTCTCTGGGCACCCTGTGCCAGCGCCTCAGCACCCTCACAGTGAAGAACTTCTGCCTAAGAGCTCATTTAATTCTTCCTTCTGTCAGGTTAAAGCCATTCCCCCTTGTCCCATCACTGCAGGCCCTTGTAAAAAGCCCCTCTCCAGGTTTCTTGTAGCCCTTCAGGCACTGAAGCTGCTCTAAGGTCTCCCCTTAAGGAGCCTTCTCTTCCGGAGGCTGAACAAGCCCAGCTCTCTCAGCCTGTCTTCACTGAGCAACCCATGGATTGGATATGTCACGTGAGTTCTGGGCTTTGATTTTGGTCCTCCCACACATTGTTTATAAAATGATGCTCGTTTTGTTTCCTAGTTTTTACTGCACTACACAAGGGAAAGGAGCAAGTTGCAAACCGTGTAACAGGAGAAGGCTGCAGGGAAAAGCTGAGCCCCGTTTAGTCTCACTGTTGAGACCCAAGCCCAGAAGTTTGGTTTTGCCACTGGAAGAGGCAGTCATGTGTGGGGCTGGGGGGTTGCTTTGCCTTTTGGGATAGTTGGGGGAACTCACAGCAGAGTGTAGGATGGATTCAAGTGAAGGATGGCCCAGATGCTGCCGAGGTTTGGAGGTGACCCTGAGCAGGCGTCTAGGATGGATACAGCCCCCATACCCCAACTTAACGCTGTGTGGTCCATGAACGAACTTTTTCCCCCCTTTTCTTCTTGGCTAAGCACAAGCGAGCTGCTTGCTCTGGTGTCTGCAGATGGCTGCTCTTGGCTGGCATGGTGCCATGGGGATGCATTGCAATAACGTCTATTTTATATGAAGGGAAAAAGCCTCTGGAGAAACAAAGCTTTGAAGCGTTCAATTTGTAATGGTGCAACGCTGGCAGCGAAAGCTGTGAATGAAAACTTGTGGGATGCTGAATGAGCCAGTTAATCTCGATGGGTTTCCTTATGTTTTTTTCTTTGTAGGCATGGAGTGTAGGTTGGATTTTCTCCTGACAGCCAAACGCTGGGCTGACTGCAGAGCAGCATCTGTGTGCCCACACTTCGGAGCTCTTGGAAATCCTAGCTGTGAATGAATAAAATGCAAACAAAGCAGCAAGGCGTTTTTGTTATTCCTAGAGCAAATCCAAGTGGTTTATATGAGATAGAATAGCAAAGCAAACAGCACCTTCTCTTGGATCCTATTCTGAGTGTGGCTCCTGGCTGCAATGGGAACACGTCTGCTGGAGGCTGTGCTTGGGCATCCTTGTCCTGCAGGAAGCCAGGTACCTGCTCAGGGACCACACTGCAATGAGCTCTGCCACTGTGGGGCCCATGTGGAACCAGAGCTGTCACCAGCAGTGAGTTGGTGGCACTGTTCACTGTCAGTTTATCAGTGAGCGCGAGGCCTTCAAGGGGTTGTGATTGATGTTTTCCAAGCTGAGCTTCCCAAGAATCCTGCTTTTTCCTTCTTTTTTCTTTCTTTTTTATTTTTTTCCCTGAGGCTGATTAAGTGTGAAAGAAGTTTGGAATAAAAATCTTTCCATCCCAACCTCAGAGATCTTATATATCAAAGCAACACGGGTGGAATAGAAATAGAGGAGGTTGGGAGGATGCAGCCGTGGTCAGGGGAATGGCATACTGGCACGGGTGGGATTCCCATCTCAGACACGGTGTCAAGGAAAAATGAAAAGCTTCAGAGGAAGAAAATGATTTGAAGTAAAAAATAGGGAATAAATGGGACTTAACTGGAGGTTCAAAGGAAGCCCAAGGTTTCTTGCAGCACGCAGCAATTGTAAGGGATGATATGGTCTTTCTTCCTGTGGCCTCCATGTAAATGGAATTAGGAATGCTCGGACTAATAAAGCTTTGGCAAGAGCGATTCCTACCGCAGCCCAAGCCACAAATACATTTCAGGGAAAAGGTGGAATATATATTTTTAACAAAAAAAAAATACTCCCAGAAAATACTGGGGAATTTTCAGTAGGTTTCCTAAATGCTTTTGTGAAGCCTTCAAAGGTTTTGTGGGCTTTTATCCTCCCATCCCAATCTTCACCCGGCTGAAGAGACAGCAGCATTTCTGATGGAGCGCTCACTCAAGTACGTTCTCAGGAAGTCAAGCCACAAAGAGCTGTTACAGAGAAGATTTCCTTGGACAGTTTTACACTGAATTACTCAACCCCCCACCACAAAATACTGAAGAATCTGCTGAAATCAGAACAGAAGAAGGAGTCTGAGGGATCACGAAGAAACAAGGATCTGCTGTCCCACAAAAAAGGCTTTTATGTCCGCGAGCCAGAAAGATTTGTATCCTAATATGTTCTGACACAGAGCAAAGGAAGGGAGTGAAAAGCAAGCGGCTGCCAGATCTGTCTCTTGCATGTCCACATGGAAATTCAGCCCTTCTTTTGGGGTTAGTTTTTATTCCCTGTGTTCCATGGTGGGGCTTTGGTCAACATGGCCAGGGGACAACTCGCTTCTCCATGGGCCTCCACTGCAGCCCCTACCTGGCCATGGGGATGGGGAAGGGAAAGGCTTGGGTTGTTTTCCAGGCAGGGGTGGGATTGGAAAACATTGACGTGTAAGGAATGCATGACCTCTCCCCAACTCCTGGTTAATACATCCACCACACTTTGGGGTTTAAAATCAAACCTCTTCACGCTTTCGCTGTTACTGTGGGCTTTCTGTAGACGCTCTTTTATATTGCATCGCATCGCTTATATCAAAACCAGATCAGAAAGAATTCTCCTTGGCCCTTTTTGCTGGTTTTATGACTGTTTGTGAATTTCAAAGCACTTCAGGATTACACAGGGAGGGGGGAAATGGTACTCGAGGCCTTCATCTAAACTGGATTCATTCCTGTCACCAAAATGCATTAAGCAAATAATAAATAAAGCACAAACTAATTCCAGGCAAGACAGATGGATGTGATAGTTGGGCTTTGGATGGTGCTGGCCAGGCTGAGGCCTTGCGGTGTATCCTGAGTGGGTAAAATGTACATGATGCTGAATATAATCTGCTTTTCACACAAGGACTGTGTTTATATGCTTACATGGACCTCGTGAAACACTTAAATCTCTCCTCTAAGGGAAAATGTTCATGCATCCCGTTGTGTGTTCAGAAAGGCCTGTGTTTACTGGAGGGAGAAGTTGATTGCTCACTGTTAGCTTGGTAGAAGAAGAAAACGCCTGAGAAGAAAGGCGACCATTTACATTTGCTCTGTAAAGTCCCCTTCTGTGGGACAGATGGGAATAAAAGAAATTAAAACCCTTGCAAAGGCTGAGCCATCTCTATCCCTTTGGATTTGCACTCCTACCTGGAAGCACCGGAGCTTTGTGTGCCTTAAACCACGACAGCCTTTAACTGAACCAGGGGCTTTAGGTGATGTTTAAGCAACTCCCAATATACATTTTTAACCCTAGAAATGCCAAAAGGACTTTGAAAACTCCAAAGAAAACCGCGTGTTTTACTCAAATTGGTTTTTCCCCAAATCTCTGCAATCTGAGCAGTGACTCACCCCCCAGCTGGTGTGAATCAGCACTGGGCTAATGAGCAGAGAGGAGCCATGCTCATTTATGTCTCTGCCAGCACAGCCTACCTTTCTGGTGCCCCAGTGCCAGAGCCATCAGCAACTCCAGCTCATGCATTCTCCCTGAAGGCCACCAAGGATGGATTTGCTCAGGACACAGCAGGGACTTCCAGGTAATGCAGTTGTTCCACTTCTTTTCTTGGCTTATATCTGATCACAATATGTAGTAGAATGTTTTGTGTCTTCCATGGCAGGGAGGATGGAACAAGATGTTCTTTAAGGTCTTTTCCAAACCATTCCGTGATGATCCTGTGGTTGGGATGTTTTGATGCTCGTGTTTATTGGGACGTTTCGGTGCTGTTTTGTGCCTTTGCAATTTGTTTTGTGTTATCTGTTGTGTACATGGTTGCTCTGTAATGATTTTGGGTTTTCTTTGCTGATTGTGGCAGTCACACGGGCTTTGTGACTGTGAATCATGATGAAGCACTGACCTCTTGTTTCTTCAGTGCCTTTGGAGCGATGTCTGGAGATAGTACCTCGGTAATAAGCAACATGTGCAAAGTGAGGCTCAGGTGCTAGGAGGGAGCCTTGGGTTTGAAAAGCCCTGGCATAGCTTGGTCTGTTTGGATAGACCCAGTGGTTTGGACAGTCCAACGACATCCATATGCAATGGTTTTTCTTGATTCACAATGTTGAAACTAAAAACCGCTTGGCTTTAAACTTTAAGCCTCTGCATGCATTCCCCTGAGAATGAGCATTTCTGGCAAACTCCAAGTTCTTAAATATCACTTCTCCAATTACATTCTCACAGGTTAGTATTTATGCAGGCCTGGCTTTTCAAATCCACGGAGCTGGTACTGGGCTGAGGCTTAATGCATTACAGGTGGCTTTTGGTGCTTTGGGCTCTCTGACCAAACTGGTTCCAGATGGCCACACAGTATGAGTAATAACATCAGCTCATTAAGTTGCAAGGTTTCAACTACAATCACAGAATTATCAATGAAATAAAAGCTAACGGCGTATCAGCTGCACCCTAAGCCATAAATAGGATTTACAGGGAAACAAAAGCCTTGTTTTGAACTCGGATCTCTCATCATTTTGATACTGGGTGTCCACATACTAGGTTTATTCACTAGCAAAAGGGCAAAAATCTGCCCCTGTGCTCTCCAAAATATACTCCTGAAGGCTCCTGCACCGTGGGCCTGTGAACTTCTGGCGTTGGGAAAGCTTTTGATTGGGGTCATTGAAAATGCACGGCAGTATTTATCTGTGATGACTTAGAAAATAACTGCAATGAGCCTAGGTCTCGGATCAAAGGGATACGTGTCAGAAAGCCTCATTACCTTGTGTTTCGTGTTATGGTTGCTGATGTTGTTCTTTGTGCAAGTTGTTATCTGTCTGTAGTGCGTATGTCATGTCCAGCAGGATGGCTCTTGTAGGGTGCACAGGTGGCTTCTGCTACTTCAGAGCCTGTATTGAGTGTTTTGTTGGTGTAGATGTCTCTTCAGGATCACCATGGGGAAACATGCCCCCAGGCTTCTAGGGTAGCTGGGGTGATGGAGATCCGGGGTTTGGCTATCAAGGGATGACTTCTACATAAAGAATGTAAACAGAATGGAAAAATATACACTAAGTAATGCCTCTTTGAGTTCGCATGGTCCTTGAGCCAAGCAGGAGGTGTTAGTACACAAATACAGCAGCTGAAGTTAACTTCTTTAAGTTCTTGACTCTAACACCTCTGACTTCTGGGTGACTTGGTAAAACCCCTGTCTTCAATCCCTGAAACATGAATGCAGCAAACAGCACCAGGTGCCCCATCAGCCTCACTGGTTTCAGTGGGGTTTCTCGTGCATGTGAAGTGATGTGGGTAGGTGAGTGTCTGCAAAATGCTGGCCAGGCTGGAGCTGCAATGTGTGGTGTGGTGGTGACCTTGAGACCCTCTGCCATAGTATGGGCTGGGTGATGCTGATGGGAGAATAGAGAGGGCTTCATGGTCCTTCTTGCCCACTCGTTTGTTCTGCTAAATCTGCCCCCCCCCCCCCCCCCCCCAGGAAATCAGGACTTCATTAGTAGTAAAATCCTAAATGACTTAAAGAAAATGCATTAAAGATGCAGTGTTGCATGTTTTGGAGCAAGGTATCTTGTATGTTGTGGTATAAATTATACCAGAATTATGAATAAGGAATGTTTCCAACCCAGCTAAAACCACAAGCTGTTCTTCTCTGCCCCTCCATACCAGGCACCCAGAAAACCAGTATGCTTGAAGCATGAAGGTATTTTGCTTCTAGCCACGTTTTGTGAAACCTAAGTGGGAAAATGGGTTTCCCAAGTTTGTGGGAAGCCAGGAGAAGCTTTATATGACCCTAGTTTGGTCCTAGAGGTCCTGGCTGTGGTTAAAGCCTGGATCTAGTATGCTGAGTCATGCTGATAACCAGTGCAGTGATGTGCTTTATTACTACTCCGTGTGAATAAGATACTCAGAATGAATCCCTTGATAATTAGGCATGTCTTGTGTAGATTTATCCTACCTGCTTAGCCTCCCTAGCTGCAATTCTGTTGTAAGGGCAAGCAGAGTTTACATCTATTTCTACCCCAAGGGTTGTTTATGGGAGCAGCATCGCGGTTGGGTCGTGGTAGTTCAAGCATTACGGTGTTAGGGAAGGTGAGTACATCTATAGTGCCCTTCTAGTTGGGATTTAATTATCCACATAGTCATCCTGTAGGTAGTTCTCCCTCCATCCTGTGATTCTGAGGGTCTCGCAGATGTGCGGCATCACTGCTTCCAGATGTTGACGGCCTTTTCACAGTACTGGGCACTGGCCCAAGGAGGGATTTGGTATTGGGGAATTCTGGCACCGGCTGTTTTTCCAGCAATGCGTACACCGAGGAAATTATTGTGTGCGAGTGTAATGCAGAGACACCACTGAGGCTGAGCTTAAATCCCCAGGCAGGCACAGGATTGATCAAAAGTCAGGGCTGGGGGCAAGCACAGACCAAGGTAATGCTGTGATTTAGTGGGCTGGGGTGTTTTCTGTCTCAGGCCACCACTACCCTTGGTGCTGTTTGGGTTATAGTGCCTCCAGCATCACTCTGTGCTGTTTGGGTTATAGTGCCTCCAGCATCGCTCTTCCGCAAGGAGCAGGTTTTCAGTAAGGTGCTTGGTGTTACTGTGAGTTTTGAGGGCCATACCCAGGCCTTCTGCTTTGGACTCCTAACCTGGGTGATGCAATGTGTAAATCACAGGCTGCTGTGATCCTGCCCAGGTTAAGACCTGTCTTCCCTGTGCACACACGTCACCAATGGAAAGAGCAGAGAGCAACCCAGGAGACCTAAACCGTGAAGAGCTTCTTGCCTGCCTTTCCATGGGGTGATGGGTCAGGTATGGGATGGGTGTGCTGAACTGGGAGCTGTCTTGTACCAGTCAGTGTAAAACTGGGGCAAAGTCCAGGCAGGGCTTCATAACGGGACTCTCCATCCTGGGTTTTTGGGTTGTTTTGGGAGGTTTTGAGGGTAGGATATGGCCTGACAAAGGAAGAGCAATGTGTGAATGCAGCTTGCCCCTGACTCAACACTGCTGGCCATGTATCAGCAGTGAATCCCAAGCTTTTGTGGGGAGAAATTGCTACCCACCTCTACCATTGTGTGCCATGGGGTCCTGTGAGGGAGCTCTAGACAAGGTGACTGCCTCTCCTGAAGGGTCAGCATCCTACTTTGGGTCTTTGCTTTGCATAGCCTAAGTTCGGGGCCCAAGTGGATGGTCTCCAGCCCATCCTTCTCTTAGATGCTTGCTATAAGTAGTGGGCACATGAGCATGGGTCTCGGCACCAGGAGCCAGTGCTGAGACCCAAGCTCACGTGCCAAGCAGAGCATCGTTAGAGGAAGCCTGTGCGCAGCATGAGGAATGCCAGATCTACCCGCTGTCTCCAGATCTGTCTCCCCAGCCAGGCTCTGGATCTTATTTGGATGCAGGGAGATTTATAAGGCATTCTCTTAATTAGGGGCCCTGGTTTCGACTAAGAAAGATGGGGAATGAGGAGACCTAAACGCAGGGCAATGGCAAACAGCGGGCTGAAAGGAAAGGCTAGGGAGACCAGTGGCATATGCTGTAAAGAAGTAGGGGCAATAAAATACACCCATAAAAATGATGTGTACGCCTGTAGCCTCATCTAAGAAGGAGGAACAGCAACGTGTCCCTTCTAAGGGCAAACAAGAGAAACCCTTCCATATGTAAGCAATTATCAGAAACACATGGGAGAGGTGGACAGGGCAGACTAATCCAAAAGCCATATGATATTGCACAGAAGAGTGAGGCTCGTGTAAAGCCTGGGAGTTCATATATTTCACAGCTCACCATGTACAGAGGCTTTGGCCTGCTCCAAAAGCTGCAACTGGGAAGGCTCCTCTTGTTTTGGCCTCAGGGCCTGTGCACAGATGGTTAAAGCTCAGGAAGGAGTGCTGGGTTGAAGAGGTTGGCATGAAGGAGAGCCGGAGCCCTGCTTGGCTTTGCTGTGTGCTTTGCTTTATGAACACTTCGCAGCTGGTCTGTGCCACAGCAGCACTTAGCTGGGGTACTGGGAGCAATATAGCTGTGCTGCTGCTTCTGGACTTTGAGGCATCTGTGCTTTAATCTCAGTTTTGAAGTGTGAACTTGTCCTTATCACCTTTAAACTCGCTATCAATGTAGTGGCAGGATGATGCTCACTGCAGGGATGGGAGTCCCAGAGGAATTGCATCCAGCCTTCTGCTTTTGTGCAAAGAACGAAGAGCATCTTAGTGTGTTCCCACCACTGCAAGGACCGTGGTGTGGTCTAGACCTTCCTGAGCTGCTTTTATGCTACCTGGCCATATACTGCTGCTCTGAAGGCCACAGCAGTCTGGAGCCCAAGGTGTTACTCAGCTTCTGTCCGGAACTTCTATGCCTTGGACCTCATGGTGCTTGGAAGTATGGGAAAGATCCTTTTTGCTGGGACCAAGCCCTGTGGTGTGCGAGATTAGCTCAGATGAGCACATTTGTTATTGGCAACTGATCTGAACCAGTTCTTTGAGCCTCTTTGTGTCCACTTGTAAAGAACATGCTGTGAACTCAATGCATGTCATCAGCTAACTGATTTGGGTGCATTTAACTTATCTCCAAAGCAGCAGCTACCCACTTCTTTGTCACACATGCCCAAACTCCTGTCTGTCTCATGTGCCCCAAATCAGGCTAATATGTGGGTTGCTGCTTTCCAAATGTCTTGTGTTGCAAATGCAGGGATGCTCTCCTCGGGATGTGGAGAACAGCCTTACAGAAGTCAAAATTATTCCTGTTGCCATTCCCATTGGAGACCAGGCTGTAGTCCCTAGGGATAATGACATTTACTTGGTTTCCAGAGCAGTAATTGGACAATCTTCTGCTCTTCAGTCTTAATAATAGGAGTAAAGATTTGGAGAAACTGAGTACCCAACTGTGCCCATCTCCTGTAAAGCCTTGGACATTGCTGCACTGGGCTGCAACAGTCTCTTGCTTTGCATCCCACTGTAATGCAAGTGCTGTGCTTGTCTGTAGCCTTGGTGGGACAGGGAAAGAATTGACTCCAAATGTGGGTTTAAGCCTTGCATGAAGGCTCCCTGGTTTTCAACTGTTTCTTCAGGTTGGGCTGTGAAAGGAGCTGATCTGATTGCGAAACGCATCACTCGTATATGTGCTGTTGTCTGTAAAACGTTATTATGCATTGTGAGAAAGGAAAGTTCCCTTAATGCCTGAATGTGCCACGCTCCTTTATGTTCACGTGGTTATGGGGTTGGTTTGTTACTGAGCAAGCAGATGTTTTAGTGCTCTGAGAATCACCTTTGCTGCGAAGGGTGGTACTTACACCTCTGAGGGCAATGGTATGTTCAGCCTCAGTAAACATGTTCTGCTCCATCTCACTGAGCACTGAAAGCAGAAACTGCTCTTGGGTTTCATTGCAGAAGGGGCAGCTTTGCCAGTATAAAGAAGAACTTGTTCAGGGTCTGCTTTCATCTCTGTGCATTATCAGAACTATTAAAATGAGGAAAGAGCTCTTAAAGCCTCATTGGACAGTGACACTAAAAATACCCCAACAGCCCCCTCGATCCCAAGCCCCAAACAACTGAAAACCAAAAACCAGCCCTAAACCCTAAGCCCCTGAAAACCCTGTGGTATCTATCACTGCCATGTATAATCACAGTTAGAAATCCAAATGAAGTCTGCAGCCTGTCAGCTCTGCAGACAGATTTGGTGGTGATATGAGCAAAGCCAACATTTAAAAATGACTGAATTCTCATTATAAAGATACATGATCCTCCTTCTCATTGAGAACAGTTGGGCTTTGCTTCCAGTGGAGAGCCAAGCCATTTATTTTATAGCTCCATTGTATGCTGTGCTGGGAATTGTTCCTGCAGATAGAGGTTTCTAGCATGTTTTCCCTGTGTACTTTGTTCCACATGCACTGTGCCCTTTGCACATGCTGAGGGCTCTCCCATGAATTACACTTTGCCTGATTTGGTTGGATGGGTTTCCTACGTTTTTGTCCTATAAATTGGCATGGCCACGTATTTATTTTGGTAATCAACCAGTTCTTTGTAAATCTGTGAGCTTAATCCTCCAAGAGAGGGAAATAAAAGGCTCAGTCTCTGTTTCTAACAATGAAGATAAATACCTTTATTTTCATAACTTTTGGACATCTCTTTTCATGGCCCTCAGCCAAATCATGAGGTCCTTGCTCAGGCAAGAGCACACAGATGTCATTAAGTTCCCCACCAGGCTTGTTAGGGCATGGAAAAACTCTTCTAAGAGGAAAGATGGTCTCATGGTTTTGCCATTGAGCAAGGGTTTAGCTCAACTGGGCGAAGTTCTTGCTTCTGCCATGTATTTCCAATGCGACCTTGCATGACCCCCCTCCATCTGCTCCCCTAAAATCTCCTGCTGTTGAGCATATTAATCTCCTTGGTGCACAGGCCCTCTTGCTGTGGGTTGGTTCGTGCAGGAATTCTGGCTGAGGCTGTGAGGTGTTGCAGAGGCAATGCAGACACCAGCAATAGGATTTCAGCTCTATCTGTGGATCAGGAATGGCTCCACCTTGCTCCAAGCTGATGGGATGTAAGCCAGAAGCCACCTGAGCCTGTTAAAGCACAGCTATGTCCATAATAATGAATGCTGGATCTCATGTTGTTAGTTCAGGTGCTGTGGATGTCCAGTTTGAATGCATTGGTTGTGGTGCTCCTTGTGCTGAAGGTGGCTCACAGCTGGGTGCATCTGGCAGTTCCCAGAACAGGGATGCCCCATCCCTGGCAGTGTTCAAGGCGAGGTTGGACACAGGGGCTTGGAGCAACCTGCTCTAGTGGAAGGTGTCCCTGCCCGTGGCAGGGGTTGGAACTGGATGAGCTTTAAGGTCCCTTCCAACCCAAACCATTTTATGATCTCAGGTTTCATCAGATGGCTAGATGGTAACAAACCCTTTGAGATGTGAACTGTGGCCATCATCTCTTTGTCTGCAGCATGTGTGCTTGTTCTTTGGGGTCAAAGTTTACACACCGCTAAAACCCCATCTATTTCTCTATACCTCTCACAATATCTGCTTCTCCTAAGACACCGTTGTGGCATTTCTTTATGAAATTTGAGTAAAATTAGTGTCTGCTTCTGTAGAAAAACCAGGTTTCCTAAGTGACTCTGTTTCCATTGTCAAAAACCCCTTTACAGCACATAATCCTGATGCTTTTCTTCTTTTATACCAGCTTTTACCGTGAAAGCAGTATGTTGGCCATAAATCTTCAGGCTAGTTAATTCCTATAAAATCCTACTTGCAGAATCAAATGATTTTACTACCCCATGTCAAATTAATGGCTGGGTGTCAACCAGTGACACTTCCTGCTTGAAAAATGATGGTGACAGTAAGTGGGATTTATTTATGCTTTCCGGCCTGGTGATCATAAGGACTGAAACTGAACAGGGAAGGTGGGGAAAACTCAGTGCTTCTTTCTTAAATAGCATCACCACGACATCTCTTTTGGAGCAATCCCATGGTGGAACTTGGGTGTGCTCCCTGGATGCACGCTGACTCTGTTTTTCCTTTATGGCCGGTTGCTATGGGAAGGGAATTTGGACTCATGGCCCTAAACTCAGCTCTGGTCCTTCTTCAGTTGATGGCCTGGTTTGATGAGAAGGGTGGTACTGTCCATGTGCTCTAAAACACAGCGTCCCTTTGTAATGAGTCTGAAATTCCTCTTGCTAACCTGTCTTTCGATGTGGTGAAGACCAAAAGGAAAAGAGCTGCTGGTTATCTGGCTGATGCCTGGATTGAATGCTCACAAATGGAAGGAATAACTCGTGTCGTTTCATGCCACTGGTCTTACATGTGTTGATGTCGATTTGAGGAGGAGCATTGCCTTCCTTGGTGCCCTGGTGGTCCCAGGGAGTTGGTGACACTTTGGGGTGCCAATGGCAATCTGCTTGTTAGTTTAACTGCAGTAGAGCTTTGATTGTTAGTACCTAATCATTTTATGGTGACAACCTGAAATATACATAGACTCTGCAGAGGGGCATCATCAATAGTTGTGTTCAGCTCAGAAGCAGTTCACTGTCCTTTGTCCAGGTTTTTGGGCAAAACACTAAGAAACTCCATATGATGGTTTGGGTGGAACAGAATAAGCAAACAAGGAAAATGAAGCAGTTCTGGCCTCTGATTCCTGGTGCTGTGATGTCCTTGAGGAATCCTTCATCAGGAAACAGTGACCTCTTGTGCAAAGGGACAGCAAACCAGGAAAGGCTGTCCCACTGGGAGGTTTACCTATTCATAAGGCAACTATCATTTACAGGCCCGTGGGAGGCTGGAGGCTGTGGTCTGGATGAGTTCTCTTTGGCTTTCCCCATCCAGCCATGCAGGCAGATGGAAACAGCAGCTGCCAAGCACACCACGCCTCCCAGCCTGCAATAACAATCACAGATCAGCTCACCTCTGGCCCACAGTAAGTGTCTGGAGAAGTTTTTCTGTTGCCAGTCACCCCACATTCAAGCCTGTTCTCTTTGGCTTGACCCATAGCTGGGGGTTTGGCCTTCAGAGCACTGGTGAAATGCATTGACAAAGGCCAGGCGAGGACGTTGGGATTGGCAGCATGGAAGATAATTGTCTGAGTCAGCTCTCAACTTCCCTAGCACTGCCAGCACCAGCACTCACTGCTGCTTCTCTTGTTGCCCTGGCTGTAGTAATCCTCTCTGAGCCCAAGTATTTCCACTGTATATTTTGGGAAGAACTGGAACGTTCCACTCAGTCTTCCAAAATCTAAGTATCATTCCTAACACCTAGGATTCAGCCCTGGGTATGCTGCAGATTATTTTTATCCATCTGAAGTTGTCATGGTACACCCAGTTTTGCCCAGCTGCCTGGAGCTGGGTTAGCAGTGTTGTGTCCACCCTTTAAGTTGTTCCTAGGGATGGTCCTTACCCTTGTAGTCCCTCCTGTCTCGGATTCATTTGGGGCTGAATCAAGAAGGGATACAGCCAATGCACAGCAGGACATCATCCAGAAGTTGAGGCATAATGGAGCCTCTTGTAGCTCTTCTTTGACCAGCTTCTTGCATCTCCTTACAAAGACAACCAAAGCCCATGGAGGAACGGTATGGAGTCAGCACACATACAAGGTTTTAGCTGGGATCTAGGAGTGGGGTCCCTGGCCTCACAGTCACACATTTTTAGTCTCTTCCTTTATTTGGGCAGGACAGCACCACCTTTCTGTCCCTTTTTCTACTTCATCCCTTGATCCCCAGGTCAACATCATGGCCCATACAGTCCCTGAGAGTTCAAACCTGACTTCATCACAATTATAGATCACAAGTTGTGAGATGCAGCTGTACTCTGCTTGGATAACCCATCCCATAGAGCCAGGCAGAAAGAACAAGTAGGGAGAACAGGGTGTCCTTATGGTGCAGAATGATCTAATCCATACTCCAAATATCCTTTATGCTCCTTTAGGCAAGCCATATGCTCATAACCAGAGAGATCTTGACGGACGAGACTATGACTTAACCCCAGCCAGCAAATGAGCCCCACACAGCCACTTGCTCAATTGCCTTGGTGGGATGGGCAAGAGAATCACAAAGGTAAAAGGGAGAAAACTTGTGGGTTGGGATAAAGGCAGTTTAATAGGTAAAGCAAAAGCTGTGCATACAAGCAGAGCAATACGAGGAATTCATTCACCACTTCCCAATGGCAGGTGGATGTTCAGCCATCTCCAGGAAAGCAGGGCTCCATTACGTGTAATGATTACTTGGGAAGATAAATGCCATCACTCTGGATGTCCCCCCCTTGTCTTTCTTTCCCCAGCTTTACATGCTGAGCATGATGCCATATGGTATGGAATATCGCTTGGGTCAGCTGGCCTGCCTGTGTCCTCTCCCAGCTCCTCGTGCACCCCCAGCCTGCTCGCTGGTGGGGCGGCATGAGAAGCAAAGACCTTGACTCTGTGTAAGCTCTGCTCAGCAATAGCTAAAACACCCCTGTTATCAATGCTGTATCCATCACAGATCCAAATGGCAGCCCCATACCAGCTACCATGAAGAACATTAACCTTCCCCCAGCCAAAACCAGCACAACACCTCTTGCAAACCTGTTAATGAATCACCCAACCAAAGAATCTCCATGTCTAGAATTCCCTGTAATTATCAGGAGATGCATTTGTCTTGATTTGCCTTAGCCTCTTCAGCCCTCATGTTCAAAGATGTGCAAGCCTTTGATCCAAACAATAGCCAAGTGACCATGAGGTGCTAATACTGCTTTGCCCCACAGGATGGGCAGCATGGACCATGCTTATGTGGGAATTGCAGATGCAGGGTATGAACATAGTAAAAAGAAAACAGTTCAGACACGTGACCTCAGGGCCAAGATGTAATTAGAGAATATATATATTAACACTGTTCCTGTCTGATAAAGAACGGATTTAGGCCTTGCTTAAACTGAGCCCCCTAATCTATTGCTTAGAGCTATTGTACAGAGTCATAGAATAGTTAGGGTTGGAAAGGACCTTAAGAACATCCAGTTCCAACCCCCCTGCCATGGGCAGGGACACCTCACACTAAACCATGTCACCCAAGGCTCTGTCCAACCTGGCCTTGAACACTGCCAAGGATGGAGCATTCGCAACCTCCCTGGGCAACCCATTCCAGTGCCTCACCACCCTCTCAGTAAAGAATTTCTTCCTTATATCCAATCTAAACTTCCCCTGTTTCAGTTTGAACCCGTTACCCCTTGTCCTGTCACTACAGTCCCTGATGAAGAGTCCATCCCCAGCATCCTTGTAGGCCCCCTTCAGGTATCTTCCTACACATGGGTTTATGTTGTCACCAGGCTGAATTAAGTCATGCAGTTAGAAGCCTTTGGCACCTGCCTGCACATTTGCATCTGGGAAGAGATTAGTTTTGTCCTTTCTCTCTCTTTCTCTGTATGCAGGGAGTTTATAGAGCCAAAGCTACCCCTAGGGCTCACTTCTCATACCTGCTTTTGGAGTAATCTATTTCCAAGCCACCAAGTGTTGGGATGGTTGAAGAGAGCAGGGCCTGATTGGTTGTTTCTGATGATAGTTCTGCAAAACTTGAAGCTTTGAAGGGGGATGCTTAATTGTATTACAAGGTGTGAGGAACTTGGAACCATAATATGGAGACCGCTATAGAGAAGATGATTGTGCCTCATATTTTCCAGTGTGGCCAGCTTATAAAACATAAGCTTTTTATTTTATAACATTTTTATATTATAATTATATTTTAACTCGTGCTTTTAAATATATAAAAAGCCCCAATGTTCTATAAGCTTGCTGAACTGGAAAATCTGAGGCAGGCACATTCGGTGATGATGACAGCTTGATGCATGGATTTGTTGGGTCAATCAAATGCCCTTGTCAAAATTCCTTACTTGCATCTTACCCATATGTAGGTTTTTACACTTGGTCCCATCACAGTCTTATTCAAGACCTTAAAATAGATTTTAGCTGGTTCACAGAGGTTGTGTTGGTCTCACTGAGTTGATTCACCCAAGCTTTGTAACAGTACTACTAATAGTAAGTGATTCTTAACAACATCAGTGTGTTATTTCTGATCACCCCCCCCGGGACTCATGCATGTTACGAAGGAAGCTGCTGTCACTCTGTGTTAAAGAGAAAACACACCCAGCTTTCCAGTGGGGATGTTAATTACACTCTGGACATCCATGTTTAATCTTCTTGCTTTTATCGTTTTCCTACATGTGAAATGTTTAAAAACATGTGGAAGCAAATGAGATAAACATCTGCTCCAAGCTGGACTCATCCCTCCAGCCCGGAATTCAGCATGTGGGAGGGTTTCAGTGGTGAACGTGGCTGTGAAAAAGGCAGACCAAAAGAGCACCAGTTGCCCAGGGTGTAAGGCCAGGCTGCCAGCTGGTGTAAATCAGGGTGTCTCCTCTCCTGTGCTGCTGTTGGGGTGGTTCACCCTCACCAAACCTTACTGGTTGGGTTTGAGATGTTCCGAGCTGATTTTCCAGATCATTTCTTCTATCCAAATAGGTTTCCCTGTGGGGTTTGTCCTGGAGGAATGAGGCAATTGGTGAAGAAAGCTTCTTGTGCATCACTGAATCTGGTTCGGAGAGACCAGGGGCACACAGAAGCCATTAAAATGGGATGCTGAGCTGCAGTATGCTCAGACTGCAACCCTGGTTGGTGCTAATCATAGAACGGTTTGTGTTGGAAGGGACCTTAAAGCTCACCCAGTTCCAACCCCCTGCCATGGGCAGCGACATCTTCCATTAGAGCAGGTTGCTCCAACCCCTGTCCAGTCTGGCTAATGAAGGAGTTAGTGTTCCCTTACTGTCCTCCTGGGTGGTAAACCCATTCCTGAGTGTCTTCTATGCAACCCTTTTCTATAATGGGTTTTAAAGGTACCACTGAGCCATGAGTCTTCCCAAGGATGCTCTAATGAGCCCTATTCATGGCACAGTGATGCTGTGCAGGTCAGTAATGAGCAGGAGCAATGCTGTGGTGACAGTCAACCAAATATGCTTAACCAGGAAAAGGAATGGGCTCTCTTGTGTAGGAAGCTCACAATGGTCCCTTCTGGATTTGAAATCTGAGAGGAACCTGCATTTGGACAGTCTGGAATGGAAAAGCAGCCCTCTCCTGCCTGGCCCAGACTTCTGAAGCTGGAGCATCAGGCCAGGTGGCATTTACCACTTGCTCTTACCAATGTGTAACCTGGCAGGGCTGAGCCACTTGGATACGAATTCCTCCTCTTCTGATGAAGACAGGGAGCCAGGCGGAGCGCTGCAGCTTTCCCAGCAGCTCTCAATGGCATGCCGTACCCCAGGGCGACTTGCGTTCCCTGCTGTGAAAAGCTGTAAATTACACACCAATAACTGCCTGGAAATGGCTGCGCAAATATTTGGAGAGAGTGAGAAACTCTGTAGAAATCACTGCTCTTGAGTCACTTATGGATGGGAAAAGGTGAACTGGAAACATCGCCCTGGCACGTGATCTGCTGGACATTATTCATCTTAACAGCACTGCTCCCTCTCTTCTTCCGCCCCCTTTCTTATCTGCTTGCTCTTTTCACTCTTGCTATTCGGTGGCTGTGATGAAACCATGGTTTCCAAATGGATTTATTTTTTACCCTTCCAAATTCCTAATGGCAATAAAATACTTCAAAGGCAGAGGCAACTCAGATGCCAGCTTCTAGCCTAGAGCTTACTTTTACAGCTCTGTAATAAACCCCTTTAACAGAAATGTTTATAGTGGCCATGACCGTGGTGCTTGACTATTGCAGTGCTTTCTGTCACCCTCATAATGTCAAGTGCCGATAAATCACCTGGACTGTCGTGGTGCCCTGTATTTATTTACTAAGCTATTATAAGAGTATTTTTCAGTTTTATTGCCCAAGTGGAACGAAAGCTGGGGTTCTGTTGTGCCTTTGGGGGTTTTGTTGGGGTTATTTTGCACAGAAGAGTAGATGAAATGCCACCTAAACCTCAAGCTGGCCTCTTGTACCTGAGCTCTGTAATGCTGCTGGTTTTGGAGGTGTTTTGCAGGGGATCAAACCTGGTTTGGAGGCAAGGGACAGCAATATTGTGTGTTCCCAAAACTTCACCTACGGAGAAGAAGAAGATATAAAACCACGAAATAAAACTCATCCTTCCCCCTAGTTTCCTGCTCGCTGTCATCTCTGCACTAGAGGTTTTGGAGGACATCTCCATACTAAGCATAGGTATGTAGTCCGAAGCCTAGTGAAGGGCAGAATCAGAGCTCGCAATATGAGCGTGGACACGGTTTGACATTAATGCATGAAAAATAAACCATTTTCTCCCAAACGAAGTAAACACAGTAAGTTTTCCAACTGTGTCAATAACCCCAGGGCAAAATGGATTTTGTGGCAGCGTGGATCACATGGGAAAAACAATGTTTAGCTGTTGGTAATTAAAAGTCAATATTAGAAGTAAAGCAAATCAGCCCTCAAAGCACCTGCGTCCTCTTGGAGTGTGTTTTAAAGAGCCGTGCCACATCCTGCGTTAGGACCTGCTGCCTCTGCGTGTATCACCTGCTTGGAATTTTTCATGGAGCTTGAATGTATTAGAGAGCAGCCTCAGTGAAGCAGAACTGTGCAAATTGAATTGGGTTTACATGACAAGGTGGAGCCCCAGCGCTGCAGCTAGGAAATGCCTTGAGAAACAAAAGACAAAGCAGAGGGGATGAGGGAGGGAGGCTGCTCTGTGTGAACAGGGTTTGAAGACAAGGGGAAAGATTGACTAACGGAGCAATGACATTAAAGCTCCCACTTCAGGTGCCCCGGGGGTTTCAGAATGAGACTCTGAGAGTTGGGTATTAGAGGGAATAAACAGATTCCCGGTTAGAATAAGCGGGAGGCTGGAATATTATTGTAGGATAAAGTGTTCTGGGATGGAGTGAGCTGACCCAGAACACATCCCTGTTCCAAGAAAGGGTGAAGACTTGATCATCAACCCCAGCAAAGCCTGGAGGACTCAGTCTATTGGCTTCCATAAGCTCTGGGTGAAGCCTGGCTCCCTAGCAGATGTTAGGAGCTTCATGTTTTCTTCCCTTTAAGAAATAGGTCTATCGGCTTGCTGCCTGTTATCTTATCAAAACATGGTTTCTTCATCACTAATATGTAGGTTTCATGGGAATCTGTAAATACCGAATTGCTTCCATATGCCAGCTATTTCACTGGAGAGACCCTCCGCTTTGGGAATGTCATTACTGCCCAAGATAATCTGCTGTGAGTCATAATGTAAACTCAAAGTTATTGCAGTTTATTAGCAATCACAATTTGCCAGGAAAATAGAATCAAGGGTGTATCAGAGAAAGTAACTCAATTGCAAAATGAACATGCCCTCTACTGCAGTCTGAGCCCATTAATATCTGCTTTCCAAATCCAAAGGGTGATTTCCTCTTGTGCCTGTGTAATAACATGGTGCAGCATGTTTTCTTCTGAAGGAACCAACAGGGTTTGACTGAATATATGGAAAGGAATTGGTTTTTTTTCTGATTTGTTACTTAAAGCTGATCCTTACTGTCAACATTTGTGATGAGCAAACCTCAGGAAATAACACAGCTAAAGGCTTGATCTGGTGCCACTGTGATTTGTAGAGCTAAGTTGGAGAGGCATGGTTGTGGCCATGTCTAAGGAACTGCCAAGCAGAAGGTATGTATTGGCACCCTGGGTCCAGGTTGCTTTGGTGCAAGTGTAAGGTGCTGCTCTAAAAGATGAAGGGATCTTACAGGGATATTGTGCTGCTGTCACCATCATCAGAGCTTGGGAGAGGGCACAAAAGGAATGTGGTGAAAAGTCAGTCATCAAAGAAGTGCTAACCGTGCCATTTCCTGCCGGAGCAGCTCAGCTTAGGAGAAATCCTTCCTCTTGCATCCTACTGTTTGGAGTGTGGATTTGGGAGGGTAAGAAATGGCTCTTTATTAGTAACACTTTGATTCCTCTGATCCCGGTGGGCTCGTGGCTGGGATTTCCTCCAGCTGAATGTTGATGTGAGCAGCTTCCAGGTCTATTTGTATAGGAATATCAATGCATAGCAGATCCAGCAACTGGCTGTGTAGGGACAGCTTGTTACCTCAGAGCCCTGACCCTGATGTGTCTCCTCACACAGATGGCAATGCCATATCCCTTTACATGAAGCTAATCTAGCTGCTAACGTCCTTCAGCATTGGCTAGAGATGTCCTCAGGATTGTCCCTGCGTAATGGGTAGCGGTGGCTTGGCCTTGCTCTGGTGCACAGTCATGCTGGGCATCTTCATGAGCCTTAGACATTAATTAGTCCTAGGTAGTTAATGGGGAACTTTAAAAGCTACTATATGTGGGATCATGTCAAACATCTGGATGTGGTTGCACAGCTGGACTGAGAGGTGGCAGCAGATCTGTTAGGTTGGCTTCACCTGAAATCCACCCATCCATCCTGGTGGAAAGAACAATCTTGTAGGCTGGTATAAACAAATATCACTCCAAAGGAGGGCCATAAACTGGTGCTTATTCATAGCACTTGCTTGCTTGGCAAGGATGCCCCTTCTCATGTGCTATTGGTGTTTCTGGTTCGCTTGCCTGATGTGGGGCTGTGGTTATGGGTAAGAGAATAGGAGAGAGGGAGGACAGAGCAAACAAGTCTCTAACAGGGGGTTGCTTCTATTGAAGCACAAAAATCTTCATTCCCTAAGAGCCTGGGCAGTCTTCTGGTAATAAACTGGTGATAATGGATACAAACTGGGTGCAGAGCAGGGCATCCCCTAGTCCTCATCAAACCAAATGAGGATATAACATAACCTCACCCTTATGAAGACCACTCTGAGATGTCAGTGGCTGAATTACTTTGGTAGGAGAGTAAAGGTCTATAAACACCCCACTCCTTGAGAATTTGCTTGCTAGATGATGCTTGGTCGATGCTGCATCTACCTGCCCCATGCTTTCTTTAACATTGCAGGTGCTATTCAAATCCATCCATCCTTCCTTCCTTAAACGGGTGTAAAACCCATTCCACTCTCCTAGAACTCAATAGCAGTTTTTACCATTCATTTCAGTGAGGTTGCAGGTATTTGTGTGTGTTTCCAGCAGCTCACGCTCAAGAGTAACAACTGAGCTGGTCTGAAAAGGGGGTTTCTTGCAGAGAAAAGAAGACTTGAACTCTGCTGGAAACGCTTTTGTTTGGCAGTGGCTGGGAAAGGTTGTTCTGGGACTGATTTAGCGATCACTGGGTAATCTTATGCACATTCCCTCAGGGCAGCCATAAGTTAAGTGATGAAAACGTCTGCATGTTTTGCACAGGGACTAGGGGAGAGGCAGCAGTGCTGGAACAGCACACAGAGCCCCATATGGACAGTGCCGTTGCTGAGGGACGCTCTCCCATGGGAGCATGAACAAGCCCAGTACTTGAAGCAAGCGAAAAGAAGCATCAGTGTCATGGAGCTGAGCATAGGCAGAACTTTTGCAGTAGCTTTGCAGCTACGGGCAATGCTAAAACCATCCCAATGCCACAGAGAGCTTCCCCCTGGGAAATGTGGTCCTTCTCCAGCTTCCTGCATGAATCTGCCTGCCCCAAGCTGGACTCATGCAGTGCTCAGAATGTCTGCTTGGTGTTTTGGGGCTGAGCAGGGGAAGAATGTCTCTTGTTCCTTACTCAGCTGCAGAGAGCTGCTCTGGGGTATCCTCACGTGTTGGTTCAGGAGCTGCTGTGACAGATGCAGTGCTTCACTAGGAGACATCCGTGGTGATGCTGCTGCTCTGAAGCCTGCAATGCTTACACAGGGGTCGCTGCCAGTGCCAGGGAAAACAGCTTCCCCCCTGCACGTGCTTCTGGTTTACATAATTCACATACAAATGTGATATGTATGTATGTATGTAATATGTGACATGAATGTAATGTATAGGCAGCCTCCATCTCTTCTAAGCCCTCATTCCTCCTCTGCCTATTTGTGATGATGTGTTTGATGTGGCTGCCTCTTCATGCGTGTGTGTGTGACCTGAAGGGTCTTAAATACAAGGGACTGGGTGGGAGGAAAAGAAGAATGGAAACTGCAAGTCTTTTACAAAGCTTAGATACCATAATAATCCTGGCAATTAACTACGGGAAAGCTCCAGAGCTGGGGTTTTTCTGCCATACATTTGTTTTCAGTGTAATTGAGGAGAGACCTTCCTACTTGTTGCACGGCAGCCATGCCCAAGGGGACTTGGTTATAACGAGTTCCAGAGCAGGGTGTCCCTTCTGGGGTATCTGTGTGCTTTGCCCATAAAACTTGCAATGCACCCCCTCTAAGATTAACATTAAAAGTCAGCAAATGAGCTCCAAAGGCTTGTCTGATGAATGGGGCTCTTTGTTCTGAAACATTGTCACCCAAGAGTGAGCCTATGGGGAGATCTATAGTGAGATTTCAAGTTACTAAGGAAGGAAGGCTGCTTTGATTAGCCAGGTGGCAAAGCACTGCAACACAGCAGTCCACATGCAAGGAAGAGCAAGGCAAGGACGGTTATGCAAGCAAGCCTATGGGTACGTGCACGAGAACTGGAGTATTGCTGCGTGATTTGCACTGCTTAGTGCTGCTGTGGCTGGGGAAGACGGTTTGCCAAAGCCCAGTATGTCCTGGGGTTTTGCTATTGCAATCCCAGTTTTCCTGGAGGTGGTTCTAGTTTGTATTGGCTTATCAAGGTCCCTGAAGAGCCACTGTGTCACTAAGGGCTGTTGGAGCAGCACCATACAGCTCTGCCCTCTTTGCTTTCATGGTCATGATCTACAAAATCTCTGCTGCTTTCATCCCTAAAGCACCTGGGTATTTTGCTCGTGTCCAGAGCTGCCTGGATTAAAGAAGGTGCCTCTCATGGTGCCAGCAGGATGTTGGTGTGAGGAGGGACCATTGATGCTGCAGAGGCACGGCTTGCAGAGCCTGCTGGAAGGAGTCAAAGTAGTAAAGGACAGTGTTGGTGAGGCAGGTGAGATAAAGCCAAGGGCTTTGGCCAGGCTTCTCTGTGTACTGAACCGATCCAGTTATCCTTTGCAAGTAGGTCAGGATGGGATCTCTGCTTGCTCTTCTAGCTCAGCCTGGCTGTAAATAGCTAAATTGGAGTAAGAATGGATCTTTGTTGCAGAGACTGGGAGCTGAGGCAAAGATTTCTGATCTTTGAGAAATCAAGGTTGATTTCTCAATGGAGAGAGAGTTTTGTGTTGCTTAAGATCAAGCAGGAAGGCTGTAATGGTGCTGGGATGTGAGCCTGTTCTTGCTCCAGTCTCATCCCAAACAAGGTTTGCCCTATAGAAGAGTTTCCTTACATTTTGCTAATTCTGCCATGCAGGAAGGCAGGCTTATGGCATGCGTTCACTCTAGAGTGCTTCCAGTGCTAATGAATTTGAGTAATCAATATTGTGCGAGGTTCTTCCCACTTGAAAACAATAATATATCAAACCATGCCATTTGTGCTTGCTCTTTGCAGAATGTTTTCTGTTCTGTCAGTCTAAACACAGAGAAGTATTTTAAACAGATGTAGGCCATCAGTTTCTATAAACATCGTAATTGTTTGGCACCACCAGTGCTTACATTTCAAGACGCAATTTGCAAGGATCCGCATAGACACCAGGCGCACACTTTCTGCTGTGCACAGAAACACAGTTTACATCCCATTAGAGGCCTGTAACCTTCCTCCTGTAAAACTTGCTTTAGCTTCAAGCCTGGCACCAAACAATGGCTATTATCCTTGCAGCTTTATATAGCTTCGTGCTGCATGCTCAGCCATTTTAGCATGCTTGCTCGGCGGGGTTTGATAGGAGGATGTGGTTTGGATTCCACCCCAAAAGCTCTTTGTTCTCATTACCCTGCTGCAAACTGGATGCGGTGTTATTGGCACCTTGAGCTGCTCAGGGTTTATCAGGAGAAAATGATACAATTGGCTTCTCAGACTCTAGGATTCTATGATTTACCCACAGCTTTCTATGAACGCCAGTCAATGGGTGATGATGATGATGCTGATGTTCATAGTGCAGAGGAGGTGTGGTCCTCAACTCGCCCTCATAAAAATGAGGGATTGAGCTGCAGAGAGGGAGGGGTGAAAGGAAAAGATGGGTAATATCCATGCTAATAAATCTCGTGTGGCAATTAACATCGCCTTAAAAATGTGTCTTATCAGCACAAATGAAAATGCAGACGAGAGCAGCGGCCAAGTGCTGCTCTGTGTTTATAACCAAACAGGATGGACTCAGCATTAGTCAGGGACTGCTGGCCAAGCCCATGGCTCCCCTGGACCGGAGTGAACTGCTCTCCCTAAGCCATCTTTCATCTTGAGCTCATCTGCAGCTTAGTTGTTCTTATTCCATGTAAGCCTGCAATGTAGTGGTGAGGGGGTTGCCAGTACCTCAGGTCCCGTTGAAGTGTTTTTGCTATGATGATTCCTTCCATTAGCCTTATCTGGTGGGTCAAAACTGAACACCTTTGTGCTGCAGACCAGTGACAGCAAGTGGCATGAAGGCTTAAAGCAATGCGGGGCTTTGCCCTGCATCGTTGCTATCTCCAGCCAGCCCCACGTGCATTCTCCTCCTGTTAGGAAATAGTAAGTGGCAACAATAAAACGAGACTTTGCTGATAGCATATGTTCAACTCACAGGCTCATTTCTTAATATGCTTTGGCTCCAGCCTCTAGCTGAGAAACCAGATTGCTGAAGCATCAGAAGTGTGGCTAAATGTACGATCAGGGCATTGTGTAATTTTTGCCTCAGTGTGAGATACAGGGAAAGCTGTGAATACCACCACAGACCAGAGAAAGCAACCGCTGCTGTCCTCTCTGACCCCCTGGAATAAGAGCTTCAGGTCACCTTTCTACCCAGTATCAATCCTTGCTCAGTTTAGTGTTGAGAAAGGTGTTGTCTAGATTGTGAAGCACAGATGAGGCATTGCCCTCTGCGACGGAGACACAAAGGGTAGGCACCAGAGAAGTATTTATCTTGTCCACTTCCAGGTGTCTACATAAGGTGTCTAACATAGCTTAGGCTGGTCATCAGCCCCTGTATGCAGAAGAGAGAGAAAGGTTACTCTATAAGGCTCTTGCCTGCACATGAGGCCAATTCCTACTCTAAATTGCTCACTGGAAGAAAGATTTCTCTCTACAGAGATTAAAAAGGGATTGAAGGAAGATCAGACACCTATTATAGTTGCTTATACAACATGAGTAAAGTTGTCTGGGGCAAATGTTCTTTTTCCTTTGCCCCAAGTGATGAAGGTCCTCAGTGACAAAGGCTTCTAGGGAATCTGGTGAGCACCTCCAAGGTGCAAGAGACAGGTCCCCGCAACAATAAAGGGACCCTTTTTCCTAGAGAGCTCTGAACTTCACCCAGGAGAAAGCTTCCAAGCATCTACAAGGGAAGCTAAAGCTGGAGTAAAAAGCTGGAGTTGATGGAAGTGGGTTGTGGTTGTGGTTGCTCAGTGGTCAAAACAGTTTGCTCTTCCATCTGTGCACAAGGGTCTTATTCTAGGAATTCCTGCTCATGTCACTGGGAATTCAGCCTGAAATAGACTCCCTTGGTCAGAGGAGAAGAGAGAGCCTGGCTCAGGAGTCAAAAGTGCACAGAACTTGGCCTCGGACAGTTTCGCACTCTCTGACCGGGGCAGAATCTGATGTCAAGCTTTCCTCAAGAGTCATGCTTGTAAATGGGAAGGAGCCCAAACCGATCACATGTTGACTGCCTGCTTGAAGACAACCGGGTCTCACTGCCGAGTGGATGTTTGGGGAGGTCTGCTCCTGGAAAGCTCACCGCTGCCCACGTGCTCATCTTCCTCCAGAGAGCAGGCATTTCTCAATCCTGGCTGGGCCAACAGCTCTTTCCAAACTCTGGGGTCAAAGGAGTCATTGAGCCTTATCTCCATCTGCACCAGGGTCAGCAGCTCAGCAGCTGATGCTCTGCCATTCAGCTGTCCCTTGCCTTTTAACCAAGGTTGGTGTCAGCAAACTCTTTCTGAATGTGCAAGAGTTTCCTTGTGGTGGCTTCTGGCTTTCTCTGGTCCATAGAGGGGGAGAAAGTCTTTGACTGTGATCTGAGCATGCCTCTGGCTTCGTGTTTTGGAGTAGCATAACAGGCATAAACATGGGAAAAGAGTATGTCCCTTCTTTCTTTCACTGCGCTGATGGATTGGGTTCAAACTTACACGAGGGAAGTTCAGGTTAGATATAAGGAAGAAGTGCTTTACTGTGAGGGTGCTGAGGCACTGGAATGGGTTGCCCAGGGAAGTTGTGAATGCTCCATCCCTGGCAGTGTTCAAGGCCAAGTTGAATGGATCTTAAGGGACATGGTCTGGTGTGAGGCATCCTTGCCCATGATAGGGGGTTGGAACTGAAAGATCTTAAGGTCCTTTCCAACCCGAACTATTCTATGGTTCTATATTGGATTTCCTCCCTCTGATGAAGCATACCTGGAATTTCTCACTCTAGAGGTTAAACTGAATTCTTGGTCAAACAAATCCTCTGAAGATACTGCTGTAGGGTTTTAGGCATCTGCATGCTTGCCAACATTTGAGGTTTTCCTAATTATATTGGGGTCCTTGCCTAGGTTTCTCAAGTGATGTTCACCTTTCTAAAGACACACGAGTTTTGTCCTTTAGGTAGCATGCAAACGTGAATTCTGGAAGCTGCTATTATTCAGTTCAGATAAGTACATCAACAGGCAGTGACCTATCCAGAGCAGATCTGCATTTCTTGGATGAGTCAGATTTGGCTGCAAAATTCCAGCAGATACCACTGAGCTGGTCTACTGGTGTGTGAGAACCATCTGACCACTATCTCAACAGTTGCATGAACATCTTGAGATCAAGAAAACAAGGTAATCCATCCCTTCTGGCTTATTTTGAAGGGAAGATTCATGGTTTTAAGAACATGTGCCCTGAATTTCTTCTGAATTGATTTGTCTATTTCTCCTGGTGAGAGCGGCCCATCAGTCAGAGCAGCAATGACCCCTAGTCCCAGCATCATCAGAGCTTGTGATGGTCCACATCAACTCCACAACTGGCCTCTGCCAAACTGTAGGCTGTGATCCCAACATCAATAGCAGTTATTTAGGGAGCACTTATTCCAAGATATGATTCAGCCATGCCTGCACTGTTTCCATGCTGGTAGACAAGGGTGAGAGCACAGTCCCAGCTGTTGCTCTTCAGCATGATCCCAGTTTCTTGCAGGCCAACTACTGACCCCTTCTTGGGCTGCCCAGTTGGGCTGGGTTTGAGGCCTTTCTAGAACTGTCTGCAGATCCCACTTCCTACCCTTGTACAGCAAATCAGTGCCTCTTCCCTGCTGCCAAAAATGCCTCTGAATGCAGAAATCAAGCTCTGGCAGCCTGGCATCCCCTCTGGACCTTAACGTTTCCACCTAAAAAAGAAAACAAAGCAGCAGAAGTAGCTATTTGTGTGGCTTTCAGGGTTGCAAAGTCACTTGCCTGGTGTCTGGAAGGCACGCACCTTGGGAAGAATGGCCTCTTTTCAGCCACTGGCATTTCATTGCAAGTGGATGGGGCAGTGGCAAAGCCCTTCTGTTCAGTGCAAGCTCTCTGTCCATGATGCTTTCACCATTCCCAGTAACCCATGATCCAACAAGGGCTCCTTTGACATCATTTGGGACTGAGCTGCAGCAGGGCTGGGCAAAGTCTTCCCCTTGGAATGGGAGGAGGAAAGGTGTTTATGTGAACCCCTGGGCACTGGTGGGCATCTTGGGTGTGTGTGGAAGTCACTGAACAGTCAATTACGTTTAATGAACCAGGCCAAAGCAGATTGTGTGATTTTGTAACCTATTACTTTAGAAAGCAGGGAAAGTATTTGGCATCCCTCCCTGGCCATCACAGGGATCCCTTTGTGCTTTCCTTTTCCCCACTTCTCTCGTGTGTATAGCTGGCTCCCACATCTCCACTTGCTGACGCTGATTGATTGCATTAATATCACTGTAAATATTACATAACCTCCGCTTACAATGCTAGAAGGGACTGATGAGTTTTACTTTGCCAAGGGTTTTTGGGCTGGGGAAATAATAATAAAAACATAATTTAGGGAAAAATCATCTGTATTTCCCCCAATTTTAGATTTCTTTTTCCTTTTTTGTGTTTGCCGTTGACTGCTGGCTGCAGACCATGGGGAGGATGTAACACCATTTGTGTCCACTGTGTCAATGGGATGGTGAAAAAGAGGTGGGGAAAAGGCAGTAACAGCATGGCAGCAAACTCTGTCTGACCTCAGTAGAGGCATGGTGACGGGAAGAGGGGATGTTAAAGGATGTCAGACCACTTATGGAGAAAAAGTAGGCTTCAGAAAATGCAGTTCAAGTAAGCTGAGGAGAACGTGGATGTGCAACGAGGTTTAAAGCCCATCCTAGCACTGCAGGCCAACAGAAATATGGTTGCTGGAGTGTGGTATCCTGCTCTCTCTATAGGATTTGAAGACCTTGGTTTCACTTCCCTGCAGAAGTGACAGCTATCCCAGGGTCATTCCAAGACCATGCCCTCGGCTGGGAGGCTGCAGGGAGGGACCAAGGGGATACTCCCCTGCCCTCAAAAGAGCCCCTGCTTAGGGCAGGCAGGAGGGACGATGTGACTCCTCCTCCAGCACCAGTCCAGGATCATTTGACCTCATACATATAACACATCCTCCATCCCAGCCCTCGTTCAGGACAATTCTTATCTCTGTCTCCCTGCCCGAGACAACTGTATATCAGGTTGTGTTCTGATGCAGGCGCGCTGTTTTCGGACTCCGTAGAAAATCCATTTATCATATCAGCCTTTACGTTAGCCAAAGTATCGGAGATAAAAATTATCTTGGAAATCTAAGCATAGATTCTAATCTAAGGTATGGCAGCATCTGTTTCCCATTACTTTTTATGACTTGCAAGACTTGAGCGCTATTACTCCTGCAGTGAGATGTTTCTGAAAGCAGAGGTCTGCGCTTCCCAGAACTGCGAGTCCCAGTGCTGATTGCTGCTCATCTCCCAGCGCTCATCTGCATGGGAATAGCTGATTACTCAGCGTGCCGCGCTGGGAAGCGTGTCCTGCACACAGGCAGGCTCCACGAGCAGCAGGCTCAACTGACATCAGGGTTATGCTGACCTCAGTGGCGTCAATGTTGTGGTTGGACTTCTTTCAGATGTCTGCTCAGGGACCTGCTTTAGAGGTATTGGCATTACTGGTCTGCAAGGCTTTACTGGTTCAAACTGGCCGGGGAGAAGCAGTGATGTGGATATATGGACAGAAAGCCATGGCTTCAGGCTCCCCTTTTCTAATGGAGCTCTTTCTGGAGCTGTGCTTTGGGGATCATGAATTCCTCAAAGGCTGCTGCCAGAAGTGACTCAAACCTACCACTACATCTCCTCTCACAAGACCAAATCCTGCACAGCATGGAGCATGGTGCAGCTTTCAGCTTAGCCATGGGACAGAACACTTGGTCTAACATAATACAGCCTGTAGCCTGAGGACTGTCTTCAGGGCTTGCAATGCTTGAAGCCACAGGTCAAGTGTCCACATCTTGGGGATATCCATGCTCCAGCTTGGGGATCTGAGGGTGCTTACCGACCTTGATTTCTCTGACCAGCCTCACCTTGGACCTTTGCTGGTCCCCACTTGAGCTCAGCCCAACCTGAGTTACATTGGAGCCTGCCTCTTGCCCTGTTCCTGAGTTATTGCTTGGTTTTCCTGGGCTTTCCTTTAGGGAGCAGCCCTGCTCTTGCTTCTCCCTGACACCAGCAAGCTTGTCATTCTTTGCAGTGCATTGGGCATAGCGAAGGGGATGTGCTGTGAACTCAGCCTTGCCCTGCTGCTCCGAGACAAGCATGCAGCTCTGCAAACTACTGTTTGCCTCTTGAGACAAATTACGGTGTACTGCAATAGTTGAGGAATAGCATAAGAGGAGTATGCAATGAATCATGATGCATATGCACACGAGGGGAAAAGTTCAACCTTCTGTTTGCCATTATCTGACTCTTGAAAGCTGAACTGTTCAATTCTTGCGTTTTCTTAGCAGAGTTTATTTCTGTGGCATTTCCTAAGTCTTTGTGTCTGTCTCAAGGCAGGAGAATGTAAGTGCATCCCTCCTCAGAACTCTGCAGTTGTGCTGGCTTGCAAATAAATACGAAATCAGAATAAAATAGGGTAAGAGAGCAGAAATATGTAATGTGTAACTCTAGATCTCTGCATTTGCAGGGTTCAATGTACATCTTTAACTTAACCCAGCTGGGTGTGCCTGAAGCCCATTGCTGATGCACATTCTACCTGGGGTAGAGGTGGGTGCAGGCACTGGGACTTTGGACACTGCCTTGGCTGCAGGAGGCCATGTATCCTGCAATACCTGTGTTTAAAACATCATATATTACAGTTAATGACAGAGATGTCAAGTTATATTCCCTCACTGCATCAATGAGATGCTGTTTCTCTGATATGGGGAGAAAAAGCGCAAAGAGGAGAGAATTCCTCCCCACCACCTAACTCAAAGTTGACTTTAGCTCTCAAGGTACCTGTTTTTCCCCAGTAATGATAATGAGAGCACGTGCTGACCCATCTCCTAAATCAGCTCCCTTGGGATGACTTTAGGATTTTCAGGGTTGTTTGAAATCCTGTGAAATCACTCTTGCCAATACAAGAAAACTAGTCTTTATTTCACGGTCACTATGCATAGGTTGTCCTAAAGAAGTGTGGTATCCAGGGCTAGATACAAATCAGGGATCTATCAGTCTCTGCTCAATACATCAGATCTTGTCAAACTTCTGAACTGTATAGTGGATATTTGCCCTTCCTGAGGCAAAGGTTTCACATGCAAAGAGCAGGCTAAGAGGATTCCAGTCATGTCTTAATCATCTATGAACACTCACATGGGAAGGGAAACATCTCCTCCATCTTAGCGGAAAAATGAGATCCCAAAATAACGAGGAAACAGAAGCTAAACACATTTAGAGTGGTGACAAGACATGGGTTTTCAAGAACGACACTAATTACACATTGAAACCCATTAACTTGGTGGCTGGAGGAGTCTACATTCTTTCCTTCCTCCCTTTCACTGCCAAAACTCATCTGGGGAGCGCAGGCTGAGCATGCGGGAGGTCAGTGTTGGGAATGCTGAAACTCCTCTCTGGGGTAGGAAAAGGAAGCGTGGTAATGCTGTACACCACTGCACCAGCTCATAGGTGTAAACTGTGCCCCACTCAACACCCTGGAGCGTTAACTCCGAAGCCTACGGATACATGTTCCTATTTGAGGAGTACTTCAGGGCCAATTCCTTAGGCAACAGCACATGCTTTTGCTGAGGTTGGGACCATTAGGAGTAAAACTGCCTCATTTCACCCCAGATCCTCTTCCATGCTCTGCTCTCCACCTTCTTGTGTGAGCTGCTTTTGTCACAGCTCTGCATATATCCTCAAGAAGCACATGTGGTTCATATACTTGAAACTACAACTTGGCTTACGTGGCAATGAAAGCAACTAAAGGAACCGTTTCATTTAAACCTGACCTGCCAAATGAACCTGACAAAAACACAATGGCATTTGCAGTGTTTGCACCAATCTGTATTTTTCTGGATATTCTCCCAGAGGAAAAAAAAGAAAAGTAAAGGCACCCTCCCTCCCCTTTAATTTCACAGTAATATTTGCTTGCTTGCTCTGTATTCAAACTGGTAGTGCAGTTACCAAGCTTAGAATACTGTTTGTGCCACATCTTACCTTTCTATTAAAGAAAACCGACCTAATTTTGACTGTCTGAACTGGTTGAATGCAGCAGGGAAGGGTCATTCTGGAGAACAGGGACTGAGACCGAGCAGTTTGGATGCTATTGGACTGTGAACAGTTTGGGATCAGAGGTTCTGGATAGGGTTTTGCATGCTATCCAATCCAAAGGAGCCTAGACCCTAAAATGCTCCTAAACCACAGTGGATAAGGGCTGCCTGCATGGGTTAATCCTGTCTGTCCCTGCGCCGGAGGAAATCCTGCAGTGTTCCTCCTGTGTCCACCCCCTCGGGAGCCGGAGGAGAATTTAGGTCAAAGTACAGAGGACTGTATTACCGGTATTAGCACTTATTAACCAGTTTGATTCTATTAAGGGAAACCTGCAGTGAATAATGAGAATTGAGTTGGCCCTTTCCACAAGTGCTTTAACAGCTGGTGGCCTCTGAGCTGTTTTGATGAAATAAATCACCCTGATGGAAAAATCTCCAAAGCCGCAGACTGTGGAAAGTTGACCAGATCTTTACTGGCAATATTTAGGGATGCTCAAAACAATGAGACAGTTGTTTTCCTGTTGCTTTCAATACCCTGCCTGGAAAAACATGATACTCCTGAAGCCTGCCTGCCCTGCAAGGTTTGGGATGCTATACCTGACTGCAGGACTCCTGGAGGGACTTCTGCTCTTGTAATGAATTTAATGCATGCAGTGATCGGCAGGATTGCCTTGACCTCAGTTGGAGATGGCAGGACAGGCAGAGGTGGATAGGTTTTCCCTGGAACCTGGCTTTCTCGTGTGAGCATCCTCCACGACCCTTCACCTGCTGGGAGTTCCTGGGGCAAAAAAAGTTGTTGCAATGGACATAAAACCTGTGAAAAGTAAATACAGAGGCAGGGCTGAATGAGCCCTTAAGATCCCTGTGCAGTAGCTGTATCAGCTCTCTTTCTGCATGTCAGGATCTTCTCTTGGAGCTGTCTGGCCTCTGGATGGCATCACTGTGAGGCAAATCCAGTGTTTCCATCTGCTAACTCTATTTTGGCTTGTATCTTAAAGGAGATTTGTTGGGAGAAACATCTCCCTTGGCCTCTGTGCTCTGCAAACGCAAGCAAGCGAGGCTGTGCCTTGAGGCCCCTGGACCATGGAGATGGGGGAAAGTGTTTAAACCCTTTTTCCTCATCAATCTGAGCTGGCTGAAAGGGTTTGGTTGGGTTTGTTTCTTCTGGAGCAAAGCACTACAGGGACTTTGTGTTGTAAAACTCAAAGTGAGAGCTGAGGTGACTGGCTGAAGTACAGATAATGTGGATCATTCAGCAGATAGCAGGAGTTTCTTCTCACCGCTTCACCTTGACCTCCTCCTTTTTAGCCCTCACTGAAACTGCTTTCCCAGCACCCTGTCTGTGCAGAAACAAACCATGAAGAAGAAAGGAGGAGATAAGTGTAAATCAAAGGTCATCTCATCAAGAAAAGATCTAATTTCCACTTTCAGTGCTTGGGAAGGTCTTCATTTCACCCTGCGGGACTAGGTGTCCTTTCAAAGGCTGGGGGTAAAGGTAGGCAGAGAAGTAATCTGCTCTAAGCTTCTCAGCTTGGAAATCCTTGTGCAGCAGGTTATTGAGCAGCAATAAAAGGAGGTTAAGGGCACAAGAAAACCCTTCTTGTCTGGTGGTTGGTGGTAGCAGTTTCTGAGCTAGGTTTGACCTTTCCACTGATGCCTGCGTGCTGCAGAGGAGCTTAACGCTGGTGTTAAGCGGGGAGGAAGTAAAATAGGAGTGATCTGCCAGATTCTGTCTAATGAGGTCTTTGCCTTTAATTGGGTGTTTGTGGAAGTGGAAATGGTAGTTTAAATACCGCGGAAGACATCAAACCAAGGAGAAGGTGCATGGGTGGTTGGCTGGGCTCCTCTTTTCCAGCTCTCACGAAGCCAGTTGGGTTGCCCTCAATGAAACACCCTCTGCTGTGCCTCCTTGCTGATGTTTCTATCAGTGCTTTTCATAAAGCTCCAATGAGAGTGAGTGCCACCAGTTGTCCCACTTGACTACTTGCTTGTCCTCCTAAAATTAAAGCCTAATGCCCTCCCTGAATGAACTTACTGGCACCATAATCAACAGAACACTAAATTTCGCATAGGCTTTCTTTCCCTGCCCTGTTGTGCTGCCTCTTTCCTATTTGCATTCACATCCCATTTACACCTTTTAATGATACAAAGGGTAAACCTATCATGTTTATGCAACAAATACAGCTTCTGCCATGTTCCCTTCATCATGGGCGAACCAGAGAGCGTTTACCGAGATTCACTCCACCTTATGGAGCATGACCAGGGAAATAAGTTATTGCGGTCAGAAAGTCCTGTTTACAGAGCGGGGGGAAATAGATCAAGCCCAGCATGTCATACAATAACTGTGGGCTGTGGGAGAAAAGATGTAATTGTTGTCTGTGCTAAACAAAAATGTAAAGAGGATCACAAGTAATTAGTTTTTTAAGAGGTGACTAAAGTAAATACTGCAATTAAAAAGCCTATTAAAAGTAATACTAGAACAAGAAACCTCACAAGAAACAGGGCTTTGTGCTGCACTGCCAGTCAACAGAATCAACAAACCATTAAGCAAGAAAATGTCCATGCATGCCCAAATCAGTAAAACACATAGTAATTACTTGGCACATTTTATCTTCAAAGCCCTCTGCACACGCTAAGTAATTAATCCTCCCAACACCTCTGTGCGGTATGCGCAGCAGGCATGGGTGAAAAGCAAGCTTGTCTTGCAGCCAGGTATAAATACCTTGTTGTGGGACTCATTCTTGATAGAGGAAATGCCACTCTAAAGTCAATAACAGGGAATGGAGTGTGGTTATCTCTTCAATGGCACTCATTGTAAGCCATGGCTGTCTTTGTTTGAGAGAAGGGGAAACTGAGGCACGTGTCAAAGGAGTTAGTTGGGGTTGTGGGAAGCTGCCCTTGGTTTCCCCACCAGACTGAGGAAAAGAGTGGCTTTGGCAAAATCCCATGAGCTTATGCAGCTCTTTGGCCTTCAAACCTGTGTCTGAACATCAGCTGTCAGCAGGGGTCAGGTTAATCTGCCAAACCTGAAAGCACATTCCAGTGTAAGCTTTGGGTCAGCTGAGTTGAAGTTAATGAATTTCAGCTTAATTAGTTGTTGCAGGGCAGACTGCAGTGTGCTCACTGTGGCGTATGTGGTCCACTAGCAGCTGGGGGAGGACCAATAAGACGGAGATATAGAATCATAGAATGGTTTAAGTTGGAAATGACCTTGGGATCATCCAGTTCCAACCCCTGCCACGGGCAGGGACACCTTCCACTAGAGCAGGTTGCTCCAAGCCCCGTCCAACCTGGCTTTGAACATGTCCAGCGATGGAGCATTCATAACTTCCTTGGGCAACCCATTCCAGATGATACGGCCTTGTGTGCCGGTGGTCTTCTAAGCCCATTTTTTGTGCTCTCTGCCAAGCAGAAGACAGTTTTCTGCTCTGATCTTTCCATCTGTTGCTCTGTGTGATGACTTTTTTTGCCATAAACTCAAAAAGTGAGGAAAAGATAAATACAAGTGGTAGGTCAGAGCAGAGTAACACATGAGGAGTAAGAATGTAATGGTGGAGCATGGAAAACTCACATTAACATCGAGCCGTGTCATAAACACATCCAAGCCTGAGCTCTGGGAGTGCCAGCAGAAATAAAACACCTTACAGAGAGAAATCAAAGATGATACCACCAGATCCCATCCATTTCCTGTTAATTGCAGCAAAGGGCTGTGTGGAGCTTGGCAAGTGATGCATGGAGCAAACCTTCCCACCCGGGAATGACTAATCCCACCCTGGCTGCTGTTAAAAGACCATTTGCAGCAGTGGCTAATTGGGCTGTCCAAAAATAAGCTTTCCCACAAGGAAGGTTGAGCTTCAAATGGAAAACTACCTGTGCTGAGATTAATTCTGGTGTGGGAAGGAAGGCTCTTCTGCAAAATGAAAGGCTGTATTCAAGAAAGGGCTTGTTTTCCCTTTGATCAGAGGGGCACCTGTGCCACAAGGAGGAAAATGGAGGTTTATGGGTTTGTAGCCCACAGAGAACAGTTTTCACCAAAACTGAGCTTTTAGTAGTTCCCTTTGCAGGTGTGCCAGTATGGATGTGGAAGGTGAATGTTGCTGTACACCTGGTACAGGTTAGCAGGGTTTGAATCATAGAATCAACCAGGTTGGAAGCAACCTTTAAGGTCATGAAGTCCAACCACTACCCAAGGAATGCTAAGGCCACCACTTAACCCATGGCACTGAGGCCTCGTCTCCACGGTGTGTGAACACTGCCAGGGACGGTGACTCCAGCACTGCCCTGGGCAGCCTGTTCTGATGCCTGAGCACCCTCTGGGGAAGGAATTGTTCCTCATCTTCAGTCTAAACCTCCCCTGGAGCAGTTTGAGGCAGTTTCCTGTGGCCCTATCGCTTGTTACTTAGGAGCAGAGACCAGCCACCTTCTGGCTCCATCCTCACACTAAATGACACCAAAAAGTGGCTCCTCTGTTTGGGCAGATGTTGAGCTTTATAAGCTCATCCTCTTGTGCTGCTGCATGGCCCTGGGTCACCCCTCTGTCACCCCTCTGTCACCCCTAGGGAAAGCTTGTGGATTGCCTCCTCTGCCTATAGCCACAAATGCCCACAAAATGACTGCCTCAACTAGCTCTTCCTTGCCTCAGACTCTTTGGTAATCCAAATTCCTCAGTGGGATTTGGAACTGTGTTGTCTGCACCCACTTTCTTCCGGTCCTCAGGTGACATCTTGTGTCAACCACAAAGCTTTTGTCCATCTTCTTCTTGCTACAGTGCTCAAGGAATGTCCTGTCCTTTCTTTTACTCCAGACTCCTTTGCTTATTGACCCTCAGATGAGCCCCATGCTTGTTGCTATCCTCCAGCTTGCTTTTACTCAGCCTTTGGGCTAATGAGCTGGGGAAAACGCTGTTCATGAGGATGAATGTCCATGAACATCAGTGTTATTAGCCTGGTCGTTTCCCTGTGGATTTTCATTTTGTCTAGGAATTAAAATGACAACAGAGAAGTTGCCATAATTTCATACAGGTTTAATAACACATGCAGCATTTCCCAAGCCATCACATCGTGCAGGCATAAGTCATACAGTGTTTTCATGTGCTCACAAGTCCTATCTTAAATCCAGAGTAAACTGCCAAGTTATTTCCCCAAAGGACATGCTCCGTGACGTATATCAGATGGATCATCAGGACAGTCCATCCCTGCAAACAGCATCTAAACACATGCTGCAGCTTAAACAAGGGACTTAAGCGCGTGCTTTCAGATTATGTTCTATCCTGGTTTGTAAACAATATACGTAACTCTGTTCAGGACCGTGGCATGAGGCTCATCTCTATCCTAAGATATAATGACCTGTCTATTTGGAGGTTTTCAGGGAAAGTCACCTTCTTGATTCTCTCATTTGTGCTATTGGGATTTTAGGCTTGGCTGAAAGAGGTGTGTGCAGGTTTACATGAGGCGACTTCTCCTTCAGGGTTGATCTGACAGCACTAGATGGAAGAACTTCCACTAACATTGAATGAAGTCCAAACTATTACTGCAGTGATATCTGATTAATATCAAATACCTGCTGATACCTGCTGTTCCCAAATAGTGCAGTGTTGGAGGGGATTTCATTTTGTTACCTTTCAGTGTCTCTCTTTTATGAGGATATGTGCTTTGCCACACCAGTTGTTTCTGAAAGAGTACTGGGGACACAAAGTGTGCAGAACAGGCACTTGAGGTCCATCCTTTCTGCAGGATGATGGACTGCCCATTGTTCCCGCAGGAGTTGCTGGCAGCCCAGAGCCCAGGATGCCGTGAAGAGAAAGGCATCTATATTGGGTCATGCTCCTAGAAGCAGAACTAGAGTGCACAGGAAAGGGCAGAGGTGAAGAATTGGAAATGACACCTAGTATCCAAGTAGAGAAATATCAATGGTGGGCAGCATACAGCTATGGCATGGAATGTGTGAGCTGGGATGCCATGGTGAGAAGACAGCTCTGTCCCCTACACCTATGCACCACGGTTCTTGGATTTGCCTCCTCTGGGGCTCTGCTGTCAGGTTGGGTCCAGCTGGGGCTCAGGAGCAGTCTCAGCTCATTGTACAGTACCATGGGATGGACATGTAAGTGCAGCCTTCCTTGATGCACACCACTGAGAGCCCTGAGACCTGGGTGTCAGGGAGCACAGCTTATGTTGATATTTCTTGGCATCAGGCAGGGGTTGACCTAGTTTATGCAGCTCCCATTAATGATAAATACTGGCTTTTTTGGTATTTTACCATCTCTGCTTTTCCTGCCTTCCGTGCTCACAGCATGGCCTCGAGATGTCCATGTACAATCCAACCTTCATTAGATTATACGCTGCAGTAACCCATTAGCCCTCTATTCCTATCACTGGATGCTTTCAGTATTAATTGATACATGTTCTGGCACCTGAGTGCCACCGACATCAGTAAATAACCTTGTGCTTCTTAGCATGTTTCAGAGCAAATGTCCCAAGCATAGGACATAGTTTTCTTCTGCCTTGAAGGGAATGGGAAGCATTGTTCCCAGCCTCTGCACATGACTTTCCCCTGTTTATCCCACAGGGTCTCTCTTGGATTAGACCCTCTGCCATCCATCATCCATTCAGAGATAGAGATTTCACTAATGGCCACAGTGTAAATATTTACAGTAAACAGTTTTAACAGCTGACTTTTAGTAGCCACTGTGCATATGGAATTGCATAAACAGGAAGGACAATTACAGAGATGGAAAAATTGGCACAGGAAGCAAGGGAAAGTAATAAACTAAAATCCTGAATTCCTCCAGCAGATAATTAACACAATAATTTATTAGCAATGACCCTTCTCTTCTGAAGACCCACAATACACAGGCATGAAAGGAACACCTAGAATTATTTGGCCCTACAAAATAATATATAGCTCTGAAATTCGCATTATGTTACTTTTTTGACCCAAGTGATTAGCCGGGATGTGGGGTCTCATGGCTTGTTTCCACTAGAAGTAGAAATTAATGGTGGTCTCAAGTATTTCTTTAACACAATCCTGTTTATTTCAAAGGCTGTGCAAAATCCTTGTTCCCTGAATTCATTAGGAATTAAATAGCGGGAGGCAGTTTCCTTGGGCAGCAGTCCAAGCCCCCTTTTCCAGCCAGCACTCAACCCAAAAAGCTCACTTCATCAGTCTCATTTCAAGGTCACGCTTCATGTGCTTCTTTAGTTATCCTTGACTTTTTCAGCTGCCTTCTCTCCTTGCTACCGTGATATTTCTCATTATGTTTTTCCTACTTTTCTTCCCCTTTTCCCTTACCTCCTTCCCTTTCCCACCTTCCCCCTCAAGAAAACCCTGCATGAATTCTTTTGCTCCTTTAAAAGAAATTCAAATCCTTAGCCCGTAGCACCTGGCTAACTCATGCTATCCGCTTTAGGCAGTGGCTCCTACTGCTTTAGGCACTAATTCTCCTCTCACCCCCAAAAAACCTAGCTTTTTGTTCCATTTATCATCAAAAGTGTCTATTAGGCATCATCTCCTCTCCCACCTGACAATGGCTTTGTGTCTTCAGCTGTCATTGCTTGATGTTGCCAGATGCCTGTGATTCTTACCACCTTTTTGTATCCTCAAGAATCTTCCTGAGGGAAAGACACCATTTGTTCTCCTCTTGTAGCCAGGCTTTGCCCCTGAATGGGGTTCTGGTTTTACTTTCCATTCAAGCTGGTAAATCCCTGTCACCATGTAAAACACAAAACGATGTAAAACTCCTGTGGGCGCTTTGTCTGTATGTACACAGGCACATGCTCTGGACCTCAGCAAGAAGATATATTAGCTTTTATTCCCTCCCTCTGCCAGACTAACTCTTCCTTTCTGTATGTTTGTTTAACTAATCGGCACTAGGGCCACCTGCTCTTTAAAAGGCAGGAGCAGTATAAAGGGCAATAACAAAATGATTCAATATTTCAGTGGAAATCTGAGTTCCGTAGTTTGGGTTTTTTTTGGGCACAGTGAGCTGGGTATTTACAAGGCTAATTTCGGCTATGCAAAGTATTTCAGCAGGTTTTTAAAGGGATGACCTACAAACTAGAACTGAGAGTGAGGCTTAAGCTTGGGTTTATACACCCCAAGCGCCAAGATTGCTCAGATACGCACTTTGTATTCCCTTGCTTGGGTCTGTTTTATCCTGCAGAAGGCAGGAGGAGGAAGGTTATTTGACTTGGAGCTGGGCAGACGTCTGACAAAATAACGTGAACGAATTAAGACAGATGAAAAGTGGGGACACAGGGGGAGAGAAAAGTGAATTTCTTTTCCTCTCCTGGAAAACCCAAACAGTTTAATATCTGCTGCAGCCCAGGTGGCATTCATTTCCCTCCTTTAACTAATTGGGGAGACTGGGATTTTTGTTTCATTTATTTTCTTTTCACAATTTTCCTGAAGCTTTTTTTTTTCCTTGGTCTATATTTTCATTTGCTTTGGAACCACGTGTCTTCCTGCTATATGGAAAAGAATCAGTAAGCCATCACCTCCACTTCCTAAAACACTTTTACTGCTGATTTTCTTTCTTTTATTAATATTAAATGGATTTTTGAAAAGCTGTGGTTGCCTTAAAAGATTGTCAAACAAGAAGTGCAGTAAAAGAATAAAGAATTCTTCTAATAACTCTAGGGGAAAGATGTAGCTTATGGTGGGAAAATCCTGATAGGTCCCATTAGGTTTTCCTTGGAGGATCATCACAGGTTAATCACAGCAACAGGGAGGAATAAGTATGTCCTCCTTCAGGACCATTTGCTGCTGGGGATACAGGCCCACAGCTCAGTTTGGTGCTTGCAGGGCAAATCAACTCCTTCTACCTCAGGGGCAACCTCAGGCAATAAGCGACTTCAGGCTATTTTATAGGCTCTCTGCACCAGCCTTATGCATGTGCATATGAGGAGAGGGCAGGGGGACTAAACTCACCTGATTTCCTTGGAAAGATGTTTATACAAACCTAGATGCTATGTGAAATCTGTACAAAGCAGCACCACAATGACACCAGCCTGCTGGATTTCCCTATTTCTTAGTAATTTGGCTCTTGATCCTAGGAAAGGATGGATGTCTCCAGCTCTGTTGGGTTCACATTCAGGGGGAGACCCAAGTGCATACAACCACAAACCTTAATCTTCAATTTTACTGCTCAGATCACTAAATAATTTCAGTCCAAGGCATGCTGCCAAGGGAAACACAATGAAGATTGTGTTATCATAAACTGATTAACAAACTGTGAAAGAGAGACTTTTCCTGACACAGAGGATAGATGGAAATATCTGAAGAGAGCAGGAGGGGTAATGTAATTATGAAGAATTTGAAGCTACAACATAAATACAAGAATATATCCCCTGAGTTAGCAGTGCTCTTAAATAGGTGTAATTTTAAACTCACAAAATGCACCCATTAAATCACATACATGAATTGTGTGTTTAAAATTAGGCGTATACGTAAGTCCCTTGCTGAGCTTGAGGCCAGGTGAGGCACAGGTCTAAATGCTGTTGACATTTTATTCTCAACAAATTAGGTCCCAAATTGCTTTAACTTTCCTTTAACAAGTCTGACACAGTTTGGGTTATTCTTGTCGTTGCTATTGGTGCTCCTCTTTTATGATTATTCATAATAATAATAATGTAATTCCCACTCACATCCTGAGGCTTTAGGAAAGTCAGAAGAGCACTGGTAGAGACTGGTAGATCTCTTGTGTTATCATTACCCACACTCAGTATTGAAGTGTACCCTTGATGCAAATAAATGGCCAAATCCCAAAGACCACAGCTCAGTAACACATGGTTTCCCAGAGATCCTCAGCACATGCTTATTCACATATGTGTAATCTTTTTGGTATGCATCTGAAGAGAGGATTTTAGCACGCTATGCATTTGTTTTACAGCTGGTTAATGATGCTAATTGGACCTGCACCTGCTCATTCAAAGGGTTTGTTCGAATGAACAGCCTGAATCTATGCAAAGAAATGGGGGGGCTGTGTCTTTAGCTGATGTTAGTCCACTGACACTGGCCAAGCATCCCGTAGAGAGCCTCTCTCCTCCCAGGATTAAGCAGTCAGCATCATACCTTTTTGCACTGATACTCCATAAACCGAGTATTTCAGGGAATCCTTTAAAGAAAAGACGCTGTTGTACCTCAGAGGTATTAAGAGCAAAACTGAGTGCTTTCACAGCACTTTACCTCTGTCCTTCTCAGGTGCTTAACCCTCCATCCATCCTTCACACTCTATTGCCTCCGAAAGCAATGCTTCTTACTGATGGACTGGGACCTGCTCGACCCAGCAGCCCCCAGGGCACTGCTGGCTCAGGCAACCTCCTCCCCACCTTGTCCCCATGTCCTGGGTTCAGCCCACCAGTCCTCACAATGAGGCATAGGGTGGCAATGTGACCAAACTGGTGTTCCCAGCCCCCTCTTCAAGTGGTAGATGTGAGGGCCAGGGAGCAGATTGGAGGTTTTAATTGAACATTATAATTTTGTTCGTATTTTATTGTGGGCTGGAAGAAAAAACCTGTGGCTAAACCCAGCCCAAAGTAGCAGAGCCAGTACCGCACCCATGGTACGGGTATGGAAGGGAAAAACAGAGGTGAGCAGGTGTGTAATAAGGAGGTGAATTCCTGCCTTGAGAACTGAATGTGGAAGGATAAAGCTAGAAATACCACAGCAGAGGATGGGCAGGAACACGTTTGGAACAGACCTGCATTAGATAATGTGTTTGAGGAAGGACCCAGCAAAGACGAGTCTGCTGTCTTGGTGAAACAAAACCTGCTATTCCTGAAAGATGGCTGGGCTGGAGACAGTGCTTTTCCTTTTCATAGCAGGGTTCCCTTCATTTCTCCCTTTTCCAAAAGAAGATACATCTTCTGCCTTTGCTTAGGAGCAACTACTGGAGTCCCATCCCTGCTCCTCTGCCAATGGCATCCCACACCATAGGTGGCAGCTTAAAGGTCTCTAGATTGTAACTGGAATGTACCATACCATCTGGTTGGAATTGAATTGAACAAATGCTTTGGCTTCCTGCAATCTTATCAATAGTTTTGGTCACAAAGACTGATTGCCAGTAGCAAAAGACTTTCATGGTTCTGATCCAAAGTTCAGATGAAGTCAGTGAGAAGATGCCTGTTAATTTTAAAGGGGATTGGCACAGTCACCATCCATGTGAAACCGTATTTCGTCTTTGTAAAGGTTGCAGGAGAAGAAAAGGAAAACTGTTCCACTTGTCCTGTTACTCCTTAACAAATGGGTTGAGGGTTTTAAAAATTCTGCCTTTGGGATGTTCATGCATCACTGAACACTGTTAAAATAGAATTTGACATTGGTATTCGCAGCAATGCTAATAAAACTGCCTTTCTTTATAAGAAGAGAAACCCCTAAGCCTAAGAGGAGCATTAAACACATAAATAACACGAACCATGGCTGTTTCCACAATAATTTGAATGATTCATTTATTTGTTTTTAGTCCACAGATTTTAAGATAAAGATTCATCATATGAATTATTTTTTTAGGTAATGCACACTATAAACATTTTATTCCCCCACCCCCCAAGATCTGATCCTCCTTTTTTTTCCTGCGGAAAGCGAGATTTTTCCAAACTTTTCGTGGATAAGTGATGACGACAGGAAGTTCTCTAATCTCCTGCCATTTACAAGTGAGTCCACGTGGAGTTTTTGGATGGAAAGTTGCAGCAGAAGGTTCCAAGAGCTGCAGGGCTCGCTAGCTCTGAGCCGGGCTGAGTGTATGGAGATGTATCCCAGGCAGCAAAATCCAGCCTTCTAGAGTAAGCCTATTTAAAAGCCGTGTAGATGTGGCACTTGGTGACATGGTTTAATGGTGGACTTGGCAGTGCTGGATTAATGGTTGGACTTGATGATCTTAAAGGTCTTTTCCAACCTAAATGATTCTATGATTCTATTTTCTCACTTTTATCCTCGCCCTCTCATGAGCAGCAGCAGCCTTTTCTTGCACATTCCTTACTACCTATGTAGCCAGATCCCCCTGGGGTACATAGGGGAGGATTTGGCTGCTAAGGGATGGTCACAGGATCAGGGTGGCTCATTCTGGTCTGGCCCTGGAGACTGAGCTCTGATCTTCCCTTTTTGCATGTTCGGAGGTGTTTGGAGGGAGGGAGTGTGTAATTTGTATTTTCAGCAGCCCAGTCTTTAGTCCCGGGATTAACTCCTCTTGTTCCTCCATTAAAGAGAAGCTGTATCATCTGGACAGGGGCTTAGGGTTGAGGAACGAGTCTGTCCATGACTTGTGATGATTTAACAGGGCGGTTTATTCCATTAATACATTATGTGTTGAGGCATGGCCCTTTGGAGTCAGTGGGAATCTTTCCAGTTTGTTTCCATTAACTAAATATAAAGCGGAGTTACAGCTTCAGAGGTACTTAGTGATGGAGAAACACCAGTACACAAGACCTTGCAGATCACGTCCCTGGGTGGCGGGTGACTATTAGCTGCTTTGGCTGTAGCTCTCGGCTTCACGTCATGCAGCAGGCCTGGGTGGACTGCCAGCTCCACGGTCTGTACTGACGTTAAAGGATGCTCGTGTGTCTTCTCGTCATGCCTTACACAGTGTTTTATGTACCAAAACAGGTCCACTGCACCAGGGGTGTGGAGATAGCTTGGAAAAAAAGCTTGCATCGCATCCTTAGTGCAGATATATTTGTGAAATACCAGGTTTTGCCACTTCTGGAATAGGCTGTCTCCTCTCTCAGGGTTAAGAGCAAGCCTTGGAGGGACCAAATCTGTTTAGAGAGTACAGGGTCAGCAACAAAACTCTTCAGCTTTGCTAGAGTTCCCTCACCAAAACCACCAAGAAACATGACATTTCTTCAGAGGTTAAAACATTGCTCTACAGTAAGACATCAGATATCTCAATAGGAGCACCATCTGTAGGCTCATGTTTGTGATGGTCCTCTCCATTCTGATACACGCTTCCTGCAATGGGACATTGTCTCAGTTCTTGTGCTCCAGGTCTCCAGCTCTGTGGTGGTGACAGCTGCTTCTGTTTCTTTAGTTTGTAAACTTCTCAGGACTGGAGCTCCTTTATCAATATGGGAATGTGGATACGTGGTTTTTTATAGCCCATACAGCACTGAGAGGTACCAAAAAGGTCAGCCAAGTTGAGGTCTAAGATTTGCTGTAATAAAAATGATACAGAGACAAAGGCGATTGATGAATATTGAATATCAAATGTGGGCTCAATTCTAGAACATTTTGAGCATTTTTGTTTTGGAAAGAATACTCCACTTAGGCTAAAATGTGAAAGACTTGCAGTGATTTTTTTCTGCAGAAAAGGTTGCTGTCTCACTATGTGGAAATACTATCTATTATGCCACATAGCAAAGCACATTTTTTTCCTCTTTTGCAAAAGGTGATCAGAAGCCAGCTTTCTTATTTATCCAACTGCTGTCATCCCACAGGGAAAGGACTGGAGATTTAGTAATATCTTTAAAAAAGGATTGCCAATACAAATGCAATTGTTTCTTGCGAAGACGCATTAAGGAGACAACATGCAATGCTTCCAGAAAGGACAAGCAAAGCTGAATGTAAGATGATTTTAAGAGGCATTTGAGGAATGTAACAAGGACTGAGTCTAAGCCTGCTGAAATGATAGATCATTGAAATTCAATGAGGCTTCTTTCTCTAGAAGTCAGATATTCAGTGTAACACAACCCGCGATGTGCTGGTGGAGCAGCTGTAGGTGGGGAGTGGACTCGGGTGATGTGTTTGTGGCACAGGCTCAACAGGAATCAAAGCTTTTCCAAATAGAGAGCTGTTTGAGTGATTGAGACATCATCTAGAATTGCCCAGCTGGGCTGGAGGGACATTCTAGGTACAGCCAAGAACACTGGGATGTCAACCCATAAACAGAAGGAGGATCCAGGACACTTGTACATGAGGTTTGGCAACTTCAGCTCTTTGGTGACAGCAGAAGAGGGACGATAGAGACCCTAGTTCAGTTATAAATTTAAGCACACCCCCACAATCCCAACCCTATGAAGTTCTGGTTAAATTGTATTAATTTTAGTATAAACAGGACATGTTTCATATTTATGCATGATTCTGGCTGGGATTGCTGTCCTGAATCTGAGCCATTGCAGATGAACATCTCCGCTTTAGCCTTGTTTTTGTTTTGTTGGTTATGCTTACGGCAAACAACCGTGTCTGAGAAGCCTGGGGTCCGTGGGATCAACTGTTTAATCAGCTGTAGCAAGAATGTAATTGTCCTTGTTGTTAACCATTCAGCTATGAAAAGCATGGATACTATATGTACATTTGGAAGCACACACGAGTAGTTTTGTCCCTGCTTTGCTCCCTCCTACTGGTCAAACACTCAAAATAACTTAAATATTTTGGAAGTTGAACATTTTGCTGTTTTCTCCAACATTCCTGTTTTTGGTTCAAACAGATAATTGCATCTGTAATGGGTAGATGTTTTCCTTGCTTGGCTCTGTTAACATCATTAAACACCTGCTAGGGCTGAGTTTATTTTAGCTCTGAAACGTTGGTTTCTCACAACTCTTTGTGTAATACAAATGTATTGTTGTAGCGACAGAGGTTTTGCTTTAGAAACTTTGATAAACTACCCTTGTTGCCACTGAAAACATACACTCACTTCTGCTGTTTGGGTTTTTTTGGTTGATTTTGTTTTGTATTCTTTAATATTTTCCCTAGAGCATAAACATTTCCCAGGCTTGCTAAAGAAAAGCAATCCATCCAAACGTAACAGAACTGTTAAGGTGCCAAAAATGCAAACATCTCCATGCCATTGTTTCTGAGTATAAAAGATGTAGTTATAAGGAGGTGATTCATCATCCCATGATAGCAGTTTTGCATCCCTGCAAAGGGAAGCTTGGATGCTTCTCTCTGCCCAAACCACAGCCAAGGAAGGCTCCTTCTGCATTTTAGGGATGCCCAACACTCAGCCAGCACTGAGATGATGGGTGGGAAGGGCACTGATGTTCATCTTACTCTGGATTTGGGTTCTCCATAAACTATGGCAGAACAAATCCGACCCTGGTTACTCTTGTGCTTTGCAGACAGACTTGGGCATAATTGAGCTGAGAATCAGCTCATGTGGGTGATTGCTTCACTCTGTCGAGTGGCTGGATGTTGCAAGACCACTCAGCATTTCAGCTGTTTTCCTGCACACTGGAATGTCTCTGGCCCAGGCGTTGAGTCATTTCTTCCAGGAGTGAGTGGCTTCTGGCTCTTGATGTTCAGAGCAGCGCCTGTGCACCCAGGGGAGCAGGGTGCAGGGGCAGCCTGTGGGTCAGCATCCTCTCTGCCCTACGGAAATCAGGTGTTGCAATGCTTGTGTGAAGCTTGCCAGGTTTTTAATGGAAAAGTAAATGGCCAGCTAACCTCAGAACGCTGGGAGCTACCTAAGGGGTTACATCACTCTACCACCCACAAGTGTTGTATGCAAACTTTTCCCGACTTCACCCGAACCTCTTGGCTGTCATCTCCTCTGGATTTGGACAGGCAGCAGCATTTGGGTTTAGTTTTAATCCCACACAAAAGGCATTTCTTTAGGTGTTGCTGAGCGCAGAGACAGGAGCAATATCACTTTTCTCCAAGTGCGGCAGAGATGCGCTTGAACACCCTGTTCTCAGGCTGAGCCCGGACTATGTTAGGCTTAATATTAGAATCATGGAATAGTTAGGGTTGGAAAGGACCCTGAGATTATCCAGTTCCAACCCCTCTGCCATAGGAGCTTTTGGGTGAGAGAGGGTCTATATCTTTTTCCCTCACCATTTTCACATCTGAACCTTCTTTGGGAGTAGTCAGATGAGCAAACCAGGCTGCTTTTAAATCTCTGCCACTATTGCTGTCCCTGTGTCATGCTTTTGAAACAGCAGCCCAAGAAGTGAGGAGCCCCTATTTTCTCTCTCCCCCTTCCCAGCTCTCAGTTCCAATTCCGTTCTCAAAAGTGCAACCCCCAGAGGTGATAAACATCTTGCCATGTTCCATAACTCCTGCCCTCAGCACATTTTCCATGCTCCCGAGCCAGACAGGTTTTTCACTTTGACTTTATAGTTATGTCTTGCTCTCGAGAGCGACAGCTCTATCGCACAAATCTCCATCTCCTGTTTTCTAAACCTGCAACTGTTTATGTTTGTCTGGCCTTCAAATAATTGCTCTTGGTCCCTCGCCAAGCTGGGGTGTCCCAAAGATACCGGAGGGAGAATAAGCACTGGATGTGAGCACTGACCTGCAGTGCTGGGTGGTCTGTAGGGGAGCGCAGCTGGTGCCTTAGCCCTGTACGTATGCTCAGGCAGCAAGCATACACTGATGTGCCCGGCACCAATGCTCTGCTGTTTCCAACAGCCCATAATTGACAGCTTGGATATTTTGACTCTTTTCCTTTGCTTTAGTGTACCTGAAAGGATCTGTTTGCCCGACTTTTCCTGATGGTGGAGGGTGGCACAGGGGCAGTAGGGAAGAAATCGTCTTTGTATTGCTTTGAAGCCGTTGCTGTTGTGCCTGAGTTTGGCTCTGCCTGCTCTCAAAATGTAACTTGAGCCTTCTGCATGGAACTTGCTCAATTTAGTTTACACAAACCATCTTGTTACCTCCAGTTTTCCTTGGCTCTTGTGTGGCTTTATTTGTTTTTAGCCCTTTTCTCAGAGGTGGGTTGCTCAGCACCCAGCTACCCCCTAATTCCAGGGCAGAGACAGCCTTGGAGGATCAGGTTTCTCACCTGGAATATGCTCAGCAGCCCCCAGAGCCCCAGGGAGAGGAAAGACCATTCGATGTGAAGGAACTGAGAGATGCTGGCTTGGTCATCCATACAAAAGGGAAGTCTTGGGAATATTACAGCTCTGCAGCATCCTAAGAGTGGATCATGAGGGGAGAACACCCAATGTCCAGGTATAGCTTTATAATAAGGAAACTTAGGAGAAAAAGGACAGATTTTTGACAGCCAGAACTGCGCAATTCTGAGCACTTCAGGAGGTATAAAAATCTTCTGGATTTATAGGGATGTTAGGTAGCATTACAAAAAGCGCTACATGATGAAGATGCACAGCATCTTGAGAGTGCAGAGCTCCAATCTAAATGCCCCCTCTGCCTGGGGACCATGCACCTTTTCTGGGTTGTTTGCCATGTCAGAACTCCTTTGAGCCTTAATCCTCCCCCAGGGAGCCTGCCTTTAAATAGGTACACATTATAAAATAAGCCTCATCCTGCTCTTATGGAGTTATTTTTCCTTCTACTCCACTCAAATGCTATAATTTAAACCAATCTCTATTGGCTTAGTGTGTACTGAAGCTTTTCATTCTGTTGCCTGTGACTTAATACTATTTCTTCTTCTTTATCCTCACCCCCTGCTAATTCCTTCCCTCAGTTTTCATCTCCCAAGGCCACAGCTAGAGCAGTTTTTGTCATGATTATCACTCATCATAATCGAGTCAGCATAACTCATGATGTCATGATAAGAAATCAACTCTCTTAAGCTATTTTATAGACAAGTCATCTCAGTAATTCCCCTGCCCTCACCCTGACAATAACCTTATATCTTCTTGGCCTGATTTTTTTACTGGTATAATTGCTTTTGTCACGATGGTAGCCGTGCTTTGTGTGCCAGAAACATAGCCCTGGAGCAGCTGTGATGAAAAGCACAGTAGCAAGTTTTGCAAGTCATTATTAATCATTTGCCAAAAAATGAATGGCAGCTCTGTCTTGAAGTACATTACCCAGACGATGCCCAGGAAGGAAACATCCGTAGCAAGTGCCAGGGGCTTTCTTCTTCCTACATGGACATGATTGACTTTCACTGAGGGTGGTCAAAATGACTCATGTCCTGCCAGACGAGAGCTGGGACCCATTTCTTGGAAGAAACAAGAGTGGAGGCAGAGCCTGATTCACAATGTCTAAGTTATTCTTTCACAAACTGTTTTTGGAACCTCCCCACGTTGTTAGTTCAGGATCAGTGGCCTCCCAGTGCCCAAACTACTTTTCTCCTTGCTCCTTTCCCTAAATGCAGTTGTTGGGTTACAGATCCATGCTTCTGACTTGCAGTTTCTCAAGGATGGAGATTTTCCTGTCCCTCTGGACTTCCCCATGTAATGCTATGGCTGTGACTCCCTCCCAGCTCCATCCTTTCCACATCACCTTCTTACTTGCCACCCTGCCTTTGCCCCACACTCTGCAGCAGCTCTTCACTGAGCACCAAAGGGCGGGTGGCAGGGTGGTTGGAGTAACCCTCCATTCTCCTATTTCTGCTCCATTTTTAGTGCACTACAACACTTTTCCCCTCTCCATATTTGGGGCTGGAAAACATCTGAGGCTTTTTTCTGTATTAAAAAGCCCAGCTAAGTTCACTTTGATAGTTCTTATTCTATCTCTCCTCTCCTCAGCCTCTAAGATGCTTCCTTTGTTGATTTTGCATCCTTTTTTGCACAGTTGATAAAACTCCTATTTTGCCACCTGAAGATATCCATGTAGGTCAGTGAGGAGACCTTCCTCTTTCAGCAGAATATATTTGAAGGCATCTTTTTGTGTGTTTCCTAATAGAAATTCCAGCTCCCTTTATCATAGCAGCCATGGAGCCCTCCAGCCTCCCTGACTCCTCCAGCTCTACTTCCTTTTTGATATTAAAAGTCATAATTTTACTTAAAGTGAGTCAAGTTGTGATCACTCATTTTAAGGCTATTTGCTCTGACTTAGACAGCAATCATGCAGTGCTTAGCCAAAAGCAGGTCAGAAATAGCGACTAATGAGGAAGCCCATCCAGGAATAACTGGGCTCCACCAAGATAATAGTGATTTCTCCGATTTCCCCCCAGGAAATCTCCATCAAGAGCACAATTCCCGGTAGCTTCCCTCTCTCCAACACCATGCAGAGGTCACTGCCAAGGTCAAGTCTCGGTCAGACACTTGGTGTCACAGCATCACATCTCAACCTGAGGCTGTCCTGGAAACATGCTGACTGGTCCCTGGTGGATCTCGTTCCTTTGCATCAGCACTGCAGCCAGTGAATTGTGAGTTATCAGAGCCCACCACACTGTACATCTTGCTGCTCTGCAGAAATCCTGCCAGAGAATATGAACCAACTCGCCTGACAATTTTAAGGGCTTTTGTGGTCTTGAATGGGGAATGCGTCTCTTCAAGTATAATATTTCTTCCATTCCTTAAGGCCCTGTGTGAATTTCATGGACTTATTAGACTCTTTAAATCCTCCCTTGCTGGGACGATGTTCCTGTGAGCTCATGGATGGCTGTGCTCTGTCTGGGCTTCTATAGGAACCTGCCTTCTTGTTCAGACCCCTCTGCAATCCTCCCTTTATCCTCTGCCACATTTGATTTGTTGGTGTTTCTTCTCCACCCGTAATTTTTTCAAGCCTGATTTTAAGTACAAATGAAGTTTACATGTATTGCATTGCTTATAGCATGCATTTCTCCTTTAGTTTAACTGGAAGTGCTGCATCAGGGGTGGTCCTTCCTTCACTTCAGGTCACCTCTTAATCTTCCATTGTGGCAGGGATCACTGCCACTTTCCATGGAGCTTGAGCTTGGCTTTGCTTGATGGCCAAGGGCCCAGATAACCTGCTCTTCTGCAAATTCTCCTTCCAAAGAAATAAAACTCTCCATTTCCAACCTGGAAGGGGAAAATCATCCCCAAAACCCCTCAAAGAACATGATCTCATCAGGTATGAGAAACTCGTCTGGGGACAGATATTTGGCACTCTCCAGCAGCCTAATGAGGGAACAGCCTATTTCAGTGAGCCCCATTGAGACCTCAGATTTGGGCACTCTCCAGTAGATGACACGCTGCTCACCAGAGTCCTTTCAAACCCATCTCAGCTAGAAAGAATTATTTCATTTTAACCAGACGTGTCCTTACACCCGCCCCTTGTGTGGGATTTCTTCCTGTTGATGTCCTTTTTGCAGTGGGCAGGGAACTTAGGATGGGAAAAATTGTCTTCCTGTGGTGCTGTCATTAAATGTATACTCTGGGAACTGCCTTTTTGGCAGAAATTTGGAGAAATCATATATTTCCCTTTGGTTTTGTCTTGGAAATACATAAAAAAATATGAAAGCAATCACAAAGCTGCATTGTTATCAGTAAATACTGTTTGGGGAAACCTTGCTGTACTATTTCTTTTCCATACATTTATTTGTGGGGTTTTTTTTGGCTGCTTTTTCTCTCGCACAGGCAGTAAAGTTCAAATTATTGTAGGATTTGGAGATTTTAGCCCAGCTAAAAAGCACTTACAAAAAGCAGAACTTGATAAAATGCCCACTAATGGAGGTGGAAAGGCTCCCACTGACTTTGAGAAACTGTTGCTCATGTGTCAGAGAATATCCAAGAAATGTTTTATTTTATGATGCTTTCAGAGTTAAGGAAATGGTGATCCTTTGAGTCAGAAGAGTAGATGGATATTGGCTCACACTTTAGTACAATTCCTATGATAGTACAATTCCTAAGCATCGCTATGTGCCTTAGGATTGAGCATTGCTGAGGACAAAGCAGTAGTATGGAAATGTGCTTTTTCCCCCAGCTGTCATTAGAGACTATTCAATCTTCTTAAAGTTTAATTAAAAAACAACTTCTGATCAAATTGAAATTTGAACAAAATTAATTTGGGAATGGGATCTTCTTTGTATGCCAAAGGGAGATGTAACAAGTTACAGTGGCTGTAACAATATCCAGACAGATCTGTGCTAGAAACACAATTACGGATTTTAATGGTGAAAGTATTTAACCACAAGACGGTTAATAAGGATTTGATTTATGGATGGGACATGTAGGATTCTCCATCATAGAAGCCAAGGTTGGGTTGTTCTCTTCTAGGTTCTCAGCATGACTCAGAGACACCCCAGAGACTGGGTAGAGAAACTAATTTAGGACAAGGGTCATGCCTGGGTTGGGCAGGAGGATACAACAGGACAAGGTTCATGCTTGGGCTGGGGTGGAGATGGCAAAGGCCCGTCATTACAGTCCACCTCGTCCTTATAATCACAGACCTGCATTAAGTAGGTAACTATTGACAATAAGCACTGCAAATCTCAGTTCTCATATAGGTGACAGAAGAGTCCATCTGCAGAGACATTTAACCCCCAAAGACTTTTGCAGTTATGGTCTGAAAACTCTGTTGCAGTTGCTGTAGATGGGGCTGACCAGGCTTATCGTTATTGCTATAATACTGTAGGGAGTGTTCTGTACATATGGTTGAGGGAAATTCTGCTGCAGCCTGTGGGTAACAGTGTGGTATGGCAGATGGATGGGAGTTATAGGAAGTGGAAATGTAACCAAGGTGTTTGGTGCAGGTAAAAACAAGCCTTCTGCTTGCCTTGTGGTGCTCTGATGACAGTAAAACTGTCAGGATGCAGGCGTTGTCCCAGGGGCTACTTGGTGGCTCCACTCCCTGAAGGAATGATGCCCCAACATGCTGCTGAAGACATTTTGGGGTTTTAGGCTCTGGTAACATCAAGCTACTTCAAAGGAATTAAAAATGAGAAGTTAGCACTAAGGAAAAACTAAAAAAAGAAGAAAGGAAAGAGGCCCATGTTTTGTGGTTAACAATCAGCGAGGGTCACGTCTCTTTTCAAAGCAGAGGCCTCTTGATTTTTGCTTCTGTCTCATTTAATTATGCTCAAAGGGCCATACTTAAAAGCTTCAGGAAAAGGAGTCAGACCTTTACAATGAAAGACGCGAAGCTGTGTTATGTGAGTGCCAGCCTTTAGGTCCTGCAGTTCACATGCTGAAGAGCAGTTGAAATGTGATGTCAGGGCTGGGCTGATGCCAGGGCTGACAGGTTAAACTCTAAGACACAGCATGTCCTGGCTTTGTAGCTGTGTACCAATCCAGAGTGTCTTTATTAAGACATTTCTGATGGCATATTGATCAGGTTGCCAATTTTCTTGTCCCAGATAGAAAATTGGAAGAAATGTTCCAAAAGCATGAACCCTTTTGCTGACCAAGACACAAATTCTCAGTTTACGTCTGAAGTCATTAAATATCTGAGGCTGGGCACATTGGACCCACAGGTCTTGTTCTGGATCAATGTGAATCTCCAATCTTGAGATTGAAGGTCTAAGACCTCCATGCAACTCCTTCACATGGAAGTCTAGGGTCCCCAGTTCACCCATTTCCTGGGATTGTGGTTGAAATCTTGACCCAACTCGCTTAAGATTATTAGTTAATATTGATGGATGCTTGTGTCCAACAGGCTTGTTTTTCCATGCTGTGGCATGAGATTCTTGTTACTCTTCGATTGGAGTTGTTGGAGCTTCTATTCGAAATCTAAGGGCAACAAGGCACAGGCTCGGTGCCGCACAGGCTTTCGCAAACATTTCTCTGCCTCCTGCATGGCAGAGGATGTCTCTAGGTATACTCTTACTCTTTTATATTTTACCAGATGGAAGGAAATCATAAGATGATCATTCCCACTTCTATTCCATCTATATGATATGCTGAGAGCTTCCCCCACTTTTTCTTGTTTCAAAGTTTATTTGAAGCTAAGGATGGGAAAATGGGATATACATTATATGTATATATGATATATATATGATTATATGATATGTGTATATATGATGATACATGTATATATGATTATATGATATATGAGCCCAGACTGGGATACTGAACTGCAAAAGTTCTTAGGCAGAGAGATAGGTAAGGAAATATGTTAGAACACTGATAAAAAAAAGATATATCTTTCTCTGTTGTTTTTCTTCTCCAAGTAAAATTCTAACAGATACTCATTTTCAGTTTGGATATATGCCGTGAAATGTTTGACATACGGTTAACTTCATGCTGTTAATTATTTGAGGCTTTCTGGAAGTCTTATGTGGGATTTGGTGCAGAGCTGTGTGGCTCAGGGGATCCCATGCAGGAGGGATGGTATCTTTTCCTCTCACTTCTTTGTTGTGATGGTTGCTCACAGGCTGGGTCATCTCATCAGCTGGGACGTCAGTGTCTGCTTGGAAAATTCATTCCCATTCATAATTTAGCCATGTGCAGTAGGCACAGGATGTGCATGTTTTGGAAGAGCGATTGCATCAGGGAGAAAGGTCAGCAGAAGGGGCAGTGCTGAGCGGATCCGCAGGTGGTTTAACTCACTGCTTGTGAGAACCAGTGTGCAGCAGCTATTTGCCTTTCCCATGAACAGGAGATGCTTTTCTCAGCACTCAAGCCTTGCTCCTTCTGATACTGCAATGTTGAATCCACCAGCACAATCCAGTGCTTTTGGAGAGCCTTATTTTACAAACCAGGCTCAGCTTTGAGCAAGCCAGAACGTTTTTGGTCTGTACACAAAAGCAGGAGCTCAGGCTAAGCAGCCATTTAGGCACAGCCAGTGGGAGCAGTGAAGCTTAAACCTTCAAGCTCTGCTTTGTTCCACGTGAAGTCAGTGAACGTTAGATTCTCCTGCTTGCTGGGGAGGCAGGAAAGACAGGAATTTCAAAACTTCATTCCTTCAATTCGCCTTTCCCTCAAAAATGCTGCTCTTCCATCAACTTCTTCTTTGGTCTCCAGCCTAAGCCAAGCTTTCATAACTCCTTTTTCCCCCACCCTCTGGTTTGAATTACAGCAGTGTCTATCACTTTTAGCTGACATTGTGAACAAACTCTTATAAGGCAGGGAACATCTTGCTTTCTAAATCACTTAAGTAGTAATCAAATTTAGCAGGAAGGTTTAGAGCCAGCAAGTTCGGAGGGTGTGTTTATTTTACCAGCATTTCTTGCACTCAGAAGCGACCATCCTGCTGGCTATCGGTATGAAGAAGTCCTCATGGGAAACCCAGTGAATTTTGCTTCACTACCCAATTTCCACTGTTACAGTAACCCAGTGCTTTGGAGGGTGCTAATGTCACAGCTTTTGCTGCCGGAGATGGGCTAATGCTGAAAGCTCCCCAGGGAGAAATGAGCTTTCGTCCAAGTGGAGGCCAGACAGCCAGTTACTTTCCCTCAATAAGAGCAACAACCGCTTGATGCTGCATCATAGTTGAAACTAATAATGAGTTAAATAATAACAACAGCAGCTGGTGGAAAGTGAAAGAATACCAGGAAATAGCTCCTCAGACATCCTATAGTTAGCTTGTGGACTTCATTGCCATAGGAGATCAGTGTGATGATTGCTCTTGTACAAACGCCATGGCCCTTACTCAAGAAATACTGCTGCTTATCTCCATCAGAAATCTCCATGGGAGGTTTCTGGAAGAGCTTGTTTTAGCGGTAAGGTGGGACATGAATAGCTCCATGCTTTGCTGTGCAGGCAAGGTGACTGCTCATCACAGCTAGGAAACTCTCCAGGGCTTCCTGGGAAGCCCAGCTAGCCTAAAATAGGTAACCTTGGGAATAGTTGTTCTTGGAATCATCATGCTTAATCTACCATACTTCCTCATTTCCCTTAAGCTCCCTCTAGTCCCTCAAATTAGTGGTCAAGTGAATAGAGGAGGCTTTCTGTATGCAACAGCTGTCAGGTTTCCATTGTAAAATCACTTGTCAGCTCTACCTGCTTCCAATCTGGTTGTGAAGAAGAATTATTTTCCCACCTTATTTTGAATCTTAATTGGTGCCTCTGAAGTAAATACTGTAGTGCCCTGGAAAAGCAGTCCATGAGCTCACAAGCAGTGTGAGAGTCAGCTGCCTGTCCCCTCAGGAGACTGAGATTTCCATATCTGCATTAACAGATCCTGCTTCAGGCAGCTGTAGATGTAAGACTGCATGAAGATCTGAGCAAATTTATTCAGTTATTCTGTGTATCTGGACACCAGCAAGGTTTTCTCCAGGGTCTGCACATTAATTTTGACATTAAATTTATTTTATAGGTTTATAAGTTTATGCTTCTAACAAACTTGGCTTATACTTTATCCACTGATGCCCATAATATGCTTTATTTTATGACCAATTGGACAAGCTGGGGGTTTCTAGTTGTTTTATTTCCAGAATACAGGCTGGAAATTACATGAGGTAAAACATACATGAACCTCTTATCATTGTAATCAGATATCTATCACAGTGTTACATAGGAAGGGCTGTCTGCACAACAACTGGGAAAAGGTGTGAGTCATCGTTTCTTACTCCATGCACATAAGTGGAACATCACACCACAGCTTGTAAGATGTGATTACATGTGAAAGAGAAGATTTGAATGATCAAGGGTTATCGCTGAGATTTTGCAATAGAAATGACCTGTGTTTCACTTCTAATTTTCTAAGGGTTTTGCAAGGGTTTCTTTGGAGCTAACAAAAAGCAACGTGGAATGCTTCCTGTAACATCCAGAGCCCTTTGCTGTACGGAGGCATTGACATGCTGGTTTGGACACATAAAGGGCAAAGGGCTTGCCAAACAGTTGTGTCCTGACACTTCACTATTGGCTGAAAATTGACATCCACACATTACTTCATATCAGCTCAGCTGTGTCTTGTACTCATTATATTGGCTCAGGAGATGCTTTTTTGCAGCCACGAATACGTACGTAACTTGTGTGTGCCATTCAAGCTGTCTTGCTGGAGATCTGCCATCAGGCAGGGAAGTCATGTGCGACTGATGGCTAGGACAAATGAGTCTGAGAAAGCAATAAGAACTCTACAGAGCAGCCCAGGAACGATGGGGATCTGCTGCAAACCCTATCTTTTCAAGCATTTGGTGCTATCTATCACAGAAAGCTCAGCCCCAGTGAAAACAACTGCTTCACTAAGTAAATATAACTATTCTTTTGTATTTTTCCTGTGTTCTGAAAGCAAAATCCATTCAAGACAATGTCAGATTCAGCAGAAAACCTGTTGCCTCTGTTCACTGGGCTGTTTCCTTCTGACTGGACAAACTTCCATCCAAATGAATCTCATTTTCAAGATCTGAACAGCCAAGCTGCAGCCAGTGTGTGTGTCATGAGAACATGAGCACGAAGAGGCACTTAGAAGAAGCCAGGGCTGCACAATATCTTGATAGCTAACTTGATTAGAACAAATAATACTGACAACCCAGAACAAAATGTGAAGTTTTATAAGCTTTTGGGTGAAAGCAAACATTGCCTTTTCCCATGAAATCCTTTGCTCCCTGACTGAGTTTTGCTCATATCCCAGATGTTCACATCGCTTCCTCTTTTCAAGACTTGAATAGTCATGTTTACCAAATATTGGGTTTATAGTTATGATTAAGTTTTTGTTCTTCTTGTCCAGGACAAATAAAGAGCAACACAGGAGAAGTCTAGCTAAAGTCACATAGGCCCTTTGCATCAAGGAGAGATGAAACACCCAAGTCTTGGAAGGCGGACGCAGGGACTGTAAGAATGAAGACCCTAGGCTCACTGTAGGAGAGGGTCTGGTTCGAGACCATCTTAAAAACCTAAACATAACACAAGTCCATGGGACCTGACGAAATCCATCTGCGGGTCCTGAAGGAGCTGGCGAATGAAGTTGCTAAGCCACTGGCCATCATATTTGAAAAATCATGGCAGTCAGGTGAAGTTCCCGATGACTGGAAAAAGGGAAATACAATCCCCATTTTCAAGAAGGGGAAAATGGATGACCCGGGGAATTACAGACCAGTCAGTCTCACCTCTGTGCCTGGCAAACTCTTGGAGCAGATTCTCCTGGAAGGCATGCTAAGGCACATGAAGAACAAGGAGGTGCTTGGTCACAGCCAGCATGGCTTCACTAAGGGGAAATCCTGCCTGACCAATTTGGTGGCCTTCTATGATGGGGCTACGAAACTGATGGACAGGGGCAGAGCAGTTGATGTCATCTACCTGGATTTGTGCAAAGCGTTTGACACTGTCCCACATGACATCCTTGTCTCTAAATTGGAGAGACATCAATTTGATGGGTGGACCACTCGGTGGATAAAGAACTGGCTGGATGGCCGCACATATAGAGTTGTGGTCGATGGCTCGATGTTCGGCTGGAGACCGGTAACGAGTGGTGTTCCTCAGGGATTGGTGTTGGGACCGGTCTTGTTCAACATCTTTGTCGGTGACATGGACAGTGGGATTGAGGGCACCCCCAGCAAGTTTGCCGATGACACCAAGCTGTGTGGTTCAGTTGATCCGCCGGAGGGAAGGGATGCCATCCAGAGGGACCTCGACACGCTTGTGAGGTGGGCTGATGCCAACCTGATGAAGTTTAACCATGCCAAATGCAAGGTCCTACACCTGGGTCGGAGCAATCCCAGGCACAGCTGCAGGTTGGGCAGAGAAGAGATTCAGAGCAGCCCTGCAGAGAAGGACTTGGGGGTGTTGGTCAATGAGAAAATGAACATGAGCCGGCTGCAGTGTGCGCTCGCAGCCCAGAAAGCAACCGTATCCTGGGCTGCATCAAGAGGAGTGTGACCAGCAGGTCGAAGGAGGTGATCCTGCCCCTCTGCTCTGCCCTCGGGAGACCTCACTTGGAGCATTGTGTGCAGTTCTGGTGTCCTCAACATAGAAAGGACATGGAACTGTTGGAACAAGTCCAGAGGAGGCCACGAGGATGATCAGGGGAGTGGAGCACCTCCTGTATGGAGAGAGGCTGAGAAAGTTGGGGCTGTTCATCCTGGAGAAGAGAAGGCTGCGTGGAGACCTCAGAGCAGCCTTCCAGTATCTGAAGGGGGCCTACAAGGATGCTGGGGATGGACTCTTCATCAGGGACTGTAGTGACAGGACAAGGGGTAACAGGTTCAAACTGAAACAGGGGAAGTTTAGATTGGATATAAGGAAGAAATTCTTTACTGTGAGGGTGGTGAGGCACTGGAATGGGTTGCCCAGGGAGGCTGTGAATGCTCCATCCTTGGCAGTGTTCAAGGCCAGGTTGGATGAGGCCTTGGGTGACATGGTTTAGTGTGGGGTGTCCCTGCCCATAGCAGGGAGGTTGGAACTGGATGATCTTAAGTTTCTTTCCAACCCTAACTATTCTATGATTCTAAAGAAGTGGTGAATGCTCCATCCCTGGCAGTGTTCAAGGCCAGGTTGAACAGAATGTTGGGTGACATGGTCTATCATAAGGTGTCCCTGCCCATGGCAGGGGGTTGGAACTGGATGATCTTAAGGTCCTTTCCAACCCAAACCATTCTGTGATTCTATTATTCTACGTATTCTAAGAAGTTAAACCTAAGCTGCTGTTTCCTAGGTGAAGTAACTGCCTCCAGCCATCATGAGCTATGGAACACCTGACATCCTTACAGCTTTGATTCAAACTCCACTGGACTCTTCAGCTTTTCTCTGACTCTTGCTGGTCCTGGGCTGGTGTATTTATACACATGAAGAGCTGTCTTGAATATTTTTTTGAGTCTTGGGCTTTGCTGCCACTTTACATATTGAACATGACTGAGGTTTCAGTAATTGTTCCAATGGTGAAAAGCAGAAGAAATTTAGCTCACCCGAACAATCGCTCTTGTCTGATGATCTGGGTTTGATTATGGCTCTTTGTAGATGTCTGAAAATCGGTTCATATCCTTCGCTTCAGAAGCAAAGCCTATAAAATGCATTTAGTGTCCCACTGAGTATTGCTCACATTTAATTCTGTGTTTATTTTTGGTCACAAACTCAGTGGGAAACTGCGTAAACAAAGCTGCTATAAGCATATACACGCGCACACAAGGAGGTTGCCAAGCAAACAGTGCCAATCTGGGTAAGTCTAATGTAAACACCGAGTCTAGACAAAATGAGCTAGAGACAGAAGCCAGCTCTGATGTCAAAGGAGATCAAATGTTGATAAAATTGCTAGAACCAGGGAGCCAAAGGGGTTTTGTGTTAAACTTGGATAGTGGTTAACAGTGATGTTTTTACTCAGCTTGAGTTAATGGAGTTTTTTGCCTAATATATTACTTTAGACTTTGTAACTCTGTGTCCAGCATCTGAGTTAACAGGTCTGAAAAGCCTTTGCTTTCATTATTCCTTAGATGCCTTTCTGGACTGCAGGGTATGATGCCCATGTTCCAGGTCTGAATGAAGTCTGAGTGTGCTATACCCTCACACGTCCCCCTTTGATGCCTCCACAGTGCTGCCTGGTGTGGTCAGGTGTATGGGCCCAGTGATAGACCAACTCACCTGGTCTTCAAATCCCCTTTCCATGTCTGTTACTTCCTCTGAATATACTGGGTCCATGTACTGCAGCAGCTCTGCACAAATAGGTGCCATCACCTTCTGTTCTACAAATACTCTTGAGTGTATAATGTGGAGTTGACCATGGCAACCCAAATGAGGTGTTGGCTCCCAAGAAAGGCTGCAGGGTAAGGAATAGTTGAACCCTAGCAGCATTTACCACCTGGAAATATGCTCCCAGCAGAACTGCAGTGGTGAAATAAAACACAAACTTCGTCTCATCTGTGCCACGCTTAGTTTTGCCATTAAAGCAACAGTATGGCTTCTTGAGGCTTTATTAACGCCGCATATCATGCAAAGTAGCTGCTGCCCCTGCCCAGAGCATCCAAGAATGCTTAACCATCCCCTGTCTGTTCTTACATTTTGCATGCCTTATCTGAGATCTGTATCCACATCCTACTTGCCCATTGTGTTGATCAGTCTGGTTGCAGGAGTGCTTGGTGAGATCCTAATTTGTCTTGCCCAACATCTGTGCGCACTCTGTTCTAGAAGGGAAACTCTCAGCCTGATTTCTGGAATACAGCAACAAAATTCCCCCAAACCAAAGTAACTTTTAGAGAAGAAAACAAACTACCAAAAAAGTTATTCATGGGAAATGATTTCGAGTGCAGAACAATATGTCATTTACTAAACAGGTTAGGGTCAGTGGCATAGTAAACAGCATGAAAGAGAAAATCTGCTGTGTGGTTTCTGTGGTAGGAGAGAGCTCCCACAATCTCTGTCCTTGGCTGCCGCTGTTCCCAAAGCATTGTCCTGCTTCAGTCAACTTCCGGGACTAGTTGCAAGCCTCTCCCGAAACATGATCTTACTTGCTTCCAATTAGGCAGACGTTTAACCTGTTGGATGCTTCCCCTTTGGTTTCTTAACCATGAACTATCTATAACAGGGAGTTGGAACTAGATGATCTTTAAGGTTCCTTCCAACCCAAACCATTTTGTGATTCTATGAAGCATGGCATGAATGATCCTGGAGATCTACCCTGAGGAGCCAACAGGGATGTCACAGTCTTTACATTGCCAGTACAAGGGCCACCACCAGCTCTGGCGCTTTGATGCCAGTGTCCCTCCTGGGCATGAGACGTGTGAATGTGAGCTGTGCCTACAGTGGCTGTTCCCCCCCGTCCTGCTTTCCCAGCCCTCAGTAGGGAAAGCTCTAGGGAAGATGCTCTTTCATATTTCCTCCAGCTGCCCCAGAAGGCACAGAAAAGCTCTGAAATGAGGGAAGTCATATAATCTATGTTTGGATTTTGCTTAAAAGCATATTAACCCCCCTCCCTTTTTTCTTTCGGTGGGATTTCCTTTGTTTTACTGAGCAGCTGCAGGCTGTAAGGTCCCAGAATTGTAATTTTGGCCTGCAAAAGCACCATATACTGTCACAGTGTGTATTACATATCCAATAAAGCCTGACTATTGTGTCCTCTGGGCACGCTTTAAAATAATTGCTTGTAAAAGCACATACTCATCTCAGCTGCACTCGTCGGAGGGCCCAGCGATAGAAAAGGCTCCCCAGATGACAAATTCTCCTTATCCTCCTTCCTTGCACTCACCCTTCTTTGCCCCGAGTCCTCCAAATAAGCTTCCCAAGGGAATCGCTCAATGATTTCCTCTACTCTTTCAGCTTCACTCAGGAGAATGAAGGTGGCCCAACACATAGCAGAGGAAGTGCCTCAAGGGCAAGCTGGTGGGAGAGGAGAGGGAGTGGATTGTCCTATCTATCCTGTAGATGATGGAAGGATGTCTTTTCCAGCTCTTTCTCCACAGATAGCCCCTTCTCCATACACAGAGGAGAAGTAGGGCCAGGCCATTGTGATGTCTGTTAACTTGCCTATAAAGATAATCTGCCACCATGATGGCTATGGCTGCCATCACTCTCTGCCTTTGTGCATTGGGTACTGTTCAAACATCAAAACTCCTGCATAACACCAAAACCCCACAATTTCTCCAATTAACATTGCCTACAAATCCCAGGCACTTCTCCTTTCCTCCTTTACTTCTTAAATCCTCTGTGTGAGCAAGGAGCCCATAGCCCTTTCTTGGCTGTTTCACCGTCTCAGAGTGACTGTTAGAAATTAGTGATGAGTGAACATCCAGTGCTTTGCAGTTTGGGGTCACTTCACTTTAAATAAGCACCCAAACGTTCACAGTTGAGCTAGCCAAAGCTCATTTGTCTTGAAATTTTCTCACACGATTTTAGGCATAATTTCTTCTGGCCACAGCTGGGAGTATCAAGAGAACAGTCCTCTTTGCTGTGTTCCGGCATGTTTGGCTCTAGCGCTAGCGAGAACTGGAAGTTAGAAGAAAAAGATCTGTTTGCCTGCCTATCTATCTATCTATCTATCTACTTACCTACCTACCTACCTACCTATATATCTAATGTGCTTTATATAATGCATGTGTGTAAAAACTTTAAACCCTCAGAACCCTAATGAACCAACTCAGAATTGGTTTCAATTGGACATAGGTTTTGGAAATGGTCCTTAATTTCTAACCTAACCTGCACATACCTATTACAAATCAGTATGTCAGTCCATTTTGAAGAAAAGAACTCATGAGATCTGACTGAGTCATTTTGTGTGTTTGTAAGGATATCCATTTACGGAAAGTAACAGGCAGAACTTTATCTGCTGGCAGCTCGTTGTGAGAATTCCAGGTAGGGGCTTGCAATATTTACACAAGGTGTTTCATTGTGAACTTTCTGAATGTGAAAGTATTAAAACTCAAGAAATACACGTAGCGAGCTGCAAAAACCTAATTCTCTTCCTTTCATTTTTGTACTTGCAAGCAACCTTTGCCAGTCCTCTTTCTATTCCAGAGCACAATAACACCCATAAAAGACCAGAGAGTGTCTGCTCTGTGCAACAGTTCTGCTTGTTTATAACAGGAGGGGGGTAAAAAAAAGGTTGAATTTGTTACAGCTGGTGGGGGAAATCTGGTTTTGTCCATTTTACCTGATTGTTGCTGAAACCATATGTACAATGTAAGTGTAAAGACGCATGCCTATAAAGAATTTCTGCTGTAGAGCTTTCTGCAGGGTTTTCCTGAAGTCTGACCTTCAGCAATCATGGTTTTGCCTTGTTTTACAGAGATCTAATTGTTCCTAATTTCCTGTCGATAAATGGTACAAGGTGTGGAGTTGCACTTCTAATGTTAAATTTCAATCATTTGTCTGACTTAATAGACAAGAATAGCTCTTTCAAATCTAAGTGCTTTCAGTTCGTGTAGGACATATTTATATTGAAAAACTATTTAGAGTGGGTAAAGCCATTATTCAGCATGTAGGAATATATTTCCTCCCTACGATGGTCAAACTAGGGGGGAGCTGTGGGCACTGGGCTTGGATCTTCTGGTCTCAAGAAATTGACTCAATAGGGCGATTTTATTTCTTCTTCCAGTGAAAATCAAGACAGGTTTCCGCTTGCTACAAGTAGGTCACGATCAGCTTGCAGATGTCCTACCTTTGGTATTATCCTGGTGCCATAAGGATAATGCTTTCTCTTAGAAATGTTGGTCTTTTAGCATCTTTCTCCTCTTGTGCATGATTTCTAGTAAAGACAAGTGTTTTTAATGGCTGGATTTTTGTGTAAATCATAAATGTGTCTTGCAGTAATCCTTTTGCAACCAGTTGCTCTTGTTGTCACTAATAAGGGCTTCCTTAGGCTGGGGTAGGCTGTAAAGAAATCAGTGCATGAATTTTAGGGATTAATTCTTCAGGGATTAGTTCTTCTACATTCTTCTCCCCTTGCCCATAGAGGCAGGTGGGGAAGCTCCCTGCATCACTGCCATGCCTGTGGCACATAGTACCAGCAATGTGGGGTACCCTGAGTCACAGTGGCAGTAGCCAAGAACACATCTAGCTCTAGGAAAGGAGTGCTGAAACCTCCATCAGAGCCCCCATCTGAATGTCTTCATCTAAAATACATGGTAATATTTCTGCTGGACTTAATCTTGCTAGGTGTGATGCAGAGAGTAGTGTTTCTACCAGTTAATACTTCAAAGGGACAATAAAGTCCCAGGGAAAATTGCTTTTGACCCATGACGATGCAATTAAGGATTTGCAAAACTGTTCTAACAGGATGCAGGAGAGCATATAAGAGAACTGTTAATGGTAGCTGATAAGCTGCTTCAGGTAAACCTATTTGTGTATAGACGGTAATCGCTTGACTTCTGTAGACATGAGTAATGTTACAGTAAAATGCAATTTACTGAAATCTTTTAGTCAGCAGTCATTAATCCTGTAAGACTTTCATAGACGAACTTGTGCCTCTGCTGCTAAACACTGTTTAGGAGCAGATTTAAAAAACCATAATGACTCACCACATAATTTTCCCAGCCAGTATGGATCCTGAATCAGAGTAATTATTCTAATTACAGCATCCTTGTGTTTGATATATTTCTTTCAGTTTTACACACTATTTTGAAACCTCGTGACAGGATACTAGATGTTGTCTGAGCCTTTTCTACCTTTCTGAAGCACTCAATTGCACCAAAAAGTTCATTCATTTCTCAATACAAGGTGTTATTGCTCTATTTGTTGTGTATACCACTTTCTGAGCACTGAGTCAATGAAAACTGTCTTTTCCTTTGAAAAGATGTGTATCAGAACTTTTCCTTAATATAGAGTGTGTTTTACTATAATTCAACTCATAGTTAATCCCCTCCTGCACAGATAACATTTTATACTCAAATTTTGCTCTTTGAGCTTTTCAGCCTTTCAGTTCCAGCACTGGGTCCGTATCAGGTTTCCTCTTTTAAATGGCTCCCCTGTCTGTTTTGTATAACTTCCAATGCTTTGCAGGGTATCTTTGTTTCAAAATCTGTTGGTCTGCTCTGCTGGGACTACATATGTCTCTGTTGTGTTTAACTATCCCCTGCAACCTGTTAATAAAGCATAATGGGTTTGCAGAGATAAAAACCTCACCAACAAAATAATACTTCTTTCATTACAAAACGGACCCTGAAAAAAAAGAGTAGAGGCATGAAATGAAAACTATTTCAAGAGAAGCAATATCTAGGTCACAGCTTTTCTCAATTTTTGTAATTTAATGCAGCCTGGAATAATTGCTGCATGCGTTCTTTTGAAATCAAGTCCTGTAATGTTCTTATTGCACAATCTCTGTTTTCAAATGCTCCTGGTAATGTACATTGTTCGGTTTTCCGAATAACTACGTTGTAAAAATGCTAAAGAAGTAAGTTGAATCAGAGTTTATCCAAATATTGAAGAGAAAAGTAGCCGTCCACATCAGCCTGTTAGCTGTTGGGTTCTTCGTGGGAAATTAACTCCACTTCTGAAGGTCTCACTGCCAAAACCCACCAAAGTCTGGAGAAAAATATACTCTAGTGAAGGAGATGGGGGAAGTGAAGGACTTATAGCTCAAATCTAAGGTAATCTCAGGGAAATCTGAGGAAATCAAGTAGTGCGTCAATGATGCGTAGGCTTTTTGCACCATGTATGCAACTCCCTTTGGAGAAAACAGTGGGATCATGCATGATTGCTTCTTCAGGATTGTCCCTTTTTCCTCTTCGTGTGCTGCAGTGACATTTTAAGAGCATTCTAAAGCAATTTAAAAGCATCTGATAGAGGTAAAAAGGTTAAAGGCTTTGTGTACAGTCGCTAGGAATTAACTGGCAGTCCCAGATTTACATTACAAAAAACGGCTGGAAAACCAGTTTACTGAGATTTGCGTTGCCGGTCAGTTTAGGAGTGCAGCGGGAAGGTTCTGAACAAGGAATAGCAGAAAAGCAATTGCACCCTCACTTGTCAGCAAATGAAACGTGGGCACATAACGCCTTTAGTTTGACACAAGTGTTTTCCCTTTAGCGTCACGTTTTTCTGCACACCACTTCATATGCCCGCAGGTCAGGGGAAAGATACGGAAGATAAGTACTGAAGAAAAGTATCTACTTATCTGCTCAAAGGGAAAATACTGGCAGGTTTTCAGATTAAGCATAAGTGTTTGAAAAGCTCGTTTATTAAACTGAAAGATTATTTTCCACTCAGTGGCAAAAAAAAAATGAAGCACTTGAAGAATCTTAACATATTTCATGAATCCTTCATGAAAAATAGTAGGCTGTAAGAATGAAGCGTAGCTCACAAGTTAGAGCTATGCATTCTTGGTATGTCTTTGCACACATGCCCTTTGAAATTAATAGACTTAACCTCTCTCCAGGTTTGTTGTGTCTGAAGAGAATCAGTTTTCAAATAGGAAAAGGAGGAAAGCTTAAATTGCTTTAGTGAATACTTATCCCCTCTCTCAAACACTGCATTCTACCACCGTCTCTTCACATACAGTCAAAAAGCATGCTATGTTTTAGGTGGAATTTGTTACTTTAGATCTGGACCATTTCAGTGACTGAACAAAGAGGAGTTCGACAAGTCAGGAACACCCATCCCCCTATTACTTATTGCTAGATTTCTTGTCCTACCATTGGAAACCAAACAATTTTTGCTATGGATCATTTCCATCTGCCCAACTAAATTGCAATGACATTTTTAACTGCAGAAAGTCTTAGGCTCCCCCTCACTCCCAATTTCTATCTTTGATTTAGTACAGAGATCTGACTGGCCCTGCAAAAGAAAGTTTAAATTAGAAAACCTTTAACTGAGGTGTTTCCTATCAATACAAATAGGTGTCTTTCTTACTTACTACTCTTGCAGGAATAAAGGTTAACCAGTTGAGTTTAGTAATTACTGATATTCTCCAAGCTAGTTTAAGTGGTGTTGCTAAGCTTTTAATGGCACTGCATAGATGGAGAAGATTTTTAAATACTTTAACCCTGTTGAAATTTAATTATAGAGCCTGTTTTGGGTTTTTTTGAGAAGTCAGCCCTGTGTTCATATTAACAAAATTGCCTGGATTGCCTTTAAGAATGTTTCTAAGGTGTTAAGTCTTAGGTTTTATTCCTTATGATGATGATGGTAATTGGATTGCACTGCTGGCTTTTTTGGTTAGTTTAGTGGGATTTTTCTCTATTCATATGATTACTCATAATGACCACAAATAGCCGTATTTCCATCTGAATAGGTAGAAGCACCCTGACTAATGCAGGAGTGCTTATAGAGCAAAAGCTGAGCTCTCCTTGTGTGTCTGATAGCAGTGTTGAATAACCAGCATTCGCCGTGGGTTAAAGCTCTCATCACTTTGTACTTAGCACAGCTACACACTGTTGCCGGTGTCTGCTTGCTTTAGCTGTGGTGGTGTCACAGAAGATGCACAATATACACTGCTCTTGGCCCCAGAAGTCTCTTCATCAGGTAGAAATAACACCAATCAGATTACTTCGTTATTGAATTTTACCTATTTTTTTCTTGTCTGGAATAACCTAAGAACATCATCAGCCCTCTTAATTCTTCACAAATAATTGATCATCTGTAATTTTTTCTTGTCAATATTCAAATACCAGTTCTTTCTAGTTATTAGCCATTAGCTTTACAGGAGAGCATTATACAACTTCATTCCATGATCAAAGGACTCACCATTCTGTGCCAAGTTTCCAACATGAATACTTGCGTACTAAATTTTCTTTCCATTAATTTGTTACTTCTGTAATTGTTCTTGTCAGTAACTGTGTTCATTACTGGAAAGAGAAACTTAAAAAGAACGTAAGCCCAGTTACAGTGCATTCAATAAGGCATTAAAATGAGTATTCCTGGGAACCCTTTTTGTAGTATTTTCCCAGCAGCACATCTTCCAATGGATAGCTCTACAGAAAGCTCAGGGAGAAAAGGAACCTAGGTCATTTTCCATGGAAATCCTTGTTCATTTAGCCCCGAGACTGTAAGACTGGACACTGTTTGGCAAGACATAATTCAACAACAGCATCTTCCCTGCCTGGGAATATAACTCAGTTGCTTGGTTTATCTGAGAAACCTTGTCTGAGTTTTGAAGCATGGAAATAAGCAGCTGGTTGAGGGGAGGATTGGAAGCAATTTTGTTTGAAAATGTGGCCCTTTTCAAACAGCAAAGCTCAGCTATCTGTATTCTTTTGGAAATCTGAGATGATTGCTTATTTGAGAGAGCTTAAATAGATCTATTCTTGGTGCTAAGCCCGGTATTTTCATGTCCATCCATCTGATAAAAGAAACTCGAGGCAAACTGAAAAGAAGGACTCTTTCCTCTGTTTGCAGAGGAAAATGAAGGAAGTCAAAGAAAGCTCAGATTTTTATTGGAGGGATCACATCTTTGCTACAAGACCCTGGTATTCCTTCACATTCCTGAGACATCAGTCCATTCCTCTTCTCTCATCATCACATGATATCTATGTGGCAGATCAGTATCTGTTCTGATGGGATATGCAATGTATCTTCATTTCATGCTAAAACAAGGACACTAAAATTGAGAAATCATCACTACTTGGGCCTCCCCAAACCAATTAAATAGAATCTTAAAAGTGTTTTAGGAAGCCCTGATTCCAGCTCATGTTTCCTTGGTTTAGACCCATTTGGAGTGATAGGTATTGAACGGCTGCAGGAGTAGAATAAAGTAAAATGACACCTGAAACATCTCAGAGGCTCCATTCTACTTTGATGTCATGAATTTAAGCAATGTTGCTACAGATTCATGCATTAAATCAGTTTAGCAATCTGAGACCAATATGCCTTCTGTCACCTGTATAATCACACACACAAGGTATAGTTGCACACAAAGAAGAGCAAGAGTTAGTGGTTTATTATATTTTATTCCTACCAAAGCTCAGACTTTGTTCTTTTTTGCCATATTCTATGTTACTTGCTCAGTCATCATGGAGAGATGCTGCTATGTCCTCATATCATTTTCTGTGGTTTGGAAAAGGTCATAAGCTTTCTTCCAGCAAAATTTGGATTGATCAGGCAGAAAACTTTCTCCAGCACACAATCTGCCCTTTGAACTGAAAACAACATGTTTCATCTGACCCACCATATGCTGATGGCAAAATCTGAGTTGGTCATCTTTAGAGTGAATAGAAACAGGCACCTAAGGGACCTCAACCACTTCCCCATTGCAGTAGTCATCACACCTTAAATACTCCTTTTCCTCTCCACTGATTTATGAGGGATCTCATGAATGTGCAAGTCTTCCTCATGTATGGTTAAAGTGCAGGGAGGTGAATCCATTGACAAAGATCTGGCTCATTCTGGCATCACATCTGCCAGTTTTACCTGTGCTTTGTCCACTTATTTAACTTTGTGGCTACTAATGGGTTAAATGGAAAGCCACACACTGCTAAAGGTGCAGGTCAGTGCTCTGAGATTTGGAAGGATTTTGCTTCCTTATTGTTTTATTCTGTAGAAATAACATCATTGTTTGCTGGGAAGAAAAAGAAACCCCACACAACAAAATAAAACATCTGTTTTACTCTTCACATCAATGACTACATTCATCAAACTCTGCTAAAGCTACTGAAGCGGAAGACCATCAAAATATGAGAACCACTGTAACGTCTGTGGGGAATTCACAACTGCTGTACCTGGGAAGAACATGAGTCACAGAGTATCTGGCAAGTGCAGGGACAGTGGGGAATACATCTTGCAAGAGGAAGCAAAGCGATGTCAAAGAGAGCAGATGGATCGCATTGTGTTTTGCAGACTGGAAGACGTTCTGTTGTCTCCTGGAGTCAAGCAGTTGCTTTAAAGCATGTTTCATAGCACACTTACTGCTGATGTAGTGGTCGCTGTGCTGAAAGTAGCTGAGCCCTTCCCAGCACTTCCAGCAGCCAAGTCTGAGCATCCTGATGGCATCATCCTTGGAGACAGTGTGTCTGACAGGAAATGACAAGGTTAAGGTGCTTGATAAGTGACTTCAAGTGCACAAGAAAGTGTTAGATGAACAATAGCAATGAGGGGGCAATTAGGGGACATAGATCCTATGGAGGTCTAGAAGATCCATCCATTTTTCTTAATGAGAGACTTAATTGCAACACATGGGTTAGAGGGAACAGAGGCTGTACTTGGGCAGGATCCTTTGCTCCTTTGCAATGCAGATGCCAACAGCTCTGTGTGAAGTAGCAAAGCAGTCTGCATGTGCTTTAGTTAAAACTTGGATGCATTGAGCCAATAACCCTTTGCCATTGACCCCAATGAAGGCAGATGGGCTGAGGTCTTCCCCAGCACGGTGTTGCTGAGAGCACCAGGTCATCACTCAGCTGTTTCTCACAAAGGTGTTTAGAAGATGGACATGACCTGCCAGAAAAATTTCTCCTTGTCTCCTTGCTTAGGAGTGGAATGTCATGGCCCCAAAATCAAGTGGAAAGATTACAACCAGGCTTTCACTTTGCAATGTGTTCTGTTTACAGAGACTGAACTATGCGACCAAATCACAACTCCTTATTAGAGGGGAAAGGCTGAGACAGTGAAATGCCATGTACTGTGTGGATGAGCTGCAAACACTCTGCTAGGCCTCACCTAATTGGCACAGGACCCAGTAACATGGGTATCCAACCAGTCCTTTCACACATAAAAGCTTGTAATTGTGTATTTCTACTCACTCATAATTCGGCTGAAGAACAAGCACAGATGTGAGGGTAAAAGGTTGTGTGAGATTCAGGATGTTGCCAGCAACTTGTAAATAGCCTCCCTGGGCTGCTGAAATGTTATTTTAATAATAATAGTAGCAATATTAATTTATGGTAAATTGAAAAGGAGAATTAAAGCAAAGGGAAGCTGTGCCAGGAAGGCACAAGAAATCAGAGGAGCCTCTTCTTCTTCCCAGAATTGGAAAGCCACCCTGGGAGAGGTGAGGGCTGTGCACCCTGTCCTCTCCATTTGCATAGCCTGTGGCCAAAGCAGGGGTTGTACCAGCCACCTGTAGTCAGCCGTGGGTACCCAGAGCACCCTGCACCACCAGCATCACCCACTAGTCTCTGCTGCAGCCACTGCTGGCTGGTCCAGCCGGCTGGCATGGGAGCTGCTTGTCAGGTGCTCCATTGGACCCCCCCAGAATGGTACTGGGAGAAGTGCCAAGCTTGCCCTCAGGGAGACTTTCCTTGAGCAGCTGAGCTTGCTCTTCTCACACACCACACATTGCATGGGCATTTGAGCAACTACCCAACCATAAAATAAGCATAAATGTTTTCTCAGGGAGAAGATGAGGAATGTGTTTTCAATCTGCTCCAAGATCTCTCTGAAATCAAGACTCCATGTCCATGGACAATGATTGTATTAGCACACCAGGAAGTTAAAGCAAAAAAGGGTGCTAAAAAGGGACTGTGTTGGTCACTCACTGCTGGGTTTGTCCCTTTCTGGACACACTTGATTAGACTTCTTTACTGGTTTGTAGGCACCCTAAATCTAACAGGGAAGGACTGAAGTACTGACATATGGCTAAGATAGTAAAACACCCAAAACCTTTCCAAGCATTAGCTGAATTTCATCCAAAATTCCGTTAAAATGCATGCTGAAATGATGTGGAAAAAGAGGAGGGGTTTTAGTTTTGTAGCCATTTATGTGGGTTTTGGTATCTTAGTGTCATTGTGATTCTTAGTTCAAATTCCTCAAGCTCACACACCTCACACAAAACACTGTGTTGACTCAGTGCCACAACTGAGATCCATTCAGGGAAGTTTAATCTCATGGACCCTCAAATCTAACACTTCCAAATTAACACCAATTGCGGTTAGTTTCTTCATATGCACTCTCTCTAGATATTCATTTCTGGCTGTGTGCAACTGCTGACAGGAAAAATGTGTTAGAAAGATTTAACTCTAACCTCACGCGAGCGAATGATGTTTCAGAACATCAGTACTTTGACAGGGCTCTGGACGCTGTCATGTGTATGAAGACAATTTGGATAGAAGTTGGTGGTATTTCCATTCCTCAAATGCAATTCCCTGATGACCGGGGTTGCAATGACTGGGCTTCATCAGAAACCTGTCTCTCTTCCCCAAATCCTATTCTAGCATCTTCAAAATGTCAAAAGGACTCGTTCTTTCTCTTAAGTACCATGATTGGAAGGATACAGAGCAGTCCACTGTGGGCTACGATGTCTCCAGAGAAAACTAAGAGGCATCCGGGTCATGACTTGCGTCTGGAACCTCCAAGAAAACCCTCTTTGCCAAGCTGGTAGCAGTTCAGTGCACGTCATTATTTGATTTCAAGAATGCTAGGAGGATTTATATGACTTTCCCTGTATTTCTCCAAAATGCACTGCTTGGACAACAGCTATGAGAGAGGCAGATGGCGTTAGGTGATCATGCTGAGGCTCAAGTGTTGACCTTTTTTGCAGTCAAGGTGGACTATGAATATATGTCGCAGACCAGAAGGCAAAGAGACATTGCTGCATCTGCATCTGATTTGTGTGTGCTCTGAAAAGGAAATTGTATTGCAGGAGGGGTTTGCACTCAAGCCATGATTTTATTTCAAGCTGGTGAGATTTGCTGGATGTTCACTCCCCAGTCCTGAATGTTGTGTGGTTTCAATATTTTGACATCGCTGGTTAAGGCAACACTGAAAACTTGTGTTGCATTGTTTGATTAATTCTAAAATGGTGCATTCATTTGAGAAACAATAGCCTATCAATCTCCTCATATTGAGCAATTGTTGGAAATCTGCTTTGAGAAGAAAATTTGCTAAAATAATCTTTTGAGGTGACAAATTAAGCAACTTCTGGAGAGTTTCACCTGCAAACCAGGGAGAAAATGGAATAACTTTAATATATCTTATTTGCCCTTTTTAAATATGTATTTTTCCCTGTTCAGTTTGGAGATGTGTTTTTTCCTGCTTGAAAAGACAACTCCAAGTCTTTTCTAAAGGCTAAGAAAACAACAATCCAAATGTGAAAATGAAACAGAATTGTTCACTTGTAGTCACACAAAGTAGATTAGTCAATCTGAAATTAACTTTTTTGCCTGATTTTTCTGGTTTGGCAGCCAAATTTTAAAAAAGGGGAAAAAAAATTCCATTCTTTGCACAGCTTTAAATAATGTGTTTCAAAAATAGTCCAAAGGGATACATTCACACAGAAACAGATTCGTTTTCATTTCTCAAGTCATCCAATTTGGGGGGGGAGGGGGGGAAGGACCAGAAGCTCCTCCAAGTTTCCTTCTGCTGCTACTCTTAAAACAGGGAAAACACATTTCTGACCACATTACATGTTTTAGTTGGACACCACTATATACAAGGCTTCTGCTGAAATGCAGAACGCCACCAGACCGAAGTTCAAAGCTGGGCAACCAGCCATGATTATTTGTAAAATAAAATTAATCCAAAAGCTGTCATAAGCACGAATGCAATGGGAACTTGGAGCATCCTTCTGCTTGTAAACACCCTCCCATGGTGGTCCCCGACTCATTTATCTGAAGATGTGCCCTCCCTTTGTGACACAGCCAGAATTTAGGTGCGTGAGGACTTTGGCTTGGGATATGGGTTTGTCCTGCCTTTCCTTCCTCCATCTTCCCTGCCGTGTTTCGGTTTGGGCAGTACTTGAAGGCAATATCATGGTTTCCATGGAGGACTCCTTCTATTCTGGGTAGAAGGAGGATGAATAAAAGGTATTGCTATTGGAAAGGGACAGTTCTTTCCTCTGAAAGGTTTGTTGTAGCTCCTTCATCTCCTCCTCACTGGAAGGGCCTTGGTCCTTGGTTCCTTTGCTAAAAGTTTAGATGGGATATAAGGAAGAAATTCTTTACTGAGAGGGTGGTGAGGCACTGGAATGGGTTGCCCAGGGAAGTTGTGAATGCTCCATCCCTGGCACTGTTCAAGTCCAGGTTGGACAGAGCCTTGGGTGGCATGGTTTAGTGTGAGGTGTCCCTGCCCATGGCAGGGAGGTTGGAACTGGATGATCTTCAGGTCCTTTCCAATCCTAACTATTCTATGATTCTATGATTCTCTTCTGTGATGGCCTTTCCCAATATGGTGTGCTATGATAGCAAACCTGGCCTCCTTCTTCCATGCACCAAGTTGAAAATAAAACCTGGGGGAAAACATGTCTCTGCTATCTCTTAATGCAGGGGCCTTTTACTAAATGTTTTGTTTTAATTCTTTCATTTCTGGTTTCTGGGGTTGTGTTCCATTTCATTTGGATGTATGAGTTCAGGATTTTATATATTCCTTACTCTTTTGACTCACGGGGACTTTTCTGCCAAGCGCACAGTAGATTCCCGTGCTGTGAAATAACTAATTGCATTCACACTGTCTGGTTAAAGCTTGTGGCTGCTAGTTAGCTTGCCAGATTCCCGTATCTACCAACAATTTGCTAGCAGAACACCTAAGATTGTAGCAAGCAGTGCAGGAGCAGAGATTTTCTGCTTCCCACACCCCAGACCTCCATCCTCTATGAGACTTGTGGAGCGTGTCTGTGTCACTGGGCAGAAAAAGGTCCATTTTAAAAAAGCAGCAGTGAATATTTGTAGTTCTTTCCATGCCCAAGAGTTGGTTATCCCGGAACCTTTCCCCCAGGCTTGGTTTTGACAACAGAAAGCTTTTTGGGCCACCAAAAACTCCTTAAGTCATGATCTTCAGGCAAACCAACTTCTAAGGAAAGGGTCTAAGAGACTGATACTGCATCACACGCATCTGCCCTGGATGTCTCCATGACAGCTGGTGTGACTAAAACGGGCCACAGCTCCTGCCTAGGCGCTGGTCCCTGATGAGGTGTGCAAACTGCTCCACCCCAATCCTCCTCACAACTGGTCCTACAAAAACCTCACAAGGTTTGAACTCGCCGCAGTTCAAACAGTGGTTTTCACTGTAACCAGAGAGGCTTTCAACCTTTTCTTTGGCTGAAGCAGCTCACCAAAATACTGTGCTCGCTTAGCACTTTTTCTTTTTCTCCCCCCCTGCCTCTTTTCTTTCCCTGTTTGGCTGGTGGAAAGAGGAATGCCTGGCTGGAGTTTGAGAGCTGGTGGTGATGTGGGCCATTTCTTCCATGGGAAGCTATGAAGTCCCACTTCCCCCAGCACACCAGGAATCAAAGAGCCAGAAAGGCTCTTCTGGCTCATAGAGCCAAGTGCCATTTCCAAACAGCTCTTGGCCTCAGAAACTTCCCTTTGGAGTTTCTCAGTTCCTGTGCTTATTCTGGCCTCGTCTTCTGCTTCTTGCTGCTGTTCCTGGGATGTGGGCATGCTCCAGGCACATTTCCCACCGCCACGTCCACCAGATACTTACCATCACCTCCACGAAGAGATGGAGTTCGTAGTCCTACCAAAGAAGGTCATCTCAGACCAACCCTTCACCGGGGTGGAGAAAACCCTTGTCCGGAACAAAGAGATTTACCAATTGCCAACACATGTCAACAAGAAAAGACAACTGTGCAGCACTGCTTGTGGTCTGGAGGCTTTCAATAAAAGCAGGACTGCTGTGTCTCACTGCCTGGTGCCAGCCACGGGATAGCAAGTCATGGCACCATGCATTAGCAGCAAGGATGGGGGATTGGGGTTTAAAGGTTGAACACAGCATATAATACTCTGAAGCAGCCACAGCGCTGAGCTTTAAATAAGACCTGTTCTGTCGTAATCAGTGAACCAAGTGCATTTCATGGGTGCCATGCTGCACATTTTTAAGTATAATAACAGTTGTACAGCTTGGAGCTTCCTCACTGAAGAAAATAGACATAATTCCATATATATATATATGGCTGCTTTAACAAATATACTTAAGCATGCTGTAAAAACGGAACATTTTCCTGGCCCTAAGGGTATGGATTTGTCAGCAAATGTTGCCATAACATGAAATTTCAGAATTCTTTTCTGACATGGAAAACAAGAAGGTTTTTAGTAAGCACTTGCTTTCAAAACAATAATAATCACTGGAGTTGTCTGCAGAGCAAAACTTTGCCACTGTTGTTATTCACATCATCAACAAACAGGCTAAAAGAAGTGGTGTGCAGGGGTGTGGGAAAAGAGCTTTGTGGTTTTCGGTTTCAGCTCTGCCTGTGAATCACTTTGCAGTCTTGGGCAAGTGGCTTAACCTCCTGGGGGCTCCATCTATTTAGCTCTGCAGTGGGCTGAGCCGTATTTAGTGGACCTCATTTAAGGGGGTGTTTGAAATAGCCATGAGACATGAGAAGATGCACAGTCCCGGAAGAAAGATGGCATGTAAGTGTAATATAGTATTATCATGCTTGCTGGAGTATCATGGCTTTCTACTTCCAGAAATCCAGATGTCTCACATGAAAAGGGTGTTATTGCTACATACGAATGGATTTTTCTTCCTTAGTGGCAAATAAAGCAATGTTTTCCAGACAGGGACCAAGATACTGACATCCTCATCAGGCAGACTCCCACCCAAGCCAAGGAAGGTTTTGCCTGAGCTAGGATTTGGCTCTTTGTGAATTATCCAACAGAATCCATTGACTTTTTAACCCATAAATTGTCAAACTCCATCATTTCCAGCTAAGCAGATGGCTGGAAACAAACAACCTGTAAGATAAGGTACTCTGGCTCTAGTTTTAAGTAAAAGTTGAGTTTGCTAAACATGAACGTTACAGTTACATAAATAACAAGAGAAAAAATCACCCCCAAAGCCAAAAATCAGGGTTTTTTTGCAAAAACATAGAGGATCAATTTCTCTAGTTTAGTATTACCCGGCTTGGCAGTAATTCACATTTGAAGTATAATGATGTCATCTGGTTGGCCTTTTCCCATCGCAAACAGTAAATCTTAAAATCTGGAGAGATCTTTTATTTGGTTATTCATATTGTACTGCATCAAGGGGTTACAACACATGTGCCTGGGCTTATTAAAATCATCTGGAAGAGAAGAGCTTATTATTTAAAGGTGCAGTACTTGGGCTTGTGCTGTTTTTCTTGGAGGCTGCTTTTTTTCTGATGTCAGCTGCACTTACAGTCGGACTCTCACCACTGCTTGTGTCACATTGAGAGGGCCCTTTGTTTGGAGTGGCTTTTTGTAGCGTCTGGACATAGACACTATAACCCATGGGCTTGCATCTGTCGTTCAAGGGACCAGGAGTGCACAATGCCTTTCTTCTTTGGGAAGGTCTTACACCATCATGGTCAATCTCTTCATTGGCTTTCAAATGGAAAGTTACTACTCTCTGGTGATGAAGTCTACACGGTGCCTCCTGTTTTAGGGAACAGGCATGCTGCTGTGCTCTAGCCAGCCAAATCTCTTGCTCCCAGGGACAGCTTCATCACATTTACTCTGGTGCAATGAACAAATAGCAGGCTGGACATCTTCAAATCCCGTGGTGCCTTCAGCTGGGCTGTCCCTTTCCCTTGCTTTCCCAGATTTCCGAAGGCTTCTTTCTCCTGCTCGTTTTTATTTACGTGTCTGAGGTCTATGTTGTTTGGGGTTTGGTTTGGGCTGCTGGCTGTTTTCCTTGGAAAAAGCCATGGTGTAGTGAGTGCAGGATGTCCTCACGACTCTGTTTCGTGGAAATTTCCTTTGCTGGAGATCACAATGTGTTTCTCCAAGGCATCGAGCCAGCCCAGCAGTACCAAGCAACCTGGTTGGTTTTTGCAGTCACTGAATTCCTCGTCATAGATTCACACAGGATCTAATTATATCTCCAAGTCGTTTTTCCCCTATTTACTTAATTTCTCTGCATGTGTGTTTGTGCCTGTGCATTCTGCCCTGGCTCTCCCTTAAGTCCATCTGTATTGGCTTCATCCTTCAACCTGTGTGGTTAGAAGTTTCACTGGTTTGTTAAATCTCCTCATAGTTATGGGGGAAAGGCCTTTTTTGTAACACAGCCAGGTAGGAAAGTTTTCTGTTGGAATACCTGAGTGAAACTTTGCTGAACTCCTCTTCTCCAAGAGCATGACTGAAATGCTTCCAGCCAATTGTGAACACTCAACAGTAACTTATTAGATAGCAAAGCAATGATTGCCAGGCACATAAAACCTGACCGCATTTTTTTCTTATATTTGGAGAAGGAAATGGTGTCTAGCACCTGAAAAATTAAGATTAATCTGTTTGAGAACACCCTTTTACTTTTTTCCCCAAGTATTTGGCAAGATGTGGCAGTAGGAAAAACCCAGCTGTAGTTTTGAACTTAGCAGATGATTCCCTACATCGAATGCCATCATGAAAACCACATTTCTGTGATGGGGATGGGAAACTTTAATGGACGCAAACAGCTTGGGGCTGTGACTGTAAGATCCGCCACCAAAAATCTTATTCTGGTCATTTTCTCACCTCCATTATACCAACCTGATTTTCAGTGCGGCTGTTCCTGCATTCGATAATGCTTATTGAGTGGTTTTCTGAATCCATTTCCACCCATGGGAAAGATTCCTACATCATCCACATTCATGTATATAATTTCTATCCGTTTATCTATACAAATAGAGGAGGGATAAAAGGCAGATCCCTCTGCTATCTGAAAAAATCTAGATTGTTGATATAAATTTCAAGGCTGAGTGTTCTTTTAGAATAGTGCTGTCGCAGTTTTCTACACTTAATGTGCCATCTCAGGGGTTATCCTTGTGCGTCACTTTCCTGACCGTGAATGTCAATTATTCTTCTGAATAATAACTTCCACCACAGACCTGTTATATATAATATGAAATCCTGTCCCAAGAGATATAATAGCCTCCTCATGTGTCTTTGTACACCACTTTGCAATCTGTAGTCTCAGCCCTGTTCGCATGATTGTGCAGGATAATATAATGCAAATGACAGTGACGAAGAGTGTTGTCAGGCTTTCAGCTACTCTGGCTTTGTAACAGCAGCTGCCATAACCTCATTGCATCTCCGTTTCATGTAAGGGATGCAGTACTTTCCTTCCATCTCACATAGGTGTGGTTGGATCACAGCACAACGAGTTAATGTTTGTAGATGCCACACGATTGCCAGAGAGCACAGAAAGAGCATGTATGAAAACCAGGCACAGATTTCCAGCCAGGCTCATAACTTGAAAAGCTTATTTTTCCCAAAAACGCTTGCTTTCTGGGGGGGCAGAAATTGACATTTCCTGCAATCACCAGAAGTTTTCACCTAGCTATGAAAAATTCACTAGCCCCAGTTGAAAGCTTTTTGGGTTTTTTTAATGAAAACATAATGGTCCTAGAAAAGAAATCTCTTTGGCTGGTCCCGGTTGATGGCTGCTGTACTCTGGATCATACCTGATCACTGCTGCACTGACTTTTTCTTAGCTTAGAAAAAAGTGCTTTGATTAATATCATTGCAGAAGCCTGTTAAATGACAGTGAATATTTTAGAGTTATTGTACCTGCTTCGTCAGACAGAACGTGCTTCCAATTAGTGTCGGTCTGCGCTGTTTCAAACTAAATGTGTAACTCATTATCAGCTGGTATCACAGGTTTTGAACCAAAATACATCCCAAAGGAAATGTATAACAAATACTTCATATCAGTTGCATAAATCATGAGAAAATGCGCCTTCTATTTTCCTCTCTCCTCCTTGGGATACTGTACCCTTAAAACACTAACAGCCATATGTGTCTATTGCTGTCTAAACGCAGGGCTCAGTCACCTGTACCCTTTTGCCTGGCAACCTGGAGAAAGCGATGGGCAAGTTACAGCTTCATGGTGAAATAGAGTCAGATGGTATCAATTGCAAAAGAAGAAGGGGTAAAAAAGAGCACTGTGCCAAGGGAGATGGCAGGAAGAGTCACTCCTTTGGGGCATGGGTCTTCCCTGCATTCCCTTCTGTGCCCAGGAAATGTGTGGAGCACTGTCCGTTTATATTAGACCCACTGTCCTCAGCAGAGCAAACCTCTCTTCTGGGCTGTGTTTCAGACTACATGAGGTCAGGAGCATCCTTATATTTGATCTTCTCCCCTCAAACCACACACAATGACAAAGAATTTAGGTCAGATCAGTATTAACCCTCAGTGGAGCAAGCAGATTCCTACAGATCACCTGAGGTTTGTCCCGGGATTTCTGGGCTTGAGTTGCTGTAATTTAGGCAGACCCAGTATCCTTTAAATTGGAGGATATATTCCACCACTGAGCGCTTGATATCCTATTCATAAAGAGTATTGGTGCCCTTATGACCTACCTGGAGAGCCTGGTTTTATGTCTTACTTGCAGAAAAAGCTTTTCCCTCTTCGCTAACACATTATTTATGAACTTGCCCCTCCAGCCACCTCTGCTTGGCTTGCTCCCCTACCTTGCTCATCAGCTTCGCTTCAGCCAAGACCTTCAGAAAAAGGTCCTTTCATGCGCACACACACACAAAAGAACAAGTTGGCTGCATAAAATAAACCAGACTGGCCTATATAGAAGGCACCATCCGATGTAATTTGTTGTTACTTAGCTACTACATGGTCTTGTTCTGCAGCAGCTTTCCCTCTCTGTTTCACCCATCACCTGGTGTGCCTTCCTCACCCCATCCCCAGGGCTTGGCTGAGCCATCCTGAGGACAAAACATGTTTAGGTGTGTCTGCCCCTGGCAAAGCACAACCACTCCTGGTGCAGGTGTGAAGTGTGCCTGTGGTATGCACACACCTCTCTGTTTTGGGCATGGTCAATCAGTCCTAAGGTCCTTTCTCTAAACACAGAATCATCTCCAGGCCCTTCTCTCTATTTTGCTTAGGAATCTGATAGAAAGTCAAATCCTTATTTTTCCTGTTTCCTTGGGCAAGAAAAATTCTTGCACTGTTATTTTTAAATTCAGGAAATGCAAAAATATTTACTGCTGGCAAGATAAATGTGAGTAAACATGTGATCGAGTGCAAATGAGGCATTCATCAGGGATAGCTTTCAGCTGATGAAAAAAATCAGTGCAGGCTACAAAGGGCCAGATTCTCTGTTGGTCTAACCTGACATTGTGCTGCCGGGCCATAACACATTGATTGCATAAACGACATGTGCTAATCACCATCTGCAGTGGGGACTCTGGGAGGCTGCAGGGCTGGAAGGTGCTGGATCTCCTATAGGAGGAGAGCGGTGGAGGATGGGAGGGATATAAAAAAGGAATATGAAAGCAAGGAGAGGCTTTCAAGAAAAGAGCACTGTGTTTGCATATTTTATGAGGCTACACAGGAACTGGTTGGAGGGATGCTGCACAGACATGTTGTCCAAATCAGAGGGTGTTAAATGCTTGGATGATATTCAAGTATGCATATTCACCATGTCGCCTGTTGGCTTCTAGCAGCAGCCCAAATCCCAAAGGATTCCTATTATTAATTTATCCTTGATTCTTAGATAGGCACAGACTATTTTGATAAAGGGAGGAGAGCTATTGTGACTTTCCTTCCTTCATTGTTCCACCCAGATAAAGCAGACAGGATATTTTACAACATTGTAGAGTCAATATATCGTCTACCAGAAGGTGCTGGACCTCAGAGACCAAGTTCCCTTCTAGGCTAAGCTGTTTACTCATATCTAAAACTGGAGAAGTTTGATTTTTCAGGACTTTCAGCCCAAACTTTTTTGTTTCAGATTATATGATAGAAGTGCCTCATGAAGACACATGCTTGGTCTCTGCTTATCTTTAAGCATAACTCAAAGGATAAATTCCCTATTTGGATAAGCATTATGACAAATTTTTGTGGTGTTTCTTATTGTATTGCCCTGAGTCTTGCTATTTTGCCGCAGGAGGCTTCTGGCTGAACCACTGATTCTGAGGCAGTAGCAAAGGAACTCAGCACAACAATCTTCAGCTCAAATTTGGCCAAAATACAGCCTTATCCCTTCAAAGACTGTGTTCCAGAAACTCTTTTTAAGTGTTGTTATGACCCACACCTTTGGTAACGCAGGCTTTTGGCCACTCTTACTTCTGTCTTGTCATCCTTGTGTCTCTGTGCAGACCTTTGAGCTGGCTTTGCAAAACACCCTGTGAGTTGTGCACCGCTTTTGCTGCCCACATCTCTCACCCCGCTGCTTGGAAAGGTTGCAGACAGGTGGGAAGCAGAATGTGCTTCTACCAGGGAGGATTGCTGTTGGGAAAAGTCACAATGTGCTCAGGAATTATCCTTTATTATACATTTTCCTTCTGCAAGAGCAAGTCTTTTGTCATCGTGGGTAGAGCATTTCCCAACAAGGAAGGGAGAAAGGTCTCTGTAGGCTGGAATTACTCTTAAACTGCCCTAAATGTAGGAAAGGCTTTGACTGGTGATGTTATTTCAGGGTTCAGTCACGAAACATGACTCTTGCACAGATGGGATGTGGGCTGACGACGAGGCCGGGGCCAGGTCCAGCCGCCATTGCACTGCACAGTGGCGGTGTACATGCCTGGACCCTGATAACATAAACCCATATTTTTCCTTTGGGTGACTTTTCAGTCACACCCACATCAAACTGTTGGGCCTCTTCTGGGAAAAAAACAATGCAGGGACGTGCATGATGAAAGGGTTCCCGGGACAGTCGCTGTGCCATTCGGAGCTGAGCCCAGAGACATGCCATGGAAGTGACGTGTTCCATGTCTTTTCCCGTAAGGACCTGGTATCAGAGAGATACATGACTGGTACTGTGTTTACCCAGGCACCTTGAATAAATCCGCTTCTTCCATCAATACAAACCGCTTAGCCAAAGTGGATTATTGCCTTAGAAAGGAGACACCTGCCCTGTTATCCTTTAAATGAAAAACAGCCTTAACAAATAAATGAATCAGCCATGTTGTTTTAATGAGACGTGGAAATTAGGTATCACTGCCAAAACACAGCTCCTTCTCTCAGGCTCCTGTTCTGATTATGAGAACAGTCATTTGCCAGCTCCCCACTTCCTGTTATTAAGCCAATTGTTGAATTTGCAGAAAGATTTGAGATAGTAATCTAAAACCCAGTGGCTGACGTTCACCCAGCATGGATGGCTACCATGTCTTCCTCCTCTTCCTCTTCTCCTGCAGCAGTGTGCAAAGCCATGATACAAGGGACACCTTCATGTCTTTGAGCATTATGAAAAGCCTTCTGCAAGGGATAAGGAGGAATAATAAGGGATAATGATGTCCATGTACATTGGGGAGCTGCAGAAGACGTGAGGCACCTGGCACCAAAGGCAACCAGAAGAATGAATCAGACCCACAATTTCCTAGAGGGTATGTTGCCACAGTGCAAGCCTTGTTTTTTGACTTAGAACAAAGCAGTCTTCCTCTGAAAGAAGAAGTCTTTTAGAGGGAAAGGCCTGTTTTCTTTGCAAAAACAAGATACCAAGCATAATAAGATTACTGCATGTTATGAAATCTATTGAATATTTACAGTGAAAAAGGACTTTGCCTGCTTTGCTTCTGTTAGGGCAGGGAACAAAGTCACCCTCGCCAAGAGAAATGCAGGTTTTCTTCCGGTAACACCATTTGTTCTTTAACACAAGAAGGATGCTAAGCATCTGAAGTTCAGGGCTAAGTTTGCTGGTTGCAGTAGTCTCTATATGAATGACACAGCTACATGTATCACCTGGCACCATGTCAATGGCTTCTGGAGTATCCTGAAACACAGAGAAAGCTTGCTTGAGGGGTCACCAAACATTAAAAGGACTCCCCTGCAGCCCTGCTCACCGGTAAGGTCAGTTTAATCAGTCTTTGTCCCATGTGTGAACATTTAAGAGCTTTCTCTTCTTCAAATCACAGGATCAGCATTTAAATTGGAAAAGATCTTTCAGATCATCAAGTCCAGTCGTTAACCCAGCACTGCCAAGTCCACCACTAAACCATGTCAGATGCCAGACTTTCCTGTCCTTGGACAGCACTAGATTAAAACAGGTTTTGCCTGTGCCTGTTTTGGTGTGTTTTTTAAACCCTGTCACCGTTCTGTCTAAATATTACAGGAGAGCTTTTCAAAGACACAAATAGCAGTTCAGTTTCCAACTCCCACCAACTTTCCAAGGGAGATGGCCATGAAATTGCCCTTTGTACAGTGAAAATCATTCCTGCCTATACTGCGCTATTAGGTTACCCATAAGGGCTTCTTCTGTTGACCTCAACCCCCCCCCTGGAGCTCATGTTCCCAGCTGCTGGCAGGGCTGGCACTGGGGTAAGAGATAATATCACCAACACCTTTGCACCCTGCATAGTTCACTGTTTCATTTGGGTAAAACATATTTTTTCCAGTGTTCGAAGTCTATATTTCTCTGGAGATGCATATATGTGTATATATATATATATGTGCAACATTCTTACAATAACATTACATTAGAAATTTGTGGCAGGCAGGATCTATATTTTAAACTTCCTCTTTGGTGACTGATAGCAAGGTTAAGGTTTTCTAATGTATTTCATTATGTTAACCACATAAATCTCACTGACTCCTCCTTTGGTTCCTCTTATATTTAATTTCCTACCAAAGTCTATATTCTGTCTCTTCATCCCAAGGAAATAATGGATTAGGTGAAACGCATTGTAGAAACAAAATCTTCCAAATATTTTCCTCCAAGTGAGGCAATTCCCTGTCGATTTGTTTCTGTGAGTGGGCCATACTCGGATACAGGCAGAGGCTTCTTGGTACACACAGGTCCTTTCACAGCTATAAAACGTAGTTGTTTACAGAGGTATATTTTCCCAGGTCTCTGCTGTATTAATCATTGGTCCTGCACTGAATATTTATTCTGAAAAACAACCACCACCACGTCTCCCTTCTGGGATGAGATATTAAAGTATGAATGTGATGGAGAAGGCCAGAAATCGATCTCACAGAGGTTCTGCACCCTCCTTATGCTCTTATTTGCCTTATAAGTCACAGCGTAGGAGCTAACTGTAATTGAAGTCCACTGATCACCTCCTTCACAAAAGCCTTGAGTCAGCTATAACCAACGTGGCAAGGCTGTTTGTTTATTCTTCCCAACAGATGTTTGAACAGCCTCTCCAACCTCCAATAAAATATTGCAGACAACTGTGAAGTTTACTAACCCCTTGTTAAAGTGATCGCCTTGAAGTCTTTAGCTCACCACAAGATAAACTGCACCAACATGGCCTGCTCCCACTCTGAAGTACAGAGAGACATTTCCACCAGCAAACAGGGATTATGCCTGTAAACTTTTGCACTGGAAATCATTGTGTCTCTGGTTTAGATCAATGACATTAAAACAAAGACAGACGGAATATCTTACTCTTATCTGAGGCTGTGGTTGATTGCCTTTCTGATTCCTCACATCTCTGGCTCTTCCCTTCCTGCTCTTGGCACTGGGCTCAACGCACCAGTGAACTGGCTGTCTCAGTGTGATCATAGAACTAACTAGGTTGGAAAAGACCCTTTTAATCATCAAATCCTACTGTTACCCAAGCACTGCCAAGTCCACCACCAGACCGTGTCACTAAGGGTTTCATCTACATGGTTTTTGAACACTTCCAGGGACGGTGATCCCACCACTTCCCTGTGCAGCCTGTTCCAATGCCTGACCACCCTTTTGATGAAGAATTTTTCCCTAATATCCAGTCTAAACCTTGAGGCCATTTCCTCTTGTCCTGTCATTTGTTACTTGGGAGAAGAGACCAGCCACCTCCTGGCTCCATCCTCCTTTCAGGTAATTGTAGAGGGAAACGTGTGATGGCACATGGTAAGGAGTCTTGCAGCTCTTGTCCTTGTGTCTACAGCCTGGGGTTAGCCCTGTGGATAGCAACATATTTACACTTCATGACTGGCACTCAGGTCATGACCCGCAGAAATGGTTTTCCTTGAAACAGCAGCAAACTGATGCAGGAACGATGGTGCCATTTCCACCATGCCATGTTTGCAAGCGTTTCTGGTCCTTGCCCTCCACTTTTTGCCTACTGAAGGATGGTTATGCTCAGCCCATCCAACAGGAGAGGGCAGCAGCATGAAAGACAGATCTGAGACAAGTAGCTACAGAGGTGGGACAAGACAGAGGACAATAAGTGGGAAAAAGAATGGTTGACCATCCATGGTGGACAGCACATGTGACCTTAGATGAGGATAGGATGATGATGTTGGAGACACTGCTAACAGTGGCAGACTGGTGCTTTTTTCACCAAGATACATTGCTTCTCTAAAGCTACATAATGCAATATGCAGCTCACATTTTATTTTTGATGCCGTTTCCCCAGGTTTTCATCTCTCAGTCCTTTCTGCCTCCTGCCCCACCCTTCCAGGAATTCACATTGCGCACATTTCTGCAAAGGGAATTCATGGCTTCTCTTTAAAGTTATGGGAGAGGAATGTCCTTTCCATTAATCCTTATCATTGTGTACTGCTTCAATAAAGATGTCTTGTAAACCAAAAAGAATGTCCTGAGCAGCAGCTGGGGGGCTGCTGAATTGCCTAAGATGCCCAATCGAGGGCCAGACCCCTGATTTTAAGCACAAAGAGAACACTAAGTTACAGCTTAAGTATTCAGTTGGCTCAGGGCAGTGTATTTTCTATTCTACCCATTGTACAGCATCGTTTGTGGGTTTGTGATTTCTTTCTGTTTTCTCTGTAAATAAATCCTTACAATGGACTTTCCCTAGTCTGACTCCAATACAACTGTGGAAGCATAGATAACACTAATGATTCAGCATGGTGAAGTCCCTAATCCATGTCTGAAGCTTGTCTACACCAAAGGATCTCATCAAATGTCCCATGGCCCCCTCTTTTCCCAAGGAAATGAGCACGTGTAGGAGAAAGACCATACAGACCATGCTCAGGTCACTTCCAAGCAAGGATCCAGGACACAACCAACCTGTGTATCCAGAGACCAGGAAGGTGAGCACTCATGTGGTGAGGGCCCTTCCCCTCCATCACAATCTTAACAGGAAGCCATCACTTTTCCAAAGGTGTCACCAGGTCAGCAAGCAGCATCACAACAGCTTGAGGTCTACTGCTGCACATAGCCAGGGTTGTGTCCTTGTTTATAAGCAGCCATGGGATCTATATGACCAAAAGGTACAAGCTCTTCTCACCTAAGCTGGGGTAGCAGCTCCTCCAGCTGGTATCAGTAATATCTCCATGTGCAAGAGGCACTTGAGAGAGATACAAAGTGGATTAAGAGCACAGTGTGGATGCATAGCAGAGTGTCTGGGTTGACTGGTGGAAGGTTTTTCTCAGTTGCAAAATCAGTCTTTCATGCTTTGGACCTTGTTAATGATATCTGATAATATACAGCATAGGAAAGATGGAGCTTCTCTATCCCAGACTACAGACTCCGTAAATGCATTTCTAACATAATTCAGTGAGAGATCATCTGTTACACTTGTGCATGATGAGAGGGAAATAGTCCAAAATTTGTACTCTATGGGGAAAGAATAATCCTTGGAAGCAGAAAGAGGGAATCTGCTGGCTAAGAGACCCCAGAAAGCTTTGAGTGTTTCACAGGCTGTAACTGATACTGAGACTTTTGGGCAAATGGACAAAGGGATTCCTGAAGGCAGACCTCTCTCAAGCCCCAAAATGCACTTCTTTATATCTTTTTTGAAGAGACATCTTTAATGTTTTGCTGGAGGGGGCTGTTGGCCTGTCAGTGCTTCGGGAGGTTATTTAACTTCTTCCATTCACAGGCCTGGACTTCATGGTCTTCTGTCTTTATTTCTAATTAATTTCTGTCTCAGCTTTCAATGTCTGGTTCCCATTCCAAAGATGTAATTTGACTTCTCCTGTAAGAGGTCTGACTACATCCATGGTTTTTCTGCAGCCAAAACTTCAGCTTCTATTCAAAGCAAATCGGGGGCTCAATAAACATGCTGGGGCTGAACTCTGTCAAAGCAAAGTGCCCTCAAGCTGTCACAATATCAGGTTCCCTGTAACACTGATACTGATAAATATAGAAAACAAAGTATTCTGCCTTTTAAAAAACAAGAGCAAAATGACAGAAAGCCCTTTCTGCTTCAGTACATCCTAAAACTGTGTTTAAATCTAAGTGTTCTTGTGCTCTCAGAGGTCGAAACCACTGGGCTTGCTGGGCATAACAAGTGTTAGAGGATGCCCATCATCAGGATGGGTAGTCAGGTCCAGGGCTGGTTTGCAACCTCCCCTTCTTAGGTGGCTTGGTGGTGTGCCAGACCTGAGAGGAATTAAAACATAGGTATTAATGGTACCCAAGGCTGCTGGAGGTAGGAGAAATGCTGGTGTTTCACAAAGAAATGCTATTTCTATCCCTTCTTCCACTTCTGCTGCTGACTGGAGTGAGGAGAACCATTTTCATGGGTTCTTTACCCCAGAAAGCTTCTCCCACAGTAATATTCTCTCCAACACCCTTATACCCCAATGTTACTTATGACTATGTCTCACTAATGAAATGGTATGATGAATTCCCATCTCTAAATCTCTTTAGCTGTAGAGTCACTCTTTCAAACAACCACATCCCGCTGGATGAAGCTCTGAGCACTGCAAATCCCTATTTCCCTTGGTAGCCAGGGTTCATTCATGCCAGGAGATCTTGTTCAACGAACAAGCCTTATTAGACCAGAACTGTGTGATTCTTAACAAAAAAGGATAGGAAAACAGGGATAGATTCCTGAACTTAAGCAGCAGAGCTGGGCTGAGAGATAAACAAACTATTAAATCACAGTGCTGCGCTGTTGAAGAATGATATATCTCTCCTTTGAAAATAGTGTCTGCAAGGAAATGACAAATAATTTTCCACATACAGACACACTGAAGTGAGTAACTTGGAGGACATCAGTATTTTCAGTATTCCTGTCTTTCCGGAAAGCTGTATCCAAATCCCCACTGAGCACAATGAGAGCCTCTCACTCCTGGAAACCATACTGACAACTCAGAGATCATGGTCTAGTAAATGATGAGTAAAGACCCTGAGATGATGTGTAGGATTCCAGAGGTACGTGGGCTCACGTCTGGATTGCAGCCATGGGGAGGTCACAGAAGGAAATAAATCAGTGGCTAGCGAGCTGTGCTGGTGAATTTGGCTGTGATTTCTGCCCCAAGCTCATTGTAGTGATTCCAGGACCTGGGACTCCATTCGTCAGTACAACGGCGGAAATGCAAAATCCAGATCGCTATAATGGAGACCATTGAAAGAAGGCTCTCAGGAGAAAGTCTGCTTAGCAAAGGGAGTCATCAGCCCTACCCAGCTGCAAATATGTTGTCTAGGACAAGAAAACAGAGGGGAAAATAAATAAATACAACCAAATCCTGCATTAAGGTCTCAGACCAAATGAAGTCACTTCCAGAAAAACATTGTCGAGCGCTTTGCTCATGGAACACACGGGTCTCTGTGTGTGTCTGATGCAGTTACAGACTGGAGAGGACTCATCAGGAGTTAGGAAAGCCATATGCTCTGCCCAGTATGGGGCAGGCTGGAGTGCAGTGGGGTGGTGGAGGTCCTGCAAAGCAATCCTTTCAGATACCCCAAGGCTGATCAGGACTTGTGCTGCTCACTGCTTATGCTGAAGGCAGGATCCTGCTACCTTTCTCTACCTGGGAAACCTTTCTAACATAATCTCGAGGTCTCTAGCTCTTGAAGGAGACTCCATGATGTTCATTACCTGTTGGACCAACTAGATCATTAGTCAGGTTTTGTTCTCACTGTGCTTTCCCTAACCCTAGTTCTCCCACATTTATTGTACCTTCCTTTCACACCTTGGCTTTTGAAGGTAAATTTCTTTTCACTTCTGCCATTACCCCAGTGGCTGTCATTTGTGAAGCGCTGCATTTCTAAGAGCTCCCTGGTAAAACAGTCTTCAAGTCACATAAAGTTAGTCCCAGCATCTTGCAAAATAAGCAGTGTCATAGAATCATAGAATAGTTAGGGTTGGAAAGGACCTTAAGATCATCCAGTTCCAACCCCCCTGCCATGGGCAGGGACACCTCACACTAAACCATGCCACCCAAGGCCTCATCCAACCTGGCCTTGAACACTGCCAGGGATGGAGCATTCACAGCGTCCTTGGGCAGCCCATTCCAGTGCCTCACCACCCTCACAGTAAACAATTTCTTCCTTATATCCAATCTAAACTTCCCCTGTTTCAGTTTGAACCCGTTACCCCTTGTCCTGTCACTACAGTCCCTGATGAAGAGTCCCTCCTCAGCATCCTTATAAGCCCCCTTCAGATACTGGAAGGCTGCTCTGAGGTCTCCACGCAGCCTTCTCTTCTCCAGGCTGAACACCCACAACTTTCTCAGCCTCTCTTCATACAGGAGGTGCTCCAGTCCCCTGATCATCCTCGTGGCCTCCTCTGGACTTGTTCCAACAGTTCCATGTCCTTTTTATGTTGAGGACACCAGAACTGCACTGTGACATCTCCAAGAACTCCAACAGACATGGCAGTTTAGGAGGTTTTGTCGTATAGTTACTGCCAAGCCCTAAACACAAGTTGTATTACAGGGCTTCACATTCATCCCAAGCAGCAAACCAGGGCCTGAGCTTGTACCTGTCTACCTAGCTGCCAATTCAGCTTTTAAGCTGCTATAAATAGAATAACCCATGCTGCTTTCTTATTTATTAATAAGGCAGGAGAGTTAAGAACTGACGGTGCCAGCTCCCTGGTGCTCTGGACCCAGGGAGCCAGTGAGAGCTGCCATCACTCACAGTCAGATGCAGTGTGGGAATGTGCTGTGCTCCCTGCACTGGCCCAGGCTGAGGAAAAATAACCCCAAACACTTTTGTCAGGAATATTTTAGAGAAAGGAGAAATGTTGGCTCAAAATCGATTATTCTCTTTATGAGAACTGCTGTGAATTTCTGCAGAGAACATCGACGTTGAGAATCCAATTTCCCTGAGGTAAACCCATTTTGGCAGGGCGGTTTGTCTCTATTTTTGGTAGCATCAGCATTCATTGTTCAGATATTTGAAAGACTCTCCCTGGCTGTTTTCATCTCTGCTTAAGCTTCAGTTTTGCATCTAGATTAGACCTTCCTCTTCCTACACAGAGTAAAATTGCTGGGTGGGCTGAGAAGAACCTGTAGCTTATCAAGTTATATCTTCTTTAAGCCCTCTTTTCTAAATCTTCAGTGAACCATAAGCAGGTACCAAGCACAGAGCTAAACACTGTGTTTGCAGAAAGTAAATGAAAGCCAGGGAGGAGAAGGGAGGTTATCTCTGGGGCAGGGGGGGGTGGTTCTACCAGAGTCTTCTCTGGTTTGGCAAGGAGTACATCCTTATTAACACTGGTTGTAATAAACCCTTAGAATCATAGAATAGTTAGGGTTGGAAAGGACCTTAAGATTATCCAGTTCCAACTCCCCTGCCATGGGCAGGGTCACCCCACACTAGACCATGTCACCCAAGGCTCTGTCCAACCTGGACTTGAACACCACCAGGGATGGAGCATTCACAACTTCCTTGGGCAACCCATTCCAGTGCCTCACCACCCTCACAGTAAACAATTTCTTCCTTATATCCAATCTAAACTTCCCCTGTTTCAGTTTGAACCTGTTACCCCTTGTCCTGTCACTACAGTCCCTGATGAAGAGTCCCTCCTCAGCATCCTTGTAGGCCCCCTTCAGATATTGGAAGGCTGCTATGAGGTTCAGCTGGTTCATGCCTACAGCAGGTGAAGTCTGCTGGACAAAGGCTCTTTGCCTTCGAAAGCTTCCTCTGTTGTTCTTTTAATTCGATTCCCATTTTCAGGAAGGATGCAAAGCCTGCCCTCCGTTGCGTGCTCTCCTTCGGTGTTTCTGCTTCCTTCCCATGACTTGCCTTAGGCTCCTGCTAGATAGCAAGATGTTAAGAATCATCATCAACAGAAAAACAGTGTGCTCTTTTATTTTATTTACACAGCTGCCACGAATTCTGTTATGCCTAAGTCCTCTGTCTCTTCCTCTCTCAGTGGGTTGGAGAGGGAAGAATGGGCTTTTTAGCATTTGTGTTTACTTTTATTGCTCTTTAAAATATTTTATGGCTTTTTAACAGAGTGGCACAATAATATTAAAATAACATGGAAAAAAAAGGTACAGAAAATGTATTAAAGCATCATTGAAATGGATTTAACACTTCAAATACCCCTTCAAAGTGGCACCATGCCCTTGCTTTGAAGTGAAGCAATAAATTCACTTTATAATTCTTTATTAGAGGTTTTATTGGAAATTAGACTGCATGTAATAAACAAAATGTCAGTTTAGCTATAAACAAATACTTGCCTACAACTTGGATGTAAGACAACGTATTACACATTACAATCGATTTGTATTATAGTAGGCAGCAGAGATTCAGTCAAGGTCCACCCCCATGCTTAGCACTCTATCTATCTGTATTAAAAGTCAGCTTTCCTCTCAAAAATAAGCAGACAGATGGTGTCAGATGGAGAAATAGTTGAGGCAATTTGCTTCAGGTTGTACAGCAAGGCCGTAGCTGCTGGGCATCCCTTTGGTACATCCAGCACTTCCCCCTTGGTCTTGCATGCCTTTCACAAGAGCACACAGCAGATTACCCTAAGCAAGAGTTGTGATACACTGATAGTCTTATCTTGCCAATGGCTGGAATTAAAACTATGCGGTGTACAAATACAGGAGATTATCGCAGAGAGAGTAGACAAAGCAAGAGGGAGAGAGGAACAAGATGCAGGCAAGGGACTGGCGCAGGGGAGGGATCCATCTCAGGGTAAGCATGCAGTACAGGAAGGTAGACGTTGGATACCTTGTTATAAAAGCAGCCACATATGCACCTTTTTACTGCTTTTGTGCTAAATCATATCCTGAGAAGCACTGAGAGCCAACAGCATCCTAAAGGACAAGGCCAGGAGAGTGCTTCCCTAGATACCCAGCAGTACAGTGCCATGCAGAGACTTTCCCTCTTCCTCAGTGAGGAGGATGAAGATGACCACATCTCAGACAAATCCCTTAGCTTGCTCAGTGCTGATCATTTTCCTTCCCATTCCCTTTGCATTTGCAAATCTCATCAAGAAACTGGTGAATTAGAAAGTGGGGAAAGATGATTATGCCAACATATGTTGTTTATATGACATAAATAACCACCATCAGGGTTGTTGCAAAGGAGACTGCCACTGGGGAGTCACGACAGGAGGAGACCAAATGGTAATTATAGCACTTGAAGCAGTGACAAGCTCCCAGTAGCCTCGAGAGATAAATCTTCTGCTGCCTGCTCCTACTTGAAGTTACGGCATCCTGGATTTCAGGAGCTTCCACTCTTCTGCATGATCCAACAAACATCCTTTCAGGATCTCCGGTGAATAAATAACTCTTTGAAATATGCCTTCCCTGTTGTGGCACCCGTCGCAAGGAGCGCCTGCTCAACTCTTTGGCATTGCGTAAACATGCACTGCACAATCCGGAGCTACTTTTTTCTTGACCAGCAGCAGAATTACTTCTTCAAAGGGCCAACTCCTCATGCCTGAGTTCATCAAGCTGTCACTCAAGAAAGTCAAATCTCTGGACAGGCACTGCAGCCCTCCCATGGGCTCTCCAGTTTCCCCCAGTCCATAGGCTTGAACAGAAGCTGTTTGACTCTGTTGGCCGCTGGGATGGAGGAGGGCACTGGTTCATGCTGATAAACAAACCTCTTTGCAAGGTCAGCTCCTTTACAGCTGCCCCTCGCCCTCCTTTGAAGCCTGGTGTGTCGGAAAGCTCAGCATCGCTGTCACGGTGTGCAAGGGTGAAGGTTTTTATTGTGTTAAAGGACTGAAGCTGAGAGCGTTTCTCCTGGCACTTTTTCTTGTTCACTGCAAACCTCTGATCCCAAATCCCGGCTCCTAGGACAAAACAGGATTGTGTTTACCTGGAACCAGTGTGCACAGGGGTGGGTTTGCTTTGAAGGTGCCTTTTCCAGTGCAGATCAGAGCCAGGTTCACCAGTGGTGTAAATCAATGGCACTTCTACAAAGTCATGTGTTACCAGTCAAACTATGTCTGATTTACCGTCCCGAGCATCTGTCCCTCTGGCTAGAATCAGAAACACTGGGAATGCACTGGCTTTATCCTACCATACCAATAATACCCTGATTAAGTTATAAATTTGCTACTAAACCCCCATTGTCATGTTCAAGTTATGCAGGCTGAACACAATGTCACACTACAAGGTAGCAGGAGGAGATTAAATATTCGAGCCAAATCAGTTACAGACTTATTCCATAAACTTCTCACAATTTCATTGTATTTTTCCCTCTTTTGATGAATGGATTTTCCCGAGTATGACAGATTTATTTTTTGTGGCAGGTAGTTTTTGCTGTTGCCACGCTTTATGCCAGTTTTCCATTAAATCCTAAGGAACCAGATGAGGTGAGAAGTAAGTTTGCTTGTAGCTGCGATTTGATTTAGGTACGTGTAGTTCATATTTGAAAGCTTTTTTCAAGCAACACAAGGACTCTGTTTTGAAAGCCTTTGTACGGCTGTTTGGAAACACTGATGTTTTCAGGAAAAGGAAGAAATCCAAAGGAAATGATAGGATCTGTAAAATGGCATTTAAAAATTAAAATTTAAAAAAGAGCCTGTTTTAAGCATCACCTTTAAATTGGAGATTTTCTAAAAGATTGTGGAATATTTACATGTAGTTAAAGGGGTTTTCTTGTAAAGACCTGTGGAGTATTTATACATTACCAAAAGGAATTTCACTCAATATACTCAGACTGGCTTTAGGTTTCCTCAGATTTCTTTGGAGATTTCCAAACCTATAAATGCTGTAAATATGATCAGACATGGCTCTGTCTGAATTCTGTTAAACTGACACTTCTTTTTTGCCCTTAAAAAAATACCATCCATGGTTTATTTTGCTTGACCCATATTTGATATTTAAGGAAATTAAATAAATCTCACATTGAGTCTCCCAAAATAATACAGGGTGTCCATTAACACGTGTTAAAATTAATGAAAGCTTGGTGGTGAACATATAAATAGCACAGCTGCCAGGCTGTTTAGTAAAAGTAGAGTTGAGCTCTCCCTGCTGTAAAGTGTGCAGAGCAGATTCACAGAGATAATATTGGTTGCTATTTGTAATCGCTCTTTTGTTCTTTCTGCTTTATGGGCTCTTTGGTTGCACACTGGCTACGCGATGTGGTACTGCATCAGTATCCTATAGTTCTGCTAAGAGGCTTGCAAGTAGTTCAGTATTTTCATGTTCAGCTCTATCAGGAAACAATGGGTCCTTGTGTCTGCACCCTTGCACAACAGTGTCTTGGTATATCTGCACCATGTCGAGTGGGGAGACTTCCCGTGGATAGTCCCCTTTGGCAAATGTAGACAGTGAGTGATGTACTAAGTTAAGGAAGGGGGGTGGAATTAATCTAGCACTTTTGAACATCCTAAACCAGGGATTTGGATCCAGTTTTTTGTTGTCCATCTCATTTTCCTCTACTATTAGAGTTCCTAATTTCTTTTTCCCTAAAATGGCAGCTCTCTTCCATTCCCACCTCCAGTGACTTTAATGAGGCCAACCATAATTACATGGCACAGCATCATGGTTCTTCAGTGGCAAGTTTATTACTCACTGACTTATGCCTGGCTTTACTAGCAAAAATGACATCAGGATCTGGCCCTCTGCTTTGATTTTGCTCTGTTGTTTAAGAAAAAGCATGGCAGCATTGACATGGCTTAGCATGATGATTCTCCAAAAACCATCACAAGGTCACCTTACCCCAAATCTCCACTCACACCCTGGGTCCAGACAAAGCCACATTAAAGCAAGGCTGTGGTTAAACAAGTACTGCAATCATGATGCTGAAGAACATCTCAGAGTGTTCTCTCATCAACCAATACACTCACCCTGCAGCTCCAGGAGCTCCCAGCATGTCCCAGGGAAGTCTTTGTGTTCCTTTGGACTGGTCTCCCCATCCCCCTGAGAAAACTCCCATGGAGGCAATGTGCATCTATTACTCAATACATCATGGCATCATCACCCCTCCTGGTGCTTGCAGACAGCCGTCCTTGTGGCGGTAAGGCAGTGTCAGGGGAGCAGAGGCCAATGTTTTGATTGAATATACAGATAAAAGTCTTGAAATGGATCCTCCTTCCCATTAGGAAGCTGTTGAGAAGATTAAAACATTAAATGTGATCTCACATGAGGTCAGAAAGTTAATCCCACCCCCCCTAAAAATTATTACACCTTATAAAGAAACAGTCAAAAGCAGTGTGGGAGTTTTCTACAGAAAGTATCAATAGACCTCAAGCAAGCACATGCATCCCCTGCAAAGGTGGTGTTCATCTGAAAACATTTTCCTTACCACCTCCCCCCCAATCCCAATTAAGCTTGGAGATATTTTTCCATCAGCCCTTACCAAAAAGCATCAAAAGCTTGTTCCAAAATCCACTGACATCATAGGGAGCCTTTCCAAAGGCTAATGGGCTTTGGGATCAGGCCCCTGGGTTTTATTCCAAGCATTCACAACAGTGAGCTTAAATCGGGCCGTGCGCGCCCAGGAAGATTTTCCAACATTACGTTCATTTGGGACAAAGTTCCCCCCATGCGGGGGAATCCACGTAAATCACATCAGTCACTTGAAAGGGGACGTGGGAAGGGCCAGGCCAGCTGAGCAGGAGTGGATTTCATCTTACACCCACTCTTATCCGTATGGATGAGGGGAGGGACACCCGTGCCTGGCAGCTGCCAAAGAAGGGATGCTGGTGGCATCATACTGAGGTGACAGCGGTGGTGAGGCTGCCCATAAAGAACTGAGAAGGTTGAAAGTGAGATGGTGGGGAAAGCCCATAGAAGAAAGCCCACAGAGGGTCTCTGCTTTGCATAGCAGTTTTGCCACTGTTCATGAAAGAAGTTGTGCGAAGAGGATGGATCTGAATATTTCTGTGCCTTCCTCTTGGTGGTATTCATCCATCCAGTGTTAGACATTAATCTCCACTTAATTGACTAGGCACGCGGTATGTGAATATGATTCTAATTAGCTCACTTCAGGTTACACATTGATTTTCTGTGCACTGCCTTTTGGAGCTGTGAAGCAGCTTGTTTTTTGAGGAGGACATAAAAGAGAGAGGGGCAGGGGGAGTGTTAGTTACAGCTATAAATTTTACAGTTCACTGGAAACCACATTAAATGGCAACATCAGTTTATAGAACAACTCTGCAACTGCTTGGTCGTTAAAGTGGTGGTGGTAGATTATTGTGTTGTAGCCTTGTAAAATATGGGCACCGTATTTGCTGGGAGAGAACTTAAAAAGAACAATAAAAGTCTCCAGTGTCTTTGATTTCTCATTTTCTCTTGCATTACAGTAGGCAATATGATACAATCTGTGTGTGAGTTTTTCTGGGGTGCAAGCACTTGCAAGGCTTTTCTTTTATGCTCCAGAGGGCAAAGCTAATGAATCTTTCAGATTTAAGGTTATACTGGCTTTGCATCACTCTTTGCCTGGACCAGACATGGAGTATATGGCCACCAGTGGTACCTGTGCTTGGCTGGCCCTTCAGAGAAGAAAGAGCATCATGTTCCTCTTCCAGCTCAGCCTGACCCAAGGACAAAATTCAAGTGCAGAAATAAAACTTGGAAGTGATAAAACCTGGAATCTCTTCCCAGACAGTGCCTAATCTCTGCCTGTCTTCTGCAATTGTAGACATTTATTTTGGACTATGAAGAGCTTCTTTTGAATGTTTGGCCCCGGCTAAAGACGCTGAGGTTGTTGGAAAATTCCAGCCATAATATGCTGCCTGATGACCAATATATTTTGCATTAATTTTTTCCTTCCTTATCGGAATGAGAGAGCAGTTGGTGCAATGTTCAGTCGAGGGATTAGGGTTAATAATCACTTTTTTGTCTGCACGTGGCGCAAAGTATCTTCCAACCAAGGAACAGTAAGCGCTGCCTCACCAGAGGCCTGGCTGATCAGAAAGCTTTCCTTTAAAAAGGGGATATTTCCAACTTTAAAATGCAATATTGTCAAGTGAAATTAATTAGCTTTATTGCACAGGAGACAAATGGGAATTCTCTCAGTAATGTACTTTTGCAGACTGAGAAACTAATTGTGTGAAATGAAATGTTTTATGAGAAGCTCCCGCTACCACTCACCACGCTTTAGGGAATTTCTCTGGATAAAATCCCACTCGCCTTGTGGAGGATAACCCAAAGATGAGATGAAGCGCATGGCTGTCATGAGCTGTTGTGGTGGGTCCAGGCACAGATAGGAAACTAGATACTTCCCCACCTTGTTTGCTGTTGATGCAGGCTTTAAGATGGGTGGGTGTGAGGCTTATGACTGTCTTTTTGGCCCTGTAAAGGCTGGACCACTGAAGCCACTGGTTAAATCTCTACTGCAGGAAGAGCAAGTACTGGTCTGAATCAGATCCAGTTTGGTGGTGGTGGTGGCGGTCATCACCACAGGGCTGCCAAACTTCGCTTGTTGAGTGAGTCAGTGGGATTGACCTTCCCACTCACTTTCTCAGGGACAGAAAAGGATCGATTCTGGGTGTGGTTTTGGCAATGCCAGCAGAACTCACATGGCCACATGTGCACTTTTGGCTCAGGAGCTAGAAGGGCAGCAAAGAGCTTTCAAGGATGTGTAAACTACTTCTTCTGTCTCTTTCCTGTGAATAACAAGAGCTTTGGTTGCCTTCATTTCGAAAGTGATATAGTTTTGTGAATGCTAAAGCCACTTTAAAAATAACATAAACAGAATTTTGTAAAAGTGATTGAATACATGATGCTCCTGTCAAGTTTGTTTGGTTGCTTTCTAATGGAAAGGATTGTGAAGGGTGTTAGTAACTCAGCCTCTGAGTAATCCAGCAAACTACACAGTTACAATTTCCTCAAGAAATGAAAAGGGAAAGCTGCTGTTTATCCAACACAAAGTGAAAGGGCAATGCATCTCTGCTTGAGATGTGTACTAACATTACATGACCTGGCTGCTCTCAGTGAAAGACCAGGCTGTTTTCCTGATTTTGTAGTTATTTTCTTTAATGAGGGGCAGTTTTGCTTGCCTAAGGGGAGCATAAAGACTGAAGACCCCATCTTCCACTAGGCTGCATCCTATTTACAGCACTTCGGCATACAGAACTGCTCTAACCCAGCCACAGATCATCCGTGTTGATGCAAGAGCAACTGCTGGTTTCTATAAGATGTCGTGACCAGATCACGGTCCTGGGGAACCTCATGGTGGGAGAATGAGTGTGGTATGTCATTAGTGCTTTGATATTTCAACAGCGGATCACCAGGGACCTTCTGTCAGTGGGACAAAGATGAAAGATCTGGCAGGAGCTTATCTCAGCCAGCGTAGCAGCATAGGCCGAGGCATGCTATGGTGTCCTGCTGCAAGGAAAGTCATTCATGAATTGGCCTTTGGAGACAAGCAGCTCAGTATCTCTTTGATGACAAACGCTTTAAAGTGCCTGTACAGTTCAATCTTGTCATTATTTGGGTGTTGTTCTGTTTATTGCTCCGTTTTAAAAACTAAAGACCTTGTCAGGAAGAGGTTGTAACACGCCCCTAGGAAGACATTATTTTCAGTTTAAAATTTCCTATATCCCCAGCTAAAAATGTGAATCAGAGATAAAGTCTGACACGTTCTCACCATTTGTCTCTTTGGCAAAAGGAAAAGAGGGGCCAGTCAGTTCTGGGTCTGACGTACAGGATGCCACTTGAGCCGTCATACTTGATAACTTCAACTTGAACTTGTCCACTTATGTAAATGGGGATGATTTATAACTGATTTATAACTTTGCAATGCAGACAGAGAGCTTTGTGCGATTTTCTGTGTGGTAATAAACTGCTCTGCTATAATGGCATTAAACACACAAGTTTTTGCTTGCCAGCTGTTTAGCACCAGAGACCAAGGTGTTAAGGTCTAAAAGGGCCCTGAGGGTGCACACAGCATGATTCAGGCATGGCATCTCTGTGACAGTGGGAGTTTAGCTGGGTTTGGGAGTGATTTGTAGTGAAAGTTCTGATCCCTAGTATGGAAAAAATCCTTCCAAATCCCAAAAGAAAGCTGCAAAGTCAGGGTCTCAAGTTTCCTCTCCCTTTTAAGTCATCATAAAGAATTAGAAAAGAAAAATCAGCTTTTGCTAGATACCACACAACTGCTACTAAAGTCTAAGGAAATGCTGTCCAAACTCCAGTTTCTTGGGATTTTCATGTGGTTCCTCTGACAGATTCAGCTATAGTTAGACTATTTATGTCTCCATGCAGCTCAGTAAGCCTGCAGCCGCCAGCAACACAATCTCCTGTAATTCAAAGAGCACAAATCAGCATGGATAATCCAAATCACACTACCAAATGTCTGGTTGTGAGCCCATCCTGGATCTGGATTTCAATTGCAAGGCTGGGCAATCCATTACTAGAACAGTGTTATTCTGGCCACAGACAATTGTACTGCAGTAAATCTCTGCGATCTTTCCCTCCGTACTGACACTGCCATAGCAAAGAGGAGATTACATCATCTGGTAGGGTTTTGAAGGATGGAGAAGTTAAATTTCCTCCAAACCTTCAACCCGCATCTTATGGCATGGAAGATGATGCTCAAGATCTGCCAGCTCATGGTTGTTTTAGAAATACATGGCAGCAGGATTTCAAAGGTCGAGGCCGTTTATAGATGCTGGTTCTGGGAGTGCACTGACAATGCTTTTTGTGTTAGTCAGAGAAGAAATGCATTATTCCTGCAAACCATCTCTGATTTCTGTTTGTTTGTTTTTAACTTCATTTATTACATATAATTTCACGTTACATGACTGCAAAACAAAGCTCTTTCAACCTTTATTTTACTAAAGATGTGTTTGGCTGAATTTGAGAGGCTTCGGATGGCATGAGAGGAAACAGATGAGGTGACTGGAAAAAAACAGAAGTTAGCTCTTGTTCTTAAGATGATCCTGCTGTAAAATTAAACCAGCAAAAATAACACTACTTGGTTCCTCAGAGCTGTGCTTCATGTTTAAAGAGTTGGGGTCATTTTATGTCTTACCTTGCCATGTGGAGGCTATCCCGTAACTTTATTTCTACATGATAATGAACCACTCATTTGAAGCAGGCCAAGATTGACTGACAGGAACAGCAACATGAGCTGGACAGTGAATAGAAAGCAGAGAGTAATACTGCAGGACGTGTTTTGATGGACTATAGCCTCTTCTGGCTGGGTGTGCCGCATACGGATTCATTATGTTTCCCAAAAAAATAATGGAATGCTGTGAAACGTCCATTGAAATTATGAGCAACCACCAAACTTCCTGCCTTGCACGAGTTTCTTGACCATCTCAGCCTGGTGAATTCTGCTACATCTGCTAAAGCTAAAAAGTGCATGTGTTTATAATTGTTTGGGTTTCTTAAAAGCAAACAAGTGACTGGCTGCACCAACTCATACACACAGATGCCTCTGGGCAGCCTGACAGGTCGCACGTCTACTACTGCAGTGCCAAGAGCTTGACACTTACTCTCTGGGACCATGCTTGGTGGTTAATAGCAGATGATATTGTCCAGCACCCCATCTTTATGTCCCACTGTTGCACATGTAGCTGAGATATTGTGAGAGATATACTTGGAAATATCCTACCCGTTTGCTTTATAGGGAAATTATGTTCTGAATTGTATGAGTAAGGAGGGAAAAAGAAACCCGACTCTGTGCTTTCCTGGCTGGATTCTGTGTCTTAGCTCCTTATTTTGACTCCATTGTCCCCATCTTTCACTTGCCTCTTTCAACCAAGAACACATGCAGGGGTTATTTGGAATCGGGATGTGCGTCTTATATCGGAATGATTAATTATTCAGAAATGTTTTGTTTATAATAAAACTCCCTTACAGTGCTTGGACTGTATCAAGACAGCTTAGAGCTGGCACAAATGAGAGCTATTCCTAGTACTAAGGTCTATTAGTAGTGCCAAAGAAATGCAAAGGAGGCTCATAGCACCTATGTACTTATTATTCATCTTCTACGTGCTTATTATATAGGCATGCATGAGATAAATAGATAGATTTGCACAGCACAATGTTTAAGCTGTGCCAAAGAAATAAAATTCTATCCCTGGAGAGTTGAACTGTGAAGGCAAATAGGGGCTAGCAATGAAATCACAGATTATGATCACAGCTAAATGGCTTCTTTGAGCAAGAAGATGAGTTGGCGTATTTTCCCTGGGAGGCTGCTTCTGATATGCATGACATTATAAGTAAAGAGGCATGAACCAGATGCCAAGGATGTGAGCCAAAGCTGATAAAAGCCAGTGGGAGTCCTTCAGTGTCAATAAGCTTCAGAACAGGTCTGTGGTGCCACAAGCTGTCTGAGAGGAGCTTCTGCAGCCTGGGATCCCAAATCTCCCCTAGATACCACTGTGGCTTCTTCACCACAGGATTTGGACACTTCATGCATTGCCCTTAGCAACCTTCATCATCCCCGTAAGGAAGTATTGTAATTTCTGTGTTACCAACAGGTAGCACAGGTTTAGCAGGGTGGCTTCTTATGATGCCTCAGATGAAAAAGTAGTCGGATTATCAGGAATTGTGAATGCCTTATTTCAGGTTGCTCTGGCCTGGGGGCTCTAGAAGGAACCATTGTGTTAACATAATCTCCGTGCAATGTGGCTGGCAGAAAGTCATGCAGTGATTTCATGATATCCCTATTTGTGTTGTAACCCCTAATTGTACAACATCAATATCTGAGGATCAGGTCTCCTCCTAAGTGTAAACCAAACCACACCTAGTGAAGGCAAAAATAATCTCTAGCATTCACCAGGTGGCAGTTTCTGTTAACCAGATCCAGCTTGAAATCCAATTGCTTCAACACAGTCACTTCCCAGGAAGTTGGTGAGATATTAGATAAAGAGCTCATTTCAGAGCTATATTAATTTTCATTAAGGATTTTCTAATCAATTCCTTCTATAAGAAAGGTAAACAGGGGCTTTTTTTGTTAAAGTCTGTAGCTCTAAAAGCCTCTTTACTTTTGGGAATAGGTGGCGTTCCTTTCCTTACTCATCCATGGAGGTTTCCAGCCAAGAAACCAGGACACAAGTAGCCAAAGAAAGGAGTCCACCCAAATAAACTAATGTCATGTCATCGGAAAACAGTGGAAAATGTTCTGGAAGTACTCTCATTGTGTATTGTCCAGAAGCAGTGCTTTTTCAAGGAGGATGTTGTCACTACTAAAGAGCCTATGAACAGGTCTTCTTTTCTGGTTCCTTCTTCTCCCTTTCTGCTGTGTTCCCTGGCCACCAAGGTGTGGGCTCCTGGAGCTAGAAAGATGAATAGCAATATATCATTTTTGGAAGAAAGATAAATAAAATCATGGCCATTGCAAGAAGATTTTCCTACTTCCAGCATGTTGGGGTAAACCCATGGGCCTTAAAGCTGTGCTGACCATTCTTTAGTTGGTGGAGCTCCTTGTATGTTTATGTAATTGTGAACAGAAATTACACCCCATCCTTCTTGTGCCACATTTGCTCCTTAAAGCAATGTTTTCTTTCTTTCTGCTGCTTTTGTCCTTTGTCTTAGATATTGTGCTCTTAGATTTCATTTTATTTTTCATTTATTCATTAGATTTTAATTTAAGTAGGCTACAGGTACCATAGGTTTTAAGCTTCATCTTGTAAGAAAAGCTGTATATTCCCTGGTCTCTCTAGTTGCCCTTTTCCTGCTTTTCTTCTGGCTGAGATTTGCCTGGAAGGTGCACAGCAATGTACACCGCATCCCTGATGGGCTCTTATCAATGCCTCTTGCAACGGCTTCCCTGCTCCCTTGAGTCTGCTCAGTCCCTCTTGCCAGGATCAGATCTGCCTTCTTTAAGATCACACTGGTGCTATCAAGTCATCCTGTGATTAATTAGCACAGCTGGGTCTTTCCTCCTTTGCTGTTTCCCTCTGGTGATCCAACTTTACCAGGCTGCCTGGCTTTCTGCTGAAGAGGGGCACAGCTCCAGTTTGGGCTCAATTCTTGCCATTCCGGAACTTCTGGCAACCTGGTATCACCCCTTGGCTACTCCACATCCCTGTAAACAGGAAAATCTGGGATCCCCCAGGACTGATAGAAAACCAGGGGCTTCTCCTATGTTTTCCCAAAGCTCCCTGAAACAGATGCGGTTCTGGAAAACAGTTGAGTCTGACAGATCTCCAGCCTTAGACAAAAAGCCATTTGGTCAGAGTATGATCATCCAGCTGCATTCAGGACACAGCTTGCTGATTTTATGGATACACATATATCTTTTAGGACCAGAAATCAGCATTGTTTTTGTCTTCATGTGTAATGTTTGACATATGATGTAAATTTACTTTCACAACACACAGACATAAAAGCTACTGTGGCTTGGACTTAGAATTTATTGATTGTAGAAAACTGACTACCAGGTTTGTTGGTTAACATTTTTCTATACAATGGGAAAAATGAAAGACAAAATCAAAGCACGTGAGGGCAAACTTTGCACTAGATAGAAATAATTCAGTCTTTTAAAATCTCACTGCCGTAACTAAATGCTGAAATCAGTTTAGCGCAGATCCCTCCTGTAATTTTTAAGGTGTCCTCAGTAACCATCTACCTATTTGTAGGTAGGTTCAATTAATAAGATTTCTTAAATAGATTTACAAATGCCTAAGTGGTAAGTTATGAATTTAACAATCAGAAAGCAAGATTTGCCTCTTCTCTAGTACCAAAATGCCATGAATTTGTTCTTAAAACCCTACACAAACATGCAATGGCAAACTCTGAAGTCTATGGGAGAGCAGCCTGATTAGGAGATACAGCCTGAGGCTTTTAGCTGTGGACAGATGGATTTGTGCTCCTACAAACTGCATGTTTATGGTGTGCTCATAACTTGTGCAGTTAATGACACCCATTTTGTTCCCAGTAAAGACTGGGAGGACACAAAATCCCTCTGCTTTCTTTGTCGTTTTGTGGTTTTGATGCTCATCTTTGGCTCAAACTTACTGATCTTTTCTAGCAAAACCTTGTAACTGTTGTTTACACATCAGTGTATAAGGGACAGAACCTGGCCCCTTGTTGTTTTCATGGCCTGGTTCATATAAAATTTTCTAGCCTGGCCTTATAATTCAAACCATTTTCATCCTGCATCCACACAAATAAGTGAGACAAAGCTACTGAGCAAGCCGTACATGCAGCTGAGAGAATGTGTTTGCCTTGAAAGTATCATTAAAGCAATTTCCCATAATGTCTGGCAGGGAGTAGGTTTCTTCTAATGATTTTATTAAAAAGTGAATTAAAGGGCAAAGGTTGCTTTCCTACAGCCCTTAATTTCCTGTTTCAGTGCCAAATGCTGTGCGTAGAAATTGCTGGGAGCAGAAGATGAGGGAGCTCTCCCGCAGGATCAGCCCCCAGCGAGGCTGTTGGGGCTTCAGCTCTGTGACCGCATGCACATGCGAGCCTGTTCTTGCACTGCAGTTTAACATCAGAAAACACAATGACAGAAGCACAGTTATCACTTACAGATACAAGCCTATGGAAGTAACGTGATATTGACTCCAAATAAGGCCCAAATGTTTATTTTGCATCTGGGATGCGATTTGCCTTTTCCTGATGTCAATTCGACATCAGCATAACTCCAGGGAGGGAAACACAGAAGAGAAGTGGGTCCTGAAGGCCTACACGTCCTTTGGCATGGCTGGACTAGTGGCATGAGCTTGCATTTTCATTGCATCTTTATGGAGGCTGGACCTTGCCAATACTTTGTGATGTTCAGTTTGATGAGCATGTGTAACACTTCAAGTTGAGGAGCTCCTGGTGGGCCAGCAGCTGTGGAGAAGCAGGGTCATTTACAAAGAAGTAAACAAACTAATGCACTAAGAATAAACAGAAGAACAGTGACAGGCTATGTCCTCCTCCTCCTGGGGTCTAACAACTCCTCAATGCGTGCGAGAGAAAATACAACACCCCCAATATAGAGAATGGGTGTTAAACATCAGAGGTTCGGAGTCAGCTGGGATGTGCTTTCTGTGATACCCCTTTATTTGGAAAACCAAACACTAATTCCCTCCTGGTGTGCAGAGGGACTCTGTGAGATGCAACCTGCAGCTTTGCAGCCTTCATGGGCCTGGCCAGCTATTGGCAATGAGCAACATGTCGGCAAAACTCCAGTCTTTAAAATACTTTAATAAAACAACCATAATTTACCCCACTGCAAGAGCTATAAACTGTAATTTAATAATGTGTTTGTAAGGAGACAGCTTTTTTTCTTTAAATAATAAAAAAGAAGTTTTAGTATTATTAAAGAAATGTAGCATATAAAAATATCTAATTGCTGAGGAAACAGCATGATTATGATTTTCAGATATTTAGTATGGGCAAATCATTCTAAGGAAGGGAGCTGTGTTTTTATGGTAGACTCTTGCAGTATGGGCCTCATTAGGTTCTCAGGGAATACTGCTCCAAATCTTTACCACACTTGCACATTATGTTAAGCACATAAGCTTTCATCCTGCTCCAATGGTGGGTTCTCAAGCATAGATGACAGTTCTTTGCATGGGATATAAGCATCTTTCAAGTAAAATGAGTCTATTTCTTATGGGACAAAGCTTCATCCTTTGGGCTCTCAGATTTCTAGGTTCAATTCCCATAAAGTACCCCCAAAACATCTGTTTCAATATTAGTACCTGAAGTGGCTGGAACTCTCCAAAAGCTCTGACTCAGGACAAGTTTAGCCAGGCAAAAAGCATGTAATTTCTGCTGTGTATTGGTTGCAGTCATCTGCTCTGACACAAAATAGAATCATATAACTGCTTCCAGCTAATAGATTTAGGCTGTGGTTCCAGGCTTATTAATACCAGATCTGTGCACTGCCAGCTCACCCAGGACTATAAATCTAATGTGGATCAGGCATGGACACATGATTGTGTTTTGTCAAATTAGCCAGGGGACATGATATGGAATTTATACCAGCTTTATACTTCTGTGCTAGCTGCACCCCTGCTGCAGAAAGGCAGAAGATAGCTGGTCCAACATGAAGTTAAGACAATGTTGATATGCTGAAAAACCTGCTGTTATAAAGGGGGGGCTTTTTGGTTGTTGGTTGGGTTTTTTTCTCTTTTACAAATGTGAACCATTAGTTGGAGTTTGCTCTAGCAGCATGTTGCTCATCTGGCACACGGCGCTGGTGGTATGATACCGTGCATCTTACAGTTGGGTGCAAACCACAGCCTTAAGAATTAGCACTTGAGCTCCTGTCACGTAGTTGCCCTTGGAAATCACTTTTTAGGGCAGTAGCCATTGTATCCTTATCACGTGTTATGGGATCAAGAGGTTTTATGCTGCTTAGCTGTACGACAGGTCTTTCCTCTTGAAAAGCTAACATATTATGGAAGACTCGCATACATGTTTGCTACAGAGAATGCTAAGTTTTCAATAGTTGGCTTTAAAATCTTAGGAGGAGGAGCCCATTTTCCTCATTCCTCTGGAGATATGTTAAATGTTAATTCTTGGTGTCGTTGAGGTGCTGGGATTGGAAACTTAACTTACCAAAAGCAAAATCTGGAGCTCTCCTTAGCTCTGAGGTTCTAGCAGTGCTGTCAAAGCAGCGGGTAGGAGACTGTGAACGAAACAGCATGGCTGGAACATATGTGTTCTTGGCTGAGAAGTGACACATGGATAACACATCATGAACAAATAATTGTGTTTTTTGCTTTTACATGTATTTTTTTAGTGGTGGGAGATGAAGCTCTCACGTAACTAGGGTGTAGATAGGATATCAGGCGAAGTCAGGAGGCTGGGGAGGCAGCAGCTGACCATGCAGCCTGTCTACATTGGACAAGGAGATGTAGGCCCATGGCCTATACAATATAAATGAGCAGTGGGTGAAGGGACAAAGAAGCATCACACTTCAATTTCTGAGTAAAACTTTGCCTGTCAAAATGGATCTTGCTGAAGAGAGGAACTTACTCTGGGGGTTGAGTAGAGAAGATGGGAGATCAGAAGTGATGTGTTTGGAAGAGGAGCTGCCACAATAAATGAACACATTCAGCCTGGGGTTTTTCTAAAGGAGAGAACGCTCTACAAAGCAGTTTCTTCAGCACAAGATGCAAAGCAGGTAAAGATCTGCTCCAGGGAAGCCATAGGAATGTGCTTGAGCACCTCTGTCCTTGGCAAGAAATGCTGATGAGCCTTTCACACTAACATGACAACTCAGGTCGCTGTGATTCACTTGTGTGTACAGGCTCTCCTCCCCCCTTCATGAAAACAATCGTTCCTGAGGACTTCTACATAGTCACATGTGAAACACACCAGCAGCAATCCAAGCACTGATTTGGGTATTTGGTTATGGTGGAAACCAGAAAAGGGTGAAATCTGGAGGGTCCTACATGCTGTATAAGGCCTGCAGGTCAGGACTGACACTGGAGTGTAACTGAAGTCAGGCTTTGACCCTTGGAAATACAAAGCTAAATTTTCCCCTCCTTTTCCACCTCCTGAATCCTCCCTGGTACCCTACATGGCTGTTCTGTATTATGATCCCTTTAAATAAGCAGCCTGTCATTAGCTTTTATCCCAGTGCTTGCTCAGCCGGACTAAAGTCTACATCTCTTTGTTTTTAAGACTTGCATGGTGTGTAAGTGCCAGATGTTTCCCATCTCTTGGCTCTTGGCAAAATAAACACGAACTGCCGTAACCTTCACCTTTCAACTCTTACATTACCTATTCCTAAAGTACAAAAAATGGATGTGTGTTTATGCAGCAAGGCTTTGAACTACCTTCCAGGTTTATGTCAGAAGTCCTATTCTCTAGGCAAAGATAACATACGAGAGCGGACTTCGGTGTTGCCATAAAATTCACCTTCTGCATTAACGAAGCAGTAGTCTTCATGGGCACAAGTAGTCTGAGGGGGATTAGAGGACACATAAAACTGATCCAGCTTTCAGATTGAGTCACTCAGCTCCAGATTCAGCACTCCTAGAAAAAAGAGATGCTCTGTGGGGGACAGCCCAGTTATTTCCCGTAAAAGCAGCGTAAACATGCAGATAGGGATTGATCTGATATGTCACTGTGGAGTTTGCCCTTTAATGTATTTCAGTTATCTCTAGAAGTTTCCCCTCCCTGCAGAGCAGGTTTGGAGGGGTTAATAAAGGAATTTCCAGCATTAATAACTGCTCAGCTAAAATCATCCTGGAGTTATTTTTCTTCCTCCCCTTCTATTGCTTCTGATTTTGTAAAATCCTCCTTGGAGGCACCTTGGCTTTTAGTGGGGCATAGAAGGCTTCTTCAAGTTAATACTCATGTGTCCTAAGGAAGAACAGAGAATACATAGCCTCAGGAGGCTGGGACCAGCTGTGGGATGACACACACTCCAAGCTTCCCTTGAACAGCTACCCAGGCTTAGGTGTCTCATAAGAAAGTCATATAGCAGCTTTTCCTTTTTAACTCAATTCGGTAGTGTTACGCAATTAAATGAGGAACAAATGGTGTAATTAAGATTGCAAAAGCCTTTCAAGTAGAATTCCAAGTGAATTATGCAGATAGAACTTTAATTTGTGCTAATTCATGTCTTCCCAGAAAAACTAAGTTTTCCTTAGGGAATGGCATTTCTTTTTTGTCATAGTCTCAGCTGAAAGGTGCATTAGCAAGAACAGAGCAGTGAAATACTTCAGCCACTATTCACTCATGAGTATTGAAAAGAACGTATTTTCCCCACTGTAAACAGACCACTAACTACGTCTTTTCCAATCAAAAAAGCTGAAAACCAGGTTCCCAGCAGACCTGGGGAATTCTTGCGAAGAGTAATCATCACCAAACTGTCCTTTGTGTTTTGAAATCATCAGAATATTCCCCCTGAGTTTTGTTTTAATCCTCAAGCCAAACATTTGGAGGCCATCTATTTCAAGGAGTGCCCATTTTGCAGGGTGACTCTACTATCCCTGGAGGTAAGAAAGAAACTGTAGGAAGCCAGAGCCTGAAGGATGCCCATCTCCAGGCACTGATGAGTCTCTGCAGAGTTATAGAGGGCCTAGCCTCTTTTCTGACCGCTCAGTGCATGTTTCCTTAACCAAGTTGACTCAGGATGCTGGGGTCACTGAGGTGCAAGTTATTTCAAAGGCTGGACCAAAGTTTGTGTTGTGAGCTTTAAATTCATACTGAACTACTGCCTTCAGTTACTGTTGTGTCTGAGGGGGAATAAGAATGGCACACAGCGAGACTAATGGGTTTTGGGGTGTTTCCATAACTTTTGCAACACCATCTAAGCTCAAATTTGTGCACACACTAACTCCCATTGCATATGCTCAGGCCATTCATTCATTCAAGCACTTATTGACGATGCATTGAAGTAAACTCAGAAGTTTCAGCTATGGCACACATCCAGGTGCCTTATCATTTCCTTATCCTTCATAAGTGCCTGGTGTCTTCCTATCTATGCTCCAATCTAGCAGCCTATACGTAGGTTTAGAAATGCTCATGCACTTCCTGTCACCTTCCTTGTCACACCATTTTGTCCCACTACATCATCATTTAGCTGGAGCCCTTTGCCCCAGCATCACAAAATCCAATATTTTAGTGAAACCAACAGTAATTTTGCCCATGTAGAATAATATTTCATTTCCCTCTTGGCATCTTTGTAGCATACTGCAAGAGAAATATATGCTAAAACACATTCTGGTGGGGTTTTTCTGTTACCTGAAGGAAGTAAATCACAGCGTTACAAATGTTACTTCAGTCAGAAATAAAGCCATCACCTTTAGCACTGGTTTCAGTAAAAACACAAACACTTCTGCAGTCTAATGACAAAGTTTTATGGCTGGGGCTCTTTGAAACAACTAATAAATATTTGTTTGCCATTTCTCTCTGGGGCAACTGTCCAATTGCTAATTTACACATTGCCAAGAGGCCTGTTAACTCTTGCCTGTAGGTATTAAACCCTATCCATTACTGTGTCAAACTGCCTGGAGGTTGAGAGATGTTTGGAAAGGAGTAAGAGCAGCTCAGCCCACGACAGGTTACCCTGGAGCAGAGCTCAGGATCCTTCAAGAGCCTTATAGCTTCTTATGTGACTAAATTGCAGTGTTTCTGCCCTAAAGATTGTGTGTAGTGCTGCAGAACGCTCTTCCTTATCTATCAGTGCCCTAATGCTTGGCCTCCACATTTGTGGGTATTCTTCAGCTTTTCTTTTCCCTCCTCTTCTGCTGTCACATCCAGGCCAGCAGCAGTCACTGTCACTAATAGTATCTGTCTTATCCAAGATTTGCACATACCCAAATTACCTCCCCAACGAGACTTTAACAGTGTGGATCAAGTCATCAGACTCTTCTTCCAGCTCATAACCCTCAGCCTGGGAATCAGGTGCCTGGCTCTTCCCTGGGCTTATTTATAAATGTACATACATCTTAGGGGTTTTATGTGTTTGTGTTCTTTGGAAACCTCATCTGTTTCCCTAGAGATTTGTGCTTCATCAGTTCCTGTCTGTTGGTCCCTGGTTGATAACCTGACTTCGAAAAGCCTGTGACTTAGCTGGCTGTAGATGTTTATTTGTTTTCCTTCCTGTTTGGCTTGAAAAACCTGCTCTCTGGAATGTTTGCTATTAAAAACTTTAAGAGAAATGCTCTGGTGTAATTTGTTTTTCTTGTTGTTAATTACAGCTCTCCCTTTTCTGCCCCTTTACATTGATTCTCTTTGCTTATGCCCTCACAACTCAGATTTCTCTATCAATTTAGCAGCTAAGCAAGTGCAAGAGAGACCTAAGTCATACAGACTTTTTGCACACAGATGTGCATCCATGAGGGCACAAAAACCAGGCAGACACAAGTAGCAACCCCTGCCATCTGCCTTGGGCCAGATCTGCATGGCTTTTGCAGGTGGTCCCAAGTCACTCCCAGCTGGCCAACCTGATGCACCAGCATTAGCAGAGCACTCCACTGAAGCTAACAAACATTTCTTCTCCTTTGGATGGGGACAGGATGTGTGCCACGCTCACCATAGGAGTTGCGGGCAGCTTGGACCAGGCTGCAAATGTCCTGGAGGTATTTTGCTCTTCTTCATACAATGGATCTCCCAAGCCTGTGACTGTTCTATGCAGCAAGAACAGCAGGTTGGAGAGTGCACGCTGGAGGGTTAAGCAGCTTAGAGCTGATAATTCAACTGCCATTTGTTATTTCATTCTTCGTGTAAAGGCCACAAAACCTGGTGAACAGGCAGCATTTAGAAGATGCCATCAGTATTTAGGCAGCCCAAGTGCCCAGGTCTTAGCATAGCTGATAGAATTCAAAAGCTACTCTGGAAATGACTAAAAATACAAGGAAACAGCAAATGGAAGCAGAAAATGTGAAACATGTGCATAACGTGCCCATGAGCTTGCTCTTCCTAACATCTTAGATGGGAGGGAATGATTCGATGAGAGATGCATGGTAGAAAGGTCTCACCAGATCTCTTCACATGAGGGACACTCTGAAGCCTCCTTCAGCTTCACCAGCAAATCTCCAGTAATACCAATGGCAGCAATCAGCACATGAGGTGGATACCTGTCCCTGGGAATGAGTTTGGCCATGAGCAGAGCTGGAGATAAGCCTGGTTTAATAACATCCCAGCCTGACAAATGCTCTTCCCAGCTCTCTCATGGACTGCATGACTCTGTCCTCTTCTTTCTGCTGAGACATTGCAGAGCATTCATGTACAAGCACTGCAACACACTTGAAAGGTGATGGTATTTTCAGCTTCTCAGACTGCCTCCCCTTGTGCTACTGAATTATGAATGCACCTATAAGCTCAACAACATCTATTTTCCCAAAGGACAAAGTCAATTTGCACATGGGGGGGCTGTCTCCGAAGCACCAGCACTTTGCAAGCAAACCATCTCCACTCCACTGCTACCCAACAATAAGCTATGAGCTACAGATTCAGTGAACACCAACACAAAGCTGACTGTATAATAAAGAAACATTGGTTATGATATTTTTCTTTTGTAGCTCCCAACTACTGTAAACTGTGGAGGAACAGAGCTGCAAAGCTGGCCATTAAACTGTCTGCTCCTTCCTGTTTGAACAGGACCTCTCCAGGGTTTTAACTGCCTCAACCACCATGGGTCAACATCCAGGAAGGAAGACGTTTCTAAGGAAACCGCGGAGGCTTTCCACCAAGGTGGTTGCATGAAAGCACTGAAACTGGTGAGAGTGACAAAAAGCAGTTCATTGGATAACGTAGAAAAAGGTACAAAGTTATTGCGCGCAGACTGTTTTTATAATGAGGCCATTCAGGCATAAAAATCACTTTAAATAGGTAGCTTGTTTCCACGTTGCGGAATTATTTTCGTCCTACTCTTTCAAGGAGGAGTTTATCTAGGCACGGTGGTGTATAAATAATAAACAGCCCTGGGGGCAAGGTGTTTTTACTTCCCCCCTCCCCTGCTTCGTATCGTGTTGCAGTTGGTCTCAGGCTGCAAAATGAATTTTGCTTTCTGAAATATGATTTACTTTGAGGGCAGTCCTCTGCAAGAGGCCATGAATTCTCCTCTGCAGTTGCAATGGCCCAAACCAGACAAGAGCTTTACAGTCCTCAATTTTCATTACATGGCTTTTCTGTGGGTTGCAGGGTAGTTTGCTGGGGGGGACAGGTACAGTCCCATTAGCTCATGGACCGCCACGAAAGCTCTGTGTGCACATTCAGTGTTTGGACTGGGTGAACACCGTAGGATTCAAATGATCCAGGGATAACCCCAGAGATGGAAGATCACCCTGAGGGTGGTAGATCACAGAAGGAGGTGACAGCCATCATGCTGGAGATACGCTGATGTGAGACTATCTAGACAGAAAACAGATTCATTCCTTCTGTCTCCTGTGATGCTGAGCATCTCTGACTATATTTCTAACAGTAATCACATCTGATTATCACAGCCATCAAGACAAGGAGGTCACACCAGCACCTGCTTCTCCCCTCATGGGGGTTGCATCCTGCCCACTGGAAGTCTATGAGCTCTGCCCCCATGGCAGTATCATGAGTACTGGAATGAGTCTGATATCAACTGCTGCTTGGAGGAACCAATTTAAGGTCTGACCCATCAGACCTCCTGATGGATGGAGGTGGTGACCAGAAGCCCCGGAGAGGCCCTACACCTGATTTAGACCTAATTGGAGAGGAGGGAGGCCAATTTGACACATTACCCATGGCTTTCCACAGTTCAACCACAAGGGCTCTTAGTTTTAACCTCAGTCTCTCTCAGCTAGCAATGTCATTTGTCATTTTCCCATGACACAAGCTTATGTGTTACTACCCCACACTTCAGTCCCTGCAGGAAGCCTTTGTTAGGTAGACCAGAACTGATCAAACAACAAATATTCAGGAGCCTAAGGGCATGAAAAAAGTGGAGATTCCCTTCTGTATTTTGGTTGTAGCCTCAGGCTTTCCCTATAGGCTTCATAGGAGAGAAAGGAAGTAGGGAAGATGCTTCTTCTCTTGCTTGGCTTGATGTCTCTACATCATCAAGGATGAATGGTGTTAGTGAAAAAGGCAAGAAGACAGGGTTTTGGTATGGGAGACTCAGGATTCAGTGGGGAGATCCTAGAAAGATGAAGAACACTGCAGGTGGCTCATGGAGGGGAATAATGGGGACCTGCAGTAGGGAACGGTTTGGATTCAATGGGCTGAAGTGAATAACCTCCATATCTAGGGACTGTATCAGAAGTCTGAGCAGGGGAGGAAATAAACAGAAGAAGTTAAGGAAGGATCAGCCTGAAATGATCCAGACACACATTAAAGTCCCAGGTTGCTGGAGGGGGAGGGAGCGAAATTCCTGCTCTCCTCTCCTAGCGCATGAGTGATTAGCTCTAAAAGCCATGTGCCAACGCTCCTGCGCGGCTGCCACTGCTCAAGATAAAATAACAGGTCATCTGTTGGAGCAGAGGTTCTTCCAGACTGAAGTCTAATTTCTGTGCTCCAGGGGCTTAAGTGTTGGTTCAAAGGTCAGCAGGCAACACCAGTCACCAAGCAAAGATGAAGCTCGTTTTCACTATAAACAGAGCCCACAGAGTGGGGCCCTGTGCCTACTCCATCCCATGCAGTTGGAATCTGCACAGTCTCAGCAAGGAAGGGGATGTTTGGAGATCAATAACCCAGACAGGTAGTGCCAGGGTAGATATTGGTTGCGTCACTGTGCTGAGATAGGGACTTACCTTCACTCATGTAGCCAAAAAGCCGAAGTGCGGAGGGGCAAAATAAACCTCAGCAGCTACAGAAGAGCCTGAGGGAAGCCCCAGTGGCACCATTCCCTTGCACCAAAACTCTGTATTCCTTTATCCAGGAGTCATTTATTACTACATAAACTGTGCCATGACCTGTGTGATGGATACCTTTGTTCCAGCAAAAGATACTGAATGCTTGCAAATAAATGTAGTTTTTACTAAGCTCTTCACACACACAAAAAGGCCTTTTTTTAAATGGAAACGTTCATATTTGTGGTTTGAAAGGACCTTTCATTTCAGTTGCATGCCTCTGGTTTCTTATTACTGGAACAGCAATAGTTAATAGGGTTAAAAGGGTGAAAAACAGCAGGGATAGCAGCACCTGAGGCACAGCAGACACCCAAGGCCTCCCTGGGTGCCCCTATGCTTACTGCAAGGGGAATGCCATCAGCTGAACCTGGAGGTGGGCTGCCAGGGAGCTGAGCAATGGAAAGGTCACACTTTTCTAGCCTAGAAAACAGATTTTCTTTTTTCTCCCCCCAGAGAACATGGAAAAACATAGTGCAAAAAGCATGTAAGGTAAAATGAGAACCCCTTTATCAGCCAGGTAAAGCTATAGGGAGAACCTCTCATCAATTCAACATAATGCTTGTATTTGAGGGCCATTAGATAAACGGCACTAGGAACTTTGGGAAAATAAACTAAGTAGGATGCTTAGGAATCTGAGACCTGTTTTAGAGCCCACATTTCACCTGGGCCATGAACTTCTACCCTATCCTCTTCACTTACACACGACTCTTTCTTTCTCCTCTAACAAATCGCTTACTTGCAATCCATGGTTACCCTTGGAAAACCCACTGCCCTTTCCCCGAAAGAAACAGCCCACAAAACCCAGGAATCACCTACAACACAACTGCAGCACAAAGGCTCTCAGGGGCTTGTTGAGGTGCCCTGCAAAGCATTCAGGGTTTTTTAAATGTTTGCTCATTATAAGCAGGAGCAGCTTTTTTCCATTACAAAGTGATCTATTTCACAGCTTTCAGCCAAAAGTGTCAAGCAATCAAGCAGCGGTTATGCCTTAAGAATTGCTAATATATTTCAGCACCTAATGAATCTATGCAAAAAAGGCAGGTAAAGGATAGAAACAGCCTACAGTTAACTCCTGCCCTCCTCTTGCAAGGATTTTTATCCCCTGCCTCCCAGTCTTGTGTTTTTACTGAATGGCAATTAATTAAAAGGATCAAGATAGAAGAAAGATGGAAACCTTATTACTGGTGTTATATTTCCATCCTAGTTTTGCCCAGGGAAAAAGCTTCCCAGGAGATTAGCTAATAGTTAAGCTATTAAAGGTTTCTAAACTGGAAAGGTTATTTGCAAGGTCAGACAACTTTACTAAGCTGGTAGTTCCAAAATTATCCAGGGTTCCTTTACTAATTCATCGATCAAAATGACACATTTTAAATTATAGATGAAAACAGAACAGATTTAAGTTCCCGTCATGTAACTCCTGCATGAAAACTACACATTACAAGCCTCTAACCAGAGTAATTTTCAAGTGAGAATGAAACATTTGTTCTTATTATTAAGTGCTGATTTACTACAAATTCACAAAGAGCTGAACCAGCCTTCACACAGAAAATGTGCAGGCTAACCCAGGTGCTTTGAGCAGTTACTACACGACGACTCCTGCTATAGCATTAGTTATCTTTCCAATTTGCAGTCAAAGGTAGGGATGCACCTCAATCAGATGGGAAGCAAATACACAAGGAGAGTGATAAAGGAAAACTGATCTCCTGTGTCCTGTCCCAATGCAATACTAAATCCCACCTGGACTCAAGTAGATCAGCTCTGCCCCATGTACAGGAGCCACATCCATTGGTGTCCCATGGACCAGTGACTAGGACCAAGACTCTGTTGTTCCTCTTCAGCTTTTAAAGTCCTCCATCTAAATCAGTATCTAAATCCTCAAGTCTGATACCACCTGCAAAAGTGGATGGGGTTTCCAGGCTAGCTCCATCATTCAGGTGCTCATCAGCTTTGCAATTATTCTTAATACTAGGGACACTATTGGGGATAATTCTGGATTGGGCACCACAGAACATGCATTTGAAATATCTTGTTTTGGAGAGGTTGAGCACTTCTTATATTTAAATTCAGGTGCAGAGAGGAATATTTGCTGCTTTTTACAGGAAGAAAGTGGGGCACGAAGTGAAAAGAATCTGCAAAGCATTATTAGGCAGACAGGTCCAGCCGGGATTGGATCATGCAGCAGAAATCCATGCTGTGTTTGAGATGAGGCCATAACCCATCAGTTTTGTTTACAGCTGAGGTTGTCAACTCTGTACTGAATGAAGCAAGAGAAGCTGGAGCCTTTAAGAGCAGGGCAGAACTGCTGATCCTAATGCTGCTGCTCCAGGTTCTCCTCCGCTTGGGCTGCTGCACTAGCTCCCGGTGCCGCACAGGCTGTTCCACATCTCTGAAGTGTGGCAGATGCACACAATGTGTTACTCTGCTGATGGACCAGTCTAGGAATGGCTCCGGCGATAGGGTCCCGCTTACAGTCTGTGACGCAGTAATAGTTGCTCTGGGGCTCCAGGCAGGGGTTTGCAGAGAAGCATGTGTTCAACCTTCTCCAGAAAGTAGGTTCTTCTAAGGAGTATCAGAATAGACACCAAAAATACAGATATCGGTTTTTTTGGGGAAAAAAATAACCTTGAGCATCAATATCAGTCATTTAGCACAGAGGGAGCTGCCTCCAGCTTAAACAAAACAACTTGAGCCTTCCAATAGGGAACGTTTGTGAGTCTCAGGCTGGCAGATCTTGAGGCTTTTGCATCCTGTGCACAACACTTGGAGCTCACAAGAGCCGTGTCACCCCCGAAACCATGCTCCACAGGCCAGTTACGTGCCGTCAGAAGTATGCGTGCTGTTTCATCGCCGCCTGCCTCGAATCGTCCGGTTTTGTGGGCAGCAGTGGTGGCGTTGCTTTTCTTTCCATCTGGCCCCTCTGTGTCCTCCAGCAAAGGAGTCAGCGCTTGCGGCTACAGCTGTAGCAAAACCCATATGTCAAAGCTTGGATCATTTTCTTTCCCAACCGAGGCATCTGGATCTGTGGCTTGTTCAGCTAATAGCCTTGCTGGCAGGGCTGCAAGCTGCTCTGGAGCTAAATAGTCCTGGGGTAGCTTGGGGAGGAGCTCACCTGTCCTACAGGGCACTTTTCATTCTTTCTTTTGAAAGGATGTGACTCACTGACATAAATTTCATAGACATGCAGTGAAAAACGCTACTGGATAATAACGACCTCCTTTCAAAGTCTCCGCTATGGTATCTCCTGCCACTTCTAGAATTGGTCCTGTCAAGATAATGTGTTCATAAAGGTTTTTTTCGTTGTGAATCAGTTGCAAAATATTCAGGCAGCAGGACATATGGAAATCATATGAGGCTTTACTGCATTATACTTGAAGTGATCTCTTTAAGAAGGCAGGGGCCCATGAGACACAGGACACTGTCTAATGCCTGACTGCTGAGGCATCACCCAGAGGTGACGCATGGGGGGACGGAATCTGAAACTCCTTGGTCTTTCATCTTTGAGGGATCACTGAGCTGTCTGGGTTGAAAGTGTATTTGGTGCTGGTCAGAAATCTCTCACCAATCTGTTTTCCAGGGAGAGCATGGGGTTTGGTTACGTCAACACCATCTGTGTTCTCACAATGTTTGTTTTCTCCATCAGAAACTGAAACCCCCGCTGGTGAGCAGCCCAGTTCACTGGATCCAGCACCTGACAAGAGGATTTGGGATGATGATGAGCACAGTGTCACCCGTCGTGGTGATGTCTCCTGAGCTAGCACCTCCCTGCTGTCACAGAGCTGAGAATGAGACATGAATGATGATGTAAGCAGGAGATTTCAGGAATGGCACTTTCTGACCATGGCCATTCCCACCCCTCATTTCTTGCCTGGCACATCCCTAACTGCATGAATTACTCCTTATCTACCTCTAATTATGCCTACTGCCACAGAACTCCCTTTTTCCTAGATGCATTCCACTCTTAGCATCCTTATGCTTTTCTATGGTGTAACAGACCCTAATGTCTCTATTTCTGATCAGCTGTGGAGCCTGCCTGTGAATCTGATCATTGTTTATATGGTAACTCTGAAGCAGTGCACAAAGAGGCATTACACAAAGCCAGGTCATGTTTGCAAGTTTAATTTTGCCTTTGCTGTTCTGAAGGTGAATGAAATCTTGCACCCACACAGAATTGAAGGGGTAAGAAAATGCATCAACCAAGCTGATAGAAAAGCAGTCCAAATCTATGTGGGCAGAAAAGTGATTTGCTTTGCAGAAGGCCTGAAACAGAGAGGGTGAAAGGAAGAAAGAGAGCAAGAAGGACAGACATCCGCCATACAGCTCCAGCACTTGTAACAGAAACAATGTGTTTGTTCAGACCAGAGCACACACTCATTTACCCGGACAATTCTGCTGTCACATGCTGCACACCAAGACAAAACCATACATCAAAGTCACCAAGCACTTGCTAAACAGCAAGCATAGCCATTTATCATGTAACGCTACATACATGCTGTTTCACCATGGAATGCAGCATGTTATGCTGGAACACAGTAGCAGCCGCCTCCAAATATGCTGAATGATCAAGTGTTTTTGTGCTGGACGGAAGCTATTACAGTGTGACCATCAGGCTCGCTTAGTTGCTCACTTAAGTTGCTCCACTGAAGCTGCATCATCAAATCTTGTTGGTGGGTAAATTGTTTATTTATATATATATATATATATATATATATATGGCACCTTTCTTGTTTTTATCCTGAGATTCACTGGTTTGGCTTCTTGAGCAAGAAATGGCTGAGCAGACCTATGTATTCTAGTCGAACATCGTGAAGCCTGTAAGCCGCAAGCTTTCTTTAGGGGACAGCATGTGGGTTATTATTAAACCAGAAAACATATGTGAATAATTGAGGCAAGGGATCCAGCATTTAGCTCAGAAAATGTGAAGTCAGCTTGCTGTGAATAACATATCTCTGCATTTTGACCTGTTGCTGACAACGAATATATTTCACTATTACCTGGATAGCAATGACTTGGGGGGGGGGGGGCGTTGTTTCCTTCTCTAAATGAAATCCAGTTGAGAGAAGCTGGCAACAGACAAATGATGCTCATTCCACCCCTGCTTTTACTTAATGGCTGCTATCAAGGTCCTCAGCATTCACTGGTGACATTGCTATTAAAAACATATTTCTTATCTGGCTCTTTAATTCCTACAAATCGAGCATGGAAATAAATCTGTGCTGATAGAGCAGTGAGCACACAGCCATGGGAAGGAGAAGAGGTGGCGCTGGGCTTAAGTCCACCAAGCTGTGCACCTGCCTGGCCTCAGCTCACCAGGCATCATCTTCACACAGGGAACTGCCAAACCCTCATCCTCAAGGAGACAAAACATGCTGGGCTTAATAGAGGGGATGCAAAACCCAAAGGAGGCATGTGATGTCTCACCTAACGCAGCAATGGTGCTTTATCAGGAAGGACACTGCTATCCGCGTGCAATACTCCAAGCAGAAATCTGAGGTGGAGGGACAACACAGGGGAGCCTGAATGGCAGCAAAGCATACCGATCCACTATGCTATGCACTCCCAGCAGGAGTCCATCCTACTAATTCAGTATATAAGTATATTAATATGTCAATATGTGGATGCAATAAGTTGCCAAGTGCAAAATAATCCCTGGCAAGTCTGTGTTTTTCTGAGCAGCATTTTGTGCGTGTGTGATACACGATATATAAACACCATCCTACTCAGATCAGATCTCGAGGATTAAAAATATATGATGAATTAAAATTTCATATGAAATTCTAGCTTTGCTGAGTACTGGAAAACATTACTTTTGCCTTTTCCCTTTCATCCCCAGAAAGGCTTTTATTATGGAAGATGAGTAAATGTTTCACAGTCTTTTCCACTGTGGAAGAGTATATTTTAATCACAGGTGTTGCTGAGAAGAAATAAAATTGCCTTACCAGATTGGTTTAAAGTACTAGAAAACCACCTGTAATGGTTACTAATGCTGTACAGGCGAGGTGGGGTAACACATTGAACCAGTTGCAATGTAATGACACGTGAAAATGGCATCTCTATTTACATCAACCAAACATGAGTTTGAGGTTATGTTTTGCCTCCAGTTTATCTGAATTTCTCTGTTTATTTTATTACTTGTCCTTGGGGCATGGGCAAAGTTTCACCTGATTATCTGGAGTCAGCAAAGAAAGACACAACTTCAGCTTCTTAAGATCTACAGATGGGCTACTTCGGAGTGCCGCCAGCGTGTACCATTGACAAGAGAAAACCCAACAATTTCGACTGTAATGGCATCACCCAAGGACCAAGTGGAAAAAAAGACAGAGGGTTCAAAAGAGAAGAAAACCACTGGGTGCCTCCATATTTTATACTGGTTCAGATACGGCTGTGTCTTGTTTATTTTCTCTTTGCGAAGTCCTTAGGTAGGAACAAAAGGAGATGCTGTGCATCAGAACAGGAATCCCACTGATATCATACATAGTAGCCAAAACCCACCAAGATCTCCTAGGAGGTCCTGGGCTGCATTTCTCATTTTTGGATTAAAAGGTATAAGGGAAATCTTGAGGTCTCAGGAGCTCACTGATGGGTGTCTCTGGGTGTGCAAGAGCCACCCTCACTGCAGGACTGTCAAAGGCAAACCCTGAGATATTCCATCCTTCAAGCAGCCCAGAATGCTGTTCCAGCAGGGAATAATATCCTTTTCCCTTGCAGGACTCCCTCAGGAATAATGTGATATGGTATCAAAACAATAATCCTCTGCTGCTCCATTTTGCTTGCAGCTCTACAAGGACAACATGGGAGAAATCGATCATGCAAGATTGATGAGGCCACCAGGTGAAGTCTGGGTGAAAAGTGCTTCCAGATTTAATACCGGTTTTGCCTTTATACTCCAAATGAAAGGACAACTTTACTCCATGAGCATAAGTAACTGGGGAACCACTTTGGAGCCAGGTTCTTCATGCAGTTTTTGTTTGTGATATTTTTCCAGTGTGTCTGAGCATAGTTTTAATTTAGCGTCAGAGTGAATCTGAGACTGATACTGAGAAAAGACATTAATCTCCTTACTTTGGCTGCACTTCCTACCCTGCAGAAATTATTTATCCAAGCACAGCAGCAAAGTGGGTCAGGGGAGGAATAAAACAGAAACTGCCCACAAAAACCTTGAGTCCCCTGCAAAAGTTGGATTAAGACTCAAGACACTGGGCAAAACCCACTTACCATGTTCTCCATTTCAAAGGAGAGGTGTCAGCTCAAACAGAGACACAAGAAGGCTGTAAGGTTCAAGCTGCAAAATCCCTCTGCCATGGTTTGTAAGGCTAGGCACAAAGCAGGCAGCACAGAGAAGGATTCACCTCTCAAAGCTGCTCTGCCTTTACCTCAAAGGCATGTAAATCCCAAAGAGCAAGTTGCTTCCTTGACTACACGAAAATAAAGTCAAGAAAGCACTTGGGAAAATGTGGGTGAGCAGCAGAGCTCACAGGGAGGATGGGGGGAGGAGAATGGGGGAGAAAGCTTTTTTCCTGCAGTTTCTACCACAAACTGCTCTCCTTAGGTTTAATAGAAGAGTCTCATCTTTTCCCAGCTCCCTGAAGTGAGGGGAGCTTTGCCGAGCCCTAGGGGTGAACTGGGATGCGCATGGATAGCATTGGAGACTGGAGGTCCCGCACGAGGAAAACGAAGAGCTCAAGTTGCACAATAAGAGTGATCTAGGAGTGAAACATGATAGAAGTATATAGTCTGCCTGACAGCTCCCTTAGCTCCAACGTAACTATCAAGGCTGCAGCAAAATCTTGGGCTAACTTCTTGCTACAGGAAAAGCCACTTCAGTGCAGCTGTGAGGACTGGAAAACATGCGCCTATAAAATGATATTTGCAGAGTATAACCAGAGAAGGAAGAGATTGCACCATTTGTGAAAGCAATCCGTGCGGATGAGCAGGGAAGCACACGCAATGCTGGCAACTCAGCTAATCAAGCAGGATCTAACATTAATAAACCAGAAGTGGAGGAAAGGAGATAAGCCCTGGCACAGCTGCTGGCAGAAGGGTGTTCTTCTCACTTCACCAACAGGAATCCAGCCACCCACAAAACCCCAACACGTTTCTCCTTACATTAGCTAATTAAAACCCCAGTCTTAACCCTGATAAACAGCACATTCACTGTTATTTATTTGTGCCTCCCGGTGCTGATGAGCGATCCTACAGGACCACAAGCAAGCAGTAAGACATTTCCACCTCCATTGCAGGCAAATGAAGTTATATGATCCTGGGGGAACCCATGGATGGAGAAGGTGAGACCAACGGGATATTCAAAATCACTCTGGGCTGAATAAGGTCTAATCTCACTGAAGTTAATTGCAGCTTTATTCCCAGTATCTGCAGGAGCATCATTACTGGGGATAGTCCCAGGCAGGGCAGAGATGGAAGCTGTGCAATGTATGCTGAATGGATGTGGCTGACATCTCTCTCCTGGATCCCAGTCTTCCCAAGGAATCTGGCCTTGATTAGGCCAGCAAAGTGCATTCCTGGCAGTGACATTGCCGATGACCTCCAATGGATACGTGGGCCATCAGAGACAGACCTGTGAGCACAGTCCACCTCTCCTCACCCTCTGGGAAATATCTCAGAAGACAAAACTCGAAAGTGGAAAGGCTGAAAAGTGCCTAAGACAGTAGGAGCAGACCTTCAGAGAGAAAAGTTGGTGTCTTCTGGGGTAAGAAGACTGGTATTTGCACAATAAGATTGCAGAATTACTCCAGATTCCCCTGATTGTAGCCAGGTTTGTTCCTTCACTTCCATGTAAGTCAGCTGTTAAATTGCTTCTTTTCCATAGGTGTTTCCGTGACTACTTACCTAAGCCCTCCCACTAACTCCACACTTGAAAAGTAGGAATTCACACAAGTTTGAAGAGCCTTTAGGGGAAAAAAAGGCAGCTGAGTGAATCTGGCTTCTCCTCTGATCATACACCATAGACACGCTGTTGGTTTCCACAAAGTGATTAGAACCAGAGGTGAGACCTGTGGGCAAACTGGAAAATATCGTTTGACTCATTCCACGTGATCTTTCCTCACCAAAACATTAGGAAACCAAGTTTTGTGGTATGGAGTGGCCTCAGATTGCTCGCAGATGTCAGGATGAAGAGAAGAAGTTCATTTCCGTCTGTGAAGGGAAGGTCACCGAGGATCACAGCTCGTGGCAGCCTCCACCAGTGCATTTGTCCCCACCACACATGACAAAAGGCTGCTATTTGGGCCATTTTTCCATGCAGACAGCACATTTCACAGCTCCAGCATGCATTAGGGTGAGGTGAGGTGTAAGTACATACTCAACCTCAGACACCCACTGCCTTCCAAAGCATTTGTGAAGTCTTTTCCCTTTGGTATTTTCAGAGAGCAGCTCCTCAAGGTGGGTGATTTCCAAAGAGGCTGGTTGTGCAAACAAGTCGTGGCAGATGGTTTGAGTGGGAAAATGCACAGCTGGAGGAGCGGTGGGGCTATATATTTCGCAGTGTTTGGACTGTTTGTGAGCATAGCCTGAGTCAGCAGTCTGCGTTTTCTCCCAGGCAAGAATAGATATTTCTTGCAAACTTTGCCATCCTGTTCTTGTTTCCTGTGTATAATAAATGACCCCAAGGCAGAGAAAGAGACAACGCAGACAATTGCGATGCATGAAGGGTACTAAGAAGCCAGGAGCAGTTTAAAAGGAAGCTTTTCAGCATCTGAATAATTTTGCAGCAGAAGAGTTCAAGAAAAGGAGGGGGTTACTGTGTGGATGAGGGAGCTAATGGGGAGATGTAGTTGTCACTTAGAACGAAGAAGACAGAGACAATTCTTTCTGCCTTGAGTGTGCATGGCTCTGGGAATGAGTGATGCTCTGGAGCAGGGTGAATAGCTGGTGAGCAGCTTTACTTGGGACCACAGGATTATGTATATGAGTAGCTGCTTCTCTACCTGATAAAGGCAAAAGATGTCCCATCACCGCAGCCTGTGTGTATGCTGGGCACTTCTCCCAGGTCCCTTTGCAGTGCTTCTCTGCTCTGCCTGTAGGTTTGAACTGGGCTGGATTCATACCAGGATTTAGGAGTTTGCTCCTGGAGTCAGCCCTGAAGACAGGAATTCAAGAGTTTTGAAGACTAGAGAGTACCAATGTCTTTTCTATCAGCTAAGCAGTACATCCACAAGACTTTCTTGCTGTGGGTGCCATCTGTCAACACTATTATTTCTGGTACTGATCTTTTTACCCCTTCTCTTCCATTGCATGCACGAATCTTTTAAAATTCCATCAGTTTTAACCAAGTGTGAATTCAACTTCTTTTTTGAACAAAATCACTTTTAAGAGCCTATGTGCAATATACAACACTGCATTAATTTCCTCTGCTATAAGTTCCTCTCTGAAAATCAGCTCAGATTTTCAGCGTCTACCTATTCACAAGGGGTAACACACAGCCTGAATCTGAGCCAGTCAAAGCTCAACACCTCTGAAAAGTCAGCCTTGGCTCCTTTGGGAACCAGAAGCTGAACAGGCCACATGAGAGCTACCAGAGTCTTCCTCTGGAGGAGATACAGAGCTGGTAGCTGGCTCACACATGGCTGGGACCATCCTGATGGAGGCTTGCAACGCCTGGTAATCCAGACTGAATTTCAGCTGGGGATTCATGCTAACAGAGTCCGGAGCTGACCTATTCTGCTGGCTCAACTTCTCACCATCAGTGACTCCCTCGGTACTTTTCCCCTTCCTGCTGTATGTGCCTCTTTTGAGACTGCCATAGAGCAGGAATTCATCTTCAGATGAATTGTTGCTTGCCCAGAGTTTGTCACAGCGTTGGGATCATCAGCAGAAAAATGCCTCAAAACATTCACCATCATTATGATAATTATTACCGTGATTGCTGCTCATTCCCAGGAAAGCAACAGAAATTTCTCACACAGCAATCCCTGATAAACCATATATTTATATATATCAATTATTTCCAACAGGAAGATCATGCACTTCTTGCTCCTTTGACCAAGTGGGGGCTTGGAGCTGTGTCTACGTGTAAGCAGCATATTCATACAAGTACCAGCTCCAGGCTCTGTAGAACCCGAGTGAAAACAGCAAAAGGTAACTGGGCAGGAGATGTCAGCAATGCTTCTAATCATTGCAGGCCTCTTTTGACACATGTTTTTAATTGTTAGGGGAAAAAAAGGAAAAGAAAGAAAAACATTTATGAATAATCTAATAAGCTTCCCAACCACCTGTGAAACGTGGCTTCCCAGCTGCACAAAATCAAATGCAAGAATAGGAAACAGAGCATTCTCCGAGGCAACACACATTCACATTAGACGCGTGTCATTCCAAAGCCACAGAAGAAAAACGCATTAATGCCATTTTTGGCTCACGGTGTACATGCCACTCTCGGAGGAGTGTTTAAGGAACATAGAGGATCTGCTTCAAAGTCAAAAGGTAGAGGGGGAAGATGGAAGAGGGAAACCTGCTCCTTGGCACAATTTCAAATGAAAGAAACGTCATCATCAACAAAATCCCCCATAGCATCAATCTGAGGGATTGCAGCCCAGCAGCCAAAATTACTCAGGAATAATTAAGCATTTTTCCCTGATATAAAGATATTCAGGAGTAAGTTTTAAGTGAAGATAAAATGCAGAGCTGCATACGGCAAGGGTTTATTCCAGAAGTAATTTGTTTTGCTGCTATGAAAAGAGGGTTATGTTCGCTGCCTTTTGGAGCCACCCAGCAAATGTCCTCATGAAGCTGTTTTTCATAGGAAAGAGCTGTTTCACGGAGAGAAAAAGGTAACATCCTGACAAGGGGTGTGTGGGGGGGGTGGTGGGGGAAGAAGTGAACTGTATTTTCAAGGCTGTTTTGACGTGTTTTTCTTCTACACAGAACCAGACTTCAAATACAGCTTCTTAACCACGACAGCTTAAATGACCCACCCAGAGAACTCTTTTTCCACAAACAATATAGCGTCGGGAGAAGGAGCCTGAGAGGAAAAGCAAACAGTCCTTAAAGCAACTGCTTTATTTGGATAGTTCTGAACCACTGGCATTGGGGGCAGGTTTTAAGTCGGTGGGCGTGAGGAGAGGAAAGCTCATGGTTTTGATTTGAAGTAGCCACATCAAAACCTGTTTTAGAGAAGGGAATGGCAGTATTTTGAAAAATACATCCTTCTTAAGGGGATGTTAGGGAAAACAATTCCATGGCCTGTTGAATGATAAAAGCCAATGTGCTGGCTGAGGAGAAAAGAAGTTTCCCTGTAAGTTATTGAATAAATCCAAGGTTTACCTTCGCTAGTCACAGCAATAACGCAGCAATAATGAACATACATTGCTAGTGGGCAGAGAAGGGTCAATGACCAGGACTGGTGTCAAAATGCTGCTCTTTATTTCCCACCAAATCGATTGGATACCTGCAATCATGCACACAGTGGCAGCAAGAAACTAAAACCCATCCCAACAACACTTGGAGCCCCCATTATGGATCCATCCTCCTGCTCTGTCTAGGTATCTCCTATCAGCTGGGAGCCCCCAACTTGCTGATGATGCAGCAGTGACGGATGAGACATAAATCTGTATGTTGGTGCGTATGGGATGATGTTGAGAGTGGCTGATGGGAAATCAGGACATCTCTTGTAGTCTTTTAGCCATTGACTTTGGCTTTCCCATGCACTCTTGATTCCCCGAAATGGATTTATTTTTTTGCATGTTGTTGCCATTGGAACATCTGTTTTCAGATTGAGAAAATCAGGGTTCTTACTTAGATCCTTCCTTGGTTATAAATTGACCCCAGAAACTGAAAACTTTCCCACGGAAATGTTATTAATGGGACTATTTCACTGCAAGAGGTTTTGGGTTGGATGAAGCAGTGTTTTCCAACAACAATGACAACAAATCTCATTAAAATGTTTAAGTGGCTCCAAAAGCACCAAGTGGTTTTTTGAGCATCTTTGGATCCTGCAGCATACAACATGCGACAACAAAGTAACATTATTGTCACCCATCAGATAGGCAATAATACGGTATTCACTTTGCATATCTGTAATGGACCTACATCAATGGATCTTTGTTTGCAACAAATCTCTTACAAAAATGGGAAAAGGAAAATACCATTAAATACCTCCAGACTCTCAATGCCATTCAGCAAGGATGCATTTTGGTCATTAATCACCCACATTTAGGCAAGCAGTTAGAAAAGGCCAGCTGTTCCAAGCCACAATGCTTTCCTTTATTGCATTAACGTCTCCCTGCTAACAAGACAGCTTCAACACACGATCTCCAAGAAGGGCCATAATGCCTTATTCCCAACGTGGCCATTGTTTTAGATTGAAAAGTTCATGGACTAATTATCTTCTGAAGAGTTTTGTACAGGCAATATCTGATTTCAAATCAGCACTGTGCTTACCCAGCAGCTCCCAGGGTAGTGTGAGATCTCTGAGGAGTATGAAAGTGAGCTCTTGTTTTCCCCCAAAAACCTTCACAGAAAGCACAAGCTGGGAGCAGTTATGGATACTCCCCCTCCAGAGATGCACTTCTGGGATGGGGTCGGGTACAGAACAAGCTCTGAGCTTCAAACAGGTGGGAGCTGTTTGATTCATTTAACCTGCACTTAGTGCTGCAGCCTGCTAAAGCAGTGACTGAACGACACCTTATTCCTTCCCTTTCCAGTAATGTGTAGTGCAGAGCTGGTGCATTTCCTCTACTAGTCTCTAATTCAGGCTCTTCCCATGAGTCAGACATCCTGCTACTGGCCCCTTTTCCCCTGATACTCACACCCACTTCTACAGAAATGTGGTCCTTTCTGCTTCCCACCACTTATCTTCCTACTCACCAGTGTCCAACTGCACCCGTAGCTCCCAAGAGTGAGCTTTCTCAAGGGATTCAATGCTGGGAGCGATTCAGGCACTGCTGAGCCACACCGGGCTGCTGAGCACTTCCAGGTAAAGCTCAACATGTATTTTGTTGGATCCAGCCCATGAGCATCCTCCCACACAGGACCACGCTTACCCCATCCTTGCCCCAGGGCATCCTCCCCCTCTTTTGGCAGTACCTCTCCCCATTGATGCCTTCCAGGGACTAAATCCACCACTGTTCAAACCCACAACTTTGGAGTGGGTTTAAAATTTCCCAGGGCACATTCCTGCCGCCTCTAGTTCCCAAACTCTCAGGAATTTGCCACACAAACATGTTCCTTCCCTTTATTTGTTTCTTCAAAGTAGTTAGAGGGGGGGTTGTTTGCTACCTGTCATACCTTGGTTTAAGCCATTTGGGAACGGAGTGAGAAAAGGGAAAAAAGAAAAGCCTTGCAGTGGATTAAGACTGCTGATTGTAGTAACAAGAGGAGGTATTTTAATGACAGGTTTAAGACTTGCTAAGTAACTGCCACTAGGATTATGAATACATTTTGTAACAGGATAAGATTAACAGATAATCCTTAAAAAAAAAAAGATGGCAAATGGCTTTTTAAAAAGAAAAATAACTATGAAAACTTTGGAAATTCACCAAAAGAAGGAATTTTCCCTAGAAATGTTGACATCATTAAACATTTTCAGGTCAGTGTCCTCAACAGGACTAATTGGTGCATCTCAATGCGACCGGAACGATATTGATTTATACCTCACTCAACTTGGGCATTATTTAAGTGAACGACCAAGCTTCTTGCCAAGGAGCAGCCTGGCATCATCAGCTGCAGGCAGCACGGTCCGCATGGAGCAAGCTGCCTTTCTTAGAAACTGAGCTCTTGCTCCTGAACAATGCTGTTATTGATACCTAAATGTCATATGGAAATTTGGAGGACACTTGGGGCCTTTCTCTTTCCTGACTCCACAAGACTTGATCTTAACCCTCGCCAAACTGAATCTCTGACCAGCCATTAGCTCTTGGGTTTGACCTTTTCATTCTGTATTCATCATGAGTAACACAGAAAAGGCTGTATTTTCATTCATTATCAGCAGTGGGAATGTACTGGCTGTAACACCTTCTCCTTGGCTGTACACACACGGTCTTATATCCACAAGATCCATTTAGGCAGATCTCTGCTGACAATGAATGAGTTTCTAAAGTGGGTTTCAGGGCCTTGCAAAAACAGCTGAAGACCTGGATGCTTCTGGTTGGTGAGAGATGTAACTGCTCAGACACTGACCATTTATAACACAAGCCCAGCATCAATGGGAAGGACTATGCATATTCCATATAGCCAGCAGAAATGGAGACTGATTTCTTTACTATCTATCTTCTTAAAATGCTGTTTATTCCAGTACAAAGAAGAGTAGGAATTTAGAAATGAGTTTAAAGTGCTTTCAGGAGATGCTATAAGCTCTTTCAGTTAACTTGGAGCTGAGCTTCACCAAATCTTTTTTCCAACTGCAAAATCAGGGTGTCACTGGATGCAGCAAGTCTTGGCATCCATAGCAGGTCTAAAGCATTTCCAGACTGTGCCTTTGAGAGAACTGGGTTTGTTCATCCTTGAGAAAAGAAGGCTCAGGAGATACCTTAGCACCATGGTCCACTATTTAAGGGGTGGCTACAAAGAAGATGGAGAGTCCTTTTTCACAAGGAGTCACATGAAAAAGACAGGGGTAATGAGTACAAGTTACTCCTGGGGACATTTCAATTGGATACAAGAGGCAAATTTTTCACAGTGAGAGCAATCAGCCACTGGAATAATCTCCCCAGGGAAGTGATGGATTCCGCAATGTTGGACACTTTAAGGTGCAACTGGACAGAGCGCTGGAACATCTAGTCTTGGTCATGCTTTGCCAAGAAAGGTTAGACCAGATGATTCTTGAGGTCCCTTCCAACATGGGATTATGTGATTCTTGGAAAAATAGACTCCGTTATTTGCAAAGAGGGAAGTACTGACGTTACCATACATTGTAATGTGCCCATGACTGACAGCCCTTCACTTAAAAACAGCAGAAAAAAAAGCAGTCAGTGGAAATAAAAATAAGAATTAATAGATCATTTTGGTAAGAATCTGATTAGCCTTTTATGCTTACTCAGCAGAGGGAGGTGAAGATCACTGCCTGTCACGCTCCAGGGTAAATCCCAACTGCCAAAGGCTTCTTGTCCCCATCTCAGATACAGAAGCAAGACTCAAGCTATGGTGTTGCTGTAACATTGTGTTGCATTTGGGGGCTGTAAAAGGACTTCCTAAGATTACAGAGAGACAAATGGAAGGAAACTGATTTAAATGAAGGTAGGAAACTTGGCTCAAAAGGGCAAAATAGTCCTTCCTCAATACCCACTGAAATCTGTGCAAGCCATTTCACTTATCAGGAGAGGTTTTGCAGCAAGCTGATGGTTAAGTGTCAGTTATGGTCTTTGTTTGGTTCATGGTCAGAGAGAAGCAAAAACTGCTTTTTCTCCTAGAGAAGCAGTTTCTTGCCAAGTATCCCCACACAAAGAAAACAAACACACAAGAAGGCACCATCACAGATACCTAGGGAGATAAGCTGCAAAAACATGTGCTCTGGGCAAAAGTGCAAGGTGCAGAATGTGAGTTCATGATCTACATGTGTTCTTCACTCTGCTTTGTTTATTTTCGCTCCGTTTTGATGTGTTAAATTAAGGGATAGTTCATGGCTGTAAGTCATCTTCTTGCTGTGGAAGCCAAATGGTGGGAAGCAGGTATCTCGCACATCAGAGGCCAGCAGTTTCGCAGGGAGACTTCAGATGACTGGAGCGAGAACATGAGCGATTGTTCTGTGGCTTAGAATGTTGGAGTAACTCCAAAGTTCTAGGAACAAAAATCGCCCTAGGTCTCAATTGCAAATTAGAAAGGGATGAAAATACCTGCTCCTCCAAGTGCTCCCATTATTGAGATCACTAAACTACCGGGGCTGGGCCTGAGCTTCCATGATCCTTTGTGGTACAGTTCCTGCTCTGAAGGCTCTGCTTGGAGCAGGACCAGCCTGTGCTGTACACATGGTAGTAAGTCTGAAAGGGTGATTAAGGAGGAGGATGGAGAGGAAAGATGTCATTCCTTTACCTGTCTCTTGCATGTGGGGAGCAGAGACACACAGTAGCCCACCTGTGTCCTCACAGATGCCTGTGGGGGTCTCCTCTCCTACTGCCATTGAAAGGGGAAGGGTTTCTAACCCCATTGCTCTTCTATACAAATCCTTTTTCCTCCTATGCTCCCATCTGCAATAGCCCACACTCTGCTTTCATGCTTATCTGCCCATTTATCAGCTTTTTTAGTGTGTGCAAAACACAGAGTCTTCTAAACAGCACATGTGAAGGAATCCCATAATTTGGAGAAGAGATGGTTGCAGTCAACACGTACAAATGGACAGGTAAATATTTTTCTTTCCCTTTTCTGAGACATTTTTTCCCATTCAACAGTTGGCTGCATTATAAGATTATAAAATTAGTGCAAATCTGTAAGCGATCACAAAGACACCTTGAGGAATTTTAGGTAAAGTCTGCTGAGGATGCCTGAGAACCAGCATGCATTTTTCTGGTTCATGTTTTAACAGTGCTGGTGATCATAGAATCATAGAATAATTTGGGTTGGAGAGGACCTTTAAAGGTCATATAATCCAACCCCCCTTGCAATAAGCCAGGACATTTTGAACTAGACCAGGTTGCTCAAAGCCCTGTCCAACCTGGTCTTGACCAACCTGGTCTTGAACACTTCCAGGGATGGGATCTACCACCATTCTGGGCAACCTACTCCCATGTTCTACCACCCTCATCGTAAAAGAATTCCTCCTTACATCTGCTCTGAATCTACCTTCTTTTAGTTTAAAACCATTACCTCTTGTTGTATTGCAACATGCTCTGCTAAAAGGTTTGTCCCCATCTTTCTTATAAGCCCCCATCAGGTATTGAAGGGCCACAATTAGTCAGCTCTCTCAGCCCATCTTCAAGGGAAAGGTTTTCCATCCCTGTGATCTCACTGACAAGGGGAACTTAGGCAGCCACAGCAAGACAAAGAAAAGTCAAACTTTCTACAGAATTTCCCCTGCCACAATGAAAAACCTCGCTATACATGACACACAGCTATCAACATTTAGAATCCATCGTCCTTAAGTGTAGTGATCCCTGCTGAAGCAGTAAACCTACTGGTTTGTTCAAGTTGGCTACTAGTGCATCTGGCAAGTGTGCTGTCAAGCACCAGGCTAAAAGCAGCAGCAATCAAAGCTACAGGGTGATCGAATAATTTCTATTGTGTGTTCAATTGTATCTATGGTTTTGTAACAGAACATTTAAGGAGACAGTGGGGAAACTGCTGGAAGCCAAAATCATGTCATAGTGGTGGGCTGCACAGACAGCGGCTGGGAACCCAAATATTGTCCAGTGTGTGTGCAACAGGGAGGACTGGATTAGGTAATATCCCCAAAAAATTCCTTTTTTTCCCCTAAACAAATAAACAGTGAAGTTCTCAATTTGTTGTTTATAGGTTTCATGCCTTCAGCTGTGCTCTGGCAGTGTTTCCCAGTGATGAGGTCCACCAAAGCTTACCATGAAGATGACTCCCCTCATAACATTCCAAAAGTGAGGTATTCATTCCTGGTTACTCAATATCCAGTTCCCCAAGCAAGAAACAGTGGGTTTAAATCGTCAGTGGTACATTGGGACTTTAGCGAAATTAAACTAGGCAGTTTCTTAACACGCCTCAGCTGCCAAAAGAGTTTGCAAATATTGCATACCAATAATGAATGCTTTTACAGGCTCATCCATCATTGTAAACAGGGATTGGATTCATCTGTTAATTTGTTTCCAATGAATAACCTAATCTGTTTAGAACTAAAAGGTCTCAATGCCCTGTTTTTCTCAGCCATTGAGTGCTTCTCTTTAACGCCATCACAACTCGGTAGTACCTGCAATGCCAACAAAACCACCACCAGCCACATTGCTAATGCGCAGCTCAACATCAAGGTTGTAGCTTTCCTGTATGTTTTCCCAAATCCAGTTTAAAGTCATAACGTACTTTATTAGCTGCAGACAGAATATTTAAATTCAAAATATTTCTTTTTCAAAGTTTCATCGTTTGAAATGGCAATTGGTGAGATTCAAGCCACATGTTAGCCACTTGTTTTGAGGATAGAGGGTGTACCTTAGTACAAACCTTTCTCTGTTTCTTGAAACAACAACAATAAAACACCCTTTGCCTTTTATCCACATCTGGCTGCAGCAAAAAACAGTGACCCATGGAATTCAAAATTTCATACTTCAGTGCTGCAGGCAAAGTCCAGAGGTTATTCTTGCTGTGTTTGTGAAAGTTGTAGCGCTGTCAGAAGGAGAAGTGCTTATTGAAAAAACACATGGGGTTTCTGTTTCCAAAAATTATGGAATTAGTCAGTGATAAGAGACTTTTTAATGCCCTCGAGCCATTCATGGGACTTAATAGGGAATGGCTCAGTTAATTGCAAGACAAGAGTAAACAGTCAATGTCAGATATTAAGCATGGAGAGTGCCACCACCACAGCTCAGCCAGTCTTTGTTGCAGAAGCCATATCTCTCCAAAGGTCTGCAGTTCCAAGGAGCCTTTTAGACATTAATAAAGATAACAGTGACCTCAAATTTAACCTTATGCTAAACATGTTATAATACCATAATGACTCAAGCTTCCTGCAAATTCAAGCAGGTTTGGAGTTATCATATGGAGGATGATGAATTTAAACCTTTTTCCCAGTACCATCATCCATAGATCACCCTGCTGCATTCCTGAGGACCACTGATTAGAACTAAAATTTGGTCTGAATTGAGAAGCTGGGAGTCAAATTCATATTAATCAAAGTTTTTACTTCGTCAGGCAAAGCAACCTGCTACAGTTACTACAAGCCCTACTTGTGAGAGGAATGAGTCCAAAGACCACTGTTATCATCCCCTTAGCTTCTTGCTGGACATGCCCAAAGATCATTGTTCATGTTGCTGTCATCTGTTGAAAGGGGTTCTTCACAGGTAAAGTTAGGCATTTTTGTGGATGAGAAAATACTGTTGGATGAACTCAACTGTGGCAATAAAGATGTGAAAAGCTTCCATCAGCCTCACCATTCCCAGATACATTTTCCTCCATGTAAGATATAGATGGATGGCAGAGCAGTAAAGTAGGCAGCTGTACTTTGCGGCAGTGGGATTCAGGATCATGTCCTGTGGGAGACGCTGTGCTCCAGGAGGAGTGGGGAGCAATGCTGGCACAGGGTAATCCTCCCACCTTTAGCAGGTGGGGACCTTTCTCTGCTCAGGTACTCCAGAGCACCTAGAGAAAGGGTATTGCTACATGATGGATACCAGCAATTCTGTGGTGTAATGAGCCCTCTGTGCAGGAGGGACAGGTCTAGAAATCCATTTCTACACAGAAAACGTAGATCTTTGGAGATAGTTGCGAACAAAGCTCTCTTCTATTAATTCCTACTACTTGCGTGGGAAGAGTCAGCACAGCAGAGACAGTGGCCACAAGCAATGACCTGGCTCTCAGGGCAGCCCTGTCTCTGTGGTGGAGTCCCTGCACAAAGATGCCAGCTAGTGCTGGGGCACAGCAACACGATGGCAGAGGACAAGGAGTTGCCCAACATGAGCAGGTCCAAGGCATGGTTTTCCTCAGTGTATCTGCTGCAAGATCAGCATGCTGCTCCCTGGAAGGGAAATGTCCGATTCCCAACTCTGGGTTTGGCTGGCATGCAAATCCCATCATCTTTCATGTGTGTGATGGGTGTAGGGGGGAGGTGGCTTTACAACTTTAATGATTGCAGAAAGATATTAATCTGCCAGTAGGACCTTTAGGAAGCACATTTCCTTCTGCCTTGCATGTGATTCTGAAAAACATTTGGTTGACATCTTTCTTTAAGCTTCCCAATCATTCTTCGTATCTACAAACCCCGAACAGCAAAACATTGGCAGAACCACAGTTTCACAATATTTTGATTAAGGAGCAAATCATCCTCTCAGCTTTGATGCTTCCCTGTCTATGTTTCCTTGAGGAAAGATTTCAACACTGAGAAGGCCATTGGACCTTGTTCATTTCAAGGCATGATGGTCTCTCTTTGTAGCTTGAGCTCAGGAAAACACCCTGAAAACAATGAAGCAGCTATTTAAAAGCTTTCCTTTCTTGGTACAAAAGTAAAGATGTTTAGGTCCTTCTTGACTTACCAACGTGGAGTCTCATCACATGCCATAACAACTACATCGAACATGCTTCAAATAGATGCCGAATAAGGACAGTTAGCATGCTTATGCTAGTATGTATGTACTTACAAAACATTATGCACTACAATAACCTTTGTAATCCAAACACTGACAAAGGAAACAAAATAGCATACCAAGTAAACAACCATTTTTTATATATGTAGTATCATTGGTTATTCTTATTAGAAGGAAGGTATGAGTAATAAACTCCCTATTATTTCTTTTAAACCCCAAGATAAATAATACACTATATCATATTAGTCATATGGGAGCTATATTCCAAGTATTTCTTTCCATTTGGATTGCCTAAGAGTTAGCCTAGGAGTCAGGCAGAGCATAGTGATGACACTAAGCCCATGTAGATAAATATCATATGCTTTCCAACTTCATCACATTTGGTTTATATCAGCAGTGCTAAATTCCTCCATAACTCCCAAAATTGCATTCCAACTAGTTGACATCTACATTAGCTGGATGTTAATCCAGTTAAAAATAAATGCAAATTTCGAAAAGAAAATGAACTCAGATATGCTTGGAAAAACCAACTATTCCCACTTTTCTGTTTGGGGAGACATCAGCAGTCTTCCTTACCCATTCCTTTCAGGACTATTTTAGAGGGTTGAACAAGGCATTATAAAATATAAGACCAAAAGAATATGCAAGACAGGAAATTGCTTACCAGCTTCGCTGAAGGTCACCTTCATTCTCACCTCCAAACCAGGTCCATGTAGCTTGCATAGCAAACCAAGAATAACCTTACTACCCACCTGGGTCTTTATCACACACACAGTATGAATTCCCAGCTGCCCCACCACAGCTTGTTCCAATTGCAGATAAATGTGATTAATGAGAAGAGCATTCCTGGTGCATTACCACTGCTCCTAAAAAGGACTGTAATAAAATCGTTACTCTTGATTTTCCCCCCAAGATCTGCTTGCCCGAATTCTGCCATGCTCTGTTTCTGGGGTTATCTATACTAGCACCATCTGGTGAGTCCCAGAGATATTACATGCTCCTTAAGAAAGTCTTCGACAGAGGAAGCACCAAAGGTGTGAGGGATATTTGCTCTCACATCGTCTCCAAGGAGAAACTCCTGGTGATGACAGATGAGCCTGGTCCATGCAGCTCTTGCCCCCAACCTTATTTGCGTGCCCAGTTTGCTCCCCGAAGCTCCCAGGCTTCCCATGCAATAACGCACAGCGGCATTTCCATGAGCCTGCAAGGGGGCTGGCCCATGCTGGGTCAGAGTCTGTGTCCCTGATTACCAGTGCTTTAATGTCCATTTCCCCACTCCTTTGATCCTGTCCATGGCATGCAGAAGAAAGGAAAATCTGGCTTTTGTCTGAAGCACATTTAACCCCGCTGCCCAGAAATGGGACCTTGTCAGTCAGTGGATTTCATGGGTGGATGAAGGAGATCACAGCAGTCTTCAGTTCATTAAAAATAAAAGGCCTTCCTAATTCTTGCTTTAGATCTATTAGGAAATTAATGCATTTAATGTCAGACCTTAATGGCAACAGACCACAGTATTACTACTTCTATATTACAAATACAAGCAGTAGCTAAATAGCTCATCAGCTCCTGAGCTGGAGTGGATTTCAGATGAGCTTCTGTTGCCCAGCTGGTATGAAATCCCTGATAATAGACCACAGATGATGCCACTGTAACCAGGGTCTGAGCGGGTGTGCTGCTAAATTGGTCTGCAAACAACAACCTGGATATTGGGATCGCATGTCCTTGTCTCCAGCCAGGATTGTCAGAGGAGTTTGATGCCTGGCCATTCCTTCTTTTCTTTCACTTTAAGGACTTCCAGAATCCATATGCCAGATTTCACAACTTCTTCAGGTGCTTCTTCTTTAAATAAATGAAGCCTTTGTCAGAGAAATGCATGTCTCCAGATCTTTGTACAAAGCTGATGCTGATCAAAGTTTGAGCTATGCTGGGTTTCCCCAGCTGGAGCTGGAGGCTGGTGCATTCAAATATAGTTCTCCAAAAACCTGTTCTGACTCTTGTTATGGAGGGGCCTGCTGCATGGTGTTCCCTGTGAGCAGGGATTGTGCCTGAAGTGGGAGGGAAGGGATAAAATTGAGCCCTCTGAACTTTTAGTGCTGAGATTCAGGGGAGGAAAGACCAACCACCCAGCACAGCGTTATTGCTGCTGTTCCAGGACCCATGTGCGCGTAGGCTGGGGAGATGGATAAGGCAAGCTGCCTGTAATATACATTTATGACTTGACACTGGTCTTCTAAGTCTATATTGTTGCATGATCTCACATATCCAGTACCACAGACATGAAGGGTGATGCTGATTTCAAAACAGGGGCAGAACTGCAACAGGCACATGTCTGGGTTTTCACCAATTTTCCATTCAAGTCCCACCAGGGCTACCACACTGCACCAGCAGCTTGCCCCACAGTTGGCAATGCACTGCCAGTTCACACGCATTCAAGTGGTCACAAAACCAAACTAAAACCCTCGCCCAGAACCAAAGGTTATTTCCTTGCTCATGCCAGGACCACTGCATGGCAGCGATGGAGTTTCCCTGTGCTAAACTCTTTGCCGGTGTCAAGGTGTATGACCAAACAGCTTGCTACCAGGAGGAAAACTGGGGAAAACCAGAAAAGCCTACATGGTTTGTCTGTAATAAACAGGCTGGAATAATCTCTGTGACAGATCTGCCCATCTGAAATTTCCTGGCTTGATTGTTGCATGCTATGTGCACCCACGGGGAACAGGCAGCTACTTCCTCACCTGCTGGCTGATGTAGGCATTTAACAGATAAAGAGAACCCCAGGTATATCCAGCAGCTGGAGTTAACACACTTCCAGCCAGAAAACAGACATGTTTTGAGCCATGAGTGCAATTATCCACTGGGGTTCTCCCAAGGGATGTGGTTGACTCTTCATCACTTGAAGACTTCCGATCAAGTTTGGGTGTCAGTCCCAGAGCATCATTACACTCCTGCAAGTGAGCTTGACACAGCACTGCAGGAGATGTAGGCAGTAAAGAGCAATCCCGTGTGATCTTAAAATTGACAACTCAAGGAGGGATCAGATCTCAGAGTTCATGTGTTGATACGTCAGCACTGAATTAAGCTGGCATTCAAATCTCCCCAGTAAATCCAGCAAGTGTTAACATTTATTGATGTTAATTAAGGCATTGAATATATGGCTGCATAAATGCTATGGTTTTACAACTAAAACTCATCCTGGCACCATCCAACAAGCTTAAAAGGCATGATGCCTAATCCTTCGTGTAGTCCTACCTTCTGTGTCTGATTGGGGTGAAACTAAGGTGTCTGTCAGCACTTGCTCTCTAGTGCTTGCACAGGGTTTTTTTGCTGACACAGAGACAGCATCACATCTCTCCTGTGTGCTCTAATTGCAAATAGCTGAAACATCTGATTCATACTTAGCCTAATTATATTAATCCTAAAACAAATAATCCCAGCTCTTATGTTGTCAGAGTGTAATTTTGCTGTTACTTTAAAATCACAGAAAATGAAGCTGGAAGGAAGCTCACGAGGTCACACAGCATGACTGGGTGCCAGAAGATCTCCAAACCATCCATTGGAGATGGAGATGCCCTGTGCAGCTGCAGTCACACCAAGCAGCAGTGGCAAATCAACAGCCTGCCCCCAAAACCCACACCAGAGCATCCCTACCTTTAACCTAAATCTCTTCTGCTACAGATTAAAGCCTGGGATTTCCATCCTTGTTCCTTAGTGAAGAGAAAACCAGTTTATTAATTTTCCTCCCTATGTAAATATTTGAGTTACAATGTAGAATCATAGAACGGTTAGGGTTGGAAAGGGCCTTAGGATGGTCTAGATGCCTCCCACTAGACCCAAAATGTTCAGGTTGCTCAAAGCCCCTTCCAACCTGATCTTGAACACTGACTGTCAGGGATGAAGCATTCACAACTTCTTTGGGAAGCCTGTGTCAATGCCTCACCACCCTCACAATAAGGAATTTCTTCCCTATATCTAACCTAAATCTTCCCTTTTCTAAGTCTGAAACCATTATCCCTTGTTCTATCACTACAGTCCCTTATGAAGAGTCTGTCATCGTTGTAGGCCTTCACCCTCCGTTCTCCCTGCTCAGCTTGATTCTTGCTGTCTTCTTGCAGAAATCACATTTTCTAGACTTCTCATCAGTCTTTGCTGAACAATCTTCAGACCTTCCTCGAAGTGTGGATTGCGAACGCTGGACTGTTCACTGCACCTGAGGCTTTGCCAGCCCAAAGCAGAACAGAAGGGATACACATCTGCAGCTGATGGATAGACACATGTGTGACATATGACACTCCGGTTTATACTCTCCAGAGAGCTTTCTGCATTTTATACAAGATGTTTGGCATATTGCACTGTCTGTGTGGCATTTGTGGGGCGGTCATCCCAGTCTGTGGCCCACTTCTGTGCCTGTTCTCCCCACTTGTTCTAGGGAATTACCAGGGTTTGCTTTTTTCCATGCTAAATTGTATTTCAAATGGAGCCTCACCTTGTCCAGATCATTTGGGGCTCTATTTTTGTCCGTGAAAGGGTTTGCAACACCTCTTGCCTTGTCATCACCTAAGCATTGTCCTTTCAAATTATTCGAGTACAAGGGAAACCTATTTTGTTTTGTGTTATTGTGTTGGTTTGGGGCTTATTTTTTGATAAAGCAACAAAGAGAAAATCCAAGCAAACACCTTTTGTCTCTCCAAACCACCCCTAGTGCTCAATGTCAACGTACCAGTGACAAGGGTAGATTCTATCAAGACTTATCCAGCACTTCCATGCTTTGGCTTCCTCTGATCATCCTCTGAATGATTAGATCTGACAATAGGAAAATGTGCCTTATTTCAAGCCTGGACAAACCCTGAGGACTTCGGGCTGTTGCAACAGGGCCCCTCTCTCCCTTGGTGAGCATCAGGAGGATGGAGGACTTCCCCACTGCTGGGACAAATGGGCCCCATGTGTACACCAAAAGACAATAGTCCTTGGCTAACAACAAAAACCACCCAAACCCCTGAGAGTTTCCAAACCCTGATCAAACACCTCATGTGAACCAACAAAGGAGATCTCAAACCATCTGGGGCTCTGAATCAATTTTATTTAGCTGTCCTGCAACCAAGAGAGCACTAAAATTGGGAAAAGCTTCACAACAAGGGCAATAATTTCTGAACCTGCTTTTAAAATAGATTAGGTCTGTTTAAGAAAGAGTTCATGTGAAGTGCCAGCGTGCAATGGGCATTTTAGCCTTGTGATCCATCCATCAGGCAGAAGCAACGCTAAAGCAGCATTTGGTAAGAGAAAAGTAAGGAAAAAGGTAAATAATATGATACTACTCTTGTGAATCACTGCCACACTGCGGGGGTAAATACACAGAGGAGTAAATACACTTATTACACAATATTGAAATCAAATAAAAACACTCTTCTGAAACAAAAGGAGCTGTCAGAGCTGGTGGGTTGCAACTGAGCTTCACAGGGCTGTGTCTTCTATATCCACAGTGCTGAGTCGCAACATATATGTCTCAGCATCTATGTGAGTTATTAACCCAAACCAGAGTGGATCCCAGCCAAACTGTCCTGCTTTCCTGGCTGCGCATGAGAACCAGCCAAAGCTTAACAAGCACTTACCGTGGTTTTGATGTACTGCCATAACCCAGGTTTGCCTGATTTGCAAATGTGAGTGAACTCCTAGCTGAACTGCGATGAGTCTCATGTTTCCCGCCACCCAGCAATAGTACTAATCTGCTTTGACAGCTTCAGTCTGTATCACCTGAAAAAACTCAGCCTTGTTATTTGTTTTTTAATCCTTTTGTGCAATAATACTATATCCCAGGGCTAAGAAAAATGTTTCCAGAAAACACCACCACAAAATTATCTTCATTAATTCCATGTACATATGTGAAAAGACATTAATCTCAGCAGCTGATTAATGTGCAGCTGGAGTTTCTCCTGGATGCTACCTTTTATAGACCCCATAAAAGAAAGAAGACTCTGAGACCTGGAAATACATACATGGGAGGAAAATCCCTGCTGAGCCACTCAAGTACATGTGCACTGGGTCCTCAGCTGCTTCAGCCCTGCCTGGGCTTCTCTGTGTGGCATAGCAGACAGTCAACGTAAATGCAAATGCTAAGAGTGAAGGTCTGGGATTCATCAAGGTGGGATGCTTTTAGGGTATGAAAAACTGGTATGAAAAACCAGATATGGAACACTGATCTGCACATGGAAGCATGCATAAGAATATACCTGCAGTTATATCAGGCAGGTGAAAAATGCAAGGCCAAGAGCCAAGATCAAGAAAAAAACTACCTCCCTGTGGTATATTATTGTGCAATTAGGTATGCGTGATAGGTAGCAGATGAGGACCTATCTTGCTATGAAACAGTGTAGTAAAGAAACCCTAAAAGCCCACTGAAGTGTTCCCGTATGAAGGTCCCTGAATTCCAAGATATGACCCATGTTCTACCTTCAAAGATACATCTGTGGACCACAGAACTGTTTTTTCCCCTGTCACCATGCTTGAATCCCCCCCACTCATGCTGCTGTGTTAAGCCAGCCTGAATGTATTCACCAGGAATGTGTTTGCATGCTGTCTTCTTACATGGGAGACAAGCACTTTTGGGAGGCCAGGAGCACGGCCAAGGACTGAACGTGGGATGAGAGCAGTCCAATAACAGAAGGCACGAACCCACATTGCTCCACCACTAAATGATCTCCTGCACCGCTGGGGATTCGCCTTTCCACTAACCACCCTCTAATTAATGCAGTCAGGCACTGCTCTAATTCCATGCCTGCATCACAGTCCGAGCCTAAGCCTACTCCTACAGACATTAATGGCAAACCTGCTATTTATTTCAATAACAGCAGGATTGGACCGCAAATCTGCCTTCACCTGACCTTCCACATGCAAGAGAGTTAAAGTATGTCTCTCTCTGGTTTTGCTTTTCTCCCTTCCCTGCCAGAAGCTGTAGGAGTCCAAAACTGTTGCACCTGAAATGCCACCAAGAGCTGTGCATATGCCATGCATAGTCCCCAGTGTGAAAAATGCTTAAAGGGCATTTTAAGAGAAGTATCATTTAATGAAAGCATACCAAGGGGATTCCAAAATTAGTAACATGGGAAAGGCTTTGTGTGGACCCAGAAGCATGCCACATTTTCCAGTGATGTGCCTTCCACACTCTACAGAAAACCAGCCTGAGCCCAAACTTTGCCACCTCTGCTTTGATGTGGGTGATCAGTGTGCCCACAGTTTCTCCCTCCTGCCCCAAGTGCTGCTGCACATTTACCGCAGCAATACAGCACTACCAAGCAGTAACATTTAGCCATCTCCCCTTTCCTTATCCCTGTTATGTATTCTGAGGAATCCTGCTGGCTTCAGGAGGAAGCAAGGGAAGACAGTCAAAGCCCTGATCAAGGTCTTCAGGCACTAGCATCTCAGTCTCAATCCAAACCACTTTGCTGTGACCTGATGCCCTGGCACATAAGGGCACATAAGATCATTTGCGGTCTTCTCTAAGCTTTTTTTCCCCAGAATTATTCATATTTGTAGGATTGAGTTTAATGAGCAAAACCATTCTCATAATCCTGGTCCTCCACTGCAGGCAGTGGGGGGAATTGGACAGCTGCAGCAAGAGCCAAATTATTCTTCCATTTGAAAAACCCTTATGAAATAATAAAATGGATTTGTTGAAAGAATAGAGCCCAACAGTTTTCTCAAAGGCAGCTGGTTAGAGCTGATGTGCCTTTCTTAGTGGAACACAGAGGAACTTAAGCAAAGTCAGATTGTGGTAAATTGGTGTGAATGCTGTGCGACTGTCAGACAAATTGACTTTTGAAATGGGTGGTTTTCTTCTTCTTGCAAATGGCATGTTTCCTTCTCTAAAATCACTTTCGTTGAAACCTTCCATTGTAATGTGCTTGGTGTTTAATAATAGAAGTATTGCATGCTTAAAAGCAGCCGATTAAGGTAAATTACTTTTGTTGAGATTCAGCAAACATATGGCAAATATCTCAGCACTTTCTTGTTGAATGTAAATGAATCCAAGAGCATCAGATTCTCCCCCTTGTCATGGTTGCAGAAAAAGGGAACAAGCACATTCAGAATCAGGCCCAAATGTTTCCGATACATTTAAGATACCTCATGAGATTTTCTTCTCTCTTATGGTTTTTGCACCTAGAAGCCAGGAGAGAAATGTCTTTGTAAGAGAGAGAAGATCGAGCCTGAGTTAAAGAACCAGATGCCATTTATTCCCAGTTTGGCAAATGACCCCAGAGTATATGGTAAAAAGTGTGAATTAAATGACACAGACCTCCTCACCAGAGCCTAGTGAGTCTGTTTGTTTATTCAGCTTATACAGTCCTTGTTTTATACTTGGATACATATGAATAACAACAAAATTTTAAGCCTGTGCTGGCTGGTTTGTTTAAGACTCTGACTACTTTTATACCCCGCACTTGTTGAAAGGAGTGTAAATGCCTTCCCACGATGAAACCAACCCACCCATCAGTCTCCGTCTGAGAGCCTTGGCCCCTCTTACCCTAACCTTGTTTCTTAATGAACTCTCTCCTCTCTTCTAAGTGCTCTACAGATGATGCTAAGGTATTGAAAGGATTTTACATAAATGACCAGACATATTTTCATGATTTCTTTGTGTTTTCTTTTAAAATGCCTCCAATAGATCTACCGTGATATGAACTGAACTGGGTTCTTCCCAGGGTTTTTCTCCTTCCTTGCATATTTTTTTCCACTGCACCAAGCATTCATCTGGACTCATCTCCTCCTCCTCTTCCTCCTGTGCTCTGCATCTCTTCCAATACAGCATGATCCCATCATTTGCCCTCTCCAGATCTTTATTTTTCCAATGCCAAGTCCTGTATCCTAGCAATAGCATTCTGCTGGAAAATATAATGGCTTTTAATATTTGACCTTTAAGAAGCCTTATGTCTTATGAGACAGGCTCTAAGCAAGCAATGGGAAGGTACAATTATGAATAACTTTTACTTTTATCAGCTGCTTATGCATCTACACTTAACTGCTTTGTGTTTTTACTACCTATGGGAGGACGCATCCTTTTTTCTCCTCAGTCTTCCATGCCTTTGAACAAGGGAAGAGTCTTGATGCCATCCTCTTTTTCCAATCTGCCATACAGACTATATTGCCTTTATAACTTACAGCAGTTGTAAGATCTGGGGATTTATCCTGGAAGAACTATTTTTAGCAGCCTGAAGCCCCAGGCCTGACAGTGGGCACTCCCTGTCCACTTGGTCCTCACAGAACATCCCATTGTAGCCTGTCTGCTTCACATAATGGGACAAGGGGACAAAGGAGGAGGTGAAAGCAGCTGGGTATGACCCACCTTGGTGTCTCCCATCCACACCATGGGGGAATGTCCTTGGCAAACTCAGTTTGCTGAACTTGCAAGTAAAATAATTGGATTGTGATTGTTCAGTGGAGTAACATGAACAAAAATGCCCATAAGTTCCTTATCAGGAGGTGGCACACAGCACAGAGAGTGTCAGGGTGAAGCACCTCAGTTAAGTATTAGAATAATTTGTATTCAGCAGCATTTATGGCCAGAAGAGAGACTGGATCTGGACTTCTTTGTTTCCACTTATCTCTCACTTACTAATCCAGAGTTTCTGACATTTGTAATGGTCTGCTTTATTACTATGCATTAGCCTAAGCTTATAATGAACATGGTATGAGACATACATGGTGCAGCATATTATGAACTACTCTGATTGACGGTGCCGTGCAGTGATGACAGCACTGTGTTTTGCTTTCATTTTTGGAGACTAAGTGGCTTACATGTGGTCCCATTTAAAGGATGTCTGGGTGGCAGCTGCATTCTCCTATGCGCTTATGAGAGGGAAATGAACTTTTCAGTCCCCAAATACTGTAAAAGGGGGTTATGTAAAAAGGCTGCATGCAGCTATTGAAGGGGGAAAATATCCTCTCCAGACAATGTGACTTCCTGTTTACAGAATCCAAAGGTTTTGGACATCACTCTGAAATGTCACGCAAGATTTTTGATGCTTTCCAGAGCAATGTCCAGCTTGGGATCAGAATGACTTTTTTCGAGAGCACTGTCCTCAGGGAATGAGGCTTTCCAAGGCTATACAAGTGAAATTGCCAGTCTGCTTCCCAAATTTCAACCTCCCTCTTTAAACACAAAGACCTCATGTTTAGGGATGCTGAGTCTGTGCTCAAAGCAGCACCCTTCAAGTGATGGGGAGCCTGTTGCCCTTGTCTAGGAGGCAGCCATATACCTGTGACTTCTTTCTTTTCCATTTACAGACACTTTGCCCTTTAAAAACAATGCAGCACTGAGAAAGATCAACCCCATATACCTGATGTAGAGTTAGGATGGGAAAAAGCAATTCTACTTCTGAATGCAGAAGGGATCAGCTCGTTCAGTTTCTGAATGCAAAAAGTGTCACAAGGCTGGGCTGTCCCATGAAATGCTTCTCTTCATTAGGGCCAACAGATATTTATCTCTATTACTGTGTAAGGATATCTTAAAAGCCCATGTGGAAGCCAGTGGTGGGAGCTATAAACACCCCCTGAAATTCTTCCTATAGGCCATGGTTGAATAGGACTTGACAGAGTATATATCTCCTCTCTTTTCTTGGGTGCTGGCAAGCAGCATTTTGTCTCTTTCCTTTTCTAGGGCATGGGCTACCCCCACAGCTCAGTGCTCATTTGCAGAGAGGAAGCCAAGGGCAATTGAGGAGCTCTGGTTGTGCATTGGCACCAAACAGCAGAGCTGAGGAGTGAGTGAATAAGCAAACAAATCCTGCCAAGACAAAATAGTGACTTTAAGTGGAATTGTGGCCTCCAGCGACAAAGTACAAGGAGGTTGCCAACAGAGGGCTGAGCCAGCAAAACGTTGGTTTATTTATACATTTCAGCATACACCAAGTGCATACACTGTGCTGTACTCTTTGAGGGGAGAGGAGGGTGGAAGAAGGGAGGGGGAGCTGTGTGATAATAACTATACTTTCTAAAACACACATACTAGGATTGCACATCTGAGACCTGGACACTGATTTCCAGGGAGAGCATCTCCCAAAGGACACTCAGAGGTCCCTACTTCCCACTTAGGAATCAGAGGCTGACAGTACTGAGGGTTGGTGTAGATGGTATTTATTACATCTGGTACCCAGGGGAAAATGGGCAGTAGACGTTTCTCACATGGTCTTCCCATCCCCAGTGCTGGATGTGGGCATGAATCACCAGGCTCCCTCCTGCACCCACCATCAGTCAGGGCATCCACCTATGGACTGCACAAGACGCTCCCCTGCAGCCCTCAAAGCTGGGTCTCTACCATCAAAAAAACACTCGTATTTGGGATAAATTTCCTTCTCTTTTCCACCACCTCTGTCATACAAAAGGGAGGAGATAGGGATGGAAATTTGATGTCTATGGTACAAAACCTGCACCACTTTGGATCCTGCTTCTTGTGCTTCTATATGCATAAACCAGACATATCTTTTCTTTTTTTTGTTGTTTCTTTGGGGGTTATGTTTACATTGTTTTGCTTGTTGTTGGAATGCTTACTCTGATAAGCTGTGGCCATGAAGCAGCTAACACGAGCACTTGTCTTCGGCATGCAAATCACTGTTTGGGTCATTCCTATCGTGAACGCGGTGGACCTCAAGTGCTCCTTAGACAGTCAGAAATCACACAACGTCCACACAAGCTAAACTTGCCCTTTTTCTCCTTTTGTTTTGCAGCACTAGAAAGCAGGCACAGAGAGGAGGAGACCTCTCTCAGGCTCCTTGCTCCTGTCTGCTCCCTAAATAACACATTAATCACTCAGACAAGGTAACTGAACTCCAGGCTGCTGCCTTCTGCCTTGAAAAATGCACGCAGCATCATTTCTGCAGTATTAGTATCTGGGAGGCAAGGTTGTTGTGTTCTTCTGAAATCTGATTTAGTCTGGAGAATCTCTCCTCTTGGCAGCACTGACTGGGTCCAAGGCCTTGTGTGAGGAATGCATAAAATCACCTCGACAGTTGAGGAAGAGCGTGGTGCTTCATCCTCTGCCACACCTAACCTGGATGAACCTTGTGTTATGGTACAGACAAGTTCTGTTTTGGTTCAAAGCAGTTGTTTTTATTGTTTAAATTGACTTTTGACATTTTTTACCCTGACCCCATTGCACTTCTGCCCATGCCACCATTAAAGGGTTATCTAATTCCACTAGAGGCCATCTGGGTTTCTCAAAGTGCATGAAATGTCAGGCTGAGATGAACCACGAATGGTCCAAGTAGAGTATTAAGCTGTTTATGAAGAAAATGGCCTTCTCCTGACAAATCCCAGAACCAGCCTGCCAAGGTTATTGACAGAAAAGTCAAACCAAAGCATGGGCCATGTTGCATGAGGGGGTCTCAGAAACAGTAAAACACCACGGGGCTTAGCGAGAGGAGGAGAGGCATGGCCATGGACTGGCTGAAGACTGGCTCAATGAAGGATAATCAGGGAACTTGTCCTCACAGAAAGAACAAGAGGAAAACTTAAAGTCAGCTTAAAAAATCAAGTTTACATCTGGGTCTCAGGAAAAATAAATGGTGGAAAAGCCTGCCTGCAAAAGCACTGCCTTGCTAAAGATCTGCTGGGGTCAAGGAAAGCATGTGTCTGTATGGTGTTAGGGTGTAATATCTGGTGAGAAAGGGTGCTAAGGGTGGAAAGAAAGAAGGAAGAGGCACAGGGGAAGTCTGAAGGCAGACGTCGGCCTCTCGGAGGTCCTGTTTGTTCCCTTGGGCTCTGTGTTCCGAGTGATGGAGAAAGCCATGCAGTCCTCCTCCTCCATTTACCAGGGCTGCAAGTCTTAATTTAAGATGGCAACTAAAATTGCTTCCTCTGGACTGTGACAAACGCACTCAGCTCCAGGGCAGGGACTGAGACGTGTTGCAGTGAGTGTCACTTACTTTGAGTGAAAGGCTGCTGGAGAAATAAACAGCTGATTTAGCCTCTTGCCCTTTTGCAGAAGCAAAGAGGTTGCCAAGCAAGAAAAAATGTTAATAACAACATGGTAATCAAGGGAGGCAAAGGGAAATGTTAAGTGGAAGCTACTGAGCGGGCTTTGTCATCTTTGGAGTATGCTTCCCCCACGGATGTTAGTGACAAAGCATCTTGCCACAGTGCTGGGCAAGAGTTGGGTGAGCCGAGTCCTTGTGTCCTTTAGAAGTGGCACAAGGTGCAACACAGGGATTCCTTAAGGTACATCACACCCTGAGTGACTCTAACACCTTCCTTGGGGTACAGAGAAGACAGCAAGGCGGCGTGCAAAGGAGAGCATACAAATCAGATACACAAACACGCGCTCTTCTGTCGTGACAAGTCTACTCCATGACCCCATCATGCCTGCCACAATCAATCTTCATTTGGCTTTGAACATCGATGGATGCCTCAGCAGGTTTTGATTATGGCAATGCAATCAGCACTAGAGATGAGCTGCGGAAAATTCCCCCTCCACCCTTATTTCTTTATACTCAAATGGCTGGCTGGGCATTGCTGATCTTCATGCTGCTGGTCAAAGCATCCGGCGGGGAAGATTGACCAGAGGCTGGCACACTCAGAGGGAGTGGGAAACAGGTTTTTCCTCACCATTTCTTGCTTTTCACATTAACAGCCTGGTAATGCCTCACAGCTCACTGCTTCCTGCAGCCAGGCCTGTGTTTGTGGTTAGTGATGAAGTTTGCTCTACTGAGCAATTCCACTTTGTTATTTTAAAATTGTAATACACATGCACACAAAAGCATTAGGCATGATATTTTGGAGCAGGGAAGAGGCCAATAGAAGAAGTAAATCTTTTCCACATTTGATGAAAATGAGATGCTTGCTCTACCAGCAGTTATGGAATGATGCCGACGCTGCTGAGTGAAGCTGGATGGTCCGTGTAAGGCAGGTGGCTGCACTGGAGGGTCCTTCTGGCCCTAAAATGGAGTAATAACCCTTTAAAGAAATTATTTCCTTTTCCCCCCTGCATATTAGAGCTAAAATGAATTTGGGGAGCACCCAGGGAGTTTTCACATCCTTATGGCTTTATGCAGTCAGTTCATCTCACTGCCAGTATTAAACTGGCAGCATTTATTGGTTTACAACAACGTCTGCAGACTTCCTGGTGCTGACATGCTATAGACCACTTGCTGGCCAGTGCTTCCCTGCTGTTTTCCCATCTGGTGCACATGGCGGTCAGACAAACAGGAACTGCTCGCTCTCAGCTCACTTGCCAGCAAGGACCGATGGCTGTGTGCTATTCCCATGGTGTGGAAAGGCTGTGGAGCCACTCAAAACCACCTCTGCTGTATTTTAGCAAGGGCAGCCTCCGTTTGTGCAGCACCAGCAGTGCAGTAAGAGCCTGACTGCTTCCCTGGCAGAGCAGCTCTTGCTTAGGGTATGGTGAGGCTGTCAAAAACACTAACATGCTGTGTCACCTAACATCAGGCTGTGATGTATTCATTCAGAGCACTGCTGACAAGAGACCGCTCCAAATTCCTGGGAAGCATGATGCCAGAGTATTCATTCAGCTGTGCTGCTGAACTGCAGCGTGTGTTGGGCTCTCCTGCAGCAGAAGAAGGGGAAGGATGCCATTTGCTGCTCCTCACACCATCTTGTGTGCAGCATCTTGTGGTCCTTGGTCCAAGTTTCAGCAAAGAGAAATACCTCAAATGGTTATTGTCATCATTGTAATTTTCTTCTACAGACTAAGAAGAAACACCAGAGCTTCCTTCAGCAGAGTCACAAGATGCTGGAATGCAGCTTTTCTAATAGGCAAATATGCAAAACCCAGCACTCTTGTCTTTTCTTAGTTATTCTAATCTTTTACAAGGCTGGTGTGGCTCAAGTCAAATATGCTGGGGAAAAAATGTACAGCTTCCACAGTCTGAAATGGCAATGTTTTCCTGAGCCCTGAATCAGAGGCCTTGATAACAGGGAACCAATAATATGTTTGGAGCTGTGCAATCCAGAGGCTAAAGAGCAGCTGCAGACCAAAGGCCAGTTCAGTGCTTCTAGACAGACCACAGGCTCATTGCGGAGCATGTCTCATCATCTTGCTCAGGGCCAACTCAAATAGAAGCAAAAGGCTTCCAGGGAGACACTCTAGAAAGGATGGATGCTGGAAGGAACATACCTTTTCTATGGCTTCATCATCTCCAGGACATCTTAGCTGCATCCATGCTGATATATGAAACAGGATCAGAGCTCAGGACCAGAGTCATCCTACAGATAACTGCACTAGTCTGTACTTTTCAGTTGCTTACATGCTGCTGTTCTACATTCCAGAGCTCCTCCAGGGATTTCAGCATGAGCAGAAGAAAACACAAATCATGGAAGCTGTGGGTGTTGTCTACCTAGGCTTTAGTAAAGCCTTTGACACCATTTCCTGCAGCATTCTCATGGAGAGCCTGGCTGCTCATGGCTTGAACGGGCATAGTCTTTGCTGGGTAAAACACTGGCTGGATGACTTGAGCCCAGAGAGTGGTGGTGAATGGAGTTGGTGGCCAGTCACAAGTGATGTTCCCCAAGGCCCAGGACCAGTTCTCTTTAATAATCAGTGACCTAGACAAAGGGATCAAGTGCACCCTCAGTAAGTTTGCAGATGACACCAGGGTGGGTGGGAGTGTTGATGTGCTTGAGGGATCAAAGGCTGTACAGAGGGATCTGGACAGGCTGGATCAATGGGCCAGTTGTATTAAGTTCAACAAGGCTCGGTGCTGGGTCCTGCAAAATTCCATGCAATTTTACAGGCTGGGGAAAGAGTGCCTGGAAAGCTGCTCACAGAAAAGGACCTGAGGGTGTTGGACAACAGATGCTGAATATGAGCCAGCTTGTGCCCAGGTGGCCAAGAGCATCCTGACCTGTATCAACAATAGTGTGGCCAGCAGGGCCAGGGATGTGATTGTTCCCATCCAAAGAAGGGTAGCCAAACTGGTGAAGGGTCTGGAGCATAGGTCTGATTGAGGAATGGCTGAGGGACCTGGGGAGAGGGTTAGCCCAGAGAAAGGAGGCTCAGGGTGGGAACTTGTCTTTCTCTACAACTACCTGAAAGTAGGATGGATTGAGGTGGGGGTCCATCTCTTCTCCCAAGTAACAAGTGATAGGACAAGAGGAAATGGCCTCAGATTGCTTCAGGAAAGATTTAGATTGGAGATAAGGATACACTTCTTCATCAAAAGTATTGTCAAGCATTGCAACAGGCTGCCCAGGGCAGTGCTGGAATCACCGTACCTGGAGGTCTTTAAAAGACACGTAGATGTGGCATTTCAGGACATGGTTTAGCAGTAGGCTTGGAAGTGCTGGGTTTACGGTTGATGAACTTAAAGGTCTTCAACCTAAATGATTCTTGTTTCTATGGACAGGGCAGGTCCCTGCCTGCCTGCTGACCGGTCCCCAGTTTAAGTCCTGGCAGCTATGCCCTTCCTGATTCGCGCTGGGATAATGATCACAATCGCAAGGGGCACTTTCTCACTTTCCACTTACTTACACTATATAATGACACCTTATTACACCCACTTTGCACTGATAAGTAGGGGAATCTGTTAAATAAAGCCCAAATCCAATAAGATACCACTTAATGTACTGCTAAAGCAGCTTAGGCAGTCTCCTGGAGGTGTCAGTTGGATCTGCTCTTTCTGCCTTCTCTGGGGTGAATTTAATACTTCCCTCCAAATATAAACAGCCTAGATCAGGCAGAGCACAGCAAAGTTCATTTCTTTGAGGCCGCTTGGCTAGAGGCTTTGACAAATGCCTGTGATGGTAAGGAAATGTAAAACAGTCCCAGGTGGAACCATGGCTTTGCCAAATCTCTCTGTTCCCCTCCATGAATTTCGCCACTTTGGTGCTCAGAGCCAGCCAGGAGCAGATCAAAAGGGCACCCTCAGCTGGCTGCTGGCCATTGTAACTAAGCACCTTCTCCTTCAAACCACAAATGGCAAGGGTGCAACAGAGTTTTCCTATCCTTTTATTTCCCTTTTTCTCCTGGTTCAGTGTGGATGACAAATAACATTTTAAGCTCATCGAGGAAATGACCTCAGATTTTAAGTTCTTTCCCGGGGCAGCTTTGAATATTTAAATATATGTGTGTGCTTTTCTGCTTCTTTCTTCTCCTCTCCATATCCGATAAACAGCTTCCGCTCTAGAAACGAATACAGGATGATATCATTGCTCAGTGAAATGCACTTGTTGCTTTAGTCCTTCTTGTGTTTCTAAGGGCTCACTCAGATTTCACTGAAGTTGGCTTTATTTCAAAGACTCGGATGATGGATCACTGGGCTAGATTTCTACTCTTGCTTTTACCATTCCAGAGGTATATAAGGCAGAAAAATTAATAACGCTGTAATTTTACTAGGGAATGTTATGCATTACCGACCATGCACTCTTGAATGTAGGTATTTACCACGACCGCCTTGCTGGCTCATTTAAGCACTTCCCTCTCTGTAAGGTCTGGCCCCTTAGAGCAGCTCTGTCAGGTGGATATAGATTAATTTCTATTTTATGGAAGGAAGGAAGAAAGGAGAATTTGTTATAGGGATAGGAGTCACCTCACCTACCCATAGCTACCCATATGAACTGCTTCCCATTTTAGTCAATGAAGAGGCACTGGCACCTCCAAGGTACAGATTGTGGATGTCCACAGGCACCTCTAGAGACTCTCCTCTCCTCATGGACTACAGATGTAGGTGGGCTATAGTGAGGTGAAATCCACCCTCACTGCCTTAGCTGAGGGCCCACATCAAAAGTTTATGGGATAAAAAGGAATTAAGTCTTCCTCTCCCACATGTCTGAGCTTCATGGTCACTTCTTCAGAGTCCTAGCACTTGCCTGTGAGCTCAGCCTTAACCAAACTCAGGAAGACCAGATCTCTGAGCCATCTACAGGAAAAATTTGCAGAACAGAGATTGAGGTGTTACACATTGTGGGAATAATTGTATCAATAATGAAAAGATTTGACTGGAGAGAAAAAAAAATGTTACCCAAGAAAAGAAAGATAATTTTAACCTGAACATATTTTAGGGATGATTATTATGAAGGATACTTAGAATTTTCTGTTGCATAGAGTAAGAAGTGTTACGCAGCTTTGTGATCTTTCATTAACAATAGCCCTCCCAGGCCAGTAAGCCAATGTCCTATGAAAAGACGGGTCACTTTTTAAAGACTACTCATCACAAACCACTTGATTTCTTCTGATCTTATCCAAAGTCCTTCTATAAAACCCAAGATTATTAAAAAGCTCACTTAAAAAAGCCTGAAACTTGCAGTTTATCTTTGGGTGGGAAAATGGAGGAAAGATTTACAGCCCATTTGATCTTCCTTAATGTGATCTGCAACGCCATCATGCAGTCTCCAAAGTAAAATGAGGGAGACCCATGGTGCATGGTGTGCTTTGTTTCAGGGATGTTGACTCAATCTGCACCTTTGAAAATGAACTTAATTTCTGTAAAGTCTCTGAGCACTTCACACAAAAAAAGTCAGAATAACCCTGTTTAAGAGTGATTCTGAAGAAAATGGATCCACGGGAGTGCTAAGGAGGCTTAGATATTGAGTTTGCATCCAAACCTCAGTCAGTGACAAAAGTATGACATTTCCATGATTACTCTGCTCCAGCCATTTCATTAATCCCTTTGCCACATGGATGTAAAGCACTACTTTCTCCTTCCTCCAGAGAATTCAATCATATGGCTTGTGCACCAACAGTGATAAAAAATATGCCATTCAAGTTAGATTCAGGATGAAGGTATTTAAAGACAGACAGAAAAGCTGAGGCAAAGGCAATTGGTTATGGGAGACTGCTAAAGACCCCCAGATGAGACAGGCTCATTGCCTTGAGACATGGTGTGAATAATGATTCAGGGTTTGTTTGTTGGAGTTGATTTTTTGAACAGCTCAAATGCATATTTTATACGGACAGGCACTGTTGTGCTCCATCCCACTGGTGCACACACTGCACCCATGAGGCAGCATTTGAGGCTACTGGGGCATAGGAACTCGTTTTTTATCCAAACCATAACCAAAGAAACTTCACTGCCAAATCACTGCAGCTGACTCCATTTGACAGTTTAGACCAGGATGAATATCAGTCCAGGGTTCTGGGAATGGGAAATGGGGACACTGATAAACCAAGAAGAGTTATGCTTGAAATGACACTGTTCTGTGCCAAGTCTCCCTGAGCACAAATTCATGGAGAAAAGGAAATGGTATACCTGAAAACCAAAATAATGTGAAGAGTTTCTAGCTTGCAGCTGGAGATGCTGGTTATATATGTGCCGTTTGGGAATGCTGAGTACAGGAGATGTCCTACATCTGAAGTCACACACCTGAGAATCTCTTTTAGTACCATTTTAATGAACTGCTTATATCATCAAGGAAATAAAAAACAAAGCAGAGAGGCCAGCAGGTGAACTCTCAGCCCAGGGCAAAGCAGCCAAGTCATAACTGAAAAAGAAGAGCAGTAGACATCAAAGCAAAGATGATGTGATTTTCAACACACCTGGATGTCACATCTTCCTCCTGCTCATCATCAATGTTCCATGTCAGCAGAAATACATTGGACCTCTCAAGAGCAAAGACCTGGGAGCAGGTCCAGCATGCAGTGAGAGCTTTCAATAACCGCAGTGATCATGAACTCAGGTCGGGTGCGATAGAGTATTGGTTTGCTCATTTGGGTTTTGTTTCTCAGGTGAAACTTTTCACCTCCTCATTCGGTGAGAACAAGTCATTAGACGTTTTTAGGATCCTGACTTGCTTGCGTGAGTTGACAGCCCAAGAGTATTTGCCAAAAGTTGGGAAAAGGCCAAGTTTTCATTAAACCTCTTGTAAACCCCAAACTGCCGTCCTGCGAGGCTACATCTGGCAAGGAAGCCATCTGCGATTCGTATAGTCTTGCTCCAACAAAACGACAACAGTGTGAAAAACTCTTTTCTCTGGTCGGCAGTGAACTGTAAAAGTAACATTAGTAATAGCTTCTGCAGGCTCAGTAATGACATAATTGACATTGGCTGAAAGCACAAGCCCCAACCGCGAGGTCTTGCCAAGGCTCTGGATTGATTCATATCATCCTTCAAAAATACAGGTCATAGTCAATAGCCCTCTTGGACGCTGCTTCTCATATCGATGTTGAGACTGCTCCCCTTCTGAGCAGTGTCTGCAATGAAATCTCACAGAGTAGGAGCCTCCTGACCCCAGCCCTAGCTAAAAAAAAAGCACAAAAAGGGGCTGTTCTGCTTGACTGAAGCCATTTGCTTGATCCATAAACAAGGTCTGTATTTCCAATTGTTTAAAAACCTGCAGTTTCGCAGAGGAGCGCACATTGCACCTAGTAATCTCTTATATCTATAGCAACATGACCTGGTGCATTTTATTTAATGCAGAGCCCTAGTAAGGAGACTGGGCTTTAAGCCATCTGCACATATGTTTCTTGGATGCCTGATATTTTCATTTTGCTTCAGATGAGCTGCACTGTTAGGGGGCTCCCATTTATAGCATCCGGGATTTTTTCCAGTATAAGTTGTGCTCACCCCGTCTGCAAAGTTCTCTTTTCCCCTCAACCCCCTTCACCCCCATGACTTAAAAAATACAAACCCCAGCAGATGTCCATAAAAAAAAGGAGTGAGACAAAAAGCACTGATTTGCTCAAATCTCTCGCTAAAGAAACCATTCCCCAGCTCCCTTTGTGTTTAAAAGCTTGAGGCCCCTGTTTCAGAGAAATCCTAGAAATAAGATTTAAAGACCTCGGTGGGATCGTGCGGTGCTGAGAGACTGCGTGGTTACTGATGGGGAATGTTTAGAAAAACAACACCTAATGCCACCAAGGTTTCCATTCGCACCTCTCCTGTTCTACATGTTCCATGGAGAGCCTGGCTTGCAATGCAGGAGCTTTTCCTGTGTTGTTTAGACAAGTAAGTGACAAAAGAACACTGCACTGGGGCCTGAACCCTTTACTAAAGCTTTAGACCTTTCTGATTCAGGCAACAAGCAAGCGGGGGTTTAATCAGCTGAGGGAAGCCTGAAAGAAGATGAAAAAGGAAAAAAGATAGCAAGGGACTATCGGGTAGCACAAACCCGAGTGCCTGATTCTGACCCTCCCCTGCGGCGTGAGTGAATCCACATCTGTGAAGATCAGAGGTGGCTCTTTGCTGAGTGATGGGCTCCAGGATGCAGGAGGGAAACAAAAGAACACTGGTAATGTGATTTTTGTTTAAAAACATGTCAGGACCAAGTGGCCAAATCCGGATCGGTGTCAGGAGGTGTACCTCTCCCATTCCCTGCTGCTCAGAGCGCCTGGGAGTTTGATACAGGAAAAGATATAAGAATCAAAGCCCATACCTGAGCTGTGATGGGCCAGATATTGTTCTTGTTGGAGATATTAACGAGGGCTGGGTTGGCCAGTGAGACATCTCACTATGCTGCTTGATGCTCTCGTGAGGTCACCTCTGCTGCCATCTCATTGCAGCTTGGGTCTTTGTCCCTGTGTTTGTGAGATTCCCAGGGCCAGATTAGCAAAGAGATTTCTCTGAGCTTCATCTTTCCTGCAGTTCCCTCCTCCTGCCAGCCCCAATGCCAGAGGCAGAGCCCACACAGGCTGCCAGACTGACTCCATTTCTAAAGCCAGTGCTTGAAACCAAGGTTGGGGTGCTTGGAACTGCCTCTGAATATTCCCTTCTATGGCTATGAAGTCCATTGGCTCTTGCCTTTGGCGTGGTTTGAAGCTCCCATGGGCCGTAATCTGTGGTCTCTTTTTTGTTTCACACTGTCTCTTCAACATGAGCCTTCGGGGTATGTTCATGGCCAGCTTGTTGGGTGGGAGCTCGTAAGCTTGCTGGAGCTTGTCTGCTAGCTCCCAGCTGGCAATGCAACACTGCTCCACAAAGAGAAGGTCATGGTCCCCTTTCAACACCGATGCTGCTGGAGGGTTACACAAGTCCATCATGAGGCAGGGATGGGTTCCCAACATGGTTTTGTAACATGGATACGCTGGGACAATAGAACTCAACTGATGCTTTCCAAAAATAAAGCCAGCCTGTTCCCAGCACGGCTGGGAAGACATGCAAGACTTGAAAGGCTCCAGTGCCACAATATGTCTCTGCCACTGAGGAGGGACCAGGAATGCCAGACACTGTCCATGTCATCAGAACAGCCCAAGGACATTTCTTGGTGTGCCCAGGAAAACCCAGTGCTTTGGGCCACCAGTGACCAGATTTCCTCAGGTAACATGGACTTGGGGCCGGCCTTGCTGATACATTGGACACCTTTTTACCCTGACGAATTCAGCTTGATGATACCCTGCAAACCACTCTCCAGGGAGTTCCATGGCCCCTCCAGACCGCCGTTCTCACAGGCTGGCTGGGTATTAATTCATAAACCCTGCTAAAGCGGGGTCGGAGCTGATTGCAGAAGGGAAAAGTGTGTAATGCAGGCAGGGAAACAGGCAACATGAGCAGAAACCTGGTCAAGGGTGGTCACTTCCTTCATTTGTATGAGGATTCAGGAAGTCCATTACAAAGTACTCCATCACTGTCACTTAATTCCAGATAGATTACAAAAGATTAATAGCTCAGCTCCTTCTATCCCCTGCCAGCGTGCTGCAGAGAGTGGTGTTATCAGCTTCTTGGTGTGTGCCAGGTAGAGTTTCCCAGGACTTTGAGGAACTTTCTTTTACTCTCTAATACCTTGATAATCTGAGCTAAATCATCATGGGAGCGGTTAGTGTCCTTCTAGGTGTATCAATGGGGAAACATATGGTGAAACAGCAGATGAACAGCATCATGGCCTTGGGAGGCAGGAATGAGACCATGATGCGTACAAGTGACCTGGTTGCACTGCCTGGAGCAGGGATCTTCTTTTTATTAGGTAGTTTCTCAAGCTGGTGTTACTGTCACTGCACACCAGAGGCCATTAATAACTCTGGATACAGCAATGGGGTGATAAGCAAGGCCATTACACGCTGCATTCCTGCCTTTGGCCCCAACCTTGTGGTCCTAAGGAATTCAACCTGATCTCCAGATGATTTACAGCCTTTTCTTTTTCTTGCCTTTCCCAGGTAACCTGACTTTGATGTGAATTAGCTTTGAATAGGCAAGCCAAATGAGCAACCACAAGCAAAAGTGGGTATTTGCCAGAGTGTTCACACTTCCACAACTTATTTACACACCCTGGATTCAAGCACCAGGTAGCCTGGTGTTATTATCGGGACATCTTGTTACTATACATACGACCTCTGCAATTTCAGCAGCTCCTCCGCTTTCCCCCAGGACTATGATGTACTTCACATGGCTACCCACCAGGTAAAATGTGGGGGGATCGGGATGAGGTGTTGCTTCATGGAGGGTTAGTAGGGCAGACTTAAGTGGCTCAGCCACATCTTTTCCCCATCTGGAGTAGTTATAACTACAGAGGTTGGTGGGGGCGATTTCTACTGTAAGTTCATCCCTCAAAATGAGGCTTTGGGAAGAGAAGGACTATAAATGAATTCAAATGTGGTGAATAGTTTCTGTGAAAAGGGGGAACGCTGGCCCTGGAAAATATCCCTACTTTTTTATCAGTGATTCTTAAATGCAAAGCTTGGCCACAGAAAGGCTGCAATGTTCCATTTTGTTGTTTTCTGATTATCCACATGTTTCAGATCTGCTTTTCATGGTGCTTCAGTTTCAAAAATTAACTTGAACCAAAGGAAAAGGTTATCCAAGAAGATTATATAGCCCCCAAATGAAGTAAAAGTACTTATCTCACATTTAGCCAAAAGTTTCAGATTGTTCCACTAAAGAAATTTTCTAGCATTGTTTCTCCAATTCAGTGCTAAAACAAGCAAGATATGATCATTGGGCTAGACACAAACCAGTATTCTCTCTCCAGTGATCAGTGGACTGTAAGAACTAAAGGAGAAGAAACATTGAGCTGAGGTGCATTTTTACATCTAATGTAAATGTAGTATAGTTATTAATATTGCTGCTGTAATAACTACTGGTCCTTGAGTTTATGAGCAAATCTTGGTGGTAAACGCAACAGTACCTCCCTGGCCTGCAATGCAGTGGCATGGCCCTATTTCTGTCTTATCCTTCAGGATCTGACTGAGGATGCCAAAATCATAGAATCATAGAATCATAGAATAGTTAGGGTTGGAAAGGACCTTAAGATCATCCAGTTCCAACCCCCCTGCCATGGGCAGGGACACCCCACACTAAACCATGTCACCCAAGGCCTCATCCAACCTGGCCTTGAACACTGCCAAGGATGGAGCATTCACAACCTCCCTGGGCAACCCATTCCAGTGCCTCACCACCCTCACAGTAAAGAATTTCTTCCTTAGATCCAATCTAAACTTCCCCTGTTTCAGTTTGAACCCATTACCCCTTGTCCTATCACTACAGTCCCTGATGAAGAGTCCATCCCCAGCATCCTTGTAGGCCCCCTTCAGATACTGGAAGGCTGCTCTGAGGTCTCCACGCAGCCTTCTCTTCTCCAGGCTGAACAGCCCCAACTTTCTCAGCCTCTCTTCATACAGGAGGTGCTCCAGTCCCTGATCATCCTCGTGGCCTCCTCTGGACTTGTTCCAACAGTTCCATGTCCTTTCTATGTTGAGGACACCAGAACTGCACACAATGCTCCAAGTGAGGTCTCCCGAGAGCAGAGTAGAGGGGCAGGATCACCTCCTTCGACCTGCTGGTCACGCTCCTCTTGATGCAGCCCAGGATACGGTTGCTTTCTGGGCTGTGAGTGCACACTGAAGCCAGCTCATGTTCATTTTCTCATCAACCAACACCCCCAAGTCCTTCTCTGCAGGGCTGCTCTGAATCTCTTCTCTGCCCAACCTGTAGCTGTGCCTGGGATTGCTCCAACCCAGGTGACCCCTTCTGCTCTGTCTGCTTGGCTCCTGCACAGGGTGGTGAGCAGACAGATAATGAAAAAAAGGGTCAGGTAGCTGGGAGAATAGAATGTCAGACCTAAGATCTTGGACAGAAACGTGCAGGTTGTTTTGATCAACCCCTTTGAGGAATTGTCTGCTGAAAGACTTGGGCGCTTCTGTACTTTATAGTTCGCACATAATAATTTATGTACGTTGTCCAGCATTTTTTATTGTCATAAAGGGGCTTAGATCACTGGTGAATCTGGATTTTGTGGTCATAGCAAATGCAAGGATAAGCCCTGCACTTTAACAGGAGAAAAGCATGGCCTTAGAGCCATTTTTTCCCATCTGCTCCTTCAGAGCTGGCCCTTAGTTCACTGCTGGCCAAAAAAACCCCACAAAGGGTTTTTTTTCTTTCTTCTTCCATAGTTTCTTATTCCGCTAAGGATGTATTATTATTTTAAACTTGATGGGAATTTAATCAGAAAGGAGTGACGCAGCGACTAGTCACCAGCTGAGCTCTGCAGAGCTCTGATGGATGGGGGCCAAGCCCCAGTCCAGCCTGCCAGAGCTCTCTTTTTGGTTTGGAAATCATTACTGCTGCCTCCCGTGGATGGCTCCGTGGTCATGGCAGCTGATTACAGTAACAGGGGGATTAAAACCCTTCACCTGCTGTGGCTTTCGCTCAGCTTCCCTCCCCTCCAAGTGCTATCTTTGCTGGAAACTGCCTGTGAAAGCCCAAAGCATCTTAAAACTGCAGCAGATGTTTTGCTTTAATAGGGGAGAGGAATAGGGGAGGAATTGATGACAGACTGTGAAGAAGAAAGGTGGGAGGAAAAAACAGCAAAATGGAACCATCCCATCTGCTTTTATCCCCCTATTAGCTGACATAGTAAATAGGGGTGGTGCAGACTAGTTTATCTAAGAGGGATGCTATGCTGCTGAGTGGAGAAGAAGCTGAAGGTGTTCACTGAGTACTTCTCACTGAGTTAGAGCACTTCCCCCCAAAAAAACAAATACAGAAATCCCAGGAAGGTTCCAAAATGACCCCAAACTAAACTCAGACCCATTTGGTGCCTCATTAATATCAGCCTAATTTTATATCCTGTTCTCATGCCTCTGAGTTCAGCCTGAGATTTTGTTTTAAATGAGTCTGAAATTTGCAGTTGTTCAGGTCAAGGGTTTCGCTTTGGCTTAACTATTCCTGGCTGTTCCTGTGCCATGGGAGGTCCAGGAGTATTTCCAGGTTTATCAGCAACATTTCTTCTGAAAGCTGCTCCCCTAACCCTGCATTTTTGTGTGCGTTGCTGATAACCCGTGTCTGAAAGAATGGTGAGACTGTGTGCTTGGTTGGGATCCACCTGGGTGTAAAAATAGTACTTGCAAGAGTGGTCCAAATTTGACAGCTATATTCCTACTAAGGAGGCTTCTGAGCTAATGAAGACATTCAGAAGTAATGAAGCAAATCTTCAGTGAAATACCAGGGAGATTCAGGCTCCAAGTCCTGCAGTGGGGATTATTTTATTGAGCGTTTTCTCCCTCTTCTTATATTCTGCATTTCTCAGGTGTCTTTTATTTAACAACAAACTCCACTTTTTCTCCTCCATCCTCATCTGAAGATGTCCTCTGTTTTCTTCTTCAGCTTTGACACTCCAAAGCCAACATCAACATCAAAGAAATCTGCTGAACTTCCCAAGTTAGCAGCAATGGAAAGGGAAGGTGGGATGCCAAGGTTGCTGTGGTACAGTATGAAAGTAGGAAAATTTTGTCAGTCTGGTTAGAAGAAACTGTAGACACATACAGCTAATACAGGCACCAAAACCACTTCCAACAGATCTCCAGCTCACAGGACTCTTTTAGAAGACGCACCGATTATTGCTTTTTCAAATGGAAAACAGGGATATTGCCTATTTCTTCTTGTGCAGAAGAAGAAACTTGGTGTGCAGAAAACCCACCTGCTTTTCATTTTTAGCACATTTTTCCATTATTGGGAAGGACTGTGGACAATTGTGTAACTATATAAAAGCTGTTTTATTTTGCCCCAATTAGAAAAAAGATGATATGCTCGATTTGCAACTGTTCTGAGGATAAAATGTGTGACAAGAATAAACGGCTCTTTTTCATTAATATGTCTTTTAGCTATGCTTTTAGTGGAAAAAGTGCTCTAAAGAAGCCTAAATGTGACTTGAAGTCTGATCCTCTGCTAACTTGGCAAATACCTGAGGATGAAGTATGGAGAAGAGCTAACCTATAAAGTATCCTGTATTTTAACAGCCTGTTTCTCCATTAAGCATTTTTAGACATCAACAGAACAAATTGTCCTGTATTGTATGTTACATGTCTGTGCTGTTAAAGCATTAAGGCTTTTGTCAGCTTGCTACTTTAACCCTTAAAGATGGTGGCTGGTGCTCCAGCAAAGTCATTGTCCTCTGGCTTTTGTTGGAAAGCTGCTGTTGATTTTATGGCTGTGCAGTCACATCTTCATTTGCTTTCACCCTCAGGAAGATCCAGGCTGCTGGTGGTGATTTTATTACAGTTGCTGGCGCTATTTGCTTGTGAGCTCCTCCGTGGACCAGGATACTCTCAGATGCAGAAATACATAAACATTAAGCAAAAATATGCCATGGGCCTTTGTAATTCCAGCCTCAGCAGGGCAGGTTCTACAGGGCAGGGACAATCCTGCAAAACGTTGGCAAAACCCCACCTGTGGACCATTAGTTGTATACCTGTCCTTGGGCTCTTTCACATGGAACAGTAAGTTCTAACCTAGGCTGCCGAAGGTACAGGAGTGTAGGGATAGGTAGGGTGAGCTTGTGTTAAGAGGAAGCAAGCTCCATAAAGGCAATGCTGCAGCTTGGGTCTCCTTCTGTTGACAACGGTTGGTTGCTCTGGCCAGACCTTGCACCTTCTCACCAGGAATTCTGGCGCCATCTTAATTTCTTCCTGCTTCATTCTGGGGCTGGGTGACTCCCTGTGTGTCCTGCCTGACCTGGGAAGCACCGATAACCTCGCCAGCAGCTCCCACTCACACAATATTCATGCCGCTCTCGTTGCTTCCTGCAAGCGCGACCTTGAGATAACCACCATCCACTGTGTCTATGAGTATGGCCTCTCAAGCAGGTTCCCACCAGGCAGAGGCAGTGGTCTGCTTGAGTGGTGGCTGCTCTGCAGAATTGTCTATGTCCTTATCTCAACCCACAATAAAAGCAAGTTAATCCACTGCAGTTTGAGTGATGAGGACCCCCTCATCCTCATCACATCCAGTCTGAGTGATGAGGACCCCCCTTACTCTCCAGATTGAGACATGAGGACCCCCAGGTCTCATCACTGTTACCCCAGGACCATCACTGGGGCAGGGCTCCCACACTGGAGACCCTCTCAAGCTCAATCCTAGGCCATGTTAGCCTCACAACAGGCCTTTGAAATACCTATTTTTGAGTATGGTTTCACGGTGGCCCTGCTTGCAAAAAGAAACAAAATAAGAAACTCCTTCCTGCCCTTTCCCAATGCCTAGGACTTGCCTGTTCTTCACAGCTGTGTGTTAGGCTGTGGTGAAATTGCCCTCACTCAAATGAATTCTCTCTGTCTCCCCCTAAAAACATCGATTATAGCTCAGATCATTTCCAAGATCTGGCTCACACCTTGGCTGTACAATTTAGGCAAGGGTGATGGTGGAGCCAACACCATTGTGGAGATGCAGGTGTTTAAGCTGATCTTGTATTACAACAAATTATTCACTTTAATGATTCAATCATTCACAACAACCTGCCGGGGTGACAGCAGAAGACAAAATCCCTTGTCTGGTCATGCTAACCACCAACCCAGGGGTCCTCAGGCTTCAGCTGTGGACCACCAGGGCCGTAAGACGTGTAGAAAAGGGCTGTGAAGTGATTGCTGACTTTCCTCCCTGTGCTGGACAACCAAACACAAACATGTTCTCAAGAGTGCAAGCAAAAAGGAAAGCCAAATAGTGTCTTGAGAAAACTGTGCATCAAGTGAATATGCATTGTAGATGCATTTTATTGCTGATCTTCTAAAAATAAAGGAAATGTGATGGAACATGCATAAGGTGGACTTTGGGTCTTCCTCAAATAGGATCCATGAACCTTTGGCTGAAAAAGCTGTGGAGGCAAACTGAATGACTCCAATATTTATGCCAAGCTTTTAATAAGTGAGGGGTAGCAGCTGCAGGACTAACCAGGAAATAACTGAGTAGCCGGTGCTTGACCAGCTTATGGAAGGTGTTCGTGAGGAGCTGGTGACTGAGCCCAGTGATGTAGGTGGTCCCTTCCAGCCCTACGTGCCTGGGAATGGCCATGGCTCCCTCCCAAATGCCGTCGGCACTAATGTATTTACGTTCCTTGCTATGGTATGTGAAGCAGCTTCGCTGGAGCCAACAGGTTTTATACCTGGAAGTCCCATAAGCGACTCCCACGTGAATCTAAGGAATTCACCTAAGCACCAAGATGGTGATAACACCAGCAAGGTATCAAGGTCTGCAATCACTGGCACTGTGCTGCTCCATAGAGAGAAACTCAGCAATATAGCACACCAATAGGTTACATCCCCCTATACCCTACTCCTATTTTGAAGTGTTTTACTCCTGAACACAAGGAAATCTCCCTGTCTGCTGGGGAGCATTTAGCAGAGGAGTAAACAGGTCCTCCTCTCCCTCTCTTTGTGTTCAAACATGGGAGTTCACATCCTCTGCCTCTTCCTCTCTGCCGCTGGCCCCCTGGAACAGCAGAAGCACACCCCAGGGACAGCACAACAAACAACGCCGAGGGGCGGCGGGGGTGAGAACAAAGAGCCCTTCAGCCCTGTGAAAAGCTTGTCCTGGAAAAGGGAGTCAATCCCAAGGCAGTACCGGTGTGAGGGACTAAAAAAGCACCAGGAAAGCAGAACAAAAGGGAAGATAACGAGGCTTCAGTGGTCTTCTCGTGCATTTCTTAGACTTCGTGCGTACGTGGATTCCCATATATATATTTCCAGAAGGGAAATATGAGCCTTGTTTATAAAAATTACAGGCTTGCTTCCGAGTTTAACCTCTACCCTTTAAACAGCAGTCTAGGAATTGCTTTGTGCAAGGCAAATTGTTCCTCTGGCCCAATTTGGGTTTGAAAGGAGTAAGCAATTCTAGATTTTCTCACCTATCTGCTACCTGCTTTTGTCTCCCAGGATCCCAGTGAGAGGCAAGAGCTTTGCAAAGAGCTTCAGGCCTTGCTGTGATTGCATCATTCCCATCTTGGCATCCCCACACCGGCTCCTCTTCCTGTACCCTTCACACTTCCAGTGCCAAAAGCCTTGTACCTACTTCTGGCACTTACCCTTGTAGCTACCTCTTCTAGTTTTCCTTTTAACTACCTCTTGTAGCTGTTTCTTGTAACTACCTTTTGTACTTACCCTTGTAACTACTGCCTGCAGTTATTTCTTGTAATTACATTGGTTGCCTCTGTACCTGCAGCTCTTGCTGGCTGTAGGCACAGCTCCCAGGAACTATGTGATGCTTATGATAAATATATGTGTCTAAATGCCTAAACCATGCAGTGTAAATCAGTAGAAGGGTTAGGTATTTATCAAATACATATATTAGAAACGTGTGTGCGTATATATGAATTTCAATGGTGCTGTCCTTCCTTAAGCCTGGAATAGGCTTTTACATGTATTTATGTGTGCATAGCTAACCGTCCACTCATTTACACTGCGTGGTTTAGGCATGTAGACATACACAGTGGTAGACAGGAATTCAACCCCAAAAGAACTGCATTTGCAAGACTGTTAAGTTTCTTCACAGGAAAGGCATGAATTGGAAGAGGTGTGCAGAAGGACTGTAATTAGGCATGGGCTGTTGGCTTCTTGTCCTGAGAAAAAACAATGCCAAATCGGGTTATATTTTAATAGCTGGGATGGTAAGCACATCAAGGTATGAGGATTTACATTTCCCATTTGCATTTATTCTTTGGGTATCACAAGGCAATGAAAATTAACACCATATTATGCCTGGGATGGGAGCCCTCATCCAATGGCTCTGCTTTGGTACCCGTAAGAGTCCACTCCAGGCTTAAAGAGGGACAAAAGCATCAAAATCATTAAAACTCTTAACTGAAATCAATTCAGTGTTATAATACTTGCCCCTCTCTCAGGCAAAACTTCTGGGAACACACAGAAGTTTTCCCAGTCTTGTACTGCTGCATCAGAACACCTGATAACAGAAGAATCAAACCAGACAGTTGCATAAATATGAATTTTCTTGCCTTGAACCCGGTGTTTCAGTTCTTATGATTCATTGAACAATTCCACTGGAGCCTGTAAATAACCTTCCCCCCCCCCCATTAATACCTTAATAATTCTCCTGAGATTGCAAATGTGTTTATTTTGACTCAGAGATTGTAAAACCACAGGAATAAAACAAGTTTAGGCTGCCAGCACTTTATTTAATATCTTGTTCTTTTGCTGAAACTCTGAGAATAACTTCAGTTTCCTGCCGAAGAAGGAAACAGCGTTTTCCTTACTTAAGTAAATATGACTTCCCCACTCATACATTTTCCCACTGCTGGAAATAGGCAGGAATTTTCCCAGTGCATGAAGTTTGTAGCCCATGTATAAGAGTTTGCTCTCCACCCAGTTCACGTTGGGCTGGCTTGGAGGGGCTGGAGATTCCCAGATGGAGGTTAAGTCCTTATGGGCATGCAAAGTCTTGGCAAAGCAAAAGGAAGTGCCCACCAGCTCTCAGCAAGGACCTGCCCCTGACCAGAGAGCTCTGACTTCATTTTGACCTCAAAGCAACGCTCCTCTGTGTTCATTTTTCTTTCTACGATTTAAATCATTTGGCTGTAACATATAATCAAGACTTCCCTTACCAAGAGGAGCTACAGCAAGAACAGAGGGAGTAAAATATAGGCTAGCCATGTAATGGGAGCGTGTGAATGTGGGATGGGAAACACAGAGGGAAGGACAGAGATGCAGTATAAAAGCAGCACTGACATCGGGAGCTATTTCTCTGGCATGTATATAATAATACCATAATATCCAGTTGGGAGAACGTGGTAGAACATTTCAAACAAAGGAAACAGTCGGTGCCTGGAGCTCCTCTGCATATTTATTACATCAACATAATGATACAGAGAAATAGAAGAGAGGCAGAGGCTGGCGTTATGAGCAGGCGAGTGTTGCTGCTACTGTGTGTAGCACTGCTGGGAACGTGCTTGGCTCAGGCTTGGTGTGGAGGCCGGACTTTGGAGAGGATACTGGTGAATTGTTGAGGGTTTAGCAAAGCATGCGTGAAAAATGATGTTTGAAAACCTGGCTGGGGTGAGCACCTCAGAAGTTCAACCGAGGAGAAGAGCAAGAGATGGCTCCATCACAGCTGGGTGGTCCCCACAGCAAGGAAAGGGTTGCTGATGGCAAACCATTCAGCCATGATCATCAACCACTGAGCCAGCAGAAATGATGCCAGGGCTGGAATCTCAACCCAGATAACATCAGGCTGAATGGGAGGTGGAAATGTTAAAGCATTTCTAATCATAACCTTTTCTAATGGGCAACTGTGAAGACTGCTCAGGGAGGCAGGATGCTTCTCAAGGCATTTAGATGTCTTTTTCTCAAAGACATACTCTAATGCAATCAGGGAATTACAGGCTTGATGCAAAGATTGTACAATTTAATTATCTAGCTTCTGTTATGCAAGAGGCCAAGAAAGATAACATTCCTGCCAGGTCTTTAATTGATGATGTGCCTGTTTGCAAAGGCACTGAGTGATTTGGGTCTCCCTCAGTTTTCAGGGGTCCTGCTGTAAGATGCCTGGCTTTCCGTGGAGAGGTATCATCTGCTTCTGGGAAATCCAGCATCTTCCAAGATTTCTCCATCTATCTACCCAAAAATGAGGCCATTTTCAATTACTGTTCACTTCTGAAAATGTTGTTCCTATCACTGCACCAACAAATGAACTCCAGATTTTGAAAACTTAAACCCCTAGGAACCCCTAAACCCCCACCTTTTCCATAAAGACAACTACTTGCCTATAACTTGGCTTTTTCAGACAAAGATTTCCCAGTGCACTCTCGCTGTAAATGAATCTTTTCACCTGAGGAAGACATCTATCTGCTTCCCTGCCAGGGCCATTTCTCTTCTCGCTGCACTCCCAGCTATCTTGCTGTTATTTATCTATTTATCTTTTTTTACTCTTCTTTCTATTACTGCTGAGTTGATGGCAATTCCCTGTAACAATATAATCCTATGTAATTTATCATGGTAAGACTTTTCTGCTAATGCAGTGGAGTCCCTGTTAGCTGGAAAAGAAACTTTTACAGGCAGGAAAAATCATTGCAAGCCATATAGATCTTGCACACTACTGCAGCTAAAGAGCTGACGGGGGAAAGCTCGCCTGCTGCTGATAATCAGTGCAATGTATCTCTGCTGTGGTCTACTCACAACCCTTGAAATGAGGTTTTAATTCCTGAAGTCTTGCACAAACAAAAGACTTGCAGAGAGGGAGAGACAGTGGGGTGCGGGGAGAGGAGCAGTGACCTTTGCAAGTGAACTCGCAAGGAAACAACAACGTGCCTCAGCCTTAGCCTGATACTTTATTATTCTTCTTTCTCTCAGAATGAAGTTGGCTGTTGGAAACCCAGAAGCTCTGGCTGTCAGACACCGGCCAGATCCCGCGCGCTTTGTTATTTCAGTGTTCAAACCCAGATGAGGCCAAGTCACGTTCAGATTTTAGACATGGCAGTTGGGTCTGGGTCCTCGCTGTTCTGGACTGTATTTCTGGCTACCGGGTACCCTACAAAATATAAGGAGGTGGCCAAGGTGATGAGCAGGTTTTATCGCTGGAGTAAACTTTACCGGTGCTCTGAGCCTGGCGTCCCTGTGCAGCGCACTGATTTCTTTGCTGGATCTCCTTTGTCTAGAAACCTACAGATTAAAACAGTCAGAACAAATAACAGTGAGGAATAAGGCCTGTTATCCTATATATATGTATATTCTATATTACATATCATGCATGCAGTATTATGATAAACACTTGTCTTTTTGACGGTAATGAGACATGAAAAATAATCTAAAAGCCCCAATAGTTCCCCAACTTCTCTGCATCTCCTTCTGCTTCTTCCTCTTTTTCTACTCTTGCTCATGAAAACGTGCAAAACTGACAGGCTGAGACTCCAGTTTGGGGGTTGCCATCGTCTAAAAAACCATTTATTTCCCCCTTTCTCCAGGCTGCTTGTCACAAGCACTATTTCCCAGTGTCCCCCCACCTTTGCAACAGAAACTACCGCTTGCTGCTGTGGTTCTTGTGTGAGACCCTGCACTTCTGAGAGCAAACAAAAAAACACCAAAGTTGCTGTCTCTGGATCCGAGCTCTTCCCCATCAGCTCCCTGGCTCCGCAGAGAGCACTCCCATTTCAGCCCTCGCTGGAGCTCCTCGGGGTAAGATTGCAAGCGCCAGGGAAAGACACATGTTTCCCATTATACGCCTAAGTCTTCGCAGAGCCCTGGTGACAAGAGATCTTACAAAAGAGCACTGGGTGGAAAGGGGCCGCAGGTGGGGGAGGGACTCATTAGAGGGGCAGATTCACAGGAGGGAACCCCATTATTAATAAAATAGGGGGGGGGGGATAGAAAGAGAATAGAAAAGCTTGTAGTCGTTGATTTTAGCAGAAACAAACAGGAACCATTCACCTTAAGAAATGCTCTCCCAGCCTGGCCAAGTCTGGGAATATGTGGTTCATGGTGTGTATCAAAATGTATGCTGTATCATACGAAGCTGCTGCAAGAAAAAACCACTCATGCAACTCTTGTGTTTATGTAAATTACTTGATTTAACCCAAGAATAATTCCCACCACTGCTCTCACACACTGTTGTCCTTTTTCCTCACCCTGCTTGGAAGCATTCCCTTGTTTCCAGGGTTGTGTTACAATCCCATTTGTTTCTCACTGTAAAACCAGCTCATTACGTGGCTCTTCCCATCCCTGCTGTTACAATACAGTATGCAATTTTGCATTTGCTTATGACACACCATGATCCGAGCAATATAAATATCATGGCTGATCTGGTGTTAATCATCTTGGTCCTGTCTGACGGGAGGGCAATTGAAACTACACTATGGCTCTGCAGGTTATTCATAGCATCAGCTCACTAATTTTTACTGGAATACATTCGCATTTGAATGACATGTTTATTGGAACTTCTTTTGCAGTCAAAGAGAGTTATTGTGGGCATGGGCTAAATGCATTCAGCCATTATATTCTGCAAGCCGCAGTTAAATGCCAGACTAGGGTTGAACTGGGTTTGAACAGCCTATCTATAAAATCTCCCTCATGTGTCACCAAAAAAGACTGCCTAAAGAACCTACAGCCTACCAGCTTAATATATTAGCCTAATACATTAGCTCTTAGCTTAATATTAAAATAACAGTAATTGTCAGAGGTACAAATGTTGCGGCCAAGCAGAGAGCACTTGGAAAACGCAGCCCTGGAAGGGAGCGGATCGTCAGCCAAGAGAAATAAATTACCTTCAGCTCCCAGCACACCAGCTGTATCTAAATCAGATTAAACGTACGGTGTCCGCAGACTGGTTTTATCTCCTTGGAAGAGAAGGAGGGTTTGTGGTGCCACTCGATGGCAGGCGGCTATCGAAGGCGCTTCACTTTGCAGAATCCTCTGGGGATGGCAACCACCTGCCAGGCCAGAAACCAAGATCTCCTGGTCCTATCTCCCAAGGAAAACCATCTCTTCTTCCATTTTCTGTCTCCATATCACATTCTCACATTCTAAAGTGGTGGTTGCTTTGCATGACAATATGCCATCCTTCCGCTCTGGTACTGTCTCTCTGAGCAGCCGCTGATGCTCCTGAGGCACCCCGAAGGTCAACCATGGAGGATATCCATTTGGGAAGTGAATTCAATGCAAAGATCCTTTTCTTTGATAGTTTTTATAGCCCAAAACACGTGCTGTCATGGAGGACTGGTATTTAGATGGGCTCCATTGAAAAAGAGACTCCTGACACTTTCCCACCGTGATGGCTTTATTAGGCACATTAACACCTCCATGCCAGATCCTCCTTCACTGAGGGCAAACGGCCCCACTCGGGATGGGTTTAATTCCTCTCTCTGCCCTTGGGAGCTGTGTAAAACAGAAAACAACACACATTTCAGGTTCGCTGGGGACATGAAACTTGGCCAGTCTTGCACAAAACTCAGTGGAGACACAAATCTGTCCTGGGAGCTGCCAGCAAGCACAGCCCTGGCCCCCAAATAATCACTGTTACTCCTCGCAATAAAATGCTCTGTTGCTTCTGCAGGACACGAGGGATTTTAGCCTCCAGTTCAGGAGTCTGTGAGCCTGCAACCGTTTGCCTTGTAGTAGCCCAGCTATTTTGATTGGAAAAAGGGAAAAACCAAACCAGCACAAAGCAGGGAGATCAGCAGAGCTGATAATGTGGCTTTTGTTGTGAGCCTGCCCCTCCTCAAATGCAAAATGGAATGAATAGAAACCAACCTAAAGTAATCAGAGTCGCAAAGTGCACCTTTGGATTTAAAAGAACCTGGGAGCCAGTCTTCCTTTTGTCCCCCGTTTGCAAACTCAGTAAGGAATAGCCTGTTCTAATGAAGGAGGACAGGACAATAATAGCAATAAAAGCTTTCATGGAGTTGATTCAGACAGCTATTAAATGAAGTGTAGACTTGCAAAATGGTGGGAAATAACATCTCGAAGACTTCAGTTTCTTGCTGACACCAAACTGTGTATCAAAAACTGAAATAACTCCCACTGGGTTATTTTTGCTCAGACTTTCCACAACTACAGGCAAAAGCCCAAAGCATTGCTGAATGCAAAACACAAATGACTTTATGCATTATGAACAACTCCAAGTATTGAAAACTGCTCAGAAAGAACCAAGAGGAGGCTTTTTTTGTTTCTTTTTTTTCGCTGTGTTTGTTTAGTGGTTTTATTTCCAAGAAGGCAACATTTCTTATTAAAAAATGAATTTATATTTTTCCCAGACCTCAATTTTGGAATGAATCGGGAATCTGATTAAAAGTGATGTGAAAATGTACAATTGGATAATACAATATTAATGTCTGTCTTAAGAATATAAAGCGGAGGACATGTTTACAGGCTCATCTTTTTTGGTTCTGCTCTCTTGAACTCTCTTTTTGTTTTGCAAGTCTCTTGCTAGAGGCACTGACAGCGAAAAGGCTCCATGCAAGGTTTAAATATGGGCAGGAAACTTCCCACATAAGGACAGGCAGATGAAATTGCTGAAGCATCAAAACTTAGCCCTGCTTGCCAGGAAGTGGATGTGAGACCAACACCTTTCAAAGCTGTTAAAGATAGGAAGACAGCTCGTGTCTTGTCCCACAACTGGTCACAGTCCAGACGTTGAGGGATGTAAGCATTTTAAACCCTTTTTGGAGAAGCGGTTAGAGTCTTCTGGCATGCAAGATGGCTGGATCAGCCATGTGTTTGTGAGCAGCTTGGACCAGCTGCACCATGACCATCAGGAACGGGGAGATTTGGCCATGAACTCTGATACACATCTGGGGTTCCCACATCTCCATCAAAGGAACTTTGTTTCTAAATGCACTCACTTTCAGACCACAAAGTGCCTTATGATGTCAAGCAACCTTTCTTCAGGAGAGCTTTGTTAGAAAAAGCTTGTTCCCATGAAATGCTTCTTTTTGAAGAATACAAAGAAAAGAGAAATAAAGCAGGAGTAGTTCACCCAAAACTTCCCAGCTGTCTCCTCTGCATTAGGTTTTGGGCAACCTCATGCTAATCCGTTTAGAAGAGTAGGTAGGTAGCTATGGCTCCTCCTTTGAATAAGGTCCCATGGGGTTCCTAATTCCTGCCACCCCCCTCAGCTGACCCTTACTTTGGGACAAAAAAAGATGTTTACCTTCCCTGCACCTCATTTTCTCTGCTGGTAATAATGGGAAGTGATGATTGCTGCCTGCTTTGATGAAGTCTCCTGTGATCTACAAATGAAAAATGCAGTGCAAATGCAAGGAATATAATTATTATTATCACCAAAGAAGCTGCCTGGTGACCTCGGAGCTGGTTTATAGATTCGTAATTGCTTTAGATTGAAATGACGATGAGGCAGCATGTTGAAACACGCCATCACATTCTCAGTAAACCCAATCCGGTCTTGGGGGACAGTAAATATTGCAAGCGTGGTTAACCCGTGTTTCAGGACATGGCAATATCTTTGCCTTTGATAATCTTCTGAGCTCCAGCTGCCCCAGTGATGCTGGGATTTGGAAACTCCTAGTCAATACTCATTCTGGCATACAAGTCAGGTTAGTTTTCAGCCTGTGTTTCGCTACAACAAATTGTCTGCAGGCCTCAGGAATGAGAACCAAATACTATTTGACATATACAGAGAGTATTTAATTTCAGAAAGAGCCTTTGTGTATAGCAGAATCACACAGCAATGAGGAGCCCCTTCCAGCCTGAAGAACAGCTGCTATTTAATACTATATGATCCCTTTATGCTGCCTTTGAAAATAGAGGGTGAGGATTCAAATGCTGCATCCTGTTAAAATTACAGGAGAAGCCCCTATAGACTGAAAGCCATTTTCCAAATGGGAGTTTAGCTGTAATTACGGGTCAAACAACTCCTCTTAAGTAAAAAGTCCCCTTATTTAATGATGTGACACAGCATCGCTGTAGGGGCTTTGCTTTTCAGCAGTTTTTTCCTACCTCTCATTTATTAAACTAATCTGGCCAGAAGGACAAAACAACACAACCATAGGGAGGGCTATAAATCTTCGTGCTTTTGAGTAGAACTCAAGCCCTAAGTAAAGAGAGGTTGGGAAGCCACTTCCTCCATCAACAGGTTATTCCATAATTATCCTTTCCTGGGCTTTCTCCACCTTCCCCTGCAGCCTGTACCGAGAGTCAGAGCCAAGATCCCTGTACAGACTGGACACACCACCAGGTCCCCTGTTTCCCAGCGTTGTGCAATGCAGGCTCTGTTATCAGTGTCCTCAGGATCTTCCCACAGCTGAGACAAAAGGTCTGGGGTTATTTGCAGATGTCTATAATTTGCAGGGTCCTCCCTTAGTGTGATTTGCTCTTAAATATAGGACTGGCAACTCCTGTGCAGAGTTGTCCCTCTTATTGCTTGATGTTTCCTGTGTGCAGAGTGTGCTGTCAAAACAAATATTCCCCTATCCTTGTTTACCATGTTCAAGTCTTTGGCTTCTCATACATCAGGCCCAGCTTCCTCCCAGCTCCTTATAATCCTGATTGCCTGAATAGAACCTCAAAGGCTTTTAGCTGTTCTTTTCCCCCCAAGAAAATGAACCTGATCTCTAGGATGTGACATTCAGCTTCTTTTCAGGAAAACAGTGGTTAGAAATCCACTTAGCCAATTGGTAATATCAGGATCGTCTATCATTAGCTTCCACCCCATCCCCCTGTAGACAAACTGGCTCCTGGCTGGTTTCCTCCATGGATATTTCAAGACTATCGTAGTATTTATCTCTTTTTCCTTTGCTATTTGTGTGCTAGATCCTCAGGCTTGTGTTTCATCACTGTTTTCATTGCTCTTCCCATGTTTCAGCAATAGACACTACTTGCTCCCAAGGTTGTGGCTAAAGAAGCGGACCCATGTGCATGGCAGGACTGGGACTGTTGCGTCCTGTGACTGCTCCCAAGGTCCCATGTGAGGTGGGGCTGAGGTTTACATTCCACACCAGATCACAAGCTCTGTGATGGAAACTATTGAGCTTAGGCTGAGTTTTCTCTCCTTTAGGACCACAGGCTATTCTGGACTTGTGAGCTGCAAGGGGACAAACCTGATGATTTATCCACTAAGCCACATAGGCCCGTCAAACAGCTCCTTAATGTGAAACATGTGCTGCTGAGCCCCGGCAGTTAGTTCTCACTTTAACTTAGCCTCTGTTTGCTCAAATGCTGAGCGCATTTGGACAATAGAGGTTTTTTGGTAAGGAAAGCAACATTCCTGGAAATCCAGTTGCTGTAAGAATATGCTCTGTCTGGAGCACTTATTTTGACTCTGGCCTTAGTTATTTACAGAAGGCAAAGGATGTTTCACTAGACTTTTATCTAATTATGATGGACTTATGCAGATTAAGCATTATATGACTTACGCTACTTATGGCAAGCACTATGTCTTGGTAGCAGAGCATGGGAGTGTGCAGGGCTCATGCTCAGGACATGGGGCCCTTGCATAAAGGGTTATTTAGACCTTGTGCTCCTGGTTAGCACCAGCTCCTGTTAAAATCTGCAGGAACAGAGCATCTACATAACCTCACAGAGCAACACTGAGGTTCCCAGTCCTTTAGGTACTTGGCAGGTGCCACAGAACAAACTGCATTGGAAACCAGAGCTGGGTGACTTGTATCACTGGAGTAATTTTAATCCCCATACTTCATTATTGTTGGCATATTAACTCCCACTTCACCTCTCTCCATTGCTTTAGAGACAGGATATGGGTCGTTACAACAAATATCACCTTCTTCTGAGGTTTTAGCACAGGACGGCTGCATCAACTCTAGCACCCTCTAAGCCCTTAGGGAAGATTAGCTCCGGGTGTCTGCACAGCTTGGGGCAAGGAAGGAGACAGGTAAGCTCTGGTAAGGAGCCTGGCAGCTATGCCAAGAGGACCAGTTTTTCTGAGCTCAGGAGCAAGGCTCCAGGCAATATCTCACAGATTGGGAAGCAAATGCACTCGAATAGATGCTGCCTGGGTGAACACAAGCTTGGCTCACCATACTTCTCCATCTACCCAAGCTGGTGGGCTGGCCAAGAGCAAGCCTGGCCACTATGCTTGCCTAAGAATAATAAATCTCCTTTTGCTGTTTGTACTGTGTCTTGAAGTACTAAAGAAAATAAAAATATGCTCCTTGAATGCTCTGACATTGTAAGTGATGGAGTCAAGGACACTTCTTCTGTGCTTAGTGCCTACAACTATGTAGGGCTGCACTCTCGATGGGCAAATAGATTTGCACAAAAATGTTCAACATTTCCTAATGGGGCTTGTTTGGAATTTTCCATTCCAGAGGGGAAAAAAAAATAAAAAATTAAGAAGTTAATATTTTGATTTTCTGTCTCAATTCAGAAGGAAAATACACAGTAAAATATTGGAATTTCTCAAGGGAAACCCCAAACTCAAAACTGCCTTAAGAAAGCGAGGAATGGCTAGGAGAAACCCCAAACACTTTCGATAACTAGAAGTACCAGCAAATTAGCTTCCTTTGCATAAGGTTACCTACCTTGGCTGATAGTGTAGATAAGGGGAAATACCATACTAATGTCCCTTGAGGATACACTTCCCTTCTCTGTATCCTTGAGGATACACACTTGACACCCTCCCCAAATTCCTGGAGTACCTAAACCCAGCCATGAAAGGTTTTTCCATGGGCAGAGAAGAGTGACTGCTTCAGAACCAAACCCATCTCCATGCCCCAACCTCACCCCACTCCTGTACACATTGGCATCGTACAATTAGTTTACCTCTCTGTGTTCTTAAGCTATCTTCTGTTTCATAAACCCCTTGATTGCCCGGCTTTTATCTGCAAAAATGTATGTATTTTCCTTCATAACTAAACATAAAGCACAGCAGCTGATGTATCCTTGTGAACCACACCAAAAGGTCTCCCCTTCCCCATTGCAGCAGTGAGTGCAGGGTCAAGTGGAGCTCGATCCAAGCAATTTTTCCCCCTTTCTGTACTTAAGCAAAACTGGCTGCTCATAAATATAACCAAATTGGGAGAAAACGTCCTGAGGCAAAGTGAAAGCTCATTACAGGTCCTGCGCTGGAAATGTTTTTGTTAGGTCCCCATTAAAGCACAATGTGTATTTTGGGAGGCTGGCTACAGGCAGCCTGTTCTCTCCCGACCCCTCTGGCTCCTTGCAGAGGTGCCAGCCTGTCGAAGGCTGTACCGCTATGTGCTAATATCTTCTCCTGGAGAGGTCTGACGGGTAGTTCATCAGCTTAAGCACTAATCCATGCTGCCCAGTACTTAACTTGTATGGAGACCTGCTCTGCAAGAAAGCTACTTTCCATGCTCTTTCCTCTGAACAGTTAATCCACCTGCTCAGTGCCCAGCTTGGCCCACTTCCGTGGGGAACAGCTCCCTTCATTGCAAGATAAGACATGCATGGATTTATGCCTCCATTAAGCTTTCCTTCTTTATTCAGATCTTCCTGCTGGAGCTTAGACAGGCAGTTGCCTTCCTGTTTTCAGTGCCAGTTCAGACAAGGAGCAGGCACACAGTTATTTGAATATTCTGTCCTTAATAAATAGGACTGAAGATGTAATCCTCTGCAGAGCATCCCTTCTCTTACCTATTAGCATACTGTGGGTGGAAAGTCTTCTGCAGCCTTTTGTTCAGCTCACGTTCGCTAGTGTCTGTGCAGTTATTCGTTATCAACTGCTGTCTGCCTTCAGCAAGGTCAAATCTGCATTTGGCTTTGCTCTGGCTCTACTGGTATGTCAGCTGCAGTGCAAAAATTTAGCATAGTAACTTCTAGTTCCTTTGCAGCTCCTTTGGAAAGCTGGAATGATTATAGATAGTTGTGCTGTGTGAATTTTAAGGTACATGTCAATCCACAATGAAATCTTTCCAAGACTTCTTAACCCTCCAGCTTCACCCCAAGAAGTCATCTTCAAACCTCTAAGACTTTTGCCATACGTTCTCTAGCCCGTGGTGGCCCACTTCAAAGGCCTAACAGTATCATACCTGATTTATACCAGGTATCAGGCCACTTACCTCTCATCTCTAAGCTTGGAAATGCTGCCTACCCATCAACTTTCCTTGAAGAAATGCATCTTACACATCGTTACGGAAGTCATTAACGTTCATTTTGAAAAGAGGCCTCTTCTGCAGCTACAGACAACCCCTTGAGAGAGGGTTATCTGTTTTTCAGAAGTACCCTGAGGTCTAGCAGATAAGATGCCAGACTGAAGAAGGCATGACAGAGGGCGAATGCTATCAAGCTGCTATGCTCCCGGGGCCTGGAAGGTGCAGGGGTTAAGGCCTGATAAGGAATCTCTCCTCTTCGAGAGCATCAGATTAAATCTGACCTACAAGCAGAAGGTGCTCCTATCTAATTGCTTGTACAAAGCAAAATTGGTCCCCAGCTAGTCCCTTCCCCACTGATTTTGTGTTAACTTTCAGCTTTTATGTTCTTGTAAGGGAAGCAAAACCTGAGCAAAAAATGAGCAAGCTTTAAACTTAGAAGCATTATTTATGAGGAAACCCCATGGAAAGTTAACCAGGGGATTCAGCTATGGGAAAACAGCATTGATTTAATAAGAAAAAGCTTTTTTTGATAAATAAAAGTAAAGGGATATGGGGCATGGGAACACAGAAGCAGTAATGAAAAACAAGGGAAGCATTAACACAATATTTTTAACAGTGAGGCCAATGAGCCAATGGAATAGCTGGCCAAGGGATATGGCAAATCCAATATAATTTGGCACCTTTACATCAAGCCTGGATGTCTTTCTAAAGGACTTGTAGTACCTTAGCCACAGGCTATAAGGCTACATGTAAAAGCTGCTGGATTGTTTCTGAGTGAGGGATGGAGCATCCTACACCCTGCTGGACTTGGCATTGATTCGTTTGTTTATGGGCAGTGTTGGTGACTCTTAGAAATGGGTAAGTTGGAAGTGCCATGTCCCACACCACATCCATTCAAGGAGATGCTTGAGCTGGCTTTGCCAGAAAGAGCCACCTCTCCTGAATTAAGTCGTACATTTTCAGCTGCAATCAGCTCATTATTTCCAAGCAGAAGTTTCATAGACTTCTTCTAGTTTTTATTGTTTTCCCATGGAAAGAACAAAAAGCTTCAGTGGTCTTTTCCCCTCATCTAAGCCTTGGTAGCTATTCTTCCTTTAATTTAAGCAGGGCTTATATCAGTTGGAGTTATACTTGTGCTTACTTGACTTGAGGTGAACAGGACTAATCCTGCTTAAAACCGAACTAAGAATATCTACACAGTTTAATGAAATGGATTACAATTTTACTTCATATTAAACATTAACTTTTCTTGTTCAGACAAGCTCCGTGAGGCTGGAGCAATGGTATTAATTTGCCTTCAACAGCACTAAAATTTTGTTGAGAATAAGCAAATTATGCACTTGTGCAGCAGACAGGTCCTTTTGAAACAATGGTGCTCATGGGAGATCTGGCTCCCTTCCTCCTTTGGATAAAAAAGGGTTTATTTTATTTTAGATATTGTTATATTTTCTATATTTTATTTCTGAGTTCTGTATTAAACCAGCACAGTTCTTCCTGTTCCATTCCTCATGTTTCTCCGGGGGAAAAATCAGCCTAGCATGAATTAAACACTCCTTTAGTTAATTTATATCTCAGGCTGACCTTCGCTAGCATGCACTCACACCACACACCTGGAAACGGAGATGTCAAAGCATGGCTGGAAAGCCAAGTTTTCACACCAGTTTCTGTACAAACTAAGTGATGGCTTTGTTTCATATTGGTCATTTTTCGGATGGGAAAAAGAAGCCCCATTATTTCAAGCTTTGCTATAATTTGAATCCCTTCAAAGACTTCTGGAGCAGGCTGAATTCCCCATAGCTTCCATTTCTCCCATCTGTAGATGTGTGTGTACGCACATATTTTGGTGTTTTGGTGGTTCTTTTCCTCAGCTTTCTGCTGACACGTGGAAACACTAAAAGGTGTTTTTCTTAAAGAATAGCCCATTGTTCCTGCCGGTTATGAACCCTGAGCATGAACTGAGATCAAACCCTGTAGAGTTCATGCCTTCAAACACTGCAGATGCTGATGCCTTTGCCACCAGCAGTGAATAAGCTGGCAGCCTCACACTTCACGTGCCTCAAAACACAGGAGAGTCACCTGATGAGAGATAAACCAGCAAGAAACAAAGACCCGAGACGGTTATTTTCTGGATTAAAGACAAAAAGTAAATGCTACACAAGGCTGTGCCACTATGTATTAAAAGCAGCGTTGCCTGCGAGCTACAGCCGCGGTAGCAGTCGGCGGCTCTAGAGCAAGGCAGGAACCGGCAGAACAAGACTTTCTAAGGAAACCAGGTGAGCTTCCCGGTGACTTCGCTCCCTTCTAGCTACAGATAGGATGGGGCAGGGACTCATCACAACCAGTCTGATCACCACTACCCAAACACATACATAGGTGTAGTCTGTGCCCCGAGGAAATTGTAACGCAAGACAAGCTAACGCAGGCACTCCCGCGCCGGCTGGTGCCAGTGGGGGTGGCGTGCAAAGGTGATAATTGAAAGTTGTTGGGGTTTGGGGTTTGTTTGTGTGTTCCTTCACCACCCCCCACCCCCCTTCTCTGAGTCAACAGGAGGTTGTTTTCTACCTCCTGCTTCCTTCTGTGAAGGTGGCAGTTTCTGTTTAACTTTGATGGAGGCTGGTAAGACAAGCAGTTGGCCATTGGGGTTGTGCCAACTTGTGACCATCACTTGGCACCCAGAGAACAAGGATGGGAAAGTCTGGAGGAGACGGGCAGTAGCTCGTGTCTGTGGGCAGGTATATGGACCATGTTTACAGAAGCCAGGAGGCAAGTGATTCACTTCATTCATAAAACCTGAACCTCTGATCTGGTCTCTAGAAGTAAACACAAGGTAGGAATCACTTGCCTTTTGGGAGGAGAATGGTGGATGAATGCAGAGGGTGTGTCAAGAGAAAGGGGAGGAATGCAGCTGACATTGGGTGATGGTTCCAAGGATGGCTGTGCTGTATCCTAACCATGGACGTGGCTTTGACATCAGCCCTCTGGTGCTGCGGGACCTCAGCCCAAGATGTCCTCTGGCTCCAGGACTGAATGCTAGTTATCTTTACAGCCAGCTGGATGAAAACTTTGGACACCAAAAACAAGGCAGGCTTGGAGCATAAGAAAAACAGGTCTCTGCTTGCGGGAAGAATCTCCTCCCTCCCCCTCCCTTGATTGAGACCTTCATATCCAAAAATCATTGAGCAGAAGTACAACAGCTTCAGCCTCTGAAGGCTGCCAAGCATTCTTGCTGAGTGAAGCTATTTAGGTACACCGAAACACTGCCGAACCTGGGCCTTGCGTAAACCTTTCTTACCCTGGAACAAAAGACCTGCTCCCATGGCAGTCAGGTGCACACACGAATCCCTGCCTGTGAAAACACGCTGAACCGGTCTCTGTGCAAAAAAAGACAGGTTTGACCAGAACATCCCCTTGTACAGAAAGGATATGCCAGCCAGGCCCGAGCATCAAAGGCAGACGGGTGCTCCACAGCCTCCGATTAGCATCGCATGAGCAGAGCCCCGAGTTTGCAGCACTAAAGGCCACAACTAGCATCCAGCAACAGCAACACACTTTGTTTGCATCTGAGTTTGTCCATCCATCTCCTTCTCTGGGATAGCTGCAGAGAGCTGCAACGTGCACAGCAGCATGTAAACCTCCAGCCCCAAAGTCTCCCGGCCCTTCAGCATCTCTGCTGATGTACGTTTATGTGAAGAACCGAACATCACAGCCGTGCAAGGGGCAAGCTTCAGCTGCATACACAGGCAATGCTCAGGCACCGCCTACAGAAGTGGTTGCTTCGTATCCTGGTGCTCATACGGGTTTGGGTTTGGCTTCTTTTCCATTTCACCCGTTTCTCTTTCACTTCCTTCCTGCCCCGCAGGAAGCAATGGCAATAGGTACACTCCGTCACCATCCTCACGGCTTGTGGACCTCTGCTCCTTTGGCTTTCACTTCTCTATGAAGCCTCATTGAAATGATCATTTAATATCAGTGCTCATTCTTCCTGTAACACCAAAACATGTACTCTGTGCCTGGCTAACACAGAAAGACCTCTGTGGACCATGCCACCGTGTATTGCCTTCTTCCATCCATGCCTTGAGAAATAATCATTCCCCTTTATTTCCCAAGCAATCACCAGGGGTGAGCCCTGGCAAAGCTGCATCCCCCTGGGCACAGGCTGCCATGCGAAGCTGTCCTTACCCTCCCAGCATGAGCGTGTAGATGAGACTGGACAGCACTGGGGCGGTGGACGGGAAGCAGAGGAGGAAACGCCACTGCTCAGCCAGAAATAGGACTTGGCACTGGTGATACACAGCCCCGCACTGTAATGTTTCTTTACATTTATATTCTACAGATTTATCCATGGCCTTTTCTCCCTCCCCCCAACCTGACCCACACATCCTGAGTGAGGTCCCATGACTTGCCATCCCCACAGCCACTGGCTGTGCCCTGGCTCTTATCGCCTCCTGTACCATTTCCCCTCTGACACTTCTCCAAGCCCTCCTCTTTCACCCAGACATCTGTATTCCTGTTTTCTTCCAAGTAGCTGGGAGTTAAGGTGCAAGCAAACATTTTTCTCAACCCAGCACTTGCTGCATCAGAGCCAGCCTCGCACGTGAAAGGGTCCATGAGGATCCTCTCTTCATGAGGGTTTCCTCCTCCCACCATAGACCTGGGCAGTATATTTTGAAGATAATCATAGAATCATAGAACAGAATTATAGAATCAACTTGGTTGGAAAAGCCCTTTAAGCTCATCAAGTCCAACCATTCCCCCAGCACTGCCAAGGCCACCACTAACCCATGGCACTGATGGCCTCGTCTACACAGTTTGTGAACACTTCCAGGGATGGTGACTCTAGCACTGCCCTGGGCAGCCTTTGGGGAAGGAATTGTTCCTAACATCCAGTCTAAACCTCCCCTGATGCAACCTGAGGTCGTTTCCTCTTGTCCTATTACTTGTTCTTTGGGAGCAGCGACCAGCCACCTCCTGGTTCCATCCCCTTTCAGGCAGTTGTAGAGAGCAATAAGGTCTCCCGTGGGCCTTCTCCAGATTAAACAGCAGATTAAGAGTCTGTCCCCACAGCCATTGCCCTGAAGCTAAAGCCTCACCTCCATAACACACTCAACCCCTAAATGCTTCCAAATCACATGCAGCACCATGAAAAATCCTTTTGCATTTAGGACAGGTGCAGGTCTACAAAGTTCTTCCACGTGTAATGAAACATTGCTAGTAATTAGGATAATAATAGCAAGTGCGAGCTGAGTTCTGCTTCCTTCATTTCCACCAGCTATTTATTTGCAGTTTGATGTGGTATTCGCTTCCTGTCATGCATTCTTGCAAATTACTTCTGTGCCACCTTATCTCGCCGATGTGGTTCATCCAAGGAGTGGCCGAAACGCAGCCCTGACCATGTGTCACCACCGAGAAGCTGCTTTTCGTCTGTAGGAGGAAGAAAGAAATGACTTAAAAAATCAAGGCCGCCTCATAACTGTGTGCGGTGCACATGTGTGGATCTCAGCACATGTTGCTGTGGGCTTATTTCCCCTCTTTTCGCCCTTCCACCCACATCTTTGCAAACCAGCGAGCTGCAAGCTTGCTGTTCAGCTGCAAAGTGCCTGCTTTTCATGGAACATGTGTTTGTGCAGAGCATAGTTCGTAGTTCTGTTAGGCAGGGGCTGTCCAGGACTCCCGGCAGTTGGGCTGTGGCTCGTCAGATTCTATTTTATTTCAGTAATATTTCTTGAAAGCTTATAATATTGCTAATGAAAAAGGGATGCCCTCAATAAAAAGGGATTTGCTCAAAGATTGGGCATAGCCAAGAGCAGCCCAATGCAAAGCCACAAGTGTTCCCATCGCATCCTCTCCAGCAGGGAGGGGGTGGGACCTTTCTGTATGACCATCAAAAGTGGCATTGGGTATTTCATCTAGATGCCCTCATAGAATCCCAGGCTGGTTTAGGTTGGAAGGGACCTTAAAGCTCAGCCAGTCCCCAACCCCTGACATGGGCAGGGACACTTTGCACTAGAGCAGCTTGCTCCAAGCCCCTGTGTCCAACCTGGCCTTGAACACTGCCAGGGATGGGGCAGCCACAGCTTCTCTGGGCACCCTGTGCCAGCGCCTCAGCACCCTCACAGGGAAGAGCTTCTGCCTAAGAGCTCATCTCAGTCTCCCCTCTGGCAGGTTAAAGCCATTCCCTTGTCCTGTCCCTACAGGCCCTTGTCCCAAGCCCCTCTCCAGGTTTCCTGCAGCCCCTTTAGGCACTGGAGCTGCTCTAAGGTCTCCCCTTAAGGAGCCTTCTCTTCTCAAGGCTGAACAACCTCAGCTCTCTCAGCCTGTCAAGCATCATCAAATCCCAAAGGGTCACCCCCAATCATCCCACTGGGGAAGGGTCCTATTCCTTTAGCAGGGGAAGGTCAACTCAAAGGCAGAACACAACTCCCACTGGGATGTTTAGTTGTGTTATGAGCTTTTATTTAAAAAGCACATTTATACAGCAATAATTTCGCAGATACAAACTTCAATTTTGTATTCTACAAAAGTCTTTGAATATTCTTCTCTTTACAAAATGGAACATTACAAAAATACAGACAATTTAATATGAATTTTTTTATACAAATGTCTCTAATTGCAGTTATTTTCATTAAAATATTACTACCACAGAACTACAATATTTTAGTCGACTATAAAAAAATTAATTCAAACGCTTTTTTAAGCAGCAAAATGTAAATAACACAGGTCAGGACACAGTTTATAGTCATAGTGGATATATCTAAAATTGTTTCAGAAATAATATTTTACATAGTTAATTTTTAAGGTTTTATACATTATTTATATAATATTTATATATAAAAAAAAATCATAGCTTGCTATAGTTGAAATGATAGGACGGATTCTGTGAGAAGGATGTGCAAATGGCCATTCTGCATGCTTTGCGGGATCCCTTTGCAAACACACTTTGTGAAAGGGCTGCAAACCAAGAACCTGTGGCTTCTGGGCAAGAAAAATAAACTTCAAAGTTGGGAAAAAGGAGGAAAAGGAATCACGCTCCATATAGGCACGACAGATTCACCACCGGAGTCACCGAGCGCAACACAGGACCTGGTACCTGCCGTGGCGCGTGCCGGGGTGCCCAAGGAATGAGGAGGAGGAGGAGGAGGAGGAGGAAGGAGGGATGCACAAACCAACTGACACCCAGGCTGGGACGTGCCGCCCAGCAGCCCGTCCCGAAACTGCAGAATCAAAGTTACCCCAGGACTCAGCCCCGAGGTCGTAGTGCGAATGCGTCTCCGGCAGAGCCGCCACTACCCACTTGCCAGCTCCTGTGGGCACACAAAACCTGCTGGGATTTGAGGGAGGGATGACTGGGGATGCTCTTTTCATGAAGGGCCATTTGTGGGTGCTGCACATGCCTGGGGGCTCAGGCAGGATGAACCCTCATGAGTGAGTAGAGAGGAAGAAATGTGGCTTCTCTAGACAGAGTTATTCAGTCTCACTGCATGTCTCAGGACTGCTGGTTAAATGTAGTGTGAACAGAGACCCTTCGGAGATCTTGGACCGGGCAAGCTTCTTCTAAACTAAGTCACAGTATGGAATAGAGGAGGCAAAAATACACTAGTATCAAAAGAAGAGAAAAAAAGGCAACTCTTACAAACCAATCCCAGATCTTTACTCAGTGCTGTTTCTCGCATGTAGTGCTACACAATTTACTTGTGAGTTGTTTTTTTTCTCGCAGGCATTGGAAATCTTCATAGTAAAAAAATACCCCTAAGATGGCCAGCTTTCCAAAAATCCCTTAGCGTTCATTAGGCTATGAACAATTTGGCGTTCACTACAACATGAACACTCAAACCAATTGCACATCCAGAACTCCGGCACCTCTCTTTGTTCAGCTTTTGTGGTTTGTGTGTTTTTATTCCTTTCCCATTGTCGCTTTGACTCAGTTGACCACCAACCCCTTTCAATCCAAATGTCGCAAGTTGTAAAGACCACAGAGTAAGACTTTACTGGTCGGGCAAGAAAGTCTCTCCCTACATTCTACTGTCTGATGAGATTTGAGAGCAGCAGGTAGTTGCTGTCAGCAGTCATTTTTTTTTTTTGCAAAAAAAGAAAAAAAAAAGAAAAAGAAAAAAATTAAAATAAAATACAACACCCATCCAATTTCTCAAAGGTCTACACCATGTTGTGATGGTTATTCCGTTCAATGATGTCCACAGGTGAAAGGATCTCCTTCCGGATGGGTGGTGGAGGCAGGCAAGTCTTTGTCTTGGGCTTGAAGAGATCTGAGACGTAAAAGACCTATAGAGATAAAAGGAAAAGGCAAATTTAGCCACATTGGGGGATGTTTTCTTTATAAATTTGGTGTAGAGAAGATATTAATATCTTTAAGCTGCAAAAACAGCACTACTTGTGCTATTGAACGCCTGTCCATAACACTGATAGCAGTGAAATCCCAGCGCCTGCTACCACCATAATAAGAAAGAAGACTCAGACCTCACAAAACACAGCCTAAAACCATTACAGCACAATTTCATTTCTCATCGTATAATCACCAAGTGAAATGCCCAAACCTCTGGCTGAATGGGTTGAAAAGCCAGGAAACAGATACATGGCCCCACGCTCCAATAAAATAACAAAGGTCTCCAAAGGGCTGGCCTGACTCACTGGTGAGTGGCTGTAGGGATGGAGTTGTCATGAAACAATTCATTCAGTCAGAAATCAGGTAGGCAATTAAAAGCTTTCAAATCAAAGCTGTGTGAAAAGTTATCAGCAGTGAGTCAATGGTGAGTGATGCTCTCCTCGTGCCCCACCAAGGTACTGGTATAGAGCCAGGGTCTGATCCTGAGACTAAAACCTAAGGAGAGGAGAAACTATTCCTGACTAGTTCTTCCTAAATATCCCATGATGTAACCCCTCACCCGGATGTGAAAAAGTCAGTGCTTGGCAATTCAGGAGGTAGCAACACAATAAGAAACAAAATGCTGGGAGGAAACTTCCACATCCTCCCTTGGCAGCCACTGCACAAAGCTTATCAGTCCTCCAGAACCGGGACACTTTCTCCCCTGCCAAACTTCAGCCCAAGCACCAGAAGGGAAAATTCAGCCCAAGCACCAGAAGGGAAAAGAGTCAGACAGCATGGACCCTTTGGATGGAGCAAGAAGTGGTGAGGAGTCATCATTTCATTAGCTGGCACTAAAGCCCCAAACTTTGGTCCTGCTGCCTCTACCAGCCCTAATTTCCCAGCTCATCTCAGACATCCTTAAGCACCAATAATCTGGGCCAAGCTGTGGGTTTGCTGAGCCAAAGCCCCAGAAGGAGCAGCATGTGGTTGTAGGAATTAGCAGCACATTTGAGTTTTCTCCCACAATACTTGAATACAAGACAAATCAGGTTAAAAAAAGCAACAAACCAAGTCCGTGGTGCTCAAAAGGAATTATATCAGATGAGTGCACCCAGGCTGGATAACACAGCAAAGGAGGAGCAAAGGTTTTGCCCATCTGCATCTCCACATTTTCTAAATGCCCACAGCCCAACTCAGCAGGTCGAGTCATCCTTGGAAACAACTTTTGCAAGTCCCTATCAGCACAGGCAGATAAGGAGCTGAGCTGAACATAGCAAACCTGCTGTAAGTGGCAATTTACTCGTACAATTATAATCAGGGATGCAGGAAACTGAGCTGCTGTTGCTTGACTTTTGTTGCTTCATGGAAAAGCAGAGAAGGAGCTGACATATAAACCAGCTCTTTTTTTCCATGTATATGCCGGTGTCTGGCTGCCTAGTTGTATAACAAAGCCATTGAAGTTGTTTACAGAGCATCCAAGTGGCAGCACTGGTACCTTTGGTTAAGTAACAGGATTCAACTGATCCCACTAAAGATCACAAGCTGGAGTCTGACCTCTCGCTGCAGCACTGCAGTGTAAAAGCATCTTGGATTGCTCTGGCAATGATTTTCTTTTGGTTGTTAACAACTGTAAAACCCCTGCTCGGCTCACTCGGCGCATTTCTGATGCCATCTCACTCGCTTGTCCACCTCAGAGAGCTGGATTCAATCAAAAAGATGTCCAATTTTTGCCCCAAGATAGCCATGACAAATCAATTTATGGGAGAAGATTGCAGAGCGCAAGAAGCATATGGGGGTTACACCGAGTCTAGTCCTTAGTTTGGACAGGAATGAGTTATGGTGGAGTGTCATCCTGCGCAGTTTAGCTTTTACTGTGCTGCTCACTGCTTTTCAGGGTTTAATGCAGAGGTTGGGTAAGAGTTTTCATTTCTCTTTAAACTGTATTTCACTTTAACATGGCTGGAGGTTATATAAACACTTATAGGAATCATGAAACGTGATCTTTGGGGGTTAAACAGTGTGTTAAATCCTCCTAATGCTTGAACTGTTTAACACAAAAAAGGACTAATAAACGTGCAGTTTTTCACTTGGATTAGCTCCATTTCCTGTAGAAGGTGCTCTCCACCCATAAAGAAAACTTGACAGCAGAACACTGAGTGTGTATTGTACAAAGTAAGCCAATATCTTACATTGCCACTTAACAATTCCTATTCCGTTTCATTATATTGAAGAAATATTTAATCAAATACGAAGAGGTTAAAACAACTCATTTAAGCTAACCAGAGTAACACCAGGAGCGAGTCCTTCCACAATCTCCCCTCTTCTCTCTCACCAGACAAGACAAACTACAAACACAGAGCAGGCTGCCTACAACACGCATAAAGATTATTTCCATTTAATAAATCCTCATCATATTTCACCCTGGATCAGGGTCCAAATGTTTCATCAGCTGGAAGCGCTTGACACTAATGTCTTCAGCTTGTTATTTCAGGCACTGAAGGACAAATGTGTCTGCGGCAGCACAACCTGGATTTAAGCTCTGTCAGCCCTTGGAGATGAAACTTCCAGTTGGTTCCTACTGGAAATTGCACTTTGGAAACTATGGTATTTTAATGGCCCTTGACTATCAGAGTGGACACTTGAAGACTTTGCTGCAGGAAGGGGTGTCTGGGAGCTCACATGGTGAATTAGAGGTGATGAGTTTCCAGGTACCTCCCTCTGCTTCAGAGCATCCCATGCACAAGACCTGGATCCCAGAGGTGAGCAACAACCCCCAGGACATTGCAGCATAAAGCTGCTAAACTATACATTCAATGCAAACTCCAGGGAGTCTTGGGGTGACTCTTCTTCTTGTCCCTTGCTGCAACCTCCCAAAAGGAAAGAGTCTGTTGGTACCTCATACCAGCAAAGAGCTTACTGATGGTTCTTTGCAAGCTGATGAAATGGGACAAGGGTTGGGTTTAAACCCTGCTCTGAGTCCTAAGCTGCTGCCTGAGAAGTCCCCAGCTACCAAGCCATGCCTGCAAAGGGTTTGGATACAACAGCCAGCTGGGAAGAGAAGCATGGGTTGCCCCAGGCTTGCAAGCAAACCTGAGCCTGCCTGTGAAACTCAGGCAGCTGCTTCCTATGTCAGTTTACCTCGACACAGGAAAACAGCCTAACGCTGCCACAGCCTCCCCTTCCCAGCACAGCTCCCAGCTGCTGGAGGGCCGGGAGAGGACAGCCAGACCTGCTGCTTGTCCTGGCCAGGAAGCATCCGGACACCCATCTGGAGCATCCGGAGAGCTATTGTCTTTCTGAAACCGCTGCTGGGATCCAGGGATGGATTGCCTGATCCCTATTCCTCTTACATATTGCCATTATCCCACCTCTCAAGCAGAAAGGCATGTGGAGAGGCAAATATCCCCTTGTAAAACTGCCTGGTGATGTGCGTTTGGTCTCAACAAACCACATCATACAAATGGCAGCATTTGGACTGGGACAAGCTGCTTCATTGTTCCCCATGTGGCCCAGGGTCTTTTCTCCCAGGACTGCCAGCTGACTGCTGGGATAGGAAAATACTACCAGGGTCTGGAGAAGCACCCTGATAATATTGGAATGAAGGACATGACTGTAGCATGCATTAGAGCAGCAGCAGCATGCATCAGAGCACGGACGCTTCTCTAGTTCCTCCCTGTGAATTTGCCATCTCCACATGGGATAGCGGCATCAGGCTAAACCCAACAACTACTGCTCAGCGAGTTAATAATACTTCATGAAAACTTCCCAGCAATGACATTTTTGTTTTAGCTTTGGATTTCGTTTTGTCAATGAGTGGGAAGTACATAAATAAACCTATTTTTCTCCTTGCATACTATAACATTAGCAAACTCAATTCCTTGCTTCCAAGGCTGCTTTACTTTTACATCAGTTAATAAAAAAAAAGGGGAAAAAAAACCTCCAACCCCAACCAAATGAAGCAAGTGGTGTGCTGCTCAAATCCTGCTTTCAGGAATTTGGACAGACAAAGGAACAACCATAACCCCCAGCTCCTTTGTTTCTATGGGAGGCAGCCACCCGACCCAGTGCCCCCCTGCCCTGCCACCTTTAAGCATGTACATGTGTCACTTCGAGTTACAGGGCTGCGCAATCAGGCCGCTCTTTGGAAAGCAAATTGCATGAGAACAAGCCTGGCAGCTGAAGACACGCGGGCATGGCTTTTGTTCACCGTGTTCTCATGAGCCCTTTTGCTGTGTTAAAACCCCACCACTGAAAGAGGCAGCCTGTCTCCCCTTGCTGGGCAGACACCAGCTCCCACTCCCAGGGGATGGCTTTCGGCTAAATTGTGTAGGGAAGAGCCATAATCCCAACCACCCCAGACTTCCCGCTTGGTGGAAAGCCTTGCAAATGAGCCAGCACTCGTTACCAAGAGCAGCTGGAGGAGCAAACGCTGCTGGATGAAAGGGAAATACTCTCCCTTGTCTGAATGTCTTTTTATCACCCTGAGCTGTCTGGGTGAAGAGGCCTTTGCCCAGGAGCTCAAGGCTGATGGGGAAAAACCCTAAATGCGGTATTTTGTGCTGACTATGCAGTTTGTTTGAGGAGGGAGAAGAGAAATTGCTTCACCCTTCCAGCACAACAGTGGTGTTTCCTCATGGGGAGGGGAAGTGCTGGTGGGTGCACCCTCCTTTGCTAGGTCCCCATTGGAACACCCACCATCATGCTGGTAGGATGCTCTGCTCTTGAGCCATGTTCCACCTGCAGATGAGGCTTGCACACGCTGCCACATGAGGATAACACCAGACCAAGCTCCTGGAGTACACTGCCTCCTGCCACATCCTGGCCGTAACAGGGGGTTCCAAGAGCTGCTGGGTAGGGGAGATGCCTGCTATTCCCCTGGGACCCCCACCAACATCCCCCACCAGCATCGTCCCTGCTGTTCCATGCAGGGTTGGCCATACTCACCACGCAGTAAGCCACCAGGGCTCCCTGTGCAAAGCCTGCCAGCACGTCGGTGGGGTGATGCTTGTGGTCTGACACACGGGACAGGCCGGTGTAAAATGCCATCATGATGAGGGTGAACTGGAGGAGGGGACGGAGCAGGCGGGCTCCCTTCCACGTGAATCTGGCCTGCAGATAAAACTGTGGGGAAGAAAGGGAAAAAGAAAGGTTGAGTTATTTTGAGGGCAGCAAAGGAGAAGTCTTGCCCTAAATGTGCACACATGGCAGCAAGCACTCTGTGGGGCTGGTCACTAGGCACCTGCACCCCTGTGGCTCAAAGGAGGAAGGAGTTATCAAAGGAAGATGCTCTTTGCAAATGTGTGGCCCCCAACATGCAGAGAGGAGTGGAGCTGGAGGGGTTTTAACCCATGGAGGGGATGTAGACAGAGGCGGATGGGTACAACCCATCCTTAGCGAGCCCAGGTCAAGGGCTTGGGACTCCCTGCATTCCAGCTCACACCACAGCCCTGCTTCAGCCTCCGCATGACATCCCATTGGGCCAAGTAAGGAAATTCTTCCCTATGGCTATTTAGTGTGTAACAGAAGCAAGGTCTCAAATCTGAGATGAGCAGAACCCACAGCATCTCTCAGGCGAAAAACAGGAGTCAGTGCAGCAAGCCACACCGCCAGAGCTAGCCCCAAGGATCCTCAGATGCAGCCACAACCTGTGACAACTGCAAAATACAATCCTCTAACATTGCCATCATGTTTCCCAGCCTGAGCCCTGGGGTTTGCATGGATGTAGGGAGCAGCCACTGCGTCACATGGCATGGGAAGTCATTCCTATCCAGCGAGGGGAAAGCAAGTTCCTGGCTCGACCCAGAAAGACGAAGCTGACATGACCTCAGCTGGACATTGTCCCTTTGCCGTGACTATCTCAGGCCCCTTTCCGTTTCAACCAGTGGGCACGGCCAGTTCCTGTGGGAACCGGGAAGCTGGGTGGGAAGAGAGGACAGGAAAACGGCAACCCACTGCCCACAGATGAGCGGGGAGGAAGGCTGCGGAAAGGGAGGGGACACTACATCAGCCTTCATGCTTGCAGAGCAGAGAGGCATTCAATAGCTCCAGGAGTGTAAAAGCACCTGGAAAACACTGCTTGGCTCCTGCCACTCAGACCTACTGCCCGTGGGCTCATCCGCAGCATGTATGTTCTGCCTGCTCCTAAATGAAGCACTGGAAGTCAGACCCAGTATGCTTTATGGGACTCTGCAACATCAGAGGGACGGAAAGGGGTTTAATACTCATTTACAATCCCTTTTACACAGCCAGAGCAGTTTACACTGCGTTGATATAAAAGGGAATGAAGCTCTTGTTGGGTTCCCACAAATAACTTAATGACTCCATTTACCTATAAAAGCAGAATTAATTGGAAAGCTGATAAGGGGGAAGCATCATTTTGGCCAATTTAGTATGTTTGGCTGTTGCCTAAATATTATATTTACCCCTCTATGGAAAGAACACAAGCTGGGCTCTCGAGAGGAATTGAAACATCATGTCATTTCAATAGAGCAGCTGCTCCAAATTATCCAAATTGTTAGCCAATTAACATAGAAGAGAACAGTACCAAAACAGCTCAGTGCTGGCTAATGCACATTATGATTCTGGGAAATATATCTGCAAACCAGCCAGAGTCTGGGAACTGAGCCACGTCACCACAGTGCACACCTCACACCATGCAAACTTGTGTACATGATGCTATGGGATGAGTTACAGCTGTCTAGGTCCCACAGCAAACCCATGCTGATGCAGCCCAGTGAATGGACCACTGGTCTGGTTGTTTAGTTTGTGATAAAACCCAGCCAGCAATGAGGAGGTGCTTTCCCTTCAGGTAAAATGCTGCCATCACTGAGCTGGAAAGCTAGAGCTGTCAAATAGCACAACCCCATTCTGCACAGGCACTCGCAGTGATTTAACAGCAGATACTTCATCCTGCAAGCAAATATCTCTATGGCTCATCAGCAAGGAACGGTATATTCAATTTGCAATGCTTAGGCTGGCTGAATTTTCACTGCCATGGTATTTGTGCACCCAGTGATCTGCCACTGAGAATGAACTGTGCAGGGAAGTATACTCGTGGGAAGTATTCAGGGAAGGTGGTGATAGAGGGTGCTGGGAGCTCCAATGTCTTTAAATACAATTCCTCAGTCTAGAGACAATGTACCTTGAAAAAAAACTATTTGTGAAGAGCATTTTTAAGTACACAAAAGATAGAGATATAAGCTTCCATTGCCATGGCTTAGATCTAGGACTATTTTCTTGTTCAAGAGTCTCAGCCCAGCCCAGGTGACAGTGCAAAACTCAGGTTCCAGTAGGCTGTTGCAGAGCAAAATTATCTCCAAGTACTAGATCTTATAAGACTATTATGCTCAGTTCTACCACAACAACTTGAACCCTAATGTCTAATATTATGACGGAAGTAAGACATCAGGATTAGACATTTTCCAACCCAGTTGAATCACAGAATCAACTTGGCTGGAAAAGACCTTTAAGATCGTCAAGTCCAGCCATTACCCCAGCACTGTGAAGTCCACCACGTGTCACTGAGGACCTCATCTACACAGTTTGTGAACACTTCCAGGGATGGTGATTCCACCACTGCCCTGGGCAGCCTGTTCCAGTGCCTGAGCACCCTTTCAGTGAAGACTTTTCTCCTAATGGAAGTCTTGAGGCTCTGTCACATCAACCTCCTTAAGAAAGAACTTCACTGCTGGATAATGTGACATTTGTCTGTTTTGCATAGCCTTGACATCCCCTCCAATCATTCCATCCCACAAGCTTGGCCTAAATAGTTCCTCTGCAGGTGAGGATGCAAAGTATCAATTAAAAACTAGCAATAAAAAGCAAACACCAGCTTTGCAGACACTGCTGGAGCTGAAGTGATTGAAAACCAACCATGTCTGTATATACTGACCCATTCCTGCCAAAGCACAGCACCAAAGTGTGCCTAATGTACACACTTTAGCCCTAAAAAAGGAGTGCAAAGGCAGCCTGGCACCATATGTGCTGTGATGGGGAGCACCCAAGTGCCCAGCACCCAATTCACACCCATACCTGTATATCCTGGAGGAGCAAAACAAACGGGAATAGATGCACCTCAGCCATCACACTGTCAGTGTAAGGATCTCGGCTGAGCTCCTTTCACTGCTCCAATCAATGTCTTGGGAAAATTGCTGTTTAGTTCCTCATTCATAAGGAAAAGAGGATAACAGCACTTTTCATATTCTAAACACCAGGGTGCTGTGCCATAAGTGCTTTAGAGGCAAGCCTTAGGGTGCTCTGAACTTTGCCTCTTTCATACTGAGGGCAGAGAAACCTAGGTAATAAGAGAAGATCAGAAAGTAAAATGAGAGCTCAGGTGCTAAAAAGATCAGAATTTCCCTAAAAGGGGAATTAGTGCTCTTAAGAAGAAATGGGAAGCTCCCGGTAATTTATCCAAAAAACCTGCTTTTGGTTTTTCTGAAACCTGGGAGCAGATGTGAATTGCTGCCTGCTAAGGACTGACAGATTTGGTTGGGAATGTGGGGCTGGATGGAGCCCTTCCTGGGAGGGGATGGAGAAGCAAAGGCCACAACCAGGGTTCTTTCCACCACAAACCATCACAGGGCAGCAAAACTCAACAGGAGTATCAACAAGAGCAAGGGTGGATGAAATGAAATGGGATCAGACAGAGCAGGAGTTATTTGGAGCTGCCATCCACAGTCTCCTGGCAGAGGTCGAGTTACCACAGAGCAGATGGCTTGAGGGATGTCACATTGCTCTTCTTCTGCCAGGGGACTTCCACAGTGGTGGTGGGGACAGCCCATGACCGCACGCAACCCCTGAGTAAACCCTTTGAGTAGGAGCTGGCAGGGGACATGGGCTAAAAGCATCACCTCCAGCCTCCCAGGGCTTTCTGCCACCCAGAAATCCCATCCTCTTCATGCTCTCCCCGCCGCAAGGCTGAGCTCCACCAACCACGTCCCTTAGTCACACCTTCTGGGAAACAGCTGATCTTGTTTCTGACTGTCCGACCTGGTGTTACCTCCATCTCCAGCCCCATCTGCAAACAAAGGGGTACCCAGAGTGGTACGGAGCCAAAACCTCCCAGACCCAAACTCACCCTCATGCAGCACAGTGCCCTGGCTGGGCAGAGTCAGCTGGGCAGAAGAACTAAGCTTTCAGCACCAAGCTGGCCAGAAGTCAAGGACAGGGAAAGGGCAAAGACCTCCCAGCACTGAAGGCACATGCTGGTTGCCTCTTCCTTGCCCTTGCTGATCCTCTAACCTCATTAGGAACATCCCCATCAGCTCAGCAACGCAGTTCACACCTCGGCCCTGGCCTCTGATGCAATTCCAGTTTATTCACTTACTTAGGTCACCGCTAAACTTGACTCCAAGTCCACAACCACAACGGAGTTTCCTTCACATGGACACGTCATCACTCAGCAGCACCAGACCTTCACCCTTCAGCAAGAAGCCCCAGTGAGAAGCCTCACACTTACCCTGATATAAATACATATAAACTGTGTTTGTGTATGTAAAATTAGAGACGGAAGGATAATTTTACATATAAATTAGTAGAGCACACTTAAACCTATTCTGAAGTCTTCAGTCGCACCCACCAACACACATTAAATACACAAACGTCCCTGGTTTACTCTCATTTTGTCCAGAATCAGCCAACATTGCTGAAGAATATTTACCTTTTCTGATATTAGTTTAGCTTTCCTGCATCCTCTCTGTGGTTGGCTGGGATTTCAGGCAACCTCATGTTGCAAGAAAAATCAGCATTATGGTCTTGCATGCTCGAGGGGAGCAGAAAGCATCCATTGCTCTCCACAAAGACTCCCAACATCCATTAAAACTAAACCGAGAGGTGCAAGTCAGGTCCAGAGGGCTGCATGAAATAAGCTGTTACATACCACCTCTTTCCTCAGCCTGCTATAAATACGTATTACGGGCTTGCTCAGCCAAGGAGTAACAAAGCAAGGAAAATTAAGACAAAGAGGATTACCCAACTGTAATTTCCCCTTTTAAATGCTTTATACAAAGGCCTGATGTTAATTGAGCATTCTTGGTGACAAGAAGGCTGCAAGAAACTTAGCCATGAAGTCTCAGCATTTAGAACTAAATCCCAGGGGATTTTACTGTGTTGCAAGCGCCTTTCCCCAGGACTTTTCCCCCAAAGCCCTCTGGGGCTTGGCCTTTAGCCACCTTTTCCTACTGGGAAAAGCCAAATTGCTTTTCCTTGATGGATACTGCAAGGCACTGCTGCTGTGCCAGGCAACGGGGAAGCCATGGTCACCCATCCACTGGCCACTAAATCCCTAGGCAAATCCAGCCTCATGGTGCAAGTGAAGCCCCATGGGATGTGTGGGAATCAGGTATCTTTTAATAGATCAACCTCAGCTTTCTGGCACCCGTCTCCATCAGGTGAGGCAAACTTGAAAACATTATAATTCAGAATGGGCTCCAAGAGTGAAGCCAGGGAACGCCAGGAAAGACGGGAAGTGACTTATCCTTGAAGTATGAAGTATTGTTCAATAGGGAATGCACTCAGGACGTGGCTGATCAGCTCAGTCTTTGCAGCACATGCTCAGCCCCACAGATACCCCCCAATTCTGCAAAGACTGACTAAATCCATCTCCTACAGGAGCTGGCAACTGTGGATGCCACACTTCTTACCAGGCTTTCCAAAGCCTGCTGGTTCTTTGAGCTGAGCAAGACAGCAGGGTTTATTCTGCACAAATCCCTTTGGGCTATCATAACCCTCTTTCATTTTTGCATTGATTTTGGATATTATAGGCCTGTCCAACATAACATTTTCTGCCTCCCTTCTTCTATGAGATTACTTTCTTTAGGCTCTGGCAGTGGCCATGGAGCTGAAGTGATGGAGAGCAGGGTGCTGCTAGACAAGTGAGAAGCACAGAATCATTTAGGTTGGAAAAAGCTCTCAAGATCATTATTTCCTTGCCCTGGTACACACCACATCATGCTGGTTTGTCTCAAGTTCCCTTTTTCCACCTTCAATTTATGACTGAACACTTGGTACAATTTTCCCCTGATTTTTTAAGGCACAAGGCAACTGAACAGCTGGTCAGACAGAGCCTGCCACCAAACTTATCCCTGTTTTGGGACAAGGAAAGAAATCAAACCATTCTTAAGGGTTTGGGTGTCAAAACCCCTCCATGGTGCAGGATAAGTGGAGCAGCCGGTTGTACCAGACCGAGAGGGACAGGGGCAGAGGCTGCTGAGCACTGTTAGTGCTCCCATATGGGGACAGGGAAGGGGAGCCAAGAGAGACCAGAGGCAGTTTTCTGCTCTGAAGTGTTATGCAGGAGCTAAATGCCGCTTCTGAAGCAAAGTTATAAACAGAATCAGGCAGCAGACATTGGTGCAAAGCAGTGCTGGAAAATGAGCCATGAAGGTGGAAATGCAGGGTGAACGCTTGCCTAGCTGGGCACAGCACCCTGGGTTTGTCCTCTAACCTGACGGAGCCTGCAGATCATGCCATGTGCAAAAGGAAAAGCATCAAGTTTGGCTTCCTAAAAGGCCTGGGAGCAGCACCTACTAAAAGAAACAACCCTGGAAGGACAACCTAAATCTTGCTGAATGGAGAGAAACCACTACTGACTTAAGGACTGGCAGTGCTCACTGTTTCCAGATGCCAAGGCTGAAAGCACCTCTGGGCTGACTTATCTGAATCCGATCTCCTCAGAAATAAATAAATACCAGCGTGAGGGATGCTTTTCCAAACTCAGCTTGGAAAGTTTTGCAATGGCAGCAGCAGAGGGCTGAGCCTCCTGCAAAGAGCCACCAGGGTGGCTCTGCATCGTAATGGCTGGGAGGAAAGAGCCAGAATATTTACTGGAGAAATTCAGATGTTTTCCAAGAATTATATAAAATAAGAAGGAAAACAAGGAAAGAACACACCATCCCCAACAGCCTGGAGAGCTTAGTCACTAAACTGCCCACAGGGAGGGGGGATCCAGGGCTGAAAAGGCAGGAGGGAGTAGTGGTCACTTATCTTTTCAGAGGGTGAAGGGATGGGGGGTAAGCACTGCTCAGAGATAAAACCTCATGTTTAATGTTTTTATCAGTGCCATGCTGTTTCTTTGCTTTCTGATCTGAGCTTACAGGAGATGGGATGGGGCACAAATCTTGAATGGAATCCAAACCTTTTCTCCTCCTTTTAAAAAAAAACCCTAAATAATTCATATATATATATGACCATATACATATATAGATATACACAAACACACACACACACACACACACACACACAAAAACCCAAGCAGAGATCACTCTTTAGACCCTCCAAACGCTGTGTGTGGGTCCAGCCCCTTGCAGTTTGCCTCCTGCAGCCCCGGCAGGAAGCACCTTGGCAGCCGCCCCAGCCCCGGCACAGGAAGGGTAGAGCCATTTCTCACTGACAAAGAAAAACAAGTCCCAGCCCTCGGGTCCAGATCCAGGCAGGCCGAGGCTCCTCCACCTGCTCCGCTGGCACATTTGGGAACCAGCCTTCGCTCCCCAATGGCACATCTTTCCCCCCGTCATTGCAACATGCTGGCTCACCCAACACCTTCCCCAGTGGAAACCACAACGTGGGGTGAGCAAAATTGCACAGGTCGTCCACAGATTTAATAGGATCCGGATTTAATTGCAGCCTTGGCTACATCCCAAAGCTGCACACCACAGGAGTCTTCATCCCAAATCACACCACAGGGGCTGAGAGTGGATCTTTCCACCACTGACTTGTTCAGGCTCTGTTTTTCCACCAACTCTTTCTCTCTGATGCTCATCGTGCTGTTATTGCTATGAAATGCAGGTGAGTGCCTTGGGAAAGGGGGACAGGGACAAATCTCAACCTCAAGCAAGGCTGAGGTTACTTACCACCAAATACAGCATGGTGTAGAGGGAGAAGGACGCGTGCCCGGAGAAGAAGGATTTCCTGCAAAACAAAGCAGGTGCTAAGAACCAGCCACTATAATCTTCACTATCAGAATTTGATACGTAATATGGTGACTTATCTGCTGCTACCAAGAGGGTGCCAAAGCAGAATGACCCCCACCCCGAAACCTTTCAGGTTATAAAACCTCCGTTATCCGCCCTGCTCGCTCATGAGGCAGAAAGGGAACGGATGGACAGGATGCTCGCATTGTTCGTCCCTTCCTGGTCTACTCGTGGGACAGTAGTTATTTCCAGGATAACCCGATAACTCATCGTCTCGCCTCAAATAACCAGGAAACCCTAAAGAATTAAGAAGTGAGCAACTTCTGTTGCTTAATTGTAGCGTGCAAAGTGTGGGCCTGGAAATGTCAAAAATGAGCATCTCATGGATTTGATAGAGAGCTCAAAGGGGATGTCCTGGCAGCCCTGCCTGTGTGGAGCCTCCATGGAAGAGAAGCCCTCTGCTCTGCCGCATGGGACAGCTCAAGCTGCTCACCGTGAGCTCAGCTCTGATGGCGCATTCCCACATTGAGCAACTGCTCAGGGAAACAATAGTGTAGGAGTAAAGAGAAAGGAAAAGAAATACTGTTCAGCTGAGTCCCACAGTTCCCAAGGGAAAGTGCCTGTCGCTGGTAAATTACAGCCTTCACAGAAAGCAGCATTTGAATCATCTATTGCTGGCAGAGAAACCCCCCTGAGATACTCAACATCAGACACCGACTTGGTAGCAGCAACCCGTCTCTTTGACGCGGTGGGCTCTCACCTGGCTTCCTGGACCTTGCTGTTGTTTCCCCTGCAGGTGTAGTTCTGGATGTAAACTCCCTTAGCACAGTTGATGGTGGAGAAATCCAAATCGCAAACTTCCAGGAAATGCGGCCGCAAGCGCCCGACGGACACTTTGGCAATGTCTGTGAAGGACTGGCTGATGGCACAGCCGAAAACGAAGCATCCCACCTGCTTGTAGAGTGCTGCCACGTAGGGGTTCTGGATGAAGGACCTTGATTTCTCCTTCAGGTAGTGGATGCGGTAGAGCTCTCCCGTTATAATCTGTGCGAGAAATGCAACAGAGAGGTTAGAGAACAGGAAAAATGCTGGGCAAAACCAGTGATGGGTGGTAAATGCAGGGCTAGCATCTTGAACCAGGAATGTGCTTCAATTAGTGAGGAAGGAAAGAGACCAGCATCTCTTCATCCTCCTTATGTTCCACTTCGAGCATTATAGTGCTCTAAGTGTTGAATTTCTCAATAAACAAGAAAGAAAAAAAGCTAATTTTCATTTAGCATGTTGGCATATCTTTAGAGAAGTGAAACAGTATCCAGATCTATACCAGCATAATGGAAAAAGTAATAATTCAACGTAAATCAGATAAAGAATCAGCGTGTGTTAGGGAAGGAGAGGCCAGATCACTACCCTCTTATCAAACTGATTGTAGAGGAAAACAAATGAACAGTCTCCTTATCTTCCTCTCTGAAAACCACAAACAGAACAGGGAAAGACTCAGAAAGCCCCAAATTTCTCAAATTCTGGCCCAAAAGTTGCCATCACCAGGCCCAATTCAAGCTGCTCAAATCTCTGTAAACGCCAGCTATTTCTAGGCATTCTTGCCATTGCAGGGCAGCAAATTACATTTTTCTTGGGTCAGGGGTGCTGGGGTTTGACAATATCACCATAAATCACTGTCAGGGAGCAGAGGACCTGGCTTCTCATAATTCCAACTCTAAAAAGGCAGGTTAATGAATATCAGGCTGTGAAATGAAGTCCAAATGTCTCACTTCTCCCAAAGAGGCAAAGGCTTAAATTGTTCTCCGTCACGTTACACACCTAAGTTTTGAGCTCCAGATTTACAGCTTTAGGATTTTATTCATTACTTTAAATGTTTTTATACCCGAGTAATAAATTGAGGCTTTTTTTTCCTCTCCTTTATTTTTCAGCCACTGCTTGCTCCCACCCCTCTCTAGTCACGAGGGCTATGATATGTAAAATTAACTGTCAGGAAAAATGCCTTCATGTTAATCCCTTTCTGGAGCAGCCAGCAATATTCCTCCTGGCGTGGCAGCCTGCCAGAGGCATGCAGGAGACAAGGCTCCCCTGCCTACCTATTTTAAAAGCTTGGCACAACCTTTGGAAAGTAATAAACTGGAAAACGTATAGCAATTAGACTGAGAGGAGATGAAGCTGTATCATTGTTTGAACTTAACTCGTACCCTGGCTTGAAAAAACAAAGGTTGACCTAAGGCAGCTGAAATCACAGCTAAGCAGGCTTTATCAAAGAGAGATACAACTATAATAATAAGAAAATAAGAAAAAGGCCAAGCTACAGCTTTCTGCTACCATGTACAGGAATATTTTGGGTGGCTGCACCATCATTTGGTGTTTACATGTCACTGCTCTTTACGTCATTCAGTCCTAGAAATCTGGTGGTGAACAAGAGCTGTCTGGGGAGCTGCAGTGAACCAGCTCCAGTGTCATTTTAATCATAGGATGGTTTGGGTCAGAAGGGACCTTAAAGCTCATCCAGGTCCAAGCCCCTTTCATGGCCAGGGACACCTTCCACTAGAGCAGCTTGCTCCAAGCCCCGTCCAGGCTGGCCTTGAACACTTCCAGGGACATCCATAGTTTCTCTGGGCAACCCATTCTATTATCTCACTATCCTCATACTAAAGAATTTCTTCCTTATATCTAATCTAAATCTACCCTCATTCAGGTTAAAGCCATTCCCCTTGTCCTGTCACTACATGCCCTTGTGAAAATTTCTTCTCCAGCTTGTTGGCCCACTTTGGTACTGAAAGCTGCTCTAAGGTCTCCCTGCTCCCTTCTCCAAGCTGAACAAACCTCACAGACTCCAAAGACCATTGTTTTCTCTTCATTTTGGACCACTTTCCAGCACAAGCTGGCAGCCGGAAATCTACAGCCATGAGAACTGCAGAGGGAGATTATCCTTGGATGGACATGGAGGTTCCTGCACAAGGACGCAGCCGCTGCCTGCAGCCTCTCAAAAGTCTAAATTCACAAGCAGGGAAGCTACGAGCCTCAAAACATGGCTTTTGCAGAGGGAAGATGAGACGAATTAAGGATGACACCCGATACTAGCACATGTGCTGTTACTCCAAACTCACAAACAGGTCCACGTAAAACCCGAGGCTCTTGGCCTGGGCAAGGCGTGTGACCATTTCAAACAGGGACCAACAAAAGTCTGGGGATTAATATTTTTCTCTCACCGTTGGTGGTCTGGGTAATTGCACACATGTAGCAGATTGTAAATCGGAGACTTCATACCCTTGCTAACGCGCTGCTGGGCAGCCATGAACCCTCCCCGCTTAGTTAAAGCCATGGCTCAACCTTAATGAGAAGCTAAAAAATTGGGTAAACTTGTGTTTTTGGCAAGGCTGTCCCAGATAAAGCAAGACAGTGAATAACTAATGCAGTACAGATGTGCATGAGCTGAACAGACATCCCAAAGAGAAAACAGGTTTTACAGATATTAAGCTCTTCTTATGCCTTGCACTGCTGCTGAGCCATCCACGTGGGATATATGCCATACCTACGTAATGGGCACAACTCCTGGGGCACTGCCACACTTGTTTAAGAAGAAACCAGTATCAACCTTTGCTCTCTGTGAAGGCCTTTGGCAGACTTTTGGTTGTCATGCCCATTTTGTCATTATTATAAGGTATCACCAGCAATCCAATTAACCTGTAATTACTTTTAGAGCTTTTCTCATCACTTATGTCTCTGGTGTCATGTTCTCTGCGTCTAATCACATTGAAGCGTATCACCTTTAACTGTAAAACAACCAGATAATCTGGCTTTGTAACTTAGATTATGTAGGAAATGAGTTTTCTTAGGTGTGTTTCATAGGCTTCCAAAGTCTATCAGGTGTGGGCACACAGGGCCTAGAGCAGTGCTATCCATACGAGGCTCAGGAAGAGGAAAACATCACCTTCCCCCAGCCATCCCAAGGACCGTCAACATGCTCCTGTGCTGATCAAATTAACCATCTTCCAGCAAGAAGAGCGGTCAGGAGAGATGCAACAGTGCACAGCCAAGGGGCAAGAGCCTCTCCACGGTCATCTGCGTGGAAATTTGCCTGAAGCCAGTAAATATGCAGATATTAAAACCAAACGCATACCCTCTCACATCCTGACTGAAGCAAAGGTCTTTGCCTCTGCCGTTTACTTAACGAGCACTCTGGGTGTCCTCAAGCCATTTAAAACGTGACCTAGACCTTTTACCCCGGGCTAGACTACCCATGACGCCACGTAAAGCAAGGGCGTGAAATACTGGCTGCACCATCCAAAACGCCAGCTCCCTGGAAGTCCTCACAACCACGGTCCTGCCTTCCGAAAGCAAACGCTGTGAGCGAAAGGAGCAGAGTCAGTGCCTTGTGGATTTGGAAGGAATTCCTATTATGCTACAGTAATTCTGGTATCTGGGTTACATCTGAAAAAAGAGGTCAGGCTGACTTGAATTTTCCATGCACGCTGCCATAGCAAAGAAATCTGTTGCTTCAATTCCTCGTTAGCCATTTGTATCACTCAACAGCAAATAACCCAGCTCTTGAATTTACCTTATTAAGTTACATTTGTTGTGGGCACAGTGAAACCAGGGCAGAAACATCTAATTCTTTGGGGATTTTCTTTCTCTTTTAATTGACCTGCTATTTCATGGTAGAAAGTTGATGGATCACATAGGCAGCTGATCATGTTTCCACTTTCTGTTCCAACTCCTGTATTTGCCACTGCCTCATTACTGATCAGAAGCACACTCGGCATGGAGCCGGCGTGCAGATAGCTCAGGCAGTAATGTGAAAATGAGAGGCTCTCTCATTTTGTTTTTATGGCTTTTCCACACTCGGGGGTAATTCACCTGCAGGGGAAAATTCTGCTGTGTTTATGGAATTGGGGGTCTGCCACCTTTTGGGCTTGTTTTGAGGAAGGAGAAAGCATAGGAACAAGGGAGTTTTGAGGACCTACTTTGCTAAGTGAGTATATGTGGTCAGGAAATGATGGAGAGATTAGGAAATGATGGAGATATTCACAGCATGAAGCAGCAAGGCTGAGGATGGGGTATTACCAAAGCAGGCACTATGCCATGCTGAAATACCTATTGCCCGTGACATTGCTCCTACAGGGAAAGATGACAGCTAGGAGAGGAACAAGCACTCCTGAGCTCTCCATCTCCACCGCTCCCATCGGAAGAACCCGGAGGAAGGCAACATCCCTGGGAAAGCACCTTAGAGGTGCTGACACCAGGTGAGAAGCAAAATGTAGGTACTTTTCATAGGGGAATTTCATCTTCAGCTGCAAGCGTTTAGCTAACAACCAAGAGATAGCTCTTGCCTTCTGCCCCAGCACCAGACACATGTTGGCACAGGGAGGCTCAGCTCCATGGGCTGAATTTTGGCTGACATATAAAGCTCTCACCGTGCAATTGTTTCCTAGCACAGCTCTAGGAAAGCTGGCAGAAAAGAGAAATGAGGAGGCATTAGGAAGGTGGCGCATTAACTACTTTTTATAGTGAGAAGTGTGGGAATATGCTCCCCTTGGAAGGTTTTAATTGTCTTTTTAAAACGGTTGTAATATACAATCTCTTAAAAATCTAATACTAAGCTGTGAAACTTTTCCAGGCACCAGTTAGCTGAAAAGATGGATCCTTTTTTTTTAACCTTATAAAATAGGCAAATACCAAGAGTTATTTGAATAGGGACAAACCATGCCAAGTCCTCACTGACACTCAAGTCTTTTTGTTTCTACTCTGAACTCCTACTGCAGGGTGAAAAAGCTCACAGACTTGCCCAAACAGCTTTGGGCCTGTTTATAGGCTTCAAGAATAATCTCATTCCTCTTATTACAAGCTCTCATTTGCAACTGTTTATTGCTCCATGCTTACACGGAAGCCAAGCAATCGCAGAGATGTGTACCTTGGTAGGCAGGGTGGACACACCAGCAAGACTGTGTTAAACCCCATGCCAGTGGTGCCATTGGCTAAAGAGGTGACAAAAGCCATCAGAGATGCTCAAGTGACAGGAGAGGAGGTTTCAGAAGTGGTACTCACAGCAAGGATGGTGATGAGGATGCCCGCAGCACACAGCACTGCATCGTTGATAGTCTCCATTGACTTCAGCGGGTACCTGATGCTGTCATCATCGCAGTAGAAGCCCCGCTGGTAGGGCTGGATTGTGCTTGTTTCAATGATGAGGAAAGGCAACCCAGCTGGAAAGAAGGGGAGACAACAACCAAACTCATCAGCAACAGAGCCAAACACAAGCAGCTTGCCAAAAAAAGGACCCAACTAGAAAACCCCTTGCAAGCCACGCAGCACTGTTCCTGATGGTTTTCCTTCCATATTGTTATCTTTCCAAAGGGAATAGCATTGAGATTTGTTTTTCCAAGTCTCTCTTGCGGGGAAAAAGCATCTCCTCTGTTATGGTTATCAGATGTCTGCACTGCCTGGTTTCAGTTAAGCCTTGTGCATTGCAAATATTAACTTACAGGAACGGACCCCTAAAGCAATCCCTCTGCAAAAAGCCATGAAAATGAATCTGGCACTTTCCTCTGGGGAGGGGCTGATGCTCTGCTGAGCGCCCCATGGCAGGGCAGCCCCAGAGCTGTGCAAACAAACCCTGGACGATCAAGTATCAGCACAGCTTCCCCTACCTGGTCAGCCCAGCAACCCTCCATCCCATTACATTTGTGCCTTTGAAGCCTTCCTTGGCTCCCTCCTCTGTATTTACAGGGTATATGTGTGCTTGTACCTACTAATGCCACGAGACTACATGCTTTGAGCACCTGTGGGACACCCACCCTTGACCCATCCATGCAAGGGGAAGCTGAGCACACACCCAATCAGCCCATCCAGAATAGATGCTGAACTCCCACCAAAGCCTGTTCACCTTCGATCACATTAAACCCACATAAAAACTGTTTTTAAACAGGTCGTGAACCCTCTGTGCAGGAGACTTGCATCTGCCTGGCTCAGCTGGACCTTTACACCAGGCCTGGAGCAGATATGCCCCAAAACATGGTGTGATAGGTTAGGACACACAGTATGGAGGGGACACCTCAAAACTGCTGTATGTCTGTATTCTTTTGAGCTTCTTAGAGAACTACAGTTTTGCCTTAAACCTAGGAGAGCCCTGGGGTATTTTACAGCCAGGATGATACCTTGGGATGGGCATCCTCCTTTCCTTTGCCTCAGTTTCCCCATTCATCTGTGCTATTAAGCCCATCACTAAGGGGAGCAGCATATCCTCACCAAAACAAGCCCCAGATTCTCCAAAACCCACGTTGAAAGTAAATCACAAACCACAAGGCACAGGAAACCCTCCTCCCACTTGCAGAGCGAAACCCAAGTAAGGGGAAAACAAAGGCACAGTGGTTTGAGCTCCTCCTTGGGCCAAGACAACAGGTCTCACACCCGGATCCTACAGAAAGCAGTAGGGAATATTTGTCGACCACTAACTTGCTTAAGTATCTGTGGGTTTGTTTACACAGAAGTCTAAGACATCAGAGGGATTTTCCCTTCTAAAACTAATAAAAAATGAGTTAAAAATGAAATGCTGTTGGGCTTAACTTAAGTTTGTCCCTGGTACCTTTGTAGTGATCATGATCTCCTAGATGTTATCAGCGAGGGTACCATCCAGCTTGTTAAAAAGTGTCATCAAAACAATGTTCCTCATCTCCAGGTGAACCACCTTCTGTATTTCACTTTGTGCAATCCATTTTGGCTCCTTTTCCTATCTGTTAATAGGTTTGCCTAATCCAGGATTATTCAGGGGTTTTCTTGGTCTTAAAAGAGAAAGTCTACCTCATCTGTGACCAGGAACAACCTCACACAGACCTGAAGCCCCCCAGGTATGCAAGAGCAGCCAGGGCCACTGCTCAGGACCCCTTTCAGATCCTCTCTAAAAACTCTGGCAACGGGTTCATTGCAAGTGCTGGGCCCTGCAGTGCTTGGCAAGGCGGGATGGTTTCCACCACATGTGTGAACCAGCAAGGAAAGGTTTCAGAACCGCCTTCCCAGCTCAGATTTGGTAAATAAAAATCGGACATCTCGTGTGAATCCAGTTGATCTTCATTCCACTATTTAACCGTTCTGATGCCCAGCCAGCTTGGCCCCAGAAAGTGCCTCCGATGCCAGCAATCCAATATTAATAGGCCACTTAAAAAATCCTTAGGTTTCCCAATGAAAAATTGCAGGAGAAGAGCTAAAGTCACTCAATGTGATCCAATTTCACATGCACTTGAAGCAGCGGCGTAACAGTTGAACTCGGGGAGTAGACATGCCACGGTTACGTGGCTTATTGTTATTTCTCCAGTTCCTCTTGTTAATAGCTTTCATATGACAGGTCTGTAAAACACATGTTCCCACAGACAATAAAATACATCTGAAAGCTAAAACTGGCTTAAAGGAAAAAAAAAAGACAATAGTGTTCCTATACATTATGTGAACCCAGAAATAATAAAGATTTGTTTTCCCTTCATTCATTGAACAGCACGGGGTAGTACTTCCACATTTCAATTATAAGTACACTTGCCACAGCTATAATAAGAGCATAACTGACCTATATGGTACACAATTTCTTGAAGCACACATAGGCATAGTTTAGAGAAATCCAATGGTTTTTGTTTTCCCTCCCACAAACTTGTGGTTCAGTGGGATATCGCCAATCAAGTCTTGATGTTTTTCCAGCAAAACAGTAACCTCAGATTCCCTTTTTTCCCCCCCTTTTTCTCTTTTTTTTCTTAAACATTAGAAACATAAACATACTCTCCATAACTGAACGGATATTACTCGGAAGACATAAGACACCTTTGATTTCAAGGGCTGGGCAAGAGGCTGCTATTTCAGCCATAATTACCCAAGGAAGAAAAGACCCCAGCCCACAGTAAATTGTGCTTAAGATGGCTCTTCTTTCACAAGGATATTTCTTGGAGGATGGGTTGTCTAAGTCTCTTGGTCACCACCCACATTTTTGTTGGCAAGGGGGTTCCAGTCTGTAGTGATGCCAAAAGGCAGCCAGAGAATGAGTTTTGCAGAAAAACACTACAGAGGGAAGTCTGGAAGAAGACAGAAAATTGAATGTGGAGAGAGATGCCTTTAGGATCACTCAGCAAAACACCACAGAGACATTATTCGCACTAGGAGAGATGCCAGAGGCAAAGTTATCCAGAAGCGGGGCTACAACCCACACACCCTTGGAAATGGAAGACAAGCAGCGTACCACGAAGATCATAGAATCACAGAATAGTTCGGGTTGGAAAGGACCTTAAGATCATCCAGTTCCAACCCCCCTGCCATGGGCAGGGACACCACACACTAAACCATGTCACCTCTTCTGCCCCATTTAACTCTGATTTGGTGCTTTAATAAGAAATTCAGATTATGTATTCTGCAGTGATTTTTATCTACAAATTGAACATCTGGACCCAAAAAAGATGCTGAAATTTCAACCTCTACCATTTTCCATCCCTTCCCACAGTAGAAAACTACTAAGAACACAAGAGGTACATTTCAGTAAACAGTAACAAAAGGCGAGTTGCATTGAAAAGAGTTATAGACATGCACAGTAGGCAAAAAATTACAATGGTTTTGGGGATGGTCGCTCTTCCCCAGAAAAGGTCCTATATGGCTGTTCTCTCTGTGGCTATGGTTCACCTACATGTACAGACCTATTGCAAAAATCTCCAGTAACAATGTAGAAGGGCCTCACATCCTCCTTAATACTGGTATCTCCATGCTGAGAAATTCCACAGCAGCCTGTGGACCATACCCTACGGCATGGAGGCAATGCCAGTGCATCCGTATAAGACTGTGCAATGAGAGAAGTAGTTATCCCCATCCCACAGACGGAGGAAACAAAAGCACAGAACAACAAAGGGATTTGCTCATTCCAATGCAAAAAAGGTAATTGGAGCTGAGATTACCTTCTGAATCGTAACATCCTTCACAAGATGAAGGAAAGGTTTTTGTCCTTATATAAAGGGTTTTTCTTTTGCCTTAACAGAGAACAAGGAAATCCCAACCACAAGCTTTTATCTAACTATGCTGTAGGAGATCAAACAGGGCTCCAAACCATGCACATAATAGAAATCTCTTGGGGACTGATCCTGCCCCATCCAAATGGGCTCAGCCTTGCTCCGAGCAGCACAGAGCAGGTGTGGACACTAAAGAATTGTGTGAAGCACCACAGGATGCCATAGGGCTGGACATTGAAAAATGATGTTGCTTTTGTTGGGAGGAAGTCCAAGTGACTTGCTGACCTCTAACTGCTGGTGTCCTACATTAAGGTATTTCAGTGCAGGGTTTAAATGTATTTGTCTTCCCATTCAATAAAGCCAATCAAGTTTGGAAATCTAGCACCAACTTAAAAATATTCCTTCCTTTGGTCAGCACCTTTATTAAGAGGCAATTAATAGGCAATAACCCTGGGAAGGCTGGCAGCATGAAAGCCAAAACCCCACCACCAAACCTAAACAAAAAGCCTTGCAAAACCCCTGCGTACTCTCTGACCAGCTTGAAATGTGCATAAAAATCAAAGGCAGAAGAAAAAAGGGCTCTGTGCTGGGTACAGCACTTTGAATCTCAGTCTTTGAAAAGTTAATGCTTGTGCAGATTTAATGGGGGAAAAAAGGAAAATGAAGACGGGATAAGCTTTCGTTGGCCACCCATCAGAAAAGTGGAGGGAGCAGGAGGGGAAGAGGCATTTCTGTAGTGACCCACCCATGCAGCTCATCTTCCCAGCCCAACCTTCACCTTTGCACTGAATTAAACACCATTAGGGGCTTTTTCTCTTTTTTTTTTATGTTTAGTTTTGATGGAGGTTGGGTTTTTTTTACCTCCGCACTAAATCTTTCTTCTTTCAGCCCTGCAGGTCAGCAGGATGTTGCTGGCTATCTCAACAAAGCAATGGTAATTTCTCACAAGCACTCTGTAATGTGTTTGGCTGCCCATGTCCAGGCCCTGGGTGTGTTTTTAAGGTTTCAGTAGATTAGACATCCAGCTTAATAAGTGAAAAAGATCATTAAATAGTTTGGCAGGGCTGAGCTGAGGATTTAATTGCTCATTCAAGACACGCTCCGTAAATATTTGGGTACCTTCAAGAGATGGGCTTTCTATTTGAAGTCTTTAGTGGCTGATCTTAGGTACATATAAACCTAATTCGGTTTACAATCACAGAATCATAGAATGGTTTGGGTTGGAAAGGACCTTAAGATCATCTAGCTCCAACTACTATTTGTACATATTTTAGAATGCAGAAAAGCTAGATTAGCCTATGGGAGGCTTTCATTAGGGCTTTAGAAGTTGGCTTCCCCATATTATAGAGAAGAATTACAGCACTGCAGACCAGTCCTGGAAGTGAACAGCTCTCAAAGCCAGTTGACATTACATATATATATATATATATATATATGTACACACACACAGATACAATTGAATAGCTCAAAGAACAGAAGTATTTCCCCATTTCCATCATAGAAGGCCAACCACAACAGGGCCTGATCCTGCACTAGCATCAACAAAACGGGTGGCTGAAGGAGTTTGGTCAACCAAAAAATAATCTCAAGGTGCCTGACCCACAGCCCAGTGGTAGCCGAAAGAAGGATCCCTCTGCAGCCTGGATTGGGCCATTCTGTTGGGATTCTTAAAGGTCTTGAAAGCATCAGCTATGTGCCTCCTTCCCAGTGTTTTTTACTGAATCTGGATACTTGAAGCCTATGTATTCACAGGGGACAACTAGGCTAACATCGTAAAATAAGAGCTGATGGTACTCTGTATTTATTACTTTCACAATCTTAATTGTTCTTCACCTTGGTTCCAGCAGTCCAGAAGACTGCTTTGTGCATCTGCCTGTATTTTGGAAACACATCTAATATCTCTGTTTGCAAAACAGATTCCCATTCAACTCTATTACAGTTCCACTATTCTCAGCTACACAAGACCCATGAGGATAGAAGATTCTCCAAACACACAAACAAACCCCAGACTTTACTGTAGAACAGGTACCTGCTTTAAACTACTAAAGAACCTATAAACGAGGATTGGCATATAGTGCATTTCGCTGTTTTGACCTGTTTGGAAAAGCCCTAGAACACAATGGGTTGATTTCCACAAAAAACCCTCAAGATACAGTTCATTTTCTCCTTGTTGTGGATTCTCCCACATAACTCAAACTAACCTATACACCTCAATCTGTCTGGTGTCCTTACTCTCGAGAAGGTGGTATTTCAGTCCACTTTAGTAGTTATATTTCAGCTGAACCATAGGAACATCAACATAAACCTCACCACCCTTAGGTCCACCAGCTGCTAGCGGGCTCCAGGTTCATTTTGACCTGGATGATATTTTCTGTGTTCTTACTTTTGGAGGGTTTATTTGTTTATTTTTTTTTACGAAGAACTGGTTATTCCGGAACACTGAGTAAAATGCCTTCTCCTGCTGCTAGCACAATAGCAAACAAGAAGAAAGCCAAGAATAGTCATTTTCTATATGCACAACACTATAACACTGATGACCCCAAGCTGAAGAGGTATTTGAGAGGTGCCTCTAAAAGGAGCCAGCAGTGATGGCAGGAATGGCAGGTATCTGCTGCCCAAACCCATCATCCAGAAGCATACCCATCCTTTGCAGTAAATACAGCCCTGTGCAACCTAAAGCATTCTTATTGACCCAACCATCCTGGGGGAATATCATTATAGGAAGGCTCTTGGTCACAGATACTTTAAACCAAATGTCAAATTATTCTCACGTACTGAAAATTCCTCTGGATTCAAAACCCCAGCAGAAACACTTCCTCATGTGGTAGAGCACGATGTGCCAGCTCCACGCTGCAAGAGCTCCAGATGAACAGAAGCGCTGCCATTGGCTTTGCTGGGTAAAATACTGCTTTTAGAGAGTACCTCTCACCTGTTTCCAGAGGTAAACACCACGTACAAAGGAAGAAAGAGGAGAAGGGAATTCTAAGAAGTTGGTTAAGTTGTTCCTCCTGGGAGTTTGGCATGAGTAGATGTATTAAAAGAGCTTTATATTAAAGCGCACATATACTTTTAATACCTAAAAAATGCATTAATAAGAACAAAAGGTCTTATCCAAGCCACAATACCTAGATGCACACGAAATTCTGCCTTTGTGGGGTAAGACAGATCAAAACCAGACTGGCTGACCAGCAGAAGTTGGAGAAGGTGAACATAAAAGACATTATCAACAGCAATCCAGAGCCAACACAAGGGAAACAAAGCCATGATTTCACATTGTCTACAGCAAGGAATAAAACGCAGTACACTGTGAAAACCCCAAAGTGTCAGCATCTTACGAGCCACCTCTACACATCTTTTGAGGCACCTCTATAGATCCAAGCGCTTTGGAAGGTCTCACAGATATGAAAAGTCTGACCTAGGATGACCCAGCTTGAATAAAGGGAAGGGGGGGAAAATAAGACTGAAAATGTTCCTGTGAACTCTGCAATACTGAAGGCAAAAAGATCGTGTGAAAAATACACTGTGGCAACTATTATGTTTCCAATTACAAACGGAGCGGACACGGATTACACTGCCGGTCAGCAGGGTTTGGAATAAGCCCTGCTTCACCACAACTCCTCAAGCTCTGCCTTCGAGGAAGGGCTCGGACCACTGCCCAGCCCCAGGAACACTCGTGCTGTGGGAAAGGGGCACGATACCCTGTTTCCTTGGGGAAAATCTAGGAGCTTCCTTCCAAACTGATGTAAGGGTGAGCAGAGCTGGTGCTCCTCTTCATCCACGTCATCCCACTGGCATAGGCTAGCTATGTGAACCCTGATAATTCCCCCTTATAACAACTCTGCTCCACTCCAGCAACTTCTATTCAAAAGGAAAGTTTCATGGGCCGCAGATATTGCTTTAATATATAACATATCAAGAAGAGATTCCATATCTTGGCTTTCTGCCCCTGAACACCACCACATATAACCCCTGCCTCCTTCTCTTTCCATAGCCACACCAGACCCTAAGAAGAACGACTGGAAATACATAAACATGCAGCCAACCTGATACAGTCGACAAAATTACCTTGATTATTGTTCAAATCAACCAAGGTGCAAAGCTTTGGGAGCAAAAATAAAGCCAGTTAACCTGGCCAACATCAGGCCTCCTCAGAAACATTCAGCTTCCCAAGCTTCCCAAGCTTCCTTTCCCCCTTCCCAGAGCATCCCAGCCAGGCACTGCAGCTGTAATTAAGCACGTTTTGGGGTGCAACTGCTCCTATGCAAGAGGTGGCAGAGCCCATGTCTGCAGCACTGAAGGCAGCCGTGAGTAGCTTTCTGACCCAGTTCTGTCAATGTACCTATTGTAAACGCAAAATCCTCCTTCAGATTTGAAGTAGCAGCCACCTGCACAAATAAGGCTGGGTTATAACTCTGTAACCGAATACAAGCACTGGAAGCTTAAAAAGTTTGTAGTCCAAAAGGCACTCCTGACCTCTTCCTTAAAAGTTCACTAATCACTTTTAATTCATAATTTATTTCCTCTTAATATACTTGCTTTATATAATACCCCCCTTCTCTACACCCCTCCCTCTCCTCCTTTCTTTTTTCTGGAAGTTCCCCAGGAGAAAATGGTATTACACAACTCCCTTGATTAACTGGAAATGAAACTTTTCCCCCTCGGTAGTTGAGATTTGGTAGAGTTTCCAGGATATAATGCATCGTACACAGTGCTGAAAGGCAAAAAAATGTGTGCATAGGTGGAAATGATCCAAAGGCCCTACAAGCGATGGGGGTTTCATCTCAGCAGTCCCTAAAGCAAGAGCTTGAGGGAATAGGCTTTGCCTATTCACTCATGGGTTAAAAAGATGTAATATTATCTCTTTTATCCCTGCTTAAGATCACCTAGTTCCAAACCCCCTACCACAGGCAGGGACACCTTCCACTAGAGCAGGTTGCTCCAAGCCCTGTCCAACCTGGCCTTGAACACTGCCATGGATGAGCCAGTCACAAGTTCTTTGGGCAACCTGTGCCAGTGTGCCATCACTCTCATAGTAAAGAATTTCTTCCTTTATATCCAACCTAAGCTTCCTATGATTAAGTCTGAATCTGTGATTTTTGAGGACAGCAAGGTTCCATGCTGCACACCATCTCAGACTTCCAGGTGCTTTTAGTCCCCCTAAAAAACTGCATATTCTGCAAGCCCAGGTGATGCAGCAGTGTCACAGCATCACCTAAAATATCACCACCCTCTTCTTCAAGCACAGGGCCACTATTGGCACAAGGACCAGCCACATTGGGCATGCCCACCTTGTCACACCCAGTGTCACAACAGCCCCTTTCCCACATACAGCCCAAACCTGCATTTTGCAGCCAGGTGACATCCCATAGCCCCATTTCCTTAGGACATGGTATAAATCAGGCTGCATCCAAATGGCACAGGCAATGGTCAAGTCTCTATTCATACTGATGCAAGGGACACAACATGTACTGTGCTTTTTACACCCCAAAATGGAGAACTCCCAGCTTCCCTTTCCAGCTCCTCTGTAACAACGCTGTGCCCTGCTGTCAAGGAACATGTGAATAAATGGAAGAAAAAAGGTTAAAGCAGCCCAAGGGAATAGCAGTCCCCTTTTCTTTATTGCAGTTAATTTTGACAAAGGATCTTCTGTCCCCATAGCACCCCCCCATCTTTTTTTGGAAGGGCTTTGTGCCAAGTTGCATTATCCCTCTTCACCATGGTACTGCCATGAAGCCCGCCTGGTATGTTTGCCTAAAAATCACAGGTTTTCATGGAAATTGTTTTTATCTCAACAACAACTCCCTTTGTCACCTCAGACATGAAAAGAGGAAGAGAAGAGCTCAGGCTCAAATCCCAGCCCAGCAACAAAGCATCCGTGGAAAAGCTCCACAACCTTCCAGATCCAACAGCATGAAAACCTCCAAACCCCTTTTACTACTTCCCTCCTAACACCGGTGCATCCACAGACCCATGTGACGCACTGCAACCCACTTTGCACAACCTCCATCTTAAAACCCTTTGAGGCTTGGGAAAAAGCCCATACCATCAGTGGGGTTGTTTTGAAGGATTTTTAAATGGGAATAGTTTCTTTTCTTGCAGCCCATCATGGCAACCAGAGCCTGCTGGCTCCTGTCAGCGAGGCAGGAGCTCAGCAGCTCATAGGGGGGTGTCCTCTATTTCCAGCCTATTTACTGCTCTGTTGAGAAAGGCGCCTATAGATGCTCTAGTTCTCAGATGGGAGTTTGGAGAGGGACTCAGTTATTCAACAAACCAACCCTTTCTAAACGCTGTCAAAGGAGTGATTTGATGCCTTTCAGTGCTTACTATACAAAACGCTGAAAGACCAGCGAACTTCAAAAGCCGCAGAAGCGGAGCTGGAGTTTGGCAGGAGTTCATTAGCTGCCTGTGTCCTTCTGTGTGTGGCTTGTAATTACATGCAGACTCGATGCCAAATCCTCATCTACCGAGGGGTACCAATTAACGTGCTGCTGGATGATTCACAGGTAGCTAATGTCAAGATTTATACAACCGGCCTGCCAAGTATCCCATGCTTGATTATTATACATTTTTTAAGCTGGAGAGGCTTTTATTCCTCTTCTCAAGTCATTGTACAAGGAAGGTTTTGGCAGCAGAATTGGGATTGTCCAGCCTGTTCCCAGGCCACACACCAGTGGTACTGATCCTGCTGTCACTATGCACCAGCATCTACAAGGAAGCACGCATTCCCTTGTGCACAGGGCAAGGGCTTTGCAAGTTCTACTGTATTTTCCCTTTGTATAAAGCAGACTTCTCTGCTCCGAGCAGAAAAACTCTAAAATTGAGGTACAATTTGCACACCGTACTTGCTTTTCTGCTACTTGCACTCTCTTACTCCTATAGGTAGTAAAACAGTAACAGCAAGAGCTAAACAGCAGCTGGAGAAGGTGAGGAAGCAGGTACCCAAAAAGGATAATCCACCTTTGGGAGAAATAGTGTACACAAAGCTACATCTCCTGAAGGAAAATATAGCAGTTATTAGATCCTCAGACAAAAAAAATAAACCCAACTCTTCTTCTCTTACTTGAAGTCTGTATCCCTTTGCAGCCAGCTGGCTCCCAATGCAGCCCTTGGCAATTTAAACCTTGGGAAGTTAAACACAACGGCATGGAAGCGAGCCTTTTGTCTTCCTGCTTTTTCATTCTTCTCTTCTGTTTGATCCCCAAACCGATTTCTTAAGCTACAGGGAAACCATGGGCCCAGTGGAGCATCTTGGCACTGACTTGGAGCAGACCTCCAAGCACACTGGTTTGCCCCCACTGCTGGTTTTCCCATGGAGAACAGGAGACCTAGTCCCCGTTTCCTTCTTCTGTTTGACTTTCTACCTTCCAAAACCAAGGTGAACCCACTGAACTTCACCCCACAGCATCTCGGTGGCCTCCTGTCCCCAGACACACCATGCAATGAATGGCACATGAGATGGGCATGAGTTCAGATTTACTTGATAATCCTGGGCAGAAACAAGACTGTAAACAGAGGCAGCAAGAGGAAAATTACAGTAATGGTCAGCCTTGATGTAACACTGCTCCCAAAACTACCAGCCAGACAACTACGCACTCAATCATGGGTTTGGATGCTCTATGGAGATACATATAACAACCAGAGACCCTCATTAGCAGTAATTTGATGGCTTTTGCTCCTCCTTTGCCTTTGCCACACAGTTTTGACGTCAATTTTTTTGACACCCATGTCTCCCACTCTCCCCCCTCTAGATACCCCCACCATTTGAATACATTTTCCTTTCTCCATAGGAAAAACAGTTTCTCCATCACTCTTTGCTCCCATACCATTGCAAAACGCCTTCTGCCCTGGGGGGAAAACTCAACGCCAGAAGGACTGCAAGCACAACCCAATGCTCCCACCACTTTATCCTCCTAATAAACCTATCACTGCATTTGACACAACACAGGGCTTGTCCAGCCATGAAAGCTTTCTTGCTTATCAGGAGAATTTTTTAATCAACTAGAAGGGAAAACATGGCCTGACATTTTATTGCTTCCTTGCGCTTTGCTGTCAGATGTCTCGGTTTCGTCCAATTTGTACTCTTGCTAATCTCTTTAACCAGGAATCAGTGGAAACCTCAAGTCTTTCATGCCCAGCAGCTTCCCCTGGGTAATTTGGAGGCAGGGCAGCCAGAGGAGTGGAGAGGCAGTGTTGGGGGTAGCTCATAGTAGAGTGGGAGAAGAAGGCACCAGGCACCAAGCTCTCAGACTCAGTGCAGGTTCTGGGACACAGTTTTGTCCTGGCCACAATTACAAAACAACAAACAACGTCTGTGGGGAAGGGTCATAAGAAGTTCAGCTTTCCTCTATTAAAACCATCTGGTGCCTATAAAAAACCCCAACTGGTTGGCTGGGATGGTTGGTAGCACCTCCTCCCTGCTTGGCTCTTCCAGGCATTTCTTGGAGGTGCCACCACAGGGGACAGAGCTGCTGTGAGGGGCCTGGTGGACCCAAACCTCACTTTGCATCCCTCCTGTTGTGAAGAAGGTCCCCCACCACCCATCTTGTTTCGCTTCTCCTTATCCAAACCAGACCCGTCTTTATGGGTGCTTGTCACCTCAGCAACACAGGCTCCTACCATAGTACCCCCTGTGAGAGGGCTGTGCCTTCTGAACAAAATAAAACATCCCTGCGAGGCCAGTGTGGGACCCAGCAAAGGGTTTCTCCATGTTGGAGACACCGATGGGTCCTGCTCCAGCACCAACAGCAAGAGGCATCGCCAAACCTGCAGGGGATGGGAACCTCTACTAAAAGAAAACCAAAACAAAACAGCCTAAACCTCCTCTTTGTTTCCAAAAGGAATAAAAGGAGGGGAGGGGGGGTAAGAGAGAGAAAAGAGAGGAGCTTTTCCAGCCAGTTCCCCAGCCTGTAACACAAAACCACGCTGTGCTGGGAAACCTTACACCACGCAGCATCCAGCTCATGTACTCCTGCTCCGCTCACCGCCTCCCGGATGCTTCCACAAGCCCAAACTGCCCTTGAGAGAAGCCAAGCCTCAGCCTCTGCTGAAAAGCCTCTTTGTTTGGATTCCCTTTCCAAATCAGCGTATCCTGAGATTGAACTCCCTTCCACCCCTCTGCAGGGCTTTTTAATGTTCAGATGCCTTTGGCAGCAGCCAGATTTGCCAGCAGGTTTGTGGTCCTGTAATAGCGTTCAAAACCTCGGTGCTGGGGCACGTACGGTGCTAGGAACTTTCTTCACTTAAAGAAGAGAGGGGAGGAAGAAAAAGTATCGCAGAATTACTTCAAGTGATCCTTTAATCGTGAATCGGGAACAGAGGAGCTAAGTGCTCCTTAATTAAACAATAGCTTTAATCAGCCTTCAATAGTCTACATTAAGGCACAGCAGTAAGCTGTAGGGGCACTACTTTTCCTCTCTTAAACTGGAATCATTGGAAGGAAACTAGACAAGTCATCAGAGAAATCCAGGCAGAGAGTCTGGTCCATACATGCATCACCTAGGGGGTTCGACTCCAACTGCTGCCGTGAGCTTTCCATGCAACCTCAACCACCATCACTCATTGTACCCAGAAACTAAATGCATCTCCCTGCACTGCCCCCTCTGTCTGCAAGCTCAGGGGCACAAGCCCATCATCATACATCCATACAGCCTCTGGCGTGCAATGTGGTGCTCCCATCTCCATTGGGGTTTGCAAGCATCCCAAAATCCTGCAATCCCACAAAGAGCAGGACATATGGCACTCCCATGGCAGTACTTCTGGTCTAGAAAGCCCCAGTTTAGACCCACAAGTAGTACTAAGGGAGTAATTCAATTACCACTTAGAGCAAAACACAGTACCTCTTGTAGCAAGGGACTGTAATGGGAACATCAGCTCGGCACCTTGCTCCAAACACCAAAGGGAAAATCAATCCTCTTCTCCAAAACCAGCCTCAGGCCTAGGACTTGAAGCAGTTTCACTGGGGAAAAATTGCTTTTCACTTGCATTTAGATTTTAATCAGCCTCAGCATTACATCCTTCTCTGTGAAAGCAAAACGCTGAGCACTTAAGCAGGTGGATTTTCAGACTGTGGACCCAATCCTGCATTCATAAAGCAATACCCACTTTTGCAGACAACTTCAGCAAGAGCAAATGCAAAGTCCCTGTTGCAACATCCACAATCCAGATGCATCCCAAACTATCCCGCTTGTCTGGCTATTTTAAACACACTGCATCCCTACACCCTGCAGCAGCTCTTGGAGCTGTAGGCACTGAATATCTTTGTGCCCATGCACATGGTGATGTATGAAAACAGGCTCTCTCTAAAACACGATTTGACTTTTCCATGGGTTTTGCGTCTGACAAAGGTTCATACCAGCTCATTCAGAAAAATAAATGCCACAAAACTTCTCCTTTAAGGAGAAAAAAACCCCAACAAAGCAAAAAACCACCCAACCCTCACAGCCCAATGCTTTAGAAACGCTTCCACATGCTAATCAGCCTCCTATTCAGTTCCAGATTGAATAGGCCTCCAACAATGACAAAGAAATACGCTGAACCTATTCCACATTTCATCCCCTTCACTCAAAATGTTGCTGTTACCTTGGTTTTCAGCCGCTTTGTGGGAGCTGCAGCAGAATGACAGATGCATGCTAAAGCTGCAGGGATGGTCAAGAAATGAGGAGTGCCAGACTTAGAATATATAGAGCCAAGATTATGGGGGAAAATATGGAATTCTGTGATGATTTAAGTCACTGATGCTGCAAACTTTGATAAAAATAAATATGAAGAAACCCATGACATAAAAACCAAGGCCTCTACTGAAAACAGCTTCTTGTGGTCAGGCAGCAAAGCGAGGTTTTACTTAGCTTGGCAAGTATGAGTAGGCTAAAGCCCTTTGCTTTGAGAATTAGCCATTTGTGTGATATATTATCAATGAGCAGCTGGATTAATGCATCTTTCCCCACATATCCTTAACCAGAAAAACTTCAGCTCTTGGTTTGGGAACTGATGAGCCAGTGCCTGCTACAATGGGTGAGCTGAGGTTGTTTCCCTCTTCTGCAGAACACGGAAGCATGGGAATGGAGCCACCCTGGGAAGCTTTCACAGGAATCAAGGTGGGAAGCTCCGGGACAGATGCACACATGTCCTAGGGACATGGTTTGGCCCAAGCCCTGGATGCCTCAGGCTTCTCCTCCATACATCGAGGATCTGATTTCAAAAGCCGCCTTGAGGCTGGTGATGGCCTGGCAGAGGCACTGAAGTTTGCAGCTTCACTGAAGTTGTTCAGAATTAGAGGTATCTCAGCAGCTCTGAAAGCCTCATTGGGAATGTAGGTGCATCTGTATGGGAAATGCCACCTTCAAAGTGCGCCCTCAGCTTCACCGGGCTCCGTATCCCTGCCCACACATGGAGGTGATGCCCCTGCAGCCTCCTTGTCTCCTTAGATTAGGAATTCCCAGAGGCACAAACCTCCCCTGTGACGTGCCCAAGCAGGACCAGGGGCAACACGGCTTAAATCCTGGCCCAGTACTCTGGGGCTTTGGCTGGGCTGCAACCAGGGAGAAGGGAGAGGTGAGAAGCAGCTCCCCAAAAAGCAAGGGCCATCTGATCAGTGATCAAAGAACAGCTTCAGAAACCTGCTAACACCAAACTGATTCACAGCTATCAACTTCAAAGGAGTTTTGCTGCCTGCCATCAGCTTACCATCCCTCCAAAATTACTCTGCGAGCATCACTCAGAACATAAATGCACCCAGTGTTCAATAACCAGACCTGCTTATCAGCGCCTTGCCACACTCTTTTCAACTCTCCCTTGGGAAACGAACACTTTAAAGGCTGGTGGCCTTTGCAGAAAAGCCTTGGAAGCCCTCAAAATGCTCGAGGTGCAGGACTGGTTGCCACATCCACTGTGCTGCTACAAAGACCGGAGCAAAGACCTTACTGTCAACACTGGTGGGAACGTTAACTAGGGCTGGGGTGCTCACTCCAGCAGCCTCAACCTGAGCCTTTCAGCCAGGCTTAAAGAAAGGCCCATCACACCACCCCAAAACACAGGTCATAAGTAACGTGCTGAGCCTCAAGGTGACAGGAAGCCCAGAGCCCATTTGGCACACTGGCTTTCAAATTCAGCAGCTGGACATCTTGAAGTATGCGATGATGTCTCAGCTTTGCATAAGCACGTGCTGAATTAGCAGCAATGCAATCAGTATCTGCGTGCAGCGGCTGTCTCCAGTACGTGCTTGATCAGACACAGAGGAACCGCTATAAAAGCTTCCAAAATGACCGTTATTCTCACTGATTTACAGTAAAACCTGGTGAAAGCTAATTGCAGGATGCCATGCAGCTTCTCACCTCCTTTGCACAGCGGCGGGCTACAACTCTGGCACTGCTGGGAGAAGCAAGCTCTCAGAGGGAGCATCATTTGTTTCAAGAGGGATGGCTGCCCAAAACCACTAACCAGCAACTTTCACTTTTTCTGTTTAAACCCACAAAAGGAAGAACCACACTGTTCCCAGCTCCTCCAACCAGGAAGGGTGAAGCAGCTCCAAGAGGAACAGCCTGCTGTCTGCAAGCTCCCAAAGCTGTGAAGGACATATCCTCCATATCCCAGCTACCTTTGGTGTTCAGGGCAAGGTCTGGGTCAGCCCAGCAATGGCATTCCAGCCTCAATTTGCTGTGTCTTTCAGGCACCACAGAATAAGCCCACTGGTATGTTTTATGAGACTGATTGGAGGCATCTCCCAAGCTTTTCTTTGCTATGGTCAACACAGCTTTCATGACATCCTGTACAAGGGATGAAAAATTATGGGAAAGTACTAAAGGATTATGCACACTTTCCATTGATTCAGTGTCACCACCATTGCAGACCAACTGCAGCTTCATTTGGGCTTTGGCTAGCTGCCCCAGCCCAGCCCTTTGGCTCCTAACTGAGAGAGCCATGTGCTCAGATAAGACAAGCTCATATATGGATGCAAGCTACAAGCAATGCTGGAACAAGAACACACAGCACAAAGAGCACAGGGCATCAGAAGCTCTGGAGTTAAGTTACATGTTCTGCTTATAACGTTTACTGGATGAGCAGAGTCGGTTTTCAACCCTCTGTCCTCAAAACATCCAATGCATGTGAAAAACAAGCCCACTTACGTGACCAACTTGAAAGGACAGAGGTTACAGGAATTTCTGACACTTGGAAATCCACCAGGACAAACCTATTTTTCAAACTCATAAATACATTGTCTTGGTAATAAACTGAAGTTTTCCAACGGTTTCATCAAAAACTACATGACAACAAGTCAAATTTCTCTTCTTTGGTAATGTTCTGCCTCCTCAGGTCTAACTTGAGGAGCAGCTTCTGCGGATCTTGATCCCACCGTTACAACTAAGCCATCGCGTGCAGCTAAAAGGCAAGAAGGGATTCTCAAGTATGACTTCCCAACAGCTGCTCCAACACATCCCTGTGTACAGCTATCTGATCCATGCCAAGGAACTTTCCATCTGCAAAAATTATGGAGCAGGTAGTGCTTCTCCAAAGTAGATGTCACGGGAGACAGCCAAACGGGCATAGATGGAGTGGCTTTGAATGTGATACGAACGCCCTGCAGAGAAATGGGCCGTGCTGATCCATGAGGAGATATGACAGACAAGGCAGCCTCTTCCCAACTTCTACTGGTACCTCTCCCCCACCCAGCTGAGGTATCTGCGAAGCCATATTGAAGGCTGGGCACAGGCAGGACCCCCACGCACACTGCAGTGCACTCTGCAGCACTGTGTTAGCAAAGGGGGAGCACAGAGCGCTGCTACAACTACCTGAAAGGAGGAGGGTGCCCGGAGGTGGCTGGCCTCTTTTCTTAAGTAACAAGGGATGGGACAAGAGGAAACAGCCTCAAGCTGCACCAGAGAAGGTTTAGATTGGATATTAGGAACAATTCCTTCCCCAAAGGGAGCACAGGCATTGGAACAGGCTGCCCAGGGCAGTGCTGGAGTCACCGTCCCTGCAAGTGTCCACACACCATGTAGACGAGGCCTCAGTGCCATGGGTTACTGGTGGCCTTGGCAGTGCTGGGGTAACAGTTGGACTTGATGATTTTAAAGGTCTTTTCCAACCTTGTTGATGCTATGATTCTATGATTTAGCCTGTGCTACACCAACGGTCCCATGGCTCTGCCAGACCAGCCAGTGAAAAAATATAATAATCATTAAGTATATTCATAAAACTGACTTCAGGCTTTCTAATTACAGAATAAATGCTGGTTTACTTTAATTCACCTCCCCCCTTTTTTTTTTTTTTTTAGGCTTTATTCACTTGATTTTCATTTCCCAAGACTTTTTTTTTTTTCCTTTTCAAATATGAAACCTGACCTATCAAAACAACCCCAACACAACTGCAGAAGCCAGGGCTCTGAGACAGAACAAAAAGAGAGAAGGAAATAATAAATGACAGCACTCATACTACAACCCCAGCTGGCATCCCGCTGTCCAGGAGAGAAAGATGTATCTGAGGAGGGTGTTTTTCCCTGTTTCCTACCCCAGCCCCAGGAAACAGCTCCCCAGGGATCCACTAGGCCAGGGGAAGCCGCCGTTCTCAGTGCTGGCTGCGTGGATGCTGGGATAGGAGGGTTTGGAGGCTCCTGCCTTTCCCCACGCTGCCTTCAACAGGCATGCCCTTGTTTGAGGCGCAGGCAGACCGGGCAACCACAACGGTCCCTTCTGGATTACCATGGATGAAGCGGGAGCATTGTATGAATGAAACAGGGAGGATGGAGTCTGCACTGCCAGAGCAAGCTATGGAGCAGAGCTGGGGCTTCCCCTGCACCCCCTTTTTAAAGTCATTTCAGACAGAGATAGAGGCATGCAAACACCTTTCCTACCTTAGATACAGGCACTAAAGAAGAGCCCTGGTTTGCAAGCTGGGTTTCCCAGCTGTGGTATGCAAACCATCCTTGGGCCGTATATGGAGGCACAGGCATCTGAAGGATACGCTGTCAGCCTGTACCTAGACAAACAAAGTCAGACCAAAGCAGCCTAAGAAAGGCATGCATATTAAATTGAGATTTAAAGGGTATAAAAATAATCTGTTTGATCTGGGAGCGATGTTTATATTATTTTCTGTGCTCACTACAAACAGACAATTAAAAGCAAAATGTCATCTACTCTAATTGTGATTCTCATCTCTCGTCTGTCTCAGCAGCAGGTACATAGGATTCAAAGCACTTCTGGCCATGAAGCAGTTGCACTTAATTCTGCTTTCCTGAAGACACATCTTCAGGCTGGCCAAATTCCACCAACTCGGGAAAGCCAACAGATTTATACCCCTGAGGACTCAGTCTGCCATGGGTACAGCATTTCCTTGTTCTGCAATTAACACCTCTAGTATAATTGTCATTAATAACCTGCTCTTGATAGGTTTTTCTGTTTTCATAAAGCAAACACACACAGAAAAAGTGTATTTTAAACACCCCCAAAATATTTCTCTCTCTCCTTCCAGCCATCTTTGGCTCCTTTGGTCTTTCAAGGGAGGAGTAAAACTAAGGATTGGTATCATGCTTAGATGTTGACTGTTGCTTTAACAAGGAGCTTTTCAAGGCTCAGAAAACCTCCTTTACTCCCAAGTTACAGTGGGGTCCAAGATGCCACCTCTGCAAACCTGCCTTTGCCAAAGCACTTCCACACCCGTCATCCCCAAGGCAGGTCCCTCCTGCCTCATAGGGAGCTCACTGCCTCTGCGAGATCCTACAGGTATTAAGCGATACATAAACATGAACAACCAAACCCCATCTAGGGATGGATGCTCAAAACAAGATGACGACTCTCCACCCACACAGCTTCTTGTGTGTGGTATGGACTCAGTCCTTCCCAACAGAGAGAAGACACAGTATGGGGAAGACAACACCAAGGCACTGGGATTGCCTGGCTGGTTTAGTACAGTCAGACCTTGTTGTCTCTTGATGAGAATAATAAATGGTTGGGTCAGCAGTTTCTTCAGGAGCACATAGAAAGATGTTACTTACATGACAAGTGAGCCCTGCACGGCAGGGTAGTCTGAAAAGTAAAATAAAACACAACCCCAACCCAAAGCAAAATTGCTTAGCTCATCAAAGTCAATGTTACAGCATCTAAATCACTCTAACCTCACCCCTCATCTTTAATTCCTCCCACTCCTTACACTTAAATGACAATCCCAGGCCTGTTTGTGTCGATTTTCATGGTACAGTGACAGGATCTCAAACCCCTTTTGCTTCTGAAAGGCGAATGATGACACAGTTCTCTACACAGAAGAGGAAAGTTAGGAGTAATCTAAACTGTTAGCCCAAATCATAAGATTATACCCCCACTTACATAAACATGGCAAGGTCCTGCTAGCGTAAATATTTACTTTCAAAGTTCATTTTAGCATCAAGCTCGCTACAGAAGAGGAGATGCCAAATTTGTGAGAAAGCTGAAGAGATACTAAAGTTGTAAGAGGCCTATCCATCTGTTGCTTCAAAACCTTCCAAAGGCAGTAAAACTTGTACACATTAACTGGGATTGACAGAAGAGAGAAAATTAAATTAGAGACAGCAAATAACATGGGCAGTAAATTATATGCAGTTTACATCTCACCAGCCTGAAACATATGCTCCCATAAACCCCATTTCCACGAGCCTAGGAAGCAGGTATGCCAGATGAGATCCCTGTATTTTATAGAACAAGCAGAGCTTTTTTGGAAGCTGTCCTACCTGCACAAGCTGCACAAATATGAGCTACCGAAGACCCTCATCTGCCCTATCAGCCTTGCTGTCACAGTCTGCCCCTCTTTCAAGTTTAAACCCTCGACTTGGTGCTCGTCAGCAGAGCACAGGTGGCTGCTCAGTTTGCAGAACATGGGGATTCCCTGCCAAGGGAAAAAAAGCAGGTCTAAGAGAAGAAAATTTAACCCTGGATGCTACATCTGTAAGACCAGGCTCCAAAGCATCCCACCTCAAGGGTCAGAGCAGAAGGCTTTTCCTCACTGGCCTATGTCTCCTGCAGAAAGGTGGTGGCTGGCTGCAGCAGCTCCATGTAGTGCTGCATCTGGACAGCAGAATCCCACAGCACCAGGGAAAGCTTCGCTGTGGGACTTGCCCCAGCCAGTCCCCCCCAGTAACAACTCTACGCACTGGGTAGGAAGTGCAAGAAACTCCTGGCAAAGGGATAGGGCTGCAAGATGATCAGATGAAAGTAAAGCAAGGTCCTCCCATCAAACCTCTTATTTTGATGCTCAGGCAGTTCTCCCCATCTCTCCAACATGAAGACACCAACTGCCTTAGCAGGGACAAATTCGGGCTCTCCAGCTGAGCTCCTCAATCACATTTTCAGATGTGTCGCAGTGAGCAGCCAGACAGGGACAGGGCAGCAGGGACTCTTCCACACCACCAAGCTTGCCTGCAGCCCTAACAATTTCAGGAAGCATCTTCTAATGCTCTAAACAGCATCCTCCTGAGAGGAGGAAGCAGATGGAGAAAGTTATTTTCCCCCCTCGGATGACCTGCTTTAGTAAATGCACACTCAGTTCTTTTCTGCCTCTATTTCCGAGTTAAGCACCAACATGAAATAGCTGGGAAGTTCACAGTGTTGGCGATGAAACCTCTTGTTCATGCAAGAAAGCAGAGATTTGTCAGTGCCAAGTGCACTCATTATGGGAGTGGGTTATTGGAAAATATTCAGCTCCCTGCCAACCCAGCCCAAGTTTGAAATGCAGGAGAAACGTGGGGTCTTGTTCAGTGCATCAACCTATTCCACCAGCAATGTATTTCTGCCAATGGCTTGACAACTTTGCTTATGATTCCCGAGGAAGATACAGATCTTCCTCTTATGCATTTACTATCAAGATAACCATTGTACTTAATAAAGAAAGACAAAAGTGGCTCTAACAACTCACACCGAATTAAAGCTGAAGGAAGCTCTCGATAGCTCCGCTTTACTTATTCTAACTCCCCTAGATGTTTATGATAATTGTCTTCTGGGTAATTTGTTTAAATCTGAATGTAAACAAAGAAGTGTTTGTACACATCTACCACCTCACAGAAAGCTGACGTGTGTCACTTCTGAATGACATTTTACCCATAGTTTATTCTTTTCATTCCCCCCCCCCCCCCCCAAATAGAAAACTGATTCAGGTCAGATTCAACAGCAGTACCTGCAGGAGAAGCCAACATAGCATCACCTCTGCAAACCAAATGATTGATCTGAATATTTCCTAAAGTGTTCCTCAAATGAGAAAAAGCCTTCTATTTCCCTGTTACTCTGGATGTCTTTGGGCAGCTGCTCAAGAGGTGTAACTCAGTTTAACTGCACTGGAGGCCATTGGCCATGTGCCTATACGCACCAGCAGAAGACCTCTGTTGAGCAACTCCACCTTAACACAAGTCATCGTACCCAATTCTGCTCCTCATTATCTTACACAGGACTCTGGGCTTTTTTACTGAACATGTAAATACCCATCGATTTCGTGTCCAACTTTCTCTTACAGGCTTCAGCTACAGCACCTTTTTCCTCCCTACAAAGTAATGTATTTTACAATGTCAGAAAAGAAGAAAATAGGAATCAAGTACTTGGAAACTATAAACTCTTCAGTCTCCCCCAGCAAAAGGTAGGGAGAAAAGCAAACCAAGCCTCCCGTGAGTGGGGCAGCTGGAGTTCACAGCAACTCATGCCCAGTCACCCACCAACAGGTCAGATACTACTGGTCTGGGTGTATTTGAAAAGCCCATCCCCAAAACACACATCATGGGCTATCCATCATATAATCACCTCCCTTACCACGTCCCACCCATACTCTTCACCTGCCAGTGATCAGCCAGATCTAAACTTTCCTTCAGCTGTTGAATTCATGCTCTTACATTTAAATGCTTCTCGCACTAAAAAAACCCCTAACAAACCCCCAAACAAAACTAAAACCCTACAAGTAAACCAACTCTGGTGTTTACTTTCTGATTTCCACCTGTAGTAATGTGAAACAAAGCAACAACTCGCAGTTTTTGCTGTCTCATATTATTCCCAGCTAACAATACCTTCTAGTGATGCTTGATAAGTTCTGTTTACCTAAACTATCACAAGTAGAATAACACATGTCAACTAACTGCTTTTTCATTTAGGACCCTTCAGTCTAAAGAAGAGGAAGGAAAAACCCTTTACCCATTCAAATAATACTCATGACAGAAATGCCTGAAGTTAAGAAAACTTGTGCAAATACAAGTTTAAAAGTTCTAACTCCTAAGAGTTGTTTTACTAGGAATCCAACCTTCTGTTTAAATAAGTGAGGTAACTCAAGCACGTTATGTTTCTACTTATATTAGTTTCATATATGGGATATCAAGTATTCTTATTCTTTCCAGATACAAGATAAAGCTTTCTGCACTGGCCTCTATTCTTGTGGGAATGTAAAGAGAAAACCATGCCTCCCTTCTTAATGTATTAGTGCCTAGTAATATACACCAGATGATCAATAAACTACATAAAAATTAAATCAAACTGACAGCCTTTAGAAAAAAAATGGGCTCTAAGCAGAAACAATTGTTTTAAAGACTGTGGTGTCTGGAGTATTAAACTCACGTGCTGCTGTGTTATTAATCTCTTTGTTGGAAGCCAGTTGATTTCCCCTGCCTGTGTCTGTCAATTAAATATTCAGCATTGCAGCCACAATTGAACGGTTGATGTTTTGGCATGCAAAGTCTTTTTGAGACAGCCTGTTGACAGTTTCCTTACATGTCATACCATTCCCAAACGCCGAGCGGGCCAGCAAACCCAGACCTCTGCCAGGGACTACGGGATGCCCGAGAACACTTCAAAGCAAGGGTTTAAAACGAGTTGCCAGCACCAGGCACGCGAGAGAGGTAGACCTGACAGCCGAGCAATACAAAGTAACTAAAGCAGCAAGAGTTTCTCCTTCCCCCCCACCCCCCCATTTTTAACGAAAACACCCAAGCTGCGCGCTTTGCCGTGGAGCACTACCTCCACCTGGAGCTGGCCCTGCACCGGGGGTGCGGGCCCGGCTTGGGGGCTCCACCGGGGACCTGGAGCAAGGGGACATCCCCGAGCCCACAGTGCCCCCTGCGCTGCGCTGTCGCCCAGACTGAGCCCCGCCACCCGCCGGGTCAAGACATGGGGGAGAAGCAGTAAATATAACAATAATAATCAGTAAATTGGGGCGAGAGAGTGCTTGGGGGTGCTAGGGGTGCCCTGCTCTCCCCCCCTGCCGCCATCCCCGCTGTGACCCCGATAGGACGCGGTCCCCACCGCCCGGCCCCAGCGCTCCCCGGCCCAGCCCCGTCGCTCCCCGGCTCGGCTCGGCCGGCGGCCCCGCTCCGCTTTTGTTTGGGAAGCGGCACGGCCGAGCTCTGCCCGCCCTCCCGCCGCGAAACCTTCCCAAAGTGGGAAACCGAAGGGCTATAGGGGGGGATAATGGAGGGGAGCGGAGGGGCGCTGAGCCCCCGCGACTGCTCACCCATGACGAGGCAGAGAAAGTCGAGGCAGATGAGCAGGGCTTTCTTGCTGCTGCTCTTGGCCGGGTTGTTGTTCAGCGCCGGGCTGCCCCCATTCTTGCTCTCCGGCGGGATCGCCTTATCGTACTTGTAGCTCTGCATTATCGGGGGCGAACGCCCGAGCGGTGCCGTGCCGAGCCGGGCCGCGCCGCTCCGAGCCGGGCCGGGCTCACACGCGGTGCGCCGGGGAGGTGCTGCCGGAGCCGCTCCCGGCCTCTCCGGTGGGGCACGGGAGGCGAAAAGCAGGCGGGTCTTCCCTCAGAAAAACAATTAGAAGTAGCAAAACAAAACCAAAACAAGCACAAAACCACCGGCGAAGGAGGGAAGGGGGAGCGAGGGAGAAGTTTGCGGGTGTCCCAAGGCGGTGGAAAAGTCCTGGAGGAAAAGCCGGGGGGCGGGATGAAAAAAAAAGGAAATATATATGTATCAAGATCTCAGTACGCGGAGGGGAAAAGGTGCGGAGCGAGGAGCGCAGTGGTGCTGACTCCCAAGGCAGGTGGGTTCTGCGCTGCTCCGCGCTTTAGCTCCGCGCTGCGCTGGGGGCTCCCGCCGCGCCCGCCCCGGCCGCTCTGGGAGCCACCGGCTTGTTTCTGCACTTTTATTTCGCGAGGTCCTTTCCACCCCTTAGGAGAAAAAAAAAAGAAAGGGGGGGGGGGGGTGTGTAAAAAAGAACCCGTCACTTCGCCTCGGATGGGATATCCAAGTAAGCACAGCCCCTTTCCTGCAGCTGACATTTTACATAGATAATGAACTCCACATTTTTTTCCTGAGGGAAGTTAAAAAAAAAAAAAAAAAAAAGGAAAAAAAAAAAAGTCAGGAACTAAAGTTTGGGTTTTTTTTTTTTTTTTTTCCTCGCAGACCAGAAGGAGGGAGCCTCTAGCGTTCACAAGGCAAAGAGAGGAGTGAGTGCAAGGGGGGAGGAGGAAAACAACCAGCCCGTTCCAAGGCTGCAGGGAGGACTCGGGAAGGTGCTAACGGTGCGAGGGGCAGAAAACGAGTGATAAATAACGTGAAACGTTTTTCTGCTGGTTTTCCTTCTTGCCCTCCAGCTCTGTGCCACGTGCTGAGACTATTCCCGGGGTTGCAGTGCTCACAGACCCCAATGGGGTGATTTCGGTAGGGCCGCATCCTGCCCTGCTTGGTCAGGGGTGAAGGATGGGGTTGGTCATTAGTGGTACCCCCACCAAGCTGTAGCAGCTTTGCCCTCCCACACCAACACCAGCTTCAGCAAATGAACATAACGAGAGTGTTTGGAGTTTGGTGAGTGATTAGTATGTTGGTTATTCACCCTTTTGGTCTAATTAAAAGTCAGCAAGGAAGCGAATAATAGGTTTCCCAGGAAGTCTGGCTGGTGGGATGGTGATGCTAGCAGCTCAGCCTGGTGGAAAGAGTGTGTGCTACCCAAGGAAACTGCTTGGGACAGTATCTAACCACTTTTCTTCTCTTCCTTTTTTTCTTGGTCTTGTATTTGACCTCAGCCTTCCGTCTGTGTGCTGGCAAACCACCACCAGGCCAAATCCTGTGCCACAGCATATATCCTGCCACATCCCTTGTGTTTCCCTGCCTGCAGAGGCAGGCAGGCAGGCAGGACCCCCTCATCAAGGACACACTTCCCTGCTGCTTTTTGCACAGACTATAACCCAAGCACTAAAGATTGCACCTCAGCAAGGGCAGGTTTTCCAGGAATCTGTTTAGACACAGACCTGGGCATATTTGGGCCAGCCTGGGAGGAAGAAAGCAAAGTGGCTTGTTTTCATATTTTACTTTTATATGTGTGGTGTAAGGGCAAAACAGACCTTGGACTTTCCTCCAGTTCTGTCATTACACCTCAGTGATGCGCTCAGGTGTCATCTTCCCCCTTACTTTTGAGCAGATGGCTCTTTTTTGCCTGGTATCACCCCATGGCGCTGAGCACAAAGCCATCAGTTGGGGCTCAGATTGGTGCTCTGTGGTGATGGTCACGCACCCGGGGGTCCTGTCCTTCTTGTGGAGGACACATGTCAAGGTTTCTCCCTCTTTCCCCTGACTGCAGCAGAGGTGCAGGTGCCTAATTTAGGCTCCTCGGATGCCTGAAGCGAGCGGAAAGAATCTTCACGTGGGAATTCTCCCCCAGCCGGGGGGCCAGCCCTGCGCCAGCTGCGGGCACGCCGCCCGGTACCCAGCTCCATGCTCTGCTGCGGGGCCTGGCATCCACCTTCCCTGCACCCTCCAGAGCCCAGCCCTTGCGAGAGGAGCCCCTGGCTTTCATCAGTTGGCCTCAGTCTCCCCTCAGCCCCAAATCTGCTGATTGAAAACAATCCCCACTGAAATTCCCTGGGGTAAATTCAATTTTGTGTTTAACATGAGAAAATAAAATGAAAAATAAAGGACTTGCCATTGCGACAGCAAATAAAGAAATAAGAACCTTCATGTGCTTAAAGGGAAATTGAAATTATAGTTATATTTGCATTTACAAGACCCCCTCAGGCTACTAATGTTTGCATTTTCATAACAAAAAGATTGTACTGTTAATTGGTGCAAGCCAGGGCACACAACTAAGTCAGAATCTTGGACAATTTCTTAAGGGAGCAGCCACCACAATTACTCAGTTCACACTTGACAATGGGTAAGTCAGCAGCACCAAAAAGCAGCTTCTGTGCCTTTGTCAATAATAGGCAAGAGATTCATTGGTAACAGTTAATTGTTTATTCATAAATGTAATTATTGAATACACCATGCCACAGCTATCCTTTTGGGGCTCAGCTTTCAGTCAGACTTCAGATACCGGCTATGGACTGAGGTTTCTCTTTATATAAGTTAACTGAACCAACTGAGTCTATGTTACTAGTGAATTTTGCTCTGCATTTCTGAATACTGATCTCACAATATTTTCACCATCTCAGCTGCACCAAGACCTCTGGTGAACAAGGAATGCAGCACTGATATATTCTATGGAAGCTTATCATATAGGAAGAACACTTGCTGTTGCCCACATTAAAACATTAACTGGGACATCGCTGAACCCAACAATATTAAAGTAGGAATTGTGTTTTATTCATTCAATCTTGTAATTTTAAGAAAATAAGCTCTTTAAGAATACTTCTGAAATGGGGAAAGGGCAGGAACTGGATGCATCTTTAGGACATCACTACATGGAAACCTGCTCATACATGGCAATAACTTAAAACTGAGAGAAGCTGTTCCTTATTCAACATGACCAGTCGTCATGATCCAGGCCAAAGAGTATTACTTCTGTCAAAAAAAGCCCCCAAACCAATAAACAAGCCACCAGTAAAAAAAAAGTTCCTGTTTTTACTTTCTTTTTTATTGTCCATAGAAGAGTGTCCAAGGACAGTAATATCTGGTTTCAGGAAGTAGGAGCCCATCGAGAACTATGTGTTTCCAACTGGTACACAGGGTTGGTTTGGGGAAGAGAGAAGGGATGAGAGGCAGCTCCAATTTCTGCTCTGAGGCTCATAGAAGTAACTTATCTCACATGTTATTTAATGTAAAATAACTATTTGTTGGAGTAGGGTGTAGATCTGTAGCCTGCCTTTACACTCCTGCTTACCCCATCTCACTCCCAGCTTTAATCAGTCCCTATGATGCACTTCATTAGCCCAGCATTTCCACTGGGGCAGCAATGTCCCAGCAAGCAGCACTGCCCTTTGCCAGCATGGACCCCATGCTCCTGGGGCTGGTTCCTGGTCAGGCAAGATGCAGCCCTGGTGCTCCAGACTGCTCTACTTGCAAATGCTGAGAATCACAGAATGGTTTGGGTTGGAAGGGACCTTAAAGCTCATCCAGTTCCAATGCCCTGCCACGGGCAGGGACACCTTCCACTAGAGCAGGTTGCTCCAAATCACTTCCAACCTGGCCTTGAACACTGCCAGTGTCTTACCACCCTCATAGTGAAGAACCTACCCTGCTTTTCCTGACGTGCTGCAAACACCAATGACACTGTAGAAGTTTGATGTCTAAAGCATGCATGGTTGGATGCTCATTTTGATGCACAGGCCAGCACCAAGCCACCATTGCCACCTCAGATGTACACATATATGGGACCCCCCTTTGCTTTTCCATCACAGAGAGGATTTGGCAGTAGCTCCTCTGGAGAAGGAACCGGCAGCAGGGAAGGACCAGGCCCTGCCTATTGTATTTTTTAGAGCTGTTAATGACCATGTCTATAGCAATCCTAAAATAAGAAAGTGAGCTGTGTTCAGTCCGTTGATTGTTATCCGTGTGTTATCTGAGATTGTTCCCCACCGAATGGAGAAACTGGAGCAAAGTTACGTGCTGTGCATCAGGTGGCCTAAACTGGAGTCACGAGGCCAGAATACCAGTAAAATTCTGGGAAGTCCAAAGCTGAACCACCACTACCCTGTTCAAGACTATTTTTAGCACCATCAGCTGCTACTGGTGGAGAAAGCACCATGAGAGGGGCTGTGAGTCATAGGGAGGGAGCTGGGGGCATTGCCAAGCCCACCCAAAAGCAGGAGGTTAAGGGCAGGAGAGCTGCCATGTCCCCTACCTGCTATCACACACTGTATGCGGGGTCTTCCAACCTGTGCGATCGCTGCTGCCCTATTAAGAAATGTTTGCTAAGGCTGGACTTAGACCTGTCATTGCAGAGAAGCAAATAAAAGTGAAATCCAAAGGGGGCCCACTTCTGCCCTGTTCAATGCCACTGGGAAGAATCAAGCCTCATGTATCTTCAGGTCATTAAAAAAAATCAGCTGACAAAATGTCATCCTGATACAGCATTTGCTGCTGTTCAGGAAATTGGGTATCCAGATTGATGCAGGCCACAAGGGTCGTCCCTCAAGCACGTGCCTTGGTGACCCATGAGTTAGGAAGTTTTGTGGTCACGGACCCGTTCCTGGCATCCCGAAGCACACTGGGTCAGATGCATTTGATTTGCCAACAACCTTCCAGTCCAGTCTGTTTTGAAACCTACATCTGTACTACTGCCAAGTTTCACAATCCTGGTGTTTCTCCTTAATTTAATTTAGTTCCCCTAAATCTTGCCGGCTCCCGACATGATTAGAGGATTCCACTTTGTATTATTACAAAGAAGGGAGGGAAAAAAGATTCAAATGACTTGATTACAACAAAAAGCTTGAAAATGTGACCTCCAAATCTCAGCTGAAAGACCAAACCACACAAGCTGGAGAAAAAGGAGGCCTTTTCATCTAATTTGAAGGCCAAATCCCACAGTTCGAAGGAGCCTGATTTGTGATTTAGGGGCACTGGGGACTGGGAACACCTTGTGCGTAGTCCTACTTGCGCCTCTTGGTTTCAGCCTGCAATCTCTGTCCCCAAAAAAGAGAATAACAGCACCATCTACTGCCCTTCCTTAGCATTTGCTTGCAAAAACCAAACCCTTCCAGCAGGTCCTGGCTCCGGTTTGCCGCTGCCTGGTGATGCAGCCGAGTATTGATGGAGAAATCAGAGCAAACTGGGACTGCAGAAATAAATAGCAAGGTCTTAATTAAAAGAGGTGCGTGTTAATTATTAGAAATTCCAGTCACCTTTTCCCCAACTGGTGGCATTAAAAGGATTTCAATTGAGCAGTATTTTCATACAGTTCCCTCAAATCCTTTCATGTGTTTATTAGCAGAACCTTAAAGGGCTGTCTGTATAGTTCCCAATTTCTACCAGGCAGGCATTTTCACCATCAACAACAGTTAATGAAAGAGGTGGTACATCGCTGCTCCTTTCAAACCTGGTAAAACCTAGGTCTGTGCTCCGTGCTGGCGAGTTCCCAGAAGTTTGTTTGAAAGTCAAGAATGTGCCATGGTTTAATTACGCTTCTAGGTCAGGATCTAAATGAAAGCCCCGTTATAAACAGCAGTCTCGGAGGAAAGGTCCACACTCCAGTTTTTAGCCCCCAGTTGATTACCGGTTAACTCAGGGTAGTTAACACATTTGTAATGTCTGGTCTGGACACTTCCCAGATGTTTGTTGCAGGATACAAACATTTGTGGTTTATAATGTAAACAGGTAGACCTACATTTTTCAGCCTGGATTGATTTCTGGTTGCAAACTATCTCAATAACTTGGTTGAAAACGTTCAGCATCCAAATGAAAAGTGAAAGAAAACAGAATATTAATCTTTTTCTGTGTCTAGACCAAACATTTTATGGGCCACCCGATAGCTTTTGGCATCACCTTCAAAGTGTCAAGGCCCTGACGATGAACACGGGCGCTGACGGGGCAGGTGTGTGGCTGGCCACCGGCACCAAGGGGCAGCGGGGAAGGTGATGCTGAGACAAGGAGCAGCCTTGAAGGCAGCGTGCATGCGCTTGCATCTTCTGAACATGAGCCAAGATGCTGCTCTGATGGGCTGGTACCTGAGGGACCTGGACACGTAAGTGGGGATGCAGGGAGAGGCTTTCCAAACACATCTTAATTAAAATATATATGGAGCAACAGTGGGGCTCATCAAGAGATGAAGCAGTGCAAGAAAAAAGTGAAGCACATGGCCCCAAGTGTGGGGGTCCCTCTGTTAATTGTGTCTTGCTCAACTATACGGCATGAAAATGGAGATGCACCAGGGAAGAAGAGTTCCAGCATCCCTCTCGCTGCCACCTCACATGAGCTGTGAGGGTCAGGCCGTGTATTTGTATACAATGCACAAGTCCCTGGGCTTATCTGCTCCCAAGTCTCTATCTTGATAATTCATTGTCAGCGATCCTGAAGTATCTAAATGTGTTTGCAAGAGCCAAGCTGGACCCTCCCCAAATATTTGCTTCAGCACACAAATTGGGTTTGCTGTAATGCCAGCCACACATGCTTTGATCCTGCCTTGCCATGCAATATCCAGGGGAACATAAAGGGGATACACAAGCTGGTTTTGCCATTGTGGAACACTCTTCCATATGCACAAAAACTGCAAGGGAAAGGGGAGAAAAGAGGTTCTCTTTAGGGATAACGCTGCAGTACTGTGGCCTGAGCAAGGTTAAGCTACCCAGGAGCAGGAGAGGGCTGCAGGACCTCATCGTCCCCATGGGCTGTGAGTTCTGAGCCTTCAATGGGCACAGCACACACACAGAAATCTCAACAACAGCCTTCAAAGCCTGCTCTTTGCTCCCATTTATCTTATCTAGCACTCCACTGAAGTATGAATTTACATAATACATACCTAATATATTAATGTTCCTATTCATCGAGAGGGTCTCAACACTGTTTTCTTTGGAAGTCTTACCAAAAATGATCAAGCTTTTGACAACAGAGGATGGTTTTATAGCTCTGAAAAGGATTTTCTCCCCCGTTTGTATTCTGAATACTTTCACATAGGCTGTTTGATACTGTGATAAGAGCCAGGCCCAAGAACTCAAGAGAGGCAGGATCCACAGAGTTTGGGTTAGCAGCACGTTACAAAACTACAGCACTCAAATTACTGACTCCGTATGAACCATTTGGTTCACACCCTCTCTCTAGCTGCAATATTTTCCCAAATTATCTTGCAATATAGCCTTTTAATGGCCAGGAGGGGTCAAGCCAGGCCTACTCCTATTTGTCACACACATTTCCAGTTAGCTGCCTTTTCCCCCCGCCCCTTAAGTGCACAACCCTCCCTTCCTGCTTCACTTTTCTGTGCCAGTTTAATTTTGCTTGGGACATTGGATTTCAAAAGGCTGAAGAAATATCTATAAAGAAAGGCACTAAAACAAATGATGTTCAGGTTATGATATTGACCTTAATACAGCTCAAACGACTTCATAAATGCACATAAGCTGCCTTGCAGACTACAGCATCAAACTACTAGAAAGCTGCTATTTTCCCTGTAAAGCCACACAGATATACTGCAATATATATATAGCTTATCTTTTGCTTTATTTTGAAAGAGCTAAAGAAATATTTGCCTTGGTATGAATGTTTGGACATAAATTCTACTTCTAGCCAAAAGCAGATAAAGAAAAATGAGAAGTACATTACCCATTTTAATTTAAATAGGGATAATGATCAGATCTTGGAACAAACCATTGGATGAGTGGTTGATCTTTCCACCTTCCATTGTGCCTTTATAGAAGACATGCGGTAGCTGAACACAAAGTATTGGGCTCAGTGTAAAACAGGATGAAGTTAGGTGGCTTGAGCTATGCAGAGACTCAGACTACAGTATTAATGGCCTCTTTCTGATCTTCAGAATCTGCAAATTTGCTCTGAACCAAGGATTATGAAATAGCAAAGAGTAAATCCCTTTAAAATTGCCAGTAAATGTCAGGAAATGCACTTTAAACACACAAAAACACAGGTTCACTGGCAGTTGTTGCACAACAGATCACAAATAACTCGTGTGCTCAGTCATGGGCCGCTTTATCTCCTTTATCCAGCACTGCCAACACCAAACATGAAATGTCAAAATCCTTCTGTTTCCAAACCCTGAGACTGTTTTGAAATACTGAGATTCAAAAATAAAAGAAAAAGACTCCCCAAAGAGATGCATTTTGAGTTCTCATTTTATCTGTCCTCAGCTGCCCGCCTTTCTCCAGCCATACACCTACATCTACAGCCCTCTTGCTTTTAGCAAGGCCTCCTACCACCAGCTCCTCAGAAAGTGGAGCAAAAGACCCCCAAAATCACCTTACAGTGGGTAAGAAACCCAACACCAAAAGCCCAAATCACACAAGTCTGAGAAAGCACTGTTTCAATTTGGTTTTGTTTTCATCTTCTTTACAGAGTATGTCACAATGTGCATTAAGGAGCCCAGCCCTGATTTTAGTCTTTCCTACTGGATTTTGATGAAAAGCTCCTGATAATAGTCCTCAAAGAGAAAACATGATCTTTTCCTATTCCTTGACCCATTCTTGGTCATGGTTTCCACACTCAGACATCACCTTGCTGTCACAAGTTGAGAAGCTGTTGCTTTCTGTATTACTCTCCCCACCTGAAGGCAAGAGGTAGAACAGACTAAAACAGAAGAGCAAATGAGCACAGTACTTGAACTCACGTGAAATATAATTCCATAAAAGGGGAATCTTGCTTCCTAAAATAGCTTGGCACTGGGCTGTAATAAGAGACCCTTTTGCTGATGATGGCAGCCAAGGACAATGAGCACAACATGACCACCTACCCCTACAAGAACTCAGCGTGGACGCTGCAGAGGTCTCTCTGCTGCGACTGCTTCATGCAATTGAATTGAAAAGAAAGCAATAAACAGCACCTTGCTTCAAAAGTTTCACAGTCCATAGAAATTAAACGTGGCTGGTCCAAAAGGCTATTATTACTGTGCCTTCTTGTGTAGATATGATCGCAAGAAAAACACACATCTAGGTCTAATAATAACAAATAATAAAGTTATTCATACAGCCCACTGCTTACACGATGGCAATTTCCCCATAATTGCAGGTAGAAGGAATAAGCATACAAACAGCAGTCTGTAGTAACTCTGGGCTACCCAGGGCTTGGGTGGAAGCTATTTCTTGTAGGTACCTATACTTTCGGGAAGAGAACTAATCCAAATTCCAACTGAACCTTGATAAAACTCTCCTACATCCCTGCCTGGAGCTGTATTCGCACCAGAATAAAACACACACAGAAAAATCAGGAGCATAAGTATGTTTTAGATTGAAACGAGTGGTGGTGACACCCAGCCCCTTTTGGTGCCAGACCTCCAGACAGTGAAGCAACAGCGAAACCCCAACAGCTCCTTTGCAGTCACGCGAATCTCAAGACAAATTTACACCCAGGAGTGAATGCCTGTGATCAAGCAAATGGAGAAATCAAGCTCCTGCTCCCATCCTTTCCCCCTCACAGAGCTGTGGGGGAGGCGAGGCGGGGTGCTGCAGATGTTTGCTCTCTGATAAGGTCAAGGCAGCTCCTGCTGCCGCCGTCTGCCTGGCGCTGCCTGCACAGGCAGGGCAGGGGGGTTCTGTGTGTACCCCATGCAGTGCCAGATGGGATCCTGCGTCCCTGAGACCCCTTTGCTCATCTACAGAGAGAGGGAAAAGGCTCAGAAGAGATGGCCATAAAATCACCTCCAGCATGTGCGAGGATCTATAACTTTGCATCTTCCTAAGCAGGGACAGGGCACGTGGAAGTAATGCTGGTAATTGCACAGCGCTCATTAAGTTGTTAAACTCAAGGTCATCTGCAGCATGCAACAAGGCAGGGAGGGAGCGTCCTGTCCCTCCCATGGCTCCTGTACCCCCAGGCAACCACCCACAGCCACTTACTCATTTTGGCATCCTGTCTGGCTCCTCACACCTTTGCGTGCTTGTCCGCACCGTACACATCAGTGCCTCGGAGCCCCAGCTTGGGTGGCGATCCAGGGTTGATCCATGGGGCCAAGCACAGCTGCCTGTCCTGAGGAGCTTGTTCATGGCTGCTGCTTATTTAAGAGATGATAAGAGCAAGTATTTTGATACCCAAGCTGGGGGTCTAATCCTGCCTGGAGCTGGAATCGAATGCTCCATCTCAGGATGGCAGACATTGGACAGGGATCAATGCTGAACTCTCCCCCTCCTCATCCCACACCAGCAGAAAGATACCTCGGAGCGAGATGTATTCCAACAGGATGGCAGCAGGAGCTGGAAGAAATCCACCTGCTTGGCCCTTTTGTTTTTGTCACCCATCCAGGTGTATCCATTCCTCATTTTTTGATCCAGCTACAATTACAATTTCAGAGCCCAGGACTGCGTTCGGGAGCCCAAATTCCCCCCTTGGATGCCATCTAGTGCTCAGTGCTGAGAGCAGAGGAGCCTCGCAGGTACTGGGAGAGAGATCATTTCTGCTCTTCTTCCAGGCAGGGGCTGCAGCCACCCTTCTAGCTTTAAGCTCCTGGGAAATAAAGTCTGGTGTGGGCCAAGATCTCACTGAGAATCAACTGTCATTTAGGTTGATAAGGCTTATTCCCACCATTTCTTTCTCTACCTGTTTGTGTGTCTCTGTAACATTGTGTAATTCCAAGGATAAGCAGCCACACGGCAACACAGACTCAGGAGGTGCGACTCCTTTAGGGGAGAACATCTGCTGGAGCCATCTAAAATCTGTTTCCAATCAGTGGAAATAAAATGTTTCCCCAAAGTGCCAGTCTATCAGATTTATAAGAGAGGGCTGCCATAGGGTGGGAAGGCCTATTTCTCTTCATTTGACTGTAAAGTAAACCAGAACGGCTCATACGAATACAGCCATTTCCATAGGCAGCATAGATCGCATGCAGCGCTGTCCTCCTGCTTTTGAGGCAAAGCTTGGGTAGATTTTCATGAACCAACATGGTGGATTCAAACATAAGATCTTTCTTCATGGATTACATGAGGTGCACAGCAGGTAGTAGAGGGAAAACAGGTAGAAAATAGCCTGGCACTTCAGAAATACAACTTGCAGTCAGAACACTAGAAATGCATAAGGAAAAAATAAACCTAAAATTTCATATGCATGGCAACTTCTTTCAACCTTCTTTGTATTATTCTCACCAGAAGCTAGTTTTACCTGTTTCTACTATTTTTATTCTCTTATTGGTGTATGCCCTCATGCATATGGAGCTTCGAGCTTTAGCACAACCTGCAGCCACAGGTGCTTGAATTGGCCCATCACACATGCCCATGCACCCCTGCCCCACAGCTGGGCACCCAGCGAATGCTGCACCCCTTGTCTCCTCTTGCACCCTGCAGAGGTGGTTGTGGTCTCCAGGAGATGAACAAACTGAGTGAAGGATTGATGCTTGTCCCAATGCCAGGGTATAGGACTGAGAATCCTCACTCAAATCCTGAGATTCCTGCATTCCAAGGAAGATGGCAGTGTACTTTACCCAAACTCCAGCACTACCGTTGTGTCCACTTCCCAGTGCTGCTGGTCATAGAACCGTGGAACAGTTAGGTTTGGAAAGGACTATAAGATAATTTAGTTCCAACCCCCCTGCAATGGGCAGAGACACCTTCTATTAGACCATGTCACCCAAGGCCCTGTCCAACCTGGCCTTGAACACTGCCAGGGATGGATGTTCCTGCATGATCTTCATAACATGACTATCCCATCGGCAAGCACAGAACGTGCCAGTCCATGATACGGTTCAGTGGTGGACTTGGCAGTGCTGGTGAATGGTTGGACTTGATGATCTTAAAGGTCTTTTCCAACCTAAACAATTCTGATTCTAGAAGGTCCTTCCTCAGTAAGCCTCAGTCCCCATAAGTGTTATAAGACTCACTGAGAAATCTCCCTCCTCCTCCAAACCCCCTTCCCAGAGTTCAGGGACACACACCCCGTGAGCCCCAGTGCATCGCAGCCCCATGGCTCCCAAGAGCCAGCTCAGGTCTGTCTCACCAAGCCCACGTCTTACCTCTGCACTGCAATGTAGACATATCCTCAGGGCACGTCTATTCACCAGGCTCAGGCTGCTCCGCTCCTGCTTGGAGTTGGCAGGGTGCAAGTCAGGTCTGGTTTGGGAGCTGCAGAGTGGTGTTACGGAGCAAAGCGAGCTGAATTTGCCTGGGCACTGCGCCATGCTGGAGCAGCTCTACAGCATGCATCCAGCTCAGGGCGAGAGGTGGAGGCTGTGCAGACCTGCTCCTCCAATGCCTCCTGCTCTGGCTTCAGCTCCACATCACCACTGCTGCCCAAGAGCTGTGCTGCGCTCCCATCCACGCCTAATCCTGCTCTCCTCTACCTTCACTAGCATTTCCCCCTCCCAGATGTGGCATGTCCTTTATCTTGCTGCAACAAGGCCATCAGGAGCATTGCATCCCAGTACCCCTGGGGTAAATGAGAGGAGACTCTTTAGCAGGACGTGTTGTGGTAGGACAAGGGGTGATGGTTTTAAATTAAAAGAGGAGAGATTCAAGCTGGATGTGAGGAAAACATTCTTTACAATGAGAGTGGTAAAACACTGGCACAGGTTGCCCAAAGAGCTGGTGGATACACCATACCTGGAGACATTCAAGGCCAGGCTGAACGTGGCTCTGGGCAACCTGATCTACTTGAAGATGTCCCTATCCATTGCAGGGGGGTTGGACTAGGTGAGCTTTGAAGGTCCCTTCAACCCAAACTATTCTATGATTCTTTGAATGCATGGCTCCTGCTGGAGTTGTGCTCCCATTCCAGAGGCACTGGAACTGAGCCTGTTTTGGAGAAGCTAAAATGATTCACTTGCAGGCTTGCTTGCCTGTTTTATTAATTCCCTTTTTTCATCTGCAATTTCAAATGGTGTAATTTTGAGATCAAAGCTCTAATGGCTCCGTGTAAGCCTGGCCTTCACACATATCGGAGCCTCTGCCTCGAGGAAAGACATGAAACTCAATTTCAGCCAACATGAACCAATTCAGAGAGAAGGCAAACTGGGCTAAATTTTGCTCTCACTCATATCCATCCAAAGTTAATTGTCTTTAATGTGGGAAGAAGGTACCTACTCAACTGATCTTAGTCAGATCAGGCCCATCCCTGTTGTGTATTTAAGAAAACTCATTGGATGGTGGTGCCTGTGAAATAACAGTAATTAGCCCTGGCCTGAGGCAAGAAAGAGTAGCTGGAGAGTGTGCTGCATGGACAAACAGCCAGCAGGACGCAAGGCAGGAGCTGCTGCATCCTTCCACCTGGAGAAGAGGTGCTTGTGTTGGGTTTCCTGAGCAATACTCAGCTCAATGTTTGATCAAAGATGCTATTTACACTCTACCTGGTTTCTTCAACATACTACAAATAGTTCCATGTGTAGCTTTTCCTTCCCTGTTTCAACACTGCTATTCTGCAGGACAGAAAGAAGTGAAATGGGGTCCAAAATGCATAGCTATCATAGAATAGCTTGGGTTGGAAGGTCATTTAGTCCAAGCCACCTGCAACAAACAGGGAAGTCCTCAACTAGACCAGGTTACTCATGGCCCTGTCCAACCTTGCCTTGAATGTTTGAGGTATGGGGCATCTACTACATCTCTGGGCATTCGGTGATAGTGTTTCACCACCCCCATCATAAAATTTTTTCTCTTTGTATCTAGGCTGAATCTCCCTTCTTTTAGTTTTAAACCATTACCCCTTGTCCTATTGCTACAGGCCCTACTAAAAAGTCTTTCCTCATCTTTCTTGTAGTCCCCAGTCTAAGCGAGAACACAGCTTCTACGAAGCTGGTAAAATGCTGCCCAGTATCATTCAGCACATCAGGAACAGAAGAGCCTGCACTTGGAACAACTGCCAAAGTTTAACATAAAGGTAGCAGGACTTCATTTTGGTTTAGACCCAGCAGAGTAAAGCTTGTCTTAATGTCATTAGGTGCTGGTTTATGGTAAAATAGAAGCAAGACCTGCTAGAAAGAACCATCACAGCTTGCTGCTCATTGCACTTTGAGCAGTGGGTCTGTTACAGCCATGCTGGGCAGAAAAGTAACAGGGCAAGGACAGAGCCTCACCAGTTATATCTGAATGTAAACACAGTCTCTATGGATGAAATCCCCAGTCTGGGGCACAGAAGAGCTGAAGCTTGTTCTAACTGGACCTATGAGATTTAGCTCCCTCTTTGAACATGGTCCTAAAGCAGCCTGCAACCCCCTAAGTGATGCTTTCTCTCCATTGGGTGCTGGCTGGGGCCATGCTGGAGCAAGCATGAACAACCCAACCCATGCCAACAGGCTCAGTTATTTGTTAATTTGATTTTTTTCCCCCAAGACAATACTTTGCTGCTGCTGCTACTCAGCAATGCAGCTGTCTATCCCTTCCTGCAGCTGCAGTCCAGCTTCCTCTCCTGGTCCTTTCTACATCACCCTGCCTGGTGGCACTAATGTTTTAGAAGACCACTCAGGTCATGCGTTTTGTCAGAGCCAGGCTGGATCCATCTCTGATATCTCTGATATGATATGCTCATGAATCACTGTGAATCAGGAGAAAACCAGCTCCTTTTAAATTTGCAATGAGCCAAATCTTCTCCTTACCAACCTACTCCATCATTCCCCATTTACTCAAAAAGACTCACTCTTTTCGTGCCCTCACATCAACCAGCAGGCAGAAGCACCACCCCAAACAGGGTCTCTTTTCTTATTAGAAACTGTGTGTTTGTTGTGCACAGTGCCACTTGATGTATACATTGCTGATAAAACACGGGCTCTGGTTTACCAGATCAATACAACCATCCTGTTCAAAACCCCCCGGAAGCAAAGGGCTTCTTGATGTTGAATGCTGTCTATCTACTCTTCTATACTTCAGCGTTCCTTCATTGGAAGCATTGATAATTAAAAAATGCAGAAGAGGATGATCACAAGATGAGATTAAGGACCTGTCACAAAATATTTGAGATAAAAACAGCATTACACTACAGGGAACAATGTGTTGTTATTAACGAACTGCTGTGCAATAATGTCGAGGGATTCCAAGCGATGGCTCAAATCCCCTTGGCGTTAGGTGCTATTCAAAGACAAGAGCTACTATAAAAAGCACACAAACTCTCTACAGTATGTAAAAGGCAGTGTAGAAGATGTTTATCTCCAGTTTCTCTGAGATAGATCCTTAAATTATTCTTCATTTTTGCTGAATTCCAAAAGGTTGATAAAATACTGCCTGAACCAAGACTTTAGGAGCATTCTTCTTTGAGCTACTCTGCATTTTATAAAGACAGATTTGCATCAGATGATACAGCAGTTAAAAATAACTGGTGAACATCAAGCAATCATAAGTACATGTCCCACAGGTCTGCATATCTTTAATACTGAAATGTCTTCCGTTCATGCAGTAAGTGATGAGTTTCACTTTCATCACTGGGAAGAGCGTATGCAATGCCTTCAGTTTTGGTGAGGTTTCTATGTTGGAAAGCTGTCCTAATAGACACTGCTCACTGTTTAAATTAAGGAAGGCAAACCCAAAACTTCTGCTTTGCAGCTGGAGTAGAATGGGATTTGAAGTTAGTTCGCATGGGATGTTTTTTCCTCAGGAGTCCCATAACAGCCCTGTTGCAAACCTACGGTCACCAGCCTCATCCTTGATAAAAATAGGAAAGCTAGCATTGAACTCCAAATGAAGGATAAACAGCAAGGACTCAGGACTTTCAGCTGTGAGTACAACAAAACCCCCACATGCTTTCTTCACTAGGGCTGCCTTAAGAGTAAAAATTGCCTCTAAAAAATGAGTAAAAAATAGAGAACCAAAAGCATCCTGCACCGTGATGCAGGAGGCTCTATATGAAAAGCCTGGTTACTACAGGCTGAAGAGAGGTAGAATTCAAAACCTACCCAGATACTCTGCAAGACAAAAGAAATGAGTAACTTCGTATGCAGTTTAGTATAAAGATCTGGACATCCACAGTCATTTCACTGCACAGTTCAGCATGACATGGATCCCATTTCTATTTCTTCCTTTAAGCCACAGTACAGCAAAATCAGCTCACTTAAATCACTGGAGGGGAATCCCTGCACAATTTAAGGCATGCTGGGGCTACTGTAAAAATAGCCATAAACCAATAATCCCATCTACCATTTCTCACCTGTATAGCTCTGATCACTTCAGAAAGGAGGAAAAGCAGCAGCCACCATTTATGAGGAGAATACAAATGGGATTAATACGATTCCTTAACTAACTGAAAAGTCATTATAAACATCCTGTGAAATAACCAATAATGACATACTAGCTCAGCAATGAAGCTATGTTAGTCTCATGTCTTAACATTAAATAGAAAGAGAGAGGAAAAAAAAGGTGATAGCTTCTGAGCAGTTAAGCTTTATCAAAGCCTCAAATTACCATCTCCTTGCTCCTTTCCATTCTGTCCTCAGCATATCTTTGAGAAGCATTTACGGCCACACTTCTCACACTTGTCCTCCCCAAAACATGCTCAGCAGCACACAGGATTGTCCCAGCTCTTCCTCATAGGAACTGAGGATGTGGACAAGAGTAGGAGGCCACTCCAGATACCTCTTAAACACTGCCAGGTTTAAGGCATTGACCACCTCTCTAGGAAGTCTGTTCCAGTGTTTTCAAATGGCCAGTCTAAACCTCCCTTGGTACAGCTTTGAACCATTCTCACATGCCCTGTCACTGGATACCAGGGAGAAGAGATCAGCACCTCTTCTCCACTTCCCCTCCTAAGGAAGGTATAGAGAGCACTGAGGTCACCCACCTCAGCCTCCTTTTCTTCAAATCAGACAAACCTGAAGTCCTTAGCCTCAAAGGACCTAGGACAAAGTCCAAAGGACTTAGGACAAAGGACTCCTTAGTCCTCTAAGGACTTGTCTTCCAGTCCTGTCACCAGCTTTGTTGCCCTTCTGTGAACAAGTTCAAGGAACATTGAGCATGAGCTCGAGGTCAGAGAACCAAGATGCCACAAACAATGAGGAATTCAACAAATAAAACAGCCCTCAATATTAGGATGCATGGATTTGTTGAGCTAAACCCTCTACTTCCATTTGCCTTAACAGAGTTAGGGCCTGAGCCAGAAGTTGAGACGCAAGCAGGGTATGGGAAAGACATCACAAGAGGTGAAAAGGATCAGAGGCAGCAGGTTTAGAGGTTTTCCTCTAAACCTCTCATATTTTATAGCTGCATCTCATCAGAGTACCTGATCACACATGGTATAACCTTCAGGAGGGGAGTTTGCAGGTTGTCCTACATGACATGCTGTCAATCACTGTATAAATCATCATGCTCTTGATTTTTCTCATGCTTGTATTCCAAATCAGACTTTCTCAGCAAAGCTGCTGCTCAATCTCAAACAGGGTTAAATAGTTTTCCAGCTGATCCCTTGGCCACAGTTTTTCTACTCAGCTCAAAATAAGGGCCCAATCCAAGTTTGGCTCTGTGCCGTCTGTTTTCAGTATTTCTTGATAAGTTCCTTTCGTCTGGAAAAACCTTCAGATTTATCTCCCACTATTCCCCCATGCAGAGATAGCGGCCAAATCAAAAGCACCTTCGCTGAACATGTGCGACTCAGATGGCCATGAAACGAAGCAGGGCTCCATTTCCACACGCTGACTTGGAAGACCCAAAATCATTTGTTGTTTCCTACTTGTTAGACACCCCAGTCCAGATATGTCAGTAAGAGACTTCACGAGAGCTCATTTTGTTACTGATTAAGCTTTGCCACTGTAATTGGTCGGTTGCATGGTGATACGTGCTAGTGGAGGGCTCTCCAGGGAAGTTCATGGGTTTCCACCTACATCTGCATGTTGCAGATTTTCCCTCCCAGCCCAGCAAACTTGGCAAAAACCATTCTGATTTCTGCTTAAGTGGGCTGTGAAGAAACCAACGTTCTCATCCGAGAGAAGGTCTCTGAAGACTTCTGCAGAGGATGCGAGCGTGGCTCCCACGGTCGCGCTAGCCCCAAGGCTCACATCTGAAAGGGCATCCTCAGATGGAAGCTCTCCACGGCCTTAGCAGAGCAGAGTGGTTTAAAGCAGTATGGCTGATGCACTGAAATGATAAAACCAGATTAGGAGATGTAATCTCTAAGCAGCAGGAAAAACTGATGGGAAGGCCAGCTGTGAAAATCGCTTTCATTTACATAGCGCACAAAACCAGGCCAAAAACACTACTGTTGGATGATGACCTGTATCACATGAGTTGGTCAGAAAACATTTGCAGGATTACTACAATATGTCATTTCTCAAATTAATCAGTAAATTCCTGATACAACATACACCGAAGTCCATGGGAAAAAGCCAACTGCTCTCAGTATGTGTTGGAAAAAGCTGGAAAATGACAGTAATGCACAAACCTGCAATAGAACACAAGAAAAACTAAATCTGTGCTTATAAAAGCCATGATATCAAGCAGACTGTAAAATTAAATTGATGCAGTAACATGCAATACAGCCTTAAGCAAAAAATTATATCCCTAGGTATCTAGTAATACTGTGGCATGCATCTGGTGGGCATGGCGAGTGTGGTATAAGGCTGTAAGCTAGGTACATAAAATGTAACCAAAAGATTGTTATTTCTCACAAAAGAGATTTGGGGTTGTCAGTTTTTAACACTGACAGTCAAATTTAGGTTTATTTTCACAACACACGGCTGAATTATTAAAGAAAGCATTGTGAAGGGGTTAACTGAAGCCTTGGAATCAGGAAAAACACCATCTATTATGTGTGATTTGTGAGTTATTTTCTGATCAGTAAAATATGAGTAATATCCCTTCGATGATGCCCTAATTCATTAATATTAAGTAAGACATGCAAGTTGGAGATGGGTACGACTTACAAGTGCTGTAAGTTGAGTTTACACACGTGATTGAAGGGCTTTGACACACAGTCAGGTAGCTGCACTGTAAAGTGCTACCCCACTTTGGCTGATGGATAGTTCCTGCCCATGTAAGGTGCTTTACCTTCCTATGGGAGCAAGGTTAACTCCAAGCAGCTAGCTCCAGTGATGCCAGGGTAAGCTTAGGCACAGGGAAGTTCCTGCAGAGCAGCCAAGGGACAACTTCTTTGACAATGGTAACTTGTATTAAAGCCTTTAGCAATTAGTTCTCACCAAAGCCTCTGGATAATTAAGTCCTCTCTCCAAATGAATGCAACAGTTCGCACATTTCCCATTGCTCCCTTGTTAAGCTTGGTGACCTACATGAGCAATGCTGCTGCTGCAGCCTCAGACAAGTCTCCATCTCACAGACACACAAAAACGCCAGTCATGTAATTACCCCTGAGCATCCTTGTGGCAGCCTTGACATAACCACAACAGACACTGAACTCTTCATCCTTAAAGATGAACCCACTAGGATTGATGTGCACAATGGGGGGAATACTCGTCTTTTCCTACCAGTCAGCAAAAATACGGATTTCTGAGTGTAGACCCAGATGCAAAGGCCCTTTGGCTAGTTTTCTGTCTCTAGGAGGCTCTGTTACTTACCTCCAATCTCGTTGGGATACAGGTTAATGCATCAGAACTGAAAAATCTCTACTGCTCTTGCAAATAAATTGAGCCATCCTGTTACCATGTCATACAAATTCACAAGGCAAGGTCTGCTCTCAGTTTCACCTCTCCTTGCTGTGCATCGGTCTAGGAATATATGAGGGATCATTCAATGAATGCCTGCAACTCCCATTCGCTCCCTCTTAATGGCATCACAGCCTAGATTCATGTGTCATCCTGCTCCCCATATTTTCTTGATACACCTTTAAAATCTGGGTGGGTGAGACTTGACGTTTATCCAGATTCTCTCCTTTCTCTGCTGGCTGCCACATCACTTGAATACAGATGCACAAAATGACTGGGAGAGCCCTGATGTGCCCATGTGCTGGACAAGCACCGTGTGAGCCCCTTCCTCCAGGAAAGCACTCCCTCTGTCACTGCTGACTGTGGATATCCAAAATGACTCTGGCTGCTCTCTCTACAGGATGTTTGCAGTTGGAAGAGCAGGGGAAGCAGCATGATTTATGCTCTGTCAGAAATGGATTTTCTTTCCTTTAACCGCACACACTACACCTAGGTACCTAGGACCAGCCAAGCAGCCTGCTTGTTTTGCTTACTAACTCCTAATTTACCCAGCTCTGGTTCAGAGAGATAGATGAAGTTCTTCATAGGAAGAGGAACAGCTGGATTATAAACACAGCAGGGAAAAGATGCCCCATGCCCCACTGCAGCTACTGCTCAGGTGGTACCACCCTGTGCTCCCTCCTCAGGAGAACCCTCCTGAGTGACTCTGAACAAAGCACAAGTCCCGCTTAGCAGGGAAGCATCCAAAAACCCCTGCACAAATGCACAGTTAATACAGGGCTCATGCAGAATATCACTGACAACTGCGAACTGCCCAAATGGATCCTCCCTGGAAAAAGCATTCCCTTTCCTCTGCGATCCTCTAAGCACATCTCCCTGCCCCTCACCTGCCTTCCTGACAAATCCCTGCCATGTCCTCTCCCTGCTCATGCTCTGCAAACTGCATACTCACAGTTCAACCATCTTCCTAATGTTATCATGGTTTGCTGGGTCTCTTACCAAAGCTCATTCCTGTCATGTAACCTAAAATGCTTTTCTAAAAAGCTATGATCCGTATGCATTTTTTCTTTTCCTTGCATCTTTTCTTTTCCTCTAGTAGCCGATTTATTAAAGATACCCAATCCCAGATGTGCCAGTTTCTCAAGAACACACCCCAATGGCTTCTAAAGGAAGAACAAACCTATCTAAAATATCAGAGCTAGCATTTCACAGCCACAACAGCCACGGAAGCACCAAACCTAGGCACATGGAATCACAGAATAGATATGGTTGGAAAGGACCTTGAGATCATCCAGTTCCAACCCCCCTGCCATGGGCAGGGACACCTCACACTAAACCATGTCACCCAAGAAATCATCACATCAAGTTTCTGATGACCCTTACAATGTGAACAATTATTTAAAGTCATACATCTTTGAGATTTATTTCTTTTTTCAATTTCATACTATTTGAAAGAAGCCACTCAAGCCTCTCAAACCAAGATTTCTGATGCAAGAACTCCACACCGCAGACCAAAAATAGCAGAATTATGAGTGCTAAAAGTGTCTAGCAAGGCTTTTTATTTTAATTCATATTTGAGAAACGTTTCTAGAAGCTGGAGAAAGTAAGAGCTGTATTCATAAAACCCTTGGCTATTTGCCACACAAATGGTGCTTTTATTGAGCGGGGGGCAGGAGGGGGAAATGGGGAATGTGCCTATTCCGCATCAGGAATGCGTTTCTCCGATTCATAAATCCTCCCTCTCTCCCCCAGCTGACTAAAGGAAACCTTTCTCAGTTTGCCACTGAGATGAGAGAGGGTGAGAGCGATTCTTCAAGAGCGCCAGCCTCAGACAGAGGCATTTCAGTTGAAATGACATGCTTATTAAACACGCACACACAAACAGGACTATGTGTTATAGCCCAGCCCAGGGATGCTCAGACCCAGCACAGACAGCAGCAGGGACAAACCTCTCAGAGGTGCAGCCAGCCCATCATACTAACAGCCTGCCACAAAGTGTAATGTCCTGCCATAAATACATGCATTTTTCTGGACAGGTCTAAGAGTTTCCAGCCTAAAATGCCCACTCAGACACGGGCAGGGAGAAGGGATGAGTTATGAGAATGTGGAACTGAAACATAGGAAGATTGAGGGCTAAATAAATACCTACATTTACTTCAAAATTGGAGACTGACACAGACACAACTGGAATGGGAATCAGGACTCCTGAATTCCTCCAAGCAAAGTCTTGTCTTGAACTGCAGGTAGCAGAAGGCACTAAAGATGCTTCTAAGATGCAGCCGCTAAGGCAATACCTGTACCTTGGCTTGTTCTGGGCTTAGAAACTTCGCAGCTTGGTGCTGTTAAAAATGGAGCAGTTTGGGTTAATAAGAGAGGTCTAACTTTTGGCAGATTCCCAGATGGGGAGCTTAAAAGTTAAATAAAAGCCACTTAAACATTAGGGCTTGGCAGCAGCCAAGTGGAAGGTTTGGATGGGGATTTTAGACTTCAGCTCAGCTCCATCTTTCCTACTTTGGGCACTTCAGCCCTTAACAGCTTGCCCAGCATCCCAGAGGAACTGAACCCAAATCCCAGGGTCCTGGCTAAGACGTGAACCAAGCACTAGATGTGCAGAGACTGACCTCGCAGCATCCCTTTACCCCAGGCAGGAACATCTGCACTCCACAGTCCTGTCCAAATAACAGATTCTGATGCCTCAACAAGCTTCACTTGAAGTATTTCTTCATTTCATACCATCTGTGTGTGGTTTAATTTTAGCCCTATTCTTGTCCTGGCTATTGTGGACGTGGAGAACATGCTGTTCCACACTGTTTGCAGTAGTGCTCTGATATAGTGCAGCAAGACAGGGCAAGGAAACAGTGGACTGATTCTGCAAGGTCATGGATTTTTGAACAGCATTTAAATCAAGGTTGAAAAAGGCTGGATCTACTGTACAGACAGCAGACCAAATCCTTAACTATCCCTCAGGGTGTCCCTGGAATAGATGCTCATGGGCCCGAACTGAAGGGTGAGGATAAACTTCAGTCTCCTCCCCACTAGCAAATGCTTTCCGGGCTGAGCTAATTAGGCAAAGCCAAGAGAAGCTCTGCCAGCACTCACAGATTATGCCCTAAAACAAAACATACTTGGCAAGCCACTGAAAAAATGCTATAAGCAGCTCACACAGTCACTGCTTTTCCCTCCACGCTGCTAGAAGTTATCTTTCAGGATTTGCTGCTGAACTCCAGGCTACAGAGTTTCTGCAGGAATTGTATTGCCCACAACCTGGAAAGGAAAGGAGGGCAAGACTGTATGGAAATGAAAACCACCCCCCACCTTTCCATACAGATCACCTTAAATCCATATTGTGCTTCACAGTTGTGGATAAAGCCTGAAAGACTGAGTTCATGAAAAAGGATGTATTTGCTTTAAAAATGACCTCCCAGGCCCCCAAATAAACCATCACCCTAATCACAGAGCATATATAATAGAATAACAGGAACTCATTACTATTAACTTCTAATGGGATGAGGAATTTGTGCCTTTAGGAAATCCTTATCCAGAAGTTTAGGAGTAAACCACTCAGAAAACATGTCCTGCTCTCACTGCTGGTTTCAGCTTGTATGCACACAGTGTTTGCATATGCAAATGGTCTCTATTTAGCAGTCTCTTCATTCAATGTGTGTTTATCATGCTGCACCCTTAAAGTATTTTGCTTTCAATATAAGAAACACCACACTCCTTCCCCACTCTGACTCGGGGAGGGTTTTCAGCTCCCATTCCCACCAGTGCATCCTATGCTCCCATGCAGTTTAGATTTACACTCAATACCAAAAAGACACCATAACAGACATCAGGCCCATATGTACTATGTTTTTGGAATAATACTTCCATATTGCATGTTGTTATGTTATATTACAACAAGGTAATCCCAACTCCAAGAAAAGTTAATTCCCAACACTGTAGCATGACAGTTCAACATCTGCTCTTGGATGGTAAATGGGGTTTGATAAATAACATCAGTTGCATAATATAAATGGGAATTGCCTGGTTACAAATCCAATGTGCATAAGCCTCTCATGCACGTAGTTTCTCTAACATTCAAAAACCCCCCTTTCACATGTCACAGTTTACCCACTACTACATTATCCCATTAGCTATCTCCTCCAAAAGCAGGCTGGGAAAGCAAATTCTACTGAAAATCCACAGATTTAGGGCACTTACAAGGGATGGATGCCATGCTCCAGAACCCGAGCTTTCATATAAACAGATGAACAGCGTTCCTGGTCCTTTTTTGGTCACACTGAACTGGACAAAATACAGCATCCCGATCTCTTCCCAAATGGACTAACAGGTTCAGAGTGCTGAGCTGTCCTCTGACAGGTCAGACATGTTTGATCCTGCTTTTTAGCCCTGCATTACCTTGCATTTTGAGTGAAGAGGGTTTGGTGCCCATGAGGAGCATCAGCAAAGTGTGAGCACATGGCATGAGCTTCTGCAAGAGCTGTGAGGAGCCTGTGTTTCTGCCCAGGACTCATGCACCCCACTAAGGAGTGCAAAAACCCCCATGGTTCAGCATTTAGACCTAAATTCTACTGTAAATCCAGACCTAATAATACAGCAGGGAGGGATGAGTGCCCCAAATGAAGGGCCAAGCATCCCACAGCAGCTGTCCCCATGCCATCATGTAGTCCGTGCCTGCAAGAAGGATGGAAATGCAGCCAGCTATGATGGGGGGGGGGGGGGGGGTGACTCCCAACTGGCACTAGGGTGCAACAAGGGGCACAAGCATCAAAGCAAGAGAGAACAAGCCCTGGCAGGATGTATTTAATAAGCCCAAACCCAGGAAAAATTACTGTTAACATGCAGTGTCTGAAAAAGCAGAGACGATTGGCCACAAAGGAACCAAAGGTATGCGTGGATGCCCCCCCTCCCCAAACACAGACATATATTCTGCTGGTCAAACAAGGGATTTCTCAGTGAGTAGGGGGAAAGAAAAGAAGGGAATAAAAGATCCGGGAGACAGCAAATCACCACTGAACACCCCCCAGTCTACGTTTGATTTCTATTTTAAATAAGCTGCAACCCTGCTAAGCACAGACAGATCATTCAGAGATGGATGGGAGCAGAGGGAAGGGATTTCTAAGCCTGCTTCACACTCAAATACCATTTTGTGTGATCTACACCAAAAATAAAACTGCTGCTTTGCCAGACACTGGAGTCTCCATCTCCTAGCAACACCTCCCCACCCAGCCTTGTACTCCAGACCCTTCAGCTCCTGCCTGCAAGCACAGCTCTGCTCCCCGGCGCGCGCAAATGAGATGTAGATGATGCAGATACACATACCTATGTCGATACACACATACATATATGGTTAAAACCCAGAGGAAAATCAAGCACATCTCCCCAAATCTCCACTGTTTCCCAGGAGCACAGCAGGCTCTGCAGAACGGCTGCTCCCAGCTCCCACCCCACGCTGATGGGGGTGGAAGGTGCTCATCCGCTTGGTAACACACTTGCTGTGAGCAAAGGGCTTTCTGCATGTCTCCTGCACACCTTAAACTGCCAACAATATATCTTGTAAACGCAAAACCTGATTAATATTAATTCTGTATTTCTAGTAAACAGCTTCTGTGTGTACAACAGGCTGTGGAAACACAACTCTCGGAGATTTGGTTACCAACTTGTAGGAAACAAGCAAGACAGCAAAATAGTTACGTCTACAGCAGCTCCTGTAGAACATATTAGTTTAACCACTAAAAAAATACCATTCGAGATCTCGCCTGTTTGTGTGGTGCTTTCCCCATTCAGGCAGGGTCAGGGCTTGCCAAGACTGGAAGAGGAGATCAAACAAACCCCACATGCTCTTATGAGCAAAGACAGAAGAAAGCTGGCGAGGGCTCACAATGTAAAGACTTGCATGGGCTGACAATTAGGCAGTTGCCTGAAGAACACAGAGTTTTCTCAGGCTTTCCAGAATTATTACTAATAGTAATAATAATAGTATAATAATAATAGATAAGATAGTAATAATAATAATATTATTACTATTATTATAGTAAGATAGTAATATTATAGTAAGATAGTATATAAGGGGATATTATTATATTATAGGAATATTATTATTACTATCTTAAGTTTACTATTTGTAAATACTGTTTCTTTGATACTTTCATATACATCTATTGTTCTGATTACAATCATAGAATCACAGAATAGTTAGGGTTGGAAAGGACCTTAAAATCATTCAGTTCCAACCCCCCTGCCATGGGCAGGGACACCTCACACTAAACCATGGCACCCAAGGCCTCATCCAACCTGGCCCTGAACACCACCAGGGATGGAGCATTCACAACCTCCCTGGGCAACCCATTCCAGTGCCTCACCACCCTCACAGTAAAGAATTTCTTCCTTATATCCAATCTAAACTTCCCCTGTTTCAGTTTGAACTCGTTACCCCTTGTCCTGTCACTACAGTCCCTGATGAAGAGTCCCTCCCCAGATCCTTGTAGGCCCCCTTCAGATACTGGAAGGCTGCTATGAGGTCTCCACGCAGCCTTCTCTTCTCCAGGATGAACAGCCCCAACTTTCTCAGCCTGTCTCCATACAGGAGGTGCTCCAGTCCCTGATCATCCTCGTGGCCTCCTCTGGACTTGTTCCAACAGTTCCATGTCCTTGTTATGTTGAGGACACCAGAACTGCACACCATGCTCCAAGTGAGGTCTCACGAGAGCAGAGTAGAGGGGCAGGATCACCTCCTTCGACCTGCTGGTCACGCTCCTCTTGATGCAGCCCAGGATACGGTTGCTTTCTGGGCTGCGAGCGCACACTGAAGCCGGCTCATGTTCATTTTCTCATCGACCAACACCCCCAAGTCCTTCTCTGCAGGGCTGCTCTGAATCTCTTCTCTGCCCAACCTGTAGCTGTGCCTGGGATTGCTCCGACCCAGGTGTAGGACCTTGCACTTGGCATGGTTAAACTTCATAAGGTTGGCATCAGCCCACCTCACAAGCGTGTCGAGGTCCCTCTGGATGGCATCCCTTCCCTCCAGCGTATCAACCAAACCACACATCTTGGTGTCATCAGCAAACTTGCTGAGAGCGCACTCAATCCCACTGTCCATGTCACAGACAAAGATGCCGAGGAAGTTTGGCAAGATGATTGAACAGGTATGGTTTCATCATACTACATACGGTTTTATATTACAGCAACCTTCCTGTTTCTACACCAAGCTTGTTGTTTCAGTTATTTATATTCCTGGATTTGTTGAATTGCATTGTCATTTTATTATATATTATAGCACAGTCGCACACTGTGGTCATTATTTTATCAGATACCCTTTGTTTACACACACTCCTGTTCCAGCTTCCCAAACAGCTCTTTACTACTTCAGAGTGTGGATTACATTTGTACCCTCCTGCTACTTCATGCAGCTGAATAAGAAATGGAGAGGTCAGAATAAACACTATTAAAATGTGGCAGGATTAACTCTTCATTTATGTCAGACCAATTTCAGTGTTCAACCATGCTACTTACTCAGGATGAGCATGCACTTTTGGGGTTTTTTGTTGTGTGAAGTATTCATATGGTTCAGGCAAAGTTTATGTCCTATTTAGGTAAGGGAGAACATCCTGCTCTCATAAGGAAACCTTTTGGACTTTTGGCTGAAATTGTCCATTGAGCGATTGCTTGAAAGGGAAACAGATCTGAGCCTCTACACAAGCAACAAACTCCTTCCCCTAGCACAGCTCTCTGAGCTGAGTAGCAGCTCCTGATTTGCTTAAGCTCTGGTCTGGAGATGCAGAGGTATCATGCAGCTGCAAAGCAGGGAGACCTTCACCTCGTAGCAAAACCACCTGCATCAGCTTCTTGCCAGGCTCAGTTACTGCACAGCACAGCAAGAGGTTGCAGTTGTATTATTAATGAATAAAGGGGGAAAACCTCAGCACAGAAGAGCCAGGATCACTAAATGGCTGTTTCCTTTGAGATAGGGTTTTCTTCTCCCCAAAGGACATTTCTAATGAGAAATTACTTCTTTCTAGCAAGAAGTAGCTTGCTTAGAGTAGCTGTGTTATTATTTAATATACAGCAATACCTTACCAGACTGCAGGTGATCTCAGGGCTGAAATGCTAAGGAATGGGTAACACTATCATTAGGATGAGTTGCTAGTTCACAAGGAACAGCAGCTGACAGCACTGCCAAGACATGAAGATGGTTTCAGCTGGCTGCACTGACTGCTGATGTTATTTATGTTTCTTTCCCCATGCATCTGTTTTGCTCCTTTGTATTAACACAGCTACTGACCTAAAGGAAGGCTCCTGGAGCTGCTTTGCCAAGTGAGAACTGCTCAACAGCCATCACACCTCAAGGTACTGCCCAGCAGCACCACCACCACCCCAAATCCAGTCCTTCCCAAGGACTCATGAATTTACTTACACTGAGTCCTCACTTCTCCCAGCCTGCAGTCCAGGGTGAAGAGCAGCAACAAGACATCCCTAAGTACCATCTCCCCTCCTCAACATACAAAAGCCAGAACATAACACCACCCATCCCACAACCACTCTTCTCCATGACACTTCTTATCTCCTCCCTACTCCCTCACCTGCCCAACATTATTTCATTACCATTAATCCCTCCTACTCACCCACCTCATCTCCCAGCCTAAGGTGCAGCTGGGCTTCACAGGGTGCGTGTAAGGCCATGCCTCCCACCCCATAGCATCCTTCCCAAGAGGATGTGCTCTAGGAGCCTAATGCACCTCTGCTGGCTGGTGATGCTCCAAGTACAGGGTCACTAAAAGGAGGGATCAACAGAAGGTAGATGCAGAAAAAGGACCCTAAGGGCAGTGGTATCCTCTGATGGGTGCATCGTAGAATCACAGAATGGTTTGGGTTGAAAGGGGCTTTAAGGCTCATCCAGTTCCAACCCCCTCTCACGGGCAGGGACACCTTCCACTAGAGCAGGTTGCTCCAAGCCCCGTCCAACCTGGCTTTGAACACTGCCAGGGATGGGGCAGCCACAGCTTCTCTGGGCACCCTGTGCCAGCACCTCAGCACCCTCACAGGGAAGAACTTCCTCCTTATATCTAATATGAATCTCCTCTGTTTACATTTGAACCCATTACCCATTGTCCTATCGCTACAGTCCCTGTAGGGACTTCCCCATAGACAGGCGCATCCCAAGCAAGGCGCACCATAAGCATGACACACGCTAAGGACACTGTCATCCTCAGAGGAGGTGTCACTCCAGAGAAGGTGACACTCTCAGGCTCATGCTTTCCAAGGAGGGTATCACGTCCAAGCAGTGGCACCCCAACGAAGATGCACTATAAGGAGGGTTCAACCCAAGTCCGGTGCTCTGCAAGCAGGGTGCATCCCAAGTAGCATCACTTTTAGGCAGCTGCACCCCTCCAGGGAGATGCCAACCCAGGGAGAGTGCTACCAGCAGTCAGACGCACCTTCTGACAGGAGCCATCTCAAGCCAGGTACACCATAAGGAGAGTGCACCGTTAGGAAGGTGCACCCCAAGTAGAGTGTCCCCAGCAGGCAGGTGAACACCACAGAGGGTGTACCCTAAGGGTGGTGTCATTGCAAGGAGGGTGCCACTCCCGGGCTGTTGTACCCCAAGGAGGCTGCACCTCCAGCACAGCATCCCCCAAGGACGGTGTCACTCCCCGGCAGGTACCCCCAAAGCCGGGTGCACTGCACGGAGAGCTGAACCCACCCAGAAGAAAGGCACGCCCCGAGGAGGGTGTCACCCCAAGGCAGTGCCGCCCTACGGGAGTGTCACCCCCAGGCAGGTGCACCCCGGGCCGGGCACACCCCAAAGAGGTGTCAACCCCCCCCCCCACCTTCCATCCGTCCATCCATCCGTCCATCCATCCATCCATCCATCCATCCATCCATCCATCCATCGCCGCCGCGGCGGGCGCGCCCCTCCCCGCCCGCGGGGCCGCGCCAGCCGCCTCCCGCGCACCCGGCCCGGTGCTCCCGGCGCTCCCGCCCCGCCGCCGCTCCCGCTGCCGCCGCCCGCCGAGCCGAGTGGAGCCGAGCCGGGCCGGCCCTGTGCATTGTGGTCTGTCGGCGGGGGGCGAACATGGCCGAGAAGCAGAAGCACGACGGGCGGGTGAAGATCGGGCACTACGTGCTGGGAGACACGCTGGGGGTCGGCACCTTCGGCAAAGTCAAGAGCTGAGTACCGCGGCCGTGGGGAGGGCTCCGGGCTGCGCACCCCCCTTCTCCTTTCTCCCTCCTCCCCTCCGCTAACGCGGGCCTCCGCGCCCTGCATCGCCTCCCCTCCGCGGCTCCCCCGCCGCGGCGAGGCCGCGCAGCATCCCCGGGGGGCAGCGGGGGGAGCCCGGCGCCGGCTCGGTGGGCTCGGGGTGGGAGGTGCCCCCTTCTCGGGGTGGGGTTGTGAGGAGGGGAATGCGGCTCGGAGGGTCGCGAACGGCGGGAGGGAGATGGAGCCCTCGCCCTTGTGTGCTGCTGCCGCCGGTGCGCCCAGCAGGACCCACCAAAACTTTCCTCCAGAACTAGGAGGAAGGTGATGGGAAGGTTGGGCAGCAAAGCCGGCACTGACGGGCATCCTTCCCTCGCTGTGCCCAGCCTCTGCTCCCTTCTGCCCCTTCATTCCCGATGGGGCGGCAAGTGCTTTCGGGTGGGTGTGAGGAACCGGGAGTAAAGGGGGTTACTTCTGGTGCCCCCCTGTACGTTATCCTTGGGGAGCTTGGGAACTGGCTGAGACTGGCAGCAGACGGGGATGGAGGGTCGGGTCAGGCTTGGGCTGTACACGGGGATTCCTGTGTCATTCCTTGCCAGAGTAGTCAGCTTGCATGTTCAAGGCGCTGCTTTGCTTTACCTGACCTGCAAAGATTTCTATTTCTTTTTCCTGTGAATTCTGCCATTACAGGCAAATTTGAGTTTGGATCAAGATATTAAAAAAAACCAAGCAAGCAACCAAAACCCAACAAAATGTGTTGTCTAAGCAGAATGGATAGCAGTGATTTCTGGTTGGAAATGAGTTTCGTTCCAGCCAGGGCAGTGTGGTAGCTATTCGAAGGGGTGATGAGCCCGCACGCAGCGACTGGAGTTTTAAAATAACCCTAAATTTGACGGCGGGGGAAAGAAACCACCGCAACCACTGGAGCTAAATCCACCCGTGACCATTAATCAGGGCCCTAAAAATATATTGCCGTGTTTAATCCCAAACCACGAATTTACTGACTGAAGAATTATCAGAATAAATACTTCTAACAGTAAGGACCATTTAAAACACTGGTGGATACCAGCAGACCTCAAAAAGGGCTCCAAAGACAGGTTTTTGTCCTTGCAGACCAAATGAAGCCTGCCAACAGTAGTCTTTTTTCCTTAGCTACCTTCCAGGAGTAACTAGTACAAACATCCCGCACTCCATATATGACCTTAGTAAAACCTGACAGTTTCCAAAGAAACATTTCAAATGACATAAAAGATTTCCTAGCTCAAAATCCTTTATGTGTACATAGTATTCTTCATATATACATATATATATATATACATGTATTTTATATATATATATATACACCCTCCGGCCTCTTAATATTTAGCCTACAACTGACAGGTGTAATTTGCACTCAAGATTGGAAACTGAGATGAAGAAACTCAATCTCCTATTTAGACAGAATTCTAGCATTTTAATCAAATGAGCTTTAGAAATACCTGCATTCACCCTGTTTAGCAAGAAACATGAGAAAAAGGAAGGAGATTTGGCCTGATTGGTGCAAATGTTGTATATGGTGTGTGTGATAATTGCTTTTACACTAAGAAGGCTGGTTCAGTCGGTGACATTTCTTGTGGGTGGTGCGTTTTCTTCAAACACTGCCTTGCACAAGAGGCCTTTTACTCCTTGTCGTGGTTTAAGCCCAGGCCGTAAATCAGAACCACGCAATCTACTTCCCCCCCCCCACTCCCCAGAGGGATGGGGAGGAGAATCGAAAGAATGTAACTCCCATGGGTTGAGATAAGAACAGTCCAGTAACTCAGGTATAACACAAATCACTACTGCTACCACTAATAGTAATAATGATAAAGGAAATAACAAGGGAAGAGAATACAACCGCTCACCAACCGGTACCTCACCCCCACCCTGCAGTGCTCCAGCCCTTCCGGGAACTCTCAGTTCTACCTCCTGGGCATGACGTGCTGTGGTATGGAATACCTCTTTGGCTAGTTTGGGTCAGGTGTCCTGTCCCTGCCTCCACCTGGCTTCTCCTCCTCCCTGGCAGAGCATGAGACTCTCAAAGTCCTTGGTCAGTCTAAACATCGCTGTTATCAGCCCTGTTCCCAGGCGGAAAGTCAAAAACACAGCACTGCACCAGTAGAAAAAATTACTGCTACTGCTAAACCAGGACACTCCTCAAGGTTAAGAAATCATAAAATTACAATTGTTAAGGATTACAATTGTTAAGGAAATAAACAAAATGGCAATGAAAGAAGGGATTTAGTAATGATGGGGTACTAACCAGAGCTCGATTTTGTGGTTGGAGCTGAATAGTCGCTTTGAGCCATCAGAAACCAGAGATCTAACAGAAAAAGTCCCTGCTGCCCCATTGGGATGTTTGTTCTGGGATATCAGTGAACGCATCCTCCTAAAAAGTAGCTAAATGCTGCAAGAAACTCCTAGTTTTAAGGCCATTCAGTTCCTTGATCCCATTTACAGGAAGACTACACAAGGCTTTCTTCAGAGGAGGCCCAATAGGTTGGCAGATGAAAGCAGGATTTTGGTGCTAATACTGAAATTCCAGCTGGAGTTGGTGATGAAAATACAGCATCTGTTAGAAAGGAGGAAGGTGGCAGGAGTAAACGCGGTGGAAGTGAATGGGGTGGATGGGTAGGAGGTCTCATGCCAAGGGTCAACTTTACTACGCAGGATTTTGCCAAATACAGGGAGAGCTGGGGGTAGTTATTTTCCCTGTCCTGCAGGCCAAAGATAAGGTTAATTTGCAGAAAACAGAACTGTGGAAATGATCTTGGATTATGACTTCAGTGAAGCAATGAAGGAAGGAGGTGGCACCTCCCCCACCAGTGGTTGGTAAGAATGGATTAGAAGAACTGCTGCTGTGTTTGTCATGGGCACATCCCACCCTGCAGGTCCCTGAAGACCTCTCCCACAACCACAGCCCTTGCACAACGAGGTTCACGGTGGTTATAGCTTGGAGACCATCAGTCAAAATCCAGCAACACAAATATTTTTCCATGCACGACATTCCCAGTGGCCACTTGGTGGTTTCTTACCCACACTTGTTGGCCACCAAGGTGATCGGTTTGTGGTCCCTCAAGGACCGGCAGTGCTTGGGTGGTGTTTATGTTGGTTATGCTGAAACCTCGTAACGCTATGAATCGGGGTCAAATCCCGTTTTCTCATGTACTGTGCCATTGCTGCTGAAGAACAAACCTTGCATTGGAGGGAAGATGAACTAATGGAGACTGAGCAGATGAAGGAAAGGGAAAGGAAGGATGATATAACATACGAGCAAGTGGCACTGGGGTAGAATTAATAGCACTGTTGCTAAATATATGCTTTGGATGGATTTCATTTTTAACTTTGGGCTAAGATAAAGGCTGGCACAGCTGGTAGGAAAGGAGTTTTCTCACACCCCCCCTCCGTAAACTTCTACATTCCACTGAAGCATTTGCAAAACTTAGCTGTTTGTGCTTAACCGAGCTGCATCACTCACCCAGAGGTAGGCTTCTTTGGTACCTACTGCAAAAAAAGCTATGCTGTCAAGGGGTTTTAATGATTATCTCGGCTTATGGTGTTATAAACACTATTCCTCCTCATTTTTTCCTTATAAAAATAACTAAATGAGAAGGAACTTCTTTCAGAAACTAACTCTATATATCTCTTCCCTTCTTTCCTTAGCAGCATCTGATGCTGAAGCGTACTTGTGCCCAGGCAGTCACATGTGCATGTGGATGAGGGAGCAGCTAAGGACACTCACATTGTATCCTGTTTGGTGCTGGGTTTTGGAGTTTAGGGTCAGCGTTACCACTTAACCCTTATGACTGGGTTATTTTGCAGCACAGTGTGCAGTGCTTCTCATCTCAGTGTGAAATCCATCTTCACTGCTCACCCCAGTTACTGGCTTTAAGCTGTGGTAGACCTTACCTGGGTATTTGTCACTAGAAGACAAGATATATGTTTAAATCCCCTTTCTAATACTGCCACTCAGCCCCTTCTTCTCCTCTGGGCTTTTAATCCAGGGAGTTAGTGAGAGGGAGGGAGAGGGCTCCTTCACCACCACCCAAGACCACCATTGCCCATCCCTGGGGCGAGGACAACCCCCTTAGAGACAAGCATCCCAAGCATCCTCTTCCATGCTTATGGAAGGCATGGGACCTGCCAGTGCTCATCCTGGGGCCAGATTATCCCATCAATGTGCACATGGGGTCAGCAGCAGTGACTCCTTGAGCAAAGGGAAGGTTGTCCTTGCTGCCCCATGTCAAAATTCCTGCAGCTGCAGGCTGCAGCCAGAGAAACCTGAAAGGCTTCAAAGTCTCCCACCACATAGCAAATTATGTTGTGTCTTTGTCTCTATTTCTCAAGGCGTTCGAGTAGGCTTAACAAGCCACTGGGGACTGGAACAATAATATCTCTGTATCTAATGCTTACTGTAAGCAAAAGATGGATTACAAAATAGACTGTTTATTTTTAATTATTAATGTGTCGGAGCTAGCAGACCTTCGCAGAGTTACACAGTGTTTGTCATGGATGGAAAGGAGATGAACTCTTCAGCAATGGTATTAAAAACAATAATTATTCATTCCGGGCATGGCCATTTATTTTTTTCCCAAGTGCATAATAAAAGTTTTTCAAAGCATAGGCTGGGATAAGGCCAGAAGGGATTGTCTTGAAACAAAGGATGGCAGAAATCAGGGGTTTCTTCCTGATGTTAAACCTCTTTTCTGTTGCTGTTCCTCAGTTTCCCAACTAATGGCTTAGTGTGTTCCATTTCTATCATGGACCTGAATGAATCAAGGGCAGCTTTCAAAGCACAGATTCTTGTGCTCCCAGGAAAGAGAGAGCAGAGGTATCGCAGTGCTATATTTGACCAAATTGAATGCTGCTCGTGAAAGACTTGATCTCAAAGGCATAGAATCATAAGATGGTTTGGATTGGAAGCAGCCTTAAAGCTCATCCAGTTCCAAACCCCTGTCATGGTCAGGGACACCTTCCACTAGAGCAGCTTGCTCCAAGCCCTGTCCAACCTGGCCTTGAGCACTGCCAGGGATGGGGCAGCCACAGCTTCTCAGGGCAAGAAAAGCTGTGGATTCTCCGTCCCTTTTGGACGTCTGCTGAAGATGTCTTATACCCCCCTTTCATGCCTTCCCCAGCCTCCTCGGTGTAATATACACCATGACAAGCTTGGCAGATAGAGATCAGTGCCCTTTATAAGACTACTATTGGCACAACTTGGGGAGTATTTCTTGCAGTAAACAAAGAGGCTGTACCCTGACCCCTTTGCAAGCCCCAGTAAAGCTTGAGCATGCTTTTGTGCCCCTTGCACACATGCTGCTTTGCAGAGGCTTCCTGCAGCACTGCCCTGCTCCCCTCTCTACAAGGATGCACCAGGGAAAATGCCTCCTCAGACTATTTACAGCACAATCTTTGCACCGCGAGAGAGGAATTATCTGCCTCCTCCAGCCCTCAGCTAATCCCTAAATTGCATCTATACTGCAAAGCTTAGTTTATTTTAATTTCATCTAGTAGTTTTAAGCATTGCGAGGAATAAAATGGACGTGCAAAGTGCTGCTTTAATTTTCAAGGGCAGTAAAGTGTTTTATTTTTAGGATACTCTTACTGAGGAAAGAATCTCTGGTAGGTCTTATCTGGTAGCTAATAATAGTGACCTGGCATGCCCTAAGCAGTGCTGGCTTTGCCTCCCTGCCGTTCTCACGCCGACTGCTTACTCCGCTTGCTTCTGATCAGCTCATTAGAGCCTCCAAAATTACAGTCTAACAATGTAATAACAAGGTTTGCTTGTAATTATTAACTCCTTGTGCTGTAAGTTATTACTGGAAAGGTAACGTTCATAATTAAAGAGCACAAATATTTACTGTAAGCAGGTTTTCTGTGCAGTCTTTAGAAGACCATCCGTATGTTACTGTTTTTAATATAACATGAAATATTGAGATAGGGTAGCTCATGGCCAGAGAACCCTTTTGGATATCAACATCCGCTTGACAGTTTCCAAGCAGTTTCTGCTGTTAACTTCAGTATAAATTGTGCTTCCTAGGAGCTTTATATTTTGTTTGTGTAGCCTGTTTATTGATAACAAATGGATCGAATGCTGAATCCATTTCACATTATTGTTAAGTTAATGCCATTCTCCCAGTGACAGTGGTGCTGCTCCCAGTCTGTGGCTGCTGTTTGTCCCTGTACACAGGAGATAAGCATCAGCATCTCAATGCACCAAGTGCCTATTAGAAAAACCCATACTGAAGTTTGTATCTTTTGTAACACCACATTTTGCTCTTGCAGTACGGCAGTGTTCCTGCAGCCTGTCATCAAACCAAGAAGCACGCTTAAGAAAGTATAAATAGAAATTCATTTTAGTAATGCAAATCCTGCAGTCCTATTTTGGGCAGGGAAAATCCCTGTATCATTTTTTTAAAGAAGTGTGATGATGGTCTAGTTTTAAGACTGGGTTTATCAGGGGTTTAATCCACCAGTGTGTTACGGTGGACATTCTCCTTTTCCATTTAAATATATCTGTTCACGATTAATGTAGCTTTTACATGCTATAAATCCTTGCAAATTAGCTTTGGGTATGACCTCTTCCACTAACTCAGTCTGTTTTGTTTAGTGGAGTGGTTTTTGTGGATAAGTTTCCTCCCTTCTGTCTTACATGACTCCAGTGGGAAAAAAAATCAAGTGCAGAGACAAAAACTAAGATAAAATATTTCACCCCCTTGTATTTTATTGGTTTTCCTTTCAAGAGTTGTTTTTTGCTTATAAGTCAATGTCCTAAATGGCCTATCGTGCTATACTGTTTAGTGACTTTGCAATGCTTTCTTTCTAATAGTTGGCGAACACCAGCTGACGGGGCACAAAGTAGCAGTAAAAATACTCAACAGGCAGAAAATCCGCAGCCTGGATGTGGTTGGGAAGATCAAACGGGAAATTCAAAACCTGAAACTCTTTCGGCACCCTCATATTATCAAACTGTGAGTATCTTTTCTGCTGTGTGATCAGCTTACTCCATCTGCAGAGACTTCAAGTACACAGTTGACTAGGTTTCAGGAATCAGCTTGGAGTAGTAGATGATATTAGGTATGTGGTCAAGGTTTTGCATGTTGGAGCTAATCATTGCTTTTTGGGAGTCTCCCACTAGTCTATGGAGGGGACACAATTGACACTTTGAGTAATGATGGAAGATGTTTCTCCCATTGGGAGTAACAGCCAACAGACCAATGTCCTTGCATCTGGTTTTGCTCAAAGCTGTGCTCTCTTGAGCACAGAGACCACTGTAAAGGTGCGTAGAGAAGGTCTGGGCTTTACTGCGCTGGGATGCTATTAAGAGTTTTTGTGATGATCCTATTTAGGCTTCAGCTCTCCAGTATTGGAGCTGCTGAGAATTGTGCCTGAGGAGCTGCGGCATGGCCAGGCTCATAGAGTGAAGCCTTGGCCCAAAGTCAATAGGATTTATGTTTAATAGCCTGATTACCCAGAGCTTAAAGGAACATTTTTTTATTATTATTTATTATTCAGACATAGGTTTTCAAAGTTGCCACTCTGATGAACCTGAATTTAAGTTGTAAATCAGCACCTGCACTCCAGCCTCTGGGAATCCTTCTCAATCCCCAGTTTGTGCAGGCAGGCCACATTAACGAGGCACTCGATAATATCTTTGGCATTTCTGTAAAAGAAAGCTGTTGAACGGTAACTGCAAGGAGAAGTTGACATTTAGGTCAGCCTTCAAACTGGCATGAGATATAGCAAATACCTGGGATTTAGAGGCAAGGGAAAACAAATTTTCTGTACAGTTAAATAACTAACCATGCAGCAACTGTTGACTTTAGAGTAACTTCACAGTTCCATGGATTTATTGGAGAACAGATTGGTATTATTTCATGAAAAAGCCCGCAAGAGTCCTCAGCTGTGTACCCAGCATCCTGCAAGTTAAGTCCTGTTCATACATTTGTCGAAGTATTAAAGCCTAAAAATTAAACCCAACGTAAGTGTCCTATGGTACATACTGCAATCATGAAATACAGTGATAAAAGAGGCGAGGAAGGGAGACCTTGGTGCATAAACCTCCTCTATCAATAGCTTGTTATGTGTATATAAAAGAAATAGTGGGGCAGTTAACAGTAGCTGGGATGTCTGGGTCCAAAGCACTTCAGAAAAATTAGGTTGATGCTGTTGATCTTTATGGGACTATCACCTGTTCACTGCTGGTCTCTGAAAATGGTTTGAAATGCATTTGTTACAAGTTCCAACCCACATAGATTTGGCTGTAAAAAGAAAAAAGAAAACCACAATGCGTCTGAAATAAAAGAGAGGGGTGTCTCAGATGGTGCTGCTATGAATGCCTGTAGCAGCATTGACCTCAGCTGATGATATTTGTATCAGCTGGAACACTGAAATGGCATTGCAGCACTCAGGTATCATATTGAATGCAAACGGAGAATAAATAATTTGCAAGTCAAGAGTGATGCTTTTTTTGGTTTTTTCCCCATTCTAGAATATAGAGGGATTTAATATTTGAACAATAACTTTGGGGTGCTCATCTTTGTTTCTAAACCTTTCAGAAGAAGCTCCCTCTAGTGCCTGGAGTTCTTCTTCTTTATGCTTCATGCAAGGGAAATCAAATATACCCCCTTCCCTGCCCCCTGCGAAAGAAGCATTCATTTCTTAAAGCTGTTGTTGCAAATCTTAGCCAAAATGGGAATTTGTAAGTCAGGACAGTCCTAAATGTCATAGGATTGTCTGGCAGAGATTTCAGAAGATCATTTAAAAGCTTGAAGGAAAACTGTAGGTCTGTAAAAGAGATCCTTTCATAGACAAATGAAAGATTATACTTGAAATAAGAGACGGCTTTTCAGAAGTGGAAAGCAATTATAAATGCAAGATCCAAACAAATGCTTATTTTAAGTGTTGATGTGAAACTAATCATCTGTTTAAAAGCCCTTCCCTGTTCTTGATTATTTTCTTAAGTGATCCACTTGTGTTTTTGAAGGTACCAGGTCATCAGCACGCCAACGGACTTCTTCATGGTCATGGAATACGTATCTGGCGGTGAACTATTTGATTACATCTGTAAGCATGGACGTGTAAGTGCCAGTGCCGTGCCCAAACAGAGCCCAAACACTTGTGTGGGAAGAGGATGGTGTTTAGAAGCAAAACGACTGCTAAAGGGAGCACAGTTAAGGTTAAGGCCCAAAATAGAAGTTGCTTCACAGCAAACCCATCTGGAGTGTCTCGTACCCGGCTCACACAAGCGTTGTGCGTGATTTTTTGCAACGTTCTCTGATGTATTTCCATGCGCAAACCAAAACATCCAAGGTAACGTGTTGCTTAGTGCAAATATTTGGAAAACTAGCATAGCTTGATCACTTTTAGCTACGGGTTGCCTGTCAAAACCCCCACTGTTCAGCAGGAGATTTATGGCATGGAAAGGGAGACCGCTCGGTGTGGTCTCCATCCCAGTTGTTCACCTCCCCCGGACTCCCCCTTGGTTCCATGTCAGGGTTTTTGAAGACTTTTAAAGGATGTGGCTTATCTGAACAACATTCTCAAAAGCCAGTAATCCTGCTGGGTATAAATCACCTGAGGTGTAGGTTAAACCCATGGAATGTGGTATTATGGTTACAAAGAAAATCACTAGTGTCTGCCCCATGGACCTCCTCATAGTCAGGGAGCAATTGCAGGGCAAGGAGATAAAAATGGGCTTAAGTGGACATTCAGAATAAGGTTTCAGGTGAAGGATCAGCCCATAATACATTTCCTGTCTGTACTACAAAAATCAATGCTTTTATAACTAAATGGTATAGATAGCGCACTGGTCGATGGAGTGGACTTCACTTTTCTCTGTGTAGTTATGATTTCCAGCACATTTCACCCGTCTGGATCTTTTCAGTGACTAATTTGGATCTTTTCTGAATTTTTGCATACAGAAACTAAATTTTTCACGAAAGTGTCCTTAGGAAGTCATCGGTCAAAATAATCATTCTCCTCATCATTTAAATGTAATTTCTCTAATATAGGTCAGACAACTTTATAGCTAATTTAAATCACCACAGTATTCCACCTTTAGCTTTTTTTTCCCAAAGCCATCTGTCCATGAGGAATTGCTCCCTGCAGCATCCTCTGCAGCATTTTGTTCAGCCTTGATCTGCATGTGCTGTATAGGAGAATTGGTCCTGTTGGGATAGCAGGCCGTTGCCTCATAGGTGCCACCAGCACGTTCTTGATAGCTTAGCTAAATTCAGGCTTTAATTTCATCCCTGGGCTGTATCATTTGCAGAGACTATAACATCATAAAACGCAAGGGGGGAAATCTGCTTTATTTGCTGCTTCTGGTCACGAGCACGCTGTGATTTTCTCTCTGTACCCTGGAACATTTTGGCTTCTTGCTAAGTCAAACCTTCCCTTGCCAGCTCTGCACGCAGACCAACCTTCAGGACTATTTCCCCTTGCATCTGTAGGTTGAAGAGGCAGAAGCTCGACGCCTTTTCCAGCAGATTCTCTCTGCAGTGGATTATTGCCACAGACACATGGTTGTCCACCGAGACCTGAAACCAGAGAACGTGCTGCTGGACGCACACATGAATGCAAAGATAGCCGATTTTGGTATGTGACCCCAGCAGCATTCCAGACATGCAGCCAGCTCCGAGGCGCTTGCTGGAGCGTGTCCGTGTAGCACGCCTTACAAAACCCAGAGCCTGTTTTCCTAACCACTAAGCAGTTGCTTTACCTGAAAAGCCCACAGTTATAAACGCCATCCCTTTTGAAAAGCAGGGATTACCTGCTGTAGGCTGCTTCTGTACTGCCATTAAGAATGGAGCAGCAAAGTAATGCAAATCTTCACTATGTTTTAATATAATCACCTAATATAAAGTTTTAGCTGATTTATGTGTAAGACAGACTCAGTGCAGTTCCAGGTTGAGCTGGCTGCATGTTTATTTTCATGCATGTTCTCCATAGGTTTTGCCATGTGCTCTTGGCCTCACTTTGTTTTACAAATGAGCAGTAACAGGAGGCTGTAAGTTGCATTCCTGGTTGAAATCCATTGGAATAGCTGGGCTACCAGCCATGTCCTGATGACTCCTTCTAGCAGTGATAAATCCTTTTGAAGATTTACTAATTTCACACCCCCACACAATTCCTATATAAAGTAAGAGCTCTGGGATGAATTATGTCTCTGTTCCTGTGTGCTCTGGGATTTGCAACTTAGAGAAGCGAAATTAGTCTGGAGTGAATATTCCTTGGTTGGACGTGAAAATAACAATAATGATAACAATTGTGAAGGAGGTTGTGAATGCACCATCCCTGGCAGTGTTCAAGGCCAGGTTGGACGGGGCTTGGAGCAACCTGGTCTAGTGGAAGGTGTCCCTGCCCATGGCAGGGGGTTGGAACTGGATGATCTTAAGGTCCCTTCCAACCCAAAGCATTCTGTGCTTCTATAATAATCATCATAATTTTCAAATCAGCTCAAAGGAGTCTTATCTAAATTAGATGAATGGTTCCCCCCTCAAATTTCCCCCTTCACTTACAATACCGCTCCTTCTGTGTGAGACACTGAGTTCTCTGTGTCTGGACCTTCACATCAAACATCATTATATACTAAGCATCTTCTTTTTAGGATTGTCCAACATGATGTCAGATGGCGAATTTCTACGCACCAGCTGTGGCTCCCCAAATTACGCAGCCCCTGAAGTCATCTCTGGAAGGTAAGACATTCCACTTCTCATCAGAGCCTGTGTGAGCACATAGTCTTTAAATGTGTTCTTGGGATTGGAAACAGCTTTGCACATCTAGTAAAAGCAGCTGGGTCCTTCCAGCCTGTGTTTTATGTTTAGGTGAATCTACTGGCAGAAATCTGAAAGTATGCTTGGTTATTGCAGTAGCTGCAATAGCAATAGCAAACCAGGTTTTGCTAAAGGTGTTCATCTTGGATGAATTATGATAGGAGATGTTGACTGTATTGCTAATTAAAGAGGGGGGGAAATTACTCTTAGCATGCAAATACTGAGGGTTCAGATGGAAAGGCTTTTCCAGATCACAGCCTTCTATCCTGCCCATCTATAACATAAAATACAGTGTAATGAGGAAAACCATTCACTAACAGAAGAATCAGGGAGATCTTTAATCACTTCCCTACATTGTTGAGCTCTTATATTGAAGGTACTTGTTTTCTGGTTCCTTAGGCTAGGGGTTTTGTTCGTGACAATAGTTTCAACCATTATAACTTTGTTTCAAATGGATGACTTGAATTGACAAACCTTCAGTGTGGTTGCATTTTGCAGCATGCAACATCTGCACAACACATGGCATGTTGAACGCATTCTGCAAGAGTGAATTGGACTTTACTATGTTGATACAGAAGTGTTACCTCCTATATTTTACTGTTGGGAACCTAAGTTGCACAGACTGTACTTATTTCCCTTCTGTCTCTATAATAGCATAGCAAGGATTGCAAATACACATTTCAGTCCTCTGTATGGTCCTTCAAACTGCCCATCTCATTATGTGCCCCATATTTTTGAACTGCCCTTAGCATGAGCGTTAGTTTTCCTGTATTTCCAGCATAGAATTTTGCCTATAACCGTAGCTTTTAAATACAACATTTTGCTCAAAGTGTGTTCGCTGTGATTATGGTTATTTTATTCCTGTTTATATCAATACAAGTGTTGGCAGAGTATCCTAGGAATTAGACTAACATCCAAAAACCCTGTTGTGACTACAGCTCATTGTGTGAAACCAAGTAAATCCTCACTGTCAAGAGGGGGACGAAGCCAGAAGCTCTACCATGATTCCAAATAAATATTATTAGTATTATTTCAATGTCGTTTTCAGTAAAGGCCAGACACACATTTAGGAGACAAGGCACGTGGCAGATTAACAGGGAGGATTTAGTCCCTCTATGCAGAGCATGATTGTTCCAAGGATACGGGCAATACAGCTTATTAGCAACAAAAGTTGAAATAAGACCAAAATCAAGCCTACACATTGCACTTTTTCACTGCCTATAGCTGCAATACCACTTGCAGTACCAGTGATGCTTAATACCCCTGATTAATATGCCAATCTGCCTTGTCAAAGCTACAGCAGCATATGAGAGCTTCATTTATGAGGAAAAGGCACGGTCCACTGTCCCTGCAGCGGGATGAATGCATTCCCACTGGGTGTGCGGGTCAGGGGAGCTGGTTCCCAGCTCCTGCTGCCTTTGCTGGGCAGAGCACAAAAGCAGTGGAGTGTGGCAGCTCAGGTTTCAGAGTCATTAAAGTGTATCTCGTTCAGGCTTAAAAGTCCAATCAGCTATTCAGGCAATGCAGTTATCAGCAAAAGAATCAGGCTTCCTATCTGTTGGAATTGGGCACGGAGGCAGGATCAAGAAGGCATCTAGCTAATCGTCTGCATTTCCAAAATGGCTTTGCTGCTGTCCCTGGCCTCAGCAGGGAAAGTCTCACCCTTGGGTATGCAGAACTGGTGTTTTAGTGGTGTTCAGAGAATGGCTGTGTGCATGACTGGCGCTTCGTGTACACTGGTGTGTCTGTGGGGGTGCTTTTCAGGAAGAGCGAGTGCAGGATGCTGAGGTTTCAGGAAGAGACTTCTGTATTTCTATTTGAACCTCTGTTTTGGTAAGGTTTTACAGCCCAAGGGTAAGCACTGCCTCCCAAAATCTGCAGGAATGCATCAGTTGCAGCAAACCAGATGAACAAATCGAGCAAGCAGGCAGCAGCAAACCCTATATATTTGGGGTGTCCCGACCTGGTGATGCCAGGGAGCACATTAGCAGCTTGTCATAAAGCAGGAGTGCTCATGTACCAGCACACAAACTTCAACAGAGAGTAAACGCTCAGAGATATAGTATCTGCTGCTATTTCATCTGCCTCACTGAATGAATGGTGTCCCTGCCCATGGCAGGGGGTTGCAACTATAACGTCTCTTCCAACCCAAACCATTTGAGGATTCCATGAACAGAAATTGCTGCCTGAGCCCTTGGGGTGAAGCGATAAAGAGCCTGACAAAGCTCTTGGAAGTATGGGTTTGCTTTTTGGAGGGTCTGGTGGAGGCAGAGATGTACATGGCCATCCAGAGAAGTGCGGGCAGCCAGCACCAGCTGTGCCATGTCATTTCCCCTCACTCCTCAGTGATTTTGGCTTAGGCAGGTTTAGTTGGGAGCATCCATGTGAGCAGCACTGGGGTGGGATGCAGCTCTGGCCTGGTGGAGCTGGCAGCAGGTCCCCAGCTCACCCGGTACAACCAGCACCTTAACTAAGGAGAGGAGGACAGGGGGTGACATCTTTCTCCTGCCTTGCCTTCGCACAGGCTGTATGCTGGCCCAGAGGTGGACATCTGGAGCTGTGGTGTTATCCTCTACGCCCTTCTCTGCGGCACTCTGCCTTTCGACGACGAGCACGTCCCCACTCTCTTCAAGAAGATCCGGGGAGGTGTGTTTTACATCCCAGAATACCTCAACCGCTCCGTTGCCACTCTCCTCATGCACATGCTGCAGGTTGACCCCCTTAAGAGAGCAACCATCAAGGACATCAGGTCAGCCAGGGTGGGATGGGGTGGGCTGGCTGTGCTCGGGGGGCTCTGATAGCCTGGTAGCAGAGGGTGGTGGTTGTCCTGGGGGTTATCTGCTGGTGTGTGGGCAGGGTCATTTACAGTAGTCAGCTAATTCAGCTGATTTTTGTCCTGAGTGATTCAAGGAGCATTCGTGCACCCTTCAGTGCCAATGGAGAGATAGGTGAGGATGAACAGGGTGGTGATTTTGTATGTATTTTGTGTGTGTGTGTATACATATATATATATATATATATATATAAAAAATCCTAGAATGGTTTGGGTTGGAAGGGACCTGAAAGATCATCTAGTTCCAACCCCCTGCCATGGGCTGGGGCACCTTCCACTGGACCAGATTGCCCAAGGCCCCATCCAACCTGGTCTTACATATATAAACGCTACTTTATTGCATTATAAAATAGCCTAAAAAGCTCTTAAAAGTGCTTAGCAAAACCAGCTATATTGTGCAATAATCCTAAGAACTTAATATCCACCAGCCATTTTTCATTATTTCAAGACCACCTCCCCCTGTATACCTGCTCAGAATAAGAAGGTAATCAGTGTGCTTAGTGTCTGTCCAATAAAAAAGGAGGAGAAACATAAGAATTACTAACTTAATCCATAAATATTGGATGTAGTTTAAAATGTGAGCAAACGGTTTAGCTTTAAATGCAGCGAAGTCTTCTTGTGTAGTCAATGAGTGCAGTGCCCATGAACCTTTTATCTGCATGCCTCAATGTGGAAATTCAAGGGGAAGGGTACAGTTGGGTTCTTATGCATGTATTTGTGCCCACAGAGATCATTATAAGTTTATGACTGGTAGTAGGACTTCAAAATTCTCACTGTCTGAGCCATTTTGGAAACATTTTGTAAAACTGGAGACTGGTAAGCATTTTATGAGGTTTATAGTAATCATTGCATCCCACTGGCGTGCTAAGCATACACATAAATGTTACTAGGACATTCAGGAGTTCTCAGGTTTTTAATGTATTTGCAATGGATGGCCTTAATTTTACCCTTAAAGGAAAACCAAGTAAAATGCCTGCTTTATTTCTGAATTCTTTAATACTAGAGGATTTAATTACATTATAGAGCAGCAGCACTTATGGTGAAATTACAGTTGATATGTAGAACCTATAGACAAGGTTATCATTTAATTATCACGTAATTATCATGGACTTCATTGTAAATCAGTGAGAATCAGGTACCTGGATAGCTTTGATGCTCTGTATCTCTATCAGACCCATAGTAATCAAAAAATGTGAGCATCTCGTGTGTGCCGAGGTCTTACTTCAAAGCCAAGTGAGCCAGCAGCCATGCTTATAAAGTGTCATTGTCATTGCAATACTGGGGTGCCTATGCAGGACTGGGTTGAGCTCCCCAACCTGCAGCTGAGGATTCATATTGGACCAAGTGAGGTCCTAGTGGCAAGGGGTACCCCAGTGCTCCTTGCACAGAGCTCACAGCGGCTCCTCTCTGCTTTCCCCAGGGAACACGAGTGGTTTAAGGAGGAGCTGCCCAGTTACCTGTTCCCAGAGGACCCTTCTTACGATGCCACCATCATTGATGATGATGCAGTTCGGGAAGTCTGTGAGAAGTTTGAATGCACGGAGTCGGAGGTGATGAACAGCCTGTACAGTGGTGACCCTCAGGACCAGCTAGCGGTGGCTTACCACCTCATCATCGACAACCGGAGGATCATGAACCAAGCCAGCGAGTTCTACCTCGCCTCCAGCCCCCCCACTGGCTCCTTCATGGATGACAGCACCTTGCATATCCCTCCTGGGGTGAAGCCGCATCCCGAGCGGATGCCGCCGTTGATAGCGGACAGCCCCAAAGCGCGATGTCCTTTGGATGCCCTCAACACCACAAAGCCAAAACCCCTGACTGTCAAAAAGGCCAAGTGGCACCTGGGAATCCGCAGCCAGAGCAAACCCTATGACATTATGGCCGAGGTGTACCGTGCTATGAAACAGCTGGACTTCGAGTGGAAGGTAGGGAGTGCTGCTGCTTCTTGGTGGTCTTCAAGAGTCATTCTCTCATGAGCTGAATTGCTCAGGGATAGAATCATAGAACCATAGAATAGTTAGGGTTGGAAAGGACCTTGAGATCATCCAGTTCCAACCCCCCTGCCATGGGCAGGGACACCCCACACTAAACCATGTCACCCAAGGCCTCATCCAACCTGGCCTTGAACACCGCCAAGGATGGAGCATTCACAACCTCCCTGGGCAACCCATTCCAGTGCCTCACCACCCTCACAGTAAAGAATTTCTTCCTTAGATCCAATCTAAACTTCCCCTGTTTCAGTTTGAACCCGTTACCCCTTGTCCTGTCACTACAGTCCCTGATGAAGAGTCCATCCCCAGCATCCTTGTAGGCCCCCTTCAGATACTGGAAGGCTGCTCTGAGGTCTCCACGCAGCCTTCTCTTCTCCAGGCTGAACAGCCCCAACTGTCTCAGCCTGTCTCCATACGGGAGGTGCTCCAGCCCCTGATCATCCTCGTGGCCTCCTCTGGACTTGTTCCAACAGTTCCATGTCCTTGTTATGTTGAGAACACCAGAACTGCACACAATGCTCCAAGTGAGGTCTCACGAGAGCAGAGTAGAGGGGGGATGTTAGTAAGTATGCTTACAGCCTCACCAAATAAATGCCCCCCACCTTGCAATCATCCCAGTTCTTTCTTGTTAGTACAAACACGCTGAATTAAGATGCTAGCTGTGGTTCAGTATCTGTTGTGTTTATTTATGGCGTGAAATAAGTTTGCTTTCCGAATGCTCTGAGCCTATGGATGGAAAGGTGATTCTGCCTCGTTTAGCTGCAGGGATAAGAGGAGCCAGTCACATTTCTAATTTTAGTGGCTAATTCCTTGTGAGGTCATCCTGAGTGCTCCTGAGCCAATAACCCTCATTGTTTGTGCTCGGGTCCTGTCAGTCATGTGTGCTGAAATGGCACGATATGCATCTGCATAAAAGATGCACAGACGAGGGGAGCAGGAGCATTGATGTGGTGGCATTTTCCTTGACGGAGATGGAACAGCGCTCGTGGGCCAGATGTGCTTTCAGACACTTACTGCTTCCTTGGTTTAGGCTCAGCTTCTTGAAGCTTGATTTAAACCCAGATGACATTTTAGTTGACGGTACTCGCTTCAGATATTTCTTCGGAGCTGCGCAGCGTTTAGTCACAACCTCTTTCAAAGTCAGATTAATAAATCCCTAACTTAGCCCTGGATGTTTGCTGCTGAGCCTGATTCCCTGAATCTCAGTGCTGCTGCTGAGGTGAGCTCTCCTGAGTCATGGCCTTTTGCAGCGGCCTCATGAAAGCATCAGGAGCAAGGTAAGGAGAATTTCAGCCCAGATCTTCATCACCAGAAGAGATGACACCCTCCTCACCGCAGCTCTCAAGGGTTGTACAGTGTGAATGTCACCATGCTGCTTCTTCAAAGCCTTCTATCTCCTGCTTATTTTTAATAATGCTACATATCTAAAAGCCAAGTAGCACCCAGAAACCTGATTTCACTGCACCAGCCAGGAGATGGACTGTCTTCAGATGCATATACCCTAACTATTCTATGATTCTATATGTGTGTGCCAGCCAGACATTTGTTAGATTCATGGCTTTATAGAGAGTGAACAAACCTGATGTATTTCTGGTACAGCTTCACAAACCAAGTCAGCCCAACGTCTTTATGTGGGCAGTGGAGCTTATTTTGTACGAGAAGGTTTCACAATAATCTTTCCCACCCTAAGAATAACTTCAGATGTGACTCTTCATCAAAATAGCTTTTCCATCCGTGCAATTGCTTTGTAATTACAGCGCAGAGAAGATCTCATTGCAAATGAGGTGCAGCAGATTGTGGGGTGGGAAGTGGCAAGAGAAAATCCACAGCTCAAGGCTGATTCACGAGCACTGAATTTAGCTGCACTAATGGGAGAAGTTGCTCCCTCCAGCTGCCCAGCTGGTTTCAGAGGCAAGGTCCTCATACATGGGTCCATGAGTGGCTTATATAGCCATCGCTGCTGGTGAAGGAAACATCAGTTTGGTGGCTGGCAGATGGATCAAAGCAGCTTCATCTGCCAGCAGCTGGTGAATCACAGCCCTATGAAGCACCTTTCTTAGAATAGGAGTAAATAGGATATGAAACCATTTGGTTAATTTTGTAGGCATTGTTCTTTCTAGAAACTGTGTTTTTTCTCAGAAGATGTTCTTGCTAGTGCTTAGAAAAACATAAGGGAAGAAATGTTCTGCTTTCTATCTTGAGTCTTACTCCCAAAAGCATGTTTCGCACTGCAGGTAGTGAACTCCTACCATCTCAGAGTGCGCCGCAAGAACCCGGTGACAGGCAATTATGTGAAGATGAGCCTGCAGCTCTACCAGGTTGACAACCGCAGCTATCTCTTGGATTTCAAAAGCATTGATGGTAAGTGGGAAATGGTGCAACATGAGATGTAAAACACATAAAATGGCCAGTTTTGAAGCTATATAATAATAATAATATAATAATGATAATAATTCTTTTTATTTTGAAATGCTTATGCAGCTGCTTCAAGTCAGCAAAAGCCTTTTGATCCATTTGCTTCCACTACTGTTGCTAGTTCCATACCAAACATGCAAACATGCCTCTCTTTCTCTTCTCTTTCCTTTTTGAATATTGAAGACGATGTGATGGAGCAGAGGTCTGGCTCATCCACGCCGCAGCGCTCCTGCTCTGCTGCTGGCTTACATCGGCCAAGGCTGAGCATTGATGCTGCCGCAGCCGCTGAATGCCAGTCACTGATGGGCTCCCTGAGCGGCTCCTTTGTGGGCAGCATCCCCTCGGTGACACCGCGCCTGGGCAGCCACACCATGGACTTCTTCGAGATGTGCGCCAGCCTCATCATGGCCCTGGCTCGCTGATGAGTGGCACCGAGGCACCGGTCCCTCCGCACACGGTATTGCACTGTGAGGATCTGGTCTGACTTGTCCGTTCCTTGTTTCTTCTGCTTCGTTCCTCCTCCTCTGCCCCTCACCACTCCACAGACTGTGCCACAGACCTAATTCCAGACCCAGAACATACTCCCCTCTAACAAGGCACTGAGGAAATCAAGAACAGCTTCATTTCATTCACGATACCGTGGTGAAATGTATCCAATATCCTTTTTTTCCTGGTGAACCAAATGGGAAATATTGGCACAACTGTAAAGTAGCAAGTGTACCACTGAGGTTTTGGAACACACCTCCCCTCTGGTTCATCCTGAGTTAACTGAGCCATGGCCAAGCCTTCTGAGATATAGCTAGCATGTGATGAGATTGATGTTGTGTCCCCTTTGCTGTGCAGAGCAGGGGCAGGATGGGCTGAGCCAGGTCAGAGGGGTCAACCAGGAGCTACAAGATACGGAGTGGAGGGGTAGTGAAGCAGCTCTGCAGCATTCACAGCCGGGTGCCAGCAGAGTGCCAGCCTTTGGTAACACTTTCCTTCTAAAACTAGCAGCTGCTTAGATGCTTCTGCACTAGTGCAATATGCCATGCCCTGGTTTTTTCCCCATGCTAAAGATGGGAAGGTGGGATTTGCAAAGGTCCTGTTGGAAACCTGCCATGGAAAATCCTCCACGTGTCAATTCTTTACAGAGGAATGTCCCTGAAGATGCTTTGTTTCTTCTCACAAGAGCCCCAGACGTCACTGACCTGCTCACCACATTCAAATGCAAAGGTTGCTTGCCTTTCAATCAGCCCTTAATCATCATACCCAGCCAACATGCTCACTCTCCCCTGCCACATCACCAGTTCCAGGGCCTGAATCTCAAGCAGGAGTCCAATGAGCCACCAATGGACAGCAAGATGCCGATGTCCCACCTGAAAACCCAGCACTTTGCCCACACTTCACCCAAGGGTAGGGATCCAGGCAAGACTGAGCAGCATCATGCAGCTCCGGAGCACTTACTCCTCACCTTTCCCATAGGAAGCCTTCACCAGTTGTCACCATCCTAGAACTGCTGCAAATCTGCCTTCCTTACCTCCCTGCTCACTGCTTCACGCTGCTGGAGGCTTGCTTTTCATGCTGAAGGGCTCTCCCATCCCACTGCTGCTCACCGGACTGTGACCTTCACCACGCCACTGATAAGGCAGGGATATCTGAATCCAGAGTTTTACTCTTTCTTTACTACTGGTTACCTGAAGGATAGGGTTTTCTTTTTCAAGACAAACTACAGGGATTTTTAAGGTTAAATTCTTGTTATTCAAGGGTAAGCTCTAATGCATGCAAGACTTCTTTGTTTAGAAGAACTCTTATTTTTGGATTACCTAGGTTTAATTTAACGGGCATCTGCTTGGCTTTGCTATGGTATTTGATTCCATTTACTTGATTTCAAAGAAAGATAATGGTCTCATCAGTCAAGGAGAAAATGCTTTATGAAAACTTGGCCAAAAATATCCGGGGACAAACACACACACGTTTATTTTCTTCTCTTTTCTGGGTTTTGTTTCAAGAAACAAAGCAAAGGGGAACTTTTGCTGGTCCCAGATATGTGGTCATTCAACTTAACTTAAAAAACTTTAATCCGTCTTTTTGATAGTTTCTTATGACCCATCGAGGGGTTTTGCCAGGTAGTTTTTTTTGTACAGTTGCACTTTAATTTATACTTTCTGCAAGTTTCTATGAGAAAGCAAGGAAGGGAATGACACATTAAGCCTTCTGTACTCAACGTTTTAGGTAATGAAGACAAATACGGGATATTTTTGCCATCTACTGGCAGTTCAATGGACATTTTCAGCTTGAAGTCCCTTTTTCTTTCCTTAAGAAACACAAAATTGCCTTACTTTTGTTACAGATTACACTTGGATTCTCACTAAACGTGACTTTACAGCTCCGATTCTTCCAGAAGCCGCACAAAGTAGAAAGCTTCTAAACAGTTTTGCTGTTCTTGTCTGCTAAATCCCAACACAGCAGTGGTTGGATTATAAACCCAGCAGCAGAACACTTTTGTTTTTAGAAGAAATACTGGAAATATTTGTAGTTCTCCTAGGTTTTGTAATGATCTTTTTATTATATGATCATTATTGAATAAATACTCTGGGGTGGAGGATGGCTTTGGTTCCTGTGCCTGGTGGCTATCAGATGCTGCATGTCTCCAGTGCTGTGGTGTGAGCAGGTCAGACCTGGTGAGGATGGAGAATCTAGACTCCTGCATGCAAAAAACACCCCACCCCAGAACCAAAGCTGAGCAGCACACCCAGGTCTTTAGCAGCTTTCAGATCAGTGCTGAGGCATGAGCAAACGTGGAGTAAGCAGCCCTAAATGGTTTTCGGTGCTGGAGATAAGCCCCTTTGGAAAAGAGCAGGAGAAGGCAGCTGAGCGGCCATAGGGACAGACATTCATTTCCATCCAGGAAACAGCTATGAGTGTCCATACCCCAGCTATAGAATGTATTTGAAATGTAAAAGTGTTTTTAAGTCATCACTCGCAACTGAGCATCTTGCCAAGTTGCTTGTCCTGGAAACATCTGTAGCCCGGTTGATAAGGGGCTGATGCAGATTATATTAGATATAATCTGCGGTTCAGAAGCATGTAGATGTACAGATGTCTTGCCTTAAAATGAGGCTTGTCCTCTGGGATTTCCTACCCAGCAGAACTAATAGTATTAAACAGCAGCAAATGCTCTTGGGAGGATATATTTGCTTCCTGGAGGTGGGTGGGATTTCTAGGGGGTAAAATAGGCCCTTGTGGCACTTGGCATCTTCTCAGACCCATGCAAACATAAACTCATATATGCATCTGCAAAACCAGTCCTGCCTAGAAGGCAAGACAAATGGCTCAGTTTTCCATAGGGAGAGACACAAAGAGAGATGAAGCAACTTTCCTGCTTGATGTCAGCAGAGGCAGTGGGGTGAGTAGGACTGATGGAAGTACCTCTTTGATGAACCCATTGATTGAACTGTCCATTACAGCCTTACCCAAATCCACGCTGCATATTGAAATATTCTGAGATGTTTCACTCTTTTTTTTCCTTTTAATATGGTACTCATTTTACCTTCGGATAAGCTGTTTTCTGGTTCCTAGCTGCAAAGAAGCTGCTGACCTCCAGTTATATTTTTGCAGAGGACAAGATTAACTTTTACACTGTTACACTGTGGTCAGGTTTGGTTTTTGAGTTAATGCTGGTACATGCATGTGCATCGGGAAAAGCAGGGAAGACATATCTGAATTACAGAAACTTGAATTACTCCAAGTGCAATTCTTCAAAAACCTCTGGAGAGCTGGGCTTTGCAAGCCACAAACTCACCCAAACTTCGCTTCAGCCCAAAGGGGAGAGAGACAAAACGCAAAGGATATAGAGTTCAGAATAGGTTCCAGCATTAACCTCCAGCTCTTGGGTGAGTTCATTCAGAAATAGCTTGTATTATATTTGTTGGAAAACATATATATATATGCATATATAATATGTACATATATATATCTATTTAAAAATGTGGTTAGCATCCCTGTCAGTGGCCTCTCAGTTTTATTTGCCCAGCAGCATAGGTGTGTGCCGTGGACGCCTGCCATCGCACACACTAATCTGAGCATGCTAGAGGACCTGGAGAAAAGGGATTGTATTTTTACACCCTCTTCTAGGTAAAGCCCATGAGTAGCTTAGCTGACCCCATCGGACCCAACACAGCCTTGTCAGGGAAAGGGAGGAGAGGAGCCATGAGCATCCTGCCCTTCCACACTCTCTGGCCAAAGCCCTGGTGCCAATGGGGTTTGGGGCACTATTATTTTCAGGAGTTAAAGCTGAGCAGGCAAAGGCAGAGGGATGTTTATTTCCTCTTAACGGGTCAGAAATGCATCTTCAGTGTGTGTCCAATTGAGCATTTCGTAAGGTGTGTACAAGCACAGGGGTATATATACAGGCAGTGTTGTAAAAAACTAAGCAAGTGGTTGGTATCTGTTGTGTATACATTTTTTTGTGTGACTATGATGCCATTCGTATTGGAATAGATGAAGTTTGAACAAAATAACCATTCTGTCTACTCCTGTTCATTTTACTGCTCTTTACCATCAGTCATCTTGTGTGCACCCAATAGAGAAGGAAGAGAGACCTATACGCAGGATGTGCTATCGTGCCTTCAACATACATTAGGACTGCTGGAAGTCGCAGCTTTATTTCACAAGGTGCACAGATTCCCCCATCTTATGCAGAATCCCACCGGTGAGACATGCTGGCCATGTTTCTGAATACTTGAAGTACCATTTGTTATGCAATTATTTGGCTTCACCCTTTTATTACCTGGGGGAAGAAGAATCGCACATCCATCCCTTTGGATGAGCCAAACAAATCCTTGTTCCAGCTCCTGCAGTATTTTACAGGAAAGTTTTAGGATCTGTTTTTATTTCAGGTATATACCTACTAGAGTCACTTTTCTGAAGATCTTGCTTTGGTATGGGCTTTCCATTTAGCGCTTTCCTTTGGCTTCCTTTTATATTCCTCTTCATCATTCATTTAGAAGAAAAGCAACAGCTTCCTGTAATTGTGAATTTCCAGCCTGCCTGTTGGACACAGAGGTACCTAACTCCCATGCCTGAGAGGTGAACTGGTTTTCAGAATTCCCACATTATACCTATTGATGAAGCACTGACTTCTGCAGATAGCAAACCTGGTATTACGTGTATTCAATGCACATATCTTTGCTCGTTTTGATCATCAGAATTAGGAGAACTGGACAGTAAATCAGAGCTCTAGTTGCAAAGTATGAGCATACTTTTGGTGTTAGAAAAGGTCTGTTTTCAACAAAAGCCTTGAAATTCCTGCTGAAGCTGCCTTATTTAAAGATCAGTTTATTTGTAAGACTCATCTCCTTATATTTCAAGTTTTGAAATAGTTTATTTATCCTCATCTCACAAAGCTGTGAAGTAGATACTGTAGACACGGTACTATTTATTCTTGTTGCCGAAAGCACGTTCATATGTTCTGTATCATGTTATATTCACGTGTTTTGTACCTCAATGCATTTGTGGGGTTTGTTTTTTCTTTCAGAGCACAAAGCAAAACTGAATCCCAGGATAACTGTAGTGTCCATGGCCCAGCATCTTTGGGCAGACAAACCTCAGCTCTAAGAGAGAGGTGAACCAGACTAGTCTATTGCAATTTTTGGTTTGTCCTATAAGGAGTATTTATGATTTATATTGTGTATTTATGGTTATTTTTTGGTTAAAATACTGAACTTTGAAAAGCTCTGAGTATAAGAATCCCTTCAAACATATCTTTAATGTGAAGCGCACAAAAAAACCTGAGTTCTACAAACACCCCATCCATCTTGGTATTTTCTATTTTGTCAGCTGATGGACTGGAGAAGGTTTTGGTTTCAAATGAATTGGTTTAGTACTTTCTGGGGGTGAGCTTTCGGATACAGAGCCTAGGTTCAGTTTTGTCCTTTGTGCAAGTAATTGTGCATTAGATAATCACAATGAAGCCTTTTACCTCCCATTTATGGCGTGGAAAGTGTTTTCGGTGTACTGCACTGCATGTGATTGATAGCTGTCTCCATGGTTGACATTTGCACTTTAATAAACTCGGAGATGAAAAGAGGCAAAAGCAACAAATCCTTAAAACTTACTTATTGTACAGCCCCTTTTTGGCTTGGCTGGTAGCTTCCCTCTGGAGGTGATGCTCCCGGCACATCCAAGCTGTGGGACCATGGATGCCCCCAGGGCTTGGGAGGGGCAAAGGGGCAGGAAAGGGAATTAAAATATGTATATGAATAACATAAACAGCTTCCCCAACCCAAAATACACACCAGGAGCCAGGCCCAAAGGTTTTCTACTGTATTAACGTGCATCCAGCAGAGCTGATGGACCTGTGCTGACTCCAATCTCGACTCCTTATGCAGAAGCATGGAGAGAAGCATTTTAAAGGTACTGTGCAAAAATAACCTTTCATTGCAGGAAAGTGTTTGGGGGAGAATTTTGGGACTTAGTTCCTATATACTTGTGATGCAGTGGGATGTAAATACAGTTAAAGCACTGGATTTCTAGTTAGTGTTCCTGTTCCATCCCTATCCACACTCTCCTTTTACGCCATTTGTGTGAGACAGAATTGGCTTCTAAGAAATTTCAGTTCTCCCTCAGATTTAGCAAGTCACAACTGTTATCATGGTGATTTCCATTTTGAGAAGAAACAGAGAGGAACAGGGTTTTCAATTCATATGAGAATTATTTTAAGTTCTGATGTGTTAAGGATGTACCAGCAAGGCTATAAAAGCAAAAAAGGAAGAGTTTAATTTCCTGGCCGGTATCTTATAATCTTAATATAGCCAGCCTGTGGTTTAATTGAGGAAATCTAAGTTGCTATATGTAAAGCAGTTTTGTATTGTCTTGAGTCATCCCATACCAAGCGCTTTCCTTCTGTGCATGCATTGGACTCTGTCCATGAAGGAAAACAGTTTTACATACATTGCAAAGCATCCTCACATCGTGTCAGCTGCCAGCGCTAGCGCAGAGGTTTGTGTTCTGCATCTAGTTGGGTTGCAACCCCACAAGGACTGTGCGTAATTGCAGCGGGAGCGGGGCCCGATCACGTATATCACAGGATATATGGGCAGGTTTCTCTCTAATTATTTAGAAAAGAAAATCTTAAGTAATTTCCTTAGGAGACAAAAAAGAACTTGCACATGTGGCCAGTACAAGATTTGCCTGTAGTGCTTACAGAGCGTGTGATTAATAGACTTCAAGAGTGGGATGGGGAGGAGGATGAGGAAGGAGTCAAGGAAGGGACGTGTTTTCTTCACAGGATCAATCCTAAACATGCCATGGAAAAAAGCATCCCCCCAGGTAAACAGTCTCCACAACTTCCATCATCAGTACAACTACCAGCAAAGGTGAAGGACACGGAGCACGTCCCAGCCTGCTCTGAAGCCAAACACGCACTTCAGCTCCCCGAACTCTCCATCTCCTCTAGAGAAGTCTAAATATTTGGGCTGGCAAGGCTGCAAAGCTGCGCATGCTTACAGGGGCTTGCTTTATTTATTTTCTTATTGCAAGGATGGATGCAGGCCAATGCACTTAATAGTAACCACATGGTAAAATAAATAAGAATGCCTGTATAGACTTAAAAGTAAATGTTCAGTATTTGCTCTGGGGTTTTTTTCTGATGTCTTCTATGCCAGCTTTGAAATGGCCGTATGGCAAACAGCGCTTTTATTTTGCTGTGTTTTCTTAAGCCTGGAACATTTAATAATTTCTAATTAAACCAGCTACATTTTTAGGATATTTATGAGCAAACTGATACGGGCTCTTACAATGTGCTGGGGAGGGGCAAAAGCCGTACACTAAAGTCATGTTTAAGGGGGTTTTTCTTCCAAAGTCATGTAAAAACCCCTATCGACGTTCTTCTGCTTTAGAGAAGGTACCCACTGGATACACTGAGGAGAAGCCATTAGCAATTTATATTTCTCTTCCTACATTTAGGAGCGTTTTACTTTAAATAAGCAACATCCTCCAGCCCCACAGCAGAGAAGAACCCGAACACAGGGGCAACTGTTGGGTAACTGCCTGCTGCTGTGAGGCAGTGGGAGCCAGAAGTCAGCCTTTACATATCTGGGATGCCAAAGTTAGCTTACAAAAATAAAGTAAATTTGGACTGAATGCTTTATTTACTCTTTTTTCATGTTTTTTGGAGAGAAATGAGTCAAGTTTTCTCCATTCTGTATATTTAACACAGCAGGAGTGGTGTGGTACATACTTCTTGTCCCAATACTTTTGTCAAGACCGAAGCCGGTTCGAGTTTATATGGTTGGTTTGTTAAAGAGCAAATCTTTGGGGAATTCTTGCAATTCTAGCACCTAAACCAGAGAGTAACAAGATGGAGCAACTAAACTGCAAATGTAGGAATGTTACGGCTATTTCAGAGCTGACCAACAAGGTACTCCAAAAAGTGGGAACTACTGAAAATAACTAACGTTGAGATAATCAGTGAAGACGTGCTCTAAATAACAGACAAAAAAGGAAAACCCCTTGCACATTAAGCAGTGTAAAGGTGCAAAAAAATAAAGCTTTATTTACATGTGCATCATCATTCCACAGTTGATCAATGTGGGATCTCATGGACACAGGAAGCACAAAGAGCCCTTCAGGGATGCTCCCGGGAGAGAGCTCTCAGTTAGCAGTATCTGTCTCAAGAAAAAAGAAAGTTTCACAGCAATGGGCACCTGGGCAATACAGGAGGTTCATTTGTACCAATTATGCATGAGCATGCAAGGAAATGATACTGCAGCAGGGAATTTAAGGGTGTGTTTTGGCAAGGCAGTGCACACCGAGTGGCCCATGTTTGCAGCAGATGTGGATTAATATGGCATATCTGAAGGCAAGTCAAGAATCTCCAATTTAAAAGAGTCATGACTGGATGGGGGTTTTTTTAGCTGAAGTTGGACTGGAAACCTGTGTAACAGCAGAACAGCAGCCTAAAACTGGAACTACTTCTTTAATATTTAATACTGGCTGTTTACATTAACCTTCCCCTGCCTTCAGAAGTTTTAAGTACATTTCTCCAGCTCTCAGATATCTATACACAGGAAGGAGAAGAAAATATGCATCATAATAAATAAAATCTGAGTTTACCTGAAGTTCAAGTGGTCCACTAGAACATACCCGTCTAAGAGAGGGGGGGAAAGAGAAGTAAATTAGTAAACTCCTGAGCAAATAAAGTCACAGTGGCTAAGCACGAAGACTGTACTGTTGCTTGTGAAGCTGATTTGCCCCTCAAACCAGGACTGCAGTGACCACCCATGTCAGAGGCTCACATCTTAAGAACTTACATCTGCCCTCCGAGTTGCGACAAATCACTGCATTGCCCTCCGTGACATCGATAATGTCCAGCTGTTCTCCAGCTGTGACCGGGAGATCAACTCTTCTCTGACTGGGGACTGAGCACTCGGCAGTGGCTGTGCTGATGACATTGATCTCCTTATCATACTGCAGAAAAGAAATACAACCACAAGTTATTATACACTCAGTGCAATGTCTTTAAGGGCAGTGGAGAGGGATGGAGAGAAGAGTTTCCAGGACGAGTTGTGAGGCTTTGGGGCTGAAGAGGGGGAGAAAACCCCAGCAACGTTCTTGATGAAGATCCCAGATTAGAGGAGAAGGTGACCAGTCAGTGGGACATCTCTCCCAGCATAGCTGAGGACCAGCTTTCCACCATGCATCTTTTAAGCATGAGATGTAGCTGCTTTCCTCCTCTGACACAATTATTTCTGTAAAAGGACACATACCATAAATGTTTCTCTAAAAGACTTCTCTTCTTTTCCCATCTTCTTGGTTTTTTCTGCACTGCTTTTCTTGACTTTGAAGATATTTCTGCATCAAGAGAAACACACGCACACACTGTTCAGCTCCATCTAAATAACCACTGGCACACTGGGAAATGAAATCCAGAGCCCAACAACTCCAGCCGTGTCTGCAACGAACTCTTGGAAGAGCAAAGCACACCATTCACATTGCTATTTTTCAGGAGAGGATGAACACACCACTCGAATCTGCTGGTGAGCAGAACTTGAGCCATTTTGTATCTCCATTAGGAATAACTGTTTGCTCTGTAAGCAGCGTGGGAACAAACAAACTATCAAGTGTTTCAAATCAAACGTATTTTTATAGAAGTCAACAATTCACTTTTCCCCCAGCAGTTTGTCTCCTTCTGGTTTTATTTATATCCCACCATAAAGAGTCCCCAGATAACTCTCATCCTGAGTCATTTATGGAAGCGGGGTTTGATACAGCTCTCCAGATTTGTGTTGCTTTTTTAGCACATGGAGGAGAAAGTCACCCAAGCAGACATTTATATGGCATTGTAAAGTGAAAAACAAGCTCTTATAACCTGCTTAAAGGGAACAATTGCCATTCATGCTAAGGCATTCCCTGGCCATGGAGGTGCTGCTCTTTCTGGTTTGTACGTGAACTTCCAGCTATGGCATTCATTTTAAAACTACGACAGAAAAAAACCTCAAAGAACCAAACGAAAACCATCAACTTACAACGAGTTAATCACCTTTGGGTAGCCTTCATGCACTTGAAATGAAGAGGAGGGGAAACAAGAGCTGAAATTAGGAACTTTTAGGGTGTGAAGAGATTTCTCCATGGCAGGCTCAGCCTGCAGGACCTGCCATCTTTGAGGAATGGAGGAAAATGCATTGACTTCCTGATAGTCTGTAAAATCATACACATGACTTTGCACAACAAAAGTGGTGTTTGTACCCCATGGAGGAGCTCTGTGGTAAGAACCTGGGAAATAGAGCTCTGACTTGCATTTGTTTGAAGTCCCAGGTATTGGGTCATGAAAAATCTCATTGCAAATATGAAAAAGGTCATTGCAAATACACATTTTTCTGATTTAAAAGGCAAATGAAAACTCCAACTTCCATGCACATTTTTTTTTCAGCACTGGTAAGAAAAGGTTGTATTTTTGCTTTTATGCACAAATGCCACAGCAACAGCTTATAAACAGCCATAAACCCAACTGGAAAAAGAAGACCCAAGAAATCACTACTTTAAAATAAGGGCAAGAGGAATGCACAGGCTCTTATTATGCTGTGTACAGGGCTTCTAAACACAGTGAACTTGCCAAAATAGGAATAGCTGATCATCGGAGCAATCCCAGGCACAGCTACAGGTTGGGCACAGAAGAGATTCAGAGCAGCCCTGCAGAGAAGGACTTGGGGGTGTTGGTCGATGAGAAAATGAACATGAGCCGGCTTCAGTGTGCACTCACAGCCCAGAAAGCAACCGTATCCTGGGCTGCATCAAGAGGAGCGTGATCAGCAGGTCGGAGGAGGTGATCCTGCCCCTCTACTCTGCTCTCGGGAGACCTCACTTGGAGCATTGTGTGCAGTTCTGGTGTCCTCAACATAACAAGGACATGGAACTGTTGGAACAAGTCCAGAGGAGGCCACGAGGATGATCAGGGGACTGGAGCACCTCCTGTATGGAGACAGGCTGAGAAAGTTGGGGCTGTTCAGCCTGGAGAAGAGAAGGCTGCGTGGAGACCTCATAGCAGCCTTCCAGTATCTGAAGGGGGCCTACAAGGATGCTGGGGATGGACTCTTCATTAGGGACTGTAGTGACAGGACAAGGGGTAATGGGTTCAAACTGAAACAGGGGAAGTTTAGATTGGATCTAAGGAAGAAATTCTTTACTGAGAGGGTGCTGAGGCACTGGAATGGGTTGCCCAGGGAGGTTGTGAATGCTCCATCCTTGGTGGTGTTCAAGGCCAGGTTGGATGAGGCCTTGGGTGACATGGTTTAGTGTGAGGTGTCCCTGCCCATGGGAGGGGGGTTGGAACTGAATGATCTTAAGGTCCTTTCCAACCCTAACTATTCTATGATTCTATGGTTCTATGGAGATCAAATACTTAAGGCACAATTAAAGAAGCAATGGGACAGAGCATGGCAGAAAAGCAGATGAATATATAGCAAGTAACACCTTTTTGTTTCAGCTAAGTGGAAGACATGACAGAACTTCAGGATGAGACCCCCAGGGTATCCCCCACTTGCAGACAGCTCAGATCATAGAGTTTGTTTTGCCCTCAAGACGCTGTCTGCAAAGTCTCTTGAAAGCTGGATTCAAAGGGAAAGGACCCTGGAGCAGCAGCCAACACAAAATGTCTGTGCAGTCAGGGGCATCCCACTCCTGCAGCCAGCTCAAGAGACAGAGGTACAGAGTGAGACAATGTGGGAAAACACAGAATAGAAATCAAGACCTTTCCACATCGCCGCTGCTTTTCCTTTGGTCCTTATCCTCCTTCGCCATCAGAAATTTTGGCACCCAGGGTTTGTACTTGTCATCCTTCTCTCTGGGAAAAGGGGAAAGAGCCACAGAGAAATTCAAGTTTTTTCCCAGCAGACCACGTCCCCCCTTTCCAAACCCATGTACCTACAAAGTCATGATTTTTCTCTCTGTCTCCCCTACCATGACCACCACTGAAACGCAAACACTTGCTGTGATTTATACCAGCACGCACTGCTGCCACAATCATCTGGCAGCAAGACACGAAGACATGCTGTTCCTATTAAAAGTAATTTTTCTGACAAGGAACTTGCCAGGACAGGGCTTATTATGAGGTCTGGGAGCTGGAGTTTTCCTTCCTTAGCAAAACTACCTGAATTTTCACATGTTTCAGGGAGCAGCTCTCTCTTTTTCACATCTCTGGCACTGAGTAGGTAACACTGAAGAAACATTCTGTGGGATGCTAATTGCCAAATCAAACACACATGGAGAGGGCACTTGGAATTTCTCCAGAGGACTGAGTTCCAACCAGCTCATGACCCTCAGTGGCTTGCAGTACCACAGGCTCCCCAGGGCACAGGTTTGTGCCAAAATGAACATCTTCTTGCCCAAGACCAGCCTCAGGAGCGGGCAGCATCCTCACCTTGTCCCTCTCTGCCCCACCTCGACATCATCGTACACCATGTCCTCCTGGGAAACAGCCCCTGTCAACCAAAATGAAGCAAAGAAAGCTAATGTTAGATGTCATCCTGAGCCAAGTACTCAAAGCCATGTATTGCAGAGGAAAATTGAGCTGCAGCTAGCTGCTCAAACCCAAAGGGGCTAAAGCAAAGCAAAAGGAAGATCCTCAGGGCTCCAAAACCTGAGGGCTCCAAAACTTATGCTGGAGCAAAACTCCAGCATAAGGCAGGATGCTTAGGTTTGTTAGTTGTCTCTATGGACAATTTGCTAGATGGGTTTGGCCATCCAGATCCAACAGGAGCAGCAGCTTCACCCTGCAGTCAGCCCAGGCAGGGTTTCCCTCCTGAGCAGCTTCTTGAGCTTGATTAGTGGGACAGGTTTTGTGTCCACTCCCATTTACACGGGCATGAACTTGACCCTCCACCAGGCAGCAATAAGTAGTTTTACAGGGAGCTGCTGGAGTACCGCTGGCTGTTAAACGCCACCACCAGCCTAGAAGCAGTGGCTCAGCATGGACCAATTCACACATTGCTTTCCTAAGTATACTCATATCTACAGGAGGAACACTTTTCTTCCACAAGAAAACACCCAAAAAATGAGCAAAAAAGCCCACTCTCAAGCGAAGCACAAATCCCTATCCAGTCTTCAACATTAACACTGCCATGTTACATGATTTTCAGAGAGACACGATGCATTAAGGTTGATTTTCCATTGTGCAATACATTTGCCTCTTCGAACACAAGCACAAGTCCCCAGGAGTCAGATACATATGTTGCTTACCTAAATTCGGTACCGAAATGGAAAACAACCTGTGGATAGAAAGAGGCTTTTAGAAACGAGTCTGCACATCACCATCACCCAGAAGTCATGAGCACCAGCTCTCTGCTGAAGATGCATTTGCTAGAAATACATCCTTTGCTAAGCAAGCAGCAACTCCATCCTTTGTGTTCATCAAGCAGAACAATCCAAATCAGCAAAAGGAACCTCCTTCCCACCCCTGCACCCCTTTCCAACAGCTGGTAGCTGCAGTCAGTAGTAATTCCCACCTTGTAGTCTGCCAATATCATGGGTTGCCCAGGAATTTAAATGTGGCAATAACTGTAGATAACTAAGATGCTTACTGGAGCTTTAAGGGTTCTTTGTGACATGAAACCTGGTGGCTCTTTCCCCAGAAATATATGCAGCAGTAATGAAGGAAAGAGCCACTGACATGGCAGAGCATCTAGTGTGAAAAGGATTTTAAGCAAAACAAACCTTCCTCCTATAAAAGAGGAAAGGATTAATCCAGAATTCCCAAAGAAATTAGAGAAAGTAGCATTTTCCTGGACTTGAGGCACTGCGCACAAGATGAAGCACATGTTGGCAGCAGTGAAGGATGGGTTCTGCAGGCAGCCACTCTGCACTGGAGGAAAAGGCAGTTTCCATGGAACCTTTACCAGGGTTTTGAACATTAGAGTACCCACAAGGGCACTATAGGAAATTATACAATATCCTCTATCCTTACTTTTTAGACTAAAGACTCACTAATAAATCTCTTCAGCAGTTGCTGTTGCCAGCTTGAGAGTAATTGGTGCTTGAAATAAAAAACCTCAACCCTTAAGAGCTACATAAGCAAGACTTTGACTAATCCTGGCCCACAGATCCAGGCAGCAGGTACCACATTTCTGTGTTCCCTTGTGTATTTGCATCATGTTGAGGTATCAGAAAGGTACCAAAGGCAGCAGAAAGCCTATGAAAGCTTGGACACTACTGTAGGGCCAGCTCCTGTAGATTCCTGATGCCAGAGACTTTGGAGAAGCTGCTCAGATGGGCCATTGGCCAACAGAGAATCATGGAATCATAGATTGGTTAGGGTTGGAAGGGACCTTAAAGATCATCTAGTTCCATCTGCCATTGCAGCTCCTATTGAGTAGACAGAAGCACTTTGGGCATAACTTTCTCAATAAAGCTGTATTCCTTACTCCTAGACCTCCTCCTCTTGAATGATTGCAAATACAAATGCTCGGGTTTGGAGGGGAAGGGGTTGGACAACCAGCATTTTCTTACTTTAAGTTTTCCTTGAACCTGGTTTTCTTCAGCTTCAACTTTTCTATCTTAAACAAGTTTCCAAATCTCTTTTGGTTTTTTGTTCAGTCCAAAAGAGAAACAGATTTCAAATTAAAGAGGCACCAAGTGCTGAAGTGAGAGTTGCAATACTTGCTGCTCCAGAGATCTTGAAGCAGATAAAGGCAGGTCAGCAGACCTTAGACCTTGGCTCAGCATTAGGTTTTAAACCTTAATGGCATCATACGAATGAATGATGGATTGAGTGGGATGGGCACCAACACAGCAAAAGATGCTTAATTATAAAATCCAAGCTCAAACCTTTGCTTAGATTTAAACTTTGCAATTGAAGTTGTCAATCTCTAACTGAACAACTACAGAATGGTCCAGGTTTATTTGGAGTAAAAATTCCTGACAAAAGGGACAAAAACTCCCCAGAAGCAGGCAGTGACCATTAAAGGAGCACATCAGGACCATTTACCTGTCTCTGCCACCCTTCATCACACATTTCTGTTACGTACGCTCTTGAGAAGGACTTTCCACTACACACACTTCTCTTTGTAGCTTACAGGGGGTTGCACAGCTACAACACAGCAATTTCCTAATGAAGTATCTGCGACCAACCAAGATCCTCACATGGGGGACATTACCCATGTGCAAGTACTATTAAAAATATTTGACGTGTATCAGCACACCTAATCTTGCATGTGGGATCAATAGAGAGATTTCAGAAAGACTGGTTTGGGGATCGAGACATTGACCTCTGAACCCTGTGAATTTGGCCCAACCCTAGCTTTGTCATGAAATTCTCTTGCAAACTCAGCAAGACGCACTGCTCCTCTGTGAATTAGCAATGGAGTTTAATTTCTGCTGCTGTTCAGCACCCATGTGCATAAAGGTGTAGAAGAGGTGTGGGTACGCTTCCTGATAGGTGGAAGGCATACATGGTTGGTTAGGAAGCCAGATGTGGATGCCAGCACACTACTTACTCCCTGTCCAGAGAAGCTTGTGCACCTCCAACACATAAAGCCATGGACAATTTGCCTTCTAATAACTGCCCAGTCACCTCCAGGGTTTTAGGTTTCTCAACCCTTCTTCCCCTCTCTGACACACACAGGCTCTGCATCCACACCGAAATTAGACTTGAATCCAGATGCAAGCCAGTACGAGCCTCACATCCGTTAAGGGAAAAGCAGATGTACAGCAACACCTTATTATTCCTCCCACACCGCTCCTTAGAAGAGAGCCACCAGCTGCATTCGAAGCAATTGTGCGCAGCATCCCCAGCCCATATGCTGTTCCCAAAGGCAGTCTCTATTTCTTACAAAGGGATGCAGGAAATCTTTTACTGCAGGAGGGTAAGGAACCACACAAAGCTAATAAGTGAAAACACAATGAACTTCACATTTCACCTCTTAATCCATTTGGGAAACTCAGGCAACCTATAAATCTGAGGCTGCAAACCTCATTGCTTTTATAACACACCCTGTGGAAGCAAATATCTTGAGAAGCCGAATAAAAAAGAGCAGGTTGCAAGTTAGTTACAGCATGTCAGCTTGGGCTCCTTTCAGCTTTCCAACCTTCACTGAACTGAAGTGTGAGCATTTTGTCCCTTTTTATGGGGACAATGTCCCCATTTGTCCCTTGACACACAAAAAAGATGCCCATTTCTCGGCTATAGCTGAGCAAAACTTTTGATCAAGAGATAGCTAGCAATACTGTCCTGTGTGTTTTATGCAAGGAGAGTTCTGTAATGGAAGTACTTCCAGTGGATGGAGAGTGCTACAAGTTCTAGGAAAAAGGCCTCACTGCTTAGGGATTTCACTTTGGTAACTATTTTTCACTCCCTGTAAGTGTCAGCCAAAGGGGAAAGAGGGAGGAATAGGAAGAAGAAACCCACCCATACAACAACCCTTCTGCAGATGCATTAGGGAAAAAAAGGCTTCCAGCCAGTACTTGGCATGAGAGACCAAGGAAGCATGGTCAGTATTTCAAAACACAGACTAAGAAATTGCAACTTACTCCACTTTTGCTGGATTATCACTCCCAATCTCAACATCTTCATATGTTTCTTCATAGCTGTTTCCTGAAACTTAAACCCAAGGCATGCCATTATCAGAAACCATGTTCAGCAGCGATGAGGTGAGGCTCACTGGACAAATTGCACCCAGGCTGTAATATTTTACTTTTACAGATGCTTCAAGGTTGCTCAAATTAATTCCATGCAAGACACGTTTATTGCTCCCCACTGGTTTTAATGGGAATTTAGAGCAACCAGGCCAAAAGGAGACGCTGTAGATGTTGAAAGTTAAATGAAACTATTCACATAATCTCCCAGGGACCAGCCCAAATTAAAAGCAGCTCCTGTTTGAGCTTCCCCACGTGCTGCACTTACCGCTGGCTGAAGTGAATGGACGTGAGGCATCTGACCCATGGCTGCTAGAAGACAGAAATATCACATAGGGATTTGCTACAGCTTAGCTTTTAAAAGCCATCCAATAGCCATTGCAAAGAGCCCAAGTCCATACTCACAGTCTATCTTGCATTTCTTCAACATCATCATATATATCCTCTGGTGCCTGCAGAGACTGCCAAGTGTTTTGGTCCATTGCTGTTCTTTCTACCCCTGGCTCTGGAGCACCAACAGACACGTAACGCACTGGAAATGGGAAAGCAGCTTTGCTTTAGAGGCTTTTCTGAGGAACTTGTCACAGGGCAAGGACAGCTGTTGAGGGTAACAGTTGTTATGACAAGAAGTAAGAGCCTACAGACATACTTTCCATTTCAGGAGGCCAGGAAAGTCTCTGCTCTGAGCCACTTTGAGACAGAAAAGTGAAGAATTTTAAAAGATTTGAAGTTTTAAGCATTTAGCTTTAAAATATTTTGAAGTTTTAAAATACTTTAGTAAAAACTAAAATGCCCATCAATATTCTCAATTGTGGCAGCTTTGACCCAAGTCCTCCTCACCAGAAAACATTCCAAGAGACTGTTCATGGACGTTCAGAGAAGTGATTTAAGGGAGAGCTTAGCATGGTTGGTGGAGATGCTGACATCCAAATAACAGGCCAGTCCATTGGGAATACACCTATAGATCAACCTCCCAGAAATGAAACAAGGAGGAAGAGTCTCCCAGAGATGTATTTCACCAAGAGCTGGAGCAAGCACGAGAGTTGCACTTCATTGAGCTTAGAAAAAAGACAATTTCTAGAGGACTTTGTTAAGTGGAAATATTAAATCCTTAAAACTGATTTAAGGGAGTTGAATGTAGATGAAATACAGAAATACAGCCACACAAATAGAAGCAAATAGTGTTTGTAATGAACATGGGTGTATGCAGTAGGTCTCACCAGAAACAATGCACCACCACAATATGATGTAGTTAATGACCGAAGTTTCTGCAAAGCATTCAAACCCTATGAAGAAGAAAAGGATGGGGTGGGGAACCAAACAATTCCCTAATGAAGCAATAGCAGGAGGCTGTGCATGAGTACTTCTAAAACAAATTCCCAACAGAAATTGCCTCCAGCTGTCCAAAAGTCAAGCAGATTTCATACAAAACCAGACACCAACCATAACAGAAAATTGCTATGAAGTGATTTAAAGTAATAATAATAGTAATAATAAAACAGCACCTGAGGACCACACCACCACCAACAGCCACAGTCAATTTACACGTTCTCCTTCATACTCCTGCTCTGTCCGCAGGGCCCAACAGAGCTACTTTTCCCTCTTTCATCTTTGAAATGCTGCCATACCATACTAATGGCTTGCAGAGCAGGAGTAAGCCCATGCACATTTAAACCTGAAGTTGCAAAATAGCATTGACAGAGGAAACATGACTGGGTTTAATTGTGCAACTACGGTGCGTATCAGCAGCTCCAGATGCTATCTTAGAGCATTGTGAAAGGAGCCCAAAGAAAAGGCTCACAGGAACTACTAAGAAGATGGAGCAAGGAGCCATCATCCATCTCCATAAGGGACAGGGCAAGACTTCAGGCTCTCATCCTGCTCATGTGTGTTTCTATCACAAGCCTTAGCCAAACCCTTTTCTAAGACTTAATAAATTATAAGCAGCAGACGAGATGGATTTCAGCTCTCTTGGATAAGGGCAATCTGCTAGAAAAACAAACACCTCAGTTTGAGTTACGCAGATGGTTAACCAACTTAGGAACCTATTTGCAAAGCCAAAATAAATGATTCAGACCAGAATACAAATGCACATGCAACCTTTTGCCCTGGTTTAACTAAATTGGTTCAAGAGTTGCATCCAAATTTAACATTATTTCCCATATGGAAGAGACATTTGGGCAACAGATGGGACCAAGGATTGAGGAAACACTCAAGAGCACAATGAGATACTCACAGAGCTCTGCTCTGTCTTTTGCCAGCCCTTGTGTGGTAGGATGCTTTGCAGTCTGGGTGCTGGTCACATCCTCCTTCACTTGCAGAACCTTCATCCCACTTCCACCATCTTCCTTGGTTTGGTTAGTGGGAGATACATATTCATTTCCACCTGTCTGAGATCAGACATTTGGTTTGGTCAATACGGTCTTTAGAAACAGCTTTCCAGTAGAAATGAATATAACTTACATATGCATATCTGTAAGAATATAAGTTATCTTTGGACTTAAAACAGTTCCACACTTTTCCATCACGAATTTCTGGTAGACACAAATGCTGTTTGGCAGCACTACCTGTCTCTTAGACAGTAGCAGTTGAGCAATGAGCAGGCAAAAGAGAAGGCAGAAAACCCCAGGTGATTATGGACTCAAATTCCAACTGTTTTCCAAAGAAAGGAAGGATAAAAGGAGAAGAGATATCCCACAGTAATTATTAAAAGTAATCTCAAGGATACAATACCTTGAAAATTTTCTTTGCTTCCTGTTCCTCTCTTTCAAAACTTGCTTTTACTTCTTTTTCATCCTCTAGTGTAGCTCTTCCAGGACTGAAAGTTTGAGAAATGAGAGATATCTCAGAACAGAGACACTTTAGTAAAGTCACAGACAAACTGATTGCTTTATGCATGTGCTCAAATAAGCAGCTCATTTTTCCTTTGAATGAGGTAGATTACAAGAAGACTGTCTGTACTAAAAGTAAGGACAAATCCAAGTCTAAAGGTTGCTGGTTACCTGGAATAATAGCAGTCACTTTTGGAAAAGAGACAAACTAAGGTGATTGGTTTCTAATAGCAGGAACGGACAAGCTAGATCTATTTGCCAGTGGTGGTACCTGGCTCATGAGCTGTGCTTCTCACCATACTATATTGTGGCTTAGGGAAGAAACAGCAACAGGAGACAGACCTTGATTCCTTTTTTCCAGCATCACAACATTTCCCACTGAAGGGACCCTGTTTTATCATGATTCTCCAATCCCCATTGAAAAACCAGCCTTCAGCCAGTGGCAGTAATTATACAGTGCAAGGAGTCTGAAACGTGACATTTATAGGGTGAAATTCAGTGTAGACCTTGACTTACTACACAGCTTTGGACCTGGAACCACATGTCCCAGTTTGAGAGCCTCATACCTCTCCCTTCTTATACTGAAAGAGTTCAGGTTTCAGTAGGAAAAGATAATGTATTTCCTTGTGTGCCGGAGGAGAGAAGAAAATCTCCCTTCCAGATACGATTTAGAATGAAAATAATCCTGGAAACCATGAGTGCTGACATAGAAGAACATCACTGTCTACATTGTCTTGGTCACAAAATGTATGATATTTCTTAGTATTTACGGAGAGTTACAGTATTCTAATCCTAACCTGAGTTAGTTGTGGGTTTAGAGGAGGCTTGAGAGAAAGGAAAGGAAATTACCTGGATTTGGCAAAGAGAAAAGCCTTCTGTTTCTGGAATAAAGAAGAGGAAAACCTTCAGTCACTGTGCTTTTCTCAACAGTCAAGCTTTTATACAAGGCCTCAGCTGTCATCTAGTATTTAGAGAAATATTTCTTTAGAAAGCCCAGAAGCATTTTACGTTTGGAATAGTCATCAAACAAGGATATTTCCTCTACTTTGCAGGACAGGAGATACACATATTGACAAACTATATAAGGATAATATAACAGTGCAAGCTACCAGTCAGAATGAAAGCAATTACACGTTGGAGACCTTACAGAAGAGGAGGACTTATTATTAATTAAAGATTTTCCAACCTACCATAAAATAAGACTACAGCCAAGCCAGAGAACCTCTCTGCAAATCCTGCACAGAGAAGTGCATTTGGAAACCTGTGCTATTTCCTGGACAATGATTGCTTTGCAAGTCAGGGCTTGAAAGTGGAATTTGGCGTTTCCCAAAGAGTAGTTTCCCCTCTTACCAAAGCCAGAACTGATACCCAGTACGTGATCATCTCCTGACATGAGGTGACCTGTTCTCTCAGCCCAGCTACTCACTGTGAGCTCAGACATGTGGCCGAGCAGGTCTTCTCTAGGACAGCTTTAGCAATTCCTGCCCTGTGCAATGCACTGCCCTGGCTTCATGGCAGGATATCTGCACCGCCATGGTGAACTGCCACCCCTTTTGCAGCCAGGGTAAAATGAAGAGAGTCACGTTGTAGCTGTTTGCAGCAGAGATATCCCCGAAACAGGGGATGGGAATCCGAACAGTCGTGCCTACAACAGTTGCCCTCACTTCTGAGCCAAAACGTGGAGCATGCTGCCATGACAAAGAACTTGGCTCAGTTTTGCTTTTATGCCTTCCTAGAGGGTTTAGCAGCACCAGCTCGTCTTTGGCGGGAACTTCCAGAACAATTCAGTGGATTATTCCTCCAGGAATTCATGATCTTGATATCAGTGCTTGACACTTACCAGGTCTACCACCAACGTCCAGATGGTGTTACCATTTCCTTACAGCAGAAGTAAGGGAACTTACTCTCTGCCCTGGTGTGTTTGGAAACCTCATTAGTCTTCGTGTCCCCTCTGCAGCTTCTTATTTATTTTATGAGAGTCTTCACAGACAACACACACAAAGAAATACTCAGCAGGCAATAAATGTCGATATTAAGAGTTTTTAGGACAGGAAAACATGGTGTGTATGGTGCAGTCAAGATTGAAAGATAAAAAGTGTCTGTGATGAGAATTCTTACCTTGTGTCCTTGAGGTTCTGCCTTAGGTACTAGAAAAGAAATTTGTGGATATGTATTACTTTTTAGAGCATGTTAAAGTCACCGCACTTTCAGTTGCAAAACCCAACTTCAGCTTGCATACTCAGCATCCAGGCACACATTCACTATGGCATGTTTACCGTGTCCTACAGGCCAGCATCCTTCAACGTACTATTTAGCACTGGCTTATATTCAGAGGACTGTTGCATTGAGCTTGACTTGCCACAGGTTTCATAGTCCTAGGGGCAAACCCAAGAAGGCTGTGGCAAGTACCCCCGAGGAAGTTGCTTGGCTCCTGATCCAGAGGGAGAGAAAAGCAATGCACATGGCAGAAACAAACCTCCCCCAAAAGAGGCAACTTTGAAAAAGGTAAAAGTAGAGCAGTGGCAACTCTGATTGACAGAGAAAATTATACTGGGAAGAAGTACTGCTGGCGATGGAAAAGCTCTGACTCTTACCCATTCCCAAGAAGATGCTGAGGTTTGCCTCACTATCTTCTTTTATTTCTCTTCTACATCAGTAGCACCTCCTGACTTTTCCCCACTGCAGCTTTACTGCAGCATTTCACCACCAAAATGCTAACGTCTGTGCCCCAAGGTCCTCACACACCGCCAGTGCACAGAGAGACAGTACAGACAGTCATATTTGGTCACCTAGACCAGTGTGCATCTGCTTTTCTCAACTATATTATTTCCGTTTTCACAGGCTCTATCCCAGATAGCACATAATTCACCTAGCAGTGAATCATGCTTTGCAAAGTACCTTCAATGACACACAAGGTTGTGGTGTCCCCAGACTGATTCAGGTACGTTGGCGTTTCTTCATAATTATGCTGCTCTTCAAGTTGAGCACTGAGAAGATGAAAGAAAAGAGAAAAGAGACTTTTCTTCTGGCCCTTTTAGAAGTCTGGGGGAAAAAATCATCTTAACAACAAGGAATTCAAGTGTTTTGATACTGAGCCTACAAGAAAGCAAAGTGAAATCGGGAATTCCTCGGAGGAAGACCTGGGCCAGACGCAGGGCTCAGCTGAGCCTCTCCCTGACTCCATGCTCCCACTGCTTTTCCTTTGGAAGGACAGGTTGTGCTTACAGGGCTCAAAGCACATCAGGGGACTTTGTACTGGGACTATGGTCTTCTGCCTACAGCAATACCTCAAAAGTAGAAACAGAACACTAAAAATCCAAGGAAATCAAAGCGTAGCATTTTTCAAGCCTACTACAGCTACTTTGAAATTAAAAACAACCCAGTTGCACTGTTTGCCATGCTATTTCTCAATTAAGGAAACAGGAAGGGGAAAGCAGAGGTATCAGAGGGTAGGTTTAAACGGCCTGCTCTCAGGTTCATCAAGCCACATGCTCCATGCTGACACAGCAAGTGGGATATACCAGCCGCAACTCAGCCCTGGCACCGCAAACCTCAAGTATTGGACTTCCCAAGCCAGTCTCCACCTCCTCATTCTCCTTTTTCCTTTCTTTCTCTGGAAATTTAAATTAGCATCTTTTGGGAATAGGTGCAGGGAGAAATCCAAGCCTTCCTACATTACCCAGGCAAATCCCGGAGGCTTCTTCCACTGTGCCCACTGCAGCAGAGGTTTAGGCACCTCAGGAGTGTACTAAGAAGTGGCAAATGCACACAACGCAGCTTGTAACACATGCAAAGGACAGGGCGGGGTGTTGAAAGAGTACCAGGAAAAGCTATAGTGAGAACTTCCATCTTTTAACAGTATTAACAGTATTATAAACCTCAGGGAGGGTTTGGTTTCCCTTGAATCACCCTAAACTATCACAATTCGTCTTCAGCAGAGTAACAACTAAGTAGCTGTTGCAAAACAGAACATGAGAATCAAGACACTCAAAGTGCATGTTAACAGTAGAGCAATCAGAATAAGAAATGGCATCTAAAGCCAATCAGAAGCTTGTGCTAATACCAAAGGCTGCCTAACCCCTGCTCTAAGTCCCCCAGCACTGGGGGCAGTGCCTCCAGCCTGCTGGTCCACAGCACGCTCTGGACGTGTCCCCCACTGAAGGGGACACACATACAGGTATTTTGTCCCTGGTGCCATCGCTTGAGGAAATGGAGACCAGGAAAACCCCTGACCTTTCACTTCCCCAGCCCAACCCCTGGATAAAATAGCATCCTGGAAGCTTGGCTGGACACCAGACAGCCTTTTATATACACCACAGTGCTACACCAGACCTGAAATACAACTGGGTTGATGGATTCCTGACTAGAATCAGCGAAAGCACAGTGTTTATCCCCAAACAAGGAATCAGAGCTCCAGACCAGTAGGCCCAAGCAACTGTGTCAGGGTCTCTAAGAGACCAGACTTTATAACAGGTGAGTCTCAGAGGAGGGGAATTTCTGCCTTTCCAACCCCATGATTTTGCTTTTATGCTGGAATTCATTTAATTCATTTCCCCAGTTATCACATGATTAATATTTAACAAGGGACCTGTTGTCAAGACCATATCAGAAATATTAGAGTAAGACAGCTAATCTTGCTGCAATCTATTGCTAAGACAGATTCCTTGTGGTGCATGACAGCTTTGGAGCTGGTTATTTTTTGACCACTTTTCTTCTGACAAGCACAGGTTAAAAGTTAAACGGAACACCAGCCAACACTGGCAGGAACACCTCATGATGTGAAAAGCACAACTCGCTATGTCAATAGCTGCAAGAGTTCATTGTTTGGGAACAGAAAGTATTTTAAGTATTTGGCTCTTTTTGCCTTGGTTCAGCCATTCTGCTTCCCTTTTTCACGGCTGTATATTCATGCAGATAAGACAAAAGACATATATGACTGTTTTCCGACGCTTCAGCTGTTCTTGTGGCAAAGAACCAGCACCACTAACAACCACTCATGACCACTCAGAGACATACCAGGAAAAATCCCCTTGTACACAAAAGCAATTGTGTCTGTAAGAGTTTTGAGCCATTTTGGACACTTATGGTATCAGAAGCTGCACTGGTCAGCTCATGACCTCTGTTGACTTTGGACCACCACTCACTAAAAACCTCATTTCAGCATCTGGAGACAGATGAAGCCCTGGAGATGGGGAGGGAGGGCAAAGGCTCCTGTACCCCTTTGTGCTGGCTGCAGAAACAGAATCAGAGAATAGTTAGAGTTAGAGAGGACCTTAAGATATCTATGCAGGAGACCAAGCTCTTCTGCAGCTAGCGACAAACAAACCACTAACTGGTTACTCCAGGGCTTTGTTTCACAACAGTTCTCAAAAGCATCTCTTCTCTAAAAACACCACTTGAGTACACGGAAAACACGAAGGAAAACACCTGGGTGCCGAGTGATCTCTGCAGCCAAAGCACTGGCAGTGTTTTTCCTCTGGCCAGCTGAACCAGCCCGAATGACACACAGGTAGGACTCTCCACACTGCTCCAAGAGCCCAGAGGAGAAAATAGGGACGAAGCTTTCTACTTTGGGAGAAGGTCATCCCATCAAGTTGCTGTCTTTGTGAGTGGGATGTTCCCTGCAGACTACACAGGGATCGTTCAGCATCATGGGATGGAGATGCCCTCATCACTTATGAGCCACACGTCGCCTCACCTTTCCGGTGTCAAGTAATCCTCTTCATCAGCAGCTGCACACAAACACACAGAGGATTAGTATTTGAAGGCAAGACTACCCTCTGGACACAAAGAAAGGTGTGAAATAAGATTGCCAGCAGAAACTGGGGATATGGCTATGTTAATACAACATTACTTCATGTTTCCAGGCAACAACCTCAGGCTTTCTAGAGATCTATAATTGAGCAATATTGAGAGGGCATGGAGATGATAACACCTAAATGTAAATAGTTCCTTCCACCAAATTAATATGTTTAGAAGCATTAATATATTTAGAAGCAATGAGGTTAGAAAAGAGCTTCAGTGAAAACCTCTCTTTCCCTCTTATTCTTATCAAGGCCAGGGCAGAACAATAAGCACTGGAACAGTAAAGCGAAAGAGAGTTTAGCAGAGCCCTTCTTACAAAAGCAGCTCCCTTTGAATTCACAAAAAGTTGTGCCTAAAGATCTGGCTATAATTAAGTCTGTATCTATAAAGAAATACCATTTAGCTGCTTAATAAGTGGTCCAGAATATTCTATTATGCAACATCAATAGGGTTTTATTATGGGAAACTGAACTTTTGCAATTCTTGATGTTGGAACATTTAACAACATTGCGTTCTGTTGTATTTAAAACAGAAAGGGGGGATTAGCAGACCAGTTTCTACCGATTTTATTGTGCCTTCCCACAGTTGTGTGCTTCAGAGTCAAGGCATTTCCCATTGAAGAGGAGTGATAAAGATCAGCTTGCCTCAGAGGCAGCTGCTGCTGCTTTACAGCCAGCTGTAAACCACTCACAACACTCTGCAGTTGGGAGGAAGGCGGGTTTCTGCATGGGGGATAACGGCCAACCTGGAAAACCAGATCCCTTTTCCAGATTAAGAGCAAAAATCAGCCTCACTGAAACTGCCGAGCACTTCTTCATGTTTGAGAAAGATGTTAGAAACAAGTAACAACATCTTATTTCTGTGCACTTGGAATCGTGGCTTTATGGATGTCAATAAACTGCAGATTATTATTCATTTTGTACAGAACAGGGCTGGGAAGAAAGACTAGAAATCTCTTACTTGTTTCATTTCCTTTGTGGACCAGAGGCACGGCGCTTCGGAAAGCACTGAGGTCAAACTCTGGGGGTCTTGCAGGCTTCCCAGGGGCAGGACCCAGGGATTCAGCTGAAGGGAGAGGTTTAATTCTTGGCCACTTGCTCCCAGGGCTGCGAGACCATTTTCCTGCTCTGGGCTGGCAGAACGGGGACTCGGGTTCTGCTCCAGAGAAGCACAAGGACAGGCAGCAATTAGCCCTCATTTAAGCGAAAATCCATGTAGGAACATTAGTCATTATACAGACATTTCTAACCAGCTCTATTTCCTCCCAGTTTCAGTGTCCCCATTACACAGCAAGGCTCCTACCATGTTACCAGAATGCAAAAGTAAATGGCAATGTCCATTTTTACAGTTAACCGTGTTGGGGCCTCAGCTCTCAACAGATCCCTTCCTCTGGATTATAAAATATTAGCCTCATTTTCTGTACCGATAACAGTTGAATCTGCCAGGATTTAGTGGCATAGCTGTTTTCAATACACAGCCCAAGCGAGGTAGCTTTCCAGGGTGAACAAAGGCTTAATCTTTTCAGTGCCTCATCACTTGGTGTGACATTAGCACGGGGAACTTTGCAGCATTTGAGTTTCCTAGCACCGGTTTCTGTACGAAATATCGCAAGGAGAATATGCCCTCCGAGCTCAAATATGACCTTTTGCAAAGCTGGGAGGGTTGCAGAGGGGGGAGTTCAGGTTTAAGCCATTTTAATTCACACTGAAGTGTCTTTGCAGAAAACCCGAGCCTTTATATGTCTGTGTGCAAACCAAATAGCAGGGTGTAGCCACATTTACCTTGTAATTGTGAAAGGCCAAAGCAGGCCAAAACCGAACATACTCCCCTGTCCTCACTCTTCATCCTACTCTCAAAATGTGGACAATTTCTTTAACTGTATATATCATAGAAGCATATAATGGCTTGGGTTGGAAGAGACCTTAAAGGTCATCTAGTCTCAAACCCCTGTCATGGGCAGGGACACTGAGTATAGCTTACTATACCTTTCTGGTGCTGAGGCTGCTGTCTTGATGCATGATAACCCTGCTGGCAGAATGCAGTTGCCACTGCAGTCTCAGCATCCGCTTCATCAAAGGTCCTGTGTTTCCTGGGAGCCTGGGGAAGAGCCTGCCCACTGCTGAGCAGAGCATCCTTCTTCTTCTGGGCCAGCAAGTCCAGCACAGGCTTGCTTCCAGAAGGTCGTATCCTACTGCTTGACTCAGCAGGAGTATGTGTTGCTCTCTGCTCTGGGAGAGGGTGCACATACAAGTTCGATGCCCGCTGGGTTGGGAGCATTGCATTTGCTTTCTCACTGTGGGATAAGGTGTTTTCCCAAATCTGTAGGGCATGGTGGAAAGAGTTTGGGAAAGAAGGGCTCTCTGGAGCTGTTTGGGCTGATCCTTGCCGGTCAGTGCAACAGGATGGCAGAGGCTTCCCTGGACCATTCTTGGGAGAACTCAGCCCTTTCTCCGAGATGTTGCCTTTATGCTCTTCCTTGTGCCCTGTTGGCTTCATGTAACCCAGCTTGGCTCGAGGCCATACCAAGGGGTTGCTTTGGGTGAGCGCAGAGGGTAGGGAGGCAGCTTCATCCTTAGGGTTTAGTATTACCCCTTTGCTCTTACTCCGGGGCAGAGGGCTGGGCACAGCATTCCCTGCTGAGCCTGGCTTGGGTGCAACCTCAGGGGGAAGCTTCTTGCGTGGCTGCACCAGCGTGTTGGCCACATTGGAGTCGTTCTGAAATTTTGCTCGAAGGGCTCTGAAATCACTCACAGCTTCCTGGGTGGGGGGAGAGAGGAGAGCACAAAACATCTGCTTTCGGAGGTGGCAACAGGCAATTTATGTGGTCATGATTGGAGCATTGTGTGCAGTTCTGGTGTCCTCAACATAAAAAGGACATGGAACTGTTGGAACAAGTCCAGAGGAGGGCCACGAGGATGATCAGGGGACTGGAGCACCTCCCATATGGAGACAGGCTGAGAAAGTTGGGGCTGTTCAGCCTGGAGAAGAGAAGCTGCGTGGAGACCTCATAGCAGCCTTCCAGGATCTGAAGGGGGCCTACAAGGATGCTGGGGGGGGTCTCTTCATCAGGGACTGTAGTGACAGGACAAGGGGTAACAGGTTCAAACTGAAACAGGGGAAGTTTAGATTGGATCTAAGGAAGAAATTCTTTACTGTGAGGGTGGTGAGGCACTGGAATGGGTTGCCCAGAGAGGCTGTGAATGCTCCATCCTTGGCAGTGTTCAAGGCCAGGTTGGATGAGGCCTTGGGTGCCATGGTTTAGTGTGAGGTGTCCCTGCCCATGGCAGGGGGGTTGGAACTGGATTATCTTAAGGTCCTTTCCAACCCTAACTATTCTATGATTCTATCATTTCAGAGGGAAAGAAGTCATGGACCCCACCCTGGTCACCAAGGATGTGCCAAGCATATAATGAAAATCTAAAAGTGGGAGAGGAGAATTAGCTCATTCAAAGGATGCTCCAAACACTCCCAAATCACTTCTATAAAGGCAACAGAGCTAAGACAGGGGAAACACAGGAGCAGAGTATGGAAACACAACCAAGCAGAGCCAGTGGAACCAGGTGGAAATGATTTCTGCCCCCCAGCATTACCCAGTGTTGGAGAATCTCTCTCCGGAGGACTTAGCAAACAAAAATGAACGTTAGGGCTTCCTGGCAGAGGTTCTGTGCTACCACTTATGCACCTGCTGGGTAGGAAAACTGTGCTTTATTTTCAGTACACAAGCACCAGCCAGGGGAGAGGCCGGTGGAGATCCCCAGTCCATTCCCTGCTTCCCTTAGAAAGCTCCAGCCTAGGAAGAGAAGCACCAAGCATCCTCCTTGGCAGGTTCTAAATGATCCCTCGGGCACAGTCTTCCTCCACTGTGCTAGTTTAGCTCAGATCCCTAGAACCCTTTGGATGCTTCTCCTCTTGCTGCCATTCCCTCTCATTCCCAGGAAACAAAGGACATGCAATCAAAACATGTGCCACACAAGGACAGCAAGAGCATCTCTCAGTTCAGGTGATGAATACTTAATACAGGCTGAGATACTCAATCCCTCTCTAACACAGTTACCAGGCCCCATATGATTTTGAGCAAAGAGAGCTAATAGGTTACAGCACAGTTTAAAAGGGCACTTAACACTGTTTCAGGCCTTTGTCCCCAGGTATCTCCCTGTCCCATGCTGGAGAAAGGGGACCACAATGTTTGCCTGCAATATTGAGGCTTCAATTCAACCCTGGCCTGAACTAGGGAGAAAATATGAAGAGAAATTTATGAGCTACTTAAGTGCTTGAACTGCTCTATAACATTTTATATGCCGTGATTACATTAGGAGCACTACTCTGGCAGCTTAGTTCAGTGCGGAGAACTGTAAGGCTTCACGAGAACCTGTCTAATGAGGAAATTGGAAAAAATTATCTAGGACAGAACTTCGTTATTCTGAAAAAAGCCCCAGCCTTAAGTGTTAAGGCAGAGCAGATGAATAGTGCACTGAGGGTTTATTGCATTTAATTGCACGATTTATTAAACACTGACAATTTCTCTTGAATAACCCCTTTCACTGACTTTATTACTTTCACAGGGTAGTGCATGATGTAAAGAACCAACCCTTGGGGGAGAGGGTTGAATTGCTCCAATTATATTTCATATTACTGGTCAGCAGCGTGATGCTGGGTAAGCTGCCCAGACAGCCTAATCTAGCGGCGAGCCGGTGGGAATGGGAGTTTTCAGAAGCACACGGAGGATGAATCAGATTTGGGAGGAAAAAAGTAATCCCCCATGTACTCGATCCCTCCAGCAATGCCAGACAGGAAATAAAGCAGCGAGGTGCCCTAATGCAATTGCACCGAGCTTGCACATGTGCTGCAGCTACAGTTGAAGAGTTCAATGCTGTTTACCTCTCCATAGTGATTTTCTTTACCTTAATGCATAGTTCCTCATCAGTGTCCTCAGAGAGAAGGAAAACAGACCTGCATGTCTCACTGTGCCACAGGCGAGGCGGACTCATGCAAAACAGGGGTTTCAGCCTGGCACTGCTGTGACAGAAACGGCTGTGGCTGTCGCTAGCTCGGCATTACCTTTAATTAAAGAGGGATGGATACAAGCCTCCTGTTCCCCCTTTCCTTCAAGTTGCTATTCCTCTCGCCTTGAAATGGCAGCTTCAAATGATTTGCCTAATTAACTGGAAGATTATCTGTGCTTAACTCACTCTCCAGCTTCCCCCAGTTTGCAGCATGCTGGGGTATTCACTCTGATAGCATGCACAGACCCAGCACAGGAGGGACACGCACGGTCCCTGGCCAAGCACAATGAACTGCCTGGGAGGATGGGGTTTAATTGCACCCCACGGCCACCTCCTGCACACCCACACCCAGCCTGATGCTCTCTCCCTCTCCACAAAGCTCCTGCTACTGCTTCCACGCACAAGGCTGAGCTTAGCACGACCCTCTGAGGTGCAATGAGTTCTCCTGGTCTCTGCAGGGATGATTTTCCATCAGAGACAGAACCATTTCAAACCACAGACCCACCCAAGCAACTCTTCAGCTTGCCCCACACACCTTAAGCTAACTCAGGGAGATGCTCAGCCTAAACACGGTGCCAAGCAGGTTGCATGCAGATAGGACACATGTGAAGTCCAGGGAGGGTTCAGCACAGTGGGGAGACAATTAGACCAGTTGACAAGTGAGGAGAATACACTAATACATTTAAAGGGCTGCCAAAAGCTCACAATGTGCATTACGGCTACATCCGGCCAAATAATTCACTGGGAATAATAATACATTTGGCAAAAGCTCATGCAAGATGAGAGAGGGAGAGAATAAAAAGGAAACAAACTTCCACTGGCCGGAAAGCTGTGAGCATTACAGAGTCAGGGGACAGCTAAACTTTCCATATTTTCTCCCTATAAATAAAATAGCTCTTCTAACATTAATATCATTCTAGGAAGCAGAATAAAGCTCATCTTAAGCCTATGATAAGGATACCTTTTAGAAAGAGCAGCAGCTGGAGGTTTGTGCTGTTACTAAGGACTAACTGAAAGGAATTTGTATTCTCATTAGTTCTCTGCAATTGCTTTTCTACAATGAAATCAACACCGGAAGAAAAACCCAGTTCAAGACGTGGCATGCAGGACAGCCAAGAGGAAGCACTGCATGTTCCCCTCCTGATTTTTTTCTGGTTTAATCCATTCTTTATCTTGATTTCCAAGGGAGGTCCTGTGGGTAAATGTTTAATCAGCGCTGCCCACAGCAGGGCGGCTGGAGCTGGGCCCAGGACCCCGAGCACACTGACGAGAGCACAGCACAGATACCATCTTCTCATAAACCAAAGGAAAACATCAAATCCACCTCTATTTTTTGTTAAATTAAAAGGCAGAAACTGCAGTTCATCTCAGAGCAAGGGTGGGGGGAAGAAGCCAGGCAGTGGGAGCCCCTGCTTTGGGGCAGGAAAGCTGCTGGTTTGTGGTCCCCATGCAGCGCAGAAGCAGCAGTGAGAGCACACACCCAAAGTCCCGGGTTAAACTGCACTTGGCGTAGAGAACAGCCCCAAGCTACAAAGCACCAGCACCCGGTCCAGGGGAGAGGATGCAGCAGCCCATTGCTGTGTGAGGGTGAAGGGCAGCGGCGCCCCTGCAATTACCGCGTCCATCCCTGCGCTGCAGGAGCCTGGCAGCCGGTATCGGTGCCCGTGTCCTGGCTCCGGCCGCCGCTCCCCGCGCCGCGTCCGTCCCCGCCGCTGCCGCCGCCGCACCGGGCGAGGCGGGGCAAGCCCGAGAACACACCTGGGCCAGGCCCGGGTCTGCCCCCGGGGCGGGGAGAGCCTCCGGGCAGGGCCGAGCCGCGGAGCGCTGCTCGCCGGCGCGGATCTCGGGATCCCTGAGCCAACAGCGGGAAGGCTTTGGATGGGCTCAGAATGAGGAGAATCGGGTTTGGTTTGATTCTAGGGGGAAAGGAGGGTGCTTGCCCTCATCATGTAAGGCAGCCAACAGCATCCTGGCTTGTATCAGCAGTAGTGTGGCCAGCAGGACTGGGGAAGTAATAATCCACCTGTACTGGGCACTTGTGAGGCTGCACCTTGAATAGTGTGTTAGGTTTTGTGTCCCTCGTTACAAGAGAGATGCTGAGGTACCGGATTGGGTCCAGAGAATGGCAGTGAAGCTGGCGAAGGGCACAAGTGTGATGAGGAGTTTGAGGGAACTGGGGGAGCGGGGTTAGTCTGGAGAAGTGAAGGCTCAGGGGGACCTTATCACTCTCTACAACTGCCTGACAGGAGGATGGAGCCGGGATGTGCATGGTCTCTTTCTCCAAGTAACAAGCAATAGGACAAGAGGAAATGGCCTCAAACTGAACTAGGGAAGGTTTAGACTGGAGATTAGGACAATTTCTTCACCAAGAGGGTGCTCAGGCATCAGAACAGGCTGCCCAGGGCAGTGCTGGAGTCACCGTCCCTGCAAGTGTCCAAAAACCATGTAGATGAGGCCCTCAGTGACATGGCTTAGTGGTGGCCTTGGCAGTCTTGGGATATGAGTTGCACTTGATGATCTTAAAGGTGTTTTCCAACCCAGCTGATTCTACGATTCTACGATCATGGCTGCAGTTCATGTATGTGGCAGTTCTCAAGTCCCCTCTCACACCTGGGGCAAGCACAGCTGAAGAGAGCAGAGGACTCCCACCATGCCCAACATGCATCCTTACCCAGCCTCCGCACAGGTCTCCCCATGAGTGACACCCACCCCACTGCATCAGCCCAGCCCGCACCAGGCTCTTCCCAAGCCGAAGCCAGAGACCTCAGAGTGATTAAAACAAACGTTCCCCTGGAGGAACCAAATGTTTTCTTCATCTCAGGACAGCAGAGCCCAGCAAAAGGAGTCATCCTTGCTGAAACCCACATGTATTCCCTAGTGAAGCAGCTCCTTCTCAGGGTGAGCTGTTTTTCAGAGTCCTAAGGACAGACCAGTTAAATTAGGGCAAACAAGACTTTTCCTGTCACTGGATATTTCTGCCCTGGAGAACACTGCCCAAACGCTGATCCCATGTTTGTACAGAGCGTGTCTCCCAGTTAAAGCAAGGCAGATTTGCTTGGCAAGAAGAGAGCTGAGAGCCCCAAGACTTGCTTTTTGCCTCCACAACTGATCAAATACTATTTCATCTTCCTGTGCAGGAGAGCTGGATATTTTCCTTCTAGCAGAGACAACTGCTGCGTGGAGCCCTGGTGCTGGGTGGTATTCAAAGGCGGATGTCGATAGAGCTTGGGGGGGCAGGGAGCCATTGCCAGCCTGAGCAGTAGTCACCCATCACCAGCAGACCCTAATCCCACATAATAGGACATAGCATCTCTCATATTTCTATATCTATATTTACATCTATATCTATATAGATATATAGCAACCTTCCAGTATCTGAAGGGGGCCAACAAGGATGCTGGAGAAGGACTTCATTAGGGATTGTAATGATAGAACAAGGGGTAACGGGTTCAAACTTAAACAGGGGAAGTTTAGATTGGATATAAGGAGGAAGTTCTTTACTGTAAGGGTGGTGAGGCACTGGAATGGGCTGCCAAGGGAAGCTGTGAATGCTCCATCCCTGGCGGTGTTCAAGTCCAGGTTGGACAGAGCCTTGGGTGACATGGTTTAGTGTGAGGTGTCCCTGCCCATGGCAGGGGGGTTGGAACTGGATGATATTAAGGTCCTTTCCAACCCTAACTATTCTATGATTCTATATCTATTTCCCAAAGAGCTGCCTGGAAAAGAAACTCTGCAGCAATAGCAGGCCTTAAGGTTAGGGGAAAAATGGACTTGTAAAGCATGTCTGTGATGTGTAGGATCTGATGTGTTTATGGTGATGTGTAGGATCTGATGTGTTTATGATCATGTGTAGGATCTGATGTGCATACGTAGGACCTGTGCGCATATGATTGTCTGAAGGTGATTTCTCTCCGCTGATTTGAAGGTAATGGCTGTGATACATGAGATATGGATGGACATTCCCTCTCTGCACATGGGCATGGAGGAAAGCCTTGCCTCCAGCATCCCTAATGCCTTCGAGAGTGGGACCAATGCCCTCGCAGCCTAACCCGATCCCGCTTTCCAGAGCCAAGCTTGAGGAGAGCTGGAAAAAAGGGAAAAGAAATTTGAGGGGGGGGAACCCAATTAATTTGTCAGAGACATGACTCGAAGCACCAGTCTCGCTCCTCACCACATGAAAAGCCCCGCTGCTGTGTGGTGGTCTTGGAGAAGAAAGGGGGGTCCTGCCGAGCTGCAAGTTGGCAGGGAAGTCCCCAAAGTCAGGGCTGGAGTTGCGGCGTGATGAAAATGAATGCCAGCTTTGTGTACAGGTAGCTGGGGAGGATTTATGACCCGCCCAGTGGTATGAACACAGGCCGTGAATGAAAGCACTGTTGGAGAATCAGGAGGTTGTGACTTCAGAGCCGTGTCCTGGGGAAAAGGACGGGGCAGATTTCTCTATACGGGCTCTAAAAATAAACAGAAAAATGCCAAAGGTTTCTTTAAGACATGCATTTTGTGAGTGCTAGCCCTGGCGGGACCCTGCTTGCCTCACCTCCCTTTGCCAGCAGCCCCAGGGCTGCCATAAATCGCACCAGGCTCTAATAATTGCAGGGGGAGCACAGCGTAGCCGTGGTGTTTTATATAGATCAAACGCCACAGAAGTGGAAGCCGGCTTTTTTTTTCTGGCTCTGGACCTTCCTGAGGAATGCCTGACGGTAAAAGAGCTGGCACTGCTCTATGTAAGCCACCTTTTAATGGGCCATATGGCACAATTTCCTTAGAGAACCTAGACAGATACGTCAGGAGATGACAAAACAGGACCTAATGCCCTTTCTGACATCCCAGAGGGAGGGCAGGTAATGCCTCGGACAGCCCTTCCCCTCCTGCCCCACCTCTGCCCGCAGTGCTGGTGCTTCCCATGGGTCCCCATCAAGACGCAAATTGCCAGGAACGATGATGTCCCGGTAAAACACAATGACCACCTTGTCCACTGCCTGTTACAGGCAGCAGTTTGGAGCAGGAGCTCAGCGTTTGGGCTAGGTTTGTGTATCAAAGGCACTGACCCAGAACAGGCGTTCCCAGGCACAACCCTAACTGGAATAAAACCAACCACCACTGCTGAGAGCAACAGCACAAAACACTTCCTAAACATGCAAAATCCCCCAGAACAGACAATTTCAGCCTGTTTTAAAATGTAGAATTTTATGATTTGGATTGGGTTATTTTTGCAGTGGTGCGGTTAGTATCTTATACAGATACAGCAGTCCAAGGGCTGCAAGCACGGCATTCAGCAGACTTATTTTCCCTGCATTATTCATTTCAGCTACTTAGTGACCGGTGGGATTTGTCATATGTTATAGGCACATTACATAGATTTGGGATAGTTTTATTTGATTTTAAATTTCAAAGAGCTGCTACTAGAGACCAGAAGCAACAGCAGATCTTAGGAACAGAATCATAAAATCAAAGAATGGTTTGGGTTCGAAGGGGCCTTAAAGATCATCTAGTTCCAACCTCCCTGCCATATGGCTTATTTATGAATATGATTTATTAAGGAATATGATTTATCCCTAATATTTCAGGCTTTTAGAAAGGCAGGGCAGTGTGACTGGTGAAGACCAGGGAAATTTTGGGGCAATCCAAAGTCTTCTTTGGATGACAACTGAATTCATAGAATCATAGAACCATAGAACAGTTAGGGTTGGAAAGGACCTTGAGATCATCCAGTTCCAACCCCCCTGCCATGGGCAGGGACACCTCACACTAAACCATGGCACCCAAGGCCTCATCCAACCTGGCCTTGAACACCGCCAAGGATGAAGCATTCACAACCTCTCTGGGCAACCCATTCCAGTGCCTCACCACCTTCACAGTAAAGAATTTCTTCCTTAGATCCAATCTAAACTTCCCCTGTTTCAGTTTGAACCCATTACCCCTTGTCCTGTCACTACAGTCCCTAATGAAGAGTCCCTCCCCAGCATCCCTGTAGGCCCCCTTCAGACACTGGAAGGCTGCTCTGAGGTCTCCACGCAGCCTTCTCTTCTCCAGGCTGAACAGATATTGCCCATCACATAATCGGTGATGACATTAGCCCAGTATCATAATATTATGGATTGGGGATGGTCTGAGCAGTGATTTTTCCTTGTCACAGCCGCTGGCCCTGCATGACAGTCAGCACTGTGGGGACGGGATGGGACACAGGGTGAGGGAAATAGCTGCTCCTGGACCCAATACAGTGGGGTCTGTATGTCTGAGAAAACACCTCAGAACCCATAAAAATGGGCAAAAGCAGAGGGCAGAGCACAACCTTGTGCTAGGGGGGTTTCAGCTCAGGTTTTATAATGTATTCTGTCCCCGGGAGGGCCAGAGCAGCCACTCCAGCCTGGTTCCCCACACACCTCATCCCTCATCCTTTTTCTGCCAGGAGGTCATATCGTGGTTTTCCAGCAGAGGGAGAGATAGGATCGCTTGTTCCACCATCGAGCCGCTTGCTCCGTCTTGCATCACTTGCATTAATAAGAAATATAACAAAATGCAGTACTATTGATCCCTGCATTCAAAAAGCTAACGCTCCCTTTTACTGGCCGGGACAAAGTGCTGTTTAGGAGGAGCCAATGTAGGTACCCATGTGGCTCCTTCAGAAGCTTTAAGATCAGCCCCATTGAAGCACTGTAGCAGTTAAGAAAATGAATTCAAAAGCCTTGCAATGTGTCAGGCTTTTTATCTGTCCAAACTACAAGGCTGTCTCTGCAGTATGGCCTTGATCCCACACTTAAGGGCATACTTCTTTCTTAGCAATATAGCCCATATAGTTGCTTGTGTGTTCAAGGCTGCTTTATACTGCAGAAGGTATGTTACCCTATCAGCTCAGTGTTTGGTGACACCAAATGAGGACTGGCACATCCAGCGCTAAAGCTGTGCTTGTCTTCTGGTCCTTAGGTGTGAGAACTAGCATGTCCAGCATTAAAACTGTGCTTGTCTTCTGGTCCTTAGGTGGACTTTTTTCACACCTCTCTGCGCTCACTGGGTTTAGTAGCAGACACATGCCCAACACACATAAATGACACATAGTTTTGTTGGTCCTTACAAGGCGTGATCTCACTGTGAGCACTCAATAGCCAGAGAATTTAAGCTGGGGATGAACACCAGATAAACCTCAGGAAGCTGTGGCTGCCCCATCCCTGGCAGTGTTCAAGGCCAGGTTGGACGGGGCTTGGAGCAACCTGCTCAAGTGGAAGGTGTCCCTGCCCCTGGCAGGGGATTAGAACTAGATGAGCTTTAAGGACCCTTTCAACACAAGTAATTCCATGATTCTATGAATAAACAAGATGCACAACTAATGCACAGAGGAAAAGCATGTTGGTGGTTGCAGAGGCGGTCAGCCCTGTTATCAGGACACAACTATGGAGTGGGACCATCACTGTGAGAGTGACCACTCCTGCCAGCATCTGAAGGCAGTGTTCGCTTTCACCCCATTGATACAGAGATGATGACCAGGGTAAGGTACAGCCTTTCTCTGCCCTGCAATAATGCAGCGCACAAGGGCATGAAGCCTTCAGGACTGCAGAAACATCATCTAGCAGAGCATCTGCTCAACAGCATAAACTATAGCAAACACGTTACCTCTGTCTTACATTTCTTAATGCTTCTACTCGTGTCTTCTGTTTTCTACACAATATATAGCCATCTTCCAGATCTAAACCCTCCTCTTGAAGGCATCCTCCGCTGGGATTTTGAAGTTTGGAGATGAAGACTTTGATAACCAGCTTTGCTTCTTTGGCAAAACAGATGTTATTTTACCAAGCTGCTTTGCAGAGCAAGCTCTCCAGCGCTTGCAGAGAGGATGAGCTGAGGAAGCCCATGTGTGCTGCGAAAGCATGTGTGAAATGGCAAACTTTCCAAGGGCAGCGCTCCAATTGCTAGGCATCATTTCTTGATCTTGCCATGTCTAACATCTCTATAACCCCTGAGCACTGCAGCAAACTCTGTGTTTTAAAAAACACCACCCTACCTCTGAATGAAAGGCTGTCTGCTCTGCACTTTTCCCTGGGGAACCACAAGGGAACAAACAGCACATGGCAGGTGTCAGTCACATTGTTTAATACATGACAGCAAGAAGCTCAGATACGACTTTGTGGGTATGATGTATCGAACAGAATAAAAAGGAACAGGGCTCTACCTTTAGATGTTCATGGTCTTCAAGTCATGAATGAAATTCAGGTTTACAGTAGTGCGTGAATAATGTACTACAAAAAATTATAAATAGAATATTGGCATTAAAAAAGGTTATTCTTTTAAATAACTGTATCCCCTGCAGCAAAAATTATATGACTATACTAAAAATACAAACCTATGTATAAAGAAAGTACAAATGCAAATGGCTGGACAACAACAACATTATGTTAGCTCTTGTAATATAACTTCACCCTAGAGCTAGGTTCTTGTAGACAGACACATTACCAAATGTGCTGTTCAGGTGCTATTTAAAAGATCAACGCATTCTGCACACAGAAATTAATTCCTCTTTTCGGGCCAAGTATATCTGAAGCAGAGACCTTTTGTAGTGGAAAAAAATCCTGTATTGCTGTGAGTGAGGAAAAGAGGATGCCCAGGTTTGTTTGCACTGAGTTCATCTGCCCCTGATTTTAGACACAGAAGAGTTGTAAATGAGGAGTTACATGTCTTCTAATTAGAGGTTGGCAGTGAAGAGCTCTTCAGCATCAGGGAAAAGAGCTTTGTGAGGGGAATAGTCACAAGGTGACGATGCTCAGCCCAGCCTGCTCACAGCCCCTATGTCCATGCTCCTGAAAAGCCCCAGTTCCTCAGTTCACGGCTCATCCTCCTGAAGGTGACTGTGTTGCTATCTGGCATTGCATGCCAGAGATTCAGAGAGTTAATTCAGAGGTTTAGAGGCAAGGATCCAACATACATTTTAGACTATTTCAATTCATAATGTTATAAATGGAACCGTAACTTTTATATATCTCACTTTTGGAACATAACACCCTTAAGAAAGCTTCTTTAATTTCACCTCTAACGTCGTGTGCCTTGCTTGCCAATTAAATCTCTCTCGCCTGCCTTCCCCCAAGCAACCTCACCTATCAGTGAGAAATTGTTGTTGTGTCTGATTGCACAAACCAGCCCAGCCTTTTACCTGGGAGATGTGGCACCAATAACTTTCATTATATATATGTGGTGTTTCTGATGCTGCTGTCAGAGATGAAAAGATACAATGCTTCAACAGTCCTGCTTAGATGCTGAGGAGGCACTTGACTGTGCAAGTAGACATTTATATCACAAGATGGTCCAAGTCTGAACCAAAGATAGATTTGGGAGATGGCCAAGGAGTTTCTAACCATGGGGACAGTGAGGTCCATCCCTACCAGACCTCTGTAAGTATTCTAAAACCTTTTAACATCATCCTGTCTTAACAGCAATAAGCAGAGAGGCTGGAATGCGTAACAGGGAGGTAATGGTAGTGATTGCCTTAGGTCAGTTGCAATCCCCTGCTTTTCTCCCAGGCAAAAGCAATTTAGGTTTAATAGTGTATTAGAAAAGCATTAAAACCCTTACTTGAGTTCTTATTGTGTAGAAGAAAGAAGAAGAACTTTCTGAATTCATCTGAAGTGCACTAGTAGGTAAGGGATTACCTTAACATACTCTGGAAGGTCACAAAAAGGCAGTTCTCATTTCATTTCACTACAGTATACCCATGTGCTATATTTCTTCATGTTTAGCAAAGACAAGCCCAAGGGTCATTGTGAACTTTAATTACATTAAAATAACATGGTAAGAGGTCCTTTTATTTGATAATATACAATACTAGCTATTGAAACGAGCTTTGCAATTAAGCTGGGAAATACACAAAGTGACACTTCTCTCCTAGTCTTTTGTGGACAGAGGACAATTCGCTGTCTGTTTAATAGGTGTAAGATCAGTTTTCCCTATAATAATTATGCTTTCTCTTGAATTTATTGAAGTTCAAGCTTCCAGCTGTCTACTGGGAACACTTCATTTATGCGTGAAGCATCTCAGCCCACTTATTGCAGAAGAAAAAGAAGGGAAATGCAGACCCTTGTTTGAACACAAGTCTCCATAGATCTCTTCCTCTTTATTTAAAACTAATATCTGATGAAGTTACAGATTTCTTTTGCGTTTTTGTGCCTGCCCAGGGGCCTTCAGGGGAGTTTTGCAGGCTATGTGCATGCTTGAGGAAACAGATATGCGGCAACTTGGGTATAGAATGACCAAGTGTATTTCCAATGGCCATTTTTCCTTTCTTCCAGCACATGAAAACTAAATATTCTCATCTTGTGACTATTATCTTAATAGTAAACAACCCATGGTGTTCTTGGTTTTCCGGTATTGCTTTCTTATACTTTACACACCCACTACTTCTATGTTAAGATTGCAACCACCTAAAAGCATTAGAGCCACCACTAACAGATGGGTTTGCACAGCATATGGATTAGACACAGTTTCAGATTTAGGGGGCATCTTCCTCACCCAAAATCACTTTAGGAAACAAAGACTTAGATTCCTGACTATGTAGGACCATGCAGAAGCTAAGTGATAACTCACATCAGCTTTGGAGATGGGACGCTATCTTTGGGGGATGTCAAGTGGGAAGAAGGGATGCTGCCTTTGGGGGATGGCAATGGGAAGAAGCTGAATTGACATTACCTTGATGTATCTGGAAGGTGCGTGTTCCTCATAACACAATTTTATGATAAACTTCAATTTGCTGTCCTGGGAAGCTTTTCCCTGGTCAGCAACCAGACACACCAAGATTAAAGTTAAATCACTGCGGGAAAGAAAATGAGTTTCCTCCTCCTTCAAATTAAAAGGAGGGTGCAGGCTGGACAAGAAACACACTGCTGCGATAGGACTGGAACGACCTTAATGTGGAAACAGTTGCACAGTTGAATAAATTCCCCTGCCAGAAAACTGGGAATTTCTTTCCAAAAGGGCAAAGGCCTCCAGGATGTGTCCTGATTCTCTGTGATTTGATCTGTGCTATTGTCAATGATTTACCTCAGTGTTTTGGAGCCCAGTAGCCTCCACGCTGCTTCTAGCAGTGCTTGCCCCACAGCATCCTGAAGCCTAAAGCTTTTGTCTGCAGCTAATCTATAGCAAACATCTACATATGGAGAAACCATGCGGTGGGGCCTGTGTCAGCTTTCTCCTTTGATTCTGTCTATATGCTCGTTGGCTTTAACAGCACGTCAGGCCACAGCTACAGCGCACAGGGAGCTTGAGGCATTGCCTTCCCAGAGGTAAGTCCATTTCCCCCCCAACTTTACATATAGAAATTACAGACAAGTCAGTCAGGCCATCAATTTTGCCCTGACATGAGGCATGTGCACACTGCGCTCTCTGTAAACAGCTACCAGGGAAAAAACATATTGGCAGTTGTCCAAAGCCCAAGCTAGGCATCGTAATTCCTTCTTATAGGAACTGTCTGCACAATGGTTTTTCTTTCACAGATGACTATTAAGCCTTCTTAAACTCCCTTACCAAAATTACCATACCGGGTTTGGGCACTTGAAATTAATTCCCTATACAGGATGATTTACGAGTAAATATTCTGCGTATTCCTTTTCATTAGAATTATGTTGCATTTGCCAATGGGAAGTTAACAAGTGCACGTTAATAACCCAATCTGCAATCCAAGCCAGATCCTCATGCCTCAGGTTTTTTACCCAAACGATATTATTAACCCATATGAGTGTCACTTCGGCTTTGAAGGAAGGGAGTAAACAAGTTACTTCTTTTCTAAAGCAATAGTGTTATGCTAGGAAAACAGTTGTTTTTTTTTCCCTACAGTTATTAATTTCAGCCTTGTTCTAAAGGCAAATATGATTTAGCAGGATCAAAAAAGGGTATCAGTGATAATTGGAACATGGAGACAAGGAGAAGGCAGAAAGGGAAAAAAAAGGGGTAGTGATACACTTAATTATGAAGGCTTATTCCGATAATCCCTTTTGAAAATGAACAAAGACGAGATTTTTGATGTTTGATGAACTTATCAAACAAGGCAGAATAATGAAGAGCTAAATGTAAAATCCGATCGAAGGTGAGCCAATTAAGCACTTTGTGAAGTGCTGAAGGATACAGCCCACAAATCCTCCTGTCAGAGCAAAAAGGCATCAATACCTGCTTGTCCCCCAGCTCTGTGTTTGTCTGCAGCCTCCTGTTGTTTTCCTGGAGCCACGGTGGGGTTTTATCTCACACACTTATCTGCATCCACAGGTTCCCTTGCTGAGCTGTTGTGGCTTTCATTTAGTAAGTCTCTCTTCCACAGCCTCTGATGAATCCCCATTGTGCCCTGTACCTCTCCTAATTGTCAATATTTCTCTTTGGACTGCAGGCTTGTAAGTAAAACAGATTGCTCATTAGTTAATCACCAAAATAATAGTAATAATACTACTAATAACAGCATTTGGCTCAGAATAACCCCTCAAAATGCTTCAAAGGCTGTGGCAAATGCAGAGTTGTATTAGCAAGCCACAGATTGCTCCTCAAGACAAAGAAAGGCAGTATACAGACTGTAGGAGTAGGGGCAGAAATAGAGAACATAAACTCTGGGCTGGGAGGCAAGAAAAGTATTTTCTTGCTGTTGTATAGTGATATTCAGTGTATGTGAAGAGAGTCTGATCCAAGGGCTTCTGGATACAGAACCCTTGCCATTTTCTGCTTTTATAATCTTCTTTTAGTTACTTTCCTCTTCTCAGAACTTATGTTTCCTTTTAGAAGCAGTCATTCAACAAATTCTCATAGTTAACATGGCTTTTTACCTTCCCTTCTCAGCACTGTTGGTGCAGCCATTCCCACCACTGCACAAAGCCTCCGAGAATCTCATTCAGTAGGTTTCAGAACAGGCCCAAGGTAACAAACCATCATTTCTGGAGTCTGTGATGTGCTTCTGAGAAGAAAGCAGAAAAAGAAGCCTTTCCTTAAAACCTGTCTCTTCTTGACATTCCTTCTATTCACCCAGTGTGTTTGGTTTTATATATGAGATATACATAGGTTTTATTGCAATCTACTTATGGGAAAGGGCGAGGACCTCTTGGGAGAGCTGGAAACCCAACACAAAATCCTCAGGTCCTGCACCTGCTGCCTCTGACCAGTTCTGATGGTGAAGACTCAAATGGAGCATCTCGGGTAGTATAGCCAGCCCTGTTAGGCGATACTTCCCATTTCCCATAAAATAGATTCCCAGTGGAAAACCACACACTGATCATTTTCTCCCTGCTACTCTCCACCCCTCCTTAAAACACAACTTCAAAGACCTTCCTGCTATCTCTCCCCCTCCTTAGAAGAAGCAGCAGAGATGTTAATTCTCCAGCTCCTGTTGACTGTCAGCTGAGCCAGTGGTCAGAATGGACTGATTGCTTTCCTTGCCAAGAGAAAAAAGTAAGACTCCACTGTAATGTATTCATTTATCTTCAGATGTGTCTGTGATGAGGATGTACACACATTAATTATATATATTATTAATTATATATATTATACATATTCATCATTCTGAAGCATCTAGTAAACTCATCCAAATACGATGGAGATGCTCCTCTACTAAAGAGACTCTTACCCTGGTGTAAACTGGGGAATAAATTCCTTTAAGGCAGCAGAACATCAAGACGCAAAATCAAGGCAAATGGTGGAAGAATCCAGCCAGAATATTTGCCCAAGACTCTCTTCCTTTTCTATCTCAAATTTAATTAAGTATCTGCTGATTCTTAATGCAAATATTCCAATGAAAAGAAATTAGAAGCAGCCTTCGTTCATCAGCTCCTGTTCTTAATTTTTTATATCATTCACATCTTCATAATTCAAGAATTTCTTTTCAAATACCTGATATAATTTTGCTTTCTACTGAGTTTATATCCCTGCAGGTTTTGCTCCTGTGCTTCTAATCAGTAAATGATTCGGCTTTTCTCTCTTTTCTTTTTATTTCCTAGTTTCAAGAGCAGCAATTCTCATTAATAATCCATCAGAAATAGTGTGGGATCGGTGCTGTAATTAGTGTCTGTGTCCATCTGAGCCCGTTACATTCCGGGACAAAGCATACATAACTGGAAAATATATGTATTATTTCTAAGGTATAAAATAGGGAAAAGATTTTTAAAACCAGTTATTCCAGCCCCTTCAGCATTCACCTGTGTGAACCTCAAGCAAATCTCCTGTTCTTCTACCTCTCTGCCACCTCTCCTCCATTTACCAAGTACAAAGTCTTAGAGCCACACAAAAGAATAATAATATAGATAAAAGCAATAGGTTTTAATTGCTTTATGGCCTGTGGAGGTGATGTCTTCGTGAGATCTAAGGTCTTGGGGATGTTTTTCTCTCTTGTGGGGTTTAGCACCGGTACCGGAGGCTGGTGCAGCCGGCGCGGTTTGCAGGGCGGCAATGCGCAGGGCATCTTTGGGATGAGCAAGCTTGCCATTCCGAGACGACATGCACTGGACCCCCCAGCTGTGGGAAGGACTTTCGGTGTGAGGAAACAGGTGAGTGAACCAAGCACAAGCTCCTGCCAAAGAGGTTTTGGTCCTGGGTGGACAGACCTGGGGTATGCCCATGGTATTACCATGGGCAGAGCTTTGCCAACCGGCCAGCAGGATGGTGAACTGATGCAAAAGAAAGCAGGAAATTGCCCCATATTTGGGTTTTTTCCCCACTTTTATAGAAATTCACCCATGCTCTACTCAGATTTAGCTAGAAAAGAAGGCTGTATGACATGGAAAAGGTTAATTTTTTCAGTGGAACAAAGAGAGTAGAAATATTCTGCTCCAACTGCTGTGCTACATGCGCACACTCCCCTCCATGGGCACCAACGCACCCACAACACACCACTTTCTCTCCCTGCAAAAGACATAGTTCAATCATAAATCCAACGAGCAATCTGTTGGGGTGATTTATTTATTTTTAGCCATCCCCAGCTCTGAGGATTGGGATATAATACGGCTGTTCTCTGAAAGTTTCACTAGCCTTGACAGATTTCTGGTTTTACACAAATGGCTCAAACTCCCGTCTTGAGTATTTAATGAAAATTCTACTGACATTTAGAACTATGTGCCAGCTCTGTGACCAGCTCATCAGCTAGAGAAGGTCGTCATAGAATCATAGAATAGTGTGTGTTGGAAGGGACCTTAAAGCCCATCCAGTTCCAAAACCCTGCCACGGGCAGGGACACCTTCCACTACAGCAGGTTGCTCCAAGCCCCTGTGTCCAACCTGGCCTTGAGCACTGCCAGGGATGGGGCAGCCACAGCTTCTCTGGGCACCCTGTGCCAGCGCCTCAGCACCTTCACAGGGAAGAGCTTCTGCCTAATATCTAATCTAAATCTCCCCTCTTTCAGTATAAAACCATTCCCCCTTGCCCTGTCACTACATGCCCTTGTAAAAAGTCCCTCTCCAGATTTCTTTGCTCCATGGTAGCAAGTGTAGCAGGACCAGTTCCCTCTGTCCACAAGTGTCATGCCAAGGCTTTCTCCTCACTCCCAAAAGGGAAAGCACCTCCAAGTTGCCCTTCCTGCAAACATACATTCTTGAGCTATAATTATTGCAATAAACCCCCCAAATACCTCCAGCAAACGGAAGAGGCAAAACTGCACTTTAATCAGATGGAGCTGACTTCCCTGAGCCAAGTGGAGAAGCTATTGCTTCCTGTAGCTCCTTTCCAAGAGCATGATGATAGATAATAAAATCAGGCCAGAGATGTGACCTTGATTTGACTCCCAGCCCATGGAAGCCCATGGGAGCAGTCAGCTTGGACTCTGAGCTGTGCTCACTCCAGTTTGCAAAGGAAAACCTGCCCTGAAGGAGAGGGGAAAATCAAGGTCCCGATGTAAAAGCCCTGTATTTAACACCCAGAGGGACTTCTTGTGGCCTCAAGATATGGGTGGAGAATAGCACAAAGAGTGCAAGCTGCTGAAAAGGTTTTCTGAAGGGCAGATAAGTGAGATCACCTGTATCTGTGCCCTTTAGGTCGCTGTATTAAACGACATCTTGTGTGCAATGGGGAGCCAGACTGCAGAGATGGGTCTGATGAGGATAACTGTGAGGATGAAGATATTGAAAGCCCTTGTGAACATCTGTTGCCAATCCCAGGGTCTGAAAAAGCAGTCCAAGGGTAGGTAATTAATCAATAGCTGCTACTCTTACAATCAAAACAGGATTAAGTGTTTTATATTGCATTTCCTTAGTAATTGCAATGCTCCATGAATTGATAAGGTGCTGTACAAAGCCCAAAGGAGTGGTACTGTCCCACGCAACCATGGGTAGCAATGAGGGAAGCAGGAGGGTTCATCCTGGCTTTTCTTTCAAATTCTGTCTTGGATTTACTATCTGACCTTGGCCTCTCCCAGCCACTCCATACTTGTGATGCCCTCTTTATACTCCTGTAAAAATATATCCCAGTTATCTCACAGCTTTTTCTGGTTGATAAAAGCAATTTATTAAAGCAAAGAGTAGACTCTGGAGATGCAGCATCCTGGTGGCATTCATTCCTAAGGAGAAGGTTTAACTACAGGAATTAGGACTTCGGAGCACAATTCAAGGCAGAGAGCCTGAGCTCCACATGAATATATACAGGGTAAATACTCCTGCCCATGAAAAGGTCCCTGTTGTGAGGAGCAATGCTGCTGTCTAGTTTGAAGAATGCTTTCGTTTGGAGCCATGGAATTACAGGGAATATTAAGTAATAGGCAGATTTCAGAGGGCAGCAGCTGTGACGGCTGAGGAGCAGGAAGAAAGAGGCATAAGGAAATAAGAAGTGAGAGACTTGGCAAAGCACAAGCAGACTGCAAGTCTAGGGAGGGTGCTAATTCCCCTGAGAAACAGAACCATTATTAAAGGGAAGGAGATGAAATTAAGATAGAAAACAATTACAGGGAATGCCAGGAAACACTTTGTGACAGTGAGATGTGTTAGGCTCACGGGGAACCTGGAGGAATTCCAGGACCTTGGAACTTTCATAACCACACTTGCTGGGATAGACTGGACACCTTTACTGATTTCTTCAATTTCTAGCATATGAGTCCAAACCAATGTTTGGAAATAAAAAGGCTCTTTGCGTCCTGTTAGCTTTGGGAAGCAGATAGCAAGGAGATAACAAACTCAAAGATTTTAGGTGCTATCCAAAGGCAGAGACCTGAGGCTAGGTAACTTGTAGTGTGAGGAGAACAGAAACAGTGACAGAGGCTGTTGAGGAAATAAAAGTGGAGCTATGGGTAACTTCCTGAATGTTACTTCTTTCCCAGATACAATATCCTAACACAGGAAGGGAGACAGTACATATATGACCCTAATTTTTTTGGAGGCCACTGTGAGTATGTCTACAACGGAGAGTGGCGGGAGCTGAAGTATGATGCTGCATGTGAACGCCTCTACTATGGAGATGACGAGAAGTATTTCCGCAAACCTTACAACTTCCACATATACCAGTTCCTAGTAAGTCCTTTGGGTGATCAGATTTAGCAATGTTTTCCCAGCTAAACTTCCCATAAAGATGTTAGGTACCTTTTGTCATTCACTATAGGCTGTCTTTCCAGGTACCCAAGCTGTCCCCAAGACAACAGGCAATCGATGATATAAATGCTATTTTATGGCACATCAAGGAACTAACATGCTTTATCACCCAGGCATCGCCACTGCTTACTCTGGCCTAGTCAGAGCCAAGAGAAATGGGTTTTCTCTAAACTCTGCTATTAATGAACTGTAGAGCTTGCACAAGCCACTTGCCTCTCTAGGGGTGAATTTGGCCATGTGTAAAATGGGAACAATGCTACCAGTTCAATCTTTGAAAGCATTTTAAGTCTTTGGCACAGCTACAAGGGACATAAATCCAAATTCTGAGTGAGACAGAGATCCTGAAAGCCATCGCTGTGTATCACAACGCCTATACTCTGTGGGATCATATGTGATGTTGGAGACTGAACTAAGTAGAGCAAGGATTCAACCTGGGACTCCCATGTCTTAAGCGGGAGCCTTGGCCACACTGTTAAACATGTATTATGCTTTTTGACGTGAATGAATAAAACACATTATTCCACCGGAATATTACAGCCCCAGGTTCAATGCAAATGGATTTCCCGTCCCAGCCGACGGTTCCCTGTGCCTCTTATTCCCCAGTTTGAATCCAGACAGGCCCACCATATGAACCACATTTTCTTCTTCCCCTTACCTGCTGCTGGTGGTGGAAGGCCCACTTCTGCACCATGGTCAGGCACTGAGGGACACTTGAGCATGCCCCATATGCATCTTGACTTAGGAGTGTCTACCTGCTGGGTCTAGCAAGTCACGTTAATGTGAGATGCTTTCTTCAGTGTTGGTAATTATTTAACTGGCTTTTTATAGAGATGGCAAATGGCACAGCCTGGATTCAGCAAGGCTGCTCAATTCCACATGGCAGCAAAGCAGAGCTGTCAAAGAAAAGGTCAGTGCTCTAAAACACAGGCAAAACAATGTTTGTTTTCTAGCACTGCCATTGCAAGCAGCTGGATCACTGCTGCTGAATTTCTTTTCCTAAATAAATTCATCCAGAAGCAAGCTGCAGACAAAAAATTCACTCCAAATTGTTAGGATCTGGCAGAGCTGTAAAGAACTGGAAGGAGGGTTTTATAATGGGAAGTGTCAAGCTAGCTTAATAAGTACCATTGCCAGCTCTGGCTGTAATGGCACTATTTTGAGTTGGCTAAACACAAGCTTTTCCCCTGCCTGGAGATGGATGAAGCTTTATCCACATTTCTCACATATTTCCCAATGAAATTGCATGTGACTTAATTCTTTATTCCACATTCACTGCAGTCAGTGTCGGTGCTGTCAGGACCATCACAGGCTTCAACAGAGGCAGAATTAGCTCCTTAAAGAAATAGAGTTTAATAATAAAGAGAAGTACCTAAAAATTCATCTCTGCTCCTTTCACTTTAGGCTCATGCTGATTCTGGATTCACTTTTGAGTTTTATGATGATTCAAAGGATCTGCTTGATGCCCTTAAAAGTGATAAATCCAAAACAAAAGGCTTTACCATCGGAATCGGGTCCACAGGATCAGCTTTCCAGTTAGACCTGGGCTTCACTTTATCAGGTGGCAAAGGAACCCTGAAGAATTTCACACAATACGCTACAAAGGTAAAAGAAAAATAACAAGTCAGTGATGCATAATGCTCCAGTTGTGTCATCTGTGCATCGCATGGGCTGGCTGCAACTTATGTCAGTTGATTCTCTCAATTGCATTTTTTAACACATAGTAATTGTACCTTAATTTGTTCATGTAATTGCAAATGTCTCATCGTTAGTAATCCTGTTTGTTGTTCTTCTTATGGTTTAGCAAACAGGGAGTGGGTATAAAATTGAATTACGAAGTACCACAACACATGTCATCTCCCCCCATCCTGTTTCATGGCTACATTAAGCACATAAATAAAAAGATGCTTAAAGTGACGATGAGGGAGGAGGAAATACCAAGATGTTGATCAAAACAGTTGCCCTCAGGGAATGATCTCTGGTAGCACATATATTTTGTCCAAATTAATACAAGCTGCCTTATGATGATGAAATATGCTACTTTTTATGGGAGGTTAAAATAGCACACTGAAAAAAGAATACCCAGTAATAGGGTGTATTTCTCATAGTGGGTTTACATCATGGACTAGATGTAGTGATCTCTTTCCAGTCTAATAACATGAATGCTGGCATTTCCCACATTCACCATGCCCTGTCTCTATTTCTTTTGTGGCTGCTGACAGAAGACAATAAAGAAGAATTACTTTGATAGTGTTCTGAGTTAAAATGCCCTTAAAAGCTGCTTGAAATGGGCACCATTACAGCATTTACTGTGCCCTTGTCTAGACTCACACGATGTTTACAGCAAAATGATGATCAATTATTGGAGGAATCATTTAAAGGGCTGTTCTGGTTGCACTGGAGCCTTGTCGCGTCCATGGCTCATCTAGAGGAGGAGTCGTGGAGCTGGTGGCATATCCAGGAAATCCTCCCACAATCAGCATCTTCCTCCCCCAGTGCTGGGCTGGGCTTGCCTTGAGCCTTTGTCCTGCATCATTGACTGAGGCTGTGAAAAAGGCAAAAGGGAATTAACACTACGGAAAGGAAAACAGGGAAAGGGAATAGCAGAAATGGAGGATGGAGGGGAATCATGTGGAGCCTGATTCTGATCATATGCACACATAAAAAACTCAAACCCATGGCTTTGTCCTTCAGCTCACACAGCATGCAAGAAAGAGACACTCTCAAAGAGTTACCACCGATTTCATTTAAACCTGGGCTTGTTTCCCTGCCTTCAACATACACTGACAGTCAGAGATTCAGGCTTTCCTCTGCAAGTCTATAGGCCAGAAATGACTTTTATTTATTTTATTTTATTTTATTTTATTCTATTTTATTTTAAAATGTACATTGAATGGCAGCTCCTCTTCTCTTCACCTGCAGGAGGTTGGTTTCATTAGAGGTGTGACAAAGGTGCAGACAGCCCGCTTCAAGATGAGAAGGGACAACATTGTTTTGGATGAAGATGTGTTGCTCTCCCTGCAGGAGCTTCCAGACACCTATGACTATGGCATGTACGCCAGATTCATCAATGACTACGGTACCCATTTCATGACATCTGGCACTATGGGAGGCGTCTTTGAGTACATCCTTGTCATTAACAAGGAGGAAATGAGAAGAAAAGGTCAGAAAATGACAAGATACTCTCTATTCACAACATTCTGCTCAATGCCAGGCATTTCCAACCTGGTGACCACGGCGTGGGTCCACTCCACCAGAGTAATTCATCTGGTTCTGGTTGCTTCCACCAGCCATTCTCTCCCTGGGCCCTGGGAGAGTGGGTGCTCATTGACAGCTCTTTGCTGAGCTGGCTGGCATGACCCATCACAGGATAGACATATATGCATTGCAAGCCCAAAAAGGCACGGTGGGAGTGAGGCAGAGGTATCTGCATGTTCACAAGATGGATGCACTGCTGGCCAGAAAGCAGGGGATAAGCTTCAGTGTCACAAAACGTGCTTCCTGATCTAATTTCAAAAGAATCTGGGTGAGATTTTGGTAGTTTAGGAAGGAACCTGAGCATTTTCTTCCTTTCTTTCAGTGTCACTTCTCTAAACTTCTGTTTCTTACAGTCATTGTTCTGGCCATTTCCATGAATGCTCAAGGACTTCCAACTCATTCAGACTAAAGCAAATTAGCCCACTCTTGTTTCAGCATCTTGATAGTGAGGGTTTCAACTTCCTGTAAATAGAAAGAAAACACTGCAGTTGGCAATACCTCTGCCACTTTGCTCTGGTTACTGTCACACCTGAAGACTAGCAGATCTCTGTTAGCTCCAGTTCTCAACATATTGGAGCGTATGAGGCTGAAAAGCCATCCCTCTAAATCTCAGTTACATAAAATATCCACACACAGTTGTCTACAGCACAAGAACAGGCATTAGTGGTGAGCCAAACCACAACGTTTTTCCTAATCCAAAAAAGAAGATGCAGAACAATAATATCTTACTTTGGTACACCAACCAGATTGTCAGCTTTTGCAAAGGTGTTGACAACGCAATAGATCCCACTTCCCTTATGGAACATCATTCCATTCTGTGCAGGGTAAGGCTCCTTGGTAACTCTAGGCTGGACATTTATGCAAAAGAAAATTGTGATCTCAGACAAGAGGTGAAAATTGCTGCAGTTGGTACAAACTGCTGTAACTCCATTAATTCCATTAATTTCCATGGCTCTGCCCCCGGTCTGGAACAGTTTGGTACCGGCAGCACTTTGGATAACTGTGCACTCCATACTGAGTATTAACCAGGCCAATTTTCCACAAGAAATTACCAATTGAGAGAATTTTCATCAAGTCTGTGCACTAATATTTGGAAATATGATGCCTCTTCACACCATTTATTCACTTTGAAGAGTGAGTGATGTAGAAGTGAACAAGATCTTGGCAAGCAAGTCGTCAGGAAGCAGACTGCCAATTTCAGAGGAAGAATGAATCCAGAGCATGTGGAGGGAGGCTATTACTTTACTTAATCTTGTGCTTGCTGTGTATATAAGGAGGAGATTTACTGCTATGAGATGCCTTATCTTAGGAAAGAAGGATGTTGAAGTTCAGCAAAAGACAAAAATGTGCCCCAGTGGAGATGATGTAATTTTCATTCTAACAAAGCACGCTTCTGTAACATTCATCTAACCCAGACTCTGCTAGAAAGCCCACATATACCAAGTCAGCAGCACTCTATGACACACAGCATAGACCCAGGACGACTCCCACCTGCAGTGGCTGACATGCCCCTGTCTAAAAGCATTTAGTAAAAACCTCTGATTTCTCTAATGGCAATCACAGCCATGCTTGAAGGCTGTTTGTGCAACAGGATTATCTGCCTTCTCTGAGAAATAGTCAGGATAAGGATGTAAGTGCTCAGGTCTTAAAATCAGAGCTTCGTAAGATGACTTTGAAGCTCTGGAGATGCCTGGCGATGTACCAAGGCTAAGAAGCATGGCACCCGCTTTGGATCAACCACTGCTTCCCGACAGCCCACCTAGCCCAGAAGTCTATGTGTTAAATGCTGTGGAAGAGAAAACATTCCTTTCTTATAGACCGGTGACTAAAGCACATGCCCAGGAAAAAGATCCCTAGGCTGTTACCCCCCTAAACAAGAGACAGCTTGGGCAGTTGCTGAGCATCTAGCTAAGCATAGGCATAAGCTGGACTTCAAGCACGAAAATGAAGTCGCCTTCTGGGTTTAGATATCCAAGAACAGACCACAACTCACCGGTGCATAGATTAGTACTGCTGTTTTGCTGCAAGACCCATTTCTAGCTTTCAGGCTGCAAGGGCTTGCATGGATGTGGTCATGAGTGAAATAAATACATATGTCAGATTGAGGTCCCTCGTTGCTCTGCCATCAATATTTTTCATTACTTGTTTTTAAAATAGATTGTTATGGTTCTATTATTTAGCAGAAAACAGTATAATGTGCTCACACATTACAAGAACATTTATGGGAGAAACATTACGCACAGAGTAAATTAGAGAGAGTCTTCATATATTCTGATTAATTCAAAATGCAGCAGTAAATCTTATCAGTCGAGCACATTTAACTATCGCAAATTATATCATATAAAAACCCCTACCAGGGCTCCTTCCTCAAGTGCCAATATTTTCTATGGCCACCCTTTTGCAGTGATAACCACTTTTCATTTATCAAGACACAATCTTGCTGCAACCAATAGCAAATTGTATTGACAGACCCTCGCTGAACATAATTACTCAACGGGAACCATGGCAAATCAATTAATCAGGGTGTTCCTCAAGTTTAATTTTATGCTACTCCACCACCAAGATAAGCAATCCCTCATGGTGCTTTGGGTGAATGAACTTTACCCACTGTGTTTACAACTGTTGAACAGGTTAGTAGCAGTAATCGAGTGCTACACATTTAATCTTTCTCAAGAGCCTAGATTTGCAATGGGATGTTATTCCCCCTAAAGTCTTGAGCATGTTTCAGCTCTCACAGGTCTGAAGCCAGGACTTGTAGCCCCTTTCTACTTTCTCTACCGGTTGGGACCCACAAAGCCAACGAGCAGATCCATGCCCCACATGGCTGCAGCCAGGCTCTTCTGCAGGGTGTGCAGAAACAGATCTATGGGTGTTTTACCAGTATTTTAAACATAGGCAATGCAAGCCACTGCTCCCCAGTGCTGGGGTAAGGCAGTTCAGCAGACAATACTCTACAGTGGGGCTTGGCTGGAGGTTCAATCTTTAGACCATTAAGCCATGATGCACAAATCCTGATGACCTCTGTTGCCTCCCTTTCAATACTGCGGTATTGATCACAGGGCTGCTTTGTAAAACACTTTGAAGTCCTCTGACAAGAAGGGCAATATAAAAGTTACCTATTACTTCCAATACCTGTATTTATTGAAATCAATGGATTTTTTAACTATTAAAGAAGACAGTCTTATATTCGTAGCACACTGAAGTGTGTACATAAACCCAGACTGTATGAAATATGCACATTGCTTACCTTGGTGAAACCACCTCATTAGTTCCCTTCTCCCCTCTGCAGTTGCTTCATGGGTCTCCAGTCACATATTTTCATGATGTATGTGGCAGTGCTGGCAGCAGCAGCCCAGCAGCAGGCAGGAAGGCTTTGGCAGCTCTCAACAGATAGCAACCTACTGCAAGTTGCTAGTCGAGAAGCTACTTAAGCCCCTAATACGTGGGTCAGATCCTGAGTTTAGGAAGATCAGTGATGATCTATGAAGTTCAGCTGCTGTTCCCAGCTTTATCCTAATTATGAATTAGGCTTTAAAATAACAAGTAAAACAAAAGTTGTATTTTTAAATAAATAGACCAAATAAGGAAATACACACCTGAAGCCTTGAGTTAATGTCTTTACTTTCTTCTAATACTTTCTAAGGACACAATTCTTACAGTAAGGACACTTCCCTACTAACCTATTATGCTATGGACCCAATATACCCCAATTAAATACTGACTTTTCTGTTGCAAGGCTGTCCTCCGCCCAGGATAGCTCTTGACTTTGAAAAAGAGACCATGCAGATAACCAAATATCTTCTTTGTTCATAGAAAAAAACAAAACAAAAAGCCCCACAAATGAGAAAATTCCTATGCTTCCACTCAGAATGAGCCCCTGATTTTACTGGTTTCCTTTCTGGTTTGCAGACATCAGCGCTGAAGAGATAAGTGCCTGCATGGGCTGGTCAATTGGCCTTACAGACAGCATGAATAAAGTGCATTTGGGAGCATCCATATCATCCTCCGACTGTGCAAAGAAAGGATTTCTGAAAACTGGTATGATATCAGGGCAGATGTCTGCCAAGGCATCTTGCATCACTTATTTTGATCACTTGGGCACGGACATTCAAGTAGGGTAACACAAGGGTACAAGGAAGGGAGCTCTCGCATCCCCAGCCATAGCTCAGGCCCAGTCATGGGAACAAAGCAACTTTGGGTCCAAGTCTCCAGGAGTCCAATTGCTCTTGAAAGAGGAGGAATTGAGAGGAATACCTGGATTAGAAATGCATGTAAATAGAGGCAGGGAAGTGGCTGGAAGGCCGCAGTCCCTATACCCACGACAGACTGAGCATAGACGATAAGGACAACATGGCAACTATTAAAAAGGTCAAAACTGACTATAAAAAGTACTCAAAGAGGCTACAAAGCCCTAGATTTGTAAATCCCTTAACCAGCTATAGACAGCCTCAGAGCTCCCATTGATTCCAGGAGGCAGCATCAGTGCTGCTTTCTGACAGCTCCTTGAACAATTGATCTCCCCTCCATTAAGCAGTTTCTAGTCTATGTGTGGAAATGATAACTAAATAGTATGGCTGTAATTCAACTTTTCAGATGCTGAGAGCAACAGTGCAGTTGTGGAAGATATTATTCCCCGGATTAGAGGTGGAGATAGCAGTTACAGTGGAGGACTCTTAAACAGTTGGGATGGCAATATGTATCGTCACTGGGGAAGGTCATTAAAATATAATCCTGCTGTTATTGATTTTGAGGTAAGGCTTTTCTGCAGTTGAAGAAACTCTGCCACTATAAGGAATGAAAGTGTAGTCGAGCAGATCATTTCGTATTTTTATTGTGATCCCATCACAGAACAAGATTAAATGTAATGGGCCACTGATCTGGTAACCTCTTATTCATTTCACAATGGGGAGTACATCTCCCACCGACTGCACCCACAGGGAGACTGACAAGGAGCTTAATGCTGGATTAGTGCCGAGTTAAGTTTTTGATGTGCTCCCAAACAGCTTCTCAATGAATGGCTCTCCGAGGTTGTATTCATCCCTATTATTCCCCTCGATGCTGTCTGCCCTCCTTTATAAGAAGGGGACTCACAACAGGCTTGCCTCCCCAAAGGGCAAAGATCTCTGAAGCATCTTATAGATGGGGAGGAGATGGGTGCAAGCAGAAGGGATGGAAAGGGAAGCAGAAGGGATGGAAAGGGAGACAGAAGAGCAAACAAATAATCCAGGAGCAGAGACTGCAGAGGTGTGAGGAGCTGGGCACAACTTGGCTGTGATCAGGAGGACCACATCTACCCTAAGATGCTACAACTGCTAGTCCACAATGGGGGTTGAGGGGGAGGACCTTGGTCAAAGAAACACACTGCCACTTCCATCCCTCTCATCTTCATTTGAGAGCACACCTACTCCTGGCTCTGACAAAGGGTGGCAGAAAGAACAATGGAATCAGGAATTATCTGTGCTATTGGCAGGGCAAGAAGGACTCTGTAAACCCTCCTGGGCAGCACCTCGCAGACAGAAAGCCCCGATAAGCAGGTTATTTCAGATGCAGGTTATTCACCTTTCTGCACAAGTTCCCATCAATTCTGGGCAAAACTTACTACAGTTTTCCAGTAAACCATGTGCTGACCTCTCTGTTGGCTGCTCTGGAGCTCAGCATTCACTCTGCAACCGGAGCTGCCGATAAGCGCTCATGTCCACTTCAGCAGCTCTTATCGGCAGCTTCCTCCCATTTGTTAAACAGGCTTGTGCAAATTTGTCTAAGAGCTCTTCCCAAAGCCCCACAAATCACTCTCACTGCATCTTGTGCAATGAGATGATGCCCAGCTCCTATCTGGAACCAGTTTCCAGCAATTCCTAACCAAGACACACAGCATTTGCACAGATGCATGGATGGGCATATGTAATGATGTGACTTCAGACCAGCCCTCAGCTTTTAGCCTTAATATTCACTCTAATATTAATATTCAGTTGGGTGAGCTATAATTACAGTTGCCCAAACTGGACTATTTTTGCTGAATGGTATATAAGAACTAGACTTTGCTACTGGAACTATTATGAGCATATATTCTGAAAGCTGTAAATGGCACAATATTATTTCACTGCATTGAAGGACAAGAAGTATGTAGGCAAAATTCTCCATGCTCAGCGTTCACAATCTGGTCACCATTAGTGGTAGGCTGGCATTAGGTTTTGATGATATCCAAAAAGCTCTTAGCAAAACACTTTGATTCAAAAAGGCAAAAAGCATGCAAGAATCCCTGAGATCGTGACAGCACTAAGCAAACAGTCAAAAAATTGGCTTATAGGGGTGTTTTAATTTATCATTTGAATCCACACTGAAACTCCAAAGCACCCAGAAAAGCCAATCCTGCACAAACCTCTAAGATGAGGAAGGTTTTGGAACGGTGATTTCTCTCTTGATGCTCATCAGTCGTAGCAACACATTTGCATGATGTACATGGAGCTGTCAAGGAAGACGAATGGGGTTTTTCTGAGCCCTGAGTTTATCCAGCAGTGTCACAGCTCTCTGCCAATGGCGTGGTAGCATCTCAGTTAATGTTCAGCTGAAACCGTCTCCATGCTATTTATCTCCATCTTACGCAGCTGCAGCCCATCCATGAAATCCTCCGTAGAAGCAACCTCGGCGACATGGAAACCAAGCGGCAAAACCTGAAACGGGCTTTGGATGATTACTTGTTGGAGTTCAACGCCTGCCACTGTGGACCATGCCAGAACAATGGTGAACCTGTTTTGGTGGGAGACACGTGTTTCTGCCAGTGTCGACCAGGTTACAGAGGCCCTGCCTGTGAGCAGACGAAGCGCCAAGGTAAGATGCATGTACCCACAGCAGGGGGGGGGCAAAAGGCAGCAAAGGGACAGGATTTTCCCCTCCATGGTTAACCAACTGCTCTTTGCATCCATGCATCAATCAAGCCTTCACTTCTGTATTGCTTTTGCTGCGACACAACAGAATGAATTGGATTGGAAGGGACCTTCAGAGCTCATCTAGTCCACCCCCCTGCAATGAGTAGGGACATCTTGAACTAGCTCAGGTTGCCCAGAATCACATCCAGACTGGCCTGGAATGTCTCCAGGGATAGCACATCCACCACATCTCTGGCCAACCTCTGCCAGTGTTTTACCACCCTCATTGTAAACAATGTCTTCCTCGTGTCCAGCCTGAATCTCCTCTCTTTTTAAAACCATCACCCCTCATCCTGTTGCAATAGGCCAAGCTAAGAAGCTCTCCCTATCTTTCTTATAGGCCATTCTTTCAGTACTTTTAAGTACTGAAAGGCTGCAATAAGGTCTCCTTGGAGCCTTCTCTTCTCCAGGCTGAACAACCTCAACTGTCTCAGCCTGTCTCCACAGGAGATATGTTTCATCTCTCTGATCATTTTTGTGGCCCTATCCTAAGCGGTCCTACAAGGGACTGAAAATAGCAGCTCACGTGTTTATTATAAGTAAATCAGTGGAAATAGGATGCGTTTAATAGCTAGAGACTTACCAATATGTTGCAAAAAGCTGAGGTGGGGTATACGAGCAGCACCCTGGCCAAGCCCAGCTGCTCACATTACCCACAGATCTTGATGGGCAGGGAGGGAAGGGAGACTGAGAGGGTCAGCCTAAGCGAGCGGGACTTGGTGTTCAAGCAATGTGCCACCAAAAATGCTCTTTTACTGAAAAAAAATGCCACATTGCCAGATTTCGCACCTTCCCTTCCGGGAAACTTTTTAACTAAAGGGAAGCATCCATTTTAGGGAGAAAAAAAGGTGTTTTTTCCAAAATGACAGGCGTGCATCTAGATTCATAGAATAGTTAGGGTTGGAAAGGACCTTAAGATCATCCAGTTCCAATCCCCCTGCCATGGGCAGGGACACCTCACACTAAACCATGCCACCCAAGGCTCTGTCCAACCTGGCCTTAAACACCGCCAAGGATGGAGCATTCACAGCCTCTCTGGGCAACCCATTCCAGTGCCTCACCACCCTCTCAGTAAAGAATTTCTTCCTTAGATCCAATCTAAACTTCCCCTGTTTCAGTTTGAACCCGTTACCCTTGTCCTGTCACTACAGTCCCTGATGGAGAGTCCATCCCCAGCATCCTTGTAGGCCCCCTTCAGATACTGGAAGGCTGCTCTGAGGTCTCCACGCAGCCTTCTCTTCTCCAGGCTGAACAGCCCCAACTTTCTCAGCCTGTCTCCATACAGGAGCTGCTCCAGCCCCTGATCATCCTCGTGGCCTCCTCTGGACTTGTTCCAACAGTTCCATGTCCTTTTTATGTTGAGGACACCAGAACTGCACACAGTGCTCCAAGTGAGGTCTCATGAGAGCAGAGTAGATGGGCAGGATCACCTCCGATCATTGATTATAGGTGCTGGCAACTGACTGGGTGTGATGGAATGAAACAATGCCCCCCTTCCCCAACACATCCAGTTTAAAGCAACCTTGACCAGCCTGGCAAGCCTCCTACCAAAGCCTCTTCTTTGAGAGATCAGCTCCACCAGCCCCCAGTAGACCTGGCCTACTAACTTGGGCCCCATGTTCAAGACACCCAGACCGCTGACTATGACACCATCCTTTTAACCATTTATTAACCTGGCTTATTTATATTAACCTGGTTTATTTATGTTTTCTTTATCACTTTCTAAACTATCCTAAGAAAATCAAATGGGTGGCAAAAAAAGCCAACCCTCAATCATGCTCTTTTATTTTTAAAAATGGCACAGTTCTTTCTGGGCATTTTTGTCCTGATTTGTGGGGACAAAAAAATCACAAATCTCAGCACAGGAAGCTGGCAGAAAAAATCCATCTTCAGAGCAATTCCACCAGGCAGAGCTCCAGGCCTTCAACCACATGCTCAAAACTGGGGTCTCACCACTGGAAAATCAAAGCTGTGATGAGATAAGAAGTTGGAGCAGATGGGGAGATGGGTTATGGAGCTGAACTCAACAGCATTGCTTCAGTGACTGCAAAATGGGCTTCTTTAAAATTATCAGGTTCTTCGAGTTGTCTCCAATTCCAAGGAATCTGCCTTACATGATTGGAAAGCTCGGGATCTGGTCCCAAAGCAGCCTACCAAGGTGGCCAGCCCCTGTGCTCCCCGATTTCGGCAACAGCAGGGACAGACACACTCTCATGGGCAACTTTCAGGTTCAAATCTTTAGCTCCAAAACTCATTTAAGACCAAACCTAGTTGTTTTTAAAGCACGATATTACAGCAGACGTGAAACCCAGCTTTCCCCCCAGCACAAAGTAAGAGCACACACATCCATTTGCGCTGTCTGGATTAATAAAGTGCCCGAGCCAGGCATGAAGGCCAGTTGAGAAAATAAAAAACGACAGTAAATGACAGCTATCAAGCATTCTCATCATTCAGGAGCACTGCCATAATCCATAGTATCGAACGCTCCTGACAACTCGGTCTGTACTGTAATGAAAAAGCCTTGAAATGACCCATCTCCAAAAGGATGGGCACTTTTCACAACACAGCCTGGTCTAGTGAATGGTGTCACTGCCCATGGCGGGGGTTGGGAAGAGATGAGCTTTAAGGTCCTTTCCAACCCAAACCATTCTGTGATTCTATGGCCTTAGGAGACTTTTGTCCCTTTGCCTTGGTCAGGGGTGAGAAAGTGCACATAGAGCTGTCAGCTGCCCTTTAGGAAGGGAAAGCCAAGCCACAACCTTTTGGACAACCAGAGAAGAAGAAACAGACATTGTTGTCTGAAGAAGGTGATGCTGCTTCCTCTTCCCTGGCTTCAAAGTGCCTTGATCTCAACGGCCATCCATATGCTGGGCACGGGTGGTACAGACAAAGAAGTCCTGCTCAAATCACGAACTGCCAGTGGCAATCAGCTCACCCCTCCTCCCCTGCTCCCACCCAAAGTACATCATTGCAATTCAGACCTGAATACTTGGTTTTCCCCCTTTTTTAATGTGTTTACAGGCAGCAAGACGGATGGGCGCTGGAGCTGCTGGTCAGACTGGAGTCCCTGTCAGTCGGGCACAGCGCGGCGCAGCAGGCACTGCAACAACCCGGCCCCGCAGCACGGTGGGGAGCCCTGCATGGGGAGCAACCTACAGAGCAAAGCCTGCTGAAAACCACATTGCTCTACACCAGTTTGGAGTCTGTGCTAGGCTAGAAGCATTTCAGGCATGATCCCACAATAGATTTACCCTGGGGAAAAAGAACTGCCCAGTATTGCATTTCTCTATGTATGGAGGCATGCTGGATTCAGTGTGTAAAACCAGACCAATTGCTCCAGCTGCCTGAATGCAGATGCCCCCACACCACGAGAGGTGACGGGAGCCCCACCAGTTCACAGTGGCTGCAATACAGGAGATGGTGGAGAACCCACGCGGGTGGTTTTGCTGCTGTGTGACCCTGTCATGAAATAAATGTATTGGAAGTGTTCGCATAAGTATGCTTGACTCGCAGGAATATTTATATTTGTCTTTGGAAAACACATTAAAAGCTCATGATCTTTGAATTTCCATGCAGTTGGCATTGACATATGCGCCAAGAAACTTTTGCAAGTTGACATCGTCACATTTTTAAGCCCAGCATATTGGCCAGGGCTGCGTTTGCAGCAAAGCCATATGCTGATCTGCACGGGAGGAGGCTTAAGCCTGAAGATGCCGAGCATCGCTGCAAAATGTGAACCCAAACTGATGAAGAATCTTAAACAGATCAAAAAAGAGAGGCTTGAACACAACCGTTCGGCAGAGGATGTTCACACAGAAGCAAAGGCTAGTCCTCTTTAAAATCAGTGATGAATTGACTATTAGGACACAGGCATTTTATCTCCCAGGCACCCAGAGCGGGAGAAGATGCTAACAGAGTGCTTGATTTAAGGGGCTTTTTCGAATGTAAGATGTAAATCTCAGCACAAGAATACACACAGTATTGAACTGTGTCCAGAGACTGCAATGAGAGCCCACAGCTCTCTCGTATTAATGAACTGCAACAAAAATCTGGGATGGACGGAAGGCGAATGGCACTTCATTTTAGTGTGCTTTTCATTACAAGGAAAGCATGGAAAAAAAGCCCTGAGAAGGAATCAGGCATTGTGAAAAACAACAACAGCAACAAAACCTCAAAGCACAAAGGAGCACTTTTATATACATGTGAATGGGAAGAGGGAGTAGAAAGGAATCATGGTTGAGGGAAAGAAATTGCTCTGCTATAGCTCTGCTTCTAGGAAATGCTTGTTTTTCAACAATGTGTCTGTGGTGATTTCAAGTCTGACACTTAGCTGATGTAAATCAGTGTTGCTCCTTCACCAGAGCTGATTTATGCTACCTGAAGATGTGGTCCCGTATTTTCTTCAGTGTGCATCTTTGCCAAAGGATGACTTTTTCACCACTTTTGCTTGAAAATGACGCTATGGGCTGGTTTTGTTTAAGAAAATAACAAAACCAGGTTGCCTTGAACCTTGAGATGGAATTGTTCTGTGAAAAATCCCTACAATGACTGGCAAAGCTGTGGCCTTTTGGTCAACTTTGCTTTTCCAGGTAAAGGTGATAACTCACCCACAGATGAATTTGCTCCCCAGGGCTTGAATCTGACGCCTTCTACATTGGGAAAATGCAGCAGTGCAAAGCACCCATATATTGCTATGATTTAGACATCTCAAATGTGAAATGGAGGATCAAAAGTTTTCCCATTGGTGGCTTTATCAACACTGTTTGACATTGGGCTGGCAGGTTATGTAGAAGCACGACACAGTGCTCTTGCACTAACACCCAGTTTGGCTCTTAGGCAATTCTTACCTTTACACTGACTGCTTAGGACTCAGGGCAATGATTGAAAGTAAATGAGTATGAAGTCACCTCAGTTAGAAAGCTGAGTATGCTCCTTTTGGGACTAGAGGGAGGAAATTAATGAACAGAAAGATCTGATGCCTTGGAGGCTGGGGAAGGATGGAGCCTGCAGGAAGGCAACCTGCATCCTCTGCTTTTAGAGCCATTTCTAGAAGGACAGATCACAGGCTGCAGACCCACACAAAAAGAATAAATCCAAGTGATAAAGAAATGTGAAATACCACCACAAAGCACATAAAAATAAGAGCAAATAAGCTGGGATTTACCTGCAGTTGTGCCTTCTCACTGTTCACCTCACCACCCAGGCAATGAAACACAAACCCAAGGGTTTCCTTCAAATGCCAAAGGCAGCTTGGAAGCAGTCCCTGTCCTCCCACTCCAGTCCCCTGCTGCATCCAGGCTCAGCCATCCACAGGGCTGAAACTCAAGAGCAGTGAAGCTGAAGTCAAAAGAAAGGAAGAAGCTGCCTGTAAGGTCTGAGGGGAAAGAAAAACAGATTATGAGCAATTACACATTTACAATGCCAGTCAAAGCAGCTAATATATCTCGTGCTGAAGTGGCCAGCATGAGGGTTGTGCTAGATGAGATAAGCAGCAAAAACGTGCGTTTCTTACTTAAACTAAAAGCTTGGAGGGTACAATAAAACACTGCAGTTCCACCCTGGTTTTAATGAATGGATTTTCCCCTCTTGCACACTGACATACATTTGATATAGTTATTTATCCTATATATTTCTCGCGGCATATTTCCCAGGAGACCTTGTTTATCTCACTCATAAGTACATGATGGATGTATGGTGCTTTGGATAAATGGTATCACAATCAGATATTTTTATGGATATAGGCAAACTGGGTTATTAACAAAGGAAGGGCAGAGAGGAACCAGTGTGCAGAAGAAAATAGCAAATGATTGATGACAATACACCTGAGGTGGCAAGGTGCAGTCTCCAGATAACCAGCTAACAGAAGAGTAGATAAGGGCAGTGCTTGAGACAGAGCTGTTTTCTACCTCGGGGTCAATGTCACGCTGACTGCCCAAATGCCTGCATCCCTTTGAGCTTGTGATTTTAGAGCAGGCGAAAATTCCCCAGCAAGAACAGCTCAAAAATTATTACCTTCCTTTTTATACTCTGCAATGCAGAGGCACAGGAAGATAGAAAAGATTCAATCCTACCTCAAAAACCTGAAACAAAAGAAACGCATCATTCCGAAGAGTTTGGGGAGGGAGTGGCATTTGCTGTGTTGCTCCATCAACAGCGAGACTCTTGGTCCTGCATTACAAATAAGTAAAAATAGAGGTTTATAATGGTAATAATTACTGTCTGCCTCTCTAGTTTTGCTCATTTAGAAAAGCAGGGGGGTGGTAAAATTGGATATAGAAGGCAAATCTACAGGCATAATTTGATCTGAAATCTGGCAGCTATCTTGCGTGCTCACTGGGCTCTTCAGCCATCAAAGTAGAACTAGAAGATGGAAATCTGGGGACTGCTAACACCTCTGCATGGACTTGCTGGGTCTTTCAAGAAAATCTCTCCTTCTGGGTGAGAACCTGGGAAGGAACAATTATATCCATCCGCTAGCGGGAGAAACAGGAGCATGATAGAGTAATTTAGCAACACTACAGCTACCACAGGGTTTGCAAGTCCCCAGCTGCAGCTTTAGATCATATTCCAGCCTCACAGGTAAATGTAAAGTGTCTCCGTGATATGAAAAGACAGGGAGCAGGTGAATCCAGGCTGGAAACCAGTCTGATTTACCCACTACTGATGGAGATGTTAGACGCTGCAAGAGACAAGTTGGGTTTGTCCTGGGAGAGCTCAATGTGACAATTACAACTTACCTAAAATACTCTTTCGGGAGTTTCCTGGGCCACGTTGACTGGATCCAACATAAATCACAGCAGCAATGTTTTCAAGCAGGGAGGTGAAGAAAATACAGCTTCTCCATGTTTTCTGTACTTCTTTTTTGAGAAATTACTAGATATCTTTTCATTATGTGAGAACATGATACGGGATGTAGTAAAGCCCCTTGTGACAAGTGGCTTAACCAGAGAAATGGGCTAGAGCAGCACAACCAGTGCAGAACATGCACGCAACCTGCCTGCTGCCTTCCTGTTTTCATGTGTGGGTTATTAATCTAAGCTTACACAGAAGGGGGAAGTTAGAAACACCAGTAAAAGATAGTACCAAAATTTAATGCATACCAAAATGAAACAATAAAAGCTTCAGCACAGTATTTTTTATTACCCTCCAGGTCATAATAAATCATTAGTTAGTTGAATCAAAGCACAAAATCACAAGGACACGATAAAGTTATGTCCTTTATGGGAGGCTTCTAAGCCTTTAGGCTCAATATTCAACCACTACTGAAATCACACTTCAGTTAGACTGTCTTGCTGATCTTGGAGAGTGGATGAGGTTTTGAGCAACATGGTCTAGTGGAAGGTGTCCCTGCCCATGGCAGGGGTTGGAACTGGATGAGCTTTAAGGTCGCTTGCAACACAAATCAGCCTGTGATCCTATGATTGTCAAATCTCTCCTCTCTTCCTCTAAAAACCCAGCCAAATAGCCAAACCCAGGCACTGCCATTTCAAAAACCCTTGGCTTTTCTGATGTGGGAGCAACAGTGCAAATTGAGGTTGCTACATTTGGCTCTGCTCGCCACAGCAGTAGATGGATGTGCCACGGCTACGTGTCAGAGTGCTTACTCTGGCTTGATGATTCAGAAAGGTGGTCACATTTACCAAAGCCCCTTGACTCATCTAGGAAATTTCCTTAATCAGATTACACTGATGCTTCTCAAGAAGGGCAACCACACTGCAGTACCTGTCCTCACAGGCACCCATGAACCATGGGCCAGGGCTCTCTGCTGCAGAGCTTCTAAAGTGTCCCTTTAGGAATCTCCGAAGAATAACATACTTCACCATAAGCAGTGACCTCATTGACCATGATCCAAAATGAACCTCTTTGACAAATCTGTATCAGACAAAAGATATCACAGCTACACAGTGGATAACAGAAATGTTTCGGGTTGGCAGCTCAATTACGAAGCCCATAATGAGTACAGAGCACTCTTCTTTTACATATGCAATGTGCTCTTCCTTTCTTAAAGCTGTCACAGAAACCTTGTCAATAAGTGTGGAGGCGGCATGAGGGCTACAACTAAATGCATGTTCCATTGTTCAGATGTCAGAGAGCCTGAGCTGTTACATTTAGACAACGTCAGCCTGAAAGGAGAGGAACTAATGATACCAACCCATCATCACCAGCATTGCTAGAAACCTTTGGAATAGCGTTTGACCTTGCAGATGTTCGAAGACTCACAACACTTATGAACAACTTTGCACTGGTGGAATCATTCTCCTGGAGCAAAACTATTGGTGGTTATTTTACAGAGCCTCGGTGTATCTGCGCATACCAGGGCATATCCAATACTCTCAGTGTATCTGTTCTGCTTCAACCAATGCACAGGAGGAAGCTCATTGCTGTAGGAGGAATACAACTGCTATATAGTCTAACAACACTGGTGTCCCCAGACTGTTCTTCCCAATTCAGTTTTCACTCCTTCAAGACAATCTCTAATACAACGGACATTTTAAGTTAAATACAATAAATTGGGAAACTGGGGTATGAGGCACAGCAGCTTTAAATGTCACATTAGATACTATTGCAGTGGTTGAGATTTAGACTTTAATATGCTGTATTTTGCTCCACATCACACAGCTGCCTTCACAGAAGCTGCATATTAGTGCACATTCTGGTGCACGTAAGATCAAACAGTCTTTCCTTATCTCAAAGGAACCTTCACAGACAAGACAAGTGAAATTCAAAGTCATGCAGCTACCAAAGAAGGCAGGAGATAGAGCTTGTCTCAGCTCATTGCAATAAAAGCAGAGAAAACTATTAAGAAGAGTAAGCACATTCAATCCCATGGGACAACTGCAAAGCATGTCTGAAGGTGTGATTTATAACACAGATCCAGTTCCCAACATCTTCTGAAGTGTTTCTAACTTCAATGCACTTGGGTGAGGCTCATAAGCAGGTTGAGGCCAACTTAATAAGCCAGTCAGATGACATTCTCGCACTCCATTTGCAAACTGCTCGTCAGTTCTATGTAAGTTCCTAATGATCCCCTCTAGCAAGTAACTGTCTCGGCATCAGGCCCTGAGCACGATGAACCACCATTCTGTGGGGCAGGGTTGTTGCACTGTCGTCTCCTTGTTCGTTGACCTCCTGAACACGGAGACCAGCTGGCCCAGCAACCCCAGTTTCCATTAATGGCAGCATCTGGAAAAAAAGAACCCAAAGGCAGTAAGAATTGTCAGACTAGAGCAGCTCTTTCCATGGGAATAGCTGTCAGCTTCCACGAATCATATTTAATACAAACAGCTCTGCCTCTGTCCACACCACTAAGAATATACTTGAGTCAACAACAATGAGTGATTGTTTTAAAGATGTTAATTCTCTGTTCAATCTTTCTGGTGTTCATTCAAACTATACTTTATGCAGCAAGGACAAGGGAAAAAAACCCAATTAGCTTTATATTTGCCTGTAGGATGTTTCTCTCTCTGACTTAGTCAAGGCTAGGTAAGAAAAACAGCAACTACACTCGTGTCAGCCACATTCTGAGGTGCTAGGGGAAATGTTAGCATGTTCTTCTTCAATGAACAACAGCTTGAATATTCAGTTTTCTATCCGTCGCTTTTCCTATTACACTGTTTCTTCTGGACCCTGAGCATGTGAGTGACATAAATTCAAAACCCTGAGAATCATGGAGCTGAACTTGGAGGCAATACATAAAAGGAGGAAAGGGGCATGAGGAAGGAAGTTACATGTTGACAAGTGGATGGATGTGAGTCTTTGGGAGGGTCAGATGCGATTATGTGCGTGGTAAGCAGACTGGAACAAGGTGTAAGGGACTCCGCAGTTTAAAGTTCCGTAGAATTCCTTAGAAACACCTATAAAATTGACCCTCTGTTCAGTGAAATCTTGGCTGAAAACACTTTTCAGCCTGGCTTAGTTGGGACACAGTCATACAGAATGAATACTGGATAACAGACCGTAAACAAAGCTCAGTGATAGATGCAGCACATCAAATTGTGGGATGGTGCCAGAGCTCTGAGTGCCCGAGATCTGGTATTATTTAGCACCTAAATTAACGAGCTGGAAGAAGTAAACAAAATGATTAAATCCACCGATCATCCTAAACTAGGAGTTAAGAGCATCAGTTGGAAGACAGCAGTGATAGAAAAGTGACCAAGAAGCATTAGTAAATGCTTCAAAACAACATAATAAGATTTAAAGATTAAAATGCATGGTAGCATATCTGTTGGAAACCAGTTTGCAACATACTGGCTGTATCAAAGGGAAAAACCTAAGAAACAGAACTGTTGGAAACCTGAGGCTTGTCGTGGACTGTAAATTAGGTAGGAGTTTGTATTCTGATACAAATGCCAGCCACATTTATGCATGTTAGCACCGCAAAATAAAGCCACCCCCCTGTGAGTTACAAAGAAATATAGAAGAGGGCAGGCAAAGCGTACCTGTCACCTTTGCAGGACCCTAACACCTTGTCAATTGGGCTGGGCATAGCGGGGACAGAGAGTGCATTACTCCCCATCCATCAGCTGTCATCCCTGGACACTCCTAAATATATCTGGGACTGTCTCCATGGATCTGGGGTCCCTCTTACCTTTCCTCTCGTTGATCTCACAGGCAGTGCCGCTGTAGCCAAGGGGACACAAGCATTCACACTTGGTTCCTGAAAATAAGCAGAGATGGTGGGACTAGAGACTTCAGGTCACAGCTCCCTCCAGATGCCCATTTGTTTTCAGGGCTTCATCTTCGGTGAGGAAGGGACAGCAGGTGAATTACCAACATCTTTCTCTAATGGTGAGAGTATAAAACAGCAATAAAGCAGGGAGCTGTGACTACCCTGCTATCCCTCTCACCTTCCTGGTCATTTGTTCCCGTCGCTGCTATTGCAGCTCAACCTCAACTACACCAGTGCAGCAATTCAGCAAGCCAGGGTACCCCGGAGTCCCCCTGCTCCTTTCCAAAAGAGGTAGAGCTGAGAGGAAGCAAACTGCAGGATCAAGAATGATCACCTAGGACAGGAATATTCTAACTTGGCTTTGTGGCAGAGGAAAGGTCCATGTAACCCTGCTCTGGCTGCCCAGGGCTGGGATGTGCATCCCACAGCAGAAAAAGGGCTCCCACTTAGGAAAATAAACGGTCATTTAAAACCTCTTGTTGAGAAGATCCTAAAAGAAACTCTAACCTGACTCAGCTCCTAAAAAGTTATTTAAACACGGGTAATCACGAGACAAATCTTTCAAGTGCTACAATCAACTAGCTGCTATGTGAAAGGATCGTTTCTGCATTAGATGACACATTTAGATGATAACGATTCTCATCAGGACTTTTGCAGATGCAGATTGGAATGAGGCACTTGACAAAATGGTCCTTTTGTTAGAAGCTCTCATCACATCATATCGCTCTGTTTAAGCAGTGCAGTTTTCATTCAATTTGATTATTTTTCCCCTTCATTTTTAAATCACAACCTGCTTACAAAGGAGGACAGCTTCTATTAAAAGTGGGGGGAGGTGATGGTGCTAACTGTGCTTGGCACTTGTATGGTGCTTTTCATCTTCAAAACGCTTTTGCAAACACTAATTAATGCTGAGACAGTAGTCACTTCTCTAGGAGGATGGATGCAGTCTTAAAAGCAAAGGAGGAGACTTAAAGATGTCAAGGCTTTTTTTTAATGCATAATTGAGAAGGAACAAATTCTTCCACAAAATTGATACAGATGGTCACCCCCATTTACAAAGACACATCCCTCGACTTTACCAGCTTTACTTACTGGAGGCACTGAAGAAACAGACCAACTGAGATACAAAAAATTAATTACCTGGAAAAGAAATGACAGAAGAAACGAAAGAGCAGACCACTTACCAACCTTACTCACACCCCACATATTCCCAGCTCATTTCATTCATAGAGAAGAGGTGCAAAACCCACCCACCTTGCAGAAAGGGGATGCCATTGCTGTGGCAGGGAGCACAGCGACAAGAACTCGTCTCCATCTGAAACTCATCAAGAGCCCGTCGCAGGTTTTCTTTTATTGTGATTGCATTGGCCAAGTCAGTTGGAGTCACCAGCTGATACAGTGGCTCTGCCTACAGGGAGGGAAGAAACTGCATTCAAATCCAGATTTAAGATGGTGTGAGCATCGCTGGGCTCAGTGGTGGCACAGCTGGAGAGGGAAATAAAGGCTTCAGGTTTCCCATTAGTATTCCCTTAAACCTTGCAAACAACAAGGCAGTGACATTAGGAATACTCACAGGGATCCTTCCCTTGGTTTATAACACCAAAGGAGTTGCAAACACATAACAAAATACAACAGTTAGTTAAAAAACTGGCAAAGAAGTTTCATTAAATCCTTTCTCATCCATTCTTTTGATATTGACATTTTCCAATCAGTTTTGCTCAAACTTATGCTTCGTGAGTGCTCTCTCACTCTGATTTAAAGAAGGTCCCCCCCAAACCCACTCACAAGAATCTCCTCCATTCCTCCTACAGCCACACAGCACAGCCAGAGGCACACGGTCACAGGCATTCAAACTGGCACTTTCACTATAACCACTTCACATTTCAAGGCTGATTTCTCTCTATGAAGCCAAGATAAGGGTTTCCACTGCCTTCAGAAGGGAGAGGATAGTGATCTTTATCTGCAGATGGGGTCAGTGGGAGAAGATATGGGGTGCAGAAAACAGTGAACATGCAGTAGGGACCAACAAGACTTTGACCTGCACATCTATTTTAGTACTGAAAACAAGGGTAAGCTAAAGAGTGGTCTCAGTATTGCCAGTCACCCACTAATGTCAGAGGCATGCTCAATCTACAAGAAATAGAAGAATGTTTCAATAAAATAATGCTCATTTCCTCCTGCTGTACATCCTGTCTTCATCAATTACGTGATCCATACTTTGCCTTTTGAATTCAGATCATACAAATGAGGAAATACACTAAGAGTGACCTGCCAAGTCCCTTCAGCAGATGATTTATGAACTGATTTGCTTTGGTTTTCCCTAACTAAGCATTCTTGGGCTGACATTTAGTCACACTCTGCTGGTACTTTTGATCTTCAAGCCCCACAGGGATATTGGTATGGAAATGAAGGATTATAGATACCAAATCCAAATTACATCAGTCCACTGGGCAGCCTGGTCCCTGATGCCAGGCAAGACAAAGAACATCACCGTTTCCTGTGGGAGCATTTTCTGTACGTGGGGTTTAGCACAGGCGGCTGCAGTTCTGCTGTCTCCTGGCCAGAGACCTCCCAGGGCACTTCTGAAAGGTCAATCCACAGCACACCAGGGGTTTGGGAAAGCCACCTCTGCTGCAGCAAGGGCTAGGCAGGCACTGGCTGTGTTTCCAAATTAGGGATTTTTGCTTTGTTTCATAGGTTTTTAGACTTCATCTCCTTTTTAATGTAATGTCCGGATTTTCAATGAGAAACAAGCACCTTTTACAAATAGATATGTTGCCTAAAATTGAATTTTACCATTAAATCAAATACAATAATAGAATTAACTGCCAACACTACCAGTCCAAATTCCTGTTTAAAAGGATATTTTCTCACACCTTTCTACTATTCACTTTGAGTGAGCTTATTTTGGTGTTAAAAATGATGAGCCAGAATAGCTACATACTTCTGCTCACTTTTTACTCTTACAGTGCCTTGCAGTTCTAAACCTCTTCAGGATCAAAACCCCTTCACTTTTCAAAACCTAACTTGTATTTCTAAGGTTTAGCTAAGCTGCACGAACACCCAGGCATGGATGGTGAACTACCTGACCCTTTGAACCAGAGAGAATTGCTGCTGAATAGTCACTGGTGCTCACGGAAGACAGAAGTTTCAAGAACAAAAATGTTCTTATAAAATATAAGCTGCCAGATACATATTTGATAAGTGATCCATTGGTAAAGCAGAAGACGGATCGTTTGATCTGCTTGGTAGGCAGCAAGTGACCACATCTGCATCACCAAGTTAGAAGGGTTAAAGCTGTTTACTTCACATACTTCCAACACATCACACCTTTGATTTTCTGAACACCCAGTCTTAGAGAAGCTAATTTGCATTACACACATCTATTATTTGCCCCATAAATCTCCCTGTTTTCTTTAAATCCTGTTTACTCAAACACAGACTTCTCCAAGCTGCTCTGCCAAGTGAGGCTGAATGAAGCGGTGGTTACAGTACCTTCAGCTTTATGATTTCAGGATTGTACTGTACAGCATCTCCCCACTCCTGCATGAGCGCAGCTGTTGGCAGGTCTTTGTAAGCCAATGTGGCAATGTGTTCACTTGCTCCACCACGAACGAGGACGATGAAGTCTTCCACGTACTGTTTTTTGGAGGTGCTGTCTGAAAAAAGTGGCCAGCTGTGCTCAGGTATGTCTTTGTGGATTACAGTTGAATCCTAGACTGGTTTGGTTGGAAAGGACCTTAAAGTTCATCCAGTTCCAACCCCTTGCCATGGGCAGCGACGCCTTCCACTAGAGCAGCTTGCTCCAAGCCCCTGTGTCCAACCTGGCCTTGAACACTGCCAGGGATGGGGCAGCCACAGCTTCTCTGGGCACCCTGTGCCTCAGCACCCTCACAGGGAAGAACATCTTCCTAGTACAAGATACTGATATTCTGAATACAAGATACTGAGATAAAAGCTGACAGCTAAACACCCCTGTATATGACCCATCCCACTGAGAGGGTAAAAATGGGCCTCTTGAAGAGAAAAAGGCCACACCTGAAGCCTTGTTTCCCATGCTGCATATCCTGTGCCCTCCTTGCAGCAATACTCCCACCCTCCTCTTCTGCACCCTATATCTTGACCCTAAATTTCCTCCCTATGGTTATAAGCTTGCAAGTTGTTCCACAGCCCGATGCTCCTCACCACCATGAATACTGCCTGTTCTCCTCTGCATATCTTCAGGTGCATCCTCCTCCCACTGCAACACTCCCAGCTTCCCATATGTCCCCTGCGGCTTCCACAACACCATTACCTCCCTCTTTTCCCCATTTGGGCTTTTTTGGGGTGCAAAAAAGAGCATGCTGGGCTGCTCTGCTGAGAGCTGGGTTGATTGGTAACACAGCACCAACCAAGTGGGTAACGGTTGATCTGTCCCTGCTTTTCTCTGGGTCACTGAGCAGGTATTTCTTCTCTACCCAGCAAATAACCAAGCTTTGAGACATCTACAGCTCTGCTAAGCAGGCAAGACCACATAATCTTGTTTTCACTATGACAAATGCTAGAAATTAAATGGGAGAAGTGCTTCATGCTTACCTCCGATCTCTTTTAGAAGGGATTTACAGCTGGCATCAGTTATTCCAAGACTCAGATAGACGCTGTAAATATTTGCACCAACGTTAAAGCCACGCTGTGCACATTTCTGGACATCACTCAGAGAAAAACCTTAAATAGACACCAAAAATTTGGAGTGCTTTAATACAAGTGTTTGATGTTTTATGTCCATCTACACAGGAAATGGGAGGTGATAAATATTTTTCCTTTGGGACAAAAAGATGCGATGAAGAAGTCTTTTTTTTTTTGGATATTTAACAGATCTATATACAATGAAATTAAATCTCTGCCTTTTATAGAACTCTGAAACCAAGGGGAAATGCAAGGTAAATGCTGGAAGAGGAGGCTTCTTATTGCTAACCCAGCTGTATTGGGTTATGCAGAGCTCCAATGGCTGGGAGCCTGGCCTGTGACTTAAACACCAAACGTCTTTGACAAAGGACTACCCACCGCTCATCCCCATCATCAGGAGCCAGGCTTATTCAGAGTAGCGGGTGAAGCAGCTTTTCCTCCCTTTGCTACCTCACATCTCCAGTCCTTTGTTGCCAGAAGAACCGTAACTGTTTCATGGAAGTTTCTCCATAAAGCTCTGCTACAGTGGTTTTTCCTGACATATAAGAATTCGCCCTAAAAATCTGCAAATCCTTCGTATGTTCTTCTCCAAAGCCCTTGCTGTCCTGACACTCAAGGATATTTAAGCAGTTATCATGGTGAAACTCCAGATACAACACTCAAGTATCCCTTTTCTTTCTCTGCTTTTTGTTGTAATCCCACATCTCTCCCTGAATTCTTTGCTTTGTTTAGTTAAACTCATGTCTTGATGATACCAATGAGCTTGTACATGAGTTTACATAGCTCACAACACAAGTATCGCTGTATGCCTGTCCTGTTCTTATGCTGTTCTCATACATCTGATACTGGCCAGAGTCAAGACCAGAAGAGGAGATGCACTGAGTTTCGGGTTGACATAGGACGGCCCCTATTAATGTTCATAGTCATGTACACCTGAGGGCAGGAATCACTATCTTATGACATCCTTGTACAGCACAATCCAGACCTTTCTCCTGCCGCCTTTTCCACTTGAAGTATTAAAACATGAAACACAGCCACATCTGGCATATTGGATTATTTGTAAGAGCAGTGCAAGTATTAACTAAGCATAACATTTGATACTACATAGAATCATAGAACAGTTTAGGTTGGAAGGGACTTTAAAGCTCATTCAGTTCCAACCCCCTGCCATGGGCAGGGACACCTTCCACTAGAGCAGCTTGCTCCAAGCCCCTGTGTCCAACCTGGCCTTGAACACTGCCAGGGATGGGGCAGCCACAGCTTCTCTGGGCACCCTGTGCCAGTGCCTCAGCACCCTCGCAGGGACAAATTTCTTCCCATCTGCAAAAGAAGACCTGATTTCCAGCACAAACAGTGCAAACGTAATGGATTTGAAGGGAAAAAGTGGAATTGTCAGACTGGACCTATCCAGTGAGAACTTACAGCTCAGCTCAGCACTAGGGGTAGTGTGAAATGCTGGTACTGCTGTGGGATCCTGATCTAGGTCAGCACATGCTGACAAGTTGCATTTTGATGCAGACAGTGATTCACATTAGTTCAAAGGAACACGGCTTGTGATGGGCCCACACCAACAGCTGAGGAATTGGGCAGTGCTAATGATTTGAATATCTGAAATCTGAATCTAAATTCTGTCCCTCTGGGCTGTATCTAACTACAGAATAAGCAACTTCCTGGACAGCAGAGAGCAAACTGAGTCACACACAGCAGAGTCCACAAAACACTTCTGCAAACAGACAGCGAAGGCAGTTACTCACTCCCATGCCAATGAATAAATAAGAGAGTGCAGCTATTGATTAATGTCACACGGCGCGCTCTGTCCTACACAACAATCATCATTCCTCGCAGAAAAGGAAGCCAGAGTCAAAGAGCAAGAGCAATGTCAGGCACAAGAGTCACCCAGCAAATTATTTACTGTTTCCTACATGCTGGAAAAGCTCTCGAGGCGAAAGGTGTTTCAAACCTGTCATTTGAAAAGCAATGGAAAAAGAACTTGGGTGAAGGTTTTCAAAGCTAATAAAAGCATTAAGCTACACAATTCTCATTCATCTCAACATCTTGTCAGCCACCAAAACGTGTCATCTAAAATACTTGCTACAGGGCCCTTTTTCTGTGAACTGGCAGCACCCACAGCTTGAGAGCTAGATGAAGCCCATGATGCTGAGCATGCTTTGAAAACCAGGCTCTTTATTCACTGCCATAAAGCACTTATACTCCCATATTTCCTGCAGGCTTTCTTTGAGATGTTGTTGACTCCTTTTTTCCACTATGTCTGTTTTCTGACCTCAGACCTGAACCATCACTGGGTGCCTGCAGAAAGGTTTTCCCACCAAAAAGCTGGCTCCAAAGCTCCTTCACAACCACATACCTGCCTTTTGGAGCTCACTGCTGTTCATGACTAAAGTATATTCATAGATGCCACCGACAGTAGCCTCCGTGATGTAATGGGTGCCATAATCTCTGTAGAGCTCTCGGTACTCCCCGTAGCTGTACTCTGATGGGAGCTGATGGAGTCTCTGCAGGAACTCGTAATGCAGCATCAGAGCTCGGGGCTTCAGCTTATAAGCAGCAACAGCCAGCTCAGAATGGGCATGAATGAATTTGCTGGACTACATGAAACACAGAGGCACAAAAGAATCCAGAAGTGAGGGGTGATATTCTTGTGACACCATGTAGTTATTCGCTATTAAATAATTAATGCTGGTCAGGATTTATCAATTTAAGTTTGCAACTGGAAATCTTTAAATTTAGCAAAACCAAACCTTTTAGTAGCAAAGTTTCTGAAAATCAGGATTCTGACTGGTATTAGAGAGGGTAGAAGGAAGAGGGAGAGACACCCATTATATGGAAGGTGATGACTTAGGGCTCCAGAGGCTCCAGGCTCTGCTCTGACAGATGCAGGATGCAAGGGCACAAGCAGCATCCCACGAGACTGCTCTACCCCTAATAATGTTGACCAGCCTTTGCCTCTCTGCTACCCTGAAAGATTCGGAAATCTAAAATCCTGGTGATTTATATGTGAAATGGGAATTCTGATCCAAATTAATGTTTATATTGCACAGAATATGCCATTAATGAAACTCAAAGGAAAAAAGGAAACACAAACACCACATATTTAAATGTCTCTGTGTAGATATGTGTACAGGGATAAATATTATGTCTCCCCATTCTGGCATAAAGGTCAGGAACAGAAGAGGTATTTTGTTATGTTCAAGGGATTTAGTGTCCATCCTTTTGGGGCCAGCAGGACAAGCACATCGGGGGGGGGGTTTCAATGTAGAACTCTGTAGGTTAAATAATAAAATCAAGACTTAGTATTGGGTTTCTTTATGGATATATGCAAATGCTTCTCATACACCCCTGATCTTGTTATAGGAAATGCCTCTTTGCAGGAAGCAAATGTGTTTAATAGCAACACGGAATACTCTGCCATTCCCCAGGGCGCTTTATATTGTAGGGAGAGACATATATCAGTGCTACTATTAAAGCATTGACAAGAGTTAGGTTTGTTTACTGCAATAACAGACAAAAAAAAGAGAAATCAAATGATGCTGCACACTACCTCAGACTAAATCTCATAAACCAGTCCTAGGAGTTATAGATTAAAGCATCTCCAGGCAGCTTGAAGTGTGCCTCAGATCACAGCTATGACCAAATCTCTGCAGACGAGACTGGGAGTGATTGTGCCATCCTTATTTTGTGTTGTGTGTGAATGATGTGGTCATTGATGTACTCAGCAGACAGACCACATCAGCCAAAGTAAAATGGGATGTGTCTGTGTAAAATTAAACCCATGGAAGGCCTGCTAGCAGTTGTTGTTTTACTTTATTGCCAATGCTGCCCCACAGCTGAACACCTTGGCTTCGCCATTTACCAAAGTGATAGCTCCTGCCTTGCTGATGCCCCTAAAAGAGGGCTGGCTGTTCATGTGGGAGATGATATTCAGCAATGATGGCACCAACACTGCTGAATATCATCCATACAATAGATGTATATTGTGTGGATGACAACAGCCATCCACATCATAATCCGGTTTCTGGACTGTGTGTACAGGTGCAGGAACTTCTAGAAGTGCAGAAATCCTATTTGCCCTTCTTTCACCCATATTTCTCTACTAGTCACTGTAATTCACCCATAGGGCAGAGAGAACCTTGGGCTCCAGTGTTCACCAGCTAAACCCCAGTTCTACCTGTGCAGATTCCCTTGGAGGAGTCACTGTGTTGCTTATACACACTGACCTGCCAGACTGCTTTGGCATCAGTGGTAAGAACTTCTTAATGGCTGGCAGGGCAAGGTGCACTGCCTCGATGGCCAGGGTACAGCACCAAGACCCTGACAGCAATGTCACTTGTAACATCTACTAGCAAGTTCACTGTATGGAGGAAAGGTCATTTGAAGTGGCTTCTAAGTTTCTTTTCTTTCTAAATGACTTCACTGCAAACATGCAAATGTGGATGCCCAGCAGGACATCGGACGATCGCACTCAATTGTGGCTGACTTTGGAGATCAGGCAGTCCGGTTCCTGGCCGATAGGTGAATAGAAAAGCTCCTGGATGCTGTAAGCACAGATGAAGTTGTTGTGGCCTTAGTAAACACTTGACCAACGCAAACTGTAAAGTCCCATCAAGAGGAAGTATTTCATGCATCCTAGTCAGGGCTGCTGGCCTGAGGATGAGGATCGGACCGATATACACACACATACAAACAACATGTTAGCAGAGGATTAAGTGGAGCAGTGCTTACAGTTGAAGAAAACCTTTTCATCCTTTGAATGAACTTCTTGAACCTGTTGTCGTTGGAATTGTAACCAAGTTCAAACACTCGTGGTATTTTTATACCAAAGCTGAAGCTAGACTGCGAAGCTTTTGCCTTCAGGACACTGCTTTCATAATTTGAGTAGGAGTCGTATTCAGTCATTGTAAATTCATATTTGCCTTTGGTCTAAAAAGAAAGCAAAAACAACACATCTGATTTCCTGCATAGCAGTTGTATACCTGAAGCGCAGGGAAGGAATACAGATACAAATATACTTGTGAATTAATGCTTGCACTTTGAAGATGAAAAGCCTTGCATAATTGCAAAGCACTATTATTATTAACACTGGTACTTCAAGAATCCTTGATTTACAGCAGCAGGAAAGCTACTATCTCCTCTGTACTGCAATGACCTTAGGCTTTTACTTAATATGTCGATCTCATACAAAGAAGGTGAATCTTGAACAGAGGCATCAATTAAAATATGAATTCTAAAAGGAAAAGGCTTCCTAGTGGGCAACACTCAAAATATCATGCTATGTCATCAAAAGCATTAAGGTCAAATATATAACATTTGAAGTACAGCTTTGAAGCTTGCACACAAAGCATGTGGTGTGTGGCTATATCCTAGGCTGTTGCACAAGGACAGCTTTACCAGCCTGGCTCTTGAGGCACTCTACAATGCTGGGTGTCTTTTGGGCCCTCTTGGACAGATGGCATCGGGATGGTTAGGCTCAGTTTTCGCAACGACAAGGTCCAAGGGAACATGCATCTTGCATGAAAGATGCATTTGCATCTATTCAAGTGCACACGGATCCTGTAAGGGGATGTATCCAACTTCATAGAGAAGAGTACATGGTGTCTGATGATGTTCTAGAAGCAGAGCTAAATTCAGTCCCATTCCATTTGGTATCATGAATCTTGTGATGTTTTATAAAAGATTAATAATGAAGCTTTATCAGTATTGCACACTAAATCTATTGGAATATACACATGTATATTTGCAGGCAAATCTGACACATACCTCTAGTGTGTAGCTTTCTACATTGTATGGCTTTCTGAATCTTGTGTCCATGATATAATGGGGAGAACATCCGCCAGCATAGTACCTGTGGTCAAGAACTAATCCTTCCAAGTTGTTTGTGAAGATATTTAACCTGTACGTGAAGCATAACAGCAAAATGCTAAGATTATCACCTATTTTAAAGTAAAGATCAAAAGCTTTGGCTGAGAATGGCAAAAGACTGTTCTCTTTGGCTGAGGGCTCCTTGTTTCATACTTGGACAGAGCCTCGGGTGACATGGTCTAGTGTGAGGCCTTCCTGCCCATGGCAGGGGGTTAGAACTGGATGATCTTAAGGTCATTTCCAACCCTAACTATTCTATGATTCTTTGTTTTGAAACCCCAAAAGACAGTTTTGTCTCTTTCTCTGTCTGACCAACCCAGTTGCTCCAGAAAAACTGACTAAGAAGGAAAAAGAGAGTCAAATTTGGACACTTTGATGAATATGAAAAGTAACTTACACACTCAGCTACAAATGACACCAGAGATTCCTGCCACCAGCACCGGCAACTTTTGTAGCCTGTACTGGAACTCTCTGGGAAGCGCAGAACAAACTGGACAAGCCAAGCCCCTGTCCCACCAGGCTGCCCACTCTGAGCATCCCCAAATGGCCGCTCTAGTATAGCAGCATCCAGCAGGATCTCCAAAGACAGGTTTGCCAACCCATGTCATTAATCCATACTATTTTTTAATTCACCTTCCTTTGTTCTGGTTTATCAGTCCTAGCCTTTGCCAGGTTGCTCAAAGATCAACCAGAGGTCAGTAGAGGGAACACGAATAAAGGTAGTCAAGCAATTGTCCTTGAAAACACTGGGAAGCTTCTCTTTGATTTTAGTGGATGATGGACAGCAATCTTAACCTAAGTATGCACCAGTGCAACCTTTTTAGCTGAGGCGTTAATCCCCATCATTTGCTTTTCCTATTGCTCCTGTTGCTCACTGTCAGGACCCCTTCCCATCACCCTCATAGCACACAGCTGAGGACATGGCATTCACCTCCACAAACTCACCCCCAGATAGTAACAAGAGTCATTAGATGGAAATACACCAAAAAGGAGATGAATTGCTAATAGCCCGTGTTGTGTCCCTATTAGCGCTCCAGTTCTCTGTTAGATCTGCCTCTCCTTATTTTGGGGAGAGGGACTTGCGCGATAATGACTCCGAAGCTGTAAAATATTAACTCTAATTTTAGAATCAGCTAGAAAGAAGGGAAGGCCACTGAAAGCAAATTACTGAGCAATTGTAGCTTCAAAGAGATGAGAAGCATGTTCCTATAATTGTCCGACATTATTTTTAATTTTGATTAAACCCAGAAGTACAAAGCATTAGCAGTGACATGTGCAGCAGCCGCATCTCCAGGGAACAAGAAGGAAATTATCATTTTTTCCTTGCAATACGATTTTTCTTGGGTTTTTTTAATGTAAAAAGCTTTTTTTTTCCTGCAGAATGAGAAAAAATTCTTTTCACACAGTCTGGTCTTACAGAAAGTTGCCACAGTTTCAGCCTGTAAAAAGCTGGATCAATTCAGACTTGGATTTTAATCCCTACAAAGCTGGAGTTTGCTAGCATGGAGGTTAACCCTAGCCCCCTCACACAAAGGACACAAATTCCACACCTTCTCACTGTCATGGAAGAAATCCAAGGAATTTTGACCTCCCCCCAAACCAATACAAAAATATAAATGCAAAAATACAAATCAGGTTTCAACGTTAGGCAATCCAAGATCCTAGAATCATGGAATGCTTAGGTTGGAAGGGACCTTAAAGACCACCAAGTTACAAACCTGCCATGGGCAGGAACACCTTCCACTAGACCAGGTTGCTCAAAGGTGCTGATTTAAGTCACTCTATAACAAACGATATAACGCTATCCTCAGACTTTAACAAACCTTCCTTTGCTTTTATTTCAGAATCACAGTTTGAAGTAGTCTCTCAATTCCTAAAGGATGGGATGCTCCTGCTTCCCACAGACTGGATTAGGCCAAGTCTACCTGTATTTTCATCTGTGCAAACAAATTGGATTATAGAAACTCTCCCAATGATCCATTTAAGTGCAAGTACCCGCAGACATCAGAGAAACCTTTGGTGCTGACACTTCCCTCTTTACTCACCAAGTTCTGGCAACACGAAGAACTCACACAGGCCCTTGCACATTTGCAAACTGAGCTGATGATCTCCACAGGGTGCACAAGTGCCCTTGGGTGTATATGGGACTTTTACTCACCTCGTTTCTCTCCAAAAGGCTCATAGAGTCAATGAGGATTTTCCCATCGGGCTTTGGATCAGGACCCCAAAGGCTGTCGCAGCCTAACTCCTGGATACAGCAGCTGCCGCATCTTTTCTCTGTTCTACATTTATGTCTGCAGCCACATAAGATGATCCTCATTCCTAACTAAGGAACCACCTCAGGAAGGTCACTGACTTACCCTTTTGCCAGATTCTCTATTCCCCAATATTGCTCCATCTTCTGGTCGCATTTCTTAAACACCTTTTTGCAGTTCTTTTCATCGGACTGGTCCCCACAGTCATCATCCCCATTGCAAAGCAGCCTCCGTGGAATGCATCTCCCTAGGATGCAAGGTGTAAATTGCTCATAAAACAATCTATTATCACACACCCTGACTCAGAGCCTAGAAACAAAAAACTCCTGTAATGAATGGTCATATAATGCACGGAAGATACTTCTTCTCCTTCTGCATTGATTTGCCAAACTCCACCTGCTCAGTTTGGCTAAAAACTTTCCTAATCTTATAATTCCTTGTTCAACCTATAAAAAACATCAACATCCTCATTAAAGGTATAAAAAAGTTTTTTTTTTGTTGCTAAAATCTTTTAGTTTTGAGAACACATGCTGGAGATGGTTCACCTTCTTCACATACCTTGTGTATGTTCTCTTCTTGTTCTCTGTTGGGCACAGAAGAGATTCAGAGCAGCCCTGCAGAGAAGGACTTGGGGGTGCTGGTCGATGAGAAAATGAACATGAGCCGGCTGCAGTGTGCGCTCGCAGCCCAGAAAGCAACCATAGCCTGGGCTGCATCAAGAGGAGTGTGACCAGCAGGTCGAAGGAGGTGATCCTGCCCCTCTACTCTGCTCTTGTGAGACCTCACTTGGAGCATTGTGTGCAGTTATGGTGTCCTCAACATAAAAAGGACATGGAACTGTTGGAACAAGTCCAGAGGAGGCCATGAGGATGATCAGGGACTGGAGCACCTCCCGTATGGAGACAGGCTGAGAAAGTTGGGGCTGTTCAGCCTGGAAAAGAGAAGGCTGCGTGGAGACCTCAGAGCAGCCTTCCAGTATCTGAAGGGGGCCTACAGGGATGCTGGGGATGGACTCTTCATCAGGGACTGTAGTGACAGGACAAGGGGTAACGGGTTCAAACTGAAACAGGGGAAGTTTAGATTGGATCTAAGGAAGAAATTCTTTACTGTGAGGGTGGTGAGGCACTGGAATGGGTTGCCCAGGGAGGTTGTGAATGCTCCATCCCTGGTGGTGTTTAAGGCCAGGTTGGATGAGGCCTTGGGTGACATGGTTTAGTGTGGGGTGTCCCTGCCCATGGCAGGGGGGTTGGAACTGGATGATCTTAAGGTCCTTTCCAACCCTAGCTATTCTATGATTCTATGATTCTATATGGTATTATTCCCCCCCCCATGTACATAATTACTGAGTTGTCCTTCGGATACAGCTAACTGCTGTCTTGCTTTCCCATGCTGGTAGTGTCCCTGAGTAATCAGTTGTTAATAGGGATGAAGGGAAACGGCATGAGGCCCATCATCATATCCCACTGGGCACTTGGGCATGGTGTCAAAGATGCCCTTGGGCATGTGTCACGAATGCATGTTCTCCTGTTGCTGTTGGATTCACTTGTGCTACAGGTTTTACTGATATAACTGGGCTTTAGTTTCCTATTTGGAGATTTTAAGGACATGCTTTAGACTGGCAGATGTTGGCTAATGGCTCACTTAAAATCACTGCTGCAAACACAGCATAAATATGGCTGGACCAAGGTCAACTCCTGACATCTCTTGCGCCCTGCAAACTCTTGTAGAAGCAGAATGTTCAGTGTAGTGGTTTCAGAGAAGCCACCTGAGCACCACCATTCCTTACCCCCTAAGTCCTTACCTGTAACTGCGCACACAAAACCATCACATCTGACTTTATTCCTGCAAGGATTATTTGGAACACAGTCTTCAGTTTCTTTATCAGTGTAATCACAGGGATCTCCATTGAACTGAGAAGGTTGTTCCAGGCGGGCGAATCTGTACTGTGATGAAATAAAAAATATTGACTCAAAGTGCACAGAAATTGGGAATTTTACGCTTCCCTAGTTAAAAAACCAAACTTTGTGTTGGGAGATCTGATCTAAGAGTGCTGTCATGCTAGAAAAAGAAGTGTCGGCAAAGAAGTGCGATGCTCGCGACGTGCCTCATCTCAAAGGTTTCTGATCTGCCACAGTTCCAATTCTACTAAGGAAGGATTGAGGACTGCAAGGGATGAAGGAAAGTTTGCTTTTCTTTGACAGTTTGTTTAAATGAGGCTGACAGAGTAGTGCAGGCATTTGCAAGAGGAAGGAAGGATTCGGTTACATCTCCTCTCTTTCAATTAGCACTAGTAACGACATCCCTTGTTATTTTCTGTCAGTGTATTTACTTGGCCCTCTGCATCATTAGGGATTTTTTCCGCCCACAACACTGCTGTGAAGCAGTCAATTACTCCGTCCAATATGTTAGCCCTCCTTTTTTCCCCAGCTTTTCAGATTAACTCTTTGATATGAAGCTTCACTCTTCCCAACTCCCATCATCGGTTATTCCTGCTGAAGCCTGGGAATGGCTTCTCCAACTTGTTAGCAGAGGTCTTTTTAGCAATGGGGATTTTGCTCTTCATGCTTCTGAGATCATTACTTTCATTTGATGGGGCTTCTTAGGTAGAAAATGCTCACTGCAGACAAGAAAAAGCATCTTAATCCTGAGAGGCAGCATCTCCAGGTCCCATGGGGGACCATTAGTGGGGATGGTACTTTCCACTGACGCTGGAAGAGGACTGTGTTGGACAGAAAGACACTGCAAAGCCTGGGCTTACACCTCCTTATCAGGACAATGAGACATCCTGGAGTTACTGGGGGTGGTGAGCTCAAGAGCTAAAAGCCACCTGAAAGCAAAAGCCTGCAGTCACCTCACAGGGCTTTCCTTGGCAGCTCCCTGCTCTTTGCCCAACCCCACGGACAAAGAAGACAAGGATTTGCCTCCTGGTTTCTCAGGCTTCGTGCCTAAACCACAAACACTCACCTTCTTCTTTTGGCAGGGGTCACACTGGCTCCATGAGGACCATGCGGACAGCGTGCAGTCACGAGGCTGCGGCAGGTCGCTCACGGACCGGGCATGTCTGCTGTTGGCCATGCTCTCGTTGGTACCTCTGAGGTTAAGGGACTCTTTTTCTCCACTGCATTCAATGACACGAGAGCTTCAGGGTGTGAAATCACTGAGTTGTGAGCACAGAGCAACTTGGCCTACCCATAGGCAAAACTACTCGCCAAAGAGAACTAATGCTTGTTAGACCTCATCGGGTCTTCTATGCAGCCTCTAGATTTCAGTAGTGGTATTGATTCATACTGGTATTCAGTACCAGTATTGATTTCATGCTGACATTGATTCTATATGAAACCCAATCCACTCTTCAATACCCAAGAGGAGACCCACTGCCTAAGAGTTAAGTCGGCAGAGCACTCAGGAGGGGTGACTCCAGGACATATGTTTGATCTAGCACAGACACTCAGTCCATGTCCCCACCAACCTAGGGGTTTCTCTCAAGCTGTGCAAGCTGTACCAAGTAACGTGGCCAAGTGGCCAGCAGTAAAATCTGCACCACCAGTTGCTGCTCTCGTGCCATCGCTCCCTGCTGCTTGCTGTATGGGCAGGACTTTGGTACTTTGCTGCTGTACATGATAAACAACTCCAAGGTCAGACATATCCATGACAAACACCAGACCCAATGCTAAGGGCTGGTGTGCATTCAGCACATAACCAGCATAAACACCTCCCTTTGCTGAGCAGCCTATTTTTTCTCTAGCTGGCCAAACCTAGAGTCTTAGACTCTATTCTCAGTTCACAATAATCATTAACTCATTAATCCCATTCATCCCAGTAATGAACCTGAATCCCAGTCCCCTCTCACCCTCTCACATGACAACTGTCTTCTGGGTTTCCACAATGCCACAGCTAAAATGCTGCCTACTCTTTTGACAGATTCAGTATTTCTGATTAAATCCTCATCCCAGACAAATGCTTTCTTGTAGCACCTAACCTAAGTGGGAAGCTTTAGTAAAACCTTAAAAGAAACCTTAGTTTCTTTTCATACCTACTTTGACAAGTAAACTACCACAGTGCTGTTCCCAATTCATCCACCAAGACAAGGAATAGCATCATCTGAAGCTTCAAGTACGATTCAGTGCCTGGCAAGGGGCTCTCCCATTACTGCATATTAAAAATCACATGGAATATAGGAAGTACGAAACCTCATCAGCTCACTGAGGCATGAAACCAGAGCTCAGAGTTCAGAGAACAGTGGAAAAATAGTTAGATTGGAAAGATGACAGTCACTGATCGACCACATTACTCTAGAAGAGCAAAATGTATTAAGCTAGCAGAGAAAGAAACAACTATCAGCCACATTCTTGCCATTTATGTACTCAAAGAAAGCAAAGCCCTGCCTCTCCAGCACACTGGCAGGCAGCTAGCACTGGAAGAGGTTGCATGTTGCAAGCAGAACTCCACATTACAACGGTCATCTCAGGTTTACCAAACAGGATTACTCCTCTAAAGGCAGACACATTACACTACATTACTACTACACAAATCAACATCTTTTGCTGTTCATTAGAAATACAGAAATCGCTCAAGACAGCAATTATGAGCCACACAATGTGAGAGCAGAGTCTGCACTGATTTTCACTCTGTATCATATAACCTCACAGACGTTTCTTCAGGAACATTCACTTACCCAAAGCAACAAACAGTTAGGATGCAGAATATAGTGTAAAGCAGCAACACTGTGATAGGGTATGGAGCAAACGTGGCGCGTGCAGCGCTCATCGCTGCAAGGTACCATCGGCGATTCGGAACCATCACCGTTCCTGTTCTGTCTGCCAAGGGGTGGTTTGAAAACGGTTCCAGTAGAAAAAGGCTGATCACCAGGTTGTTTCTGCACACTGCAAACAGCAGATGACCCACCACCTGGCACATTCACAAGGTAGATGTTGCAACTGTTGGTGCGCAGCTTTCTGCAGGCAAGTGGGAAGGGAGCAAAGATCTGCCTAGAAGCAATTCACGCTTCCATGTGTAACGCTCCTTCCAAGGGATGGGGAAGAATGAATATTTCAACAAATGAAACATACTCGAGTCTTGGCAAGAGGGAAGTGGTAAGTAAACTAAAGGCTTTTTAGGAATGGAGTGCAAAATCATTTATTGCTGCTCTTCATGTCTGTCTTCCAGAGGAAGGCCAGGCATAAGGCATAAGCAGCCATTCTCATGGCTCAGAGAAAGCCTTCATCCCCGAATGGCCTTTGCTGTCCCTCACTCAGGCTACAGCTGCAGGGGAGGACAAGAGCCCCAGCCTTGGCTGGGCCCTTCCATAGAGATTCACCGCTCCATGCACCCGAAATCTTGAAAGCAAGACCTGTCAGGGTATCAAATTAACTGTCTTGGTGTTTTCTAGCTATAATGTTGAGCCATTTGCTCTCGTAAATGGTCCTAACTGGGGCAGAGGACTTACCAAGAGCTGATTCCCATCAGTTCAGTTGGGCTTTCAAAGGAAGCTCAGGGTCTTCAAAGCCTTGCAGGGCTCAGTTCCCTGTTGTGCCTCTTCTCACTTCAGGTACAGCTTCTTTATTCCGGAGACACAACAGTCTTTCCCATCACTTTCCTAATCAGTCTTAACCTACAATGAGCACCTTAGAGGGACAAAAGTTTTCTGAATCTGTGTTTCCCTGAGCAAAATGATGACTATAATTGCATTTTCCTACCCTTCCTCTGCTGGACAAGCAGCTCTTTGCAGAGATACAGTCTCACTCTGTGTGTGCAACTATGGCTTTTAGCAGCACAGTCTCTCACGCTGGAATAAGTCTTTGAGTGCTTTAGTAATACAAAGAATAAATACATTTTAATTTGCTCACTATGCAAATGATGGATGCTATATATAAAATCAACCATATTCACTAATACAAAACAAACCTGACAACCGCAGCATTACTTGGCCAAGTACTGCATTTCTTAATGTGCCATAGTTACCTTACAAATGACATTATTCTGACTGTGGAGCCATATCTCTGCAAAATAAGCAACTGGCTGCTGCATCTTTCTAGTTTGGCAGCTTGATGATAACAATTTAACACAGAGAAGCACGTTAACTGAATCCTTGTAGGAATCTGCTCCCAGTGAAAAGACTGTGTTCCAGGCAGCCAGCTTTTTCACTCAAAGTTACCGAACACACAGCCAGTGAATAATTGCCCTCTAGACATGGAGGACAAACTGTTAGGAAAGATGGCTTAGGCTGTGCAAAGCCTTTTGCTTGCCTTTTTTGCTTTAGTTTTTGTTTCAAATGACTTTGCCCCACACTGAACCCAAGATGCGGTTATGTGATACAGCTTGCTCAACCTTTGACACAATTGATTTTGCTGTTAATCATTTGTCTATGACCAAAACCGAAAAACCACTTACAGAAAAGACCTCTCCATACCCGGGACCTTTGCTGGCTGGGAAACGCAGTCCACATCCAATATTTCAACAGCAGCAAAAGAGAAGCTAAGATTATAAGCACAGAGCACCCTCTAGATTTAACTGCAAACCATGACAGTGATCCCAGTATATGAACATCTCAAGGCAATCTGCTCCTGTTTCGTGCTTGTCTCTGTTTTGTTGCCTCTCACCATGAGCATCTTGGTGATGAACATGCCTGGTTTTGAATTAGCAGAAAGAAATTAGGTTAGAACAGCAGGAGGGACCCAAGAGACAGCATTTCCTACAGGTTAACATAATTTTTAGAGAGACTTGAAAAGCAAAACCAGATTTACTGCGTAATTTATAATCTGGTTTAATTTGAGGTAGGTCTAACACGTAAAACTGACGGCAACAGCCACAGCTCATTTTCTACTTCCTTGCAGTTTGTGGCAGAGTGAGTCCATGGATCAGTGAGAACGTTGCCTTGTAACACCGCCTGTGTCCTCTTTCCCTGGTCCTCTTCCTTCTCCATCGCTGACAGTAATAGTCGTGGTCATCTGCTGAGCTGTTTTTTAAGTCCCAAAGCACTTAGTGCTAACAACACTGTAAGTCACTGGGTGTGGGTTTCATCACAGTTGAAAATGAAGCTCCAGTAGCGTCCACCATGAACACCGAGCTTTCAAGTGTAACACATCCTTTGCAGAGTTCGTAACACCAATACAAGTTTGTGACCCCTTGCTCCCTGTAAATAAAACCTATGCAGTTTCATCAAACATCGTTTTTGTTTTAAATGGTAGTTTCCTGTCCAAAGCAAAACTGTGAAACACATCAGAGATGAAAGGCCCTCCCTGGGAAAGGTTAGATTGAAGCCAGCAAGCACCTATTCATGGTATTGTTAGAGCACTTATCAAAACCAGTTGCTTTTTCTTTATCTTTTCATTCCCTGCTTTATAACTTACAATGCATTTCCTTCCGCAGAAGAACACAGCTGGCTCATTCATAGGTAAGAGGACGTTTGCCCATTGATTTTAATGGTGAAAAACATAACGTGGCAAATACAAAGGAAAATTTACACGTAAAAAACCCTAAAGAATGTTTTCAGATGTTCACTACAACTGACTCTGTTGCATCAACCACTTTTGTTACCAACACAGTCATTTTCTGGTGGCGAAGGCTGGCCTCTCAAAGGCCCTGGACATGAAAAGCTCACCTTGTTGAGCTTAAGACTCCTTTCCTGGCCCTTGATTCACTAAAAATACTGCCTTATAGTGACTCAGTTCTAATTGGGCACAGGTTCACCTACTCTTAAAGCTCTGATTCTAAGGTCCTGTGAAGATGATAAGACAGGGGCTGCAGTAATAAGTAGACAAAGAAAGAAAAACCCACCATGCCCCATCCCTTTTCTCCATTAGACCTCCAGATAACACTGACACATATTATTTTCAAACTAGAAATAGCATTTCTTTTGAAAGAAAAACCAAGACATTTATAATCTCAATGTGTAAATGGTATAAAATCTACAATGCAACATCTTACAGCACTGTAACTTCTGCTTATTTCTAATACAAGTGGCTCCTGACACCGAGAGCTTTTCTTAGACCTCTAATAACTATCTGTTGAAGACGACAAAGATGCCACAAAAGGTCTTCACACAGCCAGTACCTGGCAATAATTCTTCATAATCCTTTATTTTCACAAACGTCTGAGGCTGAATGGACATTGATTTGCTGCCCATTAACCTGGCTTCCTTTTAATCTATTGTGATTTTCTTTCTTTGCCGGTGAACAGTATTTATAGAAGTGGTGCTGTGGGAGCTATGAAATGGGGTTGAAAAGCCAGCAAATAACATCAGATCTTAAAAGACCTTTCCTTAAAAACATACATTCTGTATCTTAAAGCCCTTTGAAAGGGAAGCATCTGAAGCTATTCTCCTCATAGAGATTTTTCAGGTGCAGATAAAACATTTTAGGGGTGATAGATGAGCCACAGGGCAAACACGTCCATTGAGATAAGACCATTTAAAGCTCTAAAAACTAATAGCTGGAGAGTCGTTTCACTAATAGACCTGATATTTCCTGCCTCCAGTAGGATAATTTTAGAAGGAGACAGGCAATGGCACAGGTACTCAGGAAATCATATCAGGATATCTCCCCATATTCCTCACTGTCATCCTGAAATATATAAATCAGCTCCCCACACTTTCAGAAGCAAGTAATGCCAAACAAGTGGTTTAATACACAATTCGGTTAAATACACTTTTTCTTTCCCTGTGCCAGGTCTCGGATTTACCTTAGGAATTCAAGTGAAAAGAGACAAACAAATGAAGGCTTTTAATGGGGTTGATCCTAAAAAGCAAATTGGTATGAGAAAACCAACTTGTGGAAGACCTCATTGCAAGATACCTGGAAGAAACACTCTTACAATTCATGACCTGCAGTAATAATATCACACAACAACCAGGAACAGGGGGTTAGACCCACTGAGTTCACATACAGGAGCTGAACCAGAAGCTGGAATAGTGTATGCAGCAGTAAGGACAGTGATAGCAATAGTATTAGTACAGATGCTTCTGTAGATGATCCAGTCTCACACATTCACCCAAACCCTCTGTTTTCCAGTTGCCACGTGGACTTTCACTTTGTTCGTTCACCACTTTCCATGTTGGCTCAGAGAGACAATTGTAGACTATGGATTCAAACCTCTGTAGAAAACTGCCAACAGATACCTGCTTTCATTTCTTCGAAATGATATTCTTCTGATTGAGAACAGTATTTGGCAGGAAACTAATAAATATGAACCTGACAGGACAAGAGTTCTTTAGAAGGCAAGGTAAGAAAAAAGAGAACGGTGCATGGAAATATATATCACAACCTAGAAAGAGGTTAGCTTATCTGTCGCAGCAACTGTCACTGTGTAGTGATTAAAGCACATAAAACATTGCCTTTAATCCTACATAAGCCAGTTAAAATTGCAAGTTCCCAGTCTATACAATCAATTGCTTTCCCTGGAGTCACTGACATGGAAAAGAGAGATCATCTGAGTCCTCACTTCTGTAGAACCTCAGTTTGCACTTTGATTCTGCAAACTGTTTGCTAAATAAATTCTCATTACTGCAGGAGATCATGGCTTTAATTAGCATTAGTTAAATCAGGACCATTTTTTGAACTAGTCACATTTGAGTTGCATGCTGTCATATACAATCTGGAAACTCCTAGTGCATTTAAATCACAGTAATGTCAATGTAATATAGCACCTTGACAGAATCAGGGCTTTTTTAACCCTTCTGAACAATGCCAGCACACAACCAGGTCCCCTCCCACTCTGATGTTCCTCACCACCACCAGACCAAGTCTCGAACCTATTCATCCTGAAACAGACTCTGCAGAGCAAGTGTGCAACAAGAGCCATTTTTTCTGATTCTTCAACATAAACCAATTTCACTTGGGGGGTACCAGATGAATATCAACACGATCGGATTTGGCCTATGTTATAAAAACACATTTTAGTTTAAAACCATGTCTTATTTCACTTTAAGCTGATGTTTTCCAGCTTGCTGAAAAGCAAAGAGATCTTGTTCCTGCTTCCAAGGACATCTGAATACGGTTAAGCTATGTACAAAGTCAAAATGACATTAACCGTTAGCATGTTTTTCACCACAACAGAATGACCTTAGTTCTTAGATGGGATTCAAGTAGTTCAACGATGTTCACTGACAAAGGCAATGCATGCTTCAGCATGACCTACTGGATGGTGGTGGATGAGAAACGGAGATCAAAAAGAAACACAATAAAACATAGGTGTACACATCCAGCCCTCTATCTTTTGCTGCATATAAACACGCTCTTCTTACCCTTAAACTTCAACATGACCTCTTACATATTTCTATTACACACTTGCCAAAGAATGGTGCTATTCCTTACCTTAAGAGATCTAGTCCTCAGTACCTCTGAATATCAAGCAACATTGTTTTGCAGCAAGTTTCACACCAGCACAACACTTCAGCCTATCCTATGCATTACCCTAACCACTAAAGAGGTTCCACTCAAGTAGATGGTGGTATCATTAAATGTTTTACTGGATCAAGGCTCTGCTCTCAATTCTGTGCATGTTATTGGAAAGTTGTGGGGTTTTTTTACTTCCAAAATTGTCATATTTAAATGCACATTTTTAATTTTATACCTTAATTGAAGAGGAAAATGTGAGCACAACTGATTACAGCTTCTCATGCCACAATGGTACTCCTGCTTTGGTAGCATTGCACAGCGTGGTCTGTCCCAGGAACGTGTGATTTTACAGGAGGCGGCTAAAATATCCGCTGGTTTGGGATGCCTAAAAACACCATAAAAGAGGCTAAAACCAGGGAGGCAGCAATTAAAACCAGCAAGTATCTGCAAGATAAGTGTTTAAGATTAGTTATTCACCAAATTGAGGCACTTTTCTCCTTTCTCAGGTATTTCCACTGTCAAAACAATTGTCCCTGACAGACGCCAACACTGCACTGTAAGAACAGCAGGATTATCACAGAAGAGCAACAGCTACGAAACAGACTTGCTGAAATGACACCTTTTTGAAATGTTTTTATTCATAACAGTATTACATGGTGTGTTACAGAAATTAATGGAAAACTGCTAAAAACTGGTTGGGTTTTGTTGCTGTCGTTGTTGCTGGATGCGTTATACATAAAGTTAAAAAGAACGTGTCCGTCGATGTTAACAACTGGTCGGTATCTGAGGTAAAGTTAAAGTAGGTTTAGAAATGTACTGCAACAGTCGTTTTCTCTTTCTCATCTTTATTAAAAAAATATGTGTCAGAATGCAGAAATAAAAAGGAATGAAAACCACGGAGTAAACATCTTTGCAAAGAAGGTGCCCAGTACGTTATTAGATGAAAGGTTGCATCAGACACTTGGATGACTACGATCTATCAAAATATCTTTTCATGACAGGGAAAGCTCAAGAAGCTACAGGGGGATGATAACAGGATGGCTGGTGGGATTCCCTGGTTTTGAAATTTAAAGTGACGAATTTAGTGCTAGTGAAGGATGAGGGATTAAACAATTGCACAAGCTGGATATTTTAGTTATCTACAACACTGGTACAGTGCAGAGGCTTTCCAGTCCTCTCAACTCAGCATCTTAGCCATGGCAAGGAGGATCTAATTGTACAAGAAGACAATTTTGAATTGGTTTCTATTGATGACCATTTGTAAAGGTAAGACAAAGGTCCACGGTGATGGTCTGGCCGTCTCTTATGAGACACTAAAATCCCAGCCTCATTCCCTCGGCACCTATTCGTGATTTGCGCCCTACAAATATGATGGCAATGGATCCTCTGAGATATAAATCTCTTCTTTTTCTTTCAACGTTTTTCCCCACTACTGCGAATGCACTGATGATACTAAACCCCAACTGTCTATGATGAACTAAACTTGTCTTTGTGGTTCCATATGTCGGACAAAACCCAAAAGAGCCACTGAGGAAGAAAGTAGCACCACTGTGCAAACTAGGAAAACATTCTTAAAGAAATGTCCTTCAGAAATGCTTTTACCTCTGCTTTTAACCCTGAAACACTCAATCCATCAAGGTCTAATTTATCTTCTCTGGTTAGAAAACAGGATCTTTCTTCAGATGGGAAAATAACTGCTGCAAAGCTGTTTGCACATGACTAAGGAATAAGCATCAAATGACTGTGAATGGGGATTAAAAGTTCTCTTCTCTGCAGGTTCGTTAGGTCTAGTCACAGCTAATTTTGCATTCACATCCATTCTGCAACGCACGTTTCTCTAATTTCTCTCATTCAAAATAAAAGACTGGAATCATGTTGGGAGATTTGGTTGTATCGACAATCACCACCCTGGTTATTCTCTCTTCTAAACCATTTTTAGCTTATAACAGAGACGAAAGAAAGTAAAATATTTGTAACTCCAGGCCTATTTTGTTCATGACAAAAATGTAAATCCTAATGCGTCAATTTAAAACCAAAATCTGCACAATAACCCTAAAAACTGATTCATCATTCGATTTCTTTAACTTTTTTCTATTTTTTTCTATTTTTTCCTTTTTTTTTCTTCTTTTTTATTTTTTCCTTTATCTTTTTTTCATTTTAGTGTTAAACCACTAAATTCAATATACTGTAACTGCATAGGAACATCAGGAAAACACATTTGACCTGTATAACAATTCTCTGTAGGGCAAAAATATATAGCTTCTTTATGAAAATCATGTGCTAAACATATGAACCCAAACACTGCACTTTTGCTTCAGAAATGTAAAAAAAGGAACTTTTAAATTCTTTTGCTCTGTGTGTAAACAGTTGGATGACTTCTATGCAGAGGTTCAAAGGAATGTCAACGAAATGTGATTTCTTGTAAGCGGAATATGTCCGTGTGATAACTCTAGACCATAAAATCATGTGTTCCCATTAATTTCACTAGTCGCTGACAAGCTGACTGCTTTTGGCAACTGCACTTGAGCTTCAGCCCATTATTGTAAGCATGTGAAAAAACGTATGTGATGTGAGAACCACAAACTGGGTTTGCCACACCTCCCAAGCACTGCAACTTGCTACCTTCTCTACTGTGTAATGGCATTAGTAAAAGAATTTCCATAACATTTATATTTACAAAAAGACTGGCAATTTTCATTCGAACTCCTTAAAGCCATTTCCCCTTAAACATTTAAAGAGTTTAACAGTAAGGTTTTTCTTTTTTTTTCAAGTTATAAAATAAAAATCCCATTTGATTTTTCTGATGTACAAAAAGTGATAAAGATGAACAATTTGATCACAGAATCAGTCTGTCATTCCAAAATCCATGCCATCCTTGTCCCATTTGTAAAGTCCGCTTCATCCAAATCCCTCTACCAGAATCATACCAGTATTATTTGGCAAATGATTTTTGTTTTTCATCAAAAATGGCACACAGAGAAGAAAACACTTGTCTGCATAGCATTACAGCAGCAAGATACTGAAGAAATAAAAATATTCCTTTTCTGCACTTCGTTTAGAGTTTCCTAGGAAATACTGACTCTTCTGTCTTTCCTCAGTGGGACTCGATGTCCATTCTCTACCCACAACATGAGCGTTCCAACAGAAAGCAGCATTTCGTCCTCATGCTGCACTAGAATAGAACTTCAAGGTCCATTTGGCAACGTTTTCAGTCAGGATGGACGGACGACCCAGTTTGATGCTGTGGTTTCAAGTTAGGAAGCCTTTCCACAGGAGGTGTTTTGCTGTTAGATCTGTCACTCATACAAAACTACACAGTAAGAAAGACAAAGGAAAAAATGACAGTGCCAGTACTGTTGTTGTGGTGGTTTAAATATGCCTACACAGGGGACAAATAAAAAAGCCAAGATCAGCCCGATGTAAAGGATGATGAAAAACATGTCACCGTGACATAAAAAGTGCCAATGTGTGCCCAAAAGGCTGTTGAATGATAATGCCACCGCTACATACAGACTCTGCTTTTTGCTCAAAAGAAAAAGAATGTCTCCCACTTAATAAATCCCAGATGCTCATTATTTATATGTGGCATACAGATGACAACAAATGTTTAAAAGAAGACTGAGGAGTAAGATTTCCTTGTCTGGGTACCCACAACTTGTAGGGACAGGGACTCGTGGTATGAGAAGCAGGGAGAGTTTTACTTTGTGCTGCCATAGGAATCTGCCATTGGTTGCCAAAAAGAACCATCAGGAACACTCGTAGAGCCAGTCCAGGAGGGCAATCATCTCTGCTTGTCAGTCAGAATCAATCAGAAAAAAGCACGAAAGCCAAAGGCCTGCCAGGTTGTTGGGTTTCGTTTGAGTCTTGGAGCACCACAAGCCTGTAACAACGCTATTTCTTAGGTCTGTTAATCTGGGCGTAGAGAGGTTCTGCTTCCTGGGGATAACAAAAATAAAATCAGCAGAGACGTCTCCAGACACGTTTTAGTGCATTTTTAAACATCTGCTTGAGAACAGCGATACCTTATGAGGCAAAACCCAAAGGAAGTGTTTGCTTTCTGTGCTGCCGCGAGTGATCACAGCACCCCGGTTGAGTTGTGGGGAAAATGGGACATTATTGCAGGAAATGAATGCTTACTATCAATTTTCTCTTCCAGTTTTGGCCGTGCACCGATCCTCAGGAGGTATTGCTGGGCACAGACATACGAAGAAATGAAACGGTATTTATACGACCAGATGTTTGGAAGTTTACAGGCCAGAAATGTAGCTGGAGTAAACGCTGTTACTTATACCAGGCTGAGATCCCCCTCCCCAGCAGCACAACAGCAGAACATAGCTATGGGTTTTACACAATTCATGGAGAAAAAGGCTTGCAAACAGAAGCCACCACTGAAAGCTGAGCTAATGAAGCTGCGATGGGATTCAAAATAACAGGATGAGTTGCCTATGAAGAATGAGGAAAGCAAGCTCTGTGCAGTTTGATTAGGAGTCTGCATAACCATTAGTACAATCATTAAAGCTAGGAGGAAAGCATGTCAAATTTGCCAACAGATACTTTCTTGGGAATTTCCTGGATGTGGCGGGGAGAGAGCTGCCATGTTTTTTAGTGTTGCTTCCTAGCTGACAACCTGGGCTTTCTTAATACTATATTCAACTCGGCTGCAGTGGGAAGCAAACCATCCATGGACCCTGGAATCCATTCTACTTTACTTCCAGAAACTAATTTATTAAACTAAGAATGACATCTAAAAAAGGAACAAGACAGGCAGAAAGGCTAATTAATGCCACACTGCATTAATTCTCCACAGCTTGATAAATATTCAAATACCATGCCACAACGTTGAACTTAACCAAGTTAGAATCAACTCATGTTACAGCAGCGTCAGCAGAAGTTGACTTTAAGCAATAAAAAGCCTCCAAAGGCTGGCAAATCACTGGGTGCTCTGGAGCACGGGAAAGTCTGGTAGGCGATAGCACAGGATTTTAACCACTGCTTATGAAAATGATCCTTTTCTTATTAGAGAAAACCAGCCCAAAGGTGGACCTGTAGGGCTATATTTAATCTGTGCCCAGGCTGCCTGGCTAGTGCTTCAGGCTGTGCCCCATCTCACCTCACTGTGCACTCTGGGTTGAATGAGGAGCAACACAACAAAGCCAAACTATGACCTGTTTCCTCCATGCCAAGAGAAGTCTTTTATACCTTGCAATGACTACGTTTGTGGAGCTTGCAGAGGCTCTGCTCCTCCATCTCTGTACATGAAGCCCTGAGTACAGTACGAGCATTATAAGAGGATGAGAGAAATCCTTTGGAATGATTAAATAAAGGCTGCTGAAATCATCCCCAGCAAGAAGCAAATATATTTTGTGACCTTGAAAAACCGAAGGTAATCAGAAGAGATGACTGAGAGTAAATAACTGCATTTCACATACTGTGTGTTAAGTCTACCTATGCCAATTTTCATGTACCGCAGACATGAAGCTGGCAGAATGATCTATCACAGCTAGTTCAGAGAAAATCTGTACTAATTAATGTGGGAACCTGACACACACCAGCCCATTCTTCAGGCATTTGCTGAACCTAAGGTGATTGCGAAGGGAAGCGAAAATGAAGGAGGAGAAGAAAAGGGGAGGGAGAACATCCCTTTGGAACAAAAGATGTCAGTTTTTCAAATGCCTTCAGGGAAAAAGAGCTTTTCAAAATGTCAAGCACGCTTGTTAGAGCTGTCCTCAAATATCTTCAAGATATGCAGATGCCCATAAGTAACAGGTGCCCTACGGTGTCACAGAACTTGACACCCTTGGAAGAGAAAGAGGAGTTCATCATTGGTCATCAGCACTTTCAACATCACACGAGGCAGCCTTTAGAATAAGGAATTTCTTTTATTCATACCCAACACTTATCAAACATATACTTCATGGGGCAAAGGTCTGCATTTCTCACTGATCTGAATCATTTTTCTTCCAGTAGACCAGAACATTCTGAATGAAAAGTGTGCTCTTACAGCTTCCTTTTAGCTGATTTCCTCCTTCGGATGCCTAAACGAGAAATTAATTGCAGTAATTGCGCTCAATCTTCTCAGCCAAAGATTATGTCAATGACTGAGATTTGTTTTCTAATATTATCTTGAGGTAATTCAAGCAGTGCATCTTGCCTGTAGCCCAACACTGCAAATGGTATCTGTAAAGTATTGGTAATGATACTCAAGAGAGCAAGAGAGAGCAGAAAGGGACAGAAGAGAGGAGAAAAAAGCAGAGTGTGTTGACTTCATGCATAGCTTCTCCTACAATGCCAGGCAGGGGGAATTTCACAAGCATTATCTTGGAGGCTCATGGAAGCACAAATAAACCCCCTTTATTTACATACTTCACACAGAAGTCACAGGCCATGTCATAACGGGCAGGCGAGCCCAACTCTTCTCACAGCATTGGAATCATCTCACCTATGTCTTCTGCTTTCTATTTCTATCGCTGTGTTAGGAACACATCCGAAGAGACAGAAATGAAAGAGTGGATCAGAAAGAAAGAGAGGAAGAAATAAAATAGCATACAAAGCTTCCAATTCACATAAACACCTTGAATCTTAAAGTGTTTTCCTTTCTATAGAGTTGGCCTAGAAGCACTTCTGATGTGGTTTCATCAACCCACAGCAAGAAACCAAGGTGGCAACTGACAGCACCTTTTTTTTTGCTGCTAAATCCTACTTGAAGGTTTCTATCAGCTTTGGGGATATGGAGTTTCTGGCAGATGTTTGAGAAGTAAATGTTTCCCTTTATGTTTGGAAGCTGCTATCGAAGTAGTGTGTAGCTATATTCTCACATACTAATGGGGCTTTTTATGTTGAACAGCAGCCTTTAAATAACAATATTTTGCAGGAAGAGGATATGGATCCACAGGTCAGCTATCTGACTGAAGTGACAGACTGCAGTAAGGGACCAGAAATGTCTAAATATACATGCTTTAAGTTAGACTTCTAAATATTCACGAAGCTACGAAGATGTTCTGCAAATGTTGAGTTATGAAGTCTCTCGGAATTCATTGCAAAAATTGCCAAAGAGGAAATTTTCCCTATGTATGCTACATTTACATATTCCAGAAATACTTCATGCCTAAAATCAGTTTATTCTTTCCATTTTAAGGAGCATTTTGCACAATAAACAAGACTGTAGCAAACAGTAAGTATTCCTGGTACAGTACACTACTGCACAAGGTAACAAGGTCGCTAATGGTTTTGAATGCCATCATGTAAATACTTGAAGTAAATTTGCATCCAATTTAAAGACATTAACATCTGCTCCCCAGCAGAACTAATCAGTGGAGAACATCTCCTGAACGATTCAGCATCTACTTGGGCTTGTGTAGGGGAGCTCACTCACAACACATAACACAGGACTTTTCCACTGGCAGTCCTTTCATCATTGTGAGGCACCCTGCTATGTGCAAAGCTTCAGGCAAGACGTACTGAATTGTAGAGGTGAGGCCCGCATAGATTTCTTTGCCCTTTACAATAGATTCTCAGCACCAGTTTTACTCCTGGCTGACTGATCAGAAAGGGCAGGCTCAAATGATAGAGTTTCATGAAATAAGTGTGCTGGAGTGCCAGCCAAAATGAGAATCTTGTGCTGGGGATGCAGGTGAAAGGAGTAGGAGTGCAATGCGTGTTCTCCATTTATTGCATGCTGACTCAGTAATATAGGAGACAGTAAATTTGGCAAGCAGGATTCAAATTAAATAACTTTGGTGATAAGACAGGTAATTCCTGTTGGCCCATTAACAGACAGTGGCTTATCTTTGGTTACTTTTATCACAGTTAGCCTCTATTAGCAGCATAAATACAGCAACCTTCTAGTTCTGGATTATGACTGGACAGTGCCTCTGTTCCTACTATAAACCTACCTAGGAATATTTCCTTGTCTCAGTAGGCAGCTTGATTATAGCATTTTAAAAGTCTCTGTCATTTTAGTATCCAGACAGATGATCTGTATCCATAAGATGATAAAGCAGTGAGAGCTACTCAGAAAGATGAACCTTGCTCCATCTTGGTCCCAGTATAATAAGGAACTGCAGCCACACAATTATACTTTTCGTCTACGTATCTATCAATTCTCCTTCCTAACTTCTAAACCCAGTGGCCAATTTGAAGCAAATTGTTCAGAAGTCTCAAGGATACTAAATTATTGCAGTGCCTTTTTAAATCAATTCTTGTGCAGAAGACAGGGAACTTTTAAATGACCTCGTTACAGGGCAAGGTAGGAAGGCTCATCCTCTGATTGAATTGCTGGATTGCCAATCAGCAAGTACGCGGCTCGAGACAATCTGGACAGTAAGTTCTTTCTTGTTTAGGGGAAGAAGTTGCAGAAACGGCAGGGTACCTGGCTACTTCAGGTGGGCTTGAAGACACTGGAAGAGGTGAGAAACCCTTGTATGAGCTGGTCACATTAAAACTGATAGCTTGAAGGGAATTGTAGCAGTGGAGATGAAGGCAAATCTGTGGGATGCCTTTGTTCATAGAGCAGGCCGACTTTCTCTGACCTTATCCCTTCAGACACCCTGGGAAATACGATGATGAACAAACAAGCAGGAGGCCTGAAATGACAGTTTTAGGATCTCTCTGGAATGCAGCAGTATTTCCCAATCTGTGATCCCTTTCCAAACACACAACACTACTACTTTTCTCTCAGATTCACAGCCCTGTGCGGTACTTTGTCCTTGGTTTGAGAATGACACTCTTGAGAACAGGTCACCTATAGTCATTATGAGTTTCCCTTTGGACTCTTTTCAGTTCCTATTGAGCCAGATGAATGATAGCAACAGATCCTACAAATACAGCCTTTGATATTTTGAGCCTATTCAGAGTCCTAGTGCAATAGAAAAGGTGCTTCTGCACCTCTGGAAGAGGAGGATGCAGAATCAGCTTAATGTGCCCTCCTGAGGCTCACTAAGCTCTCAGATAAAGCCAATGCTTTGTCCATAAGTCGTTATTTCTTTTGCAGCTTTCTAATAACAGTTACAGTCATCCATCCTGGAGCTGACTAAGATTATTAGGAACATTTATCACTAAGAATGGCACTTGCTCAAAGATGGATGATGGCAGCGGGCCACCGACGTACCACCAAAAGCTGATAGACAAATATTCTAATGAACTGTTGCTCTCCTGACAGCGCTGACTGCATCATGAAGGGTGTGACATATTTTGAGGGCTTATAATTGTCTGCACACATTTCACAGAGCAACCAAACAACTTTTTCAGGAAGATATGCTCCAGCCACAAATGTTTTGAAGGCTTCCTGAGAATCTCTCATGAACGACTGCCAGTGCAAGTCCTGAACTGGGCAGCTTATCAATAGAGCTGCATTTGTTCCAGCACTAAAAATGACTTTTATTGCAATAATTGTGGTATCAAATATTCCCTTACTCTCAGAATTTTCACCCTGTAGCTAATTTGCCTTCAAGAACCAGCTTGTGTGGTCCATATGGAGTTAGACCACACTCATGATATCTGATCCCAGCATTCAGGATGAATATATTCTTTCTATAGTCAGAATGTTTGGTTAGGAGATGCTGGCCAATATAACCACAGATAACCAGATGAGCCTGGCATCAGAGAGTCAAAGTTTGCTCCTCATCTTCCTTTTTCTCATTGTGCTTGAAGGCTCCTATTGCCTTTGCTAAGCATTCAACTGTATAGCCTCAAGGCTTCTTAGTGCCACAGTGTGCCAGATCCACTGCTGAGGCTGAAACACCCCCAAGAACAAAAATATCCACACCAGCATGGTCTGCACCTAACACCCTGTAACTCAGGCTGATTGGGTGCACTGATGCAAAGAGGATGAGCAGATTAAATCTCCTCTGTTCAAACTTCTTGCTTTAATCTGAAATGTCAATAATAAGAAACCTTTAACACATTTTGTAGGATCATAGCTAAATACTGTTCTTTCCCTCTCCCTTCTTTCACCATAGTCATCCCACACACAGTCTAAAGACAGCAATAGGGATTAAATGCAAGTCAGCTGAAGATGGCAGTCTTATTATTCAGTGTTCTCTTTGCCTCTTCTGGAAAATCACTATTCATCCTCAACGCCACTCATAAACAAAGGGAAAACAACTGAATACAAATCTTGCTATGAACAGCTCTGCAAAGAGTTGACTTTATTTCACCTGCGAAAGTTTGAACTATATGCTTATCTCCAACCACAAAGGGACAAAGAGTAATGTGTCCATAAAATGTCATATTTACCTACTAAGAACCTATAACTATTGGTAGAAGAGTGACTTATAAGAACAGCTATCGGTAGAATAAGGATTTTGAGACCTTAAGTTGCAAACCACAAAAGGAAGAAAGGAAAAATGGAGAAAGTAACTGAAAGATGCTGAGTTATTTCTAAAGGAAAATGTGTTGCATCAAAAGAAATCATGAAACCTTGAGAGATCAGGGCACAAAATACCAGGAGGGTGAGCATTCTGAATACGTCAAGAGAAGTAAAGACACTGTACGGGTACAGCTGATTTCACAGAGATGCTGGGACCAGATACAGCTGAGATTTCTGAACACAACACTATGTCATGCTCCTGAGAGGTCCATTCATCTGAGTTGTGTACTGTGCTGTTCTTGGTGTGAGGAGCCATGTTCTAAAGAGCAAAGTAATCTCCCATCTACCACACAAAAGTGACTTTCATGAAGACTGTGATTCTTCTGTACTATGTGTTTCTCCCCATTGTTTCCCTCCGAACGTGGAGCTCAATACACAACACAGTAGTAAGTCCTGAATTGATGATTTGCCATGGAGATTAGACTTTCTGTTGCTCTGACGATAGCAGGCTTCAGAATGAGATGGGCTGGCTTTAGCAAGTGGATTTCCTACAGACTGCTGCTGAATGGCACTGCACAGAAGCACAATGACATTAGTGTAACTTCCCTGGATAGAGGCTTTCTTTTTGTTCAGCTTCCTGTCCTGCCCACAGCTTTTTAGGAATTATTATAATACGATAATCAGTAACATTATTTAACATTTCCCAGAATATATTTCTGGGAATTATACATATGCTATGCAAGACTCTATGAGGTTTAACAAAAAATAGAAGAAACATACTTAATCACTAGTAATACTCTGTTCTTGTAGCTCCCAGAGACCCTGAATGTATTCAAAGAATGTATTTTACTAAGCGTCATATAAAAGCAGAACAAAAGGAGTCCCTCACTTGACTGCCTTGCATGGTAAATACGCATTAACAGACTTAAACTACTGTTTCAAGTTACACCCAGAACTCCTGGTAGGTAAATGTGTGTGATGCTAGTTTATAAATGATGCTAACTATCTTAGTGACAGCCAGAAAATTAGAAAGAGATTTTATCATTATTATGCCCAGAATGAATTTCAGAATCATACTGACTATGATAAACCATAATGAACAAAGGTATGCGTGTTTCCAGAGTGTCTGACTCAGTTGAAGGTCAAATCCCCTTTCTTGATTGAGGAAAGAACACTCAAAATGGTCTGAAGTTGGGATAGCTGGCCGAGGTCAGGCAAAGGCAAAGCCAAATTGCTGTGTGGCACCATCCATCTGCAGAAAGAGTTCTTGCTGGAGTACAACAACCAACAGATGCTCTCACTAGAGCGGCTCATCCCAGCTCAACTTTATCCTTACACTATCATTTTTACAGTCAATGAGAGTCTAAAACTCTCTGTGACTCAGTGAGACACAAAGCTTAATGCTACTTCTGCTTCAGCTCCCAAGAGCTAAGCATTACGTTGACGTTACTAAAGAAGAGGGAGATGCCTTCTCACAGCACCACATATTAAAAGATAATCCCATTACTCCCAAGTGGATCAAAGCTAAGCTACTGTAAGATTTCTTTAACCATATTCAATGTACAAAGTAAACTGACTCCTAATAAAACTATTAATTTTGAAGAGAAACCAAATCACTTTGGCTCAGGGTGGATAAATCACCGGTAAACACAGTGCAATTTCTGTACAAAAATCAAAAGGCTTCTACCATTTTTATGGATTTGCTCCAGGAGCTCTCTGCTAAAGCACAGAAGCTGCATCAGATCCCGTACTTGGGTAATACAAAACATGAATGGCAGACACGGAGAAGATAATGAAACATATCCTTCAAACAGTAACACCAGAGAGTGTTTGGATGGAATAACAATGCCCAGCACTCATAAAACTCTGTAGCTTTACTGTCATATATACTGTACTGAACAAATCACAGAACATTCACTGGCAGCCACATTCTCTAATGCGTTCTGTAACACAAAAGATGCAAAGATCATCTTTCCCGTCTGTCTGGATTTAAATGAGTTATATTTGATCAATAGTTTTTAAAACGTCAGGATGCCAATGGTAATATGAATGCTCCTCATTTTCAGATGTTTTAATTTGCAGCTGGAGATAAAAGTACGCACATCCACTTCAATATTTTTACATGCAGATAACAAATGTGCTGCTTCTACGGATTAACACTTTGATTTAGGGTAGAGGTGCTCATGTATCATTACATAAGTTTATTTAATGTTATGTCTATGGGTAAGATGTCTTATTCCATTTAATATGTTACATCTGACTAAAGGCCAGAGTGGATTTGATAAAAAAATGTTCTGCCTAATACACTGTTAGTAATGGCTCAGTTTCCTTATTTCCCCTTAATATTCGAACACAAAGTAAAACAAGTGTACATTCTTTAAAGCATGCAGGCAGCTGAAACACACATATCTGCATAAGCTGCAACACTTAGTGAATGGCAAAAGCCATGCAAACCACCGAGCATGAGGATTACACTGTGGATAATGGAGAGGGGAAACAGAATAAATGGCAAGGAAAAATAAACCATGCACCATGAAAGCAATGGTAGGCACTGGTGGAAGAATAAGTGAGCACCTCATGGTGTAGAGAAAAAAAGGACAGATACCTACCCCAACCTGCGCTATCTAGCTACCGACCTGTGGACTTATAGTATCACCAGTTGGCTCACCAAAGGGATCACTGTTGGATGAGGCCTGAGACCCATCAGGCTAGAATACAAGAACATAACACCTTTTTTTCTCAACAATAGAAAGTGAAAAGTCAACAGGAGGTTATTTTCATGCTGTGGGCATAGCAAGTACATCCTATCTCATGAAAACCAGAAAGTGAGGCCTCGTCGCTGATACATTCTCGAAAGCCATAATGGTTTCCTACAGCTGATGCAGGCAGGATGAATCTCACCAGTACCTGCTGGAGCCCATGCAGGAGCTGCCACAGGCTTCTGAAGGTACAGGATCAGACAAACCAGAACTGCAGAAGGCATGAAAGCCAGTGAAACTATGTGAATCAGAAAGAGCCCAAGCTTGCCTTACTTTGTACTTTAGGGTTCTTTTTTCGTACAGACTCCCTCTTGCCTTTGGCTCACTTGGGCTCTGATCTACTTAAGATACTGTGATTTAAAGTCATGGCTTGGATAACATTTCTTGCTCTGGTCCACTGAGTCTAAGGCAAAGAATTCACATACTGAGGGCCAGAACATTGAGGAATGTAACTAGGCGAGCAACTGAGATGCAAGAACGTGCAAGACAACATCAAACCATCATCTTTTAACAGACAAACTCTTACATCTCTTTCTGCAGCCTCAGCATGTATGTTGTTTTACCTCAGGCTTCCTTATCATCAAGAAGTGAATGCTGGCATGCCAAAAAGGACATTGGATACAACTAAAATATATAAACTTACATGCGAATTCTGAGTTTGGCTCCTTGTATCCTTGTATCCCCTTAATTACCACCCAGCCCTATTAGAGTAGTTATTTCTGACACTACCAAACAACGTTTAAGTAACTTCTGTCTTTCCTAGCTAAAACCAGCTAATCAGGACGTAGGAACCTTGTTGCTACTCACAGCCTCTTGCTCCTCACTTTTGCTTGGGCTTTCAAACCCCTCTTCAAAGAGGTCATCCGCCGCAGGATCACTGGTATGAGATGCTGATGATTTCGATGGAGAACTCTGTCTGGGTGCAGGGGTTGGAGCTAAACCAAAATTAAGGTATAAGAATACACATCTGTTAATTTGTTAAGAAAGACTCAGCAGCACAAAGTTTGCTCATGCTTAAGAGCCCTCAACTTCTATTACCCCAGGAAATTTCTGACAAGGAGCTGTAAGAGGTAAATACGAACCCAGGAATCATTACCAATTCCATAGATTTGATTTCATTCCATTCAGCAGTTTCCAAATTAAGTTTGGCTGCATCTGCATACGTCTGCAGGAACCAGGGAGACGCCACTACATCACATTAATGCCGGAGTCGCCAGCCCTATGGCTGGTAACTGAAGCAGAAGGTCTCTGTCTGGCCCCTGGTAAATCTGTGCTTCATGAATTCCTCTTTTCAGTGATTTGCAAAATCCCCCATCTCCATGCTATGAACATGATAAGCTTATTTTACAGCTCTTCCCCCCATACACAATACATCAAGCTATTAAAATCAATACCCATCCCTTAATTTCTGCTAAGTATGACTTGGATAGGACCTAAGTGAAACCACTGGTCAGATTGAATGCCATGGGTATTTTGCAACGAGCTTGCATGTCCCTAGCACAGAACATGTATTACTGTCTTCTTAGAAATTAAATTTCAGACTGCAGCTATCAGGGCTGTTGGTTTCAATAATCTCTGAAATTCCTCTCTGATACTCTGCTTTATGGCTGAAACACATTTAATAAGCTAGACCATGCATGAAGGTTCTCAGTCTGTATCTGTGTTGCTATTTACTATATAACAAGATAGAAACGCTTTGAGAAGCAGTAGGAGGAGAGGGATGGCTGAAAGGATGTGAATACTCACGTGAATTTGTAGATGGTGTCGTGGAAGTCACAGGAGTCAAATTTAACTGAGAGATGTCAAAGTCATCACAATCATCTGCTTCCTGTGCCATCCCAACTTTGTTAAAGTAACTGGAGAAGGCCTCTGAGGTACAACTGAGGGAAGGCTGATCTGGTTTTCTTGATGGCACTGGTGGAGGCTGAGCCATCTGGAAATCTTTAAACATTTCTTTTCCCATTTTCTGTCTGGGCCTGTCTGTCTGTGGACTCGATCTGTTGGAATCACTTGTGGGTGGAACAGTAGCAATAGGAGCAATGGTACCTTGAAACATGGCTGCTTGTAAAGGCAAAACAGTTTGTGTTGGCATGAAGGCAGTTGGTTGGAACTGACCAGCTACAGATGGCCATGGTTGCTGAGTAGGAGGAAAAATACCGGGTTGGCCCCACGCTATCGGCTGTCCTCCCTGCATCACCTGAGCAACTGGAGGCTGAGCACCCATGGCCAACTGCTGTTGAACAAGTGGTTGCTGCCCCCAGAATGAGGGCAGAACAGCTCCCATGGCAACATAACCTTCAAAGAATAAAGATAGCGGGGGGGGAAAAAGAAAGATGAAATTTTTTAACACTGCTGTCAAGCGGATGCAGAAAAAGCTACATAATAAATCAGAAACATGCAGGCCACATGAGTGATCCCAGTGCTTCAGCACGGTTGAAAACTGAAAGGCATGGTTGAATTCTCATCACGGAACAAATACTTGCATACAGAAACCTGGGCTGGTGGATATTGACAATAATCGTTCCCCTTATCTGAAATGCTCTTTTATTCCTCAGTGGGCACCCCCATGGATCAGTTAAGACCTGTGTGCATGGATCTTGTTGGGACTGAACACGATCATAGACTCCTAGAGTGGTTTGGGTTGGAAGGGACCTTAAAGCCCATCCAGTTCCAACCCCTGCCACGGGCAGGGACCCCTTCCACTAGAGCAGCTTGCTCCAAGCCCCTGTGTCCAACCTCGCCTTGAACACTGCCAGGGATGGGGCAGCCACAGCTTTTCTGGGCACCCTGTGCCAGCGCCTCAGCACCCTCACAGGGAAGAATCTCTTCCTTATATCTGATCTAAATCTCCCCTCTGCACTGGCTCATGCTGGGAAGGATTTCATCTTTTCAGAGGTGCCCATATGCTGCTAAAAAACAGGCAGCCAGAGAAAGTAAGAGGGAAGGATGAAGATGCCCAGGATTCCCTCCTCTCTGGAGCTCTGCCAGTGTTCCTCCTCCTTTTTGCTTTTAATATTCATTGGGGAGAGTGACCCATCAACACCAGCTAGCTCCTGCCAATGGCACAGATACAAAACTGGATCTAAGTTACAGGGAAGAACCTTTAGATATGTTAGATGACAGCTCAAGGGCCCTCTAATGACAGTGTGACTTTCTTGCAAGAGGAAGTCTGCGCCATCTTTTCTGACACAGTTACAGCTCAAACCACTGGGACTCCAAATAGCAAAGAAGTGCCTCAAATTGCACATTAAAAAGTCAGAGCCCAGGTGAATTCAGATTTAAAAAATCATATTTTGCTATTACTTGGTTACTTGAGAGCATGAAAAAGATCTTGAGCTTCTGCTGTACTACATACCTAGTAATAACAAACCGCTTTAGGTATTCTTGTGGCATAAACCCCTTCTATTTTGGGAGGAAATTAAGGATTAAGACTAAAATTATACTGGTTTCCTATCAAACCTGAAGCCTTCTCTTAAGGGTTTGACTCTGTAGGAATCATATGATCAAATGCATTGTTATTTACACTGAAAAAAACCTCCGAACTAAAACTACTGTAAAAATGTTACAATTTAAGCCATGCAATACAATTCTGTTCCACTGATACAAGTATTATGCTTTACAGAGATGCTGTTTCACATTTACATTAATTATTTACTGCTAATACTTTACAATACGCAACCTCTCTTTTACTTGTTTTTAATGGAGTATTTTTCTGAGTCCTCCTCGCTTTATCACTAGGCTGCTTTCTAACGCTAAATGTAAGGGTGGCTGCAAAATCTTAAAGGGAAAAGCTCAAAGTAAAATACAGAAACTGAATTGTTAAAGACTAAGTTAACGATTGATAAAGGCACAGTATACAGATACTGTATACACATCTGCTACATATACATATACAACAGATACATATCTGCTTCAATCTGCTCTGATGGATTCTCCAGGTATCCTTTTACCTTGTCGCTACAGTAACCTCATCCAAGCAGCGAAGGTTTCCATCTGACATTATCCCTAAACACTTCACCATCAGTGTAACCTGTCTGAGATGCAGTGGCTAATCTGATGCTGCAACGCAGCCCATCAGAGGAATTAACCAATTAGGAAGTCACTGTTGAATGATTCAAGGCACTTCCTCCTCCTCCTTTTGCTAAGTGAAGCTGCTCTTGCAGTGCTCCTTGCATCCCAGGGAGAGATCAGCAGTCAAAACCACACGCCTTGTGTGTCTGTGCAGACCGCTACGCAGCTTTTGAATTTGGAGCACTTTGAGGAATATAGAAAAGTCTAAAGGAAATACCAGGATTTGACTAAGTGAAATACCTTCAAATGCAATCCCATTCTCCATGTCTTATTCTCTGTTTAAGGAACACAGCACGGAACGTTCACTGCTACCACAAAAAGAGCAAAGCTAACCTAAATGCTTTGTTCTTTCTTGATACTGCACCTAGAAGGTATGTTACCCAGATGCTGAACTGTGCCTGAACTCCCAGTGACTTTTTTGGCTTTTGCTTTAAAAAATATAGGAATATTCAATATAATAGACTCCCTGCTTGTTAAGGACTTCTTTTGCCTTGCCCTGCAGCACTGTCCTCAAAACCCTTCCCCACTTCCACTGTATTACATTAATGCCCTGAGCACTGAAATGCAAACCAGAGCTGAGAACTGATACCAAATCTGAGTCGAGCCTCTATTTCCAGTAGGTTTCTTACCTGAGGGTACGGCAGCAGTGCTGAAAGGTACAGAACCAAACATGTCTGTACTAGCAGGAAGTGACTGGGATGAAGATGGGATAAAGGCATCACCTGGAGTAGCAGGAGTCTGCAAGAAGACAGGAATAAAAAACAATGATGGCATATCAGCTGCAGCTTCTGCAGCACGACTTTGCTGTTGCATCATCCATCATTCTAAAAACACAGGCTTGGAGGGAAGAAAGGGAAAGAAAACAGAATGGAAAGATGAAGAAGTAGCAAAGCAATAGAAATAAGAGTACTAGAATGTGCTGGAAACAGGAGAAAGAAAGAAAATGAGAGACTGTACCTGAGGAAAACACAAAACTAAAATTTGCCTGGAAAACCTCTCATACAAAATATGGGCAATATTTCTTTCCCCAGAAGATAGAGACTTGTGATTCTAGGTGTTAGGTGACAACCAGCAGAGGCAGTGACCAACACATTAAGGGAAGAAACAGTAAAGGTAAATGAAGTATCTGCAGGGTTGATGGAAATGTGAATAAAAGTTGCTTTCTATTAAACAACAGGACTAAAACTATAGGTCTATATTAAAGGAGAAACCCAACCCAAGCAGGCTAAGGATGAGGAGACAGCACTCTGAACACCTAGTCCTGGACATGCTCCAGAGTACCTTGGATGTCTGAGGCTCCTGACTTCACAGTCACTCAATATATTCAGTTTATCCATACTCCCTTATAGCTTAATGTAAGGTTCAGAAACTCTATAGAAAAATGATTGAGGTTTCATTTTATAATGCAGAAAAGCATGTTGAGAAAATTTCCTCTGCCCTCAAAACACATTCAGCCCTTTCTCTCTTTACTGCTTTATCTTCCTTCCTTTAACAGCAGTTCCGGGATATGTGCTTGGTGGAACCAAAGAGACATGATATATAAGGCTGTAACTGGATCTTCCTGCAGCGCAGTGGCGAGACAGCATGCAGTGAAGCATGTACCCCTGATAAACACCAGGGAAGGAGATGTGCAGCTCAGGTTATATCTTACGTGACACCTAGCCCTATATCAGAAAAATAAAAATTGAAGAGATTTTTTGCACTGACTCCACATTCAATTTCTTCCCCTTTATTTTCTTGCAACATAAAAAGAACTTTGAAATCCTTCCTACTGGAATGGCTGATGACCTGAATTGTAAATGTGCTCCGTAAATGTGCTCCATAAACGTGCTGAAAATAGCGTGTAGAAAACCGCACGGTTCCGTTTCCTTGGCTACTCACTGGGGGAGAGGTTACATCAGGAGGAGTGGACATGTCCCCAAAAAGCTCTAGTTGGGTAACAGCCTGTGAAGAGAGAAAAAAGAGAAACAACCCCTTTATTTTTTGAGGAGAAGCAGCTGCGAGTTAACTACTTACAGTGTGTAAAGTTAACTAGCAATGGCTAGGAAGATAAATCCCCCTAAAGAGAAGTAGGCTTCAAAGGTCAAATCCCATATGGAGAAAGCACATGGGCTCAAGCTGTGGGATTTTGATATTGCTGATGGACCCAAACAGACAGCAGCTGACCCTGTAAAACGATTCTGTAGGGAATTCTCCACCATCAAAAAAATGAATAAAGCATAAAAACCTAACCAGAACGGGACTGGATGCATTACTGCTCTACCCGCATCATCAGAGAGATCCAAGCATGATTTATGGCCAGCTCCTTTCCTATATCCCCATTTCAAAACATGGCAGCAGACTAAGGAAGTGATAGAAGGCTACAGAAGGGAAGGGCTTTTAAAGTGCTGCCTGATTTCCCCTGGCCCATGGGACAGGTTTGACCTGGATAAGTGGATTTCAAGGAGGATGCACAACTGGGTTATTGTGAGTTTGCAGCTCTATATTTAAGTCATGCTAAAATGTTTTCCGAGGGCGTCCTTCAGTTTGATCTCAAAATAGGTCACCCATACAGGTCTCAGTCAACTGGACCAGAAGAGAAAAAGCACTTTCATAATAAGGAGCGCCTTGGGTGGCTGCATAATCAAAGCTCCTTCACATACTCTGAAGCAAAATTACTTTCTTCCACCCATTTACCTCTACCAATCACTTCAGATGAAGGAATGGTAAAGCATGGATCCCTTATAGCTCTGCAGGACACCTAATCCACATCTGCCATCCTTATCAGGGTGGCTCTTCTGGAAAGCTTTGATGGGAACTCAAGAACTACTCTTTCTCCACCACCTTTCTTCTGCTTACGGCCTTTCCTTCTTCCCTGTATCATACTGCATCACATCCATACACCTGAGAAGCCACAACTGTCATTGCGAATGAGATTTAATGCAACTCTTGATTCAGTTGCAACCTATCACATACATTGGTTTGAAATTCAAATTGACTCCTGACTTACAAAGGCAGCCACTTAATGCTATGGACATAGACCATATGGGCTGCTTGTTCTTTACAACCTACCAAACGAACAAGACCATCCAAAGAACTTCTTCCTGCCCTCAACCTTCTATTAGAAATCATCCTTTACGAAATAAGACAATCATTTAAAATATAATAATTGCAAAGATTTATAGGTTTCTGCAATTTCTCTATTCCCATATACAAAAGCAACGCTACAATCATGTAGACCTGTAATTTGTCTAGCAGCTTGGATGATTCCCAGATTTCTATCTAATGATGTACCTAAGGATGAATTATTTCACATTTCCTCACATCATGTCTTGTATTAAATAGATCACATTGCTTTAGTGCTATGGCAATATATTTGCTTCTTATGGGTTTATATATCCCTCTAAGTATCTGCATGGAGATGGAAGAGGGAAGAAAGGAAAACCCAAGTTTTCTTCAGGATACACCAATTATACACCGATTCTAGTATACATTACTAAAATACTGCTAGAAGTAGCTTCAGCAAAAAAAAGCTCAGAAGTCACTTCTGCAGCGTGTGCAAACACACGGGGCAAGCATTGTTCAAATGCTCAGAAAAGTCGGAATGACAACTGCAGCACTTGTTTGGAAATCACTTCAAGCCTCCTGTAGGCACTACTGACTCAAGAGATGCCAGGTGACACCAAAGAAAGAGCAACTTCTCATCTCTCCAAACTGCTTGTTCAGTATCACTTCTAAATCTGCCCTTTTCTTGCATCACTGGTGAGGTTTTCACTGTTTTCTTCTCTCTGGCTTGGTAAGAAATAGCTTGTGTCTTTGGCAGGGGGGTTGGAACTCGATGATCTTAAGGTCCTTTCCAACCCTAACTATTCTATGATTCTATGAACAAAGGTTTCCCTGGGTGAAGAAGCAGGAGAGCAAGCCAGAGGGGATGTGAAAGGGCAGGGGCACACATGGTTATACAGACTAAGAGGAACTGTGTGTAAAGTTATATGTCTGTTGTGGAAAAAATATTAACCATTTCATTTAGAAGGCCAGGCTGAATGGGGCTTTGAGCAACCTGGTCTAGTGGAAGGTGTCCCTGCCTGTGGCAGCATGTTGGAACTGATGACCTTTAAGGTCTCTTCCAATGCCAAACCATGCCGTGATTCTATGATGCTATGATCCTTTGGTACATATTTGAAAGGTGGTAACTCAGATGTCCATGCCTTGATACCCCTGTAAAATGGGAATAATAATACTTTTCAGAGTGTTTCAAGGTGATGGATCTTTGGAAACTCTGCACAGATATAATTCTGTTAAAGTTCTTAAAACAAACTCTATGGATGGATTTCTACACAGGCAGCTGGAGAGTGACAGGAAAGCTGTCTTTGCTGTTTGTTGTAATACACATCATTCACAATATTCCCCAAGAAAAAGGAATATACGCACAGGGGAGTTACTTGTTAACAGAATAGGAACCTTACGTGCAAGAGGAGCTACAGAACTATGTCAGAGAATGCAAACAGAAATCTAGTGGGAACACAGCTTCCTCATTTACTTACTAGAGATAGCTTTAAACAGCAACAGTTGGAGGTGGGATTTTAAAGTCCCAAGTGGGTCAGATCTTGATTCTGGATCTAGGTTTTTCGATACAACCCTATTCTCAGCTGAAGAAATGAATTCATCTTCTCTGACATAGACGTAGTTTTATCCACTTGCAGCACATGAGATTCTGGGTACCGAATAGTTATCTTTTATTTTTGTGATTTCACTGTCTCCACAGAACTGATGTCACCTATTAGGCCTTTCTGAATTATTCACATCCGATATTAGTGAAGTTAATCCCAAACAGAACATTTTCAAATTGCACGTTTCCTATAGCTGATTTAATCTCTATTTCCTTAAAACATTTTAGTGTCACAACCTTACCTGAGTGACTGAAACAAGATTTTCATCAATGTCCAGCAATAAGTTTCCATTCTGCAGCTGTAAAGCATGATTTATGAAATGAAATGAATGATTTATGAAAATGACATGAATTTCTGAGCATGAAAATGATAACCTCCATAATTATTGCCTTCAGTATTGAAATGAAAACCCTTTCCATCTTGCAGCGAGCACAGATATAAAATCACGTAGTAAAAACAGTGAGTTTGCTTCTGGGATGTGGGGCAAACATACATGTTATTTGTGCTAAACCTCATCTTCTGGTGTATAAGGCGATTTTACCACTTGTATCATAACTATTTATTTTCCCAGACATTTATTAATTCAGCAATAAGCATACCCTGTGAGCTCCGATCCTGCTTACATTAGTGGAACTTTTCACTGCCTTGGTGAAAGACTTAACATCAGGACAGGACTTAACATCCCAAGGGGGAAAAAAGCTGTAAAAGCAAGTATGTGCAGAAAACCACAGCTTTCTCTTAACTAAAGAACTATAACATCAACGTAGACCTAGTGAGGGTGAATATTTTCCTTCTATAGTATTTTTTAAGATCACTTACAGAAATCAATCCAATTATATTTAAATACATGGTTTGTGTGTGTGTGTAACTACATGCGGCACTATGCTGCTCACGCATGCATCCATATCTATATCCATCTACATATTTAATACAAATTACCACTTCAATGCCCTCGGAGTGCTAACTATATTCACTGTTGGTGATTTTATTTCTTGAGAAACAAACATAACAGCAAGTTATCGAAAATCAAACCTTAGATGACTGAGAAGCTTCATACAAGCTCCCAGCCAGTAATCCCATCTTAAACCAAAGGCATTTAAAAACCTCAGAAACAGCCTAGAATGCTTTATTTCCCTCCTTCATCTCATCACAGACTGGAAAACAAGAGACTGGCAAAAGGCAAAGCTAAAGGAAGAAAATGCCACCATCCACAGCCAGGGGAGGACTGCGTTCTGGGGGCTGACAGCGTGTCCATCCAGCCCCAGGTAAGGGACGTGTGAACGAAGCTTTGTTCATTTATTCAAAGAACTCCACAAACCTTGAGAATATTCTTAAAATGAACCCAGAAGGGTTTACACCTTCAGGAGGGACTAATTTTGGCTGCTAGTTAATCACTTTTTGTTCTGACAGCCCTCCTGTTTAACCTCCCCATCCTCCAGCACCCAGGGATGCGGCTCGCGTCGCTCTGTAGCTCCAAAGCCCTCAGCCCCACCGATCACTCTGTGAAACCAGCTGAGAAATAACCACGTCTCAGCACAGAGGAAACATGTGCGCAGTGTTCAATGGACCATTAGAAATTCCCACCTGTGCTACAGCGGGACCTTGCAGAAAACATTTGCCCAACATGTCATGGTGCATCCCCAAGTGCCCAATTATCATGCAGCACTTGAGCTGCATCTTTCATTAGCTCGTGTTCTGCATCACACACTGGTGAGGAGACACTTCCTCAGGGTGAAATATCCCTGTCTGTTAAAGCATGGAACCAGCGGCAACGGCGACTGTGCCAAGGCTGCAACACCGTTACAGAGGGCAGAATTTGGCCCTTTGAGCCTTCCTCCAATTTGTGTTCTTGATACTAAGTGCTTAACCTTCACAGTTAAAGTCCTCTCCCTCCTTCCCCAGTGCATGACAGAAAATAACCAGAAGCCTGGAAAGATGCTCCAGTCCTTCATCCTTCTCTAGGATTGCTGTCTGTGGGCTTCTCCACAGGCCAATGTAAAAGCTTGCTTTAAATATTCAAAAATGCATCCCCTTGAATATGAAAACACCTCTACAGCTTAGTCAACCAGGAACACACCAGTTACTTGCAACCCGTCACGCAGACCGAGGCGGAGGGAAGAGTATTAATCCTTGTATCGCCGTGACATTAAACCTATAATGAAGGCTCCATCTTTCTATGAAGGCATGTGAGACATGCTGTAAATCTTCTAAACGTGAAATATGTAAATCTGGCTTCTTAAAGCAGCAGCAAGCTTTTTAAAGCACTCCAGCCAGTAATGGAATTCTTCATGACACTTCTTACTATTCAGTAAAGAAAAACATGCTATGCAAGAGCTGGAGAAAAACCAAGAGTACAGAGATAAGTAAACTGCAGCCTTCATAAAGCTGAACTTAGACCAATTCACCTCCACTACAGTATTCACTCTGATTACCAGGTGTCGCAGAATGGACTCGGAGATCAGTGTGATCAGAAAAAAGCCATCTATTGTAGAAAACTAACTCTTTGTATACTATTGCTTAAAGTTGCTTACAATAACTTGGCCCATTGTGATTGGATACACATCTTTAAGGCCCTTAACAACTAACATATAATTGGTTAAGCACAGGTGTGAGAACCTGACCTTCAAAGCTTGCCCACAGTCCACGATTTAGCAACTCAGTAAATTCCAGCTCTTTCTTATCTTGCTGGGATTGTTACTCCCAGCGCCTCACTCCCGTCCTCCTTCACCTTTAGTTGTCCCTTGGTTCATGTCAAACTCCACATAGGCACTTGCTGATCTGGGTATGTGGCCGTTCTTTGCCAGAAAATCATCCACAACCAGCTACTCTGAAGACCATCTTTTCTAAGCAATGCAAAAGTTCAGCTTTTAAAAGAGAAATCTAAGTTGGGCCTCTTGCACTCATAGGGATGTGAACCACCTTATTTCTTTCACTTCTAAATACATAAACAGCCGGAATAGTCAACTTCTGTTAGTCAATCTTGTTTTACCAATGGCTAGGGATCTACACTGACTTGTAGAATGAGAAAACTTGCTTAATATTGCTCTACTTTTGCAAACAGGATGACAAAAGAGTGTCTAACAGAATGTGGTTCTGAAATGTCAGAGAATGAAGCAAAGATGTTGATTAAAAAGCATGAAAACGTATTCAGTAAATAAATTGTACTCTATTACAGAGCTCTGACAGTAAAAAAGAGTACAAAGGATACTAAATATAGCAAATAACCGCAACTAGTAATTAACCTTTGAGCTGGGTATTAGCTATTCAAATCTATTACACCAGCAGAGGGATTTAAACTTGGTTTCCTGCATTCAGCGTAAGCGGTGCACCAGTTGGCCCAGTAGACAAAAGAGTGATCATCCAACTGTGCTACCGCTCTGCATTTCAAATTCCCTTTTCCCAACGTGTATTTTACACTGGCAGTCTAATGACAAGTCAAATGGTTAGTCAAACTAAACACTTGTGTTCTTATTTCACTTGCAACGATAAATATTTTGGCTATGTCAAGTATATGTTTCTGATGGTTTGAATCATTATTTTGGGTCAGCAAAGCTCCAGTTATTTACACAACCTTATACCACAAGTGTTTATATTACTACGAGCTCCATGAGCTGCAAGCAGCTTGCTAATTAACTACAATTCATTCTAAAAAACAATTAGAACTATAACGAAGGAGCATGTCACAATCCTGACTGAAGTGATCATTAGTCAAACCACGTCTAGTAGGTTGAGACATACTGAAAACAACCAACAAGACATATTGTTTTGCTGTGAAACCACTGTTGGATTAATGAAGTAGCATGATAACTCAACAAAGCACTGCTCAATTGCTTCCTAATTAAAGAGAATACACTGAAGAATATGTGTGTGAAAAGAAATTGTCAATGCCTTTGCAATCTTCAGCTTCCGACAGATCCTAAAGATCCTCAAATGCCATAAACTTTTCCAGTTACAGAGGTAGTGGCAGTGTTACCATCAACCCTGATTTATACAGGTATGGCTGAGCACAACCTTTTAGTTGTAAGGCTGCTGTGAACATTTAGGGTGATTCCCAAATGGTACAGGTCCCATTAACAGCATGGGCTGCCATAAAACTGCACTGACTGATCTTTATCCAAGATACATGCATTTGGGCATCCATTACTTATACAGGGTTGAAATCCAGCGCTCAGAATCCTGTGGGATATAGGAACCCTCCTGTTTAAAGTTTCTCTTACCAGTTTCATAGGTAACTCTTACTTGCCAGAAGCACTCTTGTTCAAGCAATTCCCTGTATTTTTACTGGAAGTGACAAAACCAAGTCCTGACTTTGGTATGATGTACCCAACTCCAGGGTAGCCTCGAGCTTCATCGCATTCACCAACTGGCCAGTTCCCTTTGCCTGTTCACTGGGAAGCACTGTATGTGCTGGTTAAAAATGCTCTTAGACAAGGCTGCACAGCTAAAGAGGTGGGATGGTTAAGGATAATTGACATAATGGAGTATTGAGGAGTGTTCGAGTGAATTGGTTCACTGATGCTCGATAGCTTCCTTTAAATTAAGGCTCTCTTCATACGACAAAACATACATTCACTCATTTGTTTATTTTCTCTTCATTTGAAGGGAATTTAATTCTGAATTCCTTGTGTGCTTTGAGTATTTACTCTTACAGGAAACGGTATTTAAAACGTTTCAATTGGCACTTTTCTCAGACAGCCTCTAATAAATCAAGAGTCCAAAAGAGTAACTCTAGCTTAGAGCCAGACCCATGCTGCTTCCAGGCAACATGACGCTCAAGATAATTAAACTTCTCAGAGCACAGAGGATGCTGGTGCAAAGGTCCCAGCTGAAAGGCCACCTCATCTGTATCTTCTCTGGACCCCATGTGGTGGGTTCAGAGAGCATGGTATACACCATGGTATACACCAGTCACATCACACACATTCAAAAGAAATCAAGTCCAGAAAGATCACTGTTGTTGAACTAAACACTGAGGCTTTCAAATTGTTGACACAAGCTGCAAATGCTGTTGTCATTTACACTTGTGATGTTCTAATAGGCCCTAACATCTGTCTTTCAGACACATAAGCCTGTCTCTAGATTTAGGTACCTTTACAAAAAAAGGTGTCCCTGCCCGTGGCAGGGGGTTGGAACTGGATGAGCTTTAAGGTCCCTTTCAACCCAAACCATTTAATGACTCTATGATTTTAAAACACTTGCAAGCACAGTTATACAGGTCTATCTAATGCCTTTCAAAATGACAGGTGTCTGGAGCTATAACCAAGCTTGAGAAACAAGTTATTTCTACCTTCATTATTGAATGCTGCCTCAACATGCCATCTTCCAAGCCTTGAAATTTCCTGAGTGTCAGCAAGCAAAAATGCCAAGACCTGTGTACTTCTCTACTTAGTAACATAGGATAACACTGAATTAATCAGGAAAAAATCACAGCAGCTTCTCCCCAAACTGATGCAAAATGCATGTAACATTTTCCCCAGAACTGTATTGCCTTTAATTGTGGATTGGAGCACCTCCCGTATGGAGACAGGCTGAGAAAGTTGGGGCTGTTCAGCCTGGAGAAGAGAAGGCTGCGTGGAGACCTCAAAGCAGCCTTCCAGTATCTGAAGGGGGCCTACAAGGATGCTGGGGAGGGACTCTTCATCAGGGGCTGTAGTGACAGGACAAGGGGTAACGGGTTCAAACTGAAACAGGGGAAGTTTAGATTGGATATAAGGAAGAAATTCTTTACTGTGAGGGTGGTGAGGCACTGGAATGGGTTGCCCAGGGAAGCTGTGAATGCTCCATCCTTGGCGGTGTTCAAGGCCAGGTTGGACAGAGCCTTGGGTGACATGGTTTAGCGTGAGGTGTCCCTGCCCATGGCACGGGGGTTGGAACTGGGTGATCTTAAGGTCCTTTCCAACCCTAACTATTCTATGATTCTATAACTGATGCTGTTTAATGCACACTGCAATACAGACTAGCTGAAGCTACAAACTTTGCTACTTAGAAAGCAGATTGTGTGTAAATAAAGGTTTTAGCAAATCAGTATGAGCTGCAGGGCTCTGAGCAAATCAAAATGTAGTGAATCAATACAACGTGCAGCTGGGAACTTAATATATCAGCAACCATCAGATAAAATCTGCATCAGTCATATTGCATAAAGGACAAAAATTCACTGTGTGTACGGGAACTTTACCCCACAATCAATGAACCTGACCCATGGTTCAGCCACACTCTCTTTTCTCCACTTTAGAGAATATCAGAAGGGATAGAATATTACCCCAGAAAATGTATAGGAAACCAGGTAAGGTCAGGAATGCAAATAAACAGGAAGCCATAAGACACGCGACCTAACAGGCTGCATGACTGCGAGGGGCCACTGAAATGTTTATCACTTATTTATATTGCCCATGTTCTGTATTTAAAGTACAAATCTAACACCATACTAACACCCATGTCACCCATATCCAACAAGACAACCCTGTCACAGGGCAAAACCTGCAGCTTGTTTCTTGCTTTTTCTACGGTACAAACAGAGAGAGAATGATGGAAAACTGATCAAGGGCAGTGCTGCTGGATTACAGCCTTCCTCATTATGCGTTTATGGCCCAGAATCCTAAAGGATTGCACTGGGAAGTAAAGTAATTTCAATGCTTTGATAGCATGTGATCATTCTGCTGGTGATGCAGGGTTTAGGATCACATTGGGGGAACAGTATTACAAATACAGGAATTGAAAGCCTGCTAGCAGGAGTAGTCCTATGGGTTAAAAAGAGCTCAGTATGTGGCCCACATATGTGGTACAAATCAATATGACATATAGGAAAAATGAAATCACGACATTTTATTCCCATCTATGAAACAGTATTCCTACACTAGTAAAACACGCTATTTGACACGCTAGATGCAAAATTATGGATGGATTGAAACCAGAAGTATGCAAGTACTTACTTTCAACTTTCAGAAATTGAGATTCAAAGTCTTAAAAAGTCTATACATTAACAATGGATTAATTCTAACATCTAACCCTCCAGACTGTTGGAAATCAGACTCTGAATTCAGGTTAACTGCGCTTTTTGAGTATTCTTGCGTTACGTGGCATTGAAAGAACAACTTTTCAAGTTGAAATATCGTGAACTTTGAGCTAAGGTGCTAAAACCTACATAAGGCATGTATATAAAACACAGGCAGAAACTTCATCACTTTATATTATAGATGTTATAATCTCGGAAGACTGGAAGGAATACCTGGTTTCTGCTTCCTGTGCCATTAAATTTCTTATTAAGATGCAAACCACAAAATATCCCCGGAAAATATAACTTAAAAGGAGAAATAAAAAGGAAAAAATGATACAAAGTCGAACCAAAAAATACAGATTTAGTTATTACAGTACTTGATGAGAGAGCTAACATCGCACTAAGTACAGCAGGCACCAGTTGATGGTGATGGTCTCTGTGAAACATCCCTGACAGTGGCTAGTTCCTCTCCTTGGAACACAGCGGGTTGAGCAAGGTCTCAGACCTCTCATCTCAGCTGATGCTAAACAGAATCTGCTAGTGAAAATTCAGTGTTTTTTGCTGTGGATCCACTCCAAGCTCTCAGCTGCATAGCTGTTTATGCCAGTGCTGAGTGAAGGTAAAAGGGTTTTAATCAGTTTTTACTCGCATTTTGCACACGTGGAAGCAGAAAGTATAAAACAGCAGATGATGGGGCCCATGGGTCTTGCTAAAAGCAAGGAAAAAGCACCTTGACAAATCTCAGCGACCTTCTATAACGTAGAAGTAATTAAATCACAGTTAATGACAGACCTTGACTGGTAACACACATACCTAACGCAAGTCCAAACGAAACAGATATGTCAGCTACCTGCCTAACATACCAAACCTGCTCCATGGCATTAAGGGATCGGCCTCTTCTGCATCAACCTGACTCAACTGAATGCAGGACCCTCCTGCAGTGCCAATAGCTCCTTTCTAACCCCAATAATGGAAAAAACCCCCAAACCCACAAATACAAGTATCTTAAGACATGACAGTGCAATGTGAGCAATATCACTGGATATCACTTAGTAATATCCATGACAACTGCCCAGGCTGATGCAGGTCACAAAGACGACGGTACCCACACAGCAGATGGAAACAAATAGCTGATGTGTGGAGAGGCTGTTATAATAAGGGCCTCCTGCTACAGCACAAGTCTCACTATTGAAGACATGAACATGACAACATCTCACCTTCAGGGCTCAGATGTTACCTTTGGTATGGTGCTAAACGTTCCCATTAGAAGCCAGCAGTGGTATCAGAGTTAATACTGGTATTAAATCAAAAGGCAAGCTGAGAGGAGGGACACATGGAGCAGAGGTGTTTTCAGTGCTGCACAAAATCTCAGAGCACTTAATGCAAGGTCTAGACTGCAGATACCGATATGTATATCCACTTCAGTCCATAGGAATAGCAAAGACCCAGCAAAACACCAAACAAACTCACAACACAAGACATTATCATAACACATATACTTTCAAACTGTGCAACAAGTAGCTGTGCCTGTTAAAAATGCCCATCCCACACCGCAATGTTAAACCTTGTACACAAGGTTTAATTGGGTGTACCCACAGGTAAATACAGCGGACAGCTTTCCCAGCACAGACTGGGTCTGTGCACACTTTCTTCTCACGTTTGAAAATCTGATCTAGAAAGCCTGATTGTGGAGGCTGAAGCCAATGTCACCAGTTTGAAGCTGTTTCTATCAAGCCGTTGATGCAGGGCTGTCCATGCCTTCCAGATAACCACAGGCATGCCTTCTCTGACACGAGACCTGAACAAATCAGACCCGCAAATGACACCATAATCCCAGCCAGAATTAGAACTGAGCTTTCCCAAATGCATCTTCTTAGTTCAGGCAGAAGGATCAGGCAACCCTTATGGCTTCTAGACCCATTAATTCCGAGGTCCAGCCCAGCTTCATCTGCTCCTCCCATGCCTTGCTCTATGGCAGCCAAATTACTCCCCATCCATTCCACCCCAGTTTAATACTTTCCACATAGTTGTAACTAGCCGAATGACTGCCTGCATTGTAAGACATCAGTTATAATGCCTTGAATCTTTATAGCGCAGTAAGATGACTTGTTTGAAAGCCTTCATAAAACTGTAAGCAGATAGTTTAGACATTCTGATGAGAAGAGAAGGTTTTATTATGATGTGACTGACAGTCTGTGTGAAGGGTATTTACAGTCTGACTCTTATTACTAAAAACACCATGACAGGTAGAACTTGATGTGGATGTATAATAGGGAGACGATGGAAAATTATGACAAAAAGAGCTCATTAAACATTTCACCTTTTTATAACAGTTAATTCCACATACAGAACTACAATTTCTCAGTGGAATGTGTACCACTTAACACAAGCCTTTTGGGTGAGCTTGCTTTCTTTGTCTGACTTGATGTCTAGTCTGACTTGAATGGAGAACAGGAGAACTGGTCTAAGGAAGGAGCAGAGAGAAAGTAGGGATGAGTACATGAGAGTGAGTTGATACAGAGGAAGGGAGGAAACAGGATACGACGAACAGTGTGGGTTTGGAGCATGCCCCCCAAAGGAAAACTACAGGAGAGTAGGATTTGCTGAGAAGGGATGCAGCAAAGAGATAGGGAAACACAAGAATCCTAGAAAGCAATCTTTTCATCCCAATGTCAGGGAAGTGACTTGGCAACCAGCCACCACTCCTAATTGAGTTCAGCAGGTACGTGCAAATTCTGAGATCCAAGACTCATTCTTTTCCACCTCATTTGCACCACATTTACATTACTTGACTTCAGAGATCATGAGGAGTCACACTATAAAGTACTTTGGCATCTTCTGACAAATGGCCTCATAGGATGGCACAGTGTTATGCAAGTACATCAGCTATCTCAATGCATCTACAATGTTGAATACTTCTGCCTCACGGCACTACCAGGAAGAAGCTTCACACCTTCAGCCACAATTGGACCTCATAAGCACAGAAGAAATATCTGCCCCAACAGTACTGGTTTCTTAGGATGCTATTAGCTCACTGAAACCCAGTATGAATTAACACTTCCCAGTTTCAAAGCAACCTCTGAAAAAGGGATTCAGGCTTTTAGTTTTTCTGCTGTGGCAGATCTCACCCCACCTAAGCCTAACTGTTTAGTAGTTATCAAACCTGCAAGGCATTTACAGATTCTATGTAGCCATGAAGGAACAATGTCCAGATGTACACTTACAGAGGGACACTTCATGCAGGTAGAAGGAATTTCCCCATGAAGCAGCTATTTCTCTCCATTGGCTACAGAAGTCAAGGGTGGAGGGCACCTAGATAACTACTTTGGCATCCCTCACTTTTATGTGCGAAGACTGGAGATAACTTGACTGGGAACACACCAGAGGAAAACAATCCCAAGATGGAAAACTGATTTCTGTCCAAGGAATGTGGGCAATTCAGTCTGAACTCAAGCAAAACTTGCTGCATTTTTATTAAGTGCTGTATTTATTGTCAGGAGAGAGAATTCATGGTGCCTGAAACCTATTAGGAGCTACAAAAAGTTTCTCACTTTACTCATCCATTATGAAATTACTGAAAGCAAGATCTCCTAATAGAGCAAGTGTCCTTACATGTTGAAACCAGGTAGATGAGCTTGATTATTTGCCCTCAGATTGAATTTTAGAGGTTTATATAATAATGACAGCTATAAATTGGAAAGAAAAAATTATGGCAAGTGTCTCAGTGACAGAGTGTGGAAGGGTGAGCAATAAATCAGATGGGCAGTGGAATATTAAATTGCTAATTTCAAGAGCTATTTCTGCTTTTCCTTTTTTTTTTTTTAATGCATATTAATATAAAAAGGTGAAACAAAATCTCAGCTGCCTACTTCTTCCTCTTCTCTTTGTCTTCATAAATCACAGTAAGTAACTTGTTTGGAGAAAAAGCTCTAATCCTTTTAAATTTAACCATGAAATAGCAAAAAAAACCTTGAATTAAGTCAAGCAACCAACTTCATGCAGATGACAGATGAAATATATTTGATGATTACAGAGTGGGTTCCATATGCTCTATATCTCACAGTCACGCTCTTTACCAGGACAGCCTAATACCAAAGTGTCTGCAGACATGATTGTAAATGTACTCTACATCCAGTCGTACTGCAACGACCTAAATTACAGACTATACCCGGAGTAAATTTGAAACATCCCTGAAGGGATAATAAAAAAGTCACAGGAAACGTAGAGCAGAAGAATTGTAACACTGAACTATGAGAGAAATGAGTCAAAAACCTACAGCTATTCCGTGCCCACAAACACCTTCATTAGATATGCAACATGAGTTATTTTACTAGATTTTCCCAGGCAACACGATGACGCCTCCCTCCTCCTAGTGCCTTATCATGAAATATTTATGGCAAGTTTTGTTTGTGTGTGTAAACCACAGAAGTGTCACAATTCAGGCCCCCAGTCAGCCCCTCCCCATCACTTATCTTTCATAGTCAACATCTCTGTGCTCAGCCCCTGCTGTGCGAGTTACCACATCCTCATGTGAAAGGAGGCTCTTCCTCTCTCTTGAATACACTTTCCCCTTGCTTACGGCAGATTGGAATTCCTGACCTTTTCCTTTGTTTTCCTCCATTCTCACATAAATCCTCAGGAATACTAATTTTCTGTGTAACCAAATGCAATCAAATAATTTCTCGAGGTATTTATAGCACAAATTTGTATTAAACAGTATAATCCACACTTTGCAAATGCATGCCTTGTTGCTAAGGCATCTGCCACTCCACTTCTGCTCTCAACCACTTGCTACCATTCCTTATAGATGGCAACAAATGCTGCCCCTCTTCAAAATGCTAATACACAGAAAAGGAATGGTGCCTTTTGGATGCAACAGCATATTAATCCCATTTTTTAATAGTCTACTGTCCATGTAGGGCACAGGAGAGAAAGAACTGACAGTCTATATTGACCTTTAGTCCCCTGTGTACTTAGAGCACTACAGAAACAATATGTAGCAATACAGGGAGGAAAACTCCTTGTGCTGATTAAAGCCCACAATAACCAGGAAACCATTGCAATACATAGACAAAAAGCTCTGCCACTCAGGAATTTGCTGAATGAGGTCTTTTTGCACTCTTCGTCTCGATGTAGTTCCTTTCAGAGTTTCCCAAAGCTGTCTGCCCATATCTCTGCCCTACAATTGTACGCCTCTTAATAAGCTACCATAGAAGCTGGTTTGATTGGAAAAATAATTGTTTTTCTATGGTGTATGTTAGGTTGGATTTTTGTTTAATGTGTTTGGGGGTTTTTTCCAAATGACATAAAAGTAATTCTAATGCAAATTCCCAGGTTTTGGGTAACATTTGATTCACATCGCCTTATGAAATCTTTACCTATCAACACACTGTATTCACCAGGAAGTCTTTTGAGAGGTATAGACATTTTAGTTGCAGAAAAACACTGTGGAGGTCACAATGTTCTGACATACCTTTTCCTAATGCTACCTCTCTTGAGCTCCACTCTATTCAGACTTTGCCTCCCCTGCTGTCCTACTAACCCAAGCTGAAGGGAGCACAATATATAAAGTACAGCTCTGACAGAGCACACAGGGGAGAAAATGAAGTCCGTGCTTGCTCAGAGTGATAAATCTTATATGGCGCTGGGTAATAGAGGAACCCTCCTAATCCGGCCTCCAACAGTTCATGCACTAATATGCAGAAGGCTTATTGTAGACTCTTAACCACAGATACCACATTTATAAATGGTGACTTCCATAAGAATGAGTTGGAAAAGCCAGAAAGCAGATTTAAGTAATGAATGAGATGGATATAAGTGACATAACAATCCTGATTACTCTGAACCAACCCAATCGACCCATAACACATCACTGATAAAATTCACATCATGAGGAATGTAACATGTTACACACAGTAATGACAGTCACAGAAGCTAAGGAACACACCTTTACTGCATATAAATAGGGAAGATACTTACACTTACAGGTTGACTTTTTGGCACATCATAAACACCTTCCTTCTTTTGGCTGGTAGGAACCTGCAACACAAAATGAAGGTCACTACCAAAGCAGGTTTGATGAAAATTGAAATCAGCAACTGACATATATGTATAGGGTAGCCATTTAATACTAATGAAATCAAGGATGGTTCCCTCTTCATGTAAGCAAGTACCACCACTCGAGAAGATACTAAAGAAATAAAACATCTGTCTGAATTTTAAAATCCTAAAGCCCAGTAGTGTTCAGAAATGAGATTTTCATTCTCAGTTAATTTTGGTTGCATCAAGTCCAGGTGCACTTGGATCTCCTTCCTAATGAAATGGCTTTTATTCATTTTACTTGGGGGTTAGGTGATGTATGATGAAGTCATGATCAGGTCAGTATGTCATCTTCCTCCACGGCATTGATTCACGGTACAGCTACTGAAGTAAGGGAAAGAGATGCTTGGCCTATAGTGTTACATTTTTCCCCTTCCAATTCACTTAATAACCTAAGTCAAATAAAGTCATAACATGTACCCCTGCAGTGCTGGGGCCCTGCAGCTGCTATAAGTGATGTTTGGTTATGATGCTGCAGTTTTACTAAAGAATTACTGGCCTGTAAGAGTCTGACACAGCCAGGGAGCTGAAGTCAACAGCCTCACATGGACAAGGGACAACACGCTTAAAATTGGGGTGAGCCTTTAGTGGAGTCATCATTTACACCTTAGGCATTTATGACCTGCTAATGTAAACTGAGTTGCTTTGTAATACTGGGCTTTGCTTGCCTCAGGACTGCTGGCTTACATACTTATTATTTGTGATTGTACTTCTTTTCCTCCCTAGAAGCACTGAATGTCTATTGTAAATGACACAAGCAAAGAGAACAAGCTCTAAGCTGGTGCAGATGCTGTAAGTAAATCAGTGCCAGTTTTTCACTGAACAAGGGCATTCAGCATAAGCAGGTTACATTTCAGACAGTAATGAAACCTCACAGGTCAATAGGAGAAATAAAACTGCAGATGTTACAAAATGATTACCTTTTTGTTTTCTAAGACAATAACTATCTTAGAGTTGTGATACTAGAGAAGGAAGGGGGAAGATCTAGGGGAAGCTGAAAGAATGTAACTTATTCATTGAGATGCACTATAATTTCTTATTTTGCATACTATATAAAAAGCTCTCTCCACTGTTCAAACATTCTCTTGCCCATCTTTAAACGTTAAAGGGCTCAAGACAAACTACACATTGTTAACTTGGTGCACATTGCAGAAGTCAAAAGCGCAAGCACAGAACCCTCAAGGGAACTGCATGAGCTTTTAAAAGATGTCTTCTATTCCAACCTGGGGAACAGCCTGCTTGACTTGCTTTTCTCAAAGTACTGGTCCTTTCCACTGAAAACATCTATCCCATTAGATATGTGAAACGGGTAACAGTGGAACAGTTCAATGTCATGGAAATAATAGTCTGTAATGAGAGAAAACTTCAAGTGACAGTGTCAGAGCAGAAACCAAGAGCGGTCTGTTTAATAAGTCACTGGAAAACTTAGTCTTCATAAAAGAGGACAAATGTGCTAAGATGAACTGTTTATAAACTACCACCAGTTTCCCTCTTCTAAGTTTTCTCTTCAAGTCATTCTCCCCTTCCTCCTTTCAACTTTTCCATGAAGTCATTCCAATTTGCACACTTCTATCCACAGCTTACTGTGGAAATGAGCATTTCCCTGCACTATCCATCCCCTCTTCTTTACTCCAGCTTATACTTTCACTAGAGAAAAGCTGCTGACTTCTAATATCAAGACAGAGAAAGTTTTCTGACAGACATTTTTCTCTCCCAGCTCGATACCTGTTGTCTTCTTGTTGTCTTTACTGCCACGTAGCATCACGCTTTCTTGCATCGCTACTTACACTGCAAGGGCTTTCTCTTGGTTTTTGTTTTCTTTGATTAGAAATATCAGCAAAGAGGTACGAGCACTGCTGCTGCTGACAGCTGTCTCTGTGACAGGCTGTGAACCACTTTGATGTACTTGCATTTTACCAGCAAAACAAGCACCACAACGCAGAAACCCCCATCTCAGATTGACAACGCCTCATCGAGCTGAACTTGCTTCTCCATAGAGACCAGTGCTGCTACACACACAACAGAAAACCACTCAAAATCTCATCCCCACCTCACTGAAACAACTGGCAGGAAAAGAGATGCTATTAAGAAATCTGACACTAGGTAAGAGGATTGTACATGCTCAGTGATCAAGTCCTTGCCTAACACATATTAGAGTAATTTACATAGACAGACAATATTAAAAGACCAGACAGACACAGATAGTCTTTGGGGTAATGTATCAAAAGAAGGTGACAGACAGAGAATGAATGCTTAAAAAGAAAACTGTGACCTCTGCTATGTTAAAAAGAAATAGAAATTGTCACTTTTGGCACATTATCTTCCACATCCAGGTGGAATATATTTTCTCTCCTGCTGGGTAGGACTCTTTCCCACCAAGGGACAAGTGAATTCTTCACATACCAGCTCTCGGTTGAAAACCCAGAGCAGCACCAGAAGAAAGATTTGAGGAGGCTGAAGTGAGGATGCAGGTGGTTTCTGAGCAGATACATGATTACTACAGTATAGTATGGGGAAGGCTCTGTAGTAAATAATAGAAGCAGGCACCAATTTGCTTCAAACTAAAATAAAGCTACTAAGTAAAAAAAAGAAAACAGGAAAACAGGACCTTTTCTAATTTAATTTTTAATAGTAGCCTGGATGGGTCTGAGATCATCAGGATCTTGTAAGAGAAATGATTTCCTAGTGATCAGAGTGTAAGATCTGCATGGTGGGAACCCAGATTTATAGTAAGCCAAAAGCTCACAAAGTCCATGGGAACTAAGAAGCTTGTGGTCTTGGGCAAGTCTACACCAGTGATACTACAGCATGTCAATGACATAGATAACGGAAGAAGACACCTTGCTCCTTAAACTCAGCATTTGCAGTATTCCAGGTATTGCCTGTAGTAAATTCAGAGGACAATGCTCGACCTGCATATACTGAGAGTGTGGTATATTAATCACAGGAATTATCTGGGAGGAAACACTTCTTCACATCCAGACACTATCAAGTGAAGCCTTGAGCGATTCTGTGGTGGCTTACAGGACAGTAACAGCAGTGTCTTGAGATGAGGTGACAGTGACCCCAGTATCTGCTCATTGTCTTTAATTTCCATTTTAAGGAAAAGAAACTGTCCAGAGGCCTCCTGTTCTTTAGGCCATTCCTCAGGACACAGTCCCGACTTCTTCCCTACCCACCAAAGTTAGATCCAGGATCTCCAAACACCAGGAGCAACAATCCCATTTTGCTTGCTTCCACTGGTACATCTCTAAAACACCACTAAAAGCTCCGCACTTTGATGAACAACAATCAGATTTATTTCACCTGATTGTAGTTGTCATGGGATTTTTGGGTGCCATGGTTTAGTGTGAGGTGTCCCTGCCCATGGCAGGGGGGTTGGAACTGGATGATCTTTGGTCCTTTCCAACCCTAACTATTCTATGGTTCTATGATTCTATGAACTAGATTAGTAATTATTTAATGGATTGCTTCCCTGACAATAGTCACACTTGCAACACTACGTGGTAGTAAAATTTCAACCTTAGACATACTCTCACCTTGAGAGCCTTGTGTGTCTTGGTCTAGAGATGCAGAAAGATGCATATTCTAGTGTGTGCGGCAGGGGTGCCAGGAAATCGACACAGGCAGATTAAATGAATCTCAACTCAATGACCCTGTGATAGGGCTAATAAAATGGTTATTTTCTAATGTTTAGCTTGCATTTCCATTTCCCACTTAGCTTCTTTCTATTTTGGCTTACAGCTACTCTAACTTGTCATTTTTCCCCTGTTATCTTCCTACCTTTTATCATTACTTAAAAAAATACCTTTCCTTTTGTTTTGTTCTATCCTTGCTCCTGCCTACTTTAGAAACGCTCTCCCTATTAGCAGATCAACCTCTAGTACAGCCGGATGAAATGCTTAATCACTGCTTGAACTTCTTCCCCTCCACACTAAATGATGTCCTCAAATCACTATTTTCTTCCAGCACACAGAGATTTCTGTCTATTTTCAGATCTGCCTCTAGTATGTGACACAAAATGAATTACATTATATTTTAATAAACCCTGGACTGATCCCGTGAGGATAAATTGAACGACAAAAGATTATTTTAGATTGCTTTTAATGCAATTTTTGTCAGTGTGAAGAATGGAAGCTTGGGCGCTAACATAACATTTGCACTCGGAAAATATTTTCCCCAGCCTGGGGGGTATCCATTGAGAGCTCTTAGGTTTTGTCAGTGATTTCCTTGGTTAGGCAGAAAGAAGAGCAATCCCATCAAAATGCCTTTCTAAGAATTACTTGGATGAGCAATCCATGAGATTTCAGGATCTGTAAAAGTGTAAAATGTTTCCCAAATTATCAGGAAAAAAAGAGAATCCATTATTTATCACTTAATCTGGTGCGCTCAAAAGTTTTAAGACCTTTTATAAGTGGACAAAACGAATACAATTTGCAGAAGCTGAAATGACAAACAGAAGAATCACACTGAGACTGGGCAGGTTATTCATGTCATGTCACCAGAATGAAATGCCAGACGTTTCTGTGATAGATGAAAACTAATAAAAGTGAACTATATATGAAATGCACTTCACTAAATGCTTGCAATCATTGCAATGAAAACACCAAAGTTAGTAATTTTATACCTGATAAATGTTTTCTTCCGTTTCAGGCTCACGGATTGGCTCGTGTCCAGCCTCAAACACAATGTACTATGACACCAGCCGCCAGAGAGGAAAAGTCAAAGATGAAACAGAAGGGAAAAAGGCGATTTGGAATTCCACGTCAAAACATAGGCAGGCATTAAAGAAACAAGTTCAAAGCACAGGCTGGCAGCAGGACAACCGGTGTGTTGGAAAGCAGAGTAAGGTTGTTTCATCTTTCATAAACCGGCAATAAATAGACCTAAATCTCCCCTAATGATCATTAGAGCAACTTCCTAATTCTTTCTCACCAGGGAGACCGCCTGTGGCCCAATATTCATTCTCCGAAGTCAACATGAGTTTTGCCTCTTTTACATAATGGCAATTATTTCGGCATCTATTTATTATCTATGAACAAAAAAGCTAAATCCAAATTGGGGGAATAGGCTGGTGCTCATATAACAGGCCACATAGCAAAACGCTGTCACAACAATTTTCACTTTCAGGTTCTTGCTTTATTGTGAAGGGCACAAAGTAAAACTCCTGACATTATAAAAGCTGAATAGTAATTTAGGGCATCCTAATCCTTATCATCTCTCTCGCTGCACCTTAGGCGCTCTTCAATATTCACTAATGGCTGGACCCGTTTTTATAGCATGCCTCCCACTGACATACCTAAGTGGAAGAACACAAAACCTCCAGGAAAAAAACCCCGTAAACTATCATCTATTTAGTTTCAGTACAAAAACATGAGAATGAAATTACAGCTTTTTCTCCTTCACACTCAGTAGGGTATTGGACGTGAATATATTGACACATTTCTGATAATCATCTTTGCTCCCAGACATTTTGCTTGGATGAAACAAGGCTTAAATTTGAGCTCTATTATTAAATCATAGCCCAAGCGCCAACAAGGGAGCATGTTATAACAGCAATTCCACTGTTGTTTTTACCCAAATATTCCCCCTCCGAATTAAGTTCTGGCCCCACAGAAGACAAAATGCCAATTTATTACTCTCAGAACAAGATGTCACCTTCCTTATTCTCAAAGTAACTCCCTTTTCAGTTAGGCTTTGTATTCAATAATGATGACAAATCTCATTTGAGAATTTGCAAGCTACATTTTAGGAATATTCTATCCTATACAGATACATTGTGCCACTGCTTACAGCTTATCTCCAAATATGCGACTTTCTGTCAAAATTTCACAAGTTTCTCAGAAGATCTATCTCAGTAAGCTTCAGAACATCTTGTTAAAGGTTTTGGCTGTGTTTGAAGATAACATATATCTAATCATTTCTGAAACTCCAAGGCCGTACAGCTTCAGAAATTACCTGGTATACAGGATCTTCTACATCTTCTTCCAATATTGTCTACAGCAAAGTAAGAGGACAGGCAGTAAAAGCAAAGAACATAAACAACAGAGATAAAAGAACTGTATTCAGAAACTAAAGGACAGCAAAGAAATAAGTAAAATGGGCAGGTAAGTATATAGTTTTCTTTCTCCAGTATACAGATAAAGTCACATTCTTGTACAAAGTAATTTTATTCCAGTTTCATCCAAGTTTAACAATCAGCACCTTATTTGATTTGATTCAAATACACACATTCAGAAGTATATTGAATCTTCCCTAAAGTATTAGACACTGTAAAAACCTGACTTACAACACACTTACTTTCATTATGGTTTTCCTTCTGAATGAGAGGAAACACTACGCAGGAAATGAATAGATCATTTCTAGTTGCTGAACATGTTCATCATACCCAAAGTGTTAGCTTTCAGCACTGTTTAATCCTACTCCTGAGCTCACGATGGCTGTTAGGTTCTTACTTGTCCATTTGAAGCTAACACCATTCAAACCCATTGCTGTTAAGAAATGCTGAGGATGCTCAGTGCCTCCTTGGAGCAACTCTGGGGGGCATTTCACACCATACTTTTCTTGGCAGTAGTCTAAGCTTATGCGTGTACCTGGTATACCGCTTGTTCACACTGTTTGTCCTTTTGTGCCTTTTTTTCCATTTCTTCTCTTTGTTTCAGTTCATAGATGAGCTGAAACAGGTCTCGCAAGTCCAGAATTACAGGTTCAGCCTACGGAAGCAAAAACAGCAAGGAAAGTTTCTATATGGGAAAATACACACTTGTTAACCCACCCTGTTGATAGAGCAGTTACAGCATCTCCACAATCGGAGAGAACTTCATACAGAAGGAATTTCTCCCTTAGCAACCAGGCTCAGGTCAATTTCTATCAAACTAATTATATTTAACAATTAATGATAATATTTCAATATAATCAATATTATTAATATTATTAATGATAATTAATATACTAAATTGATGTATTTATAATTAAATATAAAAAGCATTATGAATACAAAAGGCATATATATGAATATAATGGAGTATTTATTAGTGGTTTCTCATGCAATGGAAAGAAGGTAGACTATATGCAAAGTAGCTCTTTGGAATCTATCACTTTCTGTTTAAATGAGTATAGTAATATAACCAAGCTTAGCTGTACCCAGTCAAGCTTAATTAGAAAGGAAAACAATAACTAACTATAAATAGTACATCATTAAAAATCAGAAACAGAGAAACACATTGCCTTTTCCCCAAGCTGGTTTCTTTAAGTTGGCATTTAACATCTAAGCAGTCACTCGTGATAAGTGTAGCACAATCAGAAACAACCCAAGATTGGCCTCTTGAACACCTTCTTATGAACAGAGCCTTTCTCTTGGGTTACACTCTAGGAAATGACAGTGATTTGATACTTACTGCCTGGGCTGTTTTTATTGCCACAAATCTATGATTTCCCTCCTTTCCACATACATATCCAAACGCTCGATGGTCTGTGATGTCCTTTGCAATGTACGAAATTTCATGAACTGCATGGTGGTGCTGTAGTAGCTATTAAAAAAACACAGTAAGAAACATCCATCAAAATATTCCGTTAAAAAGCAGTATAATTTCTCTTTCATCAGTGCTTCACCCGGATCTCAATACACCTATGGAATTAAAAAAAGCAAACATATCCTGGTATCAAAATCAATTAATACCTGAATTTCTTAAACCTATTAAACCTATTCCTGGGCTGCATCAAGAGGAGCGTGACCAGCAGGTCGAAGGAGGTGATCCTGCCCCTCTACTCTGCTCTCGTGAGACCTCACTTGGAGCATTGTGTGCAGTTCTGGTGTCCTCAACATAAAAAGGACATGGAACTGTTGGAACAAGTCCAGAGGAGGCCACGAGGATGATCAGGGGCTGGAGCACCTCCTGTATGGAGACAGGCTGAGAAAGTTGGGGCTGTTCAGCCTGGAGAAGAGAAGGCTGCGTGGAGACCTCAGAACAGCCTTCCAGTATCTGAAGGGGGCCTATAAGGATGCTGGGGAGGGACTCTTCATCAGGGACTGTAGTGACAGGACAAGGGGTAACGGGTTCAGACTGAAACAGGGGAAGTTTAGATTGGATCTAAGGAAGAAATTCTTTACTGAGAGGGTGGTGAGGCACTGGAATGGGCTGCCAAGGGAGGTTGTGAATGCTCCATCCTTGGTGGTGTTCAAGGCCAGGTTGGATGAGGCCTTGGGTGGCATGGTTTAGTGGGAGGTGTCCCTGCCCATGGCAGGGGGGTTGGAACTGGGTGATCTTAAGGTCCTTTCCAACCCTAACTATTCCATGATTCTCTTTTTAAAATCTAGTCAAACTTGATTTGCTTTAATAATTTGACTAAAGCTTCAACTGAGGATTTTTTTGGTATCTTCTGGTGAGCTATAATTCAATAGAAAGTTTTATGTTACATAGTTGCTACCTACACAGCATCCTAGGTAGAGAATCAGTATCTGTAGGTATATATAAGAAGCAGCAGCAGCTACCTGTAGCTTCATACAGGGTGTCTCAGGACAGGCTGATCTTTAGGGGCTGCAGTGCTAGAGCTATTCAATCTGTCTAAGGGTCAGCACCAGACTTGCTTTATCTCTGTAACCCTCAGCATCAGCCAGGGAGTGATATTTCATTTAAAGCAATAACAGAACTCCAAAGAAGTACTTTTCCCAGAAAATGAGTGGAAATTGATTGAAATCAATGCTGAATGCAAAAGTTCACACTTTATTTAAAAATCCCACTTTGGTTAATTGTCACAATAAAAAGACTCAATTTTGTTTAATATGTATGAGTAAAGCTCTCTCCAGAGCCAGGACATGAATATGAGGCTCCTACAAGCACGCCTTGGAGTGCCAGAATCTTTATCACTTTGGCTTAAACAGTATTTTATTACCAAAGTAATACATAAGTATTCCTACTTAGAATAATGCCCTTGAAAAGTTTATCTAAACCAATCTATTAGCTTCAATTTCTACCTTCTGATACATTGACTTGCTCATATATCATCTAGGGATAATGCTATTTCTGAGAGGAGGCGAAGCCTCACAAAGGATTCTTTTGAGGTCCAGCTTCCTGCTGGGTCTCAGAAAAGCACATTTTGAAAATCAGCATGGTATCGAGGCAATCTCTAAACAACCTGGTATTTTTAGGGCTCAAAAGAAAACATTTTAATATTCAAACCCACAGAGGATGTGTGTGTGTGTAGAAGCAAAAAGGCTGAACGCGTGCAGGGCAAGTGACAAGTGATGAGGCTTCTGTAGAGCATGGACCGAAATCTAACAGGAGAGGCAGCCAGCGAGAGACAAATGACTACGTATAAAACAAAAGACTGGGCATATTTCATTTTCATTTTGCACTAAACGGCTCCTAACGTCCCAAGATCCAGATTGCTTGCTTGAAGGAAAATGGAAGCGTTGCCATAGACTTCAGGCCGAACGTGGCTAAAGCTGAAGGTGCACTTCAGACTCTCCTAACGTGTTAGGCGTTTAAAATTAATGATGGGATCTTACTTAGATAACACAGGGATATTGATTTATTAGGTTTTTCTGAAAACCAAGTTGCATGCTATCTGTTACAATGAAATGAAATGTTCCCATCTCTCTATTCTGCATATGACAAGGAACGTTATCTCTGGCTCCTATTAAATCAAAGTTCTTTGACATTGCTTTATTGATTGCTAGGCAGCGGTTTGAACTGAAATTAAACTGTGATCAGATTCCTTCCTCATGGAATTAGATTTGAAGATCATTCTACCATGGAAAAGTATCACCCGCAATGTGAGACAGCAGATGGAGACACTCTAATTTATTTGGGAGCTCTCATTAACCATTCGAAAATCATTACATTTTTAATGGTTGTGATATTTTACATACTGTATCAATGGAAGTACAAATTAAGTAAAGGTGACTGCAACATTATCCTTTCATATCTTTTACTGTATCGAGTGTTTAGGAAAAGCTTTTCATTTGTTTGAGGGATACTGACTTGGAACATACACATGAAATGCAATGTTGCATACACACATCTCTACTCCAACATAGATATAAATGCTCCTCCAAACCCGTGTTTTCGTAGCCCTCAAGTCATCTAATGTCTGTTTTCTACATATTCCAATATTTATTATTCCACGAGTGCCTAATTCTTTGCAAAGCAGAAATAAGACTCCTGTTGCAGTCAGCAGAGGTTTACCACTGTAAAATGCAAGATCAGAACTGCAGCCTTTCTGTAAATCTTTGTTTTGAGGATGTAACCTGTCCAGTACCCTGCATAGCCTTTCACAGCAGTGAGATGTGCACCAGGGCAGAGGACAGCACAAGGAGAAACACCATGTCACCCAGCCACCCAGCACAGACTTACAACTGAGGCCATCGATAAACACATGCTCTTTGCATGTTTTGATTAGATTTATGGCTGATTACATACATTAATCTGTCCTGTAAAATGAGGCCAACCAACAGAAATGTCATTTTTATCCCTCAGTTTGTAACTGCTCACATGTAGCCACCCCCTTGATACTTGGTATGAGCAGTCCTGAAAGGAGATGAAATAAAAGCCACACAAAATTGCTTACAAGAATGCCGGAGAAGGACTTTTTACAAGGGCCTGTAGGGACAGGACAAGGGGAATGGCTTTAACCTGCCAGAGGGGAGACTGAGATGAGCTCTTAGGCAGAAGCTCTTCCCTGTGAGGGTGCTGAGGCGCTGGCACAGGGTGCCCAGAGAAGCTGTGGCTGCCCCATCCCTGGCAGTGTTCAAGGCCAGGTTGGACACAGGGGCTTGGAGCAAGCTGCTCTAGTGGAAGGTGTCCCTGCCTGTGGCAGGGGTTGGAACTGGATGAGCTTTAAAGTCCCTTCCAACCTAAACCATTTTGGGATTCCATGATATGATTCTATGGGTAGCAGAACTGCTGGAGAGTTACACAGTTACTACTCACAAGCTGACCTGCCTTGCTTTCTCCCCAGCCTCTTTTATTAAGTTATTCTTTCCTTAGTACGTTCAAGGTTTTACCATGACTTATTCCTGTCTCCAGTGAGCCAGAGGCACATAAAGGAATTACTTCAGAACAGGGATGTTTATGACACCCCCATAAGCCCATGTTGATGGATTCCATCACACACTAGTTGATGTTTTTACTGTATCTTTGCTGAGCACTGCTACGAGCCAGTGACCAATTCATAAGTGAGGTATCAAATTATTTTGGAGGGCTGCAGCACAACAGAACAAATCCTAGAGAAGACTCAATTTGTACAATGGTTCAATACAGTCAATTAAGTATTGCACAGATTGGGAAGTAATTTAACATTTAAGCTTCAGTTGTTAAAAAAATACACTGTACACAGCCTCAAAATGATTTTAAGTCTTCTGTGACTTTATTCACTGTTGCTGGCATGGAATCACAGAATCATGGAGTAGTTAGGGTTGGAAAGGACCTTAAGATCACCCAGTTCCAACCCCCCTGCCATGGGCAGGGACACCTCACACTAAACCATGTCACACAAAGCTCTGTCCAACCTGGCCTTGAACACTGCCAGGGATGGAGCATTCACAGCTTCCCTGGGCAACCCATTCCAGTGCCTCACCACCCTCACAGTAAAGAATTTCTTCCTTATATCCGATCTAAACTTCCCCTGTTTAATCCAGGATTTTAGATGAAAGATAAGGTCTCAGAAAAGGGTAACTAAGACCATGTCTTGACGAAAACATGATGTAATTATTCTGTTTTATTCACACACTATAAAGCTTTTTGGTGGTGTTAAAGACGTCCAAAATACCCACCTCCACCAAGAGGTCTTCCCTCTTAGAATCATAGAATAGTTAGGGTTGGAAAGGACCTTAAGATCATCCAGTTCCAACCCCCTGCCATGGGCAGGGACACCCCACACTAAACCATGTCACCCAAGGCCTCATCCAACCTGGCCTTGAACACCACCAAGGATGGAGCATTCACAACCTCCCTCTTCCTCTTAAGTTACTCCAATCTATCCCATTAGCCATTATTTTCTCTCCTTCTCTCCATTCTATCCCCTGCTTCTCCCAGGTCGCTCCCTGTACCTCACACTGAATTGATTTAGCTGACTGAGATCTGTGGCATTTCCAATTTCCCTTGGGCTGTTTGGCACCCATCATAAATTTTTTCACCCCTTATCCTCATCTTTCGCCTTTATTTCCATGGTGTAGCCTCCAGTGCTACCAAATCAATTAAGTCAATCAATAAAGTACTCGGAGGGTCCCGCAACCATTTCACATGGGTGAGTTAGATGGCATGAGAAAGCCACTGCTTTACTATCGCCATTTCCCTTTTAATGAGGTTGTCTATTTAGTGGAGCCTGGGGCACAGTGTTAAGAGCCACAACAAAAAATATCCTGCAAGCTGCAAAGCCTCTTGTAAAAGCTGCCCCACCGAATGCGGGAAGCATGTACCATACAATGTTATATCCATACGGACAAGTTTCACAGGGATTTCAGGTGCACAGCCTTTCACCTCGCATAACTAAACGGTCAGCTTGTTTTCAGATAGGTGGTATCAGCTGACAGCTCTGCTGTTACTATTTCCATGCTATTGATCGTGGGATATGGGAGACATACGTGGTGTCCAAGCATCCTCTGCATTTCTGCTCCTTTCTATTCACTTTTATCACATTTGAATAAGCAATAATACATTTTGTGTGTCATGTAAAGTTCCCCAAACAACAAAGTTACTCGGCAAACTGCAAAATCCTGGCTGGATTCATAATAAAATAACTTTATGGATTATAGTTTCAGTCATGCTGTTCTCTACCTGCAAGTCCAATGCACTCCAACTGATGTTGTGATTGCTCAGCAGCAGGTTAGGAAATCGGGCCCTGTTATGTTTAGGAAGACTACTGAACAAAGCACAGAAACTGAACCCAACGGGGAAAATTACAGCAATGCCTTAAGAACAAGCTTAGCAAGCCAGAAATACACTGAGCATTATTTACTAGGATGCATTAAGTGAAAACAATGGATTGTAAAACACATGAGTGGTTCTGAGATTAATTTGCCTCCTTGCTGCAAGAACTGCCGGAGTGGTGCAGATGTGCAGCCAGCTCCCCTACTACACCTAGAAGGCTGCTGTGTACCTCAATGGTGCTTCAAGGTGCTCATGCTACAGCACTTTGTGAACTGTTCTTTATGGCCATTTCCTTACAATTCCTCTTGGTTTTAGCTGAGATTTGAAGGGATCATGGGGACAACGACTGGTCACAAGCATTTTTCTAATTGCTTATGTTTGTGCTGCAATGCTTCTCCGCTGTTTCACTAAATGCACTTTGTAGAGGTGGTCTGGAGCTGCTCATCTCCATCATAAACCCCAAAATCCAAATAGACACTTGAGGGGCAGATGTGAAACACCTCAACTCTCTACATCTGCAGATTCAAATCCCAGACCTGTCAAGTTTTATACCTTTCAGGCAAGGATAGCGAGCAGTCCCTTGTATGTAGACACTAAAAAACTCCACTCAAAACCCCACAAGACTGGCATGGATTTTTTCCTGGTACCCATTAATGGTGCACGGATACCTGCTTAAAGCAGTTGCGAACCTTTCAACTTCCTTTCCCCCTAGAGACAAGTGTGTTTCAATGAGACTGAGTACAGACAATCTGGGGAAAAACTCAACCATTTCAAATGTTAGTGAAATGGAAAATGAATGAGTAAATTGTATCTGCACCGCAAACATCCCATGTTGTTTTCTAGAACTTAGCATTTGGGTGGCAAGGCATCAGCCTACTGAGATGCATAGGATGAGCAGATGATGGGGGAGAAGCAACAAGCCTTCCCCTACCACTGCAAACATTTCCAGTTTAATGTGAAATAGCAAAGCGGACACAGCTTGGTGCATTTCAGAGCTACAGTTACCAACAAGCTCCAAACTCCCTGCAAATTACTCCCGGTCACAGCACAGAGCAACTGAGAGCAGGGGTGATGACAGAGCTCACCCACCCAAAAAGCCAATTGCTCTGTCAGTGCATTCACCCACAGCCTTTCCCTGCCTCCTGGCTGGCTCCTGAGCACTCGATGCAGTATAAAACCATTTCACTGGTGGTGTGGGTGTTGCTAAAGTGTAAATGAAGAGACAGAAGTTGCAGGTTGCTGTCAGAGGCAGCTAAATCCAACCTGATAAGGCTTGGAAACACACCTAGGGATTTTATCACTGCTGCTGATTTCTCAATTAGTGACAATCCTGGTGTTACTGCTGCAGTCTCCTCTGCTTCCACCCAGCAGATGCTCTTCAGGATCCTTTTTCTTTCCTGTTATTCTGGCCCATTTTCCAAAGATGAATACAGAAATCTGTTGGGATTTTGTTCCAATTGGTTAGAAAGGCAAGAGGGGAATAGTTCACCCAGGCCATAGGATATAAAATGGGACATTTGAGGAACGGAGATAGAATAGCACTCAAGAGAAAGTGTGTTAGAAACTGTATGTCTAAACAAAACGTAAATAGGAAACAACATGTTTCAAATCTGACAGTCCTTTCCTACCATGATGAGTACTCTAGTTGCATGTCTATGAGAAGAGAAGCAGAACAAACAATGTATGACAGATCACAGTAATTTGGCTTAAATGTGGTGGTGGTTGGTGTGGGGAAACACTTGATAGACCATAAAATCCATCATATAAACATTTAGTATAACACATGGAAAACTACGTCTAGTTTGATCTAGAAAAGGAAGGCAGCAGTACAGTTTAAGCTTAGCAAATTATCAAAATACTGAATTCCTACCAGCAAGAAGTCTTGGAACAAAGTGTTACTCTGCTCTCGTGAGACCTCACTTGGAGCACTGTGTGCGGTTCTGGTGTCCTCAACATAAAAAGGACATGGAACTGTTGGAACAAGTCCAGAGGAGGCCACGAGGATGATCAGGGGACTGGAGCACCTCCCATATGAAGCGAGGCTGAGAAAGTTGGGGCTGTTCAGCCTGGAGAAGAGAAGGCTGCGTGGAGACCTCAGAGCAGCCTTCCAGTATCTGAAGGGGGCCTATAAGGATGCTGGGGGGGGACTCTTCATCAGGGACTGTAGTGACAGGACAAGGGGTAACGGGTTCAAACTGAAACAGGGGAAGTTTAGATTGGATATAAGGAGGAAGTTCTTTACTGTGAGGGTGGTGAGGCACTGGAATGGGTTGCCCAGGGAAGCTGTGAATGCTCCATCCTTGGCGGTGTTCAAGGCCAGGTTGGACAGAGCTTGGGTGGCATGGTTTAGTGTGAGGTGTCCCTGCCCATGGCAGGGGGGTTGGAACTGGATGATCTTAAGGTCCTTTCCAACCCTAACTATTCTATGATTCTATAATTATTGGATTTAGCTTTCAAAAACTAATGTCATATATGAATACCTAAAAACCAAAACCCACTAGAAACCTCTTGCTGTTATGAAGATTGCAGTATTTTGAGGCACTTCCAAGAGGCACTGGCCAGTGTTGAAGCACTGGCCAAGATGAGCAGTTTTGATCGTAAAAGAGTAGAAAATAAACACACTACCATGCAGGGAGAAATGAACCCTTCCACTGAAGGAGACTGAAGAGGTGCTACATCCTACACAGCCCAAATGAATGGTCCAGCCCTCAACCCTTTTGACTCAAAGCCACTCATGGAGTTCGGCCTAAGCAGAAGGTTATGGACTTTCCATCTGCAAAAAGCCCCCAAGATTAGGAGCAGAAAAGGAATATGTAACCTCTGGAGTGTCCTCCAAGCCTGAAGGGACTTCTCAGATGGCAGCCTTTAAGCATGTCTTCACAATGAGAAGAAAATAAATCCATCTAATCCCTGTGCTTCCTCCATGCACACTGATTTTGCAAACAATAACCTAAAGAAAGACTTTTCCAAGTGCCAACTTCCAAAAGGCGTTTCAGCGCACAGGCTTTGCAATAAAAACACTTGGCACAAAAAGCACTCTTTCAGATTACGTGCAGATCAAAGCCTGGCCTATGTATCACAAAGGGGCACATAAAATATGGTGCTGATAAAGAAAAGAATCAAAACAGATTTAGCCCCAGTTATCACAGACTCTGTCCCTCCAGGGGGTCAGCAGTCTGGCTGTGACACAGCAAAGCACCCAAAAGATGTGTAAATTTAATTTCCTCTTAAGAACAACACTAATAATACACTCTAAAGTGCCATTCTCTTCCTGCAACCAAGGAGACTGGAGCAAAAACCAGATTATGTGACTTCCCAAGCTTACATGGCAACGGGCAGCTGAGTCAGGAAGGACAAAAGTCAGCGAGCACAATCATATGTGTAAGAATAAGCACATCTTCAAGTGAGCTCGACCAAGCTCAATCTGTACACTCCAATTCATCCTACATCAAGGCAAGCACTCTGCAGAAGTAACCCGGGTAGACACTTGTTTGGTTGGACTCAGGAAGACTTCAGCCTCAGCTAAAATCTGAATTAATCCCTACCATTTCCTTTGCTTGATGAAAAAGTATCCTGCAACTGACTGCTTCTTACCCAGGGAGCAAGAGAAGCAAACTGCTAAGAGAGGAAACATGAGTGTCCTTGTTAGTGCCTCGTGTGATGGGCACGTACAGTGGCGCTCCCAACTGGGCTGGACTTGTCCTCACTCAAGACCTCTGGCATCCACCAGCAGTCAATTAAGGTAGCGGGACTTAACTTTGCCAGCACAGCAGTCTAATTGTGATGAATGGATCTATGATATCAAGCTAGCTGGATGTTCCAAGAACCTAATTTGTGCTACAAGAACACCACTAAGGTAATAAACTTCTGCCTGGCTCTCATAATTTGTAATAATGTCTGACAAAGACCAGATATGAATTTAGTTATTGTTCGTTGTCTTAGGAAGCAAATGCTAAGTTGCTCATGCAGAAGATCCATTTCTTAGATATATGAACTTGGAAAGTGGCAAACCAAAACTGGAACGCAGACATGGTCAATTTTGTCTCTTCACTTCAAAGGCTTTTCGATTTTTTATTGTACCAGGAATGAAAATAGCCAGCTAAATCTAAACCTCTTGTCCAATTACTATTAATCCCAAGTTATATTTTAAACACGCACTTGCAAATATTGTTCCAGGACAAAGAAAATCCTAAAGGGCAAGGAAACATTTTCACAGAGCTTTGGAAAAACAGATGTGCTACACTAAAGCCGTGATGTTGGACCTCCCATGAGTCTTGTACTATTTTCTTATTGTTTCTGCAACAGACACAGTCATTGTTTTATCAGGATGGTTAAAACAAAGAAGGATTTGCACAGCAGTACCAAGAAGCATCCAACCTGAACCTTGATACCAAAGTCAATAGCCCCAGTAGGCCACAATCAGCTCAGTAATTAATGTGGCCCTACAATGTGACTGTATGGGACTACCTGTAGACTACAATACACTGATTTATTATTTACCTGATTATAAATACACTGATTTACCATTTCACTATTTCAACATGGTGCACAAGTAACAATTCTTGCCTATAAGGATATTATTTCATTCTTTGGGATGGCAGCTCCCCAGTGGCCCGTAGAATACACACATCTGCGTGTATTCCCCCTTAGCACCCACCTTATCACCTTCCGCAAAAGGGTCAATAGCCATAAATATGCCAATATTGCCCTCTACTCTCAAGTCAAAGCTTGCATACAGCCTCAGTATTGCACCTCTGACCATGCCTTGTATTTTTTCCTGATATACTCTGAAGATTGCAAGACTCTTATTGATTAAATCCTGAAGTTGAAGGAGCACAACATTCAGTGATGAGACAGTCAATTTTACAGTATCACTGAACCTCTCCATATTTTTATTGCATTCACATATACAGACTGTGAATGCCTTTTGAGAAGCCTTTACTTTCACAAAGTTCTTTTTTCCTTCACACCAATATTATTCACCTCCTGAAATGCTTTTGATTCACGAGAAATACTATCACAAAACTCCTAGGAGCTTTGGGGATAATTTCGGGCTTTAACTATCTCAGATCTTAACTGCTTCAGATGCAGAAAGCATTATGACCCACCTTCCTCTTATAGCCTGTGATCTGAAAAGCTCATCATGAAAACCAGCCTCTGATTCTCCTGATGCAAACCCTATAAAGCAGAGCTTGCAAAGATCACAAAAATCCCAGTCATACCGGCAATACTCAAATTTAAGTTGCCCTGGAAAGTCATCAAACAGCAACTTTCTTCAGCCTTAGATCTGTTTCCATAACATTCCAAACTTCTTTGGAAAAGGGAAAAAAGGACAAGAGGGATTTATTTTATGCTTATCTGTCTCCCTGATTCTCATGCCAATTTTAATAAGACTTTAAAGGGGGCTGAGAGAAAGCGCATGTACAGAGAAGAGTAAGAAAAGGACTCTGAATTCACAAACTGTGTAGAACCAGTATGTCATGTTCACGAGCCAACTGAAAAAGAAAGCAATGAGGTTGAGAAGTTCACATGACACAACGTTTTATATCTTTCAGATACAAAAAGGATTTCACGAGCAGAAAGAAACCAAAGCACACAGGCAAGAAATCCTGTGTTCCACAATGACAGATTGGTTTCAGACGGCACAGTAAAGAATTGGACAAAATTGACTCAGCCCAACTCTTCATGTCTAATGGCTTAATTTCTAGTAGCCAACATAAAAATATAGAGGTCCAGATAAAGGAGACATCCTGAAGTGTTTCCTACCACAGACATCTGTTTGCTTATGAGAAACACTTAGAACAGTATCATTACCTACCTATCCTGGTCATAAAGACCATGCCATTTTATTTCCAGTCTTCCTCCAGAAAAAGATGGGCAACCTTTTCCTTTGAGTTACAGTTGCATGTAAAAATGAACTTCAGATAATCCCATAAATGTGCCATTCCTTCATTTGCTCACGTCCCACAACAGATACTTAACCTAGGATATAATGCAACTATACACTCATCTTAGGTCGGTGTCACACAGGCTCTGCCTTTCAGAAAAGCTGTCAGGCAGTGCTGCCCTCACCTTATACCTAAATGCACAGAGAAGAGCCTTTCCTAGCTCTGATGCATGGATGCTGGCTTGTTTTCTACTACTCATTCCTTTAGCTCGCCCCCACCCTTTGCACCTTTTGTGCACAGCATGTATTCTACTTCTCTTAATCAAAACTGAACTTCCTCATTACTTCACTTTCAGCACTGCTCAGCACTAAGCTTTATGCATGCACAGGTTACACTCTCATGTGCTTTACACTTCACAATACTTCCATATTCCTGTAGCATTTGGCTAATTAAAGATACACCAGAAGGCTATAAAACCGTCAACAAACCAACTCAGCCTTTATAAAAGCAAGGACACTATCAAAAAAATTGGATTCAGATCCGTGTTTTGACTATCAAAAAAGAAGAAGAAAAAGCACACTCAGAGCCATATGCAGTATTTTCAGATACCCAGTTTTCTCATTCACTTTAAATGTCAAGGCACTCAAACTAATTAGTGCTCTGCCTCACCTATTTCACAATGCTCCCTTTAAAGTGTGCAGGAACGTTGCTGCTGCAACGTACAGTGATGCAGAGTTAGGATAGGAACCACAAAGAATTAAGAAGTGTTAACAGCAGAGATAGGTAGAGTCCATTAAATACTGCTTATTTGCTAGACAAGTGCTGTAATTTAGGGACACAGTAGGCACTGCTGTAACTCCACGATTACTACCAGGTGCTGGGTAGCACAACTGGAGGTGCTGTTCCAGCCCTTAGGCCCTGTGACACATGGTTGCCTGCATGCTGAGCATACAGTGCATAAACCAGAAAGGTTACAAATACAATTAACTCATTTAGAAAGACAACTTTGATGCATAGTTATTTATAAATTAAGCAAAGATCTATTGGCATCTGAAATGTATTACTTATTCAACTGAAAACCAGGGATAAAAACAGGGATTTGTGCTTCATAACTGTTGACAAATAAGAGCATCCACTGGCAACCACTGTCTTTCCTCTTCTCCTTCCACAGGGCCACTAACTACATAAACTAAATGGAAGAAAAGGCATTTACTTGTCCCCCCGGACTATCAGATTGAACAAAGATCTTGCCAACTACCCTGTGAACACAAACGCGTTCCTGAGGGCAGCACATCATCCAAACCAAAACTGATTTTACTGCCAAGAGACCTATCACCATCATCCCGCAAACTCCAGGTAACTTTAAAAGTAAACATTCTGTAGTTTCCCTCTCCCATTACACTGACAGTGAAGGTCATCCACCTCCCTTGCATGTAACCCCAGCAACAGAGGAGGTTTAACAGCCTACAAGTTAGCACAGGAATTCAGAAACATCATCGGTAGTATTGCTATTACCAGGGCAAATGGCAAATTGCAGAGCAGCCTACCAGCTAAAATGCACTGGATAAGAAGGAAAATCACCAGCACACCTGGGGCGGAATGCTTCCCAGCCATCTCCAAGAGCAAGGAACAGCACATTTCAAAGGGGGATGTAACCTTCTGTTACAGCACCCGCTGAAGGTCCCCCACCGCTCTCCAGGGAGGTTTCAGCGCATCTCAGCTGCCTGCACTATTATTATGTCAGCATTTTTCTTGCTAAAACCTTTCCCAAGCAGTTTGAAATCCAGCCATTACTATTCTGTGTGTCCTGAAAACAGACCTGAAATTTGCTTCTAGTGTGTAATGCATTAACTTGGCTTAAAAACACCAGTGCTTGCAAGCAACTCCCCCATCCCTAGCAACTCTGTATTTTAGGCTCTCTTATCCAAGACAAAATTGCAGCTGGAGAAAAGGAATATGGCTCCGCTGGAGTCAGCAGGACTACAATGTGGCTTTCATATTCTAATTTATAAATATGAATCACAAAAGGTAGTGATTTTAGGCAAAAAACCCCAATATAACTCTATACTTTGAGTTTTCCACCATGGGACAATAACTCACTGGAGGGATACAGTGCAGCTCTACTACATAACAGGATCCATAACAACAAGTATTTTTATAACCAAAAGCTGACTTTCAACCTTTTAGTACAATTCACCCCAAATTGTGTCTAAGCATACCAAACATTACAAATAGACAAAAATCACATATTCATTTTCACTACAACAGCTCTACAGACACCCACCCCCATATGCAATAGAGGCTAAATGGCAACTAGGAATATGCGCCTAGTGAGATTCCCCATACAATAACACAGAATGCATGCAGCAGTACCTTCCTTTCTTAAATCCATCCTGGTGTGCTTGGATTAAACAACAGGAGGCCACATACAGCCAAATGAGACCATCACTAAAACAATAAAATCTCATTTTCTGCCTCTTTGAAAGCAATCAACTTTTTACCCTTTTCACACTGAAAAATACAACAAATCCTCACAAATAATTCCAGTTTGGATAAAATGTCTGGAATGGCATCATTTTATCTTAGTGTCAGAAATATCACAATACTGACTACAAGAAAGCTGAACACAGCCCTAGATCAGAGCACTTCCAGCTGAGAGGAAGGAGAGAAGTATCAGCCAAGTGTTAGGAGGAAAGACAGAAGGATCAAACCACAGTGCTAGATCTTAAACCCCTCAGACTTCACAACGCGCAAAATCACATCCGAGTTTTGCCTTTTGGGTTCTTTTTCTTTCCACAGTGACAAAAAAACCCTCTACAAAACATTAGGTTTTTACAATCTTCATACAGCAAACTGGACGTCTATAAGATGTATCTCTAGGAGCCTGTGGCTATTAAAAATCCCTGTGGAGCACACTGAACTGTCCAAACTGTCTAGGGCACAGTTTGGAAGGCCAATAAGAAATGAATTACAATAGTCAATAAGGGATGTAATTATAGAAGTAGGTTCTTCTGACATTTACGTTTTGCTAGCTCTCAAATGCTGTTTATAAAATGTTATTGTCTCCCTTTCGAAGTGTCAGACAACTATAAATACCTTGTAAGAGTAATAAGCCGTGTTTTTAAGTCCCCTGCTCTGCTATATTCTAATTAAACATATTTATTGCATATAGAACAGTAAATGCCATGTCTTCCTATTCATATTTACAAATAGAAAAATGGGAGTGTGTCGTGGTTTAAGCCAGTCGGCAAGTCAGCCATGCAGTTTCTACTTCCTCCCTGCCTCCCCCCAGAGGGATGGGGAGGAGAATCGAAAGAATGTGACCCCCATGGGTTGAGATGAAACCAGTCCAGTAACTAAGGTATAACACAAATCACTACTGCTGCCACCAATAATAATAATGATAAGGGAAATAACAAGGGAAGAAAATACGATACCACCCGCTGAAAATGAGCCCGACTGAGCAGAGTGTGCCCTTCCAGGTAACTCCCAGTTACATTCCCGGGCAGGATGTGCTGTGGCATGAAATACCTCTTTGGCTAGTTTGGGTCAGGTGTCCTGTCCCTGCTTCCTCCCCGCTTCCCTCCTCCCTGGCAGAGCATAAGACTCACAAAGTCCTTGGTCAGGGTAAACATTCTGACCAGCAACTGAAAACATCGGCTTTATCAGTACTATCCCCAGGCCGAAAGTCAAAAACGCAGCGCTGCACCAGCTACTAAGAAGGAGAAAAAGTGACTGCTGCTGCTGAACCCAGGACAGAGTGTCAAGCAACAGAGCAAGACGCCCAATTGGCCAGAGGGATCTTTTGCAGGCAGAAGCTGTGGACAATGCAATACAATTCATGTAACACATAAAAATGGCCCCAGACATCACCATTTTCAAAGGAACATGCAAAATTTGACTTTCTCAGTATGTTCTTTATTGTTGTTACTAATATTTCACTAATATTTTCATCACTGCAGTCCTTTGAAGTCCTCAGCATGGTCCAAGACCCAACATTTCTTACAAAAAGTTCCTATAAATATATAATTTTGATGCAAAACCTTAAATTAAAAGGTAATCCCGGAGACTTTATATTTTAATTCCAGTCTTTGAAAGTGAAGGGCCCAATGTCCCTTGGGATATCGCTGAGGTGCATGACTGCAGTAGCTCATCCTCATAAACCCTCAGGCATGGAGAAGTCCTTCACTCACTGCCCTGGTAGATACCCTCCATCATGGAGGGATCGAAGGGATCTGCAAGAAAATGGACAAAGAATTCCTCCAAAGTGTGATGGGCAGGACAGGAAGAGGCTCGGAGTCGTTTGTTTGAAAACTGAGTAAGTGAATGATGAAAGTTGGTACTGTGGAATGACTCCTTATAAGCTGATGAAGAGTAAAGGCAGCCATGAAGAGTCTGGGAAAAACAAAAAGGAGTAAGGCAATAGGCTGATAAAATACAGAAGGCAGATTCAGCATAGGAATGCAAAGGGAAGTGTGACATGATCAAAAGAATAAGCTGAGACAGCAATCTTGGCAGTCACGATGGATTTCAAACTAAAAGATGTATTTGTCAAGGACAAAGGAAAGGATAACGATTGAGACACAAGATGAAGAGAGGCAGGACTGGGTTTTAAACTGTAAGCATGACAATAAATGCTGTATTTCACAGCAGTTAAGAAGAATCTGCAATATCTGGAGTTACCCTGCATGTGACAATTGAAGCCAACATTGAGTCAAAAAGGCTGCTGAATTTACAGGGCTGAATAATGGATGATGCTTGTATTTTCCTCAGTGTTTTGAAAGGAGGTCAGAGAAAGACCTTTGGGAGTCAGGATTAGAAGGCCTGGTTTAGCCACAGTAAGTTTGAACTGCTTGGCTAAATGTGTACGGAGAGGGCTGGAGAGACAGGTCAAGATCTGAACAGAAGATGCCAGGGCTGGCATCATTTGGTTTGACACAATAACCAAATTTAAATGTGCAAATGAAGTAACTCTCATAAAACACATTGCAGGAAGAAAAAGAGATCAAGAACAGTGAGCACCCAGGAAATCCCAGATGGAAACCGTGGGAGCAAGAACGAGAAATTAGATGCAAAGGGGCAAAATCCAGAGACAAGAGCAATGGAGACCAGGGGGAAGGACTTTGTTCAGGTAAGTTAATGATGCTAACAAAGTTCTGTGCCTCAGATCACCCATGGAGAGTCAAGCAGGAATTTTAGGAAGATCAGCTTCAAAGAAATGAAGGGACAAACCCCACCTCTGGGCCTAGGGCTGGAAGGAGCCCCCAGCAGGGACCATTAACAATCTCCTGGCCAATACTATGCTGTGGCAAGCACAGAAACGCAGTGAACTAATCACATCATCTCTCCTGCTCAGTGCAGAGCGAGTAGAGAGTGGATAAAATTAATTCCTTCTTTTATTTCTATTTTTAAATACTCAGAGACGCTCGATGATAGAGACTTGACAGTTTGACATTTCATCTGCTCCAGCACATGTGCTTCAAAGAGTAACTACAGATCCATAATCGTACCTCGATTCCTGGTCAGAGATGCCAGAACCAACAGATTTCCAGTATAGTCAAGGAGTACCTTTGGTACATTTTACATGAGGTATCTTCTGCCAACAGTGAGAATTTTCATCTTGCTAAAACTTCCTTTCAGCCAAGTTTAGCTGGCCTGTTAGCAATCTATCAGCATAATTAACACTATCATTCACATCAAATGGAGAAGAGCAGCAAATCCAGGGGTTATCGGCACAAACCTGATAACGTCTCAGAACAAGCTAGAAAATGCTTTACAGAAGTGTTAGCAACAACTTTAGGAAAAACTGTGCATTATAAGGTCAAGAGAGCTTCAAGGGTCAGGATGATGGGCAGGATGCAGGCATCTAAACCAGTAGTTGGACTACACGAGAGCCATAACTTTATCTCGCTGCAAGAGAATAATCTGAAGCCAGCAGGATTATAACTACCCACTACCTGTTTTACTTATTTGGACACTATTAAAAGATAGAGCAGAAGACCAAACAATAGTTCTGTGGCCAACATGGAAAGGCAAATTAATCTGGTTTTGTACAAAACACTACAGGTAAGGTCTGGTCCCCCTTCCATGGAACAAGGAGCTATTATTCACTGAGTAATACCTTCTTAAGTAGGGAAAGACTGTTCTCCATGAGAGTCACCTAATCTTCCTCAAAGATACTAAAGGTTAGAGTAAGGGATAGATACGAAGAACGAGAATATACAGTCAACATGAAATGTATGTATTTATACATATGTTTTTATCCATGGATTTCATACTGACAGCCTGAAGAAAATGGCTACAGATAAAATTAATAAAACATGAGTAAAACACTGCAACACTTCTGTGTAAGACTGTAACCCACTCAGACACTTACAGTATTCCTAGATACTTCATAATCCCACAGGCTGTGCAAGCCCTGTATTTTGATAAATATATGGGTCAGCATCTCTGAAAAACCAGCCAACCCCTCCGAAGTATATAACAGACAACACAAATGAAACTCAGCTTTAGGGTGTTGCATAGGACAAAATAGGAAAAACAGGGGACATGGCTGTTATCTTCATAAACTGGGTTACAATCTGTCTGTTTAGTGCATTTCTCACAAATAAGATACTGATATAGCTCTACCATGCTTTTTAAGAAACATGGAATATAGATTAATAATTAATAATAATGAATCTCTAACAATAGCTCATAGAAAGCTATATATTGCAGTATATCCCGGCAATTTGCATATCCATGAGCTGATGCAAGATCTTACTTTAACAGAAATGATTCTTTACTCCAAGCCAAATAGTAGTTTTTTGCTTTCATCTTCTTTCTCTTTCATAGTGTCTGCGTTTTCCATTAGTCAACAGGACTTTGCAATTAGAAAGAACACGAGTTTAAAAGTCTACCTTATTATACAAATGTAGAAGAAAATGGGGTTTTTCCAAGCATTTTATAGAATTTAATTGTTACTTTTAAATACATTTTTGGAAAGTAACTTCCAGCAAACGAAGATTTATTGGTACATAAATAAACAATGAGACAATTACAGCCTCTTTGTGGAGACCATATTAGTCACGCATGTCTAATGAAGCATTACTAAGCTATCACAGGGAGATAGCCTGATGTGTGTGATTAACAAAATAATACTCATAAATAGCTAAGAACAATGATGGTCCTTTAAAAATAGTGCACATCCTTTTACATTCAGAGTTATGGGGGGTTTTAATCACTAGGTTCCACCCTGAAAAGGAGACTATTAAATAGAATAATGCAACTATTTGCCTTTTTGCCTTCTACAGACCATGCTTTTGAAAACATCAATGAACACTCATGAAAGTCTACTAACAAAGAATGTACTTCAGCTTGAGATCTAACCAAGGTGAATATGACAGAATAAATAGAGGAAAAGTCTTTTCATATAATATGTGGCCATGACAGCTCTGAAGTGGCCCTGAGTAGAAAAAGTATCAGTTTAGTGATAATGGTAATAGACTTTTTAAGTTAAAAATAATAAAGTTAAAAATAATTCCCTCAGGTGAAACAAACATTTTGGAGAAAGCGAGTGGGATGACTGGCCAACACATGAGAGCAGACAAAAAAGGTACATTTATAAGAAAAAATAGGGTTGAAACCTATGTGCAATGACAATTTTTGACATACAATAGGAAAACATTCTGCTAGTCAAATTAAAGACAATTTTGGACTCGTAACAGCTCAACAACTCTAACTCTCAAGAGGTGATGTTGTCCTGCCTATGCAAGCAGGCTACTGAGTGGGGCTATAGGACAATATACACAACCTACAGACTTGCAAGGTGAATTGTGCCAAGCAGGGCCCTTCCATCCCATTCTAAATACACTGACAAGTGTTTGAAAAGTGGCATGAAGGGATCTGTTTAGATGGATCCATGGCATAGAATGAGGAAATATATGAGAGGAGTTATTATTCCTATTGCAGGGCTACATATGAACTAAATCGCATTGCATCTACAGAGCAAACTCACAGCAAACCCTTCTTGTATTTTTCTTGGTGAGATAAATTCTTCCCAAATGATATTCCACCTTCAATCCAATCTCCTTCATGGACAAATGTACTCAAAGGGCAGAATTCCTGACGGCTGGAATAACAGCATTATTAAAATCAATATTTTTTGATGAATATTAGGTCTGGAGCATATTAAAGGGAGCTATAAAATACCAGGGGAAAACACTTCCTTATCGTTTTCAGTAGTAACCCAACTACAGCCTTTCATCTGCAATGAATTACGGAGCAGTTCCCCTAAATCATCTCTATGAAGTCAGTTATGACACTGCCAGTTCTAAAAAATCTGCTAGTTTCAAGCTACAAATTGAGTTTTTATTGTGATAAACTAAAATCCAACAATAGCCTAAGATACTAAACATACAGAAGCCTACATTTTTACCCTGAGCATTTTTTCTCTGTCACATCAGATTGACATTGTGGCAGACAGGATTGCAATAGCCAGTGATAAAAATTAAGAAAGGACACTCCAGAGAGATAAATAATCTTCCCAAGTAAACAGCAAATGACTGCTCTGGCCTAAAATATCCTTTTGGGAATTCCAAAACCATGGCAACACAACTAAGGGAGAAAGCACTGTGGGGGGCAAGGAGAGCTGTAACAGGAGAAAGCAAATCCAAGATTATCCAGGCCCTAATAGGGGCATATTTTTTTCCCCCTGTTGCATGAACGTGAACATCAGTCTTCAGACTATATAAACACTCAAGTTTAACTCAGATATCAGAAAATCTGTGTGAGCAAAACATAACCTTTTTGCAAGCCCTTTTGCTTCCTTCCCATCCAAAAAGCCAGGCTAAGCAATTGTATATCCCTAGGTTTGCCAACCTGTGGGATTTTCCTTGTTGCTTCTTCAGGATAGGATTATCAGTATCTTACATCACCTAATTACATCATGCTTATTTTGCCTTATAGGAGGATAGGAGGCTCCGCATTATAACAGGATTGCAACTTTCTTTGGAGGTCACTTAACCACATAGACATCAATATGAGACTACACAGGCAGTATCATTTACTGCTACAACAGCTGTCATCTACCAGCTTTACACCAGGATGAGTCAAAGACATATGGCTGCGACACAGTGCATCACCCCTAAACATTTGTCTCTTGTGCTTCGGAAAACACCTTGCCCCAGTAGCGCTCCTGTGGGCTCAGGTTGCCCAGAGACACTGTTGGAGTCTGTCCATGACCTACTGCTGATGTTAACCACTGTATTGCGTATGTTAAGACTGTACATGACTACCATCAAGAACGGGAATGAGATGACAACTGTAGGTTAGCAAAGCAGAGAGAGACTGGATGACAGACTATGAGGAGAATAGGACCAGGATGTGATACTCTGGGACATGGAGAGACCCAAGCTGAGGGAAAAAGCTGAAGGGATGGTGGTTGTGAAGAACCGGCAGAAGAATTCATGCACCCTGCGCTTCAAGACCTTGGCACGGAAAGCACCATTCTCCTGCTTCCAAAACAATGTGTAAAACCTGATGTTGAAAGATCCCCGCATCCCTCTGTCACAGTTCGTTCTCAAGAAGGACAACTCAATATTCCTGTCCATCACTCTGGCAGCTCAGGAGCAGGCATCTGAAAGGTGGATTTAAAGGTTTCAATCTAAGCCTCAGTGAGTGAATGACAGAGCTACTATAAGGATGATATAGTCATGTCAGATTTAGAGTATAAAGTGTCAAAGTTATGAAATGAAAAAGACTTGTTCTCATGTTCTCACCTCACCAGTTGAAGATAGGACTGTGTGCAGGATGCTGCAGGAAAGGCAATTTGGCTAAATTACACTCTTGTTGCTAAAACACATACACTTTTCCCTCTTTATTTCATGGAAAAGACAACTAATGTTTGTGAAACAGTGAGAGACAAGCACAAAAGGGTTAGTTTTTCTTCTTTTTTATTTGTCCAAGAAAAGGCTTTAGTCTTAGGAAAGCAACTGTGGCCTCAGTGCAATCTGACATTTCTGAGCACAGGCTGTAACCTCAGCAATGCTCTCTTAAACACTGCTTTTGCATGAACACTTTACACATGCTGTACACAACACATTCCAAATGAGCTTTTCATTACTAAGTACTCGTATTATGTATCAGTGAGCTCAATGACATTGATTTTCTAATAATATAAATTAACTGGCAAAGATAATTTCATCTACCATCAGTAGGGTCTTATTTCTGACATCATCTTAAACAGTTATTCTTTCAAAAGATTAAATCAAGAGCTTTTTAAAATTCAAGGCAGAGCTTAAACTGCTGTAAAGATCTTCTTAATTAGGATTAAAGCAGTTTGTGTGTTGTTGCTTTAGATCTAAGTAGTATAATATTTTGCTTAGGTTTCTCCTTTCAGAGCAATTTAAAAAAGCAAACATGCTATTGCCGTGGCAAAAGCTGCATAAGGCATAAATGCCTCCTGCAACTTCCTCGACCAGATGCTACTGGATGAGTTGCTGCTTGGCACCCTCAACCAACCACCTCAAACTTTCCACTATTTTTTACCTCCAATTCCATGCAATATATACTTTTTCTACCACTGACAAGACAAAAGCACTGATTCTTATGGTCACCGAGTACCTCCCAGGAGACTGCCGTTGCTGTTCATAAGAGTATATTGCATTATGTTGACTACAACTGCATTCATGCAGAATTACAGACCTGAAATACATGATTCCCCTGGGACATCTTCAGGTCAATCCCAGCTAAACGTGTGCTGCTCCCAGGAGCCCCACAGTTCCCATTGCCCTTCCTTTCTCTCTCTGCCTCAGACATCAGTGGGGAAAACAAGCTTCACTCTCCTGCAGTTGTCTGCAGCTCCCTATTTCAACTTGTTCTCTTGCTCTCACTTCTCATGACACAAGGAGCCCAATCCGAGGCAATTCTAGCCTCTAATCCTAATCTCTTGTCATTAGATTCTCAAAAATCACTTGACCTGTATTACCAAGGAGGTTTAAGCAGCACCCAGAGGATGGGTGCGGTTGGGCCCAGGCTGGGTAAGAAAACCCATACGGGCACTGATGCCAGTCTGTACCATGGACTGCTGAAGTCCCCTACAAACAGTGGGCTGGTATTTCCAAGAAGCAATTATTTATCTGGCAGAAGGAAAATAAACCCCCTCTTGCCACTTTCTGGACTCAGACCTGGGAGTGTTTATGCACCTAAGGAGCATCCTTTGTATACTCAAGTGGTTCTGCAGAAATATCCAGAACAAGGCTTTACAATAAACCGTGCCCCCACGCTACACTTTACACCTCGGCCATCTGAAAGCTCACTGTGATATATGATAACCCTTTATAAAGCTGCTCAGATGCTTCAGGTGTGCTTTACACTGGTGAGATATTACTGCCCAGCAAGGAAATGCTTTCAAAGAAACATCCTGGAAAAGATTCAGTGCTGTTCCATCACCGGGTTCTTGTACTTACCCCTGTCTTCTCATCGAAGATTTTGATTCCCCCAAAGGAGACTGTTAAGAAGATTTTTTGTTTATGTTCTCCTTTCGAGCGAGCCGCAGCAACAATTCCCTATTGAAACAAAGAACAGTTTGGTTGGTTTCATTACTCTTCCCAATGCCACAGCACAGCACAAAGATTTGCTTGTGAATGATTCACCACTTCCCTAGGAAACCTTCAGGGCTTTCCAGGAACAGTTCCCTTCTCTTACTTCTGGCTTACTCTCTTTTTTCAAGGTACCACATCTCCTAATGCTACCCAGCGAGCATTTCATGTGCTCCCGCTTCCAACCCTTGCACTAGCTAACCCTCCATGACATTTGTTTTCATGGAAGGAAGCTGAAGGGCATTTCTAGCACACTCTTCCCAGCTACAAGCTCTTTTGTTTTCTTTCTTCTCTTAAAGAACACAAACCAACAAGCAGTGGAAGTAAAAAATGCCAACAACTTTAGCTTGCTTTCATGGGCACGTTCATCTGGAATAAGCAAATTGAGCTGTTTATAGAAGAAAAATATTATTCCCCAAATCAAACTACATCTCTACTGTAAAAAAACTGGTATTGAGGGTTAGTAGTGTTCATGATCTCAGGCTTTTACTCTGTAAGTTGATATGCTTCTCATGCATTATTCTCCCATATAATAGTAACTTGTTTCCACCTTCTCAAGAGCCTGCCCTGCCCAGTAATACTATCCTAAGATGAAAAGTAATTAATTGCATTAGTAAATAAACGAAGATAATTAGTCTTTATCTGATACTCTGCAATTTCAACATGTCTTTTATGTTGAGTTTACAATTACACAGCCATGAAAATTCCAGAGAAAAAAATTCAGTCACTTATCAAAAGTCACCCCAAAACTTTATGGCTGGCTTAAACCCCTATGTTTCCAGAGCCCATAACTTCACGCTATGCTGCCTTATATACAAACATGAATTCCTAATGCTCCCCTCCCTTAATAGTTTTAGTCATCTCCCAATGCTGGTTAGATCAGTCGTGCTGCTGTGCAGACAGGTATCAGGCAGCTGGGAGATGTGGAAACGGTAATCCCTGGAGGAGAGAGACAAAAAGGCTTGTGCAGAACAGTGACAACCCTCCCAGATTGCTTCTAGGAACTATGAAATGATGAGAAATCGCCAGTATACAATTAACAGATAGGAATATTGTGGCAGATGTGACACACCAACAGTGCACCTTTTAGCATAGATTAGCTCCTGCTTGCCATAAAATGTTTGTAACTGATTTGGAAATTATCCACCAGATCTTGCTTTTAGATTGTTGAACCATAAGATGTATGTCACCCTTTGCTGTTTCTTCATGAATAATTCATTCCTCCCAGTTCCTTGGGACTGGAACCCTGCTGGTTGGGAGTGTAAAAGATATCATTTAGTGATTTCTCCTCCTGAAAAGATCAGCAATGGAAAATCCATCAGCTCTCCTGCCAGAGGGCTGGGGAGAGAACTGGAAGGAAGAAAAAGGCAGAGGGTTTACTCCTAGACCTAGCTTGTAACCCTGCAATGCAGACGGGAAACCAACACTGCACTCAAGGAAAACATAACCTATCCTTCCTTCTCAGTGACCCCAGCTCTTCCACATGTCCCAGAACAATGTAAAGGATGCTTCGTATGGAGAGCTCTTATGTTTTTTGAGGGTTGTAAGAAAAGGCTCAGAGAGAGATGTCTGTCAGGCTCCAGAAAGGCCACCCTCCTACATCACTAGCACTTTCAGGCTCTTGTCTACTCTCCGCGTTCGCAATCTGCTCAAAATCTGCCTTTGTCACTGCTCTGTTTCTTCCCCAGACTCTGGGGACTCCTCTTTATCTTCTCATGCTCCATGCTCTCAGTGCACTGCTCCAGATTTTGTAACCCAACAACCCTGTCATTACAGATGCGAGCCATTCTCCTTTCAGTGAGGACATCAGTTCCCCTCTATACCTGGCTACCTACACCCCATATTCACCCCTTCCTGCCTGTTCCAGCAGGAGATACTGGTCAAAGCAGGGCTGTAGTCGATTAGCACTGTCATATAAAATGTTTTGATACACCATTTTCCTTCATAGTGGTTAACCTCCCCTTCTGCATAATAAAAGTATTCAATTTACAGATGTGTTGTTCATAATTTGTGGACAAATTGCAGTGGTGTCAATTATGAAGAACTACTGAACTCAGAGATAATGTATTAAAATCAAACTGGGATAAGCAACACCAGCCAGGAATGCACGTACAATTGGTTGATTTCAATACATAATTAACCAGAGACCCGGTGTCATGAAAGGAGAATGAGTAAAAGTTCAAGCTGAAACTTGTTCTCCTTAACCCCATAACATTAAATGTTTCACTGCACCTTGAGCTTCATCATGGAGTCTTGGCATAACTTGTCTCCTCGTGCGGCAGAAACCTCATCTATCCCAATCAGTTTTGCTTTGTATCGAACACCGTCACCTTTAAACCTCTTTATTAAAGTGGCTTCGCTGCGATCCTGACCTGAAAAGACATGAGGGAAACAAGGAAATTTACTTGAGTGCAAAGGAAAACAAACGAATAAATACTCACAATTAAGTGGCAAATTAGATTTAGCTCCTACCTCAACACCTAAACATGCAAACATTTCAATGAAATTAGAAGAGAATTAGCTCAATGCAACCCCTTGGCCTTACTACCTCAAATGAATTCACAGTGGAATTGGTGCCATACAAAATCTCCTGCACGAAATTTGCACACAAATTAGGTTTACAGAAAGCAGAGATAAGCCTGAATCAGACCTCATGGATCTGAAAACTTCTGATCTGGGTGGGTTCTTTTAATCCCAATCCACTTGAGGATTCTTCATTTTGCAGACGGGACTAATAGAAACATGCTATTTCTTTGTATACCAACTTATCTAACAGTATCAGCAATATTTACACTATTAATGTTTGAGCGATGGCAAACCAAATGATATTATTTGCCTATAGAATACTGCTGTTCTCAACAGTAATACTGTCTTCTTGTTTTACTCTTTCTGCTTATAGACATACACAGGAACAACATAACTAGCAAAGTCAGCTCGCACAGGCTCACCTCATCATGAGAAGCTTAAAAGAAGGCACAAGATGTTTCTTAATAAATAAGCAATAGGGGGGTAACAGATAGCATTGTAATGATAAGGCCATTTATGCAGATTTTGTCTCGAATAGGGCTAATTTTCTTCATGGTAGCGGGTAAAGGGCTGTATTTTGGATCTGTGCTGGTAATGGCACTGGTAACACATGAATGTTTTAGCTGTTGCTGAGCAGTACTCATACAGAGTCAAGGTCTTTTCTGCTATTCACACCTCCCATTAATGCGTAGGCTGGAGGGGCACAAGAAGCTGGGATGGGACAAAACTGGGACAGCTGTCCCCAACTGGCCCCAGGTATATTCCATTCCATATGATCTCATGCTCAGCATATAAACCACAGGAAAAGTTGGTCAGTGGCCATTGCTTGGGGAGTGCCTGGGCATTAGTTGGTGGTGAGCAGTTGTTCTTCATTTACATCACTCGTTCTTGGTTTTTATTTTTATCTCTTGTTTTGTTGTTATTGTCCTTTTAATTACAATTGTTACATTATTATCATCATCATTATCATGAGTGTGCTGCATTATTACAATAATCAAAAGAAGCTGCATCAGAAGAAATGTGACCAGCAGGTCGAGGGAAGGGATTCTCCTCTCTATTCTGCTCTGGGGAGACTCCCCCTCCGCAGTCCCACATCCAGCTCTGGGGCAACAGCATAAGAGGGATGTGGAGCTGTTGGAGCAAGTCCAGAGGAGGCCATGGAGATGCTGTGAGGGCTGGAGCAGCTCTGCTCTGGAGCCAGGCTGAGAGAGCTGGGCTGGGGCAGCCTGGAGAAGAGAAGGCTCCTGAAGGGGAGACCTTAGAGCAGCTCCAGTGCCTAAAGGGACTACGGAAAAAACCCAGAGAGGGGCTTTGGACAAGGATATTTAGTAGATAGGGCAAAGGGGAATAGTTTTAACCTGAAAGAGGGTAGATTTAGATTAGACATTAGGAAGAAGTTCTTCACTCTGAGGGTGCTGAGGCGCTGGCACAGGGTGCCCAGAGAAGCTGTGGCTGCCCCATCCCTGGCAGTGCTCAAGGCCAGGTTGGGCAGGCCTTGGAGCAAGCTGCTCTAGTGGAAGGTGTCCCTGCCTGTGGCGGGGGCTTGGGACTGGATGAGCTTTAAGGTCCCTTTCAACCCAAACCATTCTATGGTTTTAGGATTGTTATTAACTTATTTCCATTATTAAACTGTTCTTATCTTAACCCACGAGTTTTCTATCCTGCTGGAGGAGGAGAGAGTGAGCAGCTGTGTGGTGCTTAGCTGCTGGCTGGAGTTAAACCATGACACCAATGTAGATAAATTACAACGGTCAGGCTAGCCTGAACCACACAATGATAACACCACAGCAACCCATGAACAGGACATTTTTGCCAGGAAGCCATTTTCCCCCCTGAGTACCTGTTGAAAAGCTCATACTGTGTCTTAGATGGAAGAAATATGTTAGTTAGGGAATCGGTCTTCCTAGAATTGATTAAAGATACATTTTGTGGAATTTCCTGCTAGGACCTCAAAAAAACCCAGCAATGAACCGTACATTATTGCAAGCCAACAAGTAACCAACCAACCAACATCCAAGGCACAAAGAACTAAGGAGCTGGTTTTGCCAAGCAGAAGTACAGAAGCTTTAGGGGGGAAAAAGCCATCCTGGTTTCTATTTCTATTAAAAGCGCCTTTTTCATCACCCAGCACTTGGGTCAACTTTGCTGGTATTACACACACATCAAGCGGATGAATAAACTGGGTTCAAAACTATGGAACTGTGATTTTTAACACTATGGTGAGAAAAACTAGAAGTGTATATGACCAACGAAGAGTACTTCCAAATGAAGATACTCATTTGGTTCTACTTCCCCCCAAGTACAGCATATGCTGTGAACTGATGATGGACTAAGTGCACGCTGAAGAATAGAGCTATTTTAAGCATATTGAGATCTTTGAGTGTGTTTGAGCATACAAGTACTATTTATTTCAATGAAAAATGTCAGCTCAAAGCTATGCTTTAATGCTTCATTTATAGCCCCCTAAAAAGAAGGGAACTGGTAAGTGTTGCTGTGATAGTTCAGCAGCCACCCAACTGTCTCCTTGATTTGTTTTCACTCCTGCTCCCTTAAAATAATGAAACGGGATTGAAACTTTATGCTCTTACACGGTGTTTTATTAAAAACCCCCAAAACCTAATGAGACACAGATGATAAATCAGGAACTTGAAGTAGTGCTAATATCACTTCCCAGGGCAATACCAAGGCAGATGCTGGCACCATCTACTAATCCAATGAAAACCCTATTTCCACTTTCAGCCTTCAGAGTGGGGCAGGAGGAAACATCTGGAGACATAATAAAGTAGAACAATAACAGTGGACTTTTCCATATGTCTTATATGCATGCAAAGATACCCTATTGATTTGTAGTAAATAAAATCCAATTCCAACAGCTTTCTTGACAACAATGTTCAACCTTACGTCTCTGTTACAGCCACAGGCGGCTGTTAGCTAATAGCATAAGCATGTAAGCGTTCAGGAGCGCTTCCTGGGTCCAAGACATGACAGCGACCTTGCATTCATCAGTTACTTGAATATTTATACTTATTCCAACCTCTGATCTATTTTGCTGCACAGTAACTAAATCCCTGACATTAATAGCCCATTCAAACACAACTTATGGCTGTGTTTCCTAACGCACAAGTCCCATGTCAATTATGACCCAGATTAAGTAAGATGAAGTGCTTTTGGGATAGGAAAATCATCAACATGAAAATGATGTAGATATTTTAAACTGCAGTGGAAACTGCACATTATTAGAGACTACAAATTCATCCGTAAAACCCTAAAGCATATGCCCTATGAAAAAGCAGAGGATGCACGCACACACGCTGCCCTATATTATAAATCAGCCACCTGCAAGAGTCACCATTTCTCAGCATGTATCCAGATTCCCCTCTGATCATACCAAATTTTGGTGCTGTATTCAGCACTGATCAACTTTCTACCTGCTTGGAAAAGTACCCAATGACAAACACTGCCACTATGATTGACTTTACAGCACTCTGAGATGGGCGATTTATGCGGGGTGATACTTCATTTGTACACTGGGCACTTCCAAGTCCAGACTCTCATAAACATCTCATCATTGAAACAAGAAAGTTTTAGTTTTAATGGCAGTTCTTGAACAAGGTTCTTTCTGAGTTTGAAACTGCATAAATAAGAGATGTCTGAATTATGAGGCTGTAATTCTTAAGCTTCAGAGGAGGGTGAATGATAACACTAAACCTAAAAGCTGTCCCTGTGCCAGAAACTCAGCCAGGAAAGTTCTGCCTCTTTCCTTCCATATAATAAGAGGAGTCAATCTCTTCTTCTTTGCAGCTCCTGCCTTGTCGGTGGCGACCCAGCTCTCCAGCCACCCCCTGCCACTACACTTGCTCAGTCCCACCCTATGGGAAGGAGGATTATCCTGGACGTGGGGCGGCACTCACTGCCAGAGCTCAGTTTTATTTGAATAAGCCACATCTTGGGGCTTTCGTTCTGAGCTTGCCTTCCTCACACAACAAATAACATCTCAAAGGGAGGAAGGGGGACATTACAAACCAACTAAGACGATTTTATGGAAATGGAAGCTTGAGGTCTCAAATCATTACTAGACCATACTCTACAACAAAATTAGAAGCATGGGTTTAACAACAACCACTTCTTTCCATAACGCTTTCCCTGAGATCTCATTTTAGGCTGTCTTGACTAGAGAACGCCACAGTTGTCAAAGTCACTGCTGGGTGAGCAGCTGATGCCCATCCCAATTGCCCACTATCCCCTGCACAGATAGGGATCTGCCCAGTGTTCTTCTTCAGAGAACCATTCTAAAATGACCCTTAACTCATTTTTTGTGTTTAAACCATTTTTAGCTTCAAGACCAACGGGTCTTCTCTGATGGTTTGCTAAAATGCTTCCAGAAATTGCTTTTCATAAGCAAAGAAATATCCCAAGCACTTGTTCAAAACTCAATGCAGTCCAAAACGGAACAAGATTGTCAACAAAATGAAACCCTGTATGACCCTCATGCCCCAAACTGAGGGAAAAATGGACAAGTTAAAACCCCACGGACAGCATCACACAAATCCAGTTTACAAAGGTGATCACTTTTAATTAGAAGATGTGTTGCTCATGACACAGGCAAAGAAATGTTTTGTTTGCAGCACGTAGATTTATAACCCTCAGAGGCCCTTAAACTATACACGGAAGTGTATTCTGTAGATGTAATTGTTCGCCTTTAAGCCGTATGTGTTCCAGCTGGACCCACTGCTCCTGCATGAGTAGGAAAGCGTGACCTTTGCTGCCAAGTTCTGACACTGCACTTGGACTTCCACAGTCTTTTAAGAGAACAATAAATCCCCAGAGCTGGGTGATGCCATGTGCTTCTGAGCTTGCATCTAAAGCAGACAGACAGGCTTATCGTAATCAGCCTTAAGGTTATCCATCATGCTACAGCTACAGTAGAAGTCATAAACAAGGTTTTTAGCTCAAGTTAATAATCTTTATTTAACACAACATAGCTTACTTTGACAAAGATTCCCTCAAGCAAGCTAGAAACAGACCTGGAAACAAATCCCCAAGTATTCACCCCAAGTATTTCAAGTACTTTCAATCCCAAGATGTGACAAGTAAACAGTCCAAGAGGAACATAACCTACTGTGGAAGATCCAGGCCAGAGCAGCTCCAGTTGCTGCTGGAGGTGGATGCTCCCAGGCCTTACCCAGCAGCAGGAGTCACTGCAGCTGCTTAGGGAGTTGCTCCCAGGGTATCACCATCACAGCAGCACCCTGGCTGCCATTTATCTCTGACATCAAGAGGGAGCACTGTGCTTGCATTAAGTTATCTGGTTCTACACAATGCTCTTAGTTTTGCAGACTGCAGCTCAACACAAGGTTTTCTTCCTAGGCACTGGGTATTTTGGCAAGCATTTCAACAAGACTTATCCTCACTCTTGGTACTAGTCAAGGCTTACACTTGATTTTGGCTTTTAGCCCAAGAGGCCACCAAGCTAATGTTGTATTAACATGACAACATGTAGAGCAAATGCTGTTCCTTCTCCCAGGGGATCTGTTAAGTGAGCGTATTTCATAAATAGGAAAAGAAAACAAACCAAAGCACCACAGCAATAAGCACACTGTTGCTTTTACTGTATGTCCTTATAACACACTAAGCATTCTTCATAGAAGCTAATCTAAACCAGTAGCCCTGGAAATGGCTATATCCTTTATTTAAAAGTGGGAAGCCCTCAGGGCATAATCTGAATTCCTTGATTTTATGACTGTAAAATATATAATGATATTATCACCAAAGTCAATAACATGCTCTGGGCAATCAATTCACTGAAGAACAACACATCACTGTGGGTTTTGTTCCTTTCCTAACTAATAAACTGTCAAAGTTGTATCCATCACACACTCAAATTATAAACCTGAAATAACACCTTCTTCTACCTCACCGGGCTGAAAAACAATCACAAAGGCACTTATAAACAGCCCATGTCTTCATGGGGACAATTAGCATTTTTATAGCACACACATTGCGGTGCACAATGACCTCTAAGATGCTGCACACACTGAAGATTGCTAAATTTATTGCTAAGTGGAAGATATTTCCCATTAGCTGTGCATTTATCCACCCCTATGCCCACAGATACATGCATCCTTAATTTTATGTATTTGCACATATGCGTACACACATGGTGCGCAGCTTCATTTGGTATCAATTATCTGAAGGAAATTCACAGTCATTTTAATCAACTACAGATTTCCTTAAGGAAAAAGAAAAAGTACATAAGCAGGTGTAAAAGAGAAAATATTCACACATAATTGTATGTACCTTTCATACAGCAGCAAGTAAACAGCGATTCGGGAAGGAATCACGAAAAGCTCAAATGGCTTATTCTCCTTGATGGAACGTTTTTCTCAATGGCTCCACAAAACTGCAAGTCCAACACAGAGGGATGGAAAGTATCCATCACACAAAGGGTTGGATCTTGGGTTTGGGTTGGAAAGACCTTAAGTTCATCTGGTTCCAACCCCCATGCCATGGGCAGGGACACCTTCCACTAGAGCAGTTTGCTCAAGGCCCATCCAACCTGGCCTGGCAGTATCTAGCAGTGTATGTGCATGCAGTTTAGTTTCTGGTGTTATTACTAGCATTCTCTTCCTCTAACAATAGTTCTCAAATAAGTTTTTTTGCAATTAGCCATTTTTACCTTTTTTTAACAAGAGAGTTACTTAGAGGTTTAATTTCAGGATCGATAATTCAGCTGAAGTGACCAGAGTACATTCGCAATCACTGCTGTATTTTAAATGAAGATGTACTTTGGATTTCACACTTTACTTGGTTGACAAAGGCTAGTTCCTAGCAACTGAAAGACCTACTGGTGTCGTAAAACGCCATCTGCTTACAGAGGTGGATTACAACCTTAAAAGCATGCTAAAGTTTTACAGGGAATAAGTACCTCTTTCCTATACAGGACCCTATACAAAAACTTGGTCGCAATATATGAGTACAACTAGAATGCAAACTTTTTTCATCAACTGATAGGGAAACTCTTAAAAAGTCTGCAAGACGGTTTGGAATGCTTTTAGCTTACCTAGTACAGATAGCTTGCTGTCAACAAGTGAACCCTATTGGGGTCTAATGTATTGACACAGTGATACTGCCACGGAACAAGTACATAAAACCTCAGTAAACTACCTTTTAAACCTCCTCCTGCCAAGAACCCTATGTCATCCTATGAGCTGCCCTTGCCCAAGAGTGCTGTCAGGCAGCATGCAAGCCTCCTAGCATGAGGAACTAGAGGGAGAACCTCCCTCCTTCCCACTGTTCCTTCAGTCCTCTTGCTCCTTCTGCTGACAAAATGCTCCTTTTGACAGCAACACAAGCATTTTTCTTCAATGTAAAGACCAAGAATATTCCTAAGGAAAACGATAAACCATTTAAAGAGGAGACACAGAAACCACTCCGAAGGCTCAATGAACTTCTATTATGGTTAAATTTAAACACATTACCTACAATTTTAAGCACAGATAAGGGCTCTCCAGGAAAACCCAATCATCATTCAGACTATCATCTCAGCAGTACTTCCAAATTGTTCAGCACTGCTATTCACCGTAACCTCCAACTGAGAGATTTTATAGCTTCTGGCATTATTAGCCTCTGAATTACTGTACTCAAAGACACCTACACATCCCCACTCTTAGAACCGAGTTTCCTATGTAAGTAAATAAGACGCTCCCATATTATTTGCTGCCTTTGATGGGAGCTTGATGAGCAAAGATGTCATTTACAAGGTGACAGCAGTTGCCAAGTTTTTATCTTAACGCTTTGCACTCTACACAAGCTAATACAAAACCAGATGTACGTTTTAGTGTCTCCGAAGCAAACAGTTGCATGGACTGGATGAAATTCTTTCTTTATAACACAAAGAAGTCTGTGTGAGCATGTCAAGAGAAGAATCCGATTATTTACAGAGAAGGCCTCAGTATAAAGTAATGTTTGATTAGAATTTTGGACAAATCTCAGTGATGGAGAGTCCAGAGGAGCACACAGGAGATGGCAGTGATTGAGCACACGCTCCACGGGCAGATGACAAAGTACTCATTTTAGTTTTAGCCAGAAGGCTCACTGATCAATTTTATTTTCTTAGATGGTCTTTGAGATGACAGTACACGGGCACATCCTCAGACACAAAAATGACCAAAAGCTGAATGTAATTAAGCTTCCTTTCAGCCTCTGTACCATACAAGTCTTCATAGATCTTCAAAAGCCATTTTGTAATGTGCCTTTTTTACAAGCTGGATGCAGAAGCGGCTAAAATCCCAAATTCTACACTGATCTGAATTGAAACAAGACACTACAATAAAACTTCGCTTTGGGCCTCGTACAGCGAACCCCAGGGAACAACCAAAAGTGAAACAAGGAAAACCTGGTGGTGCATTTTCTGCTGTTAAAGACTAAAAATGATGTTTTCTGGACAACTAGAGAGGAAGGGAGAGCACAGGCATCTGCGGATTCTACTCTTTAAAAGACAGAAGATAGTTCAGCAAACTCTGTTCACCTCATGTTGGGGTAAATGTTTAAATCAAGCAGACATCAAAATATCAAGTAAATAAAGCCCCTGGGAAAACAGGGTCATCAAAGAGTTCATTCCTTATCCACTTGCCTATATGTGAGTATGAAACTGGTTGCTTCTGAGACAAAATCAAGTAAGAAAAGGCAATTGATTTTACGGTGATCTTTATGTGCACTGCATTTGGATGGAGCATGGTAAAAGCCCAGGCACCTTGAAAACCAAAGGACCTGTTACAGCTGCACTAACATGACCAAGCAAAACAGCCCTAATAGGTTAGCCAGTAGACACCATCCACTGCCAAGCACCTCTATAAACGGCTTCCAAAGCAGCAAGAAGAGGTCAGTTCAAATGGTGCTGCTAAATTAGCCCAGAATATATCATTTCCCAACCAAAACTTGCTGGAGAAGAAGAAAGCAAATCAGAACTGCCTTTCCTTCCAAGCTCCATTACAGCACTGAGAAGCACCATAAAGCAGCTGAAAACTTAGGCAACACTAGGAAAACTGATAATTTAAAGATGAACATCTAAGTAATTATTTCCTATGTGAACACACAACAAGATCTGCAGTTGCTGAATTCCCCTGACTCTCTTTAATCCTACAAGAACTAAAAGTGCTCAGAACTTAGGAAAAGAAATATCAAGCTGCTTTTACGTGTCTACCTGTACCTGGCTTCAAGTATGCAGTTTTCAAGAACAATTTTAGTTAGGCTTCACCTAATCCAGGACACAGACATGCGTGCGCTTACGTGTGGCACCTCAAAGTCATGTTGAGACACACAAATACACCACTTACACTTCAAAGCCTACAAATACATTCTGTTGATGAGTCTGTCAAAGAGTTTAGTTTTCGTTATGCATCAAGAAAGAAAAAGGGTGGAGAATCAGTTCACTTCATACAAACGCCAAATTCTTGAGCTGTCTTAAGAGAAAGGTTAATTCTCCGGGACTATAAAAAGAGCAAGTTAAGAAAAGGTTATGCTCTGCTGATTAACATTCCCAAATTTCTCACATGTTCAAGAACAATCTTTCCATCTAAGACAACTCATGACAGACACTAAAGTCCTCAAAGAAAAGCGCAATAACTCATTACAGCTAAAACAGGACAATGCCACTCATTGATTTATACTTTACCCTCCCTGTCAATACTGTGGTCTCCTGCATCCATGCTGTGAGCATGCAGTGCACCACACTGAATGAAATCACTGCTATGTGCCGGGGCAACCTCTCTCCTCTTTGTCGATGTAGAACTTGATTTTGTTGAAGACTCATGCCAGTACTCATTAGAACAGTTAGAAAATGGTGCAGTAGATCACAAGAGGCTGTAAACATCTGCAGAGTCTGGTGGTTGTGTTTCTGTTCCTTGTATGATTTCGTAGAATCGTAGAAGAGTCAGGGTTGGAAAGGACCTTAAGATCATCCAGTTCCAACCCCCCTGCCATGGGCAGGGACACCCCACACTAAACCATGGCACCCAAGGCCTCATCCAACCTGGCCTTGAACACTGCCAAGGATGGAGCATTCACAACCTCCCTAGGCAACCCATTCCAGTGCCTCACCACCCTCACAGTAAAGAATTTCTTCCTTAGATCCAATCTAAACTTCCCCTGTTTCAGTTTGAACCCGTTACCCCTTGTCCTGTCACTACAGTCCCTGATGAAGAGTCCATCCCCAGCATCCTTGTAGGCCCCCTTCAGATCCTGGAAGGCTGCTATGAGGTCTCCACGCAGCCTTCTCTTCTCCAGGCTGAACAGCCCCAACTTTCTCAGCCTGTCTCCATACGGGAGGTGCTCCAGTCCCCTGATCATCCTCGTGGCCCTCCTCTGGACTTGTTCCAACAGTTCCATGTCCTTTTTATGTTGAGGACACCAGAACTGCACACAATGCTCCAAGTGAGGTCTCATGAGAGCAGAGTAGAGGGGCAGGATCACCTCCTTCGACCTGCTGGTCACCTGCTGATTCACTGCTGCAAATAAAGTCACACCAAACCATGGGGCAGAGAAGGTGAACATCAGTATCAAATGAAGCATAAAAGCTCTCCCACTTGGCCTCCTCTGAAGCTCAACCCCACCTCACCTCCCACTTCACTTAACTCCAATGACATTTAAAGCCCAGTAGCATTCAGCAAAGACTCCAGAAAAGCTGCCTCACGTAATGTGCTGTGACAGCAAGTACATCACCAGTGTGATAGCACAGCTTCAGAACCACCCTGCACCTTCCTTCCTATGGAATTAGTGTCACTGACAATTACATCTGGATTTCTTAGTCATTTTGATGATGCTGGTAAAAAATGCAGTTCTGGAATGTACAGACCCGTAAGTTTCTGGCTTAAAAAAGCTGGCGCCAGGGCCATGACATTAGAGGAAGCATGTAGCCTCAGAAGGGAGTTATGTACCCATCTCATTCTCACATAGGAAGAGGCAAAACCCCCCAAAAGACGTGTTAAAAACGCACAGTAAATAGATTTGGAGAAATTATCCTACAATCACATTAATTCAATCAGAAAAGCAGCTGCTATTTATTTTCCACGGTCAAATGGAAATACCAGTATTCACCACATGGCAGTCGACAAACCCCCCCCCCCCAAACCACTATTTCCCTGCTGAAATCGTTCACATTTTGTTATCCAATGTTTCAGGAAGGAAATTATTTTCATTTTGGCCTCCCACTGCCTCTGCAACATCAGAGAATGTCTCTCTCTGTTGGAGAAACAATAGGAAGCAAAGAGGAAAGCAGCTTTTTTCCTGAGACTTTGGTCTAAAAAACGCCATCAATTTCAAAATTACAACAGTGGCAAAGTGCTTCTTTCAATCTGGTCCTTTCATTTTTGCCTCCTGCTGCCGTTCCTATTGTCAAAGTGGCAGCAGGAGGCAAAACTGAAAAGACTACTGCCAACAATCACCCTTGGGCAAAGCATTAACAAGAAGTGAAACACCCCTGTGCCATAATGAATTCCAGAGGTAAGAAATTGGGGCTTGCACATCCCTTGCACATCAGGGTAACTCTTCTGTTTCTGGAACTACATTGATCAGGCATCAAGGAGTGTTTGGGCTGGTACCCAGGAAACAGAATGAAACAGAGTATTAGTAGAAAAGTAATGAAATACAACATCCCCCTCCAACAAACCCCATCACAGAATCATAGAATCATAGAACAGTTAGGGCTGGAAAGGACCTTAAGTTCATCAGATTACTTCAAGTATGAGGAAAGGAAATTAAGCAACTGGGAAAAGCTGGAGCACTTTTTCAAGACATTGGGTATAAATGGGTTGAGCTGTAAGGGCACAACGACCCAAGTAACCCCGAAGTTAACCTAGAATCATAGAATCACAGAATGGCTTGGGTTGGAAACGACCGTAAGATAATCTAGTTCCAAGCCCCCTGCCGTGGGCAGGGACACCTCACACTAGACCATGTTTTATGTTAGAATGTTTGAATCCAAAGAGCCAGTTGGTATGTGAAACAGGCTGAAAGACCAAAGCAGAGTGCTTTACCTTAGTGCTCCTAAATTTTACAGATTGTAACAAATTTGCCGAGCCATCTGCACACCAGTCCAGTATTTCAGAGCTATTCACCTAAAGAACTGCAGGAAGGTATAGAGCAACCAGAACGAAATCGCTAACAACCCTCCTTCCAAACACTCTGCAAGCCAGAGAGCAGCTCTTGTAAAGGGCGACTATAGCTAATCCAGCCAAATAATCACCAATGCCCTTGCCCTTTGGTGACGATTCCAAAGAACCCAAGTTGCCCAACTGCAAATAAGTGCCCTCTAAACATGACTTACTTAAAAATGATGCCTTCATTACCTGAAATGAGGAGTTCTGCCCCGAAATGTACCTGAAAGTGTCTCTGCTTACAGCCCCCAAGTCTGTGTCTAGTAGTTGAGAGCTGCAAGGATTACTGAATCATATCCTTTCGGGAAGAAATACCAGTGCTAAAATGACGGTTTAACCTAGTTCTAGGAAGTTTTAAGCAGCTGGAGTAAATCAAGATAGAGGGTAGGAGCGGCGCCTCAGTCTGTCCCTGCTAAAGGCTTGAAAAAGAACACATTACTTGCCAAGATTATACATGTCTTGTTACTACCTTCTTGGCAACAAGAGTCCATTATAAGAGAGCAAAATCATATTCCTCTGCAGACCTTGGGTAAAAAAAGTGTGAACAAAGCTGACTTCCTCTACAGAGGTTCTTCAAAACCAGAGAAAACTGGGGAGCGAATAAAGGAGCTAATGAAACTGAATATGATGCTATTTTACATTGTTGGAATTAAATAGAAGAGAGGAGGGTTTTCTTCACTGAAACCTTTCTCATGTTAAAAATAAAAAGCAATGGTGCTTCGTGAATAAAAGCACTGCTATTTCTAGAACCAAACAACAAGAATTTATGAAGCCTGAAAATTATACTCTGTGCAAGGTGCACCTGAACTGTTTCATCACTTGTGTGTCTTAAAATAATAAAGGAAGATGATTTCCAAAGAAAAACCCATATAAACTTAAAAGGAAAAGACTTCTATTCTAAGGGCAGAGTTCTCCATTAACTTTATTTGTCCAAAAATCTTGTCATATTAACTTTAAGGACATGAAGATAAAAACCAGCCTCCTGAAATCAACACAGACATAAAGAACAGCCTCAAGGGAGGAAAATACCGATTCTGTTTATACCATTAAAATATTGCCAGACTTTTAAAACATCATTACTCTCTTCTGAGGAGTGTAAGACCTGTCCACTTGGTGTAATACTCTAGTTATTTAGTTACTGGTACCATCAAGCTTTTCTGGTTATTTCTACCTCTAACAGTATTTCACGAGAGCACGCTGAAAACATCGATCAAGTGATACACAAATCCTTCTGGACTGCACCCCAATGCCTTCTCACTAACTTGCCTATAACTTATTAGTTTACAAACAAAATTAACTGTGTCTAATCTCCATGAAAAAACCCCAACAATCTAATAATTTAATGTCTGGATGCAGCTTAGCGTATTATAAGATAGGGCATTGCTATGTCAGGTTAGTATGCTATTAGCTGGGGGATTCTCAAGCATCTGTCATGCAAAGTAGGTCAATTTCTAGCCATATAATTCTGATTATGTCAAAATATTTATTCATGAGTTTCCTAATTCAACATACTTCAAATAAGTCCTATTTATGTTACAAAAAACACATCTAAATGATGGTTCCTAACAACTGGGTTATCACAGCTTCAAACACCCTGGTAATCCAGATATGTGGATAACGCTTTTCCCTTATAACACACTACCTAGTAACAGAATTGGTTTTATTTCCTATTTGCCATTATTTTTAGTCTGGTTTCCCAAGGGAACGAGAGTAACACTGCCACACACTTCCTGGCTGTATGAGAGAATATGTAAAGCAACAGAAACCCCCATCCTCCCTTCTCATGCTTGTTCTTCCCTGCATAACACTTGAACCATCTGGCCAATTTCAGTCAAGTCTCATCTATATTATGAATTTTTCACTTTACCTGTCAGGGGAAAGCAGGCAGCTGAATAGAGGAGAGAGACCTATTAATGGATATGCTGAGGAAAGGCCGTGCTGTGTGCTTGTCTTTCCTTAGGACTTAGTCCAAAACCAAGACCCAAGAAACAAAGCTTCCCCACTTCTTCAACTCAACAAAGTCTTTCCATCAAATTCAAAGACCAACAACAGGAAAGGGGGTATACAATGACTTACATCATCCACATGCTCAACAAGACCTCACCTCTGAGTTAGGAATGACTCTTAGCTGCAGGTAACACTCATGCAATAACATGAGTTCATTACCCAACCAAGGACATCTATGACCAGAACAAATAGCAACTCTGCAGTTTTCAGTGCTACTGCAGGCAAAGAAAAGGTCTCCAAGACCACAGTTTTCCACTGTACCTTGCTGCAGCATTCAGATTAACCGTGGATCTCTTGCTGCTGTTACCAGTATTTCCTTTTATCAGCACCCACATGACAGATCCCACTTTTTAGCCTTATTAAATACCCTAAAAACTTTAGGCTTGATGAAGTAAAATCTTTCCACTTTCCTCCCCAAGTAAGTGCTGCCTAAAACTACACTTCATCTTCAATATACTACCAGGAAGTGCAATTGAAAGATGTATGGTACTTTCATTCTTAAGGCAAAAAAAGATGAGCCTAATTCTTCAGTTAGAAGATGCCATTCTTCTTTTATGGCATTTTAGCACTGTACTGGCAAGTAAACTGAAGAGATGTTCCTTAAAGCAATGCCACAGCAAGATGCAAAAGATACAAAGGCCATGTACAGGTTCTCCTCCTAGGTCATGTATTAGTGTATACGTGTCTATAACCTACAGGATTCTTTGCTTGCAGAACAGAGGGGAAGGAATGGCTTTACCTTTCATCAGTTAAGATGTTCTACCTGAACATCATCATTAGAGGATGACACTTTAAAGTAATTGACCATGCAGCTACTTCTATAAGCTTTTAAATGCAAATGCATGTGTCTGGCCACCGTTTTAAGAAGGAGTGTACCATCCTTGGCAGTTCAGTCCTCTGACACTTGCAGGAGCCAGACAAAGACACATTACAGCCATTGCTCATGTATTTGCTCCAGGTATCATGTATGCACAGAGCTATGGTCCGCCAACAACCGTTTTAATCAAAGAAAATAAAAAGAGGGCATCAACAACTTTAAATGCTTTTGGTTACCAATGGTCTAATATTAATTTCCTAAATGTTCTTCTACAGAGGTAATTAAACCATGATGTGTGCTCCTTTTGTCTGGCTGCTTCTTATGCTAGGATTTAAATGCTATGTTTTGTTTCATCTGTAATAGTTTCCCCTTAGACCATTCTGGTAGAGTCTGTGGGCATTCAATATAATCTGATTCTTGATTATGCCTGTAGCAGTTATTTAACCACCTATTGGCCCGGTTTGAAAGAATCACAACGGTGGATAATGAGACTAATCTCAGAACAACCATTTAAGAAGAATTCTTGTAAGATTTAAATGCCAATTCTTCTTTCTTCAGCCACCCTCCTATGGGATACTACAAAGATAAAATCCATTTCATATTAAAAACATCCACAGTGAGCCTGAAGCAGCAAATCAAAACATAAATTTAGATGTTGAAAATCTACTGTATAGATTTTTATATTAAAAGACTATAGTCTTTCATATAGCCAACCAGGCCAGGTAGGATGGGGCTTTGCACAACCTGGTCTACTGGAAAGTGTTCCTGTCCATTGCAGGGGGATTGGAACTAGATGATCTTAAGGTCCTTTCTAGGTCAAACCACTCCACAATCCTATGATTCTCTTCATCAGGGACTGTAGTGATAGGACAAGGGGTGATGGGTTTAAAACTAAACACAGGCAGTTCAGGTTAGATATAAGGAAGAAGTTCTTTACTGTGAGGGTGGTGAGGAACTGACACAGGTTGCCCAGAGAAGTGGGAAATGCTCCATCCCTGGCAGTGTTCAAGGCCAGGTTGGACAGAGCTTTGGGCAACATGGTCTAGTGTGAGGTTTCCCTGCCCATGGCAAAGGGGTTGGAAATGGATGATCATAAGGTTCTTTCCAACCCTAACTATTCCATGATTCTATTTATAGTTGGATCAAGCTTTGCCCAGTGGCATTTCCTTTACTCTTCAGGGACTTCTCAACCTCTGTAGCCCTCCTTCCTGGGTGCTGGAGTGCTCTGCCTCATAGGACATCTCTCCTGCAACAGAACAACTCCAACCTCACCTTCAATGGGAATTTTGTTCTCAGCTCAACCAGCCAGGCTCCAAGCATGGATTCATGCACAGCCTTACAGCTGGGGAGCTGGCATTTTGGTTCAAGCCACCATCAAACGTGGCTGTTTACTAATACAACCCAATAAAAATCAAAGTTCTACCTGCACCCTCAACTCTGCCCCTACAAATCAGTGTGTTTCAATTGTAAACACTGTCTGCAGCTTCATTGCTTCCTAGGGGAGATGGTGCACTCATCGATGTGCTTGGCTTTTCAAGCTTGTTGCCTTCTCTGCTCAGCAGGCTGCCCTTTAACATGCTCCATCTGGCAGATGTGATTCTGTGACTACTGTTGTATAAAAACCTCTTTGCTTTTTAGAAGCCCTAACAGTATAAGACAAGGCAAATTTCACATTCTTTGCCTAAAATCTCAATACCTTTCTTTGGAAAATGTGTGGTTTGTCTTTATTTCCAATGATGATTTCACCTTTTCACCATCTCAATATCAAGCATATGTAAAGCCGAGAGTGTAGAGGCACAGTTCAGCTTGACTTTGATTAGAACTGCCTCATCCGCAGCTCTTGCAGGACTGGCCTTGGTCAGGATTGAACTGACATCCATCTGAATGGAAGCTCAGCAAAAGGAGATAATAATAGTAGACAAAACAAGACTCATTTAATCAGCTATGTATTTCTCTGATTACAACAAACAAAGAAACAGGATTGTATGACAATTTTGAGAGCTTGGTAAACTTCAGCAGAGCCTTGCAATGAAGCCTTGGCAAGAAATAAGTGAAATACAAAGATTTTTCATATTGAGGCTGTGTAAACCGTTTCCTCTTTTAGAAATGTATCCTAGCAACTCACAGAAATGGTTTTAAAAGACAGCCGGACAAAACCATAATTTGGAATAAAACCCGATGTAATTGCTAAACCAGTTGGTGGTCCCCAACTGGTCTTGCAGCCACATCTCGACTACAATTCAAGATGTTGAGAACGCAACCACCAGGACAAACAGATGCTTTAAAACTCCCACCTGCAGGAACAACTACAGAAAAGTGCAGAGTTGGTGGAAATGATTCTGAATTTTGTGTTTCTTATTACTGATGTAGAAAATCTCTTTGGCTTCCAGTGGAACGGCCTGCTGGACATACAAGTCATGTTTCGTGTTTGCACGTTGTTAGACAGAGGTACAAGATGCACAATGGAATTTTATTTATCAAGTGTTCACTCAATTCCCTTGCAAATCAAATCTTTCTTATTTCATTCTTTTCAGGAGAAAACGGGAAGAAGTGACTTGTGTAATAATGCACAGACCTTGATGAAATATCTTATCCATAATTCAATAGAGAGATTCTGCTGACACCACCAGCAACGGAAAAGGCTCATAAAAATCTATCAGGAATACAAAAGGAGCCTAAACTATATTTCAGGATTAGTATTCAGACTACAATTGCATAAGCGTTATTGGCAATGGGGATAAACAATGTTTATACATAACAGGTCACCTTATAAAACCTGCCAAGGAGCTGAAACATGACAGAAGAGCATCCTACTCCTGAGACGCAAACAGGGAACACTTCTCGGAACACACTTCAATTCTACCCCGGAGGATTGTTTTCCTTTCCAGTAGCTGTTTACATGTAAACTACAGTCAATGGCAGATAAGGAATAATTAACTATCAGGCTGTAAATTCAGATACCGCCAGGTAATTAGCTCACTCACAAATCTTCTCAACAACACTCAAAAGCAGCTGTAAATGGCAGCAGATCGTGGGCCACAAATTGAGTCCTGGGTTGGTGTGAAAGAACTGAGCAAGGGATTCTTGGGGAAGAAAGAAGAGTTGAGGCTTTTTACGAGCATAAGGCTATATTTTAAGCCAACATCCACCATACATCCCCTAGGTTAGCTTAGCTATCAAGAGGAAAGTATATTATACTGAGTATCTAATGGGTAAGATATATACGACTCCCACAAAATTTACATTTAACAGTTTACCGGAGGATATTTTTCCACAAGAAACATGAGTTAATTTTCAGGCTCACGTCGTATCCTGGATATTCAAAGAGAGGCTCAACTAATTCCTAGAGTTTTCATTTCTCCAAAGGTTGAGCTTTAATAACTCCGTTATGAAGTTTGTCAACAGACATGTTACCAAACTAGACATAACACACTGCAAGAAACTGTGCAAGAGACTGCACATTTGTTTCAGTTGATAAAATACCCATCCTTTACTATACATACAAGGTTACATACAAGGGGCCAAATCCAGAAGTCTATTTTTGGTCCACAGAAAGGAAGTCATGATCTGACAAGCAGCAAGCCCTACCTTCATCACACCCACCCTTCTAGTGATATAAAGTAAATCATTCTGCTGCGAACACATTTCACACCCCTTTGTCAATCATCACAGTCCACTGAAGGACCACACATCCTGGAAATGGCCTTGTCTGCCTCAGAATCTCCATACCACAGCACCCATAGCTAAGTATCAACCACAATATAAATTACCCTCTGGAGATCCATTGACTAAAGATGGATGCTGAGGCAATCAGCATCTTGCGTTGAACAAGCAGGAAAGTTCCTTAAGTTTGGTAGGATGAAAAAGGAGAGAGTGGTACCACCCTGAAATACCCTCCTACCCAGACCCCAATGACTCCTGCACTAGAAGGGACAAGCTTCATCACGTCTTTCAATGCTTCACTGTTAACTTTCATTGCTACTGTTCTGGATAGTATTTTACTGCTAGCAAATGTCCCTGCCTCTCCATCTGCCCCCTTCCTGGCTTATGCTACCAGTTCAGGGTGACTGACACCAGTCTTCTAGCAATATAAATGAAAATCACCATTTTATTACCACTTCCCCTCTTTCTCACTTCATTTATTACTTCTGAACTTTAACACTTCTGGACTCATGACATGTCTCAAGAAAATGGCAAGAAGAAACCCAGATGAAGATTAAACTGGAATTCAAGTGGAGAGCAGTACATATAACACTACATTCGGATTTATTTTGGAAAAACCTTAAGATCTTTTGTTCTAAATAGAGTTACTGACCTAGAAACATATATTCATCTCTGGAAATAAATCAAAATTCCTCCTACATTAATCTAATTGCACCAGTGGAGGCTAAGCAGTCCCTTAAGTAATTTAAGTTTCCTTATTTGAGGGGAGGAAAAAAAAAGATCAGACCTTCACCATCGCTGGGAGTGTGTTTTGTAGATCAAGCCAGCTATGACTAATTTCTCTGTTTGCAGTAGTAAAGGCAGTTTCCCTTAAAAGAGGAATAGGTGTGAGTAGACAGCCTGGGTGTTAGTGCACGTTGTATTAGTAAGTAAATAGAGGACGCCAAAGTACGTAAAATAGTCCAGGTTTGTTTGGCTTGGGTTTTGTTAGTGCACCATGTGTGGGGTACAACTCCCCACACAATTTGCTGATTTCTGACATACAGTAAGCTCAGAAACTAGTGACCCTTTTTTAGAGGTAGCTGTAACAAAAAGAAGTGGAAACTTTAAAGAATTAATGATCCTGCTGGGCTTCTTACCTCCTACTTCTGTAATCGTGAAGCTATTTCATAAAAGGGCAGCAGCACCAATCATCAAAATCACCCCACTTTTCCTGCAGCAACAGTATTTCAAGGAAACAAGGAACCCTTTGATCTACGCCCAATGAAAGGGTGCAAATCTCAGGGGGATTCAAGTCTCTTGTCTCAGAGACAAATGCAGCTGCACAGCCTGGTGCCAGGTACCCAAGAGCAGGGCAGGAAGTCAGACTCCTGTGTTGGTCTATCTACAGGCTCTTGAATCTCAGCCTGAGAGATCTGGCTCTCCCCATGTGATACAGAAGGGGCCCAGAAGCTGGTCTGGACTCCAGTAATACAGTACAGATGTCCAGTCCCTACGTTCACGATATGAGAACTGTTCACACATCTTGTTATATGTAGGATGCATGGATGCTGTGCAGCCACAAGTAGCAGTTTACTTAAGAGTAAATGTAAAGTCTTGCAAGAAGTCTCCACACAAAGTTCTTGGTCCTTTTCAAACACAAGGCTGAAGCACTGAGAGCAAAATTTCAACCCATCCCATCAAGGAGGAGGCATCTCTGTCAACTGAGGTACCGTTCCCCCAGCAGCAGTTCAGCAGCATGACCCAGTTGTGATGTAAGATCAAGGACAACCAGGGAACTTGTGGCACAGAGCACCAGACAATTTATTTGGGCCTGTGATTTCTTGTGAATCCCTTTTCCTTAGACAGGATGTTCTCTACAAATAGCTCTTTGTGTAGAGTAATTATTTGGGGATTAGGAAGAGCTAATAAAACCCTCTCTTGAAAGGCTGGATGAGTTTGAGATGATAACAAGGTTGGGATGTGCCTAAGGGAGCAGGGGCATCTTTCTGATTGTAATCTGATTAACCTTGATTAAAAGAAAGAAATATTTACCTGTACCCTGTTCAATAAATTTTGATAAAAGTCTATATTCCAGCAGGCATATAATCCATTCTACCTAGGAAGCTTATTGCAAACAGACAACTCAGATTTCTTCTGCTCTATCCCAAGAAAACCAAAGGATGATGGGATGGTAAAGTATATAGGCAGAATATAGGCTAAAACCCCTGAGGAATACTCTTAGAAACTAAAATGTAGACATGAGCCGTATTCTTGAGAGACATGGTCCTGATTTCCACTTTTAATATACTCCGAATTCATGTATTAGTATTGGGAACAACTGCTTGCTTAGATTAGGGTTATTCAGCTAGCAGAGTGGTACTGATGCATATCTACTGCATTCAGCTCCAAGCACCACTCCAGTGGTGTGATATTAGACTTGCGACTCAAAGGACTTTCCTCCTCTGACTTTGCAGAGGAAGGACCAACTCAGAACTTCTGGCTTCCTGCTCACCGACAGCCTTAGGATAGAGTCTTCTGCAGCAGTGCAGGCTACTCTTGAAGTGTCCCACAGTATTCATCTCTAAAGGAAGAGTAATTTATATCACAGCTACTTTTTCTTGATACGCTGCAGCTGAGGAGACAACAATAAACAGTAATTATCTGTACTCTTCCCAAAATACCAAGTCTCTCAAATCCCAGTTATTTGTTCTAATATATACCAGAGCTCACCATCAGTGTAAATATTTCTTGCCACCCTTTCTTTCAGTCTCTGAAAGAAAAGCCTATGTAGCAAAAAATCTAAGGATGTAATGGATTGAATATGAATAGCTTCTTACTTCTGCAAAGTATCTTAATTATTGTAGGTCTTACTAACTCAGACAATTACAGCTTGATTAGGCTGAAGTTACTTTTCCTACTTTAGTCATGCAGTTACTTTCATTTACAAGAGCCCTAAGCTGCATATGCTTAAAAATAAACCAAAATTGACAAAGAAATACCTACTTTCCAAGCGAACGAGTAGAGAAATTTAGTAGTCAATGTTGTTTAATCAGAATAAATCCTAGCAATTCACTGAATTCTCCGTATTCTTTCCAGAAGCTGAAACAAGCCAATTCCTGTAAGATTTTAGATCCCGAGTTTAAATAGGTCAAAAAATAAGAGCACTGCAAATTAAATACGCTCTGCACACAATACAAATTAACATATTGCAAAATCACCTTCACTAAATGCAAATGGAAGATGAGATTCTGATACGCTTACTCTGGTATTAATTTGAGTGAGCTGATGAGCTGAGGTGCTAATTAACTTGTAAAGCTATCAGCATTTGGCTTTATCTGATTGGCTCTATTACAGAAATCTTAGGATGCTCAGACGATGTCAAAAAGAAAGGAAGAAAAAACAAAGCTAAAAATACTTCGATTCTCACTGTTTTGAGACACTGGTGGTTTTAAAAGCAACAGAAGGGAAATCCAACAGATCTGAACTGCTTTGCAAAATAATGAAGTGAATTAAATTCAACTATAGCTTGATGAAAATCGGTGAGGAAAACAGCACTAATGATGCTAAGAGTGGAATATAACATCCCTCTGACTACACCACGCATTCAATAAGCACACCGCGCCCATAAAACAATGTAGGGAGTGCAATAAACATAAACCACAGTAAAAAAGGAGAATGCGCGCTTTCTATTAGGCAGTATACAGGAACCCAGGCCAATTATGCACATAAAATATTGGTATACGCTTCCTTTATGCGCAAGGAAAACCAACAATGAGGAAGAAGCAGGGCAGCAGGCGACATTTTCAAGATGAAAAAAGTCCAAACCAGAACAACGGGAGCTAATTAAAGAGCACCTGACATAGCAGGCTCTTCCCTCTCCCTTGTTCCAATACCTCTTTGAAATATATTAAGCAGCATCAAATGAGGCAGGAGATCATACAGTTGTTACTCTCTTCCCTTGCTTATGAATACCAGAGTAAGCTGACTGTCTAGAAGCTTTTGTTTTCAACACTTTCCCCTTCCCAGTTTTGACTCCGCAGCACCAGTTGGATGCAGAAGCCTCCCCAAAGAGGCACTTCCACATCTGGCATGGAATAAAGTTTAACATGTGAAAGGCAGAGGGGCATATTGTCACCTGCTGAAAACTGCGGGATGACGATACCGGGTAGGACTGGCGGCCCTGCAAGCTGGGATCCATATTACAGCTTGATTATTTCACTGAAAAGCCAGCAATCGGCAGTTATAGCATAGCTAGAGGAAGGAACCCACCTGTTACTAGATCATTTATGCACCATTTTGTGTTAATTAAGCATCATCTACAGCAAATTTTAAGCCTGGATGGCACACAGTTAATAGTGAACAGAAGACAGTCACTAGAACAGGAAAGAAATAGAGAGGGAAGCCAATTAGCAGGGGAAAAGAAACCCTTCAGAACTGTTAAATACAGATCCTTAAGTGTCTTATTACATAAATAGTTAATTAAGAATAATTTACAGAAAGCATTATCATTACCACATTAACACTAATTGTTCTACACAGAAAGACAGCATTGTCTAAAGTGAGATTGCCCGCCCATTACTTCAGCATATAAAAATGTCAAGGGACTTTCGTTGGTCTCCTTAATTCCCTTCCAGTCTTTTACCATCTCAAGACAGAACAAATTCATAGAATGGGGTTTAATACATTAAACACAGCACCTGCCTAGTTTTATTGAAATAAGTCAACTTATTCTATTCAAAATATTCCCCCCTTTTTTCCCCTTCCTTCACGAAGATGTATCAGTTACAACTCTGCCCAGGAAAATGTGTCATTACTAATATTGTATGGATAACAAATAAAGTAAATACGAAGAGACATAATTATGTCTACACGTGGTTTAAGTCTTGAGATTTTAAATTCAGTGGAAAAAACCTTCAAAGAGAAAAGAAACAGTGAAAATAAAGAAGAGGACTGTCAAAAATTAAACTCAGGAGGGATGAAAAGGCAGCTTTCTATTCCCATTTCTGATGCCAACATTGTTTTCTCAAACCCTATAGATGGAAACAGAAGTTCAGGGCATGTATCCGAGCACAGAATCCAGCCCTTCAGCTCAGGGCTGCTGTGCCTGATTGAGTTTAATTTAAGCCTTCTTCAAATTGCCTCCCCTGTTGCCTATGTGCTGGCAGCCAGCCACTTTCTCTGCACAGCAGGTCCTGCCTGCGGGCAGGGAAGGAGGAGAGCACCCGCTGCAGCTCACATTAGTGCAGGAGTTTCGGCTGCTGCAAATGGTTGTGGCTTTCCAGGTTCCCACTCCTAAGAACCAGTCACCTTCTCACCCACGAGTACCCAAAAGTTACCCACTTCCACTGCAAATCTGCTTGAATAAATCATCTGTAATGGGAACTTCTTTTCTCAGAGCTCAGATGTGAGTATTTCACATCAGCCTTCCAAAATTTTTATCATAGGACAAACAGGCACTTTGAGATTGGAGCATTTAAGTCACATCAAGTCATATTCAAGCCAGGTTAGACAGGGCTTGGAGTAACCTGGTCTAGTGGAAGGTGTCCCTGCCGATGGCAGGGGGTTGGAATTGGAGGAGCTTTAAGGTCCCTTCCAACACAAACCACTCTATGACTCATTCTGTGATTACATCCCCCACCCTACTAGATTTATAGGGGAAATAAGGGAAAAGAGCTCTGAAAGATTAGATGGTTGATACAAATCTGAGAAACCAGCCATAGGCTGACTACATCTACAGTAGTGACAGACAGTGGGGATAAAGAGAAGCAAAGAAAGAAGCTCAAGAAAAAAAAACCAAACAAAACAGCAACTACATTGCAGCTGGAATGACATCTGCCTGATGTTCAGCCATGCTGGTCGCTCACAGCTTAGGCTAGCATATGCAGAAGGTATCTGGAAACAGCAACATGCCACTGAAGATATAGGCTACATACATTTCACATAATTACCTGTGTGACGGACTGGACTCAAAGTTTCTCCCAATCCACTGATCTCATGACGCAGGAAGTTCTTGATGTAGGAAGACAAATGAGGTTCATTTAGAAAGAGCAGTAGATCCGGATGCCGCCGTACAGTCAAGTGTAAATCACTAAAGCTATGCTTTTCAAGCTTACAGAGGTTTAAGGAGCTATAACAGCCCCCAAACTCAGCACTATGTGTGTTGTTCTAGCTCAGCCTACCAGGCAGCATTAGTCTAGGTTTTTCTAGCTACAGCCCAGAGACAACCTCTCCAGGCTACATAAGAATTACTCAAATGGAAGCTTTTGCTATAATAGCTTGCAGGAATTAAGCTCTTTCACCTTGAAACCAAGTCTGAAGCCACAGCCTAAACCTTTATATAACCTTTTCCTAATCACTGCCTCCTCAGCTTACCTATAATTAAAAGCACAAACACCGGATCTTAAACAACTGCACCACCACAGCAGAAGAACAAAGCAGACTTTAACACTGTGTTAGTGCTGGCATTTCACAATCCCTCAGACTTTAAAGAGCAGTAGAAATATGCACGCATTTAGAGAAGGGCATCTGCTCACAGCAAGGCCAGACATGGCATTTATTATCCTCTACAAGCTCAGCTTTTGAATAATACAGCAAAATTGGAGAAGAAATGCTACAGATGGACAACTGGCTTGTACTATTTCTTACACTGAAATGCTTTCTTGTGCACACTAAGGCATATACTTGTCCAGCAGCATGAGGAAATCTGCACACACAGGCAGCTTAAAGTGCTAGTTTACCTGTTTGGCCCATCTCTGTTGACAAATAGGATTTTCAGGCCAGCTTATTAATAGTGATTTTGTGTGCAGCTATTGAATAATGAGGAGAACTACTGAAAGTCATGAACGTGTCTCTGGTCTTGGTGTTAGACTCCATGAGAATTCTGAGGCTCCTTTGGATGCTCTCCCGCAGCCTCCTGTCATTAGGTGCAAAGTGAGCAGCAGCAGCAGCTCGGTGTGCTGAAATCAGACCTCGGCATTTGAACGCTTCACTCCAACAATGCTGGCTAATGAAAATGATGGTGGAGGAGAAGAGAATGGTAATGAGACAGTTGGGAAATGACACGTGCTATGCCGTAAGGTATACACTTACAGGGTAGTGCTGTAAGCATCACCCTGTTTTTCAAATAGGTGGAAGTCTAATGACTTCTGTACAACTGCAGAAGCTCCTATCCAGGTACCGGCACCTTCTGATTTAAAACAACTGGTAACATGGAAGTAGCACTTGGAAAAACATGAGCTCTGTACTGCTGCTGGCTGCCTCCTACCCTTGCAGAAAGGAGTAGCAAGGAGAAGGACCTACCCACCAGCTGAGCTTCTCACCCATGGCCAAAGGATCCCGCTTAACTACAGGCTGTTCTCACCACTAACTTTTACCCTTTGACCACAATCCCTGCTGCCTGCGCTTATCCCTGTTCCTGCACAGCCTATCCACAACATGAAAAGGCAGAGGTGACCTTTTCCCACACGCCTACTGATTCCAAGAGTAATATTTAACATTTAAATGAGGCACAGTAGGTAAACATTTACAGCTGCCCTATCTCTGACTCTGTGCCTTACTGGCTAACACATAAGTCTTTCGTCTTTCAGTTCAGTCAATAGCTTTGCAAAACCCATTCTCAGGAAGTCTCCTCTGAATGTGACTGGGCAGGATTTTGTTTCGCCCCATGTATAGGGAAGTGCCCTAGAGTAGCTTTCAATAATGTCACTGTGGTTTGTCTTCTAACCTAAGACCTTCATTATGCTCCTGACTTCATATTCACTTTCTTTTCCAAGTACTTCACGTGTATATTTTTACTCATTAATTGCAATCACATTATGAGAAAGTTACAACTCAGCCTTGGTTCCGGGGTGTTGTTAGCATTAATCAAAGCTATTTTAATTCTATTTGCCATTCTATTATATTTCTTCTGACTCTTTTTTAAACTTCCAACATTCCGCTTGCAGAGCAGCACAGATGAGGGATGGCTGACGCTTCCTTCACTCCCCGTATGTCCTAAATGCTGTTGGGGTATCCCTCCATCTCTTCCCATCTGAGCCTTTTCCCTCTACACCAGTACTTGCTGTGCAGTGCCACCACCACCTTTTTCTCAATCAACAAGGATGATGAACAGCCACCCCGGTAGTCAGGCTCAATTTCACTCCACAGCTCAACTAACAGAGAGAGCTGCAGCAGGGTGTAATTTACATTCCCCATCAAAAGTCTGCATGTAGCTGACAGCCAACTTCACTCAGCTTTGTCTGATCTTAATCCATTCCTGCACTTTTGAGTTTCAGCAGCAACCAGCTCGGCCCAACTGAAATGTTTTCATGTCTAATCTACCATATAAATTGCTCACTTGCTACAGAAAAAGCCTATCTTCATTAAAGAAAAAACAAGAGCCAAGGCAAAACATAGTGTGGAGGAACAATTTGAATATACAGATTAAGCATTCAGCTCTTGCCAACAAAACTTATCAGTTTTGAGAAGCAAATGTTTGTCATTTTTAATCAGCTCCAAGTCATTTCAGCTCCAAGTAAAGCGTTCACAACCTTGCAGGTAGCACTGCTCGAACATCACTAACTAGGCGGAGCATTTCCATCATCACCGTGTGATGGTTCACCTAAAAATGGTTTTGCAATCAAATTATACCAATTACAATTAATACAGCGTTGAGAAAGAAGTAGTACTAATGGGACATGGAACTGACACCCCAGTGCGTTTCATTCTGTGCCTGTTCAGTGATAGAACCGACACGGCACCGCTCAGAGCCAGCAGCATTGTTTCAAAACTGTCACCTAAGGGGATCATATCCAGCTTTGAAGTTTTCCCAAAAGCAAAGTGCAGTGACAGTGAGGTAAAATTCAGCTTTTAGCTCATGTTGGAGATGGGAAAGTCAACGAAAACCTTGTTTCTTTTAGATTCATTAGCAGTGAGTCCTTCCACAGACACAACTTTTGTAGTCCCAAAACGCTTCAAGCCAGTAACACACAACCACCTGAAAGTGATGCCTCTGCAGAGGATAAAATGCTTTACAAGCAGGTAATTCTGTTTGTAGTTTTGTTGCTATCATTTAATACAGAAAACCAGCATTCCCTTTGGTAAAATCAATGTAGCGTACCCATCCTCCACTTATATATAGGATAAAACACAGAACTTGGTAACATATCATCAGAGAAACCACCTAAAGACGTTCACATCTGGGAAAACTCAGGTTCAGACAGAAGAATCTTTTTTTCCCCTTTAACTCTGATGTTATTTAGTAGCACAGAAGCACAAAAGCTCAACTCTGAGCACCGAGTGCATAATTTCACATCTCTGGATTCCTAAGATTTACATCTGTCATAAATATCAGAAACATGAATCTTTGAAATCAAATATTAAAATGAAGGATGATACTGTAATGCGCTGAGGCATACGGTAAATTGCTGTCATTCCTTGAGAGGTGGCAGCGTTTCAGTGGTGGCTGATTGCGTTATTATTTGTGCATTCATGCCCATCACTGATGTATGCAGGTTCATTTTCATTTTTAAAAAGGAGCTCTAAAATAAAGCTTAAAAAGCACTGTTCACAATAGGCGGAGTGCACCCGTGGTTTCCAGGCAGTGTTCTGTGCATCTTGTCTTTATTTAGTTCTAAAGTTTGTACAAACTGGGATGTAGGATAAAAAAGAGCTCCATCTCCATAGACAGTATTTCATAGAATCATAGAATCAACTAGGTTAGAGAAGTCCTTCAAGATCATCAAGTCCAACCATTACCCCAAGACTGCCAAGCTGCCCCTATGTGTTCCCATTACTCTAGCCATCCCTATGCTCCTGTCTCCAATTCAATCTTCTCTAAATCTAGTCGAAAACTTAGATAAGGCAAATCATCAGAGTTTGACATTTCCGCCCTTAATCCACAACAGGTCAATGACCAAGTGATTTCCAAAGCAGCTACCAAAGGATTTGCATGTCTACTGAACACAGATGGATAGTTTATATATTTATATATGTGCACAGCATCTCTACTATTTTTGTGTTCAAACATGCCCTAAACGTCTCCAGCAGTGGTAAGCTCAATATGTACATTAGCATTACCAGCTACTTGGACAGTGAGTTCTCAATAATATTGCTTAAATGTATCAGGTTAGACTCAACGTTCAGCAGTTTACTCATCTGGCCTTTCCATTCTACAGAAAGAGAAGGAAAAAAGCAGTATTTTAAGTTTCCAGTAAACTAAATTAATGCAAAACCACTTGCCTATATCCTGTAAGTGAAGTATGCAAGGATGGAAAGCTATTGAAACACCCTTCATTACCATCACCTGGAATGTTCTTGGCTTACCACCACATTATCAGTGTGTTGTTTTTCACAGTGACATCCTGTGTTTCTTTGTGTTAAGTGGTCACGATGTTGTCCTCTTTGTACACTAAAGGTTAGCTTGAAACTTCCTTAACCTCTTTGCTTAGATCAGAGCCTTCTGTAAGAATGTCCCATTTTTGTGCAACTCCCAACACTCTCTACTGCAAGAGTGAGAACTAAACCAGAAAACAACTCTGTAAATACTATCTTACCCACACCAAACGGAAAAACACCAACATCACAACTCATGGATTTTAAATTGTGACTTTAAAAGAGATCAAACTCCTTGGAACTAATTTAAAAAAGGCCAGTGAGAGCCCATGTATGTGCAGTCACCTGGGTTTTAGATACTTGCTATTTGCTCCAAATCTTTATTCTTCTACATTTGTGATCTCATTGCTCTATATTTTGTTTCTCTAACTGCAGAGGGAAGCAAGAAAAGCAGTTGTCTCATTCAGCATCAATACACGCAACGGCATAAGTAATATAGTCACTTGCTGAAAACAGTCTTCAGTCCTAATCAGACCTTTCCAGTTTCTAGTTCTCCTTCCTATATCAAGCCAAACACTGCAATTGTGGATGCACTGGAACTCCATAACCACACAACTACATAACAGCTGACAAAGCAGTTATTATATGCCTCCAAACTCTCCTTTGGTTTCCTAGACAATGTGCAAAGGTAAGGGAAGACTACATAAAGCCACTCTTTAACTTGCTATAAATCACAACCGTTGTTAAGCCATGCCCCAAAATTATCCTCCGTGTGAGTTCCGTAAAAAGAAACCATTGTCAGGATCTTTTTATCAGGTTATTTTCAGTTCCACAGTAGCAAAAGGATGTTTGTTTTAAATAAGAGGTTAATTCTGGAAGCCTTCATGGAAAGCGTATTATGGAAGAATGTGCATAGAGTGACTCTCTTCAAGCAAACCTCAGACTCCTGTTAGCAAGGATGAAAGCATGAGTAGGAACGTGAGGGAGCTCTCGGTGTCAGGATATATGGGTATAATAAAGGAAGAAATAACAGAAGAGATTGAGAGCAAGTCAGGTTTGCAGAAGGCCTCTAGGATGTAGTCAGAGAATCAATCCTCGCACTTGGCTAGCAACGCCTCCCAGGACACTGTTGGAAACCAGTTTGAGTGAGAAAATCCCAGCAATAGAAGGTTTAAAATAAATAAGGACAAGGCAAATCACAATAGATGCTGCAGTTCACTGACACGATTGGTGACTGACCAGTGTTTCAGTTCTGAAGTCAATAACCATATGATGCTTTCTTTCACGATTACAAAATGCTGCTTTTAGTAATTCATAAAAGTTTGGCTTTGGCTCTTTTCCATGAACACTAAGCACTGTCTGTCATCCTTGTGAGACTGTGTATGCATTACTATTTTCTGCTCCGCATCACTGGTACTGCTCTTCACCTGCAACCTCTGGAAAAGCACTGGAGGAACATTATATTTAGAAACGGAAACAAGACTGTAATGATGTGAGAGAGGAGTAATTAAAATGAAACAAATTAAACTGGGAAGACACTGAAAGACAATTGACTTGAAACACTTTAGTGCAGGCTACCTAAGGAAAAAAAAAAGACAAAACAAACCCTAAACAGTTCTCATTTAGAGTTATGGTTAATTAATTACGAAGGCAAACCCATAAAGACTAACACCTGTACTAGAGCAATCTCCTGCCCACCTATTTGTAAATGCTGCAACTCCCACACTCCCAAAGTGCACTGCCAGTTTTGATGGAGAGGAGAAAAAGAAGGGAGCTTTTTCAGGAATATCCCACTACATCAAGCTTGAACAGAAAAAAATTGGATTTAGATTCTGACTAGAAGAGGAGTTCAAGAAAACCAAGGTATTGCAAACACTGAACAGTCAGTCACATGTATTGACTTATTCTTTGGACTTCTAATAAAGATGCTGTCCCACCCAACAAGTAGCCATGATGCAAAGTGGATGTCTTGGCAAAGGTTAAAAGCTTGTATGGCCATTCCTCTTCAACAGGCTTCTCATTCCATCAAGAGTAAATATACAACTAGCCTTACACTCCCCTTTTGTGAACACAAACTCCTGCCTACCAACAGCCAAATTATAAAGCACAACATAACTGTGTGCAAGAGCTTACCAACCATAGAATCCCAGACTGATTTGGGTTGGAAGGGACCTTAAAGCTCATCCAGTTCCAAACCCTATCATGGGCAGGGACACCTTCCACTAGAGCAGCTTGCTCCAAGCCCCTGTGTCCAACCTGGCCTTAAACACTGCCAGGGATGGGGCAGCCACAGCTTCTCTGGGCACCCTGTGCCAGCGCCTCAGCACCCTCACAGGGAAGAGCTTCTGCCTAAGAGCTCATCACAATCTCCCCTCTGGCAGGTTAAAGCCATTCCCCTTAGCCTGTCTCTACAGGCTCTTGTAAAAAGCCCCTCTCCAGATTTGTTTTAAAGGTACTCCAGGTAAACCATCCCAGATTTAAGCCAGGGCTGTGAGGGACACGAGCTGCTTTCCTCCACTGCAGCCCCCAGCTCCTTTGCTCCAGTGGGCTGTAGCACATCTCAGCGCAAGAGTGCAACCCTGCGTTCCTCACTGGGATTGGACCTCCAATGCCACCAAAAAGTGCCTATTTGGGTATATTTGGACTACGACGGTATCTTGGCATACAGGGGATGTTAAGTATAAAGTGGTAAATTTAAGAAGGTGTTTCCAAAGCAATCACTCAGTTGAGGAAAAATGCACTACTACAAGTGCTTGATATGCTCCAATAATATTTGTAACTAGTTTAAGGAAATACCTGAAATTACAGCCCAGCCAGTACGTCTAATTCCAATTCAGCATGACAGCTTTCCTCAAGGGAAGACAAGCCGTAAATACGAAAACTGCCAGAACGTCCTTAAAAGTCAAGCATGAGACAGCCCAAATCTGCCACAGGGCTGAATGAAAGTGGAACTAAAACAAAAAAGGAGGCTGGGAGAGCAAGGCTGGAGTGATTTCTGGGGGCCTTTTGGAAAAAAAGAAGGAGGATTTTCTGCCAAAGTTATTTTTACAGAAGTAGTTCAATCCCAAATTTCCTTTTTATCTGCCTTGGGCTCAATTCTCCATTTCCTACAAGCAAAGCCCAAAGTGTCTTTTAAGGCACACCAACACCTCCGGAGCTGTGCAGCTGCAGCGCCCCTGAAGCTGCCTGTCATTTTGCCTCATGCCATCAATACACTTTTCCTACTTTTCTTTGTTAACTCATAAAGGGAAACTGGGAAGAGATCAGCCTCTGTTGCTGTGCTGCAGACTGGATTCATTAGGATTGCCCTGACAATGTGCTGGCAAATAAAGGGGAAAAAGAAAATGGTTTAGAAATACAGTGAATACTTTTATGTTTTAATTATGTCACACTGCATATTTTACCTGCAGGAGATGAAAATATTTACAGCCTTTTACATGTTTACCATAAGATAAACATCTTTATCAGAGACTGAGGGGGAAAAATGGGTCTAAAAAAGGAGAAATAAAGGTTTCTTTTGGTGAATACGGTCATGTTCCATGCCAGTGAAGAACTCGCACCAACACAGAGCAAGAAGTATTTACGAAGCACGGAATCCAGTAACAATCTGATTCCTGAAGCAGCTTTTCCCGTCTTTTCCCTAGTGATTTCCTTCTATTATTATGAAAATTAAAAATTTAGACATTCCAATTTCATCACATTCCATAACCTCTGCCTCTTTCACTACAAAGAAAAAGTGTCTGCACTGCTCAGTGTTAAATATGCCCCTCCTCCTTTTCCAATGCACTTCCAACGTGGGGTTTGCCACGTCTGCCTTACTGCCAGAAGATTTTTCATAGCATTGAATTGCCACGTACCCAAACCGTATTATACGGAGCTTCTAAAAACTAGACAGAGCTTGCATTGGAAGGTATATTTTTTCCACTAAAATATTAACTAGGAAAATCACAGATATTCATTTCTTTTCCTCCAAGTATTTTGCATGACTCTAAGCAGCAGACCTGGAATCCCATATATTTATTCTTCCAGCTGGGGATCAAAATCCCTTCACAGCAACAAGAGACTTAAAATCTCTCCTTCTTAGAGAACCAGCTTTACTTTAGGTATCTCAGAGAGAAAATCACCTTTCCTTAACACAGCGCTCCATTAACAGCCAGGATGGGGCTGATGCACTGCCCGGCAGGCAGGAGTAAGTGGAATTGAAGGCTTTTAGTCTATCTGAGGCTTTATCTAGACTGAAATATTTTGTGGGTTTGCTGTCTACCTGAGTGGGGGAAAAACCCCACAAAGCCTTCTTCTTGAACATAGAGCCTTTTTGTCAAATTACCTTTTATCTAAATGTTATGCCATGGATGGACACCTGGGCCATTGATTCCCTGAAGCCACTGCCATGTCCTCTGCCTTCAGCATCTACACAAGGCTACTCATGCTAACGAACAGAGCCTGCTCATAACTATGTTTAAGTTAATTCATTCCTGATTGTCATGAAAATTGGTTGCTTCTGAATTTCTTAGTAATGTTTAAGTGCTTTTGAATTGTAAATTTGAATTGTAAATCCCTAAAAGCAGCAACACCAACAAGCACATCTTACCACAGGATCACAGAACGGTTTGGGTTGGAATGGACCTTAAAGCTCATCCAGTTCCAACCTCCCTGCCACGGGCAGGGACACCTTCCACTAGAGCAGCTTGCTCCAAGCCCCTGTGTCCAACCTGGCCTTGAACACTGCCAGGGATGGGGCAGCCACAGCTTCTCTGGGCACCCTCTGCCAGCGCCTCAGCACCCTCGCAGGCAACAGCTTCTTCCTGATGTCTGATCTAAATTTCCCCTCTGCCAAGTTAAAGCCACTCCCGCTTGTCTTATCACTACCTGCCTTTGTATAAAGTCCCTCTCCAGATTTCCTGTCAGCCCCTTTAGGCACTGGAAGCTGCTCTAAGGTCTCCCCTGAACCTTCTCTTTTCCAGGCTGTGTAATAGTTTCGAGAAACATATTTTACTTCCCCAAACACAAAAAGAATGTTTCATGAGGAAACTTATAAACCCTTGGAAATCCCAGTATTTCTTTCTGTGCACAGCCCATTTTATGATGGGCACACCTTAGTTTCCTATGATGTTTATGTTTCAATGAACAGTGAAACCCCAAACATTACTGTTTGTTTCTGTAATTATCCACTTTTCTACTCAAGCAATACTTTATGAATCTCAATTTAGTTGTCACTTACATTTGGAAAGAAAGCTATCATAGATAAAACCAACAATAACAAACCAACCAGGCATATCAGCACTAACATGAAATGGTTCTGACTTCTGGTTTTCCGCAATGCTAACATTCGTATTTCAGTGAGTTCTAATCGGGAAGGAATGGCCAATCTCGAAAAACAAACACCACTTTATCCTAAAAACTTAAAAAATTACAAAATTAAACCAATTGCAAAATGCCCTTTCTAGGAAACACATTTCTGTACTGAAGAAATCTTGTTTCAGCTAAAAGGAGATATAATTTATGGTATTATCTTGGTTTGGTAACTTTGGAGAAAATTGCCTGCACTGATTGCAGCAGATCTATTTTGGAACAACTGATTGCTCAGCCCGCCACGCTCAATGTGCAAAATCTTTAATTCCAGAATCCCCAGAGAATTTGCCTTTTCTCTTATTAGCTTCCCACAAAAGGGTAATCATTTTGTGGTCGTTTTCTTGCTTACATGAAATCTCACTGAAGATGAGTCAGCCTGGAGCTAAATGAACAATACCGCACTTCAGAGAGGATCCAGACAGAGTATGTTTAGTAAACTGTCTTCTGATGAATCCACTACTTCAAAAGTCAATTTAATGCTGTGATTTTATAGCACCATGTTTATTCACCACAGAAAAATCTAACTATCAGCAGAGATCTTCATCTTTCCAGCCCAGACTTATTTGATGGAGGTGAAGATTAAGGATTCCTGCTCTTTTCAGGCAGGCTTTTAGGTATTTAAAATGCATCTCTATCGCACTCAATGTTTCCAGTTTGCAGGTTGGATTTTCCACTTAACTGGAAAAACAAATGGAAGTTGTCAAGAATATTGCCTGAACAATATGTTGGTGTCTCCCTGCCCAAGCTGACTGATGCTGCTGTGTTGATAAGTAACTCTCATTCCCAGAGGAAGCTGCAGGTGTTTTCAGCAAACACATTCAAGCCACTGAGAAGAAAGTTCAACCTACTCTTCTGGTGGCCTTATGACAGTGATCTCCTGGTGATTCAAACTGGGTGCTGCTGCTCACGCAGAAACCTAAGCAAGAAAGATGGGATTTGCTTCTCCTTCCCATGCATCTACAGGCATCACCTATGTGACTTTCAGTAACCGTCTTGGTTACGGATGAATCTCCGTGGCCATGCAGTATTTCCAGCCTAATCACTGAATCAGGACCAGGCACTCTGGAACACAGCTGTGACAAACACAGACCTGCACGTATTAGAGGATAAAGGCTCAAACTTCATTTTTAAGACAAAATAGTAATCTTTTTGCTGGAATTTCAGGAGTTCTTCAACACAAAATCCTTATTCCCAAAGTGATTAAGGTTTGTGTGCCTAATTCCATAAAATCTGTAAGCATGGAGAAGCCGTAAACACAAGGCTGGTATGACAACCCACTGGAGCCATTGGTGACCCTGGCCAGTAAAAGGAGCAATCTGGACAGCAAGAAACCAAGGCACACAGCCAAGATAACTTCAAGTTATTCAATATTGATTCAGTATTAAAATCCGCTTTGTTCTACTAAAGTCAACATGAAATATTTTTATGTATGTTGAGCCTTATTAAAACCTATTATTCCTTTTAAAACAAAACTTAATTGAAACCAGCTAGAAGAAGGAAGTTTCATTTATCACAAAGTGACATTCGGTAATTAAAATACAGTTCAGAACAAAATGTTTAGCTGCAAAGGCATGAATTTTCCCTTCTTCACTGTTGCTGCCAAGTTGCTATTATTATGAGGGGGATTAAAGCTGCAAAACTGGCAGTTGCTTCTTTCCACTGAAAATCAACTGAAAGGAAAACTGAGATCATTCGCCTAGAAATGGCTCCCACCTTCTTCTCTTTTTAAGGAGACAAGGCAGGCCAGAGATGCAGTGCCACAACCATGTACTGAGTTCTGTGGGGCTGGTTCAGGCACGATGGCTAGTGAAAATTAATAAACCAGATTAATAGCAATAGCCAAGAACAGGCTATGCACCTTTTCTGCGTCAACTGCTGAGCCCTGCAGCTGGGCTACAAGTGGGCTATGCCTTCTGCAGGGCTGCTTGCAGCCAAGAGCTTCATCAGGTGAGACAAGTGACTGGTCTGTGTCCCATTCTGCAGCATGAGCCCTAGGAGCTGCCCAACCATAGATAACAGGTCAACCCAGCTAGTAGCACCTACCATATGAAGAGAGAGAGAGCAGGAAAGCAGCTGTAGGCTTGCACTGCAATCGTGCAAGGTCTGAGAGGCAGTATGAGACTGATGTCAGCCACACATTTTATTCCTGACACTTGTGAGGGGCAATGCTGGAGAAAACTCACGGGAGAGCAGAAGTACAGAAGGAATAATGAGATACCTGCAATAAACTGTGACACTGGGTTAATATCAGAAAATGCCTTCATTATGGGGTTTGGATGGCCCTCTAATAGTATCCAATGTCTGCATTTCTTCATTTCCTCAGTATTGACAGTTGTCTACTCTTCCAGACAGTAGCTGATGGCTTTGCTGTCACAAAGTGCTTTCAACCAAGACATTCCCTGTGTTCCAGCCAGTGATGCTCCCCCTGCCCTTTCACAGTTGATCCTTTCCTCACCATATCCTGATTCCTTCGAGTTGCAGTAATCATGTCCGTATGAAACTTCACTAGTTACCTTTGCTAATGTGGAAAATAAAGAGAATACAAAAGTTGATCCTCAAATGTTAAATAAGACATGAAACCATTTCTAGAGGTTACTGCTTTGTTCAATACCTTCTGAAAAAGCTGCATTTCTAAATCATTTCCACTATTTAGAGCAATCCTGTTTCTGTGTTCCTTCCCCCTTAGTATTCTTTCCTTGAAAGCTTCATTTTGGGGTCAACTCAGCCTTTAATGAACCAGTTGCTCCATCTGACTTTCTCTGAACTTACTCACATGTTAACAGGACTCACATACCTACCCAAGTCATGCTAGCAAACCTGGAAAGCTAAACTGCAGTTGCAGCATATGAGAACTGGAAAGAGGCATCGAGTTATGCACAGCTGGCTGCAAACCTGACCATGCTTACGTTTCTGTACATGGGTCTCTAACTAAATACTCAGGGCAGCTTTAAATGGAATCTTTTGGTATTGTAGCCATGAAAACTACATGGTGCACATAAGCACTGCCTTTTACACTGATTTCTTGTGCCTAATGCTGAACTGGCTCTGCTTGTAATAACTATAAGCTGTTGTAAGCTGGAATCCAAAGCTGACGGGCAAATTACTTTGGGATATATCAAGTCATTCATTCCTTTTCCTAAAACAACATTGCTGGTGCTAGGAAAATCTCTGCATCTACACACAGCAGCAACAAATACAAACCTTCTCATGCAGGCATCAAGACAGAAATAAAAGGAACATGATTCGGTTTCCAAATCCATCATCATCATTCAATCCAGTGAACTCAGAGTGATGAAAACATTCTCACTACCCTCACAAAGTCAGCATGCTCCTAAGGCTTTCAAGTAGGTTAATACCACGATTACAGCATTTGCAGAGTTTTGCTATGGCATCCTGCTCCTATCTTCTTTCATACTTAGCAACTAAATGACTAAAAATGCCTGCAGTACAAAGGTGAAGTACATTAAAGAGGAGTCGCATGAAGCTTTAGCCACACCTTCATCTGACATATGAAATAGAAATCTGCAAGATACAATGATACACTTGATATATCATTGTAAATAACTGAATATACTTAATATATGCAGAATTATTCAATGCCTTTGGCATAATCTTGCCACCTTTAACACTGCTTACGTGTTATAAGGTTTTAAAAAAAGGGAGCATAAAGAGCACCTCTGATAATACAGGTAATCTAGTGCTCCAGTTTAACATAATGACTGTTGGGATTCACTGCCAGCCTTCACTCCAGGCTGCGATCTGGTTCCCTTTCTTGTTATGTGAAACATCATCATACCATCACTACCACCGGCGAGAACTGACCCAGTTGTGCTGACACTGGGACAAGGCTGTTCTTAGCTGGACTCCAAACTAATGGCTGAATCATAGAACCATAGAATAGTTAGGGTTGGAAAGGACCTTAAGATCATCCAGTTCCAGTCCCCTGCCATGGGCAGGGACACCTCACATTAAACCATGTCACACAAAGCTCTGTCCAACATGGACTTGAACATCACCAGGGATGGAGCATTCACAACCTCCCTGGGCAACCCATTCCAGTGCCTCACCACCCTCTCAGTAAAGAATTTCTTCCTTAGATCCAATCTAAACTTCCCCTGTTTCAGTTTGAACTCGTTACCCCTTGTCCTGTCACTACAGTCCCTAATGAAGAGTCCATCCCCAGCATCCTTGTAGGCCCCCTTCAGATCCTGGAAGGCTGCTATGAGGTCTCCACGCAGCCTTCTCTTCTCCAGGCTGAACAGGCCCAACTTTCTCAGCCTGTCTCCATACAGGAGCTGCTCCAGTCCCTGATCATCCTCGTGGCCTCCTCTGGACTTGTTCCAACAGTTCCATGTCCTTTCTATGTTGAGGACACCAGAACTGCACACAATGCTCCAAGTGAGGTCTCACGAGAGCAGAGCAGAGGGGCAGGATCACCTCCTTCGACCTGCTGGTCACGCTCCTCTTGATGCAGCCCAGGATACGGTTGCTTTCTGGGCTGCGAGCGCACACTGAAGCCGGCTCATGTTCATTTTCTCATCGACCAACACCTCCAAGTACTTCTCTGCAGGGCTGCTCTGAATCTCTTCTCTGCCCAACCTGTAGCTGTGCCTGGGATTGCTCCGACCCAGGTGTAGGTGTTGAATCCCAGATTCAAAGCTGACATTTTCATGAAACAGAAGTGTTTCCCTCAACAATTGTGGCTTTGAATTAATACTACTATTAGGTTTGAGGTAAGTAAACCAGGAAGTTAACATAAGTTGGTAAATGACATTCTGATGAATAGAAACATATTGACTATGAAATTTCAGATCTCAAAGTCCATAGTACACAACAGATCAAATCGAAGTCCTACTCTAAATGCTGGCAAACTTACTTTGAAAGGTGATGTTCTCTGAACAGTTTGCCTTGGTCAGACCAACATAACCATATTAAGGTCATCTAGACACAAAAGTCTGGCTGCCTGAATATCCACATTACAGGGATATGGGTAGCTTACATAGCAGCACTGGCAACAGGGAATCGGCTGCGTTAAACACCTGCTATTGGCAATTAAAATAATTCGTGTGTAAAAACAGTCAAATTATTTTTTTAGGAGAAAATACCCAGTTCCTTTTTAAAAATCCAGGGCTTTTTCCCCCTTAAAGACCCCCATTTCTAAATCTTTCAGCTTTTCAGTTCTGAATAACTTGGTTAACAAAAACAGTATTTAAAGGGGTTTGAGTTTAATGCAGGCCAATAACCTTGACTATTTTAAAGCAGCAAGAAAGAAGCTTAACCACACATTTCAGCAAGTCTAAAGAGACGTAATTTGAAGGGTCTTTATAACTAGTCCCTCTTTATTTTCACATCTCAGGCTTTTAGAACTTTTGGTCTAAACCTAAAGGGGAAATTTTTCCCTTTGAACTAGGTTACTTCAAATGGGTATTTCATTACTAACCTTAGAGAATTCAGTCTCCTCCAAACATCATCTGCTTTGGAAAAAGAAAATCAACTTGTGTTTGGATATAATTAGTGCAGTAACAGAAATGAGAAAATCTGGCCTGGAGAGGTTATTGGGCATGAACAAAAGATGATGCCGTAATGGTTTAGATTTATCTGCTGGAGATAGGCTGTATAGAATGGAGCATGAAGAAAGGGCAGAATAGGTAATACAGACCTCTCTGAGTCCATCTGATGGTCAGTAAATTCACGTGTTCCAAGTTATATTTCTCAAGATACCTCCACATTTCTGTAAAAGCACACTAAAAGATGTGCCTTTGGGATCCCCCCTCCTCAACCAGCACATTTCTCTGCAATGCAGCAGTGGAAAACAATGTCAAATATGCAGCATACAATCTAATACAACATATTCCATGAATCTATAAAAGTCCTCTTGGATTATTCCACACAAAGCTGCAGCTTTGATTTTCTTGCTTTTCATTGTTTGCCAACAACTCTAAATGAGAGAGTTTCTTGGGAAGAAGAAACCCCACCACACTTGTTTCACGCGTTCTTCCTGCCTTTTGAACTCCAGTCACACAAAAACTCATTCACAAGGCTAGTCCACACTTTGTTAGACCTGAAGTGTTAACTGTGGAAGATCAACCACTACATTCTGCCTTGTGTTACCAACAGGCCCTGCGGTCTCAGGCCCCACAACCTGAAAGAGACTGTGGGTGCCACTGCAGCAGACAAGAAAGGCTGCCACCATTGACTTCAACCGAATACAGACGTGTTGCCAGGAGCCTGATCTTTTGCTGCAGAAGCCAGTTGTGTTTGTTGTTACACAAATGAGCTTTCTCATTATGAAATGCTCAAAAATAGATTAAATGTTAAAGATGACTTTCCCAGAAGCTGAAGTGTGAGTAAAAGGTGACAAACAAGCCCTGCAGCTGCTTTTCAACATTACAAAGCTTCACATTTCCTCAGTCGAGAAAGTTTTACTATAAAATTAGACTCCAGTAACAAGAAGTCTTCAAGTTACACGTTAGCAGTGACATCTTCATATTTGTCTACCTTAACAGACGATCACCAGGCAACAGGAAACATGTTTTCATAGTATGCTTATAAAAGTTCTTATTGCATCTTCAAATTGGCATCAATAGCTTCATTATGAAATGGATCCAAATCTTCTCCCCAAATCCCTTTTTTTAATTACCCTTTAAGAACTGCGGAGTTTAATACAAAGACATGAAATAATTCATATTTCAGGAACTTCACTTACTTAAAACTCCTGTATCCAACTGCTCTATGGACATTTAGTCCCAAATGATTGGTTCCACCTTAAGACTAAAACCAAAATAAAACAAGCCTCTGTGATCTTCATAATCTTTTCAGTATATCGGCAGTTTATGCATTGAATAGAATATGAGGAATTACTGAATTAAGGAATTACTGCAGAGAATTTACTAGGTTTTCCAATGCATGGGATATATTTACTCTAGTTGCTGAAATGACCATGTCCCTGAAAATGGTTATGAGATAACTTAAAATGAATGAGTAATGAGATTAATATTAACATCCTAAATGTTTTTAAACACAAGGAAGGCTCACTGCTTTCACAAGATCCAGCCCCAGGATCCTTATTGCTCTCTTAAATATCTCTACATCATAAAACCCCACCCATGAACCTACAAATTAGCATTAAAGCAGGCTTTCAGGTTGGTAGAACTCCTTTCAAGCTATTTTTGAACACCTAAATTGTGTTTCTTTCATTGAAGTATGTGGTTTAGCAGCTGCTGGTACTGCTTACACTTGCCTTGTAGGGAAGGACTTAGCCTAAAGAGAATCACAGAACCATAGGATAGTTAGGGTTGGAAAGGACCTTAAGATCATCCAGTTCCAACCCCCCTGCCATGGGCAGGGACACCCCACACTAAACCATGCCACCCAAGGCTCTGTCCAACCTGGCCTTGAACACCGCCAGGGATGGAGCATTCACAGCTTCCCTGGGCAACCCATTGCAGTGCCTCACCACCCTCACAGTAAAGAACTTCTTCCTTATATCCAATTTAAAGCTCCCCTGTTTAAGTTTTAACCCATTACCCCTTGTCTTATTGCTACAGTCCCTAGTGAATAGTCCATCCCCAGCATCCTTATAGGCCCCCTTCAGATACTGGAAGGCTGCTATGAGGTCTAAAAGAAGAAAGAAGATAAATGTGTAGTATCCTGGACCTCATTAACACATGCACATACAGATGAGTTGCATAGTATGGGCTTTTCTATCATTTTAAATAGAGTTAGATACTCTCTAACAAACCTATTCTATCACTAAAGACTATTCATTCCTCTTTTTTCTAGCCCTGTGGCCATGTTAAGCATTCTTATCTTAACCAACTTCTCCACAACAGCTGCAATCGCAGTCTCTTCTCACCATTTGTTCCTCTTAGTTCAGAAAGTGCTGCCAAAACAATCTCTCCTGAGTACTGCTCTGCCTGTACCCCTCTGAAACACTGCACTGATTTCCACTCTTTCAGACTATTCATTTTGAACTTACTGTTGCCTTCTTCCAGCTAAAGCTTGCTCAAGAATAGGATCCACATTCAAAATATCCAGATTTTCCCTGTTCTGATATTCTCCAAAAGGAAAAGGGAGCTGCAAAAGCAAACAAAGAAGGGAGAATCACAGAATACCAGGCTGGAGGGGACCTCAAGGATCATCTGATCCAACCTTTCTTGGCAAAAGCACAGTCTAGACAAGATGGCCCAGCTCCCTGTCCAGCCGAATCTTAAGTGTCCAGCACTGGGGAATCCATCACTGCCCTGGGGAGATTATTCCAGTGGATGATTGCTCTCACTGTGAAACATTTTCCTTTGGCAAGGATGAAAAGAATGGTTGAGATGCATATGTATGCCAAAGTGGCCCAGGGTAATCACCAGAGCCATACCCCACCATCAACAAGAGGGTCAAGCTCTGCTCCCGTCCCTGTGAACGGGAGGGTTCCCCAACTCCTCTCGCACAAAGCTTCTCCTCCTGAAACACTATCTTGCATCTGAGGAAGTTTCTTTAATGAATCACAGAACCCCAGACTGGTTTGGGTCGGAAGGGACCTTAAAGCTCATCCAGGTCCAACCCCTGCCACGGGCAGGGATGCCTTCCACTAGACCAGGCTGCTCCAAGCCCCATCCAACCTGGCCTTGAACACTGCCAGGAATGGGCATAAAGCCTTAGTTGAAAACAATATTTCTCTATGAAAAATTTCTTCTGTTAACATACCTGCTCATTTTGCTCAAAAATATCCAGGAGTAATTCCTGAACACCTACAGTTTCTATGCCCTTATTTAATTCCCTGTCTACCATTTTATATCTATATGAGTACTTTACTGAAGCACCATTACCACCTTGGATTTCAGGATTATCTTCTTCTTCCAGTTCCTTGCATATCTCTATGATGTGATCTTTGCAAAAGCTATTTATTAGTCTGCTTTCATTCAAAAAACCCATTCAAATCCTTCCTTAAAACAAAACCACAAGAAAACCAAAAAACTGCTTTTTTGAAAAGTAGTATATATAAAAAGAATTTGTCTAAGATGTAAAGAATTTCTATCTTCTGGTGCTTCCATCAGTATCCACGCATTCAGGTTTGGGTTGGGGTACCATTCAGACAAAGCAGGCAGCTCCTTCTTGACTGTCAAGCATAGAAAGCAGCACCAGACAGAGCACGTTCCCTGACCACTGTCCTTCCATTCACTGAACAGGACAAAGGTCTCGGGGAAATAGCAGCATGAGCTCAGCTCATTAAAAACTGTATGAAAATGTATATCCTGAAGGGATGTTAAATTAGGCTTACAGAGGCAACTTTGAGTCTGTGCTTCCTTAGAATTTTAGTGCTTAACCTTTTAGCCCCAGCATTTCTTTAGTGCAATTAAATATAGAGGTACAGATATAAAATACTGCCTTAGTTACAGTCTAGCAGCAAGAAAGAAAGAAAATAGGCAAGAGAGAGAAAGAATTCTGCAGGTAGCTTTCATTCTGATCTCCAGTGTCTCCCCAGCATTGCCATCTTTTTGACATGGTCACGACAGTAGAGGCTGTGCTTTTCCACAGCCAGTTTTAATCAGAGGGGCTAATAACACCTTATTCTTAAAGAGACACTTCAGAGTCTGTCCATTTTGTTAAAGCCTGCAGCCCATAAACATCCCTACACTAGTATATACAGCAAACACCAGACACATAGGTAACGCTATCAATATTAAACTTAAGCCATTACCAGGTACAGAGCACACCCAATTTCCATGACGCATTTACTTCACTTTATGTGACCTTGTACATCTCAGTTCAATGTATAACTTAGGCAGGCAACACAAGGTATAAAGAAAAATATTAATTTGGTCAACTGTTACTGATGTTTTTGCCTTCCACGCAGTTATCAGCATGCTAATCCACATTACTGTGATGTGCAAATATTACGCTCTTATTACTTTGATGGCAATTGTACATTTAAAAATGAAATTAACGGCTAGCCTCCGAAGACTTACTAGGCTTAATTTCATTTCACTCCCTCAATCATCCTTTTCACTATACAGTTAATCTAAAAGAATCAGAGGTGTAATTATGGATCAAAGATTAGCTGTTCAACATTTGCTAGTAGCTAAAATGGGGCAGATATTAAAAGCAAGTTGACTCCAGAGAAAGCTGCTCCTCCCATCATTTGTAGAAGAGACTGCTGTGAAATGTTAACGTTATGAAGTCAAGGCTGGAGCTTTCTATGCCTCTGGATACCTTTGCAGGGCTCTCCCAAAGCAGGACATGCTACCACCACTGAAACCACTGCCAGGAGGATCTCCCACCTTCCCCAGCTGTGTTCACTGAGGTCGGATAAGGGAGCACATAATGCTGTCCCAGGAATCCCTCACTAGGAATCATCTCCTTCACAGGTAGGACAAAGCAGGGAAGCGCAGAGGCTCACCTATGTTACACAGCCACATAGCAGCCTCCCAAACACTGCCTCACAACCCAGGAGTATGCGGATGACTTGAAGTGTCCTTTCCCCTTGAGCTCACTCTGTGTTCCTAGGTCAGGACTTCACTGTAGGCAAGCTCTCCATTCTGAGCCTGCATAGGAGCACTAGGGAACTTCCAAGTCTGACCGGCTGACACGTTGGAGGAGAGCTCTGAGTGCCAGGCACTGAAGCAACAAGCTGAAACCCTGAAGGGCCATAGGTTCAGGTGCCAAAAACCAGAGGAGAATGATGCTGGAAGGGACACCCAAGGCAAAACTGGATGTCTAACATCACCTATGAATAAAACAGTAGAGTGTGTGTGTGTGTCCACTAGCAAATTCCATACCTGACCAGACAGAGGGGAGGAACAGACTGCTCCATCTCTGTTGTTCATGAATATATAGACACCATTTCTGATTATCTGGGTGCTGGCAAATGCTCTCCTCTGTGTGAGGTGATATGTATGATTGTTTGCACTACACAAACCTATCGGGAATACATGTTCAGCCTTGCTCCTGCCTGGATCTGGATACACCAAACCACAACAGCCTTCTATCCGGCTGGGAGAAAATTAATCCCCTGGGTCTTGTAGCCCACCAGATTCAATTACCTCTAAGGGAAGGTCCTGGAAACATGATCATGTTAACATCTTTGGTTCCACACATGTTGATGGAGCAACAGCTTGGTTTATTCCCTAATGCAAGTATCGGAAAGCAGACACAAAGCCCATAGAGACCATGCATTATTTGCACCTCCACTTCAAACTTGATCTACTTGGAGCAAGGAAGGGTGGTTTCACAGCTTGGCAACCAAATGATAATTTGCCCTGTTTCTCCTGGTTTTATCGCTGTTTTGCAGCAATGAATAATGCTGTCTCCAGGAAATGGAAGTGAAAGCTACTCTGTTCTTGTCAGAATAATAATGGATATTGTGTTGGCAACTGCCCTCCTGTGCTGCACAACGGCATGAATAAAAGGAATTGGGAAAAGCCAATGGTTCTATAGTAAATAAAGTGTGCAAACTCACCTGCTTGCAAATAAGCGATAACCTCTATTGTTTGTTGTTTCAGCAGGGCAACAAGAACCGGGTGAACACAACGCTCTAAATCAGAAGTGTGTCAACTCCACTGATCCTCACCTATGGAGGGAGGTTGTGGGGGAGAGGCACGAGCTGTTAGGGAAGGGCAAAGTAGAAGTGTGTGGCTTGTAAGATGTCAGGAGTGCCTCCATACATGGGTATGCAGACAGCAACAGGCTGAAAGATGGCCTTCTCCAAATCTCAGGTTAGTTCAATGCTGGAATGTTAGCTTTGGCCTCACTATTGGTACTCGTAGAAGGAAAGACAACAATAAGCAGCAGTAAGGTTTTTGTTCCTCACAGCTTGGATTCATGTACAGTTTCTAGTCAGGGAGGCTACACAGGCAGGCTTCCCACAGTTTCACAGGGGCCAGAACCCACTTACAGAAGCCAGTTGGACCCTTGGCAATGTCTCCACATTCAGTACGCAGCTCTGTCAGGCCTTCCTCCACTGTCACCCTCCTGTGATACACAACTTCCTTTGTACCCAAAACCTACTTCAAGCAGGACTCCACACACGTCTTTTGGGGCATATTCATGGGAGAGCAAAGGTACCGAAAGGTCCTCTAATTGCTCCTTCCCTGCAAAACCAAAAGCTGCTCACATTGCAAGGGACCTTGATCCTTTTTCATATTCACTATGCCTGCTCAGAATCCATAGATATACATCAAGATCTGGTCATCTGGTGCTTGCATAAAATACACACTGAAAGAATTGTAAAGATGAAAATGAATCAGTCAAGTGCGTATTACACACCATGATTTCACTATGAATAGCTTGAAAACTTGAAAAAGTTATTTTGCTTTTTATTTAGCCCTTTGTTTTCATACGAAAGGCCCACACAAACACATTCTTCAGTTAAATTAAATACTTTGTCACATCTGCAAAACCAACCAACTGTAAAAGCAGAGAAATGCATTTTTCCTGTCTTTACACCAACAACAGCTATTATATATAACAATGTTTAGTTAAAAATAATACAAATAACATGTAATTATTTCTGAGGACATGTTTATCTCTAAGAGGAATTCATTTTCAAGAGGAATGTTATACTTAAACTGTTGAACACATTCATCCACTGTGCCATCAGACAACCAAAATGCATTACGTACTATATTACCTTTATTCTGGATGGCAAATGATGTCAATATTGATTCTATAACTAAAGCGAATCACCCACAAGCATCAGAGCCACATCTTTTCTTTAGTCCCAAGGAGCACAGTGATTGTCTGGCCTGACATATTTATCTATCAAAGGGAGACTGAGCCTGTTACTTGGCCAAATCCACCCTGCATTCTTTGAGCTCTTAAAGAGAAAGATGCCATGGCATGGGGAAGATGCCATAAGGCATGAAGGGCTTACAAATTCAGCCACAGTATATTCCAAAAGGCTATCAGCTTTGTGAGCAAGTTTTTCTTAATAGTGATCGATGTTCAAAAGGTCAATGACATTAAAGATCAAGGACACAGTTATTTTTCAACTAAAGATTTTATCACTAATTTACAATGGTGTTTAGCTAAACGCTTCTGGGTTTGGCTGCTTATAAACCCAACCAAACCCTGCATGTTAGGGACTGTAGTGACAGGACAAGGGGTAACGGGTTCAAACTGAAACAGGGGAAGTTTAGATTGGATCTAAGGAAGAAATTCTTTCCTGTAAGGATGGTGAGGCACTGGAATGGGTTGCCAAGGGACGTTGTGAATGCTCCATCCCTGGCAGTGTTCAAGGCCATGTTAGATGAGGCCTTGGGTGACATGGTTTAGTGTGAGGTGTCCGTGCCCAAGGCAGGGGGGTTGGAACTGGATGATCTTAAGGTCCTTTCCAACCCTAACTGTTCTATGATTCCATGTTTCCTTTAACGTGTGAAGTAAAAAGTGTGGAGCAACATACAAGCTGACTAATGAAATTACTGTGATATCATTATTGAGAGGGAGAGACATACTGGTTAGAAGACAAAATGAGAGACAGAACCTTCAGATTACTTACCAAGCTCTGCTCTGCTTTGTAGTGTAGTCTCCAAAGGTAATTGAGAGATCAGCACTGGCTTTTGATACAAAGATTTAGCCACCTTTGAAATCAACTTACATTTAGCCCATACGTACACAGGCCATGAAAGCCCACTGCTTTCCATAAATCATGTAAGATTATACAAGTTTTGAGGAATTTTCCCTAGCAATATGAAAAAGTATACGCTGCAACAATGTGGTCATTAATGCTGACTGTTACCTGTTTATTCCAGGGAAAACTGGTGAGCAGTTTAGTGCTTGCAAGATTGCTGGAATCAACCTAATATCCCAGATTGACTTGTCTCTGATTTCTCTTCAGCAAAATGGCGGCATTTATCAATACAGCTGATACCTCTAATGTGTAATTTACAGTAACACTAATGTATTTTATTATTATTCAGAATTTACCATAACCATAGAATAGGAATGTCAATGGAAAAGGCAAAATGTTCCAGAAAAGTATAAATGTTCAAACGCATGTAACGCAATGTACTGGCAGAAATTTCATTCATTGCTATTTTTAGGCAAGCAAATACCTTTGGATGAAGAATGATATAAAAACATTACCATCAACATACTTGTCCCTGTTGAATATTTCTATAGGAGCCACATTAGGAAACTTCTACTAGCCCAAACCTCTAGGAGCATTTTAGCTACTAATCTGGATGAATTGGGTCACTCACTCTTGCTCAGTTACACTCGTTACATGACAGAGTTTTCTTCCCTGAACTCTCTAAACGAACCTTTTCATTCACCAAGGTTCTAATACAAATTTTGCTGCGAGTCTTTCCAATGAGTGCAAGTGGAGACTGAAGTTTCCCTGAAAATTAATCTCTTTGCCTGTTTGGAAGCTTTTCCTCCTTACCAGCACCAGCCCCTCACTTTCTCCACACTTGAATCAGATGCAGTTTAATAGTGTAAGTCGACGAAGGCAGCAAGTGCTGAACAGGATGCATAGGTGATCCTCACCCACCATTAACCAACACATTTCCTAGTGTACAGCCAGCCTTGGAGCACAGGAACACCCACCTGTACTTAATGACTGTTACATGAGTCAAATCCTCTGTGGAACACGCACTGCATTTAGCTCGTAATTACTAGTTTCAACTGAAATGCTTTGACAACTGTTAAAATATTGAGAAAGCATAACATAACAGGAACTCTCAGGACATGTTAGTCTTAACATCCAACAGATTAGCGATTCCTCTACTGAGGAGCAGCAAAGCAACAAGAGCTCCAATCCTAACTTAGGCAGGCCCCTCAATTAAAAACAACAGGAAATGTTTTAACTGCAACAAGAGACAAAATCCATCACCCCCAAAGAATCCTTCAATTCACACAACCATGCCCCCCCTCCCCTTGGTTGAATGTGGTAAAGTAGAATTCATGAGCTCTCTAATTTATGATAGGTAATTGGATAACTCTTGTTAATTATAGCCATACAACATCAAAATTAATGATTTTCCCACCCTCTTTCAACTTGTGAATGAATTCATAACTTACATCAGGACTCAAAAGATGTGCAATTAATATTGTCAGCAACCACTTCACAAAAGAGATTTGTTAAAGGCAGGCGTGTGGACACAATTAGTGTATCAATTAATGTTGCTGTTCCCTGATCTATAAATTATTGAAAAGCTCATAACCACTACAAGGAAACAAAGCAAATCCACTCCCCATCAATGAAATAAGCTCCTGACTGTGTCCCTCATTCATTACTCTTTAGATCATATTTGAATTTTGCTGGATGCCATGAGTCTGAGCTATGTAATCACGAAAATAAATGAACCTCTACCAACCTGAGAACTTGAAATGTTTTATTACAGTGCTGATGCTTTCAGTGTTGTTAGCTGATCATAATGTTAAAGAAGGTAAATAATGATAATAATAATGAACAAAATCTACTGCCATTGTTCATAGCACTTACTAATTCCAGCTGAAATTCCAATCTGGAAATGAACCTGCAAAAACTGCATCAACATTTCTATGTATCAGCAGAATTGTAACTTTCACATCAAGCAGAAACCTCTGTGCCACTCTCAAATTTAGCAATGATTAGCCCAAGGATCAGATTCAAATGAGGTCTAAGAAACCCAAACCAAGACTCGGGTAGCATTAGGCACCTATGATGAAAACTGAAAATGACACAAAAGAACCTTGTTTAAAGGCTACTTATCCCCAAAGGCTTTTAAACTAACTAGGTACCTCCTGTCTGATCTTAGTATGACTAGAGTTTTGCTTCTGGGGACACAAAGGTTTTTCTTTAGATAGTTAGACAGACTCCAGTCTCTCATTAGAGTTTAAAAGACCCAGGAAATAGATGTGACTCTGCCAGAGGCCTGATCTATGTGAACAGTCCCTGAAGCCACTGCACTCCTTTTAATTAGTAGTCAAGACAGTTAAAATGGGACACTTAAGCTTTTGGCCATTCTTATCCCGAGAGGATCAAACTTAAACTTTTACCACCAAGAAAGCATTACCATGCTCTGCTGGTGCAAGCAGTACAATTCCTCACCTGGCATTAAACAGCCCCCTGAGCAGAGTCCGCTCTCACTTTCCTCCTCAAGCACAGCTTCAGAACTTGTATGTTCAGTCGGTCAAAACGAAGTGCCCAACTCATGGCTATGAGAAGACAACAGCTCAGGGAGCGACACAGCACATCAAACCCTCTCTAGATTTCACACTCCTACCAGCTAGTTACAGCAATCCTGGGCTTGGCGGCCTGCCTACTGTGATATCGGTTTTCAGGCATTGCAGTGGAAAACTATCAAGTTAGGGAATTTCACCCCTGGGGATCCTTAGCATCAAAGACTGTTTATGCTGATTGTCAACATGTCTGAGCTCCTCTTTGTATCTCAGTTCCATTTGTAAAAGTCCCTGTCATTTGGAAAATTGACTCAAAAGTCTGACTACAGGGGGTATAATGAGAGATGATGTAGCAAAACCATGGAAAGCTTCAAATAGAATAATCACAGAACTTAAGTGCAACAGGAAGAAACGAAATCCCTAGCAAAGTCTCCTGGCTGCCCCCAAGAAGGTGCAGATCTGCATTCAAGTTTGGTACCTGGCCCTCTTCTCTACTGACCTCCCGTTTCAGGTTACTTGGTTAAGCTAATTTTGCAAGAAGGGATTTTCCAAGGCAGTTACGGGTGTGGATCCAACACCAATGCAACGCATTTACCCCTAAAGAGGTTTCTAAATCAATTTTAATTCCAACGGGCTCAAATAAATGTTTTCAATTTGATTCAATAATCCATACAGACCTATAAAAGTGGCTTTTCTCCCCATGTACTACAAGGCAAACATGGGTTACGCTTCTAACAACTGTGGCTAATAAAAACCTCTCATTTCCCATCCTGAATGGTACAAACACATAATTTTCATTCACCACTCGATGAACCAGCTGACATAAACAAATGAAATAAAATCAGCCTTTAAGAGCATTATTTGAATCATTAATTCTCTACATGCTTCTTAAAGAACACATGATTTTTGGCAAACTCACAAAAAAAAAATGACCTAAAAATGTGCTAGAATAGAGCTTTCTGAATCTCCTGAGATTTAAGCATCATTTCCTTTTAGACAGCAACGTGAAACCTCTTCAGGATGTCTTTTAAAGTTTCAGCAAGTTTTCGAATAAGGTAATTATAAGACTGTTACTTGCAGGTATCAGCCAAGAGTGGCATGACGATTAGGGCTGGAGCTGGGTGGTAGAAACATAATCTCCTCTAATAGCATCTAGTGCACTGTAAGCTCATAAAATAGAATAAATTGCAGAAAAGGGCTGTGGTGGTCAGGGTGAAACATGGGTCCTCAGTTGGTATCTTCATAGCACATGGAGCAAAAAGTGACAATGTGGAGAGGAAGTGAGGGTCTCATCTTTGTTTTCAACTTGTACCCTCTCCTGGGAGTATGACCAAGTAATACTTCTAGAGCCCATCAAATCCTGGATCCATCAAATCAATCCTAACTGAATAAAAGGCAAAATTAGTACTTAATTTTTTTAATAGCCTATGTTTAAGATTATCCAGGGTGATACTGTTAACATACAAAGTTGTAATTTGATATTATTTGATATTACAGGGACTGTAGTGACAGGACAAGGGGTAACGGGTTCAAACTTAAACAGGGGAAGTTTAGATTGGATCTAAGGAAGAAATTCTTTACTGTGAGGGAGGTGAGGCACTGGAATGGGTTGCCCAGGGAGGTTGTGAATGCTCCATCCCTGGCAGTGTTCAAGGCCAGGTTGGACAGAGCCTTGGGTGCCATGGTTTAGTGTGAGGTGTCCGTGCCCATGGCAGGGGGGTTGGAACTGGATGATCTTAAGGTCCTTTCCGACCCTAACTATTCTATGATTACCATATTTATATTGAACTTACCCATAGTACATCAGAGATTTGCAGCTGCGATTCTACTTAAATTGCAGATTCTAAGAGGATTTTGTAAGTTCTTGTCCTAACCAGAGTAATAATCGACTAGTGTTGGAACAGAATACTGTCTTACAAACCAACTGGTATGGCAATGACAGAGACTGAAGAGTTCATGATAAGTAGAAAGCTTATGGATATAAAAACACCCTAATGAGAAATGCTTTAATAGTCTCCTGTAAGAGAATTGCTTTGCATATGACTACAGAAAGAGGTTAAGTTTCCCAAACACATAAAAGAAATATGCACTAAAAGCTGTAACTTTGTAGGAGCATTAATGCTATTTGTGACCCCTGCAGCAGATACCAAACTATTGCCCTGTCACCCTAAAATCCATAATCTATACAACAGAGCCTAAAAGTAGCTATAAGAAACTGTAAAAGAACTTTAAACACATATCCTAACCTTAGGAATTGAGCTTTGTATTATTTCAACACAGCAAATAAAACCCACTACCTTACTATATCCTTGTACAGAAAGAGAGTGCGCTTAAAAGTCAGCTGCCACTATACAGAAGGCTTAGGCTGAGACCATGAGAGGACGCTTTCCTCCATGCTCTAACTCCACAATAATCCTTGACCCCTTTCAACCACCCCAGATCTTCAGCACAGGATACATCTGTGAGACAAACATTCCAGTAAGAATTTATTCTCAAACTTAATGCTCTTTCTCAGCACAGTGCTGTGAACTGCAGATGGCAGGAGAATCATAGAATCACAGGACAGTTTGTGTTGGAAGGGACCTTAAAGCTCATCCAGCTCCAACCCCTGCCACGGGCAGGGACACCTTCCACTAGAGCAGCTTGCTCCAAGCCCCTGTGTCCAACCTGGCCTTGAACACTGCCAGGGATGGGGCAGCCACAGCTTCTCTGGGCACCCTGGGCCAGCGCCTCAGCACCCTCACAGGGAACAGCTTCTGCCTAAGAGCTCATCTCAGTCTCCCCTCTGGCAGGTTAAAGCCATTCCCCTTGGCCTGTCCCTACAGGCCCTTGTCCCAAGCCCCTCTCCAGGTTTCCTGCAGCCCCTTTAGGCACTGGAGCTGCTCTAAGGTCTCCCCTTCAGGAGCCTTCTCTTCTCCAGGCTGCCCCAGCCCAGCTCTCTCAGCCTGGCTCCAGAGCAGAGCTGCTCCAGCCCTCGCAGCATCTTCGTGGCCTCCTCTGGACTCGCTCCAACAGCTCTATGCCCCTCTTGCGTTGCTGCCCTAGAACTACCAGGGTGGTAGATAATACAGCAGAAAAGGCCCCTCTCTGCTCTGGATAGAAATGGCTGCATGGCACTGCCTGGCTTTTGCAGAAGGACAGCAAAACCTGATTCAGTGGAAATACACTGGAGCCGAACTTTCTGTTTATAAAGCAAAGACTAATTTCTTGGGAATACTCAGATCCATTGCATAATCAAACTCATTGATTAATAACATTAGAAACCTCATGGTAGTGCCTGTTTCCCATCACTGCTCGCAGTTAATGAACTTGGGCAAAAAAGGAAGAGAGAATTCCCTGTTTTTCACATGTCCATCACTCACACTACACAGAGGAGGGCTCATTTGTGGAAATACAGGCAAATACATACAATCAATGACAAGCAAATGAGAACACCAAGTTCCTTTTGACTTCCATTATGTGGGATTTGAATAGCAAACACTGTCTGAATTGTATACCTTGTCTGTATAAAGCATTCACAGTACCCCAAGGCCCTCAGACGGCAATAAGATGCACGCAGAATTGCACATACAGTACAGACCAAGATTAATCCTGGAGATGTGCTACTGCTGTAGACTGTCCCTTCCAGTTCTTCAGATACTTGTACATGCTGCAGGGAGCAATGATTACTGCCATAGACCATATTTTATACTTCTGCTCAGCAGTAAAGGTAATTCTCAGAATTTCCATTTGGGGGATAGAATCAGATTTTGTGCAGAGAAGCATTCAGTTCTTATGATTGATGAAAATGCTTTTACAAGTTGGATGCTGAATATTTTATTAACATAAACACCGAGTTCCTAAAACAGTTGTTTGCTGTTCTCAAAAGTTTCACCCTCCAGCAGAACAAATAACATCGGAGACACACATCAAAAAGATGTTATCTGTATAGCAAAGAACTGGCATTTTCCAATTTCCTGCCTGCCCCTAAATACTGAATGATCATACAACTAAACCATCTCCACCTTCCTTATTTGCCTTGAACATCTCAGATCACATTCTCATTTACTTCAAAGCGCCCCTAATTGTGCCCTTACAAACTACAGCTTTTTTATCTTAAATGAACCATTTAACATAGTCTAGGCCTAGAGCAGGCATGATTCTAAACCATCTTCCCCAACAAACACTTAACTTTCTTTAATTGCTGTGTATCTCTTTAAAAACTCAAATATATGTATTTCTGATAGAGAAGCTATAGCCAACAAAAGGCCCTTCATTACTGTTTGGTTGGATCGCTGCAGTAAAAGGTATAGCTGCCCAGAAGTGGAACAAGTTATCTAAGATGAGTAAAATTTGTAACACACACATAGAACCATAGAATCATAGAATAGTTAGGGTTGGAAAGGACCTTAAGATCATCCAGTTCCAACCCCCCTCCCATGGGCAGGGACACCTCACACTAAACCATGGCACCCAAGGCCTCATCTAACCTGGCCTTGAACACCACCAAGGATGGAGCATTCACAACCTCCCTGGGCAACCCATTCCAGTGCCTCACCACCCTCACAGTAAAGAATTTCTTCCTTAGATCCAATCTAAACTTCCCCTGTTTCAGTTTGAACCTGTTACCCCTTGTCCTGTCACTACAGTCCCTGATGAAGAGTCCATCCCCAGCATCCTTGTAGGCCCCCTTCAGATACTGGAAGGCTGCTCTGAGGTCTCCACGCAGCCTTCTCTTCTCCAGGCTGAACAGCCCCAACTTTCTCAGCCTGTCTCCATACAGGAGGTGCTCCAGTCCCCTGATCATCCTCGTGGCCTCCTCTGGACTTGTTCCAACAGTTCCATAACATATATTAGCAAAGATGAGTTGGGGTTCTTTTTGGTCTTAAAAAAGCATAACAAATCCTCAGAAGTACTTGGCTAAATTATATCCCCATAAAAAGAAACAGGATGACAAACTGAAAAGGTGAAACATGGAAGTTCAGATGTTGACACCTCATGTATTAAAGCTATTAAGTATGACTTTCTCTTTTTGGTTTACTTCTTTATTTTGAGCAATTCATATTAAAGGTGTTTTCAACCTCAATTTCATTATCTTTATAGGTTTAAAAATAAAAATCAAAGAGGGCTACACAGAATAACATGAATTACCACTGGAAGTCAAGGACTTTGCCCCCAGGTTTGTCAGTAATTAAAACGATGAGCAACAAAGAGATGAATAAAAATCTCAGCACAAAATTCCCTACTAAAATCTCTCAGTACTCCTATTCATAAGCGCCAAATTCATAACACCTCATTTCTCATGCTGATCAGTCCAAAGAATTGCCCTACTATCCAACATAAAACTGTAAACAGAAATATGAATGTATCCAACCATACATTTATTCACAGCTTCTCCTTTAGTTTTCTCCCCATTTATATTTCCTTTACCAGATTACAATTAATCTCTCTATAGATTGCCACTAGTTCTCTGTAACTTCACAAAGGGTCAGTAAATTCAACCTCCAGTAACACAAAGTGCATTTAAGCTCCGGTTAGCTCGAAACAAGGTAGAAACAAACCAATAGAGAAAAAAAATGTTTTCTTCTGGCAAAAGTAGTTTTTAAAATCGTATTTTCCAGTTGTGAAAGAATTATACATAAAAAGTAAAAAAATAATGAATTATAACAAGGTTTTTCTTACATTTTAAATGTATTTCAATACGATGTCAAAGAATCAAATCCCATGTTCCCATACCAGACCTCTACTGGGCTTAACAAAGTTTGCTTTCCCTGAGCACTCAGATAACACAAGAATCACAGATGCATAAAAGGTGGCTGATACAGGAGCTCAAATAAAGTACAAAACAAATACCAATAAAGAGAAATGAGTCACTACCTTTCTTTTTGGAGTCTTTCTTTGTGCTGGTTTTAACAGCCACTTGAAGTTCTGTCTCAGTTGACATCCTATATCCTTAGTCCTCTTCACACAGATCCAGGATCTCGGTCAGGCTCATTTAGAATGTCTCTCCAAGAGAATAATTTAGCCTTTCAGATACTCTAACCCAAACAGTTCATCTCATTCACTCCTTTCAAGTGCTGTTAAAGAAGGAAACAAAAAGTAACAATCATTTTCTGAGATTAAAACATAACAAAACCCAAAGCAAACCATTGCAAGCTTACTGAGGAAGAAACCTACGAAGTCTTCTGACTACAGAGTCAACAGCCAACCATTTTAGATGCTTAAACACAGTCATCTAGTCCTGTTTGAGATGTTTTCACAGGCTACAGACACAACAAGGCATACAGGAGACCTGGTTTTCTGGACCGGCAGCTGGAGGACAAAGACTACAATCCAGGAAGTAGCTGGAAATGTCACCAAAAGCAAACAACTCTGCAAAGACTCAATTCTTAGATGCAACAATTTCAAGGAAAAAACATATTGCCTGATGATAAGTTCAGATTTTTACTCCTTAAAAGCTCTTTTAATGCTTTCAGTGTCCTACTTGAACAAAGACGAGTAAAAATATTCATTACTCATACTGAGAACATCACACTTTGCCACTCCTCTTGCTTATGATAATGATTTTAGTATAAAGAAATCTGCCTCCATATAAACAAAGCTGTAATTCTTAACACTCATCTAGTAATTTTTCTTGCAAAGGACTCTGAAATTACAGTTAATTAAGCCTACAAAATACAAATAGGATAGGGGGCAAAAAGGTAACATTTAAGGAGCAAACTACAGCTTTATATAAGGTGTATTTGTTAGGAGATAGATAAGGTACTGGCTGTGAACCCGCAACAGTCACTGTAGAAATGTGCTGGAGCAGTGTGAGGGAAGCAGGCTGTAAGGCTGCAAGTAGGACTGGGGACACATGGGCTGTAGAGGCAAAGAATACATAAAGAACAACCAACCAAATAAAGAATAAACCATGACTCCCATTCTTACTGCAGGTCCTTCCTGCTTTGAAGGATGAGCCACCTACTTCAGCCAGTCTGTTGAGGGCAGAGGACCACACTGTCCCAAAGCCATTTGTCACGATGCTCCCTCACTAAATGCATCTTCTTATTGTCCTTTCGCTTTGCGAAAAAGTTCTCATTATTAGCACAGTCCATCTGGCCTGTCTGAACAGCTGCCCAGTTATTAAATAACTACTTGATACAGATATTAACCCAGCATATCAGCTGGTTAGCTGGCAGAGATTAACTACAGTTATAGTTATTTACTAATGTCCCTTCTTTGTCATTTAAGAAAGTAATAAACTGCAAACACTGCAATAATTCTGACAGTTTAAATCACTTCTCACAGCAAGGGCTGTGAAGCCACTACTACTTTTCCAATCCAGGCTCTTTTAACACTTTAAATGCTTCAGTAACATTACACTGCCACGCACCGTCGGAAGTGATTTCATATTGCTGAAGTGTGTCAGGGGCTTTCTTTAATAAGCTTTTCCAATTTGTATGTGTATTATAGGATATTCAAAGATAGCTTTTCAAACTCTGCTGAACTGGATTTGAAATACAGAATTCCCTGTTCCTCCTATATGGTATCTGAAAAAGTGCCTGATGGAAAAAAAGCGGGGAAAATAAGGCAACTTACAAACTGATGTTGCAGTGCTTTCTAAATACACGTTTTTGGAACACATGAACGAGCTCAAAGCATTTTCATTATCATTATTAGTCAAGAAAACAGTAGAAAAGGAGAAAGCAAATGAAGGTTGATCAAAGAGATAAAAAAATAAGGTAACAGCCCCAAGACAAGCTTTCAGGATCTGAAGCACTCTTAGGGCAGGTCCACAGACAGAGAGATGTCTCTCCCTCAAGCATGGTCAGGGTGGAACATGATACGCAGTGACCACCAGGCCTAGGCAAGCACCCACACACTCACTGCGCTGTGAGGGAACCACCTCACCCCACTATTGATGAAGCTGCTCTTTGCTTACGCTTGAAATCCCCCCAGCAAGCGGGAGGAAAGCGCTGCAGAGAACAGATGTCCTTGCAACCCCCATTCCCTTACCCTCCCCCTGCACACAACCCAGTTTAATAATACTTAGTTTCACAGCACAGTAGGGATGCATTGGTCTTTACCGCTCGGTGGCACTTACTTAAAGCATCTCTCGAGTCACAGCTGGATTGACAGTGTATTCTTCTAGAATTTGGACTTATATTAACCTAAAGCTTAACTGCAGAACCTTACAAGAAGCACTAACATGAACCACCTAACAAAAGGCATACATTTATATGATAGGTCCATTTTTAAAACCAAAACAAAGAAAAAAATTAACACCAAATACCCCCAGGGTCAAGAGTTAAGCAAGTTTTTTATGTCTTAGAATTGTACGTACAAAGCATCAAGAATGTAATCCCCTATTGACAGCTACTTTCAACAGGGTAGCTGAAACAGTAGCATCTGAATGGCGCTGAGCATTTTAAACAACAACATATGACCACTACCTCACTTGAACCTCTCCAGAAAAGCTGTATCCCTTGAGGCTATCCCACTGAGTGATATTTATCAACGAAATGCATGTCTGGTTTCGGACAGGTTCACATATTGATTTACTTTAAAACTTAATCAGGTCATACTTCCGAAGGCTCACAGATCCTTGAATAAAGTAATAGGTATCTTTGTAAAGGAGCACATAAACATCTGTCAGGCGCAAGCTACAGTTCAAACTGAATCTGCTACAGAGACAATTCCTCCAAAAGCACAGGTCTTTCTGCAAGCTACATTAGTAAACTTTCCTATGCCGTCCATATTTCAGCCGTTTATTACCCAGATGAGGATGGCAGTCAATCTGCTCATCACCGCAACAGCTTTTATTGTCTCCTCCAATCTAGGTCACCGTTGTTAACTACTATCGTCTTCCAACTGCGGGAAGTACTGCAGCATGTGTTTTATCAATGAGATGCTATTTTCTTTGATCAGCTCTGCCACGTTTCTCTCCCAGCTCTAAAGGCAGAATTTTGCTAGCTGCATTTAAAAAAGAATCCATCATCTTACACATATCCTTTTGAAAGATCTTCTGGTGTGCCTTATTACTGTTCCAGCCACAATGTTATGTGCATGCCTCAGCTTTTCCTAAAGAGGATTCAGAGCTCTTCATTTTAACAAAATACTGACATTTTCTGCCCCCTTATTAAGTGACTACAGCAGGAACACACAATCAGCGCATTTGGGAATTAACCAGCTTTTAATTCCAAGAGAAGCCTTAAGCCTGCATTCTGCATTACTCCTACACTGCCAGAAAACCTAAAGCCTTAGTGAAGAAGCATTTCTGTAAATTCACTTTACAGCTGGGATTAACATAGGCTGGACCTTTTACGTGCAGGGAAATTACTCGCGTGCTCCATCCGCCTCCCCCCCTGCATCTGTAAACCAGCAACTTCTGTCAAATCGTTCGTCTTTTCAAGCACGCTTGAGCAAGCTCATGAAGGGGTTGTTAGGCGACTTCCCCTGGCCCGAGTTAGGAAGGAGATCAGACCCGACTGTAATACTTCCCCTCGGGGTTTAAAATACATGAATTTATTAATTTTCATCAGGGCTTCAAAACTTAAGAAGTCCCCTCCCCGAAACCAATTTCCATCTGCTTATGTAAAGGAAAAGCAGCCTTAGAAAGGATTCGTAACTAAGCCCTGGCATTCCCTAGGAATTGAAGTTCTCCACAGTCCCAAAGTGGGATTTGACAAGAGGACGGTTCCTTCCAGATGCTGGCTTGACAAAACAAAACCTATGCTGCCACCCTTAGCTCTTGCTTTTATACCTCTGATGTCTTGCAATTCATTTCCTTTCCTCCAAAGCACCCAGTATAAGCATCTGTAAGGGAACATCGATGCCTATGATTTTGCAAGTGTTAAAACCCAAACATATTAAAAGGGCAAAATGTGACAAAACTATCTTAAAAGGGCTGTGATCCTGAAGAATGGAAAACAGTTGAAGCATGAAGGACTTCTAGCCAGGGTGAAAAATGTTACCCATCAACTTCTCATCTAACCCAGAGAACTTTGATGGGACCGCACAAAAGACAGACGGTGGAAAAACCCTTCTTTGCCACCAGTGCCCTTACACCCTTCAGAGAGAGGAGGCCATGAAACCCTCTGGAACTGTGCACTCTGTTTTCTACTCATCGGCTCATTTCCCTAATGGTCAGGTCTTGTGCACATCCTACTTGGCATCAGAGTATTCATCTTTTACACAAGGAACTACACTAATTCCAGACGGAAACCCAAGGGACTGCTCCAAAAGCCACTTATATATTTCAGTTAATAAAGCCTGTAAGTAAGAACCAGAAAACAAGGAAAATGAGGTAAAAAAGAGCACTTAAGATATTGACACAGAAGAGAAAACAAGGAGGAAAAGAAAAGCAAACAGGGGAAGCTGTCTCTGTATATACTTCATTAAAGCAAATTCTGTAACAATGTGGTTAGCAGCAAAATCTAAGCCAACTCATGCATTAAAACTCTGTCTGGCCTGCAAAAGAAAACAACCTCTGTTAAGCCTTCTGCATGTGCGCAGCCCCTCTTCTCTAGTTTTGTCATTTGCCCACAGAACAGCATAATATACTGCTTCTAGTGACAAAGTCAAGAGAATCGCTCTTAGAGCATCACATCTCAATCAGTGCTTTTTCCTACAATTTCTTTACTGGTATCTCTGTAGCCTGTAATGGTGACAGGAAGCTTACTGTTCATGTGCACAAACTGAGATCCCACACAACAATTCATTCCCTCAGCAGCCAAGTGGCCTGTAAAACTCCTGGAATTCCCCTTTGCAAACAACAAACACCCCTCTGAGACCCAACGCCCTACTTCTGCCCCCTCCCTAAGCTACACGGCTTACAAAGGCTTGCAACTGCCTCCATATTCCATACTCAGTTTTGTTGGCGCTAAAATGAACAAGTACTCCCTTCCACCTCTGATTTTCTATATATTAAGGGAGGAGATTTGTGTGCTTTATTATGCTGTTTGTACCATGTCTGTAATGAGACAGCAGAATGATACTTCCCAATTAAACCTCTTTAATTCTTCCGATACCAGAAAACTACTTTGCACTTACCCTGTAACATTAGGTTACTTTTTGTGTATAGTATTTATAAAATACTTCCAATATCTCTTGAAAACAGGAAGCTCTTTAAGAAAAACCCTACATGTAACTAAGGCAAACAACATGTTTTATTAGATTTATTGTGGTTTACAATATGCTTCATTATTCCATCTCTAGGGCACGTTTCAAGCATTCTACCCAGTTCCTCACACGGTGTAAATAGCATCATTGAACCTGATTTACCACTACAAGAGCATCTTGGCAAAAAACTGACCCATAAAATATTTCCAAAGTAAGATGTTTATTAGAATTACAATGACAGGAGGAATAATTACTACAATTCCTCCTGGACATCTCTCCCTACAGTTGTGAATACTACACTCCACCTCACCAATTATTCACCAAAAGTGCTTTGAATTTCCTACTCATAGAAAATGCTGACTGCATTAAAAAGGTGCTTTTCACAGGAATTAATTGATTTCATCAATATTTTTAATGGGGAATTGCTAACATTTCGTATTAATGTTACGGTTTCTATTTTACGTTCTAGAGGACAGAACTCTGGGAACAAAGGTAAAACACAAGACATTGACCTTGCTTTAACAGAACTTCTGAAATATTCAGATGTATGGCATTTTGCATTCAAGAAAAACTAGATGATCATAGAATCACAGGATAGGTTGGGTTGGAAGGGACCTTAAAGCTCATCCAGCTCCAACCCCTGCCACGGGCAGGGACACCTTCCACTAGAGCAGCTTGCTCCAAGCCCCTGTGTCCAACCTGGCCTTGAACACTGCCAGGGATGGGGCAGCCACAGCTTCTCTGAGCACCCTGTGCCAGCGCCTCAGCACCCTCACAGGGAAGAACTTCCTAGTATCTAATCTAAATCTCTCCCCTTTTGTTTTAAAGCCATTCCCCCTTGTGCTATCACTACATGCCCTTGTAAGAAGAAAGGTAAAAAAAATCATGTCAGTTCATGAGGAAGGGTATTCAAAAGCCTTTAAGAACTGCTAGATTAGAGTCACTAAAGACCAATGGCTTTCCTTCAATGCTTTTAGCTTGAAATTCATCTCCTCAAAAAACTTCATATTATCGCAGCATAGAAAAATAAAGTAAAAATAAATAATTAAAAAAAAACCCCAAAACCCCCCAAAAAACCACACCAGCACTGAGAACCCAGAACGTGCTGCTCTCCCTGCTCCACTCCATTCCTGACTAGAGTTAGTGCTGCGAAATTCCAGTGCTGCTGTTGTCCCTCCAGTTAGTCTAAGTCTGATTTCCTACTGGACCATCTCCTACTTCAACTCAATGAAATAACATTTAATATCCCTTCCACTGGTTTTGTCAACACCTACCTCTTCTTTCAGCCAGGTATATATGTTGGAGCATCACCATGCAACATCCCTGTGTAGCAAGGAATGCAACTCCAGCCCAAGGAGCTGAAAACGAGTAACAAACCCCCTGTGTGCTGGGGGAATAAATACAACACACATTGTTCCTTTAGGCCTATTTGTCTGCTCCAAGATGCAAAACTCAACTGAAAGTGATATTTGTAAGCTTCTGCAGGGCACTGTATTAAAAAAAGGCACTGCCACTGAATGGAACTTCACATCATTCCTCCAATACTGAGAGGCTGCTATGTTACCAGATAACATAGCGAGTTGTTCAGATTGGACTAGAAATTCCCAGTGCTCACAGTGAAACTGAATTACCTAAATGCTTTTCCTGTATGAATTGCGTTACACCAAGACTCTACTACACCCAGATTACTACATTGCCAACCCTGAAGCAGAAAAGGAATTTCTGATAATGCTTTGCAAGAACAAACAAGCAACAAAACTCTCAACTGCTACAAATACTGCCCAGGCACCGCCTGCCTGTGATCTAAGCGCCACGGGTAGAAAACTGCCTTACCTCCATTAAAGTCAATAAAGCCACACCAGCACAAAATCAATAGCGTTACATTTGACTTATATTGGCGTAACTCCATTGATTTTAATGGAGTTGGTGTTACACCAATTTTATGCTGGTGTATCTGCATTAGTGTCAGTGAAGTTATGCCGGCGTGACTGATGTAAACAACACCAGACCGACCAACCCCTATAACGTCTGAAATTCAATGTCATTAACTGTAAAGCAACAAGAAAATGCAAATCTGTACGTTACCAAAGCAGGGTCTTTGGAATTTATATTTGCAAAGCAGAAGAGCTCTTTTGCGATCCTCTCGCCACCAAAGAAACAGAGTGAAGACTAAGAAAGGAAAAAGGACAAAGTACACAGTTGGGATCACGGTATTCTGTAATTAGAGCTGTTAAATGATTACTAAAGCGCAGCGGTGCAATCATCACACTGAAGGAAAGGGAGAAGTATGCAGTCAGGAGCATCACCAGGGAGAAGGTAAAAGCAATGTCAGGGACACCACGTTTTATATCTAAATGCAAATTCCTCACAATCAGGATTTGTGCCTTCTAATTGGAAGAAAAGGTTACGGAAATATATATCTCGCATCCCGGACAGCTCAGCATGTTTTTAAGTGGCACATAAGTTGAAGGCAACTGACTCATCTCCTGTCCTCTATGGAAATATCTCAATTCAGCTCTTTTCTCCTTTTAATTCAAGATGACTTCCTTAATATTGCAAGTGAGACTGAACTGGGACTTATCCTGTCATTCAATTTAAATACAATACAGCACAAAATCTACACAAGATCCAACTTCAGCTGTACTTCCTAATCTGAAGTCGAGCTTTACACTGGTCTTCTTAATGGATGTGAATTTTGCACCAACTCTTCCAGGTCTCTTTGAGACTTGCTCAGTCACAGGAGTTCACCTGCACATCCTGCCCTTCCATTTTCCCAATGCTTCCTGACATTCTGGCAAAGCAAAGCAAACTTCCCTAACGTCAACAACAACAACAACAACAACCCCCTCTGCCAGGATCTTTATTCACTGCTATTTTTCAACACTCAGCCCATGTGCCTTGACAGTTATGCATTAGGAAAACCAATCAGAGGACTTCACCTCGCTGTAAACGGACTTCTGATTTATTACCTCGAACCCAGCCACCAGACTTCTACCGAAGTTCATTGTCTAGCAGAGCAAAGGGGAAAAAGCAAGAAGCTTTCTGGGACTGTAAGTGTGGCTTTACACACTCAATGATTTTTACGCTGTTGTTCCACAGCTGACAAATATCACTATTTTAACCTAATAGATGACTTTTAGCTACAGAAATACTTTTGACGATTCCATTTTAACGCTCCAGTCTTCAGACCAGCAATGCCGGTCATGAAGGTAATTCCACATGACTGCAAAGAGGAACAGCAGGCAGACTTCTGACCAATACCAAACACAAGTATTTGGGAACGGCTGCTAGATTTTACTGGAGAGATTTCAAACCATACATAATTCTCTTGAATTCACTTATCTGTTCTCATCTCATTTGTGAATGCAGTGCCTTGTATCTGATTATGTTACAGACTGCCTCTGCTTTGTATCAGTAAGAATGTTAACCACTTTTTAAGGGAAGAAGCACCTCCCATAAGCAGTCAGGCTTCGCGCAGTGTTAAGATTTAGCAGTGTTTCTAAATAATAAAAGATGGCACTTTTCCCACAGCTGGAAAATGTACAGAAGGAGGAAAATCCAACCCTTGAAACTATGTGGGCCAGGTGTTATTTTCTGTATAGGGGTGACCTTATTAGTGTATATAAATATATAAAGGGGGAGTGTCACGAGGATGGAGCCAGGCTCTTCTCAGTGGCAAACAATGATAGGACAAGGGGTAATGGGTATAAACTGGAACACAAGAGGTTCCACTTAAACTGGAGAAGAAACTTCTTCTCAGTGAGGGTGACAGAACACTGGAACAGGCTGCCCAGGGAGGTTGTGGAGTCTCCTTCTCTGGAGACATTCAAAACCCGCCTGGACACATTCCTGTGTAACCTTATCTAGGTGTTCCTGCTCCGGCAGGGGGATTGGACTAGATGATCTTTTGAGGTCCCTTCCAATCTCTAACATACTGTGATACTGTGATAATTCCACACAGAGAAACACCCATCCAGGGAAATACACTGGTCTCCACTCTGCTATAATCATGCAACTGGAGACATCTATATGACCATATCACACACGCACAAAATCAAAGTTTCAGTGAACAGGTTAGGGACCCTGTAAAAGGAATTACTTAAGCAAAAATCAGGGCTGAAATGTCAGGAAAAATGCCTAAAGATGCTATGAGCATTCAGATAGAGAGCTCTGAAGTAGTTACACAAGCATACAGACCTGCATGAGTGGTAATGCATCCCAAACCCATGCGTATTCTCTAAACATTTTTTAAAAACACCCAAGCAGCATGCAGTGAGGAACCATTCACCTTCCACTGTCACACCACGGTTTATTCTCTCTTGGAAGCAATTACAGGACAAATGCCAAGCTACAGAAGGTATTTTTCCAGCAGCAGCATCTGGCTTCTTGGCAGACTCCTCAGGCAATTTTATTGGAAGCTTTAGAGATGCTACTGGGTCAGTCCTAGTTATATTGCTCATGAGCTGTCTGGCGGTTTCTTCTTCCTAGATGTCATAATCCTTCTGATTTACCTTGAAGGAATGAGCACACTTTTATCCATTTCAAAACCAGCTGACCTGCAAGGCATTTAGGGGCTATCTGCAGAGACAGACTAAAAGTCACTGGTCTAAATCTGTATACCTTTGAGCCAGCAGCATTTCGGCATTCATTACTTAATGCATCATCAAGGAAACAAGTATGCCACGCAAAAAACTGTGTGTCTTACTGGTAAATAGAATGCATTCCTTATGATTAAAGGAAAAAGCATAAGATGCATGGCAAAATAATTAGTGGGGCAAAAAAAACGTCATCTGGGTCGGCAGCAAATCTGTGCCTTTATTTAAGATGAACTGCTCTCACATAGTGAAGATGATGTTGTGCTGTATCCTATCAGAAGAGACAGTGCACATGGAGTCAAGGAATGCTTCTGGCACACAGCAGGCATAAACTGAAATACAAGGGGGTCTGCTAAGTCAGTGGAAGGAAAACAATCTCCGAGAGTCTGCTTCTTGCAACTCCTCTGTTAAACGTGGTGCCTCCGAGGGTAAAGACAGCCCATGTCCTTCCCTCTCCCGACACCCTGGCCCTTCCCCCTCTTCAAGCCCAGCAGCAAAGATCTGCATTATTCTGCAGCTGTGATCATGATTAATCCTCATCCAGAAGGATGAAAGACAGGATGCTGCTTTAACCCTCCCTCTTTGCGTACCAACAAAATCAAGTCCACAACGAAAAGGTTTACGTCAGTTTAGAGCAGTCCTTTACAATCAGCACAGAGAAAGGGGAGAGAATGTTATAGAAAGTGCATTTGTAGCCCATAACACAGGTGAAATCCTGCTTTTTTAAGACTTCTGTGTAATTACTTACAAGAAGTATACTCCTTATTTAAATAACTGATAAAGCAGATGTGTTTTAGATTACTACTTTTCTTTCTTTTTCAAGACTTTCCCACAAAGATGTCATCGTGTGTCCCCCCCCCTTTCTTATTTCAAGAGCTTTCAGAGATGTTAGAGTAAGAAACTCCAACAAAATCCTGTATCAAGTCATTTTTGAGGGAAAAAGACCTAATGCCCAAAGGTAAATATTACAGGTACAAGAAATGTACACTATAATTTAATAAAGGGCTACAGATCTTGGATTTTCAGTAACAGGAGTACACTGAGCAACATAAGGGAAGATTGACAGCACTAAGAAAGATGCACATATCCAGGTCAAACAAAAAGCCAAACGGAGCTGTCATCAGCCCAGTGCAACTAAATCCAACCAGACACAGAATTCAGACTTGGCTAATGCGAATTGACTAATATAATTCCATTTTATGCAGGGCAAAACATATTCTGATTATAGGCCAGTGATGCTTGCAAGTTCTAAATTTAGGTGCCATTAGAGCCAGGTGAACCGTTAAGTGAGCTAATCTGAATTTTACCCATAGCACAGATTTGTGCTGTCCAAAAATGAACTTCTAAGATTTAAACCATGTACTCACTCTCGTTACTTCATATGGCTTTTGGATAACCCCATTCATCAATTAAAATGTCTCCAGAATCCCAGAACTCACTGACAATGAAGCCTGGGTTTTAAAACGCCGTGCAACACCACACGCTGAAAAATCAATTATTTAGGCTCCAGTACCAAAACAGAAGTTACTGGCACACTAGAAACAGAGCCATATTTCAGAAGGGATGTAGCACAGATTCCCTTGTTTACAAGCTTGTTTTTGCAAACTACAAAGCAATCTCAATGATCAGGTGAACATTTGAATGCATGGTGAAGACTAAACTTCAGTGATGCCCTAGATTTCACTGACTACACAAATGAGATTAAAGCTGCACACACAAGCAGACAGAAGGCTTCCTGGATGCAGAGAAGATCTAAAACCTTTTTATAAGCTCTCTTTGATTAGAAGGTAGATTTGGATGAGATATTAGGAAAAATTCTTCCCTGTGAAGGTGCTGAGGCGCTGGCACAGGGTGCCCAGAGAAGCTGTGGCTGCCCCATCCCTGGCAGTGTTCAAGGCCAGGTTGGATGGGGCTTGGAGCAACCTGCTATAGTGGGAGGTGTCCCTGCCCATGAATGGGATGAGCTTCAAGGTCCCTTCCAACCTAAACCATTCTATGATTCTACAGTCTTAACAAGGCCTGTAAGTTCAAGGCCTGAAGAGAAGGCTGCATGGAGACCTCATAGCAGCCTTCCAGTATCTGAAGGGGGCCTATAAGGATGCTGGGGAGGGACTCTTCATTAGGGACTGTAGTGACAGGACAAGGGGTAACGGGTTCAAACTGAAACAGGGGAAGTTTAGATTGGATATAAGGAGGAAGTTCTTTACTATAAGGGTGGTGAGGCACTGGAATGGGTTGCCCAGGGAAGTTGTGAATGCTCCATCCCTGGCGGTGTTCAAGGCCAGGTTGGACAGAGCCTTGGGTGGCATGGTTTAGTGTGAGGTGTCCCTGCCCATGGCAGGGGGGTTGGAACTGAACAATCTTAAGGTCCTTTCCAACCCTAACTATTCTATGATTCTGTGATTTTATAACCATCAAATAAGTGTACTTCAGTACAGCAAAGAAAATCAATTAAAAATACAAGGAAAATGTTGATCTACTTTGTACACTCCTGAAACACCCAGTACACTTAAAACAATGTACATTATAATCAGGGATAACATAACCTAATCTGAAATAAAGACTCTGCTATCAATTAAAGTAGTTGTTCAGCCAGCCGAGTTTAAAGCCAAAAGGTGAAGAATTCCTAATCCAATTAAAGCAAGGGGGAATTCAGGAATGCAGAACTTAATTACTCTACTTGGAAGGTAGCCAGGACCCTTGGGTTAAGCACCCTTGTGAAAGTGCCATAGGAACTCCAAGGACTGCAAGTGGTCAGACCCTTGGCTTTGCTTCTCCTTTGAGCAGGGCACCCTTGGCAGCCACACGCCCTGTAGCTAAGCCCCAGGGAAGACACCAGCTCCTGAATTACAGCATTTCCAGCAGCTCCTTATAAGCTTCCTCTCAATGCTCAGCATTAGGCAGGGTTTGGCCCTGCCCAGCTTGTAAAACCATATAGGCTCTCAGTACAATATGGTGAGACAGTAGACGATGCCCAATTAAAGCCATTTGGATAAATATGTGTTCAGTGATGTTATTGCCTATGTGTCACTTGAACATTCTGGATTGTTTTGGGGTTTTTTCAGTTCCACAGACTAAATAGCAAGCAGCAATAATATTAGTTGCTGAGCAAGTGTGATGTTTGTGTTACCCACTCCAGTTAATTAATGAAAATAATGACAGAGTTACAAATACCAGAGATTATTAAGAACTTGAAGACCACCCTACCCATTTCTCTGCCAAGGAGGATTTGTTCTTAACAGCACATTCTTCTGTTCTTCATCAAGCCTTTTTAAACCACGCCAGCAGTAAGAGTCACATCTGCTTCCTTCAGAGGTGTTCATACATTCACACTGATTTGGAGGCAGAAGTAAAACCCAAGAATTGCCATTCTGCCAACTTCGTATCATTATTCTGAGTTAACTGCAAGGAGATTATCTTGAGCAATTACTCTCGTCCCTCACTGCACATACATTCCAAATACCTGTAATCCTCACATAGCTCAACTCTATCAGTGTTAAACCAATCTATCCCCTTCAGGTAAGATCTAATGCTAAAATCACATACCACTGGGTTTATAACCCAGGCTATTACAGTCTCCATTATTAAATATTGCTTATAATTTTGTACTTACAAAGTCAGGGAGATGTGATTTTATTGCTTGCAAATCATTCTTACATTAGTCTTACGCTGTTATAACTTCACTCTGCTTTTCCAGATAAGCTTTTCGCTTTCTGCATATTTAAATAGTAACTCTAATTATCCCTACTTGATTGCCCTTCTCTTGCAAAGCCTTTCCACAGCATCATCTGCAGTGAATTGTTCATCCTACTTAGATTTTTAAACAGCCCAATATACATCATATCTTTAATTTTAATAAGAGCAGAGAGGTGGTGGTGGGGGGGTGTTTGAAAAACATGGATATTGGGTTCCATCTTTAGATGCATTTCTTTTTGCAAACACACAGCAAGAAGGGCAGATTCCCGATTATTCCATCAATAATAATCACAGAACAGGGCCTAGCAGTAAAGTCAATTAAAAATAAAAAGGCAAAAAGCCCCATAAGACTATTGACATGATATCAGATCAGTGAAGAAAAGTTTGCTTCGTTGTCTAACACTTGAAAGTGTTTTCTGGATCTACTTCCAACCATAGTTGCAGACAACACTTTATAGTTCCAGTTCATAAGTCCACAGGAGCTACATGTGGCTAGATGGTAGCTGCAAGTAATGCTATTTAATGCATTAACTCAGGTAATCCATTCAAAGAAATGCATATTTTACAGTAGCCCAAAACATGACAATAAAGTTTGAGTAAAAATGAATAATTTTTTTAGTCTTTTAGGTCATTTTTGTAGAGATTTTGCTATTTTGGATACTCACAACATATTTTGGCTTAATTAGAATGACATTTGGCAATATGATGCATTGTTAGAGTTGCCCGATATTTTCCAGTATGAATTCTCTTTTTAGCTCCTTATAACTTCACCAAAGCAACGTGTGTCTACTGGAGGTGACATCTTGCATGTCACGTAGCAAAAGCAATGATACATACAGTCCAATCTCCAAGACTTAGTCCGGCTGCCCTGAGGCATGCGATTGCCCCTTCCTCCTCCTTCTTTGCTCACTAAGCAGCAAAGTTTCCTACAGACACTGCCTTCACGCAATCCTGATTTTGATCCTCCGGCACAGATCCATTCTTTTGTACTAAGACTTTATGTGGACAGGAAAGCGTGACCGCATCCACAACTCTGCATTCAGTTCTCTTCCATCTGTAGGATGTTAAATTTAGCATTTTTTACTGATGTGCTTGGCTCTGTAACAGTAATTTACATTTTTATGCACGTGTGTAATAACATCCAGGAAAAAGAGGCAACACAGGTGTACCACAACCATATTGCGGTGCCTTCTTGAATTCAGCTTGCAAGGTGCACTCTTTCAGCACCTACTCTGGCAAAAGTTACTTTAGCAATACGTGACGAGAGTCTGGCAGAAGGGACTATCTTTCAAACAAGATTCCAGCACAGCAGGATAGGAAGGCAAAACAGGAGGTCCAGTTGTGATTTTCACGTCTTTTTGTGTCAAAGCAGTATGCAGAAGAGCTTGGAAAGACAAATCACAGTCTTGAGACCCTGAAGCTCACAAAAGGCTTCTATTATTATAAGCAATGCACTGCTTTATTAAATAAACCAAGCCAACCAATCACACAGAGTAGCCCCTCTTTGAGCCAAAGACTTTCCTTAGAAAACGTGACATCAGCCAAGAAAAGGCTTCTCTCCCATCTTCTCAGTTTCTCTCCACAAATTAGACATCGCTGAAGGCTGATGGTACTTTACCTACCACCACCTCAAAAGCACAACAAAGCACCACGGTTACTCCTGAACCAGATGGTTTCGTGCACAGCACAGACGAGAAAGCAGGACAGCAGGGTATTGCTTCTACAAGCTCTGGAAAGTCAATCAATAGGGCTGACCTGACCAAACCCATCAAGTGGGAATAAAGTTCTACTGCTGTGCACATTCAACACCAGGATCTATTGAGAAACAGCCCTGTTGAAGAAGGCATGACTGTTTGTCAGCTTAGTTCCCCACAAGGATGTTAGTCAAAGTCTTGTAACTGCCCAAGATGATGATAGAGTGGTCATGAGGGTAAGTTCAGAATGCCTGCAATCCAGCCTATGGTTCAAAAAGACAAGGATATGTGTCTATGTTCTGGATCAGGTTTTGTTTTGTCCAGAATGATGAATTCAAAAGGAACACATGAGACTCACAGTATGGATGTCCCGTTGTGATTTATGCTTTACTATAATGCTATAGCTCTGGTAAGAGCAGAAGCAGTTGTATCAATTCTGCTGGCTGGGTCCACCTGCAGGGACTGCACTGGAGTCCACACCACAAGGCCAGAAACAGCTCCTCATCAGAGCTGAACAGATTGGAACATCACAAGGAGAATAACTGAAACAGATCCACAGCAACCTTCACAAATACAGTCTCCAAGTTGGCTACAATTGAATTTATATTGGTCACAAACATATTAACACGTTGAAAACCTTCTCAAAGCAAACACTTCATATTCAGAAAAGCCTTTAGTTTTCAGCAAGACTTAGTATTCTTATCAGGACTGAAATGTAACTGAAGAACAAATGATGTCACTAGACTACAAGCAAACACAGGGGAGAATGCTTAGCCTTTTAGCTGCAAAGTAACCCTCTGTCACTCTATTTAAGACCTAAACATGAGAATGTTCAGAACATTATTGAGTCATTCTGCTTGAAACGCAGTAAATAATGCCCTGGGGGTTTTTTATGTGAAGTAATTCGATTCTATTTTTATCCATTAAAGAACACTTGGATTAACAGATCGAGAAAGTTCATTCACGGCTTCAGATCTACGATATTTAAGGTCCCTTCCAAACCAAACCATTCTATGATTCTATGATCTCTGACCATTACAAACCCTCCTCCCTGCTGCCCACATAACCAACCAAATCATGGCAGAAAATACATTTACATAGGCTTGAAAACGTTTAAAAATCATCAGTAACATGTCTGATTCCATCTTCTTTTACTTAAGAATCCAAAGTTGTATCCTGAACTCTATTTCCATAGCAATTGAGTACCAAATATTACCAAGGTCCAATTTTACTGTCTATCCTGGCAGCATTCAGGCAAATTACATTTAAAATTAAACTGAAAGCAAAGCCTTTGAACACTACCGTAATGTTTCAGGCAACAATTTCCGGAAAGGAAAGGCAGAAAACAGACTGTGCATAAACTATAGTTCAAAATAGATCCCTCATGTCAAATGGCATAATTTTTCCTTTTTCTTTTCCCCATTAAAGAGTTATTTTAAGTCTTCTGCTGAATATATTTACATGCATAATGAAACTTCTTCAGAGGTTCTTTCTGTATTACTATATATGCTTTAACACTGCATACGCTAATAGTGTACACATATATACAAATCCACACACAAATGGATGCACTCATGCACACAGTATTCATGCAAAAAGAATTAATTCATGCAAAAAGTTTTGACTGGATGCTACCCCCAGTAAATATGTTAAATGTGAATAGTGCTTATGGCTGGGTTCATTAACTGAAAACACTGTTGTCTGCACGATTTGTGTTGTTCACATAAGACTGGATGACATGTAAAATGCTAATTTACAGATTCCCTTCTGTTTAATTTACCATCAGGGTATTTCTCTGCTAGGAAAATCAGTGGTTGCTTACTACAGTCCTCCTTGAGCTGAGACCTCACTCAGCACCTGAAGATAAAACTCTTCTCCAAAAAGGGATGTCCTGGGTTCAGCAGCAGCAGTCAGTTTTTCTCCTTCTTAGTAGCTGGTGCAGCGCTGTGGTTTTGACTTTCGCTCTGGGAATAATACTGATAAAGCCGATGTTTTCAGTTGCTGGTCAGAATGTTTACCCTGACCAAGGACTTTGTGAGCCTCATGCTCTGCCAGGGAGGAGGAGAAGCCGGGAGGAAGCAGGGACAGGACACCTGATCCAAACTAGCCAAAGAGGTATTCCATACCACAGCACATCATGCCCAGGATGTAGAATTGACAGTGCCCGGAAGGGCTGGATCACTGCAGGGTGGGGGTGAGGTACCGGTCGCTGAGCGGTTGTATTCTCTTCCCTTGTTATTTCCTTTATCATTATTATTGGTGGTAGCAGTAGTGATTTGTGTTATACCTTAGTTACTGGACTGGTTTCATCTCAACCCATGGGGGTCACATTCTTTCGATTCTCCTCCCCGTCCCTCCAGGAGCGGAGGGAAGAAAGGTGAAGGGGGAAGTAGACTGCGTGGTTCTGATTTACGGCCTGGGCTTAAACCACGACAAGGGAGAGTAAGGGGGGGGAAGAAGGGAAGGTTTTGGATGAGCTCCAAACACATCTGATATGTTGTCATAGAAAAATGCTACCCCAGAAGCCACTGCCTCCTGCCATTAACAAACATCCCATCTTCAAAGAGAAGCAGTATTACGCTTAAAGAGTCGCAGCTTATGTCACTGCAGATAACTCTTCTCACAACTTCAGCTGCTCATCATCTTCTGCTTCTTCAGTCATCTTCATAAAATCCCTAGCTCTAGAGCATCTGCAGCCTGACAGATCTGCTCACATCCAGTCTGAGAGCTCCTCTGAACTCTCACACCAAGCATGGAATTTCACTTTATCAATGAAGTTTGGACCTCATGTCCCCATTGTATGTTGATGCAACACCTGATAAACAGATACAATTGACAGATTAAGTTCAAAACCACATTATATCTCCAAATTAAAACACTAGCACTAGTTCAGCCGTCATTCCCTGACGCATTCCAGGACTTCACTCTTCCACAGCCGTACCAGCTGCCTCTTCTGTAAGTACCTATGACACCCAAGTGCTTCAGAAACCACAAATAGTAATTTATTGCTATTACAATGTATTATACTTACAAATACTTTGATTATAGCTATGTCTTCAACATTTATGAGCAGGTTCAGCAGTTGTTTCTTCCCTTTTCCCAGCTGCAGCACTGTGCTCTATCTAACCACCTCCCGGTCACTGAAGCTCCTCACCCTTAGGTGTACAAGCTATTTCAGTTTCAAAGATCTATTCTATACAGGGTAAGGTTTTAGTAGCACCTTAATGCCTTTAAATTCTTTTCTGCAACCTCTGTGTTAGTTTATCAGAGCAGTCATTAAGACTGGGCACTTTGAGGCTGATGGGTGCATCTAAGCTACCCCACTTTGAGCTAATTGTGTTCAATTTAACATTCTCCAAGCACTGGCAGTCCTCATTCAAGCCAAGTGTGAAAGTTTTTAAATTAGCTTTCACACTTTGATTCACAGATAACAAATGCAAAATGGCACAGGATTAATTTTTTTCTCCAACACCACGGTGCAACAAAATAGCCCAAAGGCTATTTCAGTTCATTTGCTTTAACTATTAGGGAAGATTCACAGCACAGACAATGCTCCAACAGAGACAAAAGCTCCAGAGGACTTTCAAAGCTTAATATTGCCCCCATTAATTAAAGTACCATACGTTTGTACAGCCTTTTCACTTTGTCACTAGATGTTAAAATGGAAGCCTAGACCATTTAAGACAAGCCACACTGGTTATTGCTTAAAAGATTAACGTATCAATATATTTTTCTCTTATTACGGATCACATTTTTAATATTTAATGAAGGCTGGTGTTGGACTGTACCATGGGCTATACAGAAACCCGTATTTTCCTTGGGGAAGCACAAATCTTGACTTCACATGTAATCTAACAATATCTCTTTTGACTGATCTGCTTTCATTGCCAAGATACAAGTTGAAAAGGAAGCTAAAATATTGAATTACCTATTGCAAAACTGATTCAGTAACCCCTACCAAACAAGGCAGAGCAGGATGGAAATTCAGCTTTCCTGGTGCTTTTCACTTTGCCAGCAATTACCACTAGGCACAAACACTGAATTCAATGTGCTCAACTGCCTGAACATCTCAGTCTCTTCAATAAACCTTTGAAGTACACACATTTCCCTCTGAGCAAATACAAAGAGTGTGCATGAGCTGCTCCACTGACAAATAGCAGAGTTCAATACATACAAAACCTCATGAAACACTCCACACTCAGTCGTCAGTAGAAAAATATTTCACCAATTTAAGAGGGAAACTGAAGTCTCCACTAAGAATTTAGCTCATCCTGTCAAAGGGCATATCAGAATACTAGACAAATCCCTATTCTTACAATGTGGTTCATGCATACCAGATTGCATAACTGCAGCCTTAAGTATCAGAAGAAACAACATGCAGTGAGATTGAAGTCAACTAACTTCAATGGGAGTCCTTCCATCATCTTTAGAAGTTGGTCATAAGGCTCAAAACTCACAACCATTATAATTCAAATTATTTCTTATACTCTAATAACTCTAATTATATACTCTAATAACTAATTTAATAATGTAATAACTGTATTGTAACAGTAGTTACGATAGTAACTACGGATAGTTACAGGAGTATGGTAGTGGTAACTCACATTACAGATGGGAACTGTCTTAATGTATAAAAATTATCTATAGTGAAGTCTAAAAAAATAACTCTGCATGCACAGATAGATTCCAGCTTTAGAGTTCATATTTGATTTGACACAGCCTGATACACACAGGTCACATTTGACAAACTATAAAGTCAAAGGCCTATCTTCAAATGTCATAGTGTTAGTCACTGAGGTGGATATAATTTAGGCGCTTCTTGATAGGATTCAGAATATCAATCTCAAACATCAACCTAGCTTTACAAGTATTTTCTGGTTTGTGTTAAGAAGTTACATACTTACGCAACAGTGATCTTAAATATCACCTTATTTTGTAAATAAGAAGCCTTTTTCACAGTAGATTTGCAAGCAAAGGACATCACGAAATCTGTATTTGTTAACATTTTAAAACAGAATCCACGCTATTTAGTAAAACATATTTATGAGATATTTTAAGGAATTCTTGCAACTCTTTCTTCAAGCCAATTCCAGTATTATGCGAAACTCCAGATAAGTCCATGAGATCCAACACAAATGCATCTCTGCCTGTCAGCGGGCAGTCGGAGGCAAGAGGATAACCTTCACACACAGGATCACTACAAGACCACACGCAAGATCTATGAACTAGTGATATTAAAATTTGATGAGCTTGTTAGTGCCGCTAGACCATTAGATCTTGTATGCAACTACAAACAACTCAAATCCTTAAGACAAACAATCATGACGCTTTACACCGTTAAACATAATCCAGCTCACAACGCGTGAAACTTCTCCTTCGGTGGTAAGTACAACTCAGACGTTCCCTGGATTAACTTCCAAAACTGATAAAGCTTTATCAGCTCAGATGGTAAACAACTGCAGGTTATTTGAGACTAAACTTGTCAGAAACCGCAAAAGAGATACAATCCAATTGTTACTGCAAGTAAAGAATACACTTTTCTGGTCACTTCCTGTCAGGCGCTAACAGACATCAGAATCGCTAAACAACACATTCACATGAGACATCAGATGTTTGTGAATATTTATGCTGCAGAAACTTTGCATTCTATCCAAACGTAAATGCCACAGTGTAAGCGATCAGTCTTCCAGAGTACTCTCATTTCTAAAACAAACTAAGATGGTGAAAAATTCATGTTACGGTGAATGTGAATCGTCAATGGACTGCTGGCACGAACAAAGCATTCACTGGGAATGGAAAACAGTCTCAGTACCGACCAGCCCACACAGGATGACTGTATAACACTTTACAAATAGTAAGCAGTAAAGGTATAGGCTGATATCCAGTTGTTACGTGCTGCACAGAACATAATCTGACACGTTTTAGATATCAGGATTCTCACATTCAAAGTATATAAATGACAGAAACAGCATGGTTAAATTTCTTGTGGCCATTTGAAAGCCTCACCTAGTGTATTTCAACTTTTAGAAATCCAGATGTACTTCAATTCTGAGAAACTAATTAATGCTGAACTCTACTGAACACATGAAAATATCTCCGTGCTGATCAAAGATACTCCCTCTAAAACTATTGATTCCATCTGAAGTGACATGCAGTCTAGACAAGCACAAACCACATGCGTTTCCCTTCTACGGTTAATGACAGAACACAGAGCTGCAAACATCTGCAAAGAACAGGTTTTCTTTCTTCCTCCATCACAGATAGTGGCATTAGTTGGGGGTGAAGAAAAAACCAATCCCTGATATTAAGGACCAAGGATCAAAGCAACCTGCTTGCATCTGAAAGCCATTCTGAAGTGCACTAAAGGCAGCAAGCACAATGTGCTGTATACTTGCACTCTGGTTTGGTATTTTCTTCTTTTCACCTGCTTATGATACTACTTTTATATTTGCTTATAATGCTTATATAAGCTCTTCAGAGGGGCCTTGGCTTTTTCTTCTGTCTGTACACAGTAAGACAGGGACCTTGTTGGTAACGTGTATCTCTGCAGAGATATCCAATACATACAATATAATGGATAGACAGTATACAATATAATGGACAAACTCATTCAGAACTATCTTCAGACAGTAACCCAGCTCAAAATTATTTATAGCCAAAATGGCTTCTGGAATTTTTCTTTTCTACTACCTGCCAAGTGGATTTACAGTCTACAGATGAAGACTGTCTTCGAGCTACACACCTGCCAACCCAAGGGTGCCAAGGAAAATTCTAGGACCGCCACATGTCTTTCTTTAACAGAGAAGCAGCAGCACTGCTGAAGATGAGGAAGGTAAGATACGAGATGCTGTACACCCTCAGAGTGCCTCAAATTAACAGCTGGCAAACAGCTACTGGGGTCTCCCACATAACTTCTTAGCAACATAAAACGTTCCCATGTAAAAGCCTATAGTGCTAACGAAAACCGTAACGTCTCCTTTTAAATGCATTCTGGCTGTTTCAGAACAACATTACATTGATGCTTCTGATTTCTTTTTTTCCTGTTCAATTCCTGTTCTGAAAAAAGTGCAGTCCATACCCTTTCTGAAACTCTTTTTTTTCCCTTCATCTCCAACATGAAAGCTCACTTTCGGCCTCACTGAGACAAAGCTGGGGCTCTGTCCAAACACACTGCAAAGGCTTATTCCTTTCTTTGTCACGCTTCTGCCACAACGCACCCCATTTCCTTCCTAACATCCCCTTTCCAAAAGGGATTTCTCATACCTTTGAACAGAAATGTCTTCTCAGCTGTTAAACAAGAGAGACCCAACAAGCAACAGTGTGACATGTGCAGGAGATGAGTAAGCCTTGCCCATTGAACAGCATTGAGCTGCTCATGGAACGCAGCCTCAGCTGTTAAAAAGATACCCAACATAAAGAGACTGAGCATAATCAGGTCCTACCACAGCTTGAACCACCAGTAGCAGTTGCATTTAATTAGATGCATAAATATATATCTAAGAGCCTAGTTTTAAAATGAACATCCGAATCAATATCAATTCAGCGCATATAGATCCAGGGAAGAAAAGCGCAGACAAACTGACATGAACAAAAGTTACACCAGCTTTCACCACAACACAACACAGTTCCTTGAAATAAAGGAAAAGTAAGGATAACTGCTAGGGAAAGAGATTATTTTACCTTTTTGCATTTGGCAGGAATTGATACTACAAGAGAGACATAAGATACAGCACAGAGGCCTCGCGGGGGGGAAAGCCACTAAACACATGCTTAAATAACAAGCAAAATAATGTCGCTGCTTCAATATGTTACTTTATATATAGACTAGATGGTCTGTATGTGTATATATAAAAGCCTGTATATAATTAAGACAATCTTAAAGTCAAAAAGCAAGTATTGGTTAAGCTAAATGCTACTAAAGAGCTACGATGTAAGTCATCACTCAGTTTAATGTAGTTTCTTATATGTAACCACATGGAACAAACAACTTCAAAACAGCTATCCTAGGGCAGCGGAGTTGTACCGATTTACACTGGATCCAGGATCTGTCCCAGTGTATAGTTCCTTCATTCCCTTTATTAAATCATGTTTGCCAGCAACTACAAAGTACTAATGGGTGCAAAAAAAGCTATTCTGCACCTGTTGATTGCCAAGGCAGCTGTGCAACCACAATGAAATGGGAAGAAGTGAAGCAAGGAACCCTACCATTAGAAATAAACCTGAATCAATACAAAGAAGACTTAAGCACTTGCCACGTATGGCTGAATTCTTACAAAGTATAAATGGTATCAAAGCATGCTTTTAGCCCAATACTACCTAGCAATGCTTAAGTAAATCAGTTTCTATCTTACCAAACTGTATTCTTTGCATTTATCACAGAATCATAGAATAGTTAGGGTTGGAAAGGACCTTAAGACCATCCAGTTCCAACCCCCCTCCCATGGGCAGGGACACCTCACACTAAACCATGTCACCCAAGGCCTCATCCAACCTGGCCTTGAACACCGCCAAGGATGGAGCATTGACAGCTTCCCTGGGCAACCCATTCCAGTGCCTCACCACCCTCTCAGTAAAGAATTCCTTCCTTAGATCCAATCTAAACTGCCCCTGTTTCAGTTTGAACCCGTTACCCCTTGTCCTGTCACTACAGTCCCTGATGAAGAGTCCATCCCCAGCATCCTTATAGGCCCCCTTCAGATACTGGAAGGCTGCTATGAGGTCTCCACGCAGCCTTCTCTTCTCCAGGCTGAACAGCCCCAACTTTCTCAGCCTATCAGCCTAATTAGAGCCTATTTAATTGCTCTAATGCAGAAGAAAGTCAACCTTGAAGACGCACACGCTGAAGATGAGTGAACAGACTGAGTTTCAAAAAAAGGTTTTAGATTTTCTCTCAAGGAACTACAGAGCTATTTCTGTCTTCTCACTAGGTTCAGTGCTGGTTTATTTTGATGGCTCAGACAGAATCACCAGGCCTGGTAGCAAATATTCAGCACTTCTTTGTGTTGCTCCTATTTCTGAGACAACCTGTACAAAGCAACAGTACAACTCCAAGAAGTGGAATTTCCCCAAGATGTTACACTTGCATGAGTAGCTATTATTGCCAGGTGCAGCAGCCAGAATATCAATTTACTCACTGCACAAACTTTAGCGTGATATAAAAGCGAAGGCAGCCTTATCATTACCTGCTTTGTTTTCATTTCACAAAGCTGCTTCCCCTCACCTCCTTTAAGCATCTACTAACCCCTTTTTTTATTGCAGTTTATCTTGAAAATTAATCATCATAAATTTAAAAACATTTTCTTGCAAATCTGTCAGCTCTGTAGTGCTGTTTCATTTATTACAAGGCCGCATGACGCATCGGAGCTCTGTATTTGAACATGACATATTTTCACTTTGTTTTGATACCACATTCGAAAATTGCTCCTATCAATCTTTCACTGGAGCCAAAACTTAACTGCCTTGTTCACTGAAACATTAAATGCCAAGTCACACAGATGAATAAAAGCATTTGCAAGATGCAAGCATTTGCAAAAGTTTCCTGTTGAAAGGGTCTATAGGAGGCAATCCACAGTCAGCGCCAAACCCAATTACTCCTAATCGTTTTGGTCACCGGATCACACTGAGAGTTAAAAGATTTCATAAACAGGCTGGTCTTTCAGTAGGATTTTGTAAGTGCCTGCAGTTCTGATTTCCAAAAACTACTGCAACCCAGACTCAGCTTATGTATTATTTAAGACCCAGGATTTTCTGCATCATTCGCTCACAAGGAGTGAAAACCTCAAACAAACAGACCATATACTTACATTCCCCATAATGCATCATTTTCTCTCTAAACAGCGGCAGCAAACAGGCACATCCAATACTGTATTACTTTCTTCTCTCGTTCATGACGATGTCACACACAAGTTCTTTGATTCTGAAAAAGAAGCATTTCCCAGGTTCTAAGGATAGAGGTACCCCAACCAATCCATCATGCTTTGTGTGCTAATGATAGACTCATGCATAAGAGGCACCAGAAGCAGTCAGAGGCAGCAGGCATGAAAAGGAGTGAATCAACTGTCAAGGGTTGTGATCTGAAGGACTGCAAGGCTGTGATTAGAATTTTCAATCAGGACTTCCACAATTCATCACACTACAAGGGAAGGGGGGAACATATTTCTTCATCAGCCCTTTCGCTATTGGCATAGCAAGTTCTAGGGCATTAAAAAGGAAATCTTACACTTACAAGCAGGTGCTCTTCAGAGAGTGGAGAGTAAAAGATTTTCTGGCACTGCATGGCTACTACTTTGCCTGCATATTCAAAGCTGAAGCAAGATTATTTGCAGCACAGCCTTTCTTTCTGAGAAAGAAAACACTGCTCCTCCTCTCCCTCCTCTTGCAGGTATACTTATATACCTATAAAGTATGTAAGTATACTTATATACTTGCAGGTATACTTAGATATACTATATAGACACCTGAGCAAGTAACCTGGAAACCTTCGACTGTTGTCTTTAGGGATACGAAAAGGAACAAAACCCACCAGGAATCCTTCATCAGAATGTGATAACACACTCTGACACTTCAGGAAATAAAAAGGCAGAGCTCTTCACAAGGGAAGTATTCTCCTAACCCTTATGAAATCACCTGCAGCACTTGACAGGCTGCATAGAGTCATGTTTTCAAAACGTAAAAGGGACCAGCAAGATGACTGAGTGCATAAGCTCAGAGTAATCAAACACACAGTCTAACTTGGTTTTCCTTACACTACTTGTTTGCCTTGCTACTACCTCTACTGACTCGCCAAAGAAAAAGTCAATCCCACAACTCAGCAGCCTCAAACAGGCCTTGGGGCTGGGCTGGTTCCATAGCTCTGCTATAGCTTCCCTTTGAAACCACGAGAAAGCCACAAAAGCTCTTCAAACATTTTGCTGCTTCTTTCCTCCCTTTCCTCACCACCTGTGAAATATACCAACCCTACCTCTCTGAACACTGATTTCACAAGAACTCACGCACAAAGAAATGCTGCCTCAGAAAGCAATCCTTCCAAAAAATACCTGCCCAGCATCAGGAACTGGGTATGGAGACCTGAACCAAGGGCCACAAGGGAGCAAGGGGTTTGTGCGTGTCAATGTCACTGCAAAGTCTTTGTCTCAAAACCTAGATTCAAGTGACGGCCCAGGCAGATTAGACATTTATTGAAATATATGAATGAAGCATTATTTCAAAAGGCAATTTTCATGTTAAACGATGAATAATGAACAGTAAAGACAGTTCGTATTTGCATAATTAATGTTTCAGTTATTGATATTCCTGCAGAGGGTCACTAGCGTTTTTTCTCCGAGTTAATTAATTAATAAAGCAACTCCTTTTATGTAAGCAATTGAAATCACTTTTAATGCTCAAAGGTATGTAAAATATCTGTCACTTCTATTTTCATGTTGCAATCCTAATGACACAATGATCGTTTGCATAAATAGAAACACTGAATGGGTCCATTTAACTCCTGACTAGAAAGAAATCCTTTGAAATTAAGAGGATAGAAATACATAAATCATGGCCAAAGGTGGCAATATGAGCAAGAACACCTTTGGGTTTCCATCACAACAATCATATTTTCCTTATCACAAATCACAGCTTTGAGACAATATACCGCTAATGATGCAAATCTGTCCTCTCATTAGCTGAAGACTGCTCTGAGGAGACAGAATAGTTTGGGGAAGAATAAATGTTTATGAGGAAACAAATACAAACTAGCAAACTGTTAGCAAACAAAAAGCCTTCAACACTCAACACTTTACAGGTAATACAGAACTTGTTCTTTTTCCATTGAGAAAAACACAAATAAAGCCCTGATCCTATAAAAACCTGCCACAGAAAGACTTAGGGCCTGTGGCAAGTCTTACTCAAGTCAGGTGGGATGGTTACTTTGCTCATCAGCCAGAGCTTACACGCAGCAGATCAGACATTATGCAAAATTCAACCTGGCAAAGTCTCCCGTATGTGGTGCTTGAAGCAGGTAGGAAAGCTAAGAGGTTATAGCAGTTGTGAAAACTGCCCCCCCTTTCCTCCCTTTAAAGATAGTACCAAGTGACCAGGTTCAGAACAATATTATGAACATCTTGTTCCACAAGCTAGGTTAAAAGCTGCGCAGCCTGCTTGTGAGTTACTGTCTCACAAGTCAATCACTGCAGATTCTTGTCTGCAAATCTCAGTTTTGCTGCATTCATATTCTACCCAAAATGTCACTGCAAAAACCATTTTAGTGACCTCTTTCATCATGTCTCGCCTTGATGTGGGAGAATGAATACCAGGATTACCATTTTTATCACATGTAATATTTTTAAACCACTAATAACTTGTACTTATCCCATTTCTGACCCTCTCTATCTACATCACCACACTTTCCTGCCCAACAAGCATCTTCATGGGGGGTGGTTCCAGGCTGCCCTCCTAAAGCAGTGCCACACAGTGCTCCAAAGCCAATTCTTTGTTGTTAAAACATCACCTTGAATACATCTTTTTATGGTGTGATTTTTATGGTGTGATTTAAGGAAAGAGAAAGGAAGGGATAAAGATGTCGATATCAAAGTACTGACACTACCGACAAGTTGATAAACACAGACCCATCATTCTGGTAGTCCAGAAAATAGCTACTGTCTCTACTATCAAGCATTGCAAAATGTAATTTGGGGTTTTTTTCTGTTTTATACAGTGCCTAATACCATTGGGGAAAACCGAAGGGAAGGAGGGCCCCAATGCACCTTCACAGCTCTGAGGAACTGGATGGCAATATAGATAATAAATGCTATTATTTGTGTTATGCACTCATCTACACTATACCAGCTGCTAAAACCTTGCAAATATTCCAGACATCATCAAGCATCATTTCAACCTGTTTTCAGACTGTAAATCTCAAATCTGACCTCCATCCAAGAGATTATAACAAAATGTGAAGTAACCTAAGTATTGCAAGTCATTTCACAGACAATGGAAATAGATACTGTAGGAAAAACACATTCCAGACTTGATTATTCACTCTTTCATGTAATCCTTATCCATATCCTTCCAGAGGCCTATTTGGTCTCTCTCTCAGCAAGCAGACCTCACAGTATTTGTAACCACTGCAGATCTTTTTAGCCAGTTGTGTATTTAACTGGCAATTCTAGCAAATGGTATTCAAAACATACAGGATTAAGAATTGCAGCCACTAAGGAGTTAGGAATAGAACACTCAGGTATTCTTTTCTGTATTTCTCAGTAATTACTTACAGCCAAGGAGCATAATAGACATCTGCTTCTTCACTGTCTCACTTCTAAAGGATCAATGTGGTGCAAATAGAAGCACTACAGGACTTAATAGCAAGTTTTAACTGATTCTTATAAAACAAGTCTCCTCAACAGCTTTCTCTCAGGCATTGAGGAGCTAGCTAAATAGATGCTATTAGTGTATATTTGTGTCTTTTTGTCAAAACCATACTTACTAAACACAAAGAACCTACAATAGACAGATACAAGAGAAGATACAAATGAAATTCTAGATTAACAAAGCCCTGTTAAATCAACTTCGCCATTTTATCTCCAGGGGTAACAATCTGGCTTGCAGTAGTGGACTAAATAATGCAGTCCAACACATTAAGAAAAGATCTGTATTCAGATGGAATGGACTGTTAGCTCAGAAAAGAGGCAGGAGGGAAAAGAAATGCTGAGGTAGCTGTTTCCTGCCCACAGCACACTTTCTCCATCTTCCAAAACTACCATGATCATCCATCTACCACCATATCTTGCACATTCCCTACGAAAGAGACAAAATAGCTCTCAAAATCTGTGTCTTATGGGTGTCATCAAAAGAAAATACCAATTCATCTGGATGTAGCACACGCATAAAGGAGAAATCAGTGTCATTAAAAAGTGGGGCTTCTCCTTTGCCATCCAGCCGCTGCAATAGTAAGGGCTGGTTTCATCATTTCATACCATGGATACCTTCACTTCCCCAGAGTGCCTTTAGCAGCAAGCCTGAAATTTCTCCTGTGACCAAGAGACAAGTCATATTTTCTACCTCTGTAGCTGCACCTTCAGCCATGCAGTTTTCCATGAGACAGCAAAGCCCTTTCTCTGTTGTCAGCACTGAAAGCTTCTCTTCAAGTAGTTCTGTTTCTTTATACAGAGCCACACTTTCATCAAATTTCAGTGCATACGTTTTAGGAAACCGCTTGAAAACCTCGGGATTTAGGTCAGAAACAGAACGTGAAATGTAGGGTAGGTTATAGTGGGCTTTCTAGGGAATACTCCATTAAAGCAATTTCCTGATAGGTAAGGTATCTTTCTCGCAGTAAAAGCAATGATAGTTGAGCACGGATTTTCAGTGGGCTCTGGAGGTTTAAAGTCTTAAAAGACGTAATTTCATTCAAAATTATCTGCTTGCCTCCTCTGGATTTCGTATCTGTACGAGTTCAGATGGAAGACAGAATTGGGCAAAAGAAGTGATGATAAAACATTAGCAAAAGAACTTTGGTTGCATTTTCTACATCTTACAAACGCCTTTTCTGTATCTTATAAATGCTGTCATATCTTCTATAGAATATTTATTGTTTGGGCAACCTAAAAAGGATTTTTTTCTTTTTATTTTTTAGATTATAAAACAGCACTTCATGAAAAAATATTACTGAATGGACAAAGCTCAGCTTCAGGGGGAAGAAACGTAAAATTACATGATTTTTACTGCATCAAATTGGGCAATGAAAACTTCAATGTGTCTGTTGACACATTCTGATGGAACACCCTATCCTTGATGCCATCTTAAGGTATGTCAAGGATAAGAGGGTTATGAGGGGCAGTCAACATGGCTTTACCAAGGGGAAGTCATGCTTGACCAACCTCATAGCCTTTTATGAGGAAATAACACGGTGGATGGATGATGGCAGAGCGGTGGATGTGGTCTACCTTGACTTCAGCAAAGCATTTGACACAGTCTCCCACAGCATCCTCATAGCTAAACTGAGGAAGTGTGGCCTGGATGATCAGGTAGTGAGGTGGACTGCGAACTGGCTGAAGGACAGAAGCCAGAGAGTTGTAGTCTATGGGGCGGAGTCCAGTTGGAGGCCTGTATCTAGTGGAGTGCCTCAAGGGTCAGTACTGGGACCAGTATTATTTGATATATTCATCAATGATTTAGATGAGGGAATTGAGTGTACTGTCAGCAAGTTTGCTGATGACACTAAGCTGGGAGGAGTGGCTGACACGCCAGAAGGCTGTGCTGCCATCCAGCGAGACCTGGACAGGCTGGAGAGTTGGGCAGGGAGTAACTTGATGAAATATAACAAGGGAAAGTGTAGAGTCCTGCATCTGGGCAGGAACAACCCCAGGTTCCAGTATAGGTTGGGGAACGACCTGTTAGAGAGTAGTGTAGGGGAGAGGGACCTGGGGGTCCTAGTGGACGGCAGGATAACCATGAGCCAACACTGTGCCCTTGTGGCCAAGAAGGCCAATGGCATCCTGGGGTGTATTAGAAGGGGAGTGGTCAGTAGGTCGAGAGAGGTCCTCCTTCCCCTCTACTCTGCCCTGGTGAGACTGCATCTGGAATATTGTGTCCAGTTCTGGGCCCCTCAGTTCAAGAAGGACAGGGAACTGCTGGAGAGAGTCCAGCGCAGGGCAACTAAGATGATGAAGGGAATGGAGCATCTCCCTTATGAGGAAAGGCTGAGGGAGCTGGGTCTCTATAGTTTGGAGAAGAGGAGACTGAGGGGTGACCTTATTAGTGTATATAAATATATAAAGGGGGAGTGTCACGAGGATGGAGCCAGGCTCTTCTCAGTGGCAAACAATGATAGGACAAGGGGTAATGGGTATAAACTGGAACACAAGAGGTTCCACTTAAACTTGAGAAGAAACTTCTTCTCAGTGAAGGTGACAGAACACTGGAACAGGCTGCCCAGGGGGGTTGTGGAGTCTCCTTCTCTGGAGACATTCAAAACCCACCTGGACACATTCCTGTGTAACCTTATCTAGGTGTTCCTGCTCTGGCAGGGGGATTGGACTAGATGATCTTTTGAGGTCCCTTCCAATCTCTAACATACTGTGATACTGTGATACTGTGTTCCAATCTCAGGTATAGCTATGAACACTTTTAAAGCAGAGATACAATATTCCACCAATGTTTTTACTCCTATTTTTTTTCTAGTCAAGTTATAATTTGTACTCCAAAAAGGATCCATTTTCATAGATACTCATATCACCTGCACTGTTCCAATTGATTTGTTAGCTGACTGGTATTCCAGTTTAAGCAATCTGCAATATCAACATCCTGAATACAGTTAAAAACTTCACAGTTATATATAACTAACTAGACAGACAACAAAGAATTTCTAACACCCAGCACTGCAATTCTTCATCTGGCTTCTTTTGTAATGAAAACCCTGCAAGCGAAAGGATTTCAGACTCATCCCTCGTGCTACCTTTTCAGGACATGCTGAACATCCCAAGCTTCACAAAGTCACTGAGCAGCGTGATGACAAGACAGAGTCTAGTGGGTTTTTCTTCCTTCCTCAAGATTTCAACTCATATGTATGACCTCCACAGTTTAACTGATGACTATTCAGTGCATCAGTTACGAAAAACAGCCATTCTCATTTCCTTTACACTCCTCCTCAAAGAAATAAATCAGTATCTTGACTGATTGAAACACTTAAATGCCAGTCATTCTGCTTTGTCCCTGCGCTGCCTCACACCAGCCTGCATGAGCTCAAGAGATGCAGAGCAGCGATTAAGTTGTAACACGGACCACTGAGAGCAATAACTAAGTGAGCAGTTATAAACAAATAACACAGTTCTTCATAATCCAGTGAAACACATTATTTGATTCTGTGTGTCTTTTGGAAAGCCAGTCAAAGTAGCACTGCTTTTACACTAATGCAATAACATTACTGTTTAATGGTGGAAACACAGGAGAGCAATATATGGCCTACGAATAAGAGTAAAATGTGCAAGCTTAACAATACAAGTTATCTTCCTTATAAGTTACCTAGGCAGTGCTTTTATTATGAGAGATCCATTGTTTCCTGATCTGCAAATTACTTCCTGACTCTATTAACTATAATGGAAGAAATGCATTTTTCAGTCTTACTCTCTGAAAGAAACCAACACCACAATAAATCAGCCTAAGCAGGTGAGTCTAAAGGAAACAAGGCGAAGGTATTTCAAGTATGCAATCACTGGCTCCCAATAACTCTAAAGGATTTTTTTGAAGGTGGGAGCAAACAGATGAAATGATTTAAGTGTGAATTATACAATAATAGGACAATTCTGGAGTATTACCATGCATGTGAGGGATTATTAAAGATCGGGTAGGATTTTTCTAGCCTTGCTTCAGCACCTCCAGGGAAAAAAATTCTGCAATCCTCTGTAGGAGATAAAGAACAACCTGAGATATTAAAAGACGTGGATATAATTCCATGAACTACAAGCTTTCTTTGTAACTCAGATACCTGAAAGTGAACACCACTTCTATCACAGCCCTTGCATTTCATATGTTTTTGAAGGATGACATTTCCACTTATTGGCTTAGCATTTGCGTATCTTCAATTCTTTTGGATAATATTACTCCTTTCCAAGAGGAGTATATCTTATTCATATATCTTTCCTATCCCTAAATTCCAACACCCCATCCTAAACTCATTTACCGAAGCAAAATGCTTCACAAATGTATAGCCATTATGATTTCCCTGAATATAAAAGAGCGAGTTGAAGATACTTTTATATGCTCCTGAAAACTGAAGTCAAAAGCCAATACTGGTATTACGTGGCAGAAGATACATCTGCCATATTCTTGCTAATGACATAGCAACTGCTGTGAAATAAGTCACAGCTGAATCATCACAAGGTAGTTTGGTAGCATTACAACTGTGAAACAAATAAAAAAAGCAAGGCATCTGAATCTGCTCCAGTGCTGTGACTGCGTGTACTGCATTCCTTCTCCTGCAGAAGCTCTCAATCACTTCCCAAGTGTAAGAGTTCATCAAGCTGGTTTCAATTTCTCACACTTCAAATCTTCTTCTCACCAAGGCCCAAACACCAACGCAGTTTAAGTTCTGTTCTCTGCAGTCAACAGGAGTCAATAGGACTCTTGGTATCGAGGACCTCTGCACTCTGCCTCACAGCAGTCACCAGCTGTAACGCTTGCTCTCAAAGTATTCAGTGTCACATGTGCTGAGAGAAGGCAGGAGGTTTCCCCATGGTTGTTTCAGCCAGATGATCAGACACAGAGTATACACAATACACCCCTCCAATGGCCTCTTAAACCTTTGATCTCCAGGTCACATGTTTCACTGAAAAGGATGAACAATTTATTTATGATGCTGCTATGAACAGTAACTTTGCTAAATAATCCCTTAGAATAAGTTACCTATTTAAGGTTTCTCTACTCCGAGCTCAAGCAGGAACCTATGAGTAAGGTTGCCTGGCACTTCCCGCTGTAAGAGTCTCAACTGCTTGCAACTCTGCCAGATTTTTATCTCTTCAGGCTACAATTTTACACTTCTATGCCTGCTTCAGGGTGATTTTCAGGACACAAGAGAAGAGGAAGGAATTGAATCCCATCCAGGATTTAGACTGTAGGAAAGCCTTGTGTTTTGACCATGTTAAATAATTATTACGAACTTACATTTGAAAAGCCTTCTGAGTTTTAAACCTGGGAGTAAGATTCGGTCTTCGCATTATTGACCTGTTTCTCTTGCTAATCCTAAAAGAAACCCCCGAAACCCCAATTGAACCAACAAAACCCCCCAAAACAAATAAACTGAACTAATACAAAATCAGAACCCCCAAAGCCAAAAGCAAAATTACCTAAAATAGAAACCATCAGATTTTACACTTCTCCGGGGATGACTCCTTTATATGAAAGGATTATACTTTCCTGCATGCTATCACACCTCCTGCAGCCTCTGGAAGGAACTAAAATGTGCATGCACATTCCGATAAACATCCCTGGAAAATGGGCTTCTCCCTATAGTTACTGCTCTGAACTGAAATTACACAAAACAGAGGAACTGACAGCAGGAGGTTTCTCTTTCCACTACAGCACCCAGCAAGCTGTGGAATTTGATTGCAGAAGGTACAAATATCAGACCAGAGAACAGAGGAATGGATTTTGATGTGAAGTCTTATATCACCAGAACCACAAAAGAAGAATTTGTAATTGCTGTTTAATAATGGAGGACTTGGGATTTTAGTCTGGGAGTCAAGAGGTAAACTCGGCTTCAGTGAGTAGGAAGACTAGAGTGGATGGAGGTCTGTAAGAGAGGTGCTGCATTCAGACAAGGAACAAGGATGAAAGGAGAGTTAGCTCCAGGAAACAAGGATTAAGAACTAACATGAAGAAAATGCATCTCATTTGCCTCTATTTAGGGTCACAAAAATCATAGCAGAAGCTGCTGCCACGGCTGGTCCATTAAACCCAGCGGTGTAACCCTGTCCATAGGCAGGACAAAAAACTCTGATCTTGATGATGCCCATGGATCTCAACACAGTGTGATTCTATTTTCCCCCAAATCGAAACAGGAGTTGTATTTTACTCACTGTGTTAAAAGCAGGGTCACGCAACCATTACTGATGTGCTTCCTGTTGAATATCCCAAGCTGAATTATTTCAAATACTTAATTTCATTAGACAAATTTTCTAAGATGACATAAATTAGGGCATATGGTTCATAATATTTTCATTTCCTTTCCCTGTAACCCATTTCACTAGTTTTACACTTCATCAATTTAAGCGTTATCGCTAATATGTAACATTTGAACTCTGCCACAAGAGAAAAAAAGATCTAAATGTCTATTAGAGAGCCATGATGGCCATTTCAGAAAGTAGTGTTACATTTTCTACCTACATTCAAGACACATGAAAGCACTGAAGTCAGAAGGAAATGCAGAGCTTACAGGCCTACAGTTTTCTGTGCAGAGTAAAAGCGTCCTCACTACTCATTTGGGTACAAGGAAAAACTGAATCCCTGTCTGTAAGATTTACAGCTATGCAACAACAGCACGAAACTAGAGCACGAGAATGACCATTTTACTATTGCATAAAACCAAAGGCAAGTGACATTTTTTATGTTAACCATAACACATTCCTATACACAACTGAATTAACAATAATATATGAAGATTACCTACTGGCAGGAAGAGCATCTCTGATCAACATCAGAAAAGTCAACTGCTGACATTAGTTAATGCCTGAGAAGCTGTTTCCTACCCAAATCTTTGTATGGAAATGTGACAAATCTTTCAAACATCAACAGGTGCCAGAAAATCACGCAAGAACAAAAAAAAAAGAAGAAACACATGGAAAAGCTTTCACAAATATGAAAGAGGCTGAAGTCTCCATTACAATGCATATGGTTATTAATGCATATTACAATGTCATATGCCTGACCTGCAATCACTGCAAAGGTTTACAGGGGACTATTTTACAAATCTCTGTGAGCATGTGAAATCCACTTCTTCAAAATAAACAAGATACAACCTGTAGAAGAATTCTTAACACACGACAGCAGCGTATTAGTGTCTTAAAAGCTTCGGTGAGCAATCAAAATCAGCACACGAGGGGATTCATGCTTATGTCAGGTATTTGAATGCTAGAAATATATAAGCCTACAAACTACAAAAACACTGGGCTCTTCAGCAAAAGAATACATAACATACTCATCTACACATACACATGCTCCTGAAGAATTGGGCCAGCAAATAAAACCTTTGAAAATACCAAAACTAAAAGGTATCCCACTACAGCTTATTAACAGACCATTACACTGTTTCACAACTGTGCAGTTAAGGATACAATTATTCAGCGACTAGAAAGGAAGGCCCTAGGTAATAACACATACCTACAGCAGCAACTGTTTCTTTGCTGTAAAGTGACTCCTTCCTAGGCTGTTTTTTTACATTGCATTTGGTACACTGTAACACAGCTTCTAAGGCTATAACAGCCAAATGTAACAGGTTGCTTTAAGTTTAAAATGGTAACCTTTGACATGCGAGATTGGAGGTGGAAGGGTCAATAAGACTGATTTCTGGGTGCCACAAGTCAAGTGTTTCTCTTCGTAAGCATGGTACATTGTTATGAAACCGTAAAACATATTCTGTTAGTGATTCCTACTTTAATAGAAAAGCTTTTATGTATAGCATATATTACATATGTAATATACATTAAGATCACTTTCTGAAGCTTTAAAATAGTCTTTCAAGTAGAGGAGAGCACAAACATCCTTGACTCATCCAGGCAAAACCAGGCTCCTATGCTTACAAGCACTCAGCTCTCTTGTGCTTAATTCAATGCTCCACAGGTAAGTTAGACCCTCTCCCTGCTGAAGTAGTGATTTACACAGTATTTGCTCCTCAGAATGAGTGACCATAACTCCTTTAGCTCCAAGCTCTTTCCACAGTACTGCTGACATACTGAGATGCTGCACCATGATTTATCAGTTTCCTTCTCATATCACTGCACAGAGATGCATTAAGAATCATTACAAGTTATTACAAGCATCTCATCAAAATGTTACACTAGAATTTTTAATCTAAAGGAAATTTGTTTGTTTAAAAAAACACTTTGTGAATGCTACTACAAGTGGCAAGGTATTTCAGTCTCCCATGTCTAGTTCTCAAGCTTCTATTACAACAATAAAGAATAGATGCAACAGATTAATACTTAGAAGAACTTTATTCTTCTACTTGCATCATCCTTATAAATTGGTCTCCTATTAATTAGCTATTTGATCTCAATATACTGGAAACAGCACAAAAAATACATTGTTCTCCATACTGCTCTGTAACCTATCTGCTTGTCTTCTGCTAAAAGCTTCTCTTGAAAGTGCTATTATTAATTGTCAAGCATTGGAGCTGTTCCTCCAGACATCATCCCCTATACAGGCAGACAAGATTTTCTCCACTTCCTGCAAGGACAAGCTAAAGTACATCTGAATACACAATTCATTCTATTTAGCACTGCGCTCTCCCTAATGCATCCAATGTAGCCAACTTCTTACAGGAAGCAATTGCTGCAACAATTAGGACTCCCATAAGGACTTAACAATATTAATATACACTATATCATCACATCTGCATCTTATCTCATGCAGTAATAGTACAAGGTTAAGGATGCAGTCCAACAGAAGCACATCAGCAATGACCAAAACCTCTGTTAACACTCTTCTGTAACTCTAGGCTGAACTTCCTTCTCATTTTATTAATGTGAAAACTTGAGAACTATTACAAACTACTTCTTGATGATTATAACTTTAAGCTGCACTTTTTACCTTATACTTGCAATATTCATATCTGAAATGGGAAGGAATCCTCAGAAATCCTGATTCCAGTTTGTCTGCATACAGAACAGTAACCTTACACTGATCTCCAAACTGATTTTTGGAGAAGTAACCATACATACCCCAATTGCTTAGAAATCAGCACAATTCCTGGGGGTTTCTTGACACCCCTTTCTCCTAACAAATCAAGCCCTAGACAGTCTTGGAAAAATTCAGAGTTAGTCTCTCTCATGAAAATACATGTCCACATACGAAAATGAAGTACAGCCACTATTATTCAACATGAGCACTCCTCTTTAATAAACAAGTGAATTTAAAAATCACTGTGAAGCAGCCAAAGATAATACAACATAGTCTATCACAATGAGAAAAACAAAACAAAACTCAGAGTTAGTCCATTACAGACACTCAAATTGATACTTGTCATGGTTTAACCCCAGCCAGCAACTAAGTACCACACAATCACGCACTCACTCCTCTTCCTGCCTCCCCATCAATAACAATAATAACAAGGAAAGAGAGAGAGAGGAATAAAACACAAGACAAACAAGTGATGTCCAGTGTTCACCACACACAAACCAATGCCCAGCCCATCCCCAAGCAGTGATCTGCTGCTCCCAGCCAGCTTCCCCCAGTTTATATACTGGGCATGATGTTCTATGGGATGGAATATCCCTTTGGCTAGTTGGGGCCATGTGTCCTGTTTCTGCTCCTGTGTCCCTCCTCACCAGCAGAGCACGACACACTGAAAAACCCCTGACTTAGGGTAAGCATTACTGAGCAACAACAGAAACACTGGTGTGTTATCAGCGTTGTTCTCCTACTAAACCCAAACCACAGCACAGCACCAGCTACTAGAAAGAAGTTAACTCTATCCAGCCAAAATCGGGACAATATTATAGCTTCTTTATTTATTGTCTATGTGCAAATCATGTACACGCTTCCAGACACAAAGAAGGAAATCAATACCATGTTCATCAAGATGATTTATTCTTGTGTTACTGGATCCACAAAACAACCTGTACTATTTTCCTTCTCTGCACTGTACAGTTCTTCCCATCTCCACCAAAAAGTTCCATCTAAAAATACTGATGAGCAGAATCAGCCATCCACAATGTTTCTGGGTCATTTGCAATCTGTTCTTTGAACTAAAGATGCTCTTTGCAGTAAGGAAGAGTTTGTTCCCTACACAGGCTTGAGCAGTATTTTGACATTTGATACACATGATCCATTCCCCTGGATTTCTGCTGTCTGGAAAAAGCAAGGCAACTAGAGTTCAGTGACTGAGAATAGGATTCTTCCCACCTAAATTTCAGCTGTCAGCACTGGGCATCTTGTAGAAGTTAATGAACTAGGCTTCTTCTACAAAGAACAGTGAGTGACAGAACCATCCCATAGAGAGTCCTCTCTCTGCCATCTCTTCACCTTATCCAAGAGCCCAACCGGATAAATTATGCAAGAAGGAAACATGAGAAAGGCTACATTCAAAAGGGATAAGCACATGTGAGTAACCTGTTGGATCAACAGTCCTGCCACAAAAACTGAAGCTGCAAACAGAGCTCTGTTATGAAAACCACTTGCTCTTCTTCATCAAGCCCAAAAGTGGGAGTGCTGAAGTCTCAGACCTGTTTTGCAGCTGTGGCAGAGTTATTTTTCCAGTGTTGTTTCACAGCATAAAGAGGATTTCATGTCCTCTCCAGGATCATCCTGCACTGAAATCCAGAAACCAAAGCTTGGCACAGTGGGATTCACTCGATAACAATTCTCACTTTTCTCTGAGGGTCTGTATGCACCAAAATCAATTAGCATTTCCTACAAATGTAACATAGCAACGGCGGACAAGCCCTCATTTGATGTAAATCAGTGTAGTTCTTCCCATTTGAAAGAACTTTACCAAATTTCATCAGCTGTAACTCTCACACAGTGCGCTTTTGAATAGTTCGCCCCAGCACTAGGGAGCTAAGGATCATAAAATCTGAGTGCCAGGAACAGTAAGTGGTCAATTCAATTTGTTATCCTCTTTAGGACTTCTCAAAGATTTTATTTCTCTTGTTTACAGAAGGAAGAAAAATGGGTCTGAATATACGAAAACCATCACATGGGGATGGTGGGTGGAAAACTGTCCTGAAGCCATAACGTGAGATTTCATTACTTCAGAACAAAAGAAACCCACCATAAAATAATCGTTATTAAACTCACTGAGGTTTTTTTACTGTTTTTAAACTTGAGCAAACTGCCAACATGCTGTGTGAAGCAGCACTTCCTGTTGATTTGTTTTGTATTAATTATAGTGTAATTAAGAAGGGGGGGGGGGTGTCTTTGTCATGATCAACTACCAGGTGTACTAAAACAATGACCGGGGCATTAACATTTTCAGATGATGTTACTGTGGTACATTGGCCAAATTTAAAAATGCATGCACATTTAGGGAAGAAAATCCTTTGTTAGGTTAAAAAATGAGGGGAAAAAATATCTATCTACTGAGAAGGCCCTTGATATTAGTGGTAGAGCTGCTACAGTTAAGACATGAACACCTAACAGGTCATCTAATCTTGCCGTTAAAAGGTTTGAATTTGCTAATATGCCTCAGAGCTTGAAGACGACTGACATAAAAGGCAGTAACAATAAAACTAACTGGGTACTTGGCTACATAAAGGAATGAAGAGGAAAATTGGAAGATTAATAAACTATTCACCACACTGACTGTTGATGAACTGAATAGCAGTGCAATTTCCTGATTATCAGCTGGACTGCATTAAAGTTTAAAAGTATTTTGCTTTTTACCTAATTACCTTTATGCTTGGTTTAATCATGTAGGTAGCTGGAAGTTCCAGCCTCGAATTCTCTGTTGTAGCAATATGCTGAAGTCCAAGTTATTAGTGCACTAGCAGCCCAGTACCATTAACTTAAAGAGCTAGCAAAGATCAAGGAAGCAGAATCTCCTACATCACCACAGCCACAAGCAGAATATATGTTAAAAATTATTTGATTGGTAAAGGTTATACAAGGAAATCAAAAAGAGGGTAAAACTGAAATTCTTCATAGATATGCCCACCATCCTAAACACAGAGAAAGTTTCTCTTTCCTCCCATCAATCCTGACAGATTACTGTGAGAGAGAATCAAAGGAAAGGTATGAACCTGATAAGGACACAATTCAAGTGCCCTACTACATGTTAATACGGCAAAAAACACATGCCAACTGAACTGTTATGGCCAGGCAGAGACTGACAGGTACTGGAAATGCTGTCAGATTCCTAACACAATGTCTGCTTCTTGGATCTCTTCATTCAGCCTGGAGAAGAGAAGGCTGCGTGGAGACCTCAGAGCAGCCTTCCAGTATCTGAAGGGGGTCTCTGTAAGGATGCTGGAGAGGGACGATTGATTAGGAACCATAGTGAGAGGACAAGGGGTAACGGGTTCAAACTTAAACAGGGGAAGTTTAGATTGGATCTAAGGAGGAAGTTCTTTACCATGAGGGTGGTGAGGCACTGGAATGGGTCATCCAAGGAAGTTGTGAATGCTCCATCCCTGGCGGTGTTCAAGGCCAGGTTGGACAGAGCCTTGGGTGCCATGGTTTAGTGTGAGGTGTCCCTGCCCATGGCAGGGGGGTTGGAACTGGATAATCTAAGGTCCTTTCCAACCCTAACTACTCTATGTTTCTATGATTCTGGCTTGGTCTCAGGAACTATTTGAGACACCTGAATAAATCAAATAAGTTTAAGTGCTCTCTTTCTTTGCCGTTTTAACACAGTCTATTAAAAGCTGCATCTCAAGTAAGTAGAACAGAAATGTAACTTTTTTCTATGACGTACAGAGGTCACCCACATTTTCCCCCTCTATTACTTCAAGCATTAAAAAGAAGTGCATAATCCTTAAGGGTGAGAAACAACCAATCTGACGCCTACTATTCTTTAAGTAACCAAGCTGTCAGTAGGTTAGAAAAGAGTTACGTAAAAGAAAAAATAAGAAGTGTGTATGGCATTAATTGGATTACCAAGTAATTAAAGTTCTTCATTTTCAAATGGGCGTACTTAAAGCCTGTGCATTTCCAAATTCTAAATGTGAAGCTACAAATGTCAATAATCTCATTTAAATATTTCAATCGATCGATGAAATTATTTTTGGTACGTACAACTAAGGCAGCCATATGTTTGAGAAGCTACTTTATGCCATGCATTAGTGAGTCAACTTTTAACCAACAGCAGTTACATCAACCTATATTCTTAATACACATTATTGTTCGGTATGCATGGTTTTTCCACTTATTAAAAAATTGTTTTCACTTTTTCATAATTGATTATCATGGGCGGGGAGAAACTTGCTGAAATTCAACAAGGGCAAGTGTAGAGTCTTGCATCTGGGGAGGAACAACCCCATGTACCAGTACAGGTTGGGGGTTGACCTGCTGGAAAGTAGTGAAGGGGAAAGGGACCTGGGGGTCCTGGTGGATGGGAGGATGACCATGAGCCAGCAATGTGTCCTTGTGGCCAAGAAGGCCAATGGGATCCTAGGGTGCATTAGAAAGGCTGTGGTTAGTAGGTCAAGAGAGGTTCTCCTCCCTCTCTACCCTGCCTTGGTGAGGCCGCATCTGGAATATTGTGTCCAGTTCTGGGCCCCTCAGTTCAAGAAGGGCAGGGAATTGCTTCAAAGAGTCCAGCGCAGAGCCACAAAGATGATGAAGGGAGCGGAGCATCTCCCTTATGAGGAGAGGCTGAGGGAGCTGGGTCTCTTTAGCTTGGAGAAGAGGAGACTGAGGGGTGACCTCATCAATGTTTACAAATATGTAAAGGGGGAGTGTCGGGATGATGGAGCTAGGCTTTTCTCAGTGATGTCCAGTGATAGGACAAGGGGCAATGAGTGTAAACTGGAGCATAGGAGGTTCCATGTGAACATCAGGAAAAACTTCTTTACTGTGAGAGTGAAAGAGCACTGGAACAGGTTGCCCAGGGGGTTGTAGAGTCTCCTACGTTGGAGATGTTCGAGGCCCGGCTGGACAAGTTCCTGTGTGATGTACTCTAGGTTACCCTGCTCTTGCAGGGGGGTTGGACTAGATGAGCTTTTGAGGTGCCTTCCAACCCTCGGGATTCTGTGATTCTGTGATCATCAGGTTGTGGATTTTCATCCCAGTTAAGTAGGATGTCAATCTTAAAGACAGCCAGAAGAAAAAAACTGTATCAATGTGACACTGTGGGAATTAGGAAAGTATCCATCAAAGAACTTCTTTTGGTTTCGGGTATCATTTACATGGGCTAAGAAGACTATAAAGTGCATTATTCTGTTCCATCTCTCGTGCTGGCCACACGCAGCCCAAGGAAAGCGTAACCTCATATAATTTGTTCCACAGCTGGAAAAGAAGTAAAACCTTTCTTATTTGCACAGACCTAAAACAAGAAGAGTCACCTGGTACCCAGTGACTGTCAAACCTATTAACTCGCTGATCACTCACCAGGTCTAAAGAGGCGTTTATGCTCAGCTCTCCTAAAATGAAAGTGGAAGGGAAAACAATCTGTAACTGGCAAGCCAAAAGGTTTTAAACACTGCATTTTAAAAAAGACACACTTTAAAGCAAAAAAGCAAGTCTTGTCAAAAGAGATTAAGCAAAACCTCCCTGACGCTGAGTAAGTGTAAGAGTCCTGCAGCTAGGGTACCTATTCACTCTGAAAGCAAAGAACTATTTTCAGGTTGCAATTGCCATGATCTTCAGTTTCTGCAGCCCCACAACTGTCCTAAGCTTTCCAAGAATAAAACTGCAGGTTTAAAAAGTTCTTTTCCGAAACATGAACCAACTGATAAGCTTCAGAGTGTATCCTGAGAACTAACATCGATAGACTGAAGAGTCCTGATACGTAGAGAATAGCACCAAAAAAGGGGATTTGCACACCACGAATTGCTTTAAGAGGCCTCAATAATAATAATCAACTCCCAATTAGCTTCAAAGCATGCTGGCCCCAACAAATACATTCAGTACCACTTATCATCAGCAACCCTGTGAAGATGAAATGCAGCAACCATCCATAGCAAGGCACACCTACCAATATCCCTATCACGCTGCTGATGAAGGTATTTATACTGCTTTTTGCTACCAAAAAAAAAACGTTTTGGAGAGACTCCAGCTCCATCTTTAGTAATAATGGCATGACTTTGTGATAGAGGACTCTTGATTACCCTCAGTACCAAACAATGATACACTCACATTCAGGTATGAATAATTCTATCAGCCTTAGTATTGTGTCTTGATTGGCTGCCTTTTCACAAATGTCCTCTAAATGTAATTTTCCAGTAATGACTCACTGAGGAAAAGCACCTCCTAAAACCACAGGGACATCGAAATCCCAAGTTTTTGCAAGACAGCAATATGCCTGCTAAAAGGAAACAAAATGGCAAGCACACATGCATGATAGGATTATTTGATTCAATACAATATAAATTAGGTCAGACTCCTCTTCGGAGAATTCTGTGTCAAGAACTAGGTGGTCCACTAAATTTCTATTCATTTGCCTTCAGGCTTGGGGAATTGCAAAGACTCTCAAGAAACTGATGTTCTTTTACCCACAAGAGTAATCACTATTTGGGAGTGGGGGGGAATCTCTCAGTGTAACTGCTTCACTATATCTGTAGACCTGAGAAATCTTTATGATAAGAGCAGCAGCTAATAAAGCTTTGCATATATATAACATATACACAGAGATACAGAAAATTCAGTACAGAAAACAGTGTTTTGTGTACTTAGATATTAAACTGCCCTTTTTTTTCTTTTTTACATTGTCTGTATCTTTAAGAAAAATAACAATTTGTTCATTCTCATTAAACCAACAGTAATGGAATGACAGGAGAAGCACTATCCATAGAGAGTGCAAAGGATTACAGGCTAGAAACTGACCTGAGCCTGCTCCCTGGCAGGCCTCTCCTGCTCAGGAACACTGTATTTTTAAAAGCTTACACACAGTTATCATCTGTTGTGATTCTATAAGCAGCTAAAGTAAAGCATCACACCTCCAAGGGCTGTAAGACCATGTCAACTACTTCATGTCTCTTAAGAGGAGGACTGAGTCAGAGCAAGACGTGACAAGTTAGCCCTTCAGCAGTCCTGTTGCTCGACTGTGGATGGATTTGTAGGACACACAGCTGAGGTCTTGGATAGATGCTTCCCCCACATCTGGGTACATGACAGCCTACAGCTGTCCACAGGTGGACGACTGGCCATTCCAGGGTATGAGCTTCACTCTAACTCCTCAAGAAGCAATATACTGATTAAGAAACAACAGCTGACAGGTCTCTCTGATCTTATTCTGCAAAGTGGCACACATCTTGAAAAAGATCCACCACTGAAAACAGGTTGTGCAGACCCCACCGTAACCAGCAAGGCTCATGCTGGCAGGTTCCGACAGAGGACTTGTGTGTGTGACTTAAACACTGAAAATAAAGACAGGGTGAAGGGCTTGTCACTACAACCTTTTACACACAAGTTCTTATAGTGTTTGAAAGGAGCTTTCAATTGTTTTAGCAACAAAAAGAAGAAAGGAAAGATCCACGTTGCACAGTTAAAGCCAGTGAACGCTGCTCATCACTGTAACACCTGAACATGTGTTAAAGGAATGTGTAAGATTAGATACCCGGATGAAGCTGCACACAGGAACATGGCAGCCTTCCTGTAACTCGCAGTGTTGGGTTGGCTCACTTCTATGTTGTGACAATTCTGCTGCCTTTAAACAGCAATGGAAGATTGATTCATGGACTAAATTCACAACCATGAAATGCAATTTTACTGTAGCTAGACTGGGCAAAAACCAGTGTTAAGGGCAAAATACAGTTGCAGGCTCCCTATGTGACATGTCAAAGCATGAAAATTAAAATGGTTAAATCTGATTAATTACTTGGTTGAGAATATATGCTTTCCATTCTACTGTATAAAAATACTCCTAATACAACAGTGCAGCAGATAAAGTCAAGCACCCCCTTACAAAGGCTGGCAAATTTGCAGAACAGCACTTGAGGTTCAGATTAGTAAAATGCTAATGAATATCTACTCTAATACCCATGTAATGCCAAGGAATGCATTTGCAAGTGGTACAATTATAATTAAAAAGAAAAAAAGAAAGTAAGAAAAAAAACCACTGGCACAATTGAAGTCCAGACTCTGATTTTAGCATCTAAGAGACTCAAGTGACAACCTGGAAGAATGAAGACCCTGGTTCAACCCCAAGAAAGGAAGACTTGCAATAAAGATTTCCAACTCTTTCCCAGATGCTTCAATCTTGCACTCTAAGTACCAGTATCAAAATACTCAATCACTTTTTGCCCCAGACACCAAAACTGTTTTCATATTTTATCTAATGATTGCTTTATCAGAAGTACCCTTCTCTTCCTGCACACTGTAGGAGGAGCTGGGTGCCCAGTACATACCCCTCAAATACTTCCTGGGGACTACATACATAAACACTGCTGCTGCACTACACGTTGCAAGGTTTTACACTTCCTTTTGGAAGCCAGCACCTGATATCTTTGTACCTCACCTTCCTATCCATAAGAAGAGGATGGCACTTATTTTGACTTATTTGATCTCACAAATCCACCACGCAGATAAATACTTTAAAGATAAGACTGTAAGGATGAAGTCAAAGTAGGGCTGAAGGCAAGCGCTGCTGAAATAATACCAAACAGTACTGGACATATGAGAGACCAAGTAATAAGGTACTTTTATTCTTAAGTAATTGGCTGAGTAAACATATTGTGATTCAGCAACTCTGATGAATTTTGCAAGAATGCTTAGGTAGTGTTTATAAAACCCAAGTCATTACCTTGACTAAACATTGACTTGGACAGTTAACTTTCACCATCGAGACATTGACTAAATATTGACTGGGAAAGTTAATTTGAACTATAAAGTCTAGAAAATCTTGGTCCTCTTTACTAGTATTTGCTATCAATTTTAAATGTAAACACAACTGCAAAAATAGAGGTTGTCCCATCTAGCCAGTGTTTAACTGGGCAGCTGGAGCTGTTTATATATCGCAGGGGTCTTCCAGAGTGTATTTAACAAACTGTGCCTTGTCCAAAGAACCAGGCAGGCTGACCACTAGGACAACATGTTTGTCCTGGTACCTCTACTTTTGAAGTCTTAGTAGCACCTACTTCCAAGTCTACATCCTCCACTATTGGTGTCACTTCATCATGTGAGGCCACAGGTCAAAGGACATACACAGGGTCTTCCACCAGCTGAGCTAAAAAAAACCCAACCAACCCAAGAAAAAAGAAAATCAATTTCAATCCTGCTAAGATGAAACCACTGATGTGTGCAGTCACTAAAGTCCCAAAGGTAATACTACAAGAAAACATGATGGTGTCCTCCATCACTGTGCTGAGACACTGTTAAAAGGACAGCAAAGCATCTATGAAGTACAGTCCAAGATCAGCATCTGTATCAAAACACACCAAACACTAAACCCCAACTTTCAGACAAATGTGAATAGTGTGTTTTAAATGTGCTATGAAACAAAGTGGTAATAACAAAGGAACAGGAATTCTATGTTTCAGGAAGGTGTTACGTATGTGGCTACAGAAATAAACAATGGCCATGAATCACTAATTCCACCTACAGTTTCATGTCAAGAGTTTGAAAAGTGCCTTTTAGCTCTGTGCCTTAATTCCTTCTGTAATATATCAGCTGCCTTCAGCATACTCAATGAAAAACAGCTTAAGAGCAAATATAAAAGATATAAATCTCAGATACGAGTGGAAATATCAAACTAACCGGTGAAAACTTGCTCTTCCATTATTTCTGAGTACAGTATTAAGGAACAGATTGATTCTGGCGTTATGGGGGGGGTGAGGGTGGAGAATGAAAGAACAATAAACAATACAGTCATCAGTAGCTTAACACAGCCTGTGTCTTGCAACGGTAAACATACTGTGAAACAGCTTGTGAGATAAGCTTCATCAACGATAAGTAATTTTTATTCCGTTTGAGTGGTTGAAAACAATAAACACGATTAAACGCTTCAGACATGCATTCAGAATTTAGACAAATGGCAACGAGGTCCAAGGAGTTTGCTTTTAAAAGTACTTTGGGGAAAGACCTAAAAATCAACTTAACCGGTTTGAAATGTACAATAAAACAGAAGTCCATAGGGAAATTAAAAAGTTTCCATTCATCTGCAATCTCCACGACTGTCCAAACCAGAAACAAGCTTTGTTATTTACTGTTCGGATGAACAGCAGACCAAGTTCCCACCTCACTACTTTACCATTCATAGAGGCATTTCAAACGTGTCGGTCAGGAATATGAGCTGCCACGGTGTGAAACACCCTGCAAAACCCAAAAGGCAGAGGTGGCCTTGGCTCCTGGAGAGCTTCCACCCCGGTGGAATCTGTCAGGCTGCCCTATTCCAGGCTGGCAGCGGTCCCGTGCGCATCTTCCCACGGACGGCAGCCGAGGAGCGATGCATTTTCAACTTTAACTAATGCAAGGGTGTCTGTTCAGCTGTCCCTAGTGACGCGGTGGCCGTGCACAAACACAAAAAGCACCCAAACCATTCAGCTCAACATCGGGTTTTGTTTGTTTGTGGGGCTTTTTTCCGAAGTAAAGGCAACTATACGAACGCTCAGCACCCCGTAACACAACTCTCCGCTTTACACCCAGTCCCTTCAACGCACACTGCTGCGAAGGAAAAGCCCTGGGGGCTCCCGCGGAGGGGCTGGCGCCGAGCACCGAGAGGCTCCCGGCTCCGGAGGGCAGGCTCGGCCCCCAGACCTCCCCCTTCGCCCCGCGGCCCCTCCGCTCCAGGCGCCATTTCCCCGCCGCTCCTCTGCGCGGCGTCTCCCGCCCCTGCTGCACCTTTCCGGGGAAGGCAGCGACGGCGCAGCCGAGCAGCCGGCGGGCCCCCTCCCTGCCCCGGGGGCCGGGCTGCCTCCCTGCACGGCGGCGGGGCCGCCTCCCCTCGCACCGCGCTGCGGGAAGCGGCCGCAGCCGAAGGTGCAACCGGCGCTTGGGCAGCGGCTGGAACCTCTGAACGCGGAGCGGCTGCTCGCCCAGCCCGCGGAGCAGCCCCGGACCCCCGGCACTGCTCGGCTCTCACAGCCGAGGGGTCCCGGCGGTGGGAATCCCGCGGCCCATCGCGGCTGTGAGTCCCTCTCTGATCTTTTGACTCCAGGGGATGGAGCGCCCGGGCTGAGAGGGGCTGCGAGAAGCCGCCTGTGCCCCGCGGGAAGCCGCGCACCCCGCTCCTCTCCACACCGGCAAGTTCCCGCGACTCGCTGAATTCAGCCAGTTCTCCCCCTCCGGGTGACGGGAGAGAACCGGAGGTAGGGGGGAGGACGGGCAACCCAAAACTTCCTCCGGAGAGCAGATACCTTCCCATGCCTGCTGCGGGCTCCCCCTCGCTGGAGGGAGCACCCCGGGGCGCAGCCGCCCGCCCCGCAACACCCCCCCAGACCCCAGCCGCCGAAGGGAGAAGGGAGCCGGCGCCCTCACCTGCCCCAGCGAGCCCTCTCCTCCTCGCATTCCTCTGCTCCCCATCGTGGGCGCAGCAGCTGCTGTTATTCCTTAGGATACACATGGCTCGTCCATGCTGGGAGAGCCGCCTTCCCGCGTCGCCTGCCCTCTCCGGCCCCCGCCAGTGCGGCGCTGAGGCCAGAGGGAGGGGAGAAAGGGAGGTGTGTGGCGGAGGAAAGCTGCTGATGAGGGGTCGGTCTCCTCCTCCTTCCTCCTCCTCCTTCTCCTCTCCCAGGGCTGGGGGTCTCGGCGCCGTTGGTGCGGGTGGGCAGGGAGAAGGGGATGAGGAAGGGGGGCTGGCTGGGCTCTCCCCGCTCCGGGCGGGGCGGAGGGGGACACACGTCGCGCCCGCTCGCCTCCGGCCTGTCACCCGCCTCCGGGGTAACCCCGGTGTGAAGGAGCGGGCCCCGAGGCAGCGGCAGTGTGGCCGTGCCGGTGGAAGGGGCTTCCCTGCGGCGAGGGGGCGAAGGACGAGCGGTCAGTCAGTGAGGGAGGGCGGCCGCCGGCCCCTGCCCACCCGTGAAACCCGGCCATGGTGCCGCCAACGCGGGCCTACCCTCACCCCTGCCCGGCCCTTCCCCACACGGCCCCGGTTCGAGGCCTCCCGCCGTCACACCGCTACCGGCGCGGTGTTTTCTTATGGCTTCTCTCAGTCACCCATGAAAATTTAATGAGGCATTTAGGGCTGTTACCTCCAGAGTCAATGGAGGAAGCGTATTTAGCCTAATGCACTTGCTGCCGAGCCAATAGGTCTACTGCAAGCAGATCAGAAGTCATGGAGAGACTCTCCTTTCAACACAAAATTCACGACCCATTAAACTTATTCTGTGATAACAGCTTCTTTACAAACGGAGACCCACAGAAAACAGAGGCTGTCATGCACTTCCTGAAAGGATTTACATACAGAAGAGAAGTACACTGGCGAGGTTATTGCTATTTCACTATATTATCTCCAACCAAGGCATAAAAGCAGCTCTGCTCTGGCCAACTGAGGTAAATGACTAAAGAAAAGCTTTTTACAGCTTCCAGACAGATCTGATTCTCCTCCTGGGTCTGAGTGGCAGCATCTCCTTCAGCTGACAGGGAAAAGGGCTCAGACCAGTGCCGAGTATCCGACCTGATCATAAATGATGAGTGAGATGTTATGTTGGGCATACAAATATCTAACTGCTGATGTGCCCCCTTCGGGATGACAGACAAGGAGTGATCACCAAGATGTTCACAAGGTAGAAAGACAGGTTATTTTACCTCCAACTGACAGGCAGGTGATCTGAACCAAAGTGGCAACACGCTTAACAGGGCAGGGAGCGTCCATCCATGAGCAGAGGGAAAGGCTGAGCAAACAGATTGATTGGAAGTATGTGCAGAGATCCGATAACATTCTCAAGTATTTTCAGTTTCATCGTCCTCAATTATTCTTTCCATAGCACATTATGTGTTAAGCATAAAAGATAAAGTCATCTAATAACCTTTATGATGTAACAAAAGTGCACTCCGAAAATCATACTGAATTTATAGAAGTAGTTGCTGGAATGGAAACTTTTACTATAGACCTGTTTTCTTCAGTCCCATTATTAGAGAAACGAAAGGGAGGATTATCAATTGAACCCACTTATTCTAATGTAGGTGAAAAATTAAGTTCTAGTAATAAATTTAATCGCTATTGGTGAAAATTCCACTATCTCAGGAAGACAAAGAACTCGAGGAAAAATTAAAGTAGCAGAAGTCACCTTTCTATTAGGAAATAACACACAGCATCCTCTAGATGACATGTGGCTATGCTTGTCTAGAAATATTACGTCCAGTAAGAAGTTGGTGATCCTCAGTTCCCAACAGGCATATGTTTTGCTGGCGAAACAGTAAGTGAACCGCTCTACTCCCTTGCTGATTACACTTGAAAATGAAGTTGCATTTGCCATGATGGTGGCCACACTGATATCCTGCAGTTTACGGGAAGGGTGCTAGTGCTGACTAAGAGAAAAGGAACTTTAAGTGTAAACTCCATTCCATTTCCAAAATTTACTGATGCAAGTCACACTTACTTGCTAACAATATTTCTTAAATATAAAAGACTGTTCTAGCACACAGCTTGTAATATGAATGCAAATGAACTTGTAGTTATACTATGCAATTTTCTACTTTTTTAAACAAAACTATGAAAATAGAACAGACCTGAAGAGAAATATGAACTGCAGTTCTTCATTGTGTTCCTTCATTATGCAGGAGTTGCCATAAGCAATCTGCTCTGGTTTAATGTAATCTTTTTTTAGGTCATAAATGCAACACAAATTCTCACATGAGAACATATACATGGTCACAGTTCATCCTCTCTAGTGAAAAACGTGACCAAGAAGGAAAGGAGCAAGATATTTGGTTGGATGATTGTCATAGACTTCTTTTGTCTTTATCTGTAAAGCTTACTTAAATTCATGATTGCTATATTCTCCTCTCTGATGGTACTACAGCATTACAGATTAAATGATAAACCTTAACAGTTATACATTAAGAACTGTAGGCCAAAGATATCATTTCCACTAACACTGGCCAGCTGAAGGAGCAGAGGATAGGAACCCCAAACAGTAGTTCTCTCAACTGTTTTACCAATGTGTTGAACAGTCACCTCTGAAAACAACTGAAAGGGAAGTAGCATCATCTTCTTAGTTCTTGTTTAGATTTGAGCCAATACAACAAAGATCATCAACTATTTAAGTGTTCCAGTACACATTAGAATCACAGAATCATAGAACAGTTAGGGTTGGAAAGGACCTTAAGATCATCCAGTTCCAACCCCCCTGCCATGGGCAGGGACACCTCACACTAAACCATGTCACCCAAGGCTCTGTCCAACCTGGCCTTGAACACTGCCAGGGATGGAGCATTCACAACCTCTCTGGGCAACCCATTCCAGTGCCTCACCACTCTTACAGGAAAGAACTTCTTCCTTATATCCAATCTAAATTTCCCCTGTTTAAGTTTGAACCCATTGCCCCTTGTCTTATCACTACAGTCCCTAGTGAAAGGTCCCTCTCCAGCATTCTTGTAGGCCCCCTTCGTTGAGATAGGGGTGAATTCAATGTTACAACCAAAAGTGCTGCATAAATTGTTTAAAGAAATGCCTCAAAATAGCATTAAATTATCCACTACTAATACCTGCACACACGGATGTTAAGTAATTGGTTATACTACCCGATTTACAATGAGAACTGCAGTGGGTAATAAACCACTGTAATAAGTATCCCACGGAGCAAAAATGTTTATCTGGAAATAGATAATTTGCAGGCTAATTATTGACAGTGAATTCACTGATAATTCACAGTCAAGTTTTCTGGCTCCCTAGGAAAAGGGTACTCAAAAAACTGCCCAGTTAATCAGCATCAGCTAACCCCAGTTAGGCATACAACCTAAGAATGGAGCTCATTTCCTTTCAGAGCAGACCCAAATGAGGACCATTTGCTGAAAGGTGGATCTCCAGAGCTTCTCTTCCTAAAATCTGCTCTGGTGATGCAAAACTTCAGTGTTCTATTGTGCCAGGAGAAGAAAGTTTTCTTTTATTTAATCCCCTTGTTTTTTCCAGCTGCAAGCCCATGTGTTTCTCACGTGAAATGCTAAGACAGCATGCATGCTGCAGAGCTGGTATCACTCTGTGTCAGTGGTAAATCACTAGGCCATAAACCCTGTAAGGTTATTGTCAGTGCACGCGTGTAACATCCATTAGTATTAATGAGAACAGGATGTTCTCTGGGATGGAAAACAGGTCTTATTTTCATTAAACTAATTCATGTATCACGAGCTGTGCTGATTATACAGAGCTACCAAACAATATTACAGAGAAGCTTTGAAAGATGTTTGAGAAGGAGCTTTAGGTGGTGTTTCCAAAGAATCTAGAAGTGAAAGATGTTTGTTACACTTTACTTGATTCAAGTGTGATCAAGAGCATTCAAATATTTGAAAAGAGAATCAGCCGTTATTTCTGCTTTTAACAGCTTACTAAAATACAGAACAATGTGCAGACCCATCCCTTGCCAAGAGAGCTCTGAAAATGACAGCTTCCTCCCAAAACCACTCTTCACATTTACTGATCTATATTGTAGCCCACAGCAGGATCATCTTGATCACTCTGGAGATACTCTACGGGAATAGCTCCTCACACAATAGTGATTTCAGTTTAATAAGTTCCTCTAAGGCAATTAGGCACTGACTGAAAATAATACCTGCTGCATTATCAGTAGCTATGGTAGCCCCTCTCTTACCACTGTAGCCACACCGTTAGCTCCCTGGCCATTCAGCAGAAGAATTAATCATGATTTAGTATTCATCCTCTGTTTTCTCACATGGAAAGTTAGCTCTCTCATTCCACTAAAGATATTAGGGATATTTTCTTAAAGATACCTACTCAGCTAATAGGTGACTGGACAAACCATGTTGCTGAACACTACTTTTAACTGTCAGAAAGGTCTGTGTAGAAAACTTGTGGTGATCTTTCATGGCAAATGAGAGGCCACTCTATCTGCTGCCAGTGACACGGCAGGAAGAGGTAATGATGATTCTTGACCACACAGTGCAATCTGGTGAATGTATTACCCTGCAAAGTCACTGATGTCTATTAAAAGCCAACACATGGAAATACTAAAAATGAAATTAAGTCTTAGAAAGTTCCAGAGACTCATCACTGCTTTCTAAATATGGAGCTTCTACTGTATTATGGCTTGGTTGCCAAAGGAACTCTTCCTTTCACGCATCTCAACAAAGACTGCATGATTACACATGCACAAAGGATTCAGGAGCTTGGTTCAAATCCATCACTGACTAGTTGTGTGACCCTGGATAAGTCAATCTGTATTTTTTAATGTCCATATTTACCACACCTATTTCATGGGCCTACTATGAGGCTTTCTCCACTAATATTTGGAAAGACCACAGACACAAGCAAGGACGTACGTAAACACTAACCACTGTTATACATGTGACCATTCATTCCATTCTATATTGAGTTCCAGGAGGAAAAACAGAAACAGGATCTTATTGCGATATCTGCTAGCTCCTGTAATTCTCCATCACATATTCAAAACATTACTGAACTAACCCTAATGCAAACCCTTTCCTCAACTGCAAATGAACAGCTCCAACATACACTCTAAGACTATTCCTCTAAAACCAATCTCCTCAAGTAGATGGCAGCAAGTAGGTGCCCGTCTTAGAATCATAGAATCATAGAATAGTTAGGGTTGGAAAAATAATCTAGCCTTGCCAAATAATGGAATTTGCCAAAGCACTTGAGATTATGAACCACATTATTTCCCATGAAAGAGCCCGTGATTCTTCAAGTGCAGCAACCAACTTCCTCACAAATCCCAACTTCATATTTCAAATCCTTTTTGGCAAGGTGCATTTCCCTTCACAGCCAATTAACTGCAAACTAATTTAGAGTGGGTTTGCTTTGGCAAACATAAGCGTCAGGTTCCAACAGAGAACTGTTGCTAAAAGCATGATATATATATATATATATATATGCACACATTCCAAGTTCTGTTGTTCTCTCACAGCCTCCCAGACATCACTGATGATCCACACAGCCACCTATGAACTGAATATGCTGCTTTCCAGGAAAAGTTCATGGATGAAGAAAATTTTCAGTGTGCCTTATATACTGAAAGCCCTCATGTTCTGTATTACCTTGGAAAGCTTAAACACACGTAAACTGACAGCAAAGGCTATCTGCTATGGAAAATGTGTATCTGCTATGGAAAATACAGAAGATCTGCTTTATAGATAATGCTGAAATTTGGCTTTATTCTGAGTCAGAGAGTAAAAGGGGGTTAGAAAATTTTAACCTCTTTACTTCTCCAAGAAGAAAGCCTATTGCAGCTTGTTCTTAAGATGCAGTCTGCTTTAACAAGCAGTCAACACTGACCTGGACAATACTGCAACTTCTTTTTTCTAAATATATATTTATCATCGTTATTTCTTCGTTTTCAGATGTTACCTTTACAATCCAGACCTTCATACTCAGGGGTTCCTAAAGACCTTGCCTGTTGTCGTATTCTGCAATTCTGACAGCAAAAGATCCACTTGCCATTGTAAAAGTCATTTTTGATAAAAAGAGGCAGACAAACATGATATTTAGGCCTGCATTCCCCTCAATTTCTGCCCAAATAACAGCTATTCAGAAGACAGCAATTGTGTGGATTGAACATCCTCAACAAGTAAGGTTGTTTTTCATTTCCTCTTATGTCACATTACATTTTCCTCTTTATATTTTCCTTTAAATATTTAGACAGACCAGAGAGTTTTAAACGTGTCATTGACAGAAATAAATCTTTAAGCAGTCAGTCTACCTTGGGTTCAGCTCTTGTCAGATCTGATAAGTCAGATATCAGTGGATCTGGTCAGTAATTGGATGGAAGGCCTCTGAGGAAAACTCAAGTGCTGAAGCAAGTGGCACTAGTTACTCAGTAGGTGTTTTTCTTAACCTCAGACTCATCCTGAAAAATGCCCTCAGCATGGTATTATGAGCACTAGCTGAACAAGGCATTTTCAAGTAACATATAATGTGTTATTTCTGTTAGGCACTAGGAAAGATTCTGAACACTTTCCTCTGAAACTCGCTTAGCCCACTTTCAAGTTAGTTGAGCCCACTGCTACCTAAAACTATCTTTTATAGCATGAAATCAATTTTTAATCATTTTTCCTTTTAATAATGATACATTTTTAAAAGCCAGTGTTTAAATAGTAACTCGTACATGTCTTTGCCTTCACTGCCTACATTCCTGACCTTTCCGTTCATCTTCTCGCTATGTTTCTGAGTGGTCAGCCTCTCAGTCTAGCTCAGGTGTACCAAAGCATAGATGTTTCCTTCTGCCATTTCAGAACCCACATCAGCATTTCCAAACCTAGATATAATCCAGCTTCAAAAGCTGCTGATTACTGACTGTTTTACCACTGCTTCTTCACAATGGAAGTGGAACTGACAATGACGGGACCACCCCTAAGCTCATCCACCCTTCAGGCTGTGGAGTACACTGTGTCTAAGGACTGAGGAATTATGTAAGGCTGCTTCACATGCTTATGAACTCAAGGCCTCATGTATGTGACTCAACACTAAAAAACTGCCAGGACAAATGCTTGCAGTTCACATCCAAGATCTCTGTAGTTCTGGGACCTCTTCAAAACACCATGAAGTTAATATACAGGTAAGACCAGCTCTTGGGGTATCAGTTTTCTCTTTGTTCAGCAAGAAGCCGGGACCCTGAGGCTCCCAATCCCCACACACTGCACAGTGAAGGTTTAGACACACAAGCCTAGAAACCTCAGCTCTAGGCAGCACACCAGAGTTCATCCAAACATATCTGCCTAAGCTGGTATTTCTGTAGTACCTTTCAAAACATGACAAATCATTACTTTATGACGTTTGGTATTCATATTTTTTTTCTTTTTAAGCTTTCCAGGCAGAAATGTAAATTGCAAGTGCCACCATAGCAACTCAATGCAACAATATAAATCTTCAAATTACAATTTCAATGAAGGATGTTTGAAGTATTCTTATTTTGAAATAAATTTATAGATGTCAGCTAGATCAGGGCTTCATTTCTAAAGGGGTTTTGCTGATTATCTAAAAAGACAATCCTTCAATTGGAAGAGATTACATTAGCCTGAGACAAAACACAGAGATTTAACAAAACATCTCAAACACATACTATTCATTTATATTAGAAAACTACTCAATGCTACAGTTTAGGTTCCTAAATGTCTATGTCATTTTTTATTCCTGGCTTTCTTATTCACATCTCATAACAAATTATGACAGAGTCAAGACAAACAGAACCGGGTTTGGGATCCTCATCCACTGCCTCAAATAATTTCAAAGCTTGTTAACAAAAGGGATATTTGAAAGACTGAAGGTTGGCATATGCTTAAGGCTCAGTTTGAGACTCTGCAGCATACATGTAGAAGAGATGACAGGTTTTCAGATATGTGGATCCTCCGGCTAAGGTGGTATTTCTCCAAATCAAGATAACACTCAACAAAGCAAAGAATACAATGGCACCCCTTCAGTCCAATATGAGGACCAAGTTCCAGTTCTGTATGCTAAGCATGCACTATTGCAATTTTTGGAAGGCTTACTTTCACATATATTGTGCATTGAAGACTGAACTTGTATGCAAACCTCTAGCAAACCTGACAAACCCAGAAGCATCAGTATCCAGAGAGGAAGTTAGATGGAATCAAGGTTAAATAGAGAACAAAAAGAAATCCAAGTGATTGATAAGCTGAATAACCCATTCCTTTCTGATTCCTTCATTTCTCATCAACATCTGCATAAGTGTATCTCCATTTACAATGAAGTTTGTTTTCTCAACATAAATATAACAAGAACAAGAACACCAAGATGTCTGTCAGCTTTCAGAGTAGGGAAAAATCCATGTTGTTTAAATAAACAGGGCTTTTGAACATGAAAGCATGCTCGCTCTGGATTTCAAATACATCACAGCCATGGTGTTAAGCAAGGAACAAAATCCAAATTTGATTAAATAGATAATGGTTTACAGAACATCTATAGCTAAATAGTTACCTTCTGTTGAAATGTAAATTGGGGCTGACAAATGTTAACAAATGATATAGCTCAGGAGTGGGTGATAAGCAAGACTAGATCCATCTGGCCTGTTGAAGAAGAAAGAGCGCTGTAAAAGTCACAGCTATAAGAGTATGACCAGGAACACGCAAGGACTCAGGCTGGATGAGAAAATGGAAAAATGCAACTTCCTCAGCCTCATGCCCTTATGTTAACTTCAGATCTCTATTAATGAATGCTCCAGTCCTATGTATCACTGTCATATTTGTGCTTGGTACCTAATCTGTGAAGACATTGAGCATGACTTGGATTAGAGAAAGCAGAGTTCGCGGCAAAATCTACTGAAATTAAACAGTACCAGTAAATGAAACTAGAAGTTGCTAACATTTGTATCCAGGTAGCCATAAATCCACCTTCCCACTTTTTCTATGCTATTAACATCTTCTTTTTCAAACCCATGGGGGTTTTCAGCGTCTGACACACCTACTCTCTGTTTTGCCTCTAACACAGCCTGGAAACTGAATCCCTTTCTCTATAGAACACTAATTTGCTACACCTTCAGAAGATGATTTTCTATTGAGCTCAGGAAGCATGGATTTTGTATGCATTTTGATGAGCCATCAACTATTTTAGATACTATTCAAGCTCACCAACAGATTTCAAAATAAAACAAAATCTACCTTTCATCACATGCACAACAGGATATAACAGATGTCACAAAGAAACCAAGTAATAGCAGTTTTCATGGTTGAATTCAACAATTACCTCTGTGCTCCACTCTGTGGACTGCCATAAAGCCCAATAAGCATGAAAGAGACACCTACCCCAGGAGTCCAGTGTAAACTTCTATAAACAAAATCTAGCAAGGCACAAATCAGAAAAACATCCAAATACACATCTTTTACACTAAAACCCACCCAAGAGTTAGCTTATATCTAATCTTGAATACACTATCTCTTGGAGCAAAGAAGGATGTACACTCTTGGAGAAAGAACAAAACTGATGTCTCTTCTGGGATGAACAAAGAATATTGTGCCCATCTTTACAGCATAATTTCACTCTCATTGGCATTATTTGCTGGCAGGAAAGGTATCCTGTTGGTAATTCCATCACTGACCACTTGCAGCCAGTATGAACACGCTGCAACCCCCCTCCTACTAAACAGCAGCATTTGGCATCTCCTTCCAAAACCCTCTCTAGATGAAAAGCCCAATGAAGATCCTTTTCTTCGGCTCATTGCACAGGAGTTGTACATGGGTTTTCTGTCCCTGTGTAATTTTCCCCTGCAATGTGTACTCAAGGTTAAAATGCTGTCCTTTCTCCTTGGTGGTATCTGTCACTGAACTACCAAAGTATACACATTAGAGAGCTTGCCAAGTGGATAGCCGAGTGATGCAAAGATAGGCTTTTGATGCACATTGTGACCTTAGTGTATTCCCTTTAAACATCTAAAAAATGGAAAGGAAAAGAGCCTCTTCTCTTTTCCATTTTAGGGGAGGAGGGCATTAAGTGTCTCTTTGGGTACAATAGCCTTCACATTTATTGTAATTATTATTGCAATTATCATAGCCCCTAGAGGCTTCAGCTGAGACCAGAATCCCTTTATGATGAACAGTGTAAGACCTAAAGCAAGAGAAAAGCCTTACCTCAAAAATGCATATACTAAAACACAGCTAAAAGGCTAGGAAGAAAACATCCTCATCCCGTTTCCATAATAAGGAAAGGAGGCATAGGGCATAAGTGAGCTTTTCTCCAAATTCCCAGTGAAATCCATGGCAAAGCCAGGAGGGAGGACCCCAACTGCTAGTCTGACACCTTCACTTCAGAACAACGCATCTATGACACAGACCTCATCTTCCAGGGACTGCAGCTCTTCCACATCATGCATGGCCTTTGAAGAGACCTTGCAGACTGGTAAACCAACATTTACAAAGCCCCCTGTGTACACAGGCCTGTCTGGGATAACGGCAGTGTGTTAGTTTCTCTGGATTTGCCACAAAACAAGCAAAGAGAAGAAAAACACAAGCTTTGGACACTATAAATACAAGCTGTAGGATATGTTCAGCCCATACATCTGGCATGACCTCTAACTCCTCTATTGTGTCTGGTCCGCATATCCAGCTGAGAGTGTCCATTTTACTATCTATTTACCTGGCCTAGTGTTTGAATGCTCATTGTGATTTAACCATGGCCATACAAAAGAGCATTAAAGCTCAAACATGACTTTGAGCATGGCTTAACTACAATCATGTGGGAAATATCTCATTTTAGTTAAAAAGGAGTAGGATTAAATGCAATTAAAAGCTCCCAATGATGTAATAAAGACAACTAAAAAAAACTCAAGGGAAGTGGGCAAGAAGCAATTGCCTTTCTGTCTAGAAACAGTAAAATAATGACAGTCTGATTGTTCTTAGGGTCACCAAGGCCAAAATGTGCAGAATGACCTTCATTAAGTCATACTTTGTACTTTTGCTAGGGGATTGTTGCATCTGCTCCTTTCAATTTGGCTTGTTTGAGTAACAAAGCTCCCAGCGATCATCTAAACCTCATTTGAAGCACCTGTGAACAATTCATTATATTAATATAACAGCAGGGGAGGAGTACAGATACTAATAAATAGGTTGTTGAGCAGCTTCTGCTGCCAAGGCTGCTTTACCCAGCACGGAAATGTCCCCTCCACCCAAAAGCTGAGGCCCTGCGCTGAGACACTGGGATTTGTTGTACCACAACCTGTCAGAACACACATCTGGCAGTAAAGAAGCATGTAAACTGATTTTTTTTCCCTTTCAAAACAGTTGATAAACTTGTGTCTAATACTTCTGAGAGACTCCAGTGCGATTTGAAACAGTTTGTTCTCCGTTACCATAGAACAAATGTTCTCCAGCTAAAGGTGGCTATGAAAGGCATTTGGTAACGATTTGCACCAGCTGGGCTCCTCATTACTTCGAATAGATTTGTGTACATCAGCACATAAAAATAAACAAGTGGTCAATGCCTTTCATTGCAGTTGGACGTGGTGTAGTAGTAGAAAATACCTGAACTTCTGTATTTCTCTCACATTCTGCAGTTTCAGAAAATAGATCTATTTTTTAATAGAAGCAAAAAAGGGTTTTGCTGTTAACATCTATTTAGTCTGGTTTCATTTAGTCACATTTTGCAAATGTCATTGAAAAGCAAAGGTCAGCTGGAAAAAAACCCAGTATGCTATGGATCAGTACAATTACACAATGCAGAGTAGCATGGGGTTATAGAATAAGCTTAGGAGGAAAGCATATCTGCAGTATTGGGTATACATGTGGTAAATTCCTGCTCATGGACCAGCATATCAATTACCTTAAAAACAGTCGAAGATACTGTTTATGATACCATACTATACTATATTTTTCCAGAGGAACAGAGGAGAATATCATGTTTTCAGTTCATTGACTCTTATATATATATATATATATTTGGGTATTTTTCAAGCAGCCTTGGTTTTGAAAACCAGCTTGCAGGCCAAAGCATCCTAGTTGTTCTCTTGCTGCAGTAATTTCTTCTTCCATTGCACAAACGGACCATAGGAAATTATAACCAAAGTCCCTATAGGAGACGTAGGCTGTATTCCTCACTCTACAAAGGATGGGAAAATACTGTAAAGCCTAACTTTAAGAAGTGTTTAATGTATCAGTATGCATTAAGTATCTAAAAATCCTTATAGGTCTCTCTTGTACTGTCTTCTGTCTCTTATCATTCTGCTGTGAATTGCAGCATTTCCAGTCTATACTATACACACTATAAGCTTTGATGAGTTAGTGCTGGTAAAGCACACTGAGAAACTTGAAAGGACCATGCAGCTAATAATTATAACGTATCTTGCCCTTCCAGATTTGGTTGACAGGTTTAAACAATTATTATTCTGGAAGGCATGCAAAATCCATACAGAAGTGTCTCAAGACAGTTGAACTGGAATAGACATTGCCCCATTTTCATCCCTTTATATCAAGAATAAAAAATTAGAAAAGGAAGGATATTACATATATCAACAGCCAGGAGGGAGACCATTTTAAACAGAGAAGTGAATATGATCAATATCATTTTCTATCAGTATAACAGAGTAAACACCATGATTCTCATTAACATTACAACCTCCCACCTTCTACGTCACTGTAGACATGGGTAAAAGATGATTTCTTTCAGCCAATTTTCTCTTTTTATTCTGTAAATAGATTTGTTGGTTTCTCAACATCCAATTAAATATGTATGGAAAAGTCATAAGGGTTTCCCCTTTGTATTTTTGACTTTTGATGAGTTCTTTTCAACTTAGAAGCCATAAAGTAACCACAATCTACTGTTACCTCTATGCTGGAATTGATTTAGCAAAAATTGGTAATTGACTCACTGCTTCTGGGGTATCAAATACAAGCATTTACACACCCACTGTGAAATCCTCTCCAGCAACATGAAATTGAATAATAGAAAAACCTGCTTTTATTTAAAAAAAGATCATTTTTATCATTTTTGTAGAAGAAGCGATCATTTAAAACCTTTCTTTGAGCCAAAAAGAATCACATGACAGTAGCAGGTTGAGGGATTTTCAGTAATTGTATCTTTCACATCTATCTTCTGCATAGATAGCTATGAAATAAATACTGAGTGTGAGCAAGTATAAAAACATACTTGAGGTACTTCTGTTAGATAGAATCTCATCCCCTTGAAATTGCCTTTCACATGAAAGATGCCCAACGACAACCAGCAGTTTAACTAGCTAGGAATATATACAGTCAGCTACCACTCAGCCTTAAACTGTTATCTGATTTGTCCCATAAAGCAGAATATATGAGGTACATGATAGAGCATGGGGATAATGTACAATAAACATAACTTACACTGCAGGAAAATGAGTTCCCATTGGATCACCTGACAACAAAATCGACTGTGTAAGAATTTGCCCAATCTGATCAAACTGTTTTCTTGTTCATATTCCTTTATCCCAGCAACATAATTAAAACCAGACTTCTTAGAAAGATACTTCTGTGCTAGCTTTTAATTTCCTTATTCTAGCAAAGCCTGCCAAACTTTTTTGTCCTGTTTAGAAAATACAATGTGCGTTACTTGCTGCAGTGGCAAGGAAGTACAATCACACCATTCTTTGCTCAGCCTTTCCCTCCGAATCTTCACAGAGCATGCGATCACCACCATTGTCTTTTAAGGTTTCTTCTCAGGACAAGAGAAGCTATGGTTCATAAAGAATGGAATGCATTTAAAAGACTTCCAAAAATGTTAAGATCTATCAAGATTTCTGAATAACAGCTCACTAAATACGTTTACATTTTAACTGGGATTACTAACTTATGTCTCCGTTAAAAGATCGAGGGAAAAAGGATTTCTTTATAGGACATTTACAATCGTTATTTACTTTCTTTTAACGAATGCAGACTCTATGTCAAACCTGATCTATAGTGCTGGAGTTAAGTAATTTTGTACATATTAATCATCATTATTAATCATCATTTTAGATGTCCTGTATCCCTTTAAAGGCATAAATATTTAGAAAGGAAGTCTTCACATAGCTTGCATCATCAAAAATGGCTATAAAATCCAAGGCAGAGCTTGTGGGGTAACTTTCTTCACCTCAGCATGCACTTTCTAAATGCTTGCATTCAGGATTCCTGAACATATAAACCACATGCTATGAAAAAGTACAGAGATTGTGGCTTCAAGAGCTAAAGGCCTGCTATGAGTTTGTCCTACTAAATATTGAATAAAAACAGGTCAGGAGGACCTAACCTACCTAAAGTACCAGTACCTAAAGGGGCCTGCAAGAAAGCCAGAGAGGAGCTTTTGACAAGGACAGGTAGTGACAGGACAAGGGGGAATGGCTTTAACCTGACAGAGGGGAGATTTACATTAGGTATGGGGAAGAAGTTCTTCCCTGTGAGGGTGCTGAGGCGCTGGCCCAGGGTGCCCAGAGAAGCTGTGGCTGCCCCATCCCTGGCAGTGTTCAAGGCCAGGTTGGACACAGGGGCTTGGAGCAAGCTGCTCTAGTGGAAGGTGTCCCTGCCCGTGGCAGGGGTTGGAACTGGATGAGCTTTAAAGTCTCTTCCAACACAAACCAGTCTGGGGTTCTGTGACCTGTGCCCTGAGGAGCCTATTCTCTAAATAGCTAATAGAGTCTTTGGCTGGAAGGGAGCCCAAAATGCTTATTTGGATAGCAACAAGTTTATTATTCTAATTCGTGATTTCTGAATGAAGAAGAGTGTTATTAGGTAACCTAATGAGATGAGAACAAAAGGAGATGGGGTATGGAAGTCTGGCAGAGAAAAGCATGATGAGGAGGGCACATATGTGTGAAAGCTGAAATGGGGATACAGTGCCGAATGGACAGATGGAGTCAAGCAAGGCTGCAACATAGGTCCTTCCACAGCTTGAAAGGGGGCAAACAACACAAACTCTTCTAACCACAGCTCCTGCACAGGCAGGTTTGTGCACAGCAAATTTATCACTGTTTTCAAAACCAAGCACACTAAAACCAGCTTCTGATTCATTCTGGCCACGTTCTTGATTTACACCGTTAACGGGCTTCTAAGTTGTGTGGGGTTTTCTTTAGATTCACACAGACTTCATTATGAAATGCGCAAAAAAAATCCCAAACAAACAAAATTACCATAGCAAGTTGGAACAAATATGGCCATAAGTGGGTCTGTAGGAAAGGGTAATCCCCCTGAGGTTTCCCAAACTTCCCCTTACTCTCACAAGTTCCCTACAAACACAGTCTGAAAGTAAAACAAATAAAGGTAGCTCCTGGTAACGGTAGGTTGTAAATGGATATTAACTCAATGTTTTAATTCCAAACTGAATGCAAACTTCAATGAATCTTTCAACAGAGACAGGAACTTGTTATTTACCCCAGTGCTTGTCTAAAAAGTTGTCTAAAAAGCCTGTCTAAACTTCAAATTGGTTACTGACTTTGGAACAAGCCCTTGTGTATTCCAGACCTGTCCTTGATGGAGGAACATCATCAAGACAGTTTTATCATTTCCCAGGCAGTGTTCTTGCTACAAGCTTACATAGGGTCTTGAAAGCTATTAGAAATAATATTATACCTTCCTGATGTACCATTGTCACTACTGTCTGGGAGCCTACTTCAAGGTGTTGACAAACATATCTCTCGATTTCCTTGATTTAGTTAAAAAGCTTGTTCTAACCAGAGCTCTAGGGTGACCAGGTTTTGCAAATAATCCCATCTCATTCTACAGCACTTGCCAGCTTGGTCCAGAAACCAGTGGAGTACGGAAGGAGCAACAGAATCATAGAATAGTTAGGGTTGGAAAGGACCTTAAGATCATCCAGTTCCAACCCCCCTGCCATGGGCAGGGACACCCCACACTAAACCATGCCACCCAAGGCCTCATCCAACCTGGCCTTGAACACCACCAAGGATGGAGCATTCACAGCCTCCCTGGGCAACCCATTCCAGTGCCTCACCACCCTCTCAGTAAAGAATTTCTTCCTTAGATCCAATCTAAACTTCCCCTGTTTCAGTTTGAACCCGTTACCCCTTGTCCTGTCACTACAGTCCCTGATGAAGAGTCCCTCCCCAGCATCCTTGTAGGCCCCCTTCAGACACTGGAAGCTGCTCTGAGGTCTCCATGCAGCCTTCTCTTCTCCAGGCTGAACAGCCCCAACTTTCTCAGCCTGTCTCCATACAGGAGGTGCTCCAGTGCCCTGATCATCCTTCGTGGCCTCCTCTGGACTTGTTCCAACAGTTCCATGTCCTTTTTATGTTGAGGACACCAGAACTGCACACAATGCTCCAAGTGAGGTCTCACGAGAGCAGAGTAGAGGGGCACACAAAATACCTGCAAACAAAGCCGTATCAATTTAACCAGTGACTCCTCAGGTCCCCAGGGAGGATGACTGAGGAGGTTTCCCTGATCTCCATGGGAATCTGTACTTCCCAGACCTGGGAAAGGGCCATCAGTGCCAATTGCTCATTAACCTTCTCCACTGCTGGAAATCCTCTGGTGTGCTTGGCTATTGAAACATCTTTGCGAGAGCAGAGCCAGGGAAACAGAGGTGCAGGGTGTGGTGGGAAGGGTCACACATCTTCATCAGCCAGCAACTAAAGGAAATGGAAGGAGTGGTGGCATTGCAGGATTTCAGCTTCCATTAGCATTACAAAAATAAACTATTCAGCATAAAAATAACGTATTTTCCACAGGACCTATTTAACTCCGAGACCAGAGTCTCTTCCTCCTCACAGTTAAGTGATGGAGAAATATCTCCCAGGATTTAGCTTTGATTTTCACAGGGGCAAGTAGGGACAGGACAAGGGGGAATGGCTTTAACCTGCCAGAGGGGAGATTGAGATGAGACATAGGGAAGAAAATTCTTCCCTGTGAGGGTGCTGAGGCACAAAGTGCCCAGAGAAGCTGTGGCTGCCCCATCCCTGGCAGTGTTCAAGGCCAGGTTGGATGCGGCTTGGAGCAACCTGCTCTAGTGGAAGGTGTCCATTGCAGAGGGTTGAGCTTTTAATATCTCTCCCAGCCCAAACCCATCCTATGGTTCTATGGTTTTATGGTTTAAGTTGTCTGCTGTTTAGAACACCTCTGAACAATTTTAGCCTGAACAGGTTTGCTGTGACATCTGATACTTGGTATCAGCTCTGTGGGGAGAACACAGAAGCAACCGCTTATTCTCAGAGGTTTTCTGTGTCTTGTGTCCTTTAAAATAACATCAACTGTAGAGCTTATATCAGCACTGTCGGGGGCATCTGGTGCTCCTCCTAACACAGCAGCCCAAGGCTGCCAGCGGAATTACCACTGCTCTATTGAAGCTTGCTGTGAGGTGGAAATACTACCCTGGAGTTCATGACTTTGTAGCTATAAAAAAAGATATAACTATCAGATCTTATTATACCACCTTACGCACAACGCGGTAGAAAGGGAGAATACAACACGGGGCTCTGGGGATCATGAAATCCATGTAGGAGGAAAAAACCCCTCCTAAATGCAAAGCCCAAACAGGCAGAAGGATCAGGTTTAACTTTCCAGCTGCACAGTACAGACACCCCCATGGAAAACTGAGGAGTTTTAAGTCCTTATGATCTTCGTGTGACTGACACACAAAGGAGCAAACTTCCCTTAGGCCTGCTCTCCCCACTAGTTTTTAACTGTGCACCAGCACAACCACGTGCATTAAAAACACATGGGAGGCTATGGAGAAATCAGTTTGCCTGAAACATTTCCTGCAAGGATTTCATAGATCCAGGATGAATTTTCTGATCAAAAATACATGAAAGAGACAGAAAAGAAACCCAGGTTTAAGTTCATGCCCTCTCTAATTCAAGTCCAAGTATTCAGCCTCTCATCCCCCTCCCCTTTGGCGTAATGAATATTTACTCCTACAAAGTGGAAGGGCTTTAAACAGAAGAGATCAAAAGCATCAGAACAAACCCCATGGCCGCGTCCCCCTTCAGATGGACTATAGGAGGACAGGTTAAAACCCCTGCTCCCAGTTCCGTGCCCATCCAGCTCCTACCAGGATGCTTCCAAAATTTTATGGCCCTTCGGAGGGATCCAGATGGAAAAGAGCTTCTGATTTTGGGTCATTCCACATGCTATTAATCTGTTCTTGTGTTATGATTAATAAACATTCCCATTTTTAGAGCTGTACGCCTGCACTTGATGCTTACCTCCCTACCAGCCTTTGTAGGAATGGTTCAAGTATTTGCTGCCCTTCCTCTTAATCACAGAATCATAGAATGGTTAGGCTTGGAAAGGACCTTAAGATCATCTAGTTAATGATGGCTCGTTGAAGGAAAACACCATTAATGTTTCAGTGGTGCTCACTGTACTCAGGACAGCACCGCAAATATAATCTCAGGTTACTCTTTCTGTTAGCTGTGCTCTCTGAGTAGCAGTGTTGCCAGCAAAGCAATCAGGCAAGATTCCACACGTATTTACAGCCTGAGAATGAAGCTTGAGGACTTGCAGAAAATATCAGGAGATTGATTTGCTACTGAAGAAATAAGGCCTGATTCTAACAACCATTAGAAATGAAGATAAGCATGCACTTTCTGGGACACGTTTGTTTTCATTTTAACACAAACCTATGAGTGATACCTATAAATGTCGCATTCGCTAAAATATCAATACAAATATCTATGCGCAAGGAAGAAATAATTGGGTGGTGGCTTTAACTTCTGACAGAGGAAAAAGCCAATTTAAAGAACTATATTACTTACTTCCCTTCGACAGGCCTTGTAGGTTAGCTACAAGTAACTCGTAGGTCACATAAAAGTGCAATGATAAAAAATGCAGGTGCTGTGAAACATTTATAAGGTGAAAGTACGAGGGAACATGTAGTTTAGAATCGGAAATGACATTTTGGCATGGAACAGACCTCCCACGGGGCAGTTCTGAAACTTCCAGAAATTCTTAAAATGACATCTTTCAAAAGGAACAAACATCAAAAGTGCTGAAGTCGTTACCTCAAAGTGCTTCACTGACAAGACAGGCTGGGGATATGCTAAAAATAAGTTGCCCTGGTTTAAAGCTTGCAGGACTGACCTGGCCTGCACATCATGCCAGGAGCTGTGGCCCATGTGAGTGATGCCCACACCATCCACCGTTACACTCGGTATTAACTCAGGTTTATTTTGGCAGCCCAATGGGGAAACACATCCATAAGGCACGTCTATACCACGAAGAGGGACACCATGGCTGGACGCCCGGGCAAGCACTGACACAATCCAGCATAAGCTATCCAGAGGTGAGGTCTGACCAAAATGGCCCAAAGCGGATGAGAATACCCAGCGGCATCTCTGCTCTGTGACTGCTGGGACAACATACCCTTGTTTTATGCCGTTACTGGCACAAAGAGCACTCTCAAAATGCTGAGCTTATATTATTGAGCCCGTTTAGTTCAGAAGGGAAACGAGAGGGCAGGAAATGAATGGCACAATGTAGGCATAGAGCCATTTCTTTAATAAATTCTATGGAATTCAGGAAAAGGGAAAAAAAAACTGTTAAAGGGAAATCCCTTTTTTTGTGCAATGCATAATTAACCCATGGACCCCTTTTGCCCAGCCCTTGCTAAACACTAAAGCATAGTAGGATAATACGGGTTTGCTACTGTTTTTAGGTTTGCTATGGTTCTTTTCTTTCTTAAAACCTGAGGTGTTAAAGACAAGCTGACAGGAGGCTGGTACTTCCAGGTATAGTATTTCACAGTAAGGTTTTTCTATCTGTATTAGGGTTACTAGCCATTGACAAAAAATAGAATAAAAGAACACGTGTTCCATTGCTTTCACCCACCACTGCTCTTGTTTAAGTGCAAGGACACTTGCATTCATTTCCTTAACTACTACAGATACAAGCCAAAGTCTGCCTTCTGCCCCCAGATGAAAAGTTTATTGAAACTAAGACCTCTCAATGCAGAATGGAGTAATGCTATGCACAGAATCTACTATTATAAACTTTAGAAACACTTATGTCGCCTCTGCTTTAACTATGCAATTCTGGGAGAAGCTGAGATATGCTGCTGCACCGATGTCAATCTCTTCCCCATCATCGGAGGTGATATCAGTGATGATCCGCTGGCATATAGTCATTTAATTTTTTGATCATTTAATTCTTCCATTTGGTTCTATTACAGGCATCTGGGCTAATTTAAACATATGTAAGTAGTAGAGTTTTTTCCCTCCAATGTGCATTTCCATACAGCCAGGTTAGCAAACAACACTGCATGCATTCCCTTGCTCTTTGGTCTTCCATACACTAACTAAGAAAACTCACACAAAGACATAAACCAGCATCTTGACCAGAGAGAAACCAGAAGACAGAAGGAAATACAGGTTCAGGCCAGACTCAGAGCTGCAGCTCTCACTCTGCATTAGAACTGAGACCTTGGGGAATGTCTCTCCCACACAATTCCAATTCAGCCCTGTTCTATCCCGCTGCTTCATTCAGGTTTTCATTTCTCAGTTGCAGGCTGGTTATACATGGGAGGCTATGAGGGCTTTTCATGCAGCAAGCAGCTATATAAGAGTACTTCATCTGCCTGGCCACTCTAATCCCACCCTGTATTTACTATACGCCATTCAAGACTGTCTCTGAAGAGCGAGATTGCTCATTTCTCTGTAGACTGTTCCAGGCACTCAGCATTATGAAATACAAGCTTTCTACAAGTGTTTATTATCCGCCATAGAAGAGAATGTGTTATCCTGTTTTGCAGACCACAAGCTAGTAAAAAGGTTGATTTAGGCATTCAAAATCAGCGACTAGCTCTTCAGTGCATAGTCCGAAGCACAAAGGGTTAGAATGGACAAAGAAAAGGTCACAAATATTTTTCTTCACATTATTTACTTCACAAAGAAGGAACTTCTTACTACAAAAACAAACAAATATTTTCTTCCCCTTCAACCATTTTCAGCCGAAAGACAGGATATATGAAGTTCTTGCTTTCAATTGCTTGTATCATAGGAGCTATAGATGAAAAATCCACTTCATGAACTGCATCATGGCAGGAGGAGTGCACACACTGCCCCAGGGAGTGAATGTTTTCTCTGCAAATAGATAATCCAGCTTTTTAAGTAGGGAAACAATAGAAAGAAGGAGAATTGGTGCCATAGAATAAATTCATTCAGAGGGACAAAACTGAGCAACCAGAGCAGATGATGACTTTCTTAGGTGCTACCCCAGATATCTGTGTGCCTTTAGAACACCCCCATGTGTAATTGGTCAGCTGGTGAAATAGTGGCATAGCTTCACAGGAGTCAGTGAAGCTCTAAGAGTCCAGCTGAGGATGGTGTACAAAGCTGTATACATTATTTCCCCTTCCTTTCATTCTGGCATTAATTCTGGTTCCAGGACTTCCAATCTTAAAGAGGAACTGCAAAAAAACAGCAACACAAGCTGCCCCTTTCTGTATTTCAACCTATCCCTGTTCTAATTGCATGGTTTTGCCTTGAGCAAATAGTAAAAATGAGACTTTGTTCATTTTCTCTGTGTTCTTAACTACAGAAGGAAAATACCTCTAAAACCCTGCGTATGACAAATTAGCTCCCAGTCCATTTTGGATCCCCACTGGATTTACTGTGGTACAAGACTAAGCAGAAGCTGCCCGACCACTGTCACAACTGAAATCCTGCTGGCTCAGTAACACAACAAAATGCAGATGAAAGGCTTTGAGCTATTGAAGCTTAGTGCAGTTCTACACACAAATCACACATAACTAGGTTGACTTAACTCCGCTCTAAAATTCAATGAGAGTAATGAATTTTTACATCTTCTCTGCTATTAGTGACTTGCATGTGATAATCCCAATAATATTATCTCAAATTCCTATGATACTACAATATTAATGGAAATGTAAAACTAAACTGCTGAAACTTAAACCCGATTAATAAAATATCCCGTCAAACAGATTCATTTCACTTCCTAAAGCAAAGAACTTCACTTCATCTCAGAGCATTAGCTATCTGAAATGCTAAAACATTTTTCTTTCAGTTGTAAAAGATTTTTCCACAGGCAAGAGCTTGTTTGTCGCTATTCACACGGCAGCCTTTCCACAAAAACCAAGAATCCTGCTCTGTATCCTTGTGGTTAGGCACTGGAGCGTCTAACAAGAGTAGGTAGAAATTATTCCAGTGAGTTAACTGGCTCTTGGAAATGGTTTGGAAAGAGACACTCCCTCAGATTTTCTTCTCTGTTTGAGGAAATATGAGTTGCCAGTCAAAATGAGGATCTCTGTTAGGAAGGGCAACATGAGCAGACCTTTACTCCCATCTGCTTAGGTAGCCTGGAGATGAGACTAAGAAAGCCAAATTGAGAAGAATTCCAGCGAAGCCCCAAATGGGAAATTTCTCGGGATTCGAATGTCTGAGCTCAGTCTGAATTTGTGCTGACCTTATTGCAGGTGACTTGCCATGGAGACCCATATCTGAGTTTAGCAGAAAAGCCAATGTGAAGCAGTAAAGAGACCCAACACATCTACTCTGCCCTGGTGAGACCGCATCTGGAATATTGTGTCCAGTTCTGGGCCCCTCAGTTCAAGAAGGACAGGGACCTGCTGGAGAGAGTCCAGCGCAGGGCAACTAAGATGATGAAGGGAGTGGAGCATCTCTCTTATGAGGAAAGGCTGAGGGAGCTGGGTCTCTATAGTTTGGAGAAGAGGAGACTGCGGGGGGACCTTATTAGTGTATATAAATATATAAAGGGGGAGTGTCACGAGGATGGAGCCAGGCTCTTCTCAGTGGCAAACAATGATAGGACAAGGGGTAATGGGTACAAACTGGAACACAAGAGGTTCCACTTACACTTGAGAAGAAACTTCTTCTCAGTGAGGGTGACGGAACACTGGAACAGGCTGCCCAGGGGGGTTGTGGAGTCTCCTTCTCTGGAGACATTCAAAACCCGCCTGGACACATTCCTGTGTAACCTTATCTAGGTGTTCCTGCTCCGGCAGGGGGATTGGACTAGATGATCTTTTGAGGTCCCTTCCAATCTCTAACATACTGTGATACTGTGATCCTCATGACTGCCAGACAAATGCAAACATATTTCTCCTGCTTCTTCTCTGGTTTCAACCAAGTCGAGCACTCGGTACCCTCCCTGGGGACATTAACATGGAGACAATTCCCAAAACACAGGGAAGTGTGATCCTGACCCAGGCATGCTCATGCTGGAGGCCTGTTGGGACCAGCACACCCCTCTCCTAGCCATCTGGCTGTGTTGCAAACAGCAGAGGAGCATGCAGAGCAGTGCAAATGAGCATGGCAGTGACAGACATCTCATCTTTCATTCAGGAGAAGTGCGAGTCTCAAATGAGAGAGCAGAAGAGAGAGCTTGGGGCATAGATGCTGTGAATGCACCCCACTGAACTTCACTTGTTCCAGTAATACCACTGCAATCACAGCTCGGCACATATGTAAATACTTGCAAAATAGCAATCCTTGCTTGTGCAAGTGGAGCACATTAACACAGCTTACAACATCAAGCCAGCACTGCCACCCATGGAACAGATGGGTCCTTACATGAGATGCATTCAGGCTACCCAGGCTCAAACAAGCCCCTGGACCAGAAGTCTCCAGCTCTCACACCTCAGAACAACGAGCAGAGGCGAACTCTGTCCCCAGTCATCTGCCATCATGCAAATCTAGGTGAGCAAGTTGGACTTTCTTAAGGTCACTTCATGCTCACAGCACCACTGTCAGGACCTACGTGGCTGGTTTTTGGCCAGTGAGGTGCATTTGGGTCTCCTGGGCTTTAAAACAAGTAAGAGAAAGAACTGCTTTCACCTCCACAGGGCACATTTAAAGACCTTGAACATAAAACTGCTCACAGGAGCTGCTTTGATTTCACCAGAAGCTTCTGTGTTTTATAAGCCCCATTATTACTAAAAGGGTTAACGATTTAAACAGCACTCTTGATTTAAGAGATGCTTTCACTCCTCACCAAATATCACACCTATAGGGGACTAACACAAACACGAGGAATCCTCTCTGGAATCTTCTAAGGCTGATAGCACTCAATTCAGTAGTTTTATTTTAGCCACAAATTCCTCTGGAAATATTCAAGACTTTCATAATATTAAAAGAATAACCCAATTCCAAAGTTCTAAACGATATTATTTTAGCTAAAGGCAGTATTTGAAAAACCTTGCTTCTCTAAGCCTATTAACTTCTAATACTACCAAGTTCAGCTACAGCAGTAGAAAAAAAGCCTCCTCTCGCCGCTTATTGACACTGGATGTCATCTAAATGGCTAAAATGCAACACTGCTCCTAGGATTATTACTGCATGAGAGAAAGGTATTTAAGAAGGGGCTTGTAGAAGAAGCCACACTCACAGAGCTAAGCCGTATGGGCAAACCCCTCTTCTAATTTCATTGTATTTATAGGTCAGCTAGTTTTATTTTGAAGCACTAGGGATTTCCCAGGAAAATTCATTACTGCCACTTGCTCTGATTTTCCTTCTCAATACAATTAAGCTTTGCTAATTGTCTATCATGATTAAAATCATGCCAATAATGACCTTGTTTCCCCATCTGGCTGTGCTCCAGACTCGAGAACTCATGTTTAAGGGCAGTTCTTCCTGTAGCAGTTGTGAAAGGTCTTTTACCAGACACACCAGGTGAACTGTTGGCCTGTTTGCCAATAAATTAAGAGAAGTCAGGATTCTACCACTGGATTTTCCAAGGGAAAGAAGATGGTCAAAAAGCAAAAACATTGCCAACAACTGTATTTTAAGTAAAAAAAGAGTGAGATTCATTGAAGACTGAGAATTCATTCTTGCAGGTCAGAAAAATGACCTCAAACTACAGACAAAGATATGGAGGTGTTGAAATGAATGATTACTTGAGGGCTGTATTATCCTCCCAGCAATACAAAGGCAATGTAAGGCATGGAAATTCAGGCAGAACATAGAAAAGGGAGAAAAGGGGAGAGAAAAGAAGTGGGGGCGGGGAGGAGGGAGAGAAAAGAAAGGATCAGCTCCGTTGTTTGAGCACAAACCGCTATTTCTCAGCTTTATGCCCTCAGTGGAAGGCAAACCAGGGGCGCAGAGGGGAGGACGAGGAGATGAAGACAGCTCTGCTTTGCATTGGGGCCCACTACAGGACACGAGGACACCCAGAGAACCCCTAGCAGGGGGAGCAGGACACAGCTGGGAGGCCAAAGCCATCCTTGGCTTCTTCCTACCTTCACCTCACTTCCTTCCCCCCCTTAGGAACTTCCCTGGATGAACAGAGACAGAGCTTGGCTTTGAGCAGTGCTCATCAGCAGATTTCTGACAAAACAGATTTTCAGGGCAGAATATTGATTTATTGACACTAAGATGTTTTAACCTTCAATGCTCTTGTTTCCCAACAGCTCATTTGCTGGTTTCCTCAGGAACCAGCACTCCTTGGGCAGCCCTACCTGGCACCAGGGACAGTGCTATAGGGGTACTCCCAACCAAGGTTCTAGGGCTCTGCTATTCCTAGTAAGGGAGACAGACAGAGAAGAACACTGCAAGTCCCACAGTCCGCTTTAACGCTTTTAATGCCTCCACATAAAACTCAAGCAAGCTTCAAATGAGTGCTTATACCTGCACATCACTTGAGTGCCCCAGAGGCCCAGTTCCAGAGTAAAATAACCAGCTCACCATGTGCCTCACCTTTTGGCATCATAATATGTGTATGTGGTCTTTTCTAGCTCATTCACAGTCAACTGTACGCACTTCTGCTATGTAACACATTCTGTGCCTCATTTCCCCTTAGGAAAAGTAAAAAAAGCCACTGCCTTTCTCTCCACTTCTGTCTAATTTACACTGTAACCTCTTTGGGCCAGGACCTATTTCTTGTTACGTGTTCATACAGTGCCTAACACAAGGACAACCTAATCTGAGACCCCTTTTTAATGCAAATGTAATTGAGAGCCAGGCTGTTTGAACAGAAAGGGTAATTTTGGTTCCCTCTCGGTAATGGAGTTTTTCTCTGGGAACAGATAATTGGGCTGTTTTGTCATTACTCGTTTTAAGTGAGGTTAAGGTGCTATTGGTGGGAAAGTGAAATATGTATTGTGGGCTAATCAGCAGTCAATATCAAAATGTGCTGTGGCAGAGCTCTCCTTGCAGTTACTGCACTCAGTAGATGGGTTGTACTAACACAATTAAGGGAAGCATTTGGCTATATACACATGTTGATCGTTATACTCACACATCTTCTTTTACTGTACATCATGCACAGAAGGGTTTGAAGACTACAGTCATGTCCACAACAATTATGGGTCTAGACAGAGAACTGCCTGAAGGCAGGAGCTACAGTGAGAGCAGTTTAAGTTACTGCCTCCTCCAGAGGAAGCAGTCAGAGGCAGTGGTACCCTGCTCCTCGTCTACCACAACATGCAGTAAAACAGACTTCGGTCCAGTGGCGGGTTAAGTTGGGCGGTTTCATTTGCCTTTGCAGAGGACTAGGGGGACACACACAATCAGTCAATGCATCTCAGCTGAAGGCAGGAGATTTTAAAGCAGTGGAAGTGAACTGCTGGCAGCTGGTTATATTTTCTTGCTCTAGAGTCAATAGGGTCAGTGAAGATGCGACCTGGTAAATCCAGTCCAAAGAACAGCAGATTTGATCCTTCGTTCCTACATGCTACTAGTTACCAAAAAGCTTTTTCTCCTCTCACAGGAAAGCATGTTTTCCATGGTGCCCGGGCACAGAACTAAAAACATCCTTCATCAACTCTGTTGTCAAATACATTTCAAATGCAGCAACCTCCATCTTGGTGCTATTTGTTTCAGTCCGAGAGAAAGCAAAGGGCTGCCAATCTTCCACCACTTCCTAGCATGAAGGACAGCTTATCAGAAAATAGCATCAGTGGCAGACATTTAAAATACATTTATTCCAAGGTGTCTCCCACTCTTTCCCATGGATGCTAGATTCAAAACTGCTACTAGGCAGCCTAGCTTTTCCAAACCCATAATGGGCTATTCTGGTTAGTCTGTTAATACAGTGAATCCGATTTGCTTCTGAGTGCAAGCCATACTGCTGATATGAATCACAAAGCAATATATAAAATATACCTTGGATCTATTAGAAACTTTCTTCCCCTGCAACAGTCACATGCCCAAGATTTAAATCAAAGAAGTCCTCTCCATTAACATGCAGAAAGGAAAATCCTTGGCTCCAGGATTTACACCTTGCTTTAGTAAGATGGATCCTAATTCTGACAACCTCCTATGGACACTGCAAAGAAAACCTGCTCATTCCAGCTGTTACCCGAGTCTCCAAATTCCTTTAACACTTAGATTTTAATCCTCTAATTACATGACTTGTAAGCTACTGGATTCTCTGTTCATGAGAATTTGTCCAGGATATCCTGCAGAAAGACAAAAGTGGCTTGTTTCTGCAATGCTTAATTCTCCCACAATGAAGTCCTACTGGACCAAACCTACAAAAGCCAATTTGAGTAAGAAAATAATTAGCATGCACTCATTCCTTTAAATGCCAGGGAAAAAACTGTCCAATGTACCTGAAATTTCAATGCCTTTTTTCCCCAACGCCTTAGGCATTAATGGCTTTTTATGAGGACACAATATGTCATTTTCTTCAGGCAATTTTCCATGGTTTTCACCTTCAGAAAGAATGCATTGGGTTAATCTTTCCCTGCTGACATCATAAGGATGATTTCTCCAGTTGAAAAGGTCTTCAAAACAAAAGGGATTAAAAAGAAGAGTTCATTTACAGTTTCTTTGCTGAGCAGACAAACTGTACTTCAGGACCGTTCAATGACAGCCTGCGGGACAATTGTCCATTCAAATGATTGTCATATTGCAATATGTGTCCCAGCAGACCCCGAATAAATTCCTACATTATAGTCCAGGCTCTGCTGCATAAAGAATTCAACCATCTCTCATTTGTGACTCAGGAGACCTGGGTTATGCCCCTGGATTTGCCACTGCCCTCTGGTATGTTGCCCTGCAAAAATCTCTGCCTGTCTCTCTGTTTCTCCACCTCTAAGATGAGGATCAGGATCTCTTTATAAAACACTCTCCTGCAGAGGGTTCAATGTATAATTGTTAAGTTTCAGCCTTTCAAAATGGCTCTTCTGGAAAGCAAAGAATTTCAGTCTTCATTTAAAGTACAAACCCGGTGTGTCTACAGCATTTTTAAAGGCACTTCCTTTCTCACAAGCTCTGCAATGTGTAAATGAAAATACCTCTGAAACAAATTCTGTTTGTTTTCCATCCATTGTCTGTATACACTGACATGCAGTTCATCTTCTTTTCAGGGGGCTGGGGAAAAGTTAGCACTTAAGCACTTATTTCTGCTGAAAAACCATCCATATAAATAAAAGGGAGACAGAGAGAGACGAAGTGCTCTGTATGGACACTTTAAGCTGACAGAGAAAATGCTCGCACCGCAACAAACTGGAGCACACTCTGGGAGGACAGCACTATTCTTGATTTCATCTTTTAAAGAAAATGAAGAAGAATGAATAGCTATGCCTCACTTACTCTTGAAGCAAATCAAAATGAATATGCTGGTAGCTATTTTTTATCTTCCAGGTCTTGCTAATGAAAACAAAAGACCTAAATCTTTGATTACTTCCCCTCTGTGTCAAAAGTAATAGTTCATGTCTCTTCTAGTTCGATAGAAAGGAGACTTCTTAGATCTAAGTCCTTTCATGTAAAACACTATCACACAGGTTTGCACCAGTCTAACCCACTAAAATGAAGTTGAAAAAAGCTGCTTTTTTTTTTCTCCCCCCTTTTGGAACTGCACTGCAAGCAATGATTAGATTGCATTTGCCAATAAATCTATAGGGATAAATGAACCAAAATAGCTACTCCCTCTCCAACCTATCACTTAACAGGCTTCCTTTGTTAATGATGTTATCATTTCATGATTTGCCTTAAACCTTCAGAACCAGTAAGTCCCATCCTAAAGGCTGTGCAAAATGCATTTAGGACATCCACGCTTGTGTATTTTAGCAATTTCAGCAGCACTCACCATTCTAATTAGGTGGAATCTCAGACAGGCAGATCTTTCAAGAACCCATGGCTCAGGTGAAACTACGTCTCCGCAAGAAAACACTACGCCAGTCCAGAACAAAATTAAAGTGACAGCAATTGATTTGAACTAATGAAGACATAAAATGGTAAGGGAGGATGTTTTAAGAATGTAGGGATAAGGAATGATAATTCAGAAAATCAAATGTAACACACAATTACAAAGAATCAAGTGTCAAGGGAAGAGTGACCTTATTCCACCGAGGTCATTCAAATTATTCTAATAGCAGCTTCCTGCTTGTCAGCATTAACCATAAATATGGGTGGTTTGACTTGTTCGTGGTATGGTTTTTTCCTGATATACTGAATAGTACAGTTTATTCCAACACAGATTCCATTTCATTGCCACAATTTGCCCTCCAAATGCATTTCCAGCTCAGCTGCTGACCCGGAGAAGCCAGTCTTTGCACCCAGCTGTCCCCCAGCTTCTGCCACTGTCTCTCTTTGCCCCCTCATTTTCCCACCTACAATGGCTTTGTTTTACACAGGCCTTGAAAATCAATGCTTAGTATGATGCATATAATTATTCAAATAGAACTTTCATTTCCAGTAATTACTGGTGCAGCACTATTTTTCTTGCTGATGTTTTAAGTAACCTGAAGAGAAAAAGGGAGACAGAGAGAAGACACAGATAAAAAAGCAGTTTAAATGACTCCAACCTTTTAGCAGAGTTGTGCCAGTCTGAAGCTGAATACATCATTCGGAGTGTTCTTTCCAAATGGTTGTGTGACCAAAAAAAGGGGGAAGTAAATCAGGGCGTGATTAGTCTCTGTAGCAAGAACCAGGTAAGAGAACAAATCAAATCTAACACTAGGAAAGCAATAATGGAAAATGCCTGTCTCACTGACAATTCCCTTGAGATAAACAATCTAACAGCACTGAGCTCGTCGGTACTGCAAAAGCCACTCGTCCACGCTGGGACCTTTGTGGAAAGAGAATACCAGCCGTAGTCTATCCCTTGTTAGCATTATGGATCTCTGCGTTTAGCAAGGATAAGCAATTTATAGTCCAAAAGATAAGCAATTTAACATGTTATAGTCCAGAAACTTATCAATCACCCTTTGACATACTCAATTAACATTTTCACAACTCCAGGAAGTGAAGAGGAGCCCAAAACTCTCGAGGGTCTTTGAAATAGGTAACACTAAATAAAGACCACAATATTTTTTCTTACTGTTTTCCCTTCCCAGCCTCACCAGTTAATATCAGTAATATCTCCAGGCTCAGCCTCTGCTCATCCCTGTGTTAAGCATTTCCTACCACACACGGCCTCCTCATGAGCAAAAAGGTAGTCCCAGGGCCTGCAGAGCACTGAATGCAGATCGACTGGTGTATGAAAACAAATACGAAAACTCTAAAAGCTTTTGATCCGTGTGATGAAAGCCAACATCGATATGGATTACACCACTCAAGGAGAAGTCAGCTAATAGAGCACTCACAAATCTTAATTCATCCATTTTGCTCTCAGAATTCATTTCATACTCATTTTAGAAGACTAACATGGCCCTGGCCTAAGGCACTACAACGCGCTCAAGATAACCCAAACAGACACTGTATCATTCAACACATCAACTGCCTATGTGAAATCAGAATTAACGATGGAACAAAGTGACCAAAGAGCCTCGTCCTACATGTAGCAAACCAAATTCACTTGAATGACTTTTACGTGAGCTCTTAATTTCCCACTTCTGTGGCAGCAGCAAGCGCCAGTCTCTCTGGCTCCGGCCCATGAGCCAGGCTCACTGTTTTGAGGCACATACTCATGGTTCTGAGCTCCTAAACTGGTAGGAAGCTGTGGAACAGATACTCCCTCTACCACATTAGCTGACACAAGTGACATATCCCCAACACAGAGATTAAGGGCGAGATGCAGCCCCATGCAGCCTTGCACCTCACCTTACCACCCACCAGGACTGCATTTTAATCCCTGACTTCTACCAGCCACAAAAAATGAGGCGGTGAGGAATGTATTAACCTTTATAGACATGCATAACAATCTGCTGTACATCATGACTTAAACTGGAAAATATGCCTGACAGTAGAATTTCACCCTCGTTAGATAAAATGAGGAAAGGTGACTGTGTGTGATCCTTGCCCCCTGCTTCCATTGTGAAAGGAGACAATTGGCAACAGCATTTCTTATTAATTACATGTTATCTCTTTGAATAGACAGGAAAGATGTGCTTTCGCCTCGCTCCTTCTGCCGGTGCAGTGTAAAGAGACACTTCTATTAATTGGACAACACATTGGGCTTTAAGGTACTTAAACTCCTAAACCCTACAGATGAATCCAGAGCTAAGAATGAAGTATGTCACTTTCCAATACAGATCAAGGGGAACTAACGGTGAATGTTAACATAACTGAAATCACTAGGGCAAAAAGCCACTCACCACAACCAGCAGAGAAGCGTCTGCCTTGTGTTCAAGCTCTCTCCTGCACAAGAGGCTGTGCCTGTTCAATGTGCCCTGCGTCCACTGCCCAGGCCATTTCTATTTAAAACGGATAAGCAAGGAGAGGTGACCGTACTGGTTCAAAACCACCTAAAGAAAGTGTCCCTTGCTCCCCTGTGTCCCTTGGTGGCTGAAGCACTCAGGGTATCAAAACTCCAGATTCTGCCTAGAGGATCTTCTCCATCTGGTGCAAGAGATCCTGCCTACCACAGCCTACCCTCAAGCAAAATCCAGATAAACTACACGCCAACATCTTCTGCTCCATTTCCACAGCCTCACAAATTTATAGTTACTCCTGGAAGCATGCACCAGTTGCAGAAAGAGCCCATGAGAAGCCTCCTCTCCTGCTCACAGTCCAGCTCAAAAGCCAAGTCTCCTCACGAGTGAGCCTCGTAAGCCTGCGAGTGGGCATCTTGCTCACCTCCCACCTGGTTGGCTCCCTCCAACCTTCTCTTAGAGTGACCTAAGATCATGGAATTAAAACTCAGTGCACTGAAGTGGTTACACTTGTACTTATCTCCTGGTTTGCAGAGGGGTTTTTCAGTATTTCAAGTTCCCATTTTGAAAGTTTTGCTCTATGAACTACAAGCGCTAGAAACTTGAAAGCAGAGCAAGGTGAGAGATCGGGACCTGGTGCCCTGAGAAAGAGACAAGACACCTGAGAGCTGACAAAACTCATTTAAACATTGACATGCTACAGCGAACGTGTCCAAAAGTGACTGGGTTTTCTAAGTACTTACACTGCGCTATCACAGGATTTCAGAAACCTAAAGCACTAGTGTCGTGGTTTAAGATTAGTGCTTTAAAACCTAACCTGACCTAAAGCAAAAGGGTCGGGTTCCAAGGAAGAGCTGCTCATTGCTCGTCAGTGATCTTACATGCCTTACTCTTGCAGTACTCTGATTTTCCTTGCTGGGTAATGCCAGAGCACAGACCGTCCCTTCAGACTGACAGTACAGGTCAGTCATGGTACTGTGCATATGAATTGGCCGCACTCATATGTAATGTTTTCTTTCCTCTGTCGCACTGCTGTTCGATTGATTAGTGCCATTAAAGCACCTACACAGAGTACACATGAGAACTTGCCTTGCTAACAGTGGGAAGAAAGAGCAGGTCCTTCTGAATTCAGGGAAAAGTCTCTGACGTGGAAATAGATAAAGATAATCAAATTCAGATGAGATTAAAATGAACAGACTATCAACCAAATGACACTATTCATAAATGTCCACAACAAGTAGGGACAGAAAGGACTCTGAAAAGACCGAATGTAATTTAATTAAACAAATGAGAACATACAAAAGAAACCATAGCAGACAACCACATGAAAAGACAAGTAAAGATTTCAGCAAGAATTGATGCTATATTATTCACTGTATAGAATGAACTGTATCAATGTTCCTCTCCATTTGCATAGCAAGATGCAGGTGGAAAACCTTGGGATTTTAAGTGTAACCTTGTAACACTATAGATACTTGTCCTCTGCGTTAATAAATGAAGTTTTGTTCTCTGTGTAGCACTCAACAGCAGGCCGTGAGTGCAGAATATACATATGTACTCACAGCAGTCTTGTGATGCTAGGGAATACCATTATTCTGATTTTATGGATAGAGTTTTACAACCTCATTAGTCTTGAGGCAACAAAGCTTTCTTCGTAGGGTTTGGCTTGATATTACAGAGCGTGAAAAATCACATCCCATCATCTACATGACTAAAATAGGCAACGTTTCTGATGCAAATGCAATGAGGTTGACAAGACCCTGCCCGTCAGCTGTGCTGGCTGCTGAACAAGGAGGGGAGCATAGACAGGCTGTGGAAGAAGGAATGTGGTGGCATTGGCTGGGGATGCACGGATGAAGGAAGGAAGACTCTCAGCCTTAAACCTGTTTCTTCAGTTCCTCAAAAGATAAAAAGGAAGTCTCTTGTTTCTACATTAACGCTTGAAGACAGAGTACCTTAATGTTACCCTAAATGTCATCTCAAACTCAATAACCATCCAACAGCATGTGCTGAACTTTCCCTGCAATGCCTGTCCTGCTGCTGTTCAAAGTAACACTCATAAACCTCACTTTCTAGCAAGGCAACTCACTGTCCTTGCCCACTACGCTTAAATAACAATGCAAACTACTACAGAAAAAGAGGGTGCATCAGAATGCACTGGCTATTTATGCAACCCTGCTATTGCTGGTATGGCTCTGTTTATGTTGGCTCCTCAAGCTAAAAAACAAGGCTAAACCAAAAAGAAACCGAAAAGAACCACAACCTTTTAAATACCACAGCCATGTTGATACAGAAGCTTCTTCCAATATGAAATTCACTTGAAAAGTCCCACTCCAGAACAACTGTATAACAACAAAATATTTACACTATTGAGATAGTGAAAACTCTTTGAAATGATGCCACCAAATGGTTTATCATTGAATTCTACCACCACAGCACTTTCTATTGTAGCAGTTTCCTAATTGTTACTGTTTCCTGCATTACTTCACTAATCAATTCGCTTGATTTCCCTGTGTTTCAGTCACTCCACACAGGAATCACAGAGTGGTGGGTGTTTCTAATGAGATCCTGCGAGGACCTGTAATTGACCCTCAGCTATACAACGCTTTTATCAACAAGCTGGAAGAAAATACGAAAGGGTGATTTGATAAAAACATCAAACGACTGACAAAGATTAGGAGAATAGTAAATAATGAAGTGCAGAAGGTATTGATTCAAAGCAACCTGATAAGATCAACACAAGCAAACATTATGTGCTCCGCAGTACAGCTACTGAATGACTCCTAAATCCCAATTAGGAATTAGGATAAACTCAATCCTAGGAACAAAGAACATAGAGCACTTTTATAGGCTGGAGAAGTCTATTTTGGGAAGCCAGGGGCTAAAAAGCAGAAAAAACTTGGAAATCATGACCAGGCATTGCTATTGTAACAAAGAGCTAATGCATTCTGTGACCGTGTTAGCAGAATAAAGCCACACAGGAATAGAAAGATTATATCACACTGTTAATGTCAATTGGTACAACCACAACAGTAATGTAGCAGTGCTGTCCCCATGATGGGTCTTGCATGAAACAGCCACAAGAATGATTAAAGGAACAGTAAATAAGAGCAAAAAGCAACTTGATCTATTTAGTTTATCAGAAGACGAGAGAGGGCACAAGTTGATCACAGCTTATTAATACCTACACGGGACACTGAAGTTCAGTAATTGAAGCCTCTATGAAACAAACAGAGCTATAATACAATCCAGTGGTTAAGCTAGGCAAGTTATGACTTGAAATGAGATGCTGGCTTTTAATAGTGAAATAAATATCAACTGGAAATGACTTATTGAGAGTTAAGCTGCATTCGTCAACATTGTAAACCTGTATTTCACAAGTAGATGTTTTCTGACAGATACACCCCAGCTCTGCTGGATTAATTCAGAGTAGCCTTCAGGAGGTCAGGAGAGACCATTACACTGGTCCTTTCTGGCTTTATGAACCACACATCTCTAGATAAGTCCCTGTCCTATACCTCAGGCCTTAAGTGTTTCCTTCAGGTCATTAAGTTTAACATCCACTCTCCTTTCCTTTAGAATATGCAATTAAAGCTACAACTGCTGCCTTAATTTAATGGTAATTAAACCTAAGCTGGCCCCAGTGTTTTCTGTAACCAACTCACTATTGCAAAGGAAAAGTTGGACACTGTCTTCTGGAGCCACCATCTGACCAGGCTGCCACAAGGGGACAGGGACAACAGCACAACTGACTCTCCCCCGGAGGACAGTCACAGCAAGGAATCTAATTAAAGGGCTGTGTCATTAGAAACCACTTTTGGAATACAGGACCTCAAAGAAGCAAAGCTACAAGGAGCCAGCACAAAGGGTTCATTGAGTCCTGACATCAAAAGACAATTCTGTTGTTGAGATAAGCTTCTCTCAGTCCCCATGCCATGGTAATGCAGGACTTCCCCTTGTCTACATCCATTTTTCCTCATCAGCGATGTGATATGAACAACATTCCTTTTCCTGGAAAAGTTTTTCCTGGCCCTCCTGTCCCTTGGCCCCAAGTCTGAGCCTATTCAAGCCTGATGCAGGCTCAGTTAAGCACCATTGTGCTGTGGCAAAATAAGCCAGCTCCAACATTCAGCCCACAGTTTCCAAAAGCAGCTCTCATTGGTACTGTGTGGAAGACAGATTCTCATGTAAAATAAGGATGATTTTTAAACGTTTTCACTGGAAGCTCGGGAGTGCAGGATGCGATATATCCTAGCTGAATAATGCAGTCTAAGCAAGTACCCATTACTGATGATGATTATGCACCAGAGCACCTCATTAAGCCTTTGACTCTCTGGTATCCATCTAATCAAGACAATTGCACATCATTGTCATGTTTCTCAACTCTGACATGACCCACCAGGCTTGAAAAGGGGCAATTTCTGAAACCAAAGGCACTGCTGCCAACAGCGAAGTGAAACATAGGAAAGGCTCCATATGCTTAAACAGCTTGAAGATGGAATGTTTGAAACCAGACTCCAGTTACTCCAGTCATAAAAGACTGATGTGTCCTCTGAAGGAGATGCATGCACACGAAGTTCCATCAGGAGTACTAAAACATAAGCAAAGGCTATTTGTTCTTCTTTGCATACACACATGCTTCTCACTATGTATCATGAGTTACATGCCTGTACTCAGATCTCAAGAGTACTAGAAAGAGAACCGGAATGGGTTGCCCAGGGAAGTTGCGAACGCTCCATCCCTTGTGGTGTTCAAGGCCAGGTTGGACAGAGCCTTGGGTGGCATGGTTTAGTGTGAGATGTCCCTGCCCATGGCAGGGGGGTTGGAACTGGATGATCTTAAGGTCCTTTCCAACTCTAACTATTCTATGATCCTATGCGTTGTAGAGTTAGCTTTTAAAGTGTTAATCATGTTGTGACCACCAACGAGGTATTTTGTACTTTTTCCTTTGCAAAGCACTTTCCAATCATTAGTTAGTTATTTAACAATGACTTAACAAAAAACTCCCCCAAAAGACAGACAACAAGAAATAGTAGGCACATGGTGATCTGGGAAATCAAATCTAATAGCTGTGCTCTAAAATCCCTTCAGTTAATGCAGAAGACAGAAAGGAATTTGCTCCTAACGTATCATCATGCACATAACTAATAAGAGACTCCATAAATTGCCAGTTTATAGAGAACAGGATATGGGAATTATTTAACTACATTTGTTTAGCACAGATGACACAATCCATAACCTCATCACTGAAATAACTAAGAGAGCCTCAAAGCAACGTACAGACTGCTGCCATCACCACCACCACACGCCACTTAAGGTGACTATATACATAAGCAAAATATGATAAGATAGATAACCTGAGATGAAAAACATTACATTGCTGTCTTTGGATTTTGGTCTAGTCTTAAAATATATGAATGTAACTATGTAAAAATAAATACTAACTCTTGTGTACCAATCTATTTGCAGCGCTACAGATCTACCAACTGAAGGCATAAGGAAGAATGAGCCCCAAACACACCAAGATTTGATTACATTCTTGTTGTTAGTAGAGGTAATTTATTTGATGTTGTAAGCACACAGCCCTTGGAAACCATCTGAGATGGAGAGGACTTTGCTGAGTCACTTTGGTGAGAGCGGCCTTCCTTTCACTGAGCCATCAGCAGGGAGGTCAGCAATAAAACTCTTAATGTCTTATTTCAAGTGGAGAACGTGAGTGTCACATTTATTCCTCAAACACCTGATCATACAGAACGCACAAGCCTTTATGCTGAACAGGTTTTAGCTACAGAAGTGAGAACCTCTTTTGGGGAAGCCTGTGTGGCTTCTCCAAGTCAGCATCTCTCTTGCTGATCCACAAAAGAGACGTGGGGACCATGAAGATTTCTCCCTTGAGATGATGCTGATGGCACAGCAGGACTATCTCAGAGGTCTCAGTAACATAATAAAAGTCTCGGTGCTCTGAAATAACATTAGGAGACTAATGTGACTCTGGGTTTCTCAACAGACTGGAGCCTTGTTGGTTTATTGCACGCAATTTAGTGATAGTCATACCTTTCATGGGGTGCAAAAGTGCTTTTTTTTTCCTTTTTAATAACAGCTACAGAAAATCAATAGATTTCATGAGTTCAATTAATCCCCACAGCTGCTGTGCCAGAGTCAGGAGGAAACAAAGCAATTCTCCACTTCTAAGCTTTGGGACTAAGCTTCCCCACTGTTGTCTGTAGAGAAGGATGGCCCTTGAGTACCTTAGACTGTGGTTTCCATTAAAGCATGTTTTCCTGCAATTTGTGATGTTTATTGGAAACCTTAGTAATTTATAAGGTAAGCTAGTGCTAGACTATGTTCTGAACTAACAGAGTCATGCAGTCATTTATATTTAAATGTATTGGACAGCCCTTAAATATAAAGCCACTAGGATTTAGGTTTGGATAATGGATCGAGGTCCTTGGGGCAGCCCCCTCTCAGCATTGCTGAGTTACAGGGAGGTTCATTACTGGTACTTATTCTTAAGTAATTAGAGAAACACTGACTACTTGAAAATCCATTTCTAGATCTTTGTCAACAGTGGATACTCAGCAGGAGGTTGGAGAACCCTTGCAGGCAACTTTCCAAGTCCAAGATTCAAAAGCCGCTAAGCATTCATGCCCTGGGTATCGTCAGAGCACATCAGACTTCATGACGGCTGCAGGGACAAGCTATGTGGGTTGCTTGATTCCGGTTTAACCCCTTTCCTCCGTATGACAGAAACCTGCAAAACACCTCGTATTTATATTTCCTCATCCAAACTCTGACTCAGTTTTGAGAACCAACTGCTTGACAGGGCCTGGGCACCCGCGATGCTGACCTGTGCTCACAGGGGACCCTACTGAAGTGTGTGCCACGCAGCATACATCTTCTCCAGGAAAAAGGTTAATGCTTTATTTCTCCTTCTAAATAGCCAGTCTGGGTCCTGTAAAGGGCCTATAAAACTGGTCTTGACTAATTACTTTGTGGTAAAAGCAGTGACCTCGAGTAGATCATTGTCCTTTATTGCTGCCAGATTTCATACCAGGACAGTTATCCTGGTGTATAAAGACTCCTTTTCACATCACACAGTGAAAGCCTTTGCGCTTCCAACTCTCACGTGCAATTTTTTGCCAGTGGCAAAGCTGAGCTACATTTGAAATGTTTGAGTGATTCGCCTTTTGCACAGCCCAGAACAGCTGCCTTGTGACAATGTCACTTCCCAAAAAAGCTATTTCTACACAAGCACACAGCACGTGGTGACAATGTAGAGAATGCACCAAGGAGCTGCAATAGCCAAAAGGACAGTGAAGAGCACCATTCAGTGCTATGGTCCTGAATGGGTGGGTTACATCCCTCAGGACAGAGGGATATAACCCACATCATCCTTTTGTCAGACTCAGGTATCGGGGGTTTGCGGCAATAACAGATCATTTCTCTCTACTCCATCTAGCAAAAAGGCCAATACTGGGATCTCTGAACTTCTGGTACATGACAAGCTGGTTTTACATCCGATATGATCAGTGGCCACATACCACAGTATCGCAGGCACGCACTGAAAGAGGACCCGGAGCGTTCTCTCCTGTTGGAGTGTGGATCAGTTTGTATTTCTCAACATGACGATGGTGGCTGCCAAACCCGATAATGAAAAATTGAAAGTCAAATAACCCCTATTAGTCTGTCAAAGGTTGATGGAGCTGGCATTGTATTTTCCCATTGTGAATGACTACCATTGTTAAGAGCTGACAGGCAAATCTCTGCAGAAATATGGACTCTTTGTGAGAGCTATTTATAGTAATGTATGACAATGCAGTGCTATAATATGCATACTAAAGCACTGCCCGGGATATGTAAGAGCCCCTTGGTACAGTTTCTGAATTGTAAGGCAAAATTCCATTAAGATAAGAACATTTGAGAGGCCTAAACAAATGAGATATGGAGAAATGGGGAGGAATGATTTGGGTTTTGTTATGGCACAGCACCAACAGCATCAGTATGTACAACAGCCTTTTAGGGATGAGTAGAGAGCACATTTATCAATAGCACAGGAGCAAAAAAAAAAGTCAGGTTTGTGTTTATTTTGCTCTGCTTTTCTTTCTTGGTGTTTTTGTTGGGGTTGGTTTGTTGGTTTCATTTTGTGATCAGTCTGTGCCTAGATCCCACAAGAACAAGGAAGTGCTGTTCATGATGATCAATAGCAAACAACAGCAGGATGGATGGCTGCAGGAAAGATTCAGAGGCACTCTCTCAAATACTGAATATTAACTGGGACTGGTACCTAGCATGCTCAATGTATGCAGAAGCAGGTCCAGGCTTTGCAGTAGTGTTAGCAAAGTCAGTACAAAGCCCAAAGATGACGACCAAATGAATGATTTCAGCAATTCCTGAAGGACTGGATGACACAGAACAGAGTGCAACGGCAAGATAAAACAGCCAACACGGCTGAGCATACACTAGTATGATTAAGCCTCCTGCAGATGGCCTTCCCCTCCTCCTTGCATGCCAAAACTCATGTTGACAAGGCAGAGTGGAGTTCTCGGTGCCACCCGCTCCCCTCCACAGCACACCTTTTCCTGCAGGTAGCCAGTCCTCTCTAAGCCCAAAGAGCAGCTGGTGCTGCTTTTACCAGACGTTTTCTGATGCACATGGCTTTGAAAAGAGAAGGAAAGGAAGGGGAAAGTGCAAAAGGGAAATAAGAGGAAAAGAGAAAAGGGGAAGGAAGAAGTGGGAAAATCATAGAATCATAGAATGGTTTGGGTTGGAAAGGACCTTAAGATCATCCAGTTCCAACCCCCATCCCATGGCCAGGGACACCTCACACTAAACCATGGCACCCAAGGCCTCATCCAACCTGGCCTTGAACACCGCCAGGGATGGAGCATTCACAACCTCCCTGGGCAACCCATTCCAGTGCCTCACCACCCTCACAGTAAAGAACTTCCTCCTCATATCCAATCTAAACTTCCCCTGTTTCAGTTTGAACCCGTTACCCCTTGTCCTGTCACTACAGTCCCTGATGAAGAGTCCCTCCCCAGCATCCTTGTAGGCCCCCTTCAGATACTGGAAGGCTGCTCTGAGGTCTCCACGCAGCCTTCTCTTCTCCAGGCTGAACAGCCCCAACTTTCTCAGCCTGTCTTCATATGGCTTTCTTCATACGGGAAAGGGAAAGTGGTACCAGGACAATGCTTTTTGTGCCAGCGCTTGCTACATGCAGTACTGATATCATCTGCTATGCCATGCCTGCGCTAACCCGCAGCCTAAAAAGGCAAAGCAAGTCAGCACTTCTCCTGACGCTTAGGAAACCAGATTTCTGAAGTTTTACTTTCATTTCCCATTTTGAACTCTGAAACACTGCTTTGTCCTGTCGGGAGCTGGGAAACGGAAGCGTCCTGATTTGATGGCAGAAGGTATCAATGGAACACTGCATGCTTTGCTAGGATTGTATGCTCTGCGCATCAGGGTTCACTGCCACTGTGGGGGCTCTGGGGGATTTTGACCACTGTCTTGGGTGCTCCGTCGCCTAACGCACGCATCAATTCTGCAAAGCTTCTGCTGTTTGCATTCACTTACCTGATAGAAAACTCCTGAGCATACAGATAACACCCTTATAGGCACCCAACAGTTATCTACCCTGCTAGATATCATTATTATACGGAGATAAGATACGAACGTACACACATATAAAGGAAAGAAGCTAAGACTGATAAAACTCCGGGAGCACAGAGAGCAGCTTAAGACTTACCAACCTTTTTGGCTTTCGTTACCAGCTCTTTCAACTAAAAACCCCCACAAAATTCAAAGGAGGCCTTTTAAATCTTTGAACAGTTACAGCAAGGTCACCAAATTCCACCCAAGCCATCAGTGCCTCACACACTTCTTGCAGTCCTACACACAAGCTGATTTTGCTCCCATCTCACCAGTTCTATTTTCTTCCCTTTCCTGCCTTATTTGTCAGTTATCAAAAGAAAACACAGGAAGCAATCAGCATCACGTTTACATTAATGGTGTTTGGTTCCTCACATCGAACTCACACACTTTGTCAAGAGAACGGAAGGTAAATATTACTGCCTCTTAAACTACATACAAGGGTTAATAAAGCTCCTTTTGAGATGCAGAAAGAAAACCATGCATCTAAGTGATGATTATGAATTATATTGGCTCTGAAAAACACCTTGTCTCTTCTAACAAGCATTTCTGGGCTTAAAATGGGGCCTTTAGGCTTTGTTGTCACTGTTGTAGGGTAGAGGAAACCTCTACACTGTAAAACCTTCTTTCCCACCCGTAATTCCCCATAAATGAACCTTCTTTATGTTAACTTTCTGCATCATCTTGCTTCCCCATTAGCAGTTGCTTTTTGACCCTCCCTCTGGGCGACCAAGCTAGTTATAGGTTCAGGAATTACCTAATATCTATATTTTTGTATCAGACCTGCACTGCCCACCCATATTTGACAATGAAATGGCTCCAACACTTAAAGAAAACAACTCATATATGATTTAAAACAATTCAGATCTTAAATAGTATGATTTCAGGGGCAGAGCTAGCCTTATAGCAAGGATTTCCATTCTAGTCCTAGCTGATTCAGACTTGCATTTATGGGGACAATAGTGTTCCAGTAGGCGCTGAAATAATGACAAGTGAATTAAAGAACCAGCACTATGGATGTGATGAAATGACAGCTGATGTCTGTGTTGTCATGTAAAGGGTGGGTTTGCTATTATTTGGGCCCCTGGAACCCTTTATGAAGGCTTTACATTGCTGACTGCTTCAGGAGATGGAATTATATTTGATTATGGGTACTCAAAATATTTTGTTCGCTTGTGCAGTGCATTTCTCTGAAGACAGGAAAGAAAGGCAGGGAAGGCAGGATGGGAGATGTCATTCCCCAAAGCTATGGCAAAAGCAAATGATTAAAGAAAAGGCAAACTAATAACAATTCCCTATCAGACAGTAATGGCTTACTGCATGCAGCCTCCCTACCCTGTAACATGTCAGCCAATGTGGGGCACAGCATCCCTGGGGCCATGGGAAAGATCTCCTTCTCCTTAAGGAATCCTGCCATCACAAGCCTGGTGTCCTCCTGGCCATCCCAAGTGGTGTGCCCTCATTGTGCTCTGCAGAGCGGCCTCAAGGCTGCTCCCCTTAAGCATGGGAAAGCCCTTCAGACCCATAAGCTCTCTGGGAAGTGCAGCTGCAACGTACAGATACTGGATATTGCTCCGAAGGAAAAGATGTCAACACTTGGCTCTAAAACTGTTTCTCAATGTCTTACGTAAGTAAGAGTAAGGTATAATTTGTGTTGATTGAGGTGCTAACCTGCCAAACTTGAAAGCCATAAGGAGGAGCGCACACTTACAAGTCTCTGCGTGGAATCAGAATTACTGATTTAGTTCCTTAAGTCCATTAAATAAGAAACTTTTGTCTCTAGATCGATAGAAAGGCTCAGAAAGTTAACTACAGAACACACTGGATTATGCAGAAAATGATCCTTGACAATTCTTGTACTTCTGCAATACTGGAAGATTTTCTCCTCTCCAAGACTAGAGCTCTTCTTAAAGGTCAATGTTTTGGTCTATTACTCCACTTTGTATTTTGGTACTCAGCCCATAACTTTGACTGCGTGGATGTGAACAGCTGCGCTTCGGAGTTAGCAATAAGAACCATACAGCAGGGCACTGGGTCTTCAGTAAGGAGCAAAGCTGTTGTTCTATACACAAATCTCAGGAGATGAAGCAGTGGAAAAGCGCGTCAGACAGCAGGATCTCAGTGTCCAGAAATTCCAAAACAAGATAAAACTCCAAAATCGAATTACCACTCCTGCCAATAGGCTATTACTGTGCAGTTATTAAGTACACACAGACATTCCCATGACCACGTTGCACTGTAAATCACACTTGCAGACAGTTCATTTAATGAACAGTTTTTGAGTAGACAATCTGGTTTGGATTCTAGTAAATACGTAACTCCACTTGCTCCAAAAGGCATTCATAGAATCATAGTTAACTTTGCTGCAATCCATGCTTAAAAATAAAGGGGGGGGGGGGGGGGGGGGGAGGAGATTAAATCACTGCCAAGTGGCAAGTTTCAGTTTCAGAAAGCAGCAAGGGGGAAGCAAAGCTTAATTTCATTTAATAATTTACCTTTAAAGAATATATGCTGTAAAGCTGGATGATAGCCCGGAAGAAAATACGTAGGATTTCGCCTGAAGTTTTTAGTAATTAAAACATTACGCCATTGATTTAATTTACTTGCGTTACAGTAAATGTTTCTGCCTTGAAAGGCACTTTGAGGCTGCAAGCATTACATTGAACCTCCTTCTAGATGCTCCGATGGTACAGCAGTTCCCAGTACCCTGCAGTCAGCACTCAGCTGGGTCCCACCTTCAATCCTGAGCATCCCTCTGGCCCTACACACAGTATCAGCATGTTCTTGGGATGTGTTTTGCTCCCTTCTTTGCAGTCCAAAGCACTGGGACTGCATCTCACTGTGTGCTCAGCAGCAATTGCCAACAATGCCTCACCCAGATATGCTGCAATCCCAATTCCCTGCTTTACAGGGAGCTCAGCCAGCTTTTCCCAGGGGTACCCTGTAGCTGTGCCCAGCCTTCCATGGATGCAGATTGGCACAATGGGACAAGAACACAGAAAGTGACTTACCCAGGAACTGAACTGAGCCACGCTTTATCTGCAGTGGAGGTGATACCTGATGGAAAGGGGGATAACGGGCCTACCGGAGCTGTGATGTGTATTTTATAAATAGAGGAGATTTAAAGGGGATATGCAATTTCATGCCGCATGGGTTTAGCCAGACTCCATTAGGATTTAGGTGCAGATTCCGCTGAGGAAAAGACGGTGTCTTATCAGGGATCTGCTGCCTGGGGGCTTTCTTGCCTTTTCCTTGGAAGCATCTGGTGGCCCCTCAGCCCTCATCTGCAATGGCAGCTTTTAAATCCCACCATTACACTGCAGCCTCCCGCTAATGTGCAATAAGCCTGTCCTGATTGCGAAGTGCGATGGCATGGGCCCTGTTCCTGCTAGGAGCTGAAGGTCAGGAGCCCCTGCGACTACAAAGCAGATGCATGGACAGTCCCCATCCAGTCCCAGAGCTATCAAGGACACGGCTTCTGGGCCTGCTAAATCAAGTTAAAGAGCACCTCAGAATGCTCAGCGAGATGGATCACTTGAATGGCTAAACACTCTAATACATCTTTTTGAGAAAAGATATTGGCTTGTGCAATGAAACAGATAATTGACTATTCCATGGAAACTGTTAGGGCTTTACCTCTGGGATCAGCAGGAACCCATCTCTCTTACTACAGAGGTAAGCCTGCAAGTCTTTGGGTTTGCCTGCATTCTCCCTTCCTTCCAGGAGGAAGATTTGGAACAGAAACCAAGCCCAGGCTGGTCTTTTCACATCAATCCACCCGCGCCGATGTACTGCGATAATCTGCAATTGAGCGCGAGTGCAGCAGCCTCATAAATCAATGCAAATAGCATAAGCTTCCACAACAGCCATGGATACAGGATAACCTGCCCTTAGCCCAGGTGAAAGCAGCTCTTCCAACCCCCACCATCAATCGCAGTAAACCCTCCCTTGCCCCACTGATAACATGAACTCAGTGTTCACTCTGATCTGCTGTTACACCGATGGACACGGTGATACCAAGGAAATAACAGGGATTCTTTTCCCTGGATTGTGGTAGAAGTGGATGAGAGGAGAGGATGCCACCTCCACCCTTCTCTGGCTGTTCCCTCTTCCAAACACATCAGCTCCTTAACATATGAAATTGTGGATTTCTCTTTAATTATGAAAAATGAATGAAAACCAGGTTATAGAGCTGTAATTCCAGGGCAAAACCCCACCAAACACACAGGCCTCTCAGTGCTTTATTTCTGGGGTTTCTCAGGACACAGAGCTCCTTGATGGAATTACAGCGCTGCCGTTCAAGTTGCTTGTTATTTGTTCTGTATGTAAATAAAGGGAACGCATTTAAAGGACTTCACTAATGTATTCAAATATTTGTAGATAATCCAATGTAAATCTCAAGACTGGAGGATTTTGCATAAATGCTTGAATCTGTAACAGCTAGGAGGGAATTCCAACTCCCTGACCAAGTAAATTACACAGAACATAGCAGGATGATTAGACCAAGCACATTAATATTCGCAATAAGGTTTGTGTGTCAGCACATAGACTGAGTTCAAGGATTGCATCCTTCTTAGTATCTGTATGGCAGGAAGAGAAGCAGTTGCAATCAGGGTATAATTATCACAGCAACGCACATCATTTCATTCTTGTACACCATTCCAAAACATATGGGATTGGGCTGATTATTGTATTTACTTAGAGTTTTCACACAAGTTTTGAATGACACTTGATCAGCTGAGAGTTTTTACTCCCCAACTCTTCCTGCTCTCTGTAGTTTGGTAAGTTAAAGAGGATCTGACAGCTTCGAGTCCTTTGGATCTTCCACAAATTGCTTGTACATTTGTCTAACAGGAAGAGAAGCATCTTCATCAGTAAAGGTGTTAATAATATATACACATATTATTAACTGAACTTGTTTTCATTTCTTGCCCTCGAGTCATCATTAGTGACGATTAAACATGCATAAATCAGTCTCCCTTAAATTAGAGAACGTCATCAAATGTCACCTTGCTGAAACTAAACCCTATTTATCTCTAGTTATTTATTTATTTTAAAGAACTGGATGGTGTCGAAAGACAGACACAATTGTTCCACCATCCACACTTTAATTCCCAGGCCACTGGACTACATCCCGAGACCGGTCCCATAAATCTCCCATTATCTTTAAACCAAGAGAAATCAAGGTCAGGTCTGGAATTACTGACTTTTGCCCATGTTTTATACACCTTAATTTTGCTTAAAATCATGGGTGGTTTGTAAATCTTCCATGGGGAGGACCAAATGATGTCTTCAGCTACATATATATACTCTGCTATGCCAATCACTGGAAGTCGCACATGTATAACAGAGGGAGGAGATTAGCTGTCAATATTGCAAATAAAAACTAATGAAGGACGAATGGCTTAATGCTAGAGGATCATATTTCAACATTGCCAGTTCTTGCTCTTTTACCATGACTCTTGTGGAGTGTATTTAAAAGTCTTGCTCCTGAAATAAGGTGATTACATGAAAACCGCACTGTCATTAACCAGGAGTAATTTCCCAGCCTTTCAGTTGTAAAGAACAGCTTAAAGATGTTCAACCAAAGCGCACCTTCAAGGCTCGCAAGTGAAAACATTCCACATTTATTAATATCAATAACTTTTGAGGGCCTGCTCACATTAGTAAATGTTTGGGGTTGGCTACACTGAGAGAACAAATGTGACAGAGACATCCCCAATGCCAGGAGGCTCTGCGTGCTTTCATGGAGGGAATGCTGATGCTGTTTATTCATAGCTGCTAAGTTTAGCACAGCTCCAGGCATGGAGTACTAAAAACGTACTTATGTTGATTTGCATTTCTGCTTATTATTTGCACAGAGCTGTCATCTCCGACACTGGCAGAAAGAATTTGCTTCCCTCAACGGCACCGGGCAGGCAGGCATGGTGGGGTCAGATCTGAGCCAACACAGAATAATGACGGTTGGAAAGGACCTTAAGATCATCCTGTTCCAGCTCCCTGCCATGGGCAGGGACACCTCACACTAAACCATGTCACGCAAGGCCTCATCCAACCTGGCCTTGAACACTGCCAGGGATGGAGCTGTCACCACTTCTCTGGGCAATCTGTTCCAGTGCCTCACCACCCTTACAGTAAAGAACTTGTTCCTTATATCTAACCTGAACTTCCCCTGCCTAAGTTTAAACCCATTCCCCCTTGTGCTATTGCTACAGTCCCTAATGAGGAATCCCTCCCCAGCATCCTTCTAGGCCCCCTTCAGATACTGGAAGGCTGCTCTGAGGTCTCCATGCAGCTTCTCTTCTCCAGGCTGAACAGCCCCAACTTTCTCAGCCTCTCTTCATACGGGAGGTGCAAACAAAATTGTTCCATGCACCTCATCTTGGGAAAATAAAAATGGGAATTCAAAGTTATTCCAGGCTGCAGTTGCCTAAATGAGTGCACATATCCATTCTCTATACTGCATCTGCAGCATCTTGTGTCATCTTTCCTACATTTTCCTGCTGATCCAACTTTGTTCTACAGTTAATTCACTGGCGTTAGGGTTTGAAAGCTCTTTAGTTGCCTGACAGCTCAGACTTCAGTGCACCGTAGGCACACAAATGTTTCTGCAAAGTCCATGTTTAAGGGAACAGGGAAGACAATTCTGCAGTCACTTGGGGACCCTCAAACTCCCACTTTTCTCCACTAAAGTCCTATGGCCATATCAGCACCCTTCCACTAGCAGCCACCCAAACCTTTGGGTCTTGCCAGTCTTGGCTGGTCTCTTCATGGGAGCTGCCTGGACCCACAGGAAGAATTGGTGGCTCCAAAACAGTTGCCCTGCTCTCTACCAGCAGTGAGACGGTGGCAGAGCAAGTGCTGGAAGCTCTAGAGTGGTTTTGGCTAAGGTGGCCCTGGTTCAACAAGAACCTGATCCTGGGCTTGCGGTTACCTCAGCACTGTGATTTGTCCATGTAATGGAGACATGCTTTAAAATCACCAAGTTCCTTCCCTTTACAATGATGATAAAATTCAGCATGTTAAGAGCCGTGCTGACACAGGGCATTAATCTTTACATCCTCACATGCTTCGTAGGTGTTGATGCTGAAAGACAGAAACCTTGCAAAAACCAACAATAATCAAAATATTATCTTCAAGAGAATGCTTTAAAAGGTAATTCGAGGTATTTCTCTTAAGTTTGAATCACCCCAAAATTAGCACTAAGTGGGGTTTGGTTTTGATCACATTCATTTTCTTCCTCAATGAGCATTGCTAAACACATTTGCTGTTGACTTAGGAAATACTGTTCCCATTAACAGCTTGACAGCGTACTGTGAACTTGTACACCCAGGCAGATCTTTGTGTGTACTACTGCCCTTGAACATCAGTTCAGAGAGCATGCCCACATACCAAGACTTGGATAAATAAACACAGGGGGATAATACAGAATGTAAATGATAGAAGCTTAGTTCATGTTGTTCCCCGTTCCATATTGGGATCTAAGGGCTGTGGTAAGGCAGCTTTCTCTTAGTCTCACCTACCACAGCTCTTCAATCCATAGAAATGATTAAAAATTAACTAGGCAAGGAAGACAGATTGACTTTATCGGGTACTGCTGAGATGAGATTAGCACTGCACCGGCACATGGGAGCTCGAAGTTCAGGTTTCTGCATTACTGAAAGTTTAATTTTTAATCTGTCTTTAATAGTAAAGGTCTAGAAGGGCACCACAGACAGGTCCTGCCCTGACATGAAGGAACCGTAGACCATAAACTTCAAAAGCATTGATTATGGAAAAATCACTGAGGATGGAAAAAATTCTTCCCTGTGAGGGTGCTGAGGCGCTGGCCCAGGGTGCCCAGAGAAGCTGTGGCTGCCCCATCCCTGGCAGTGTTCAAGGCCAGGTTGGACACAGGGGCTTGGAGCAAGCTGCTCTAGTGGAAGGTGTCCCTGCCCGTGGCAGGGGTTGGAACTGGATGAGCTTTAAGGTCCCTTCCAACACAAACCATGCTGGGATTATATCAGCCTCCAACATTTGCTTCTCCAAAAGAAGCAAGGTCTCTTGCCTGCTGAACCAGATACACTTCTAGATTTAATCATAGAATCATAGAATAGTTAGGGTTGGAAAGGACCTTGAGATCATCCAGTTCCAACCCCCCTGCCATGGGCAGGGACACCTCACACTAAACCATGCCACCCAAGGCCTCATCCAACCTGGCCTTGAACACCACCAAGGATGGAGCATTCACAACCTCCCTGGGCAACCCATTCCAGTGCCTCAGCACCCTCACAGTAAAGAATTTCTTCCTTAGATCCAATCTAAACTTCCCCTGTTTCAGTTTGAACCCGTTACCCCTTGTCCTGTCACTGCAGTCCCTGATGAAGAGTCCATCCCCAGCATCCTTGTAGGCCCCCTTCAGATACTGGAAGGCTGCTCTGAGGTCTCCACGCAGCCTTCTCTTCTCCAGGCTGAACAGCCCCAACTGTCTCAGCCTGTCTCCATACGGGAGGTGCTCCAATCCCTTGATCATCCTCGTGGCCTCCTCTGGACTTGTTCCAACAGTTCCATGTCCTTTCTATGTTGAGGACACCAGAACTGCACACAATGCTCCAAGTGAGGTCTCACTAGAGCAGAGTAGAGGGGCAGGATCACCTCCTTCGACCTGCTGGTCATATGGGGTGATATAACCCGAATTTTGACCAAAACATATCACCCTGCTCCAAAGGATAAGTGCAATGGTGAGAGAAAAGGAGGGAGGCCTCAAGCAGGCTGCTGCAGCTCTCCCGTTCCTACCTGATGGCTAAATCCACCTCCAAGGACTAGCTCATGAAGCATCTGTGCCTTACCCCAGCTCCAGGTTTTAGTGCGTCGATGGACATGAAGTCAGCAAGTATTAGTGACCTACACATGCTTTTACCAACACTGCTCTGTCCCAACCCTCACTTCAGAAAGATCATCCAGCCATCAGAAGAGAAGCACTCCTAAAAACATGGGATGTTCCCACTTCTACCACTGCTTTAGTGTCCACCTTTACCATACTTATTACAGCTGCTTGCAGAATTACTTAGCCTGACATCAGTAAATACTTAACAACAAATTTTTTACACATGACAAATCCTTTGCCGCCGGCTTGCTCAGATGTTCACATTTTATCTCATGCAACAGAGCTTTGGTCAGACTCCCACAACACCTCCTGCAAAGGCTACAGAAGAAATGAGAGACTGTCTCCCGCTCATCCTTACCATCCTTTCCAACCCAAACTGATTGCTCTTGGATGTAAATGGAGGACGTTCAGTGCCTTCACATATGGACAGCATACTCTCTATGTGGAACATGCCTGTGAGGTAATATATCAGCTCAATCCATTGTCTGTCACATCTGGTATTTTGAATAATCAGTTAAGTGAGCCATAAATCGAATTAAACCGAGCCAGTGTCATAAACCTAAAGTGCATTTCCAAAGGTTCTCCCCTATGACAAGGGAGTTGGCTGAGAAGGCTTTAACATCCTGACTCGGAGCTCCTTAATTGCAAATAAATCCACAGCGTTTGTGGTTGTACCCATGGAATAGCCCCCTAGAGTGGATTAAAGATAAATACCTGTGAGAAAAGAAAGCGACAACCCAGATGGATTTTCCTCCATAGAAACCTGCCACAACCAAAGGGCTTGTGACGATGACAACAGAGCTAAGAGACTAAACTGCAAGTATCTGGGGAGACAAGGAGGGAAGTGCTTCCCTTGCCTGCCCTGGGTCTCACAGGTTGGCTCTGCAAGAGCAGGAGACCCTGGCTACCCACACTGGCCCTGCCAGCAGCCCTCTGGAGCTGTGGTGGCAAAGGAGCTGTAGGACAGATGAGGCAGGTTTATCTGCCTGACACAGGGATGAGTGTCTGGTGTCCTAAGCAGCTGCTATCCAGAGGGCTCTGGATGTACCCCAACATCTTCTTCCACCTCCTGAAGCTATTGGCTCAATCACACCAGTATCAACCGAAAGAATGATCTCATGGTCAAGTAACATAAAGCAGCAGCTTGTTTGTAAGCTTGTCCTTGGGAATGCTCTACACAGCCTTGTAAAAGCAATGATTGCACCCATTTTAGCCAAAGGATTGTCTGGTTTTGTATACCTCTAACATCACCATGCTTTACCAATAGAGGGCTAATGAACCAAAACAGTTGTTCATATGTTTCCTTACTCCTTTTCCAAACTGCCACCATAAATCTATATTGCTGGGTACCAGCAAGCAGATGGATATCGTAGCTTGTAATTTGGCATAGGGATCCTCAATCAAGTCAAAGATTAATTCTCCCCAATGATAACCAGCTTTTTCATTTGTTAGAAGCCCATTATAATTTTCTAAAAGGTTTTCCTAAGGACAAGGGTAAAACTGTCTCTCTTTATCCTATTGCTTTATCCATTATGGAGAGATGGATTTCTGGACACAAAGCAGAGTTAACCACAGAAAATGGCATCTCCATAGAAGCATTTAAATAATAGCAAATATTTCCTAGAAACCTTTTGATGGAGTACATGGCTTCATGGCATCCATCTCCTGTTGCTTTGGCAGCAGCCTGGGCAATGCTTCTTGCCACCTTTGTTCGTATGACTATTTCCTCAATGAGACCAGAAAATAAAGATCAAAACCAAAGAGGCCCATTCCTAAGACACAGTCCCTTACAACAGCAAAAGGAATGAATTCTTTCTTCTACAACCATCAAATTAAACACTGTAGCAAAACAATACAGACTTTATCAGCTGGACAAAATAAAACATGAATACAATCCATTGCTAATGACATGGAAAGGCCTAAACTTTGGAAGTGAATGCAAGCCCTGGCACATAGGGTGACCTTCAGACCTGACTTCCAGATCCTGCCTTGTCCCAGTCCTGCAGGAGGTTTGTAGCATCTCTGGGAAGGAAATTTACATTTCTTCACTCTTCTTCCTCTGATTTTTGGATTTCATTAAATACTCCTAAAAATATCCCCTTCAGGTGTTTGTTACCCTTGCCTTCTGTTTGCTAATGAGCTCCTAATTGTGCATAGCAAGTTCATCAACCACTGTACTTCTATTAAACAAAGAGGTACTGCAGTTAATTATTTGTTAAACTCATTATCAGAGCTCTGCTACTGTAAGAGCTTACAGCTATTGAGTTTTCCAGCTGGCATCCTGCTGCAGGACACTTGGTAGGGACCTCTAGCCCTAGTCTTCTGCCAGACCTCACTGGGGCAGTTGCAGATGTTGAAGGTGGGTACATCCTAACGTGTCACAATGAACTGCAAGACGCACGGAAACGTGGATGCTTCCTCCTTTTTCCTCCTGCTATGGGAATGATAATCACTGGCAGAGGAAGAATGTACTTTGCTGGTCTCAACAAACTTACTATACACATCAAAGAATCATAGAATAGTTGGGGTTGGAAAGGACCTTAAGATGATCATACCCCAATTTAAAGCATTTTAGTGACATGGTTATTTCCTTCCCTAGTTGAAAAGGTAGCTTTGAATTAAATTCACCAATAAATACCTTTTGAGGAAAACAAAGTCAGAAGAGACCTTCAAGAAAGCTGAAGACTTAAGCCAGGCCTGGCAATATTAACTGGGGTTAGGGTTGTTTCTAAAATCACAGTGACATGAAGGGCTTTAATGTTCCTGCTTACCTTGCAACCTTTAGCACCTCCAAAGAGGCATCGCAGGGAATCCCTAGAAACTCACTGAAATCCAAGAAAATCCCTCCACTGACCCTCATGGGCACTGGGCAGGATCAGTAGAGGTAATCGACAAGTTTTCACTCTCTGCACACTAAAGAGCAATGTATTAGTAGGAAATTAATAGCTCCGCTAGGTAGTGATTAACAGAAATGCGACAGTGCTCTCACGATTTCAAACTGTTCCTGATCAATGGAAGAAGCAATGAAATTTGAACAACGATCTCATTGTGCTGGAAGCATCACCAACAGAGCACAGGCAGGACAGCAGAGCAGGGAGGTACCATTGGCCGCAGTGCATCTTGCCCTGGAAACATGGATTAGCCAAGCCTGGCTAAACAGGGAACCTGAACTGGAAAGTACGGTTCTGTATTAATCCTGGGGTTAAGACACTTTAGGATTCTGCCCCAACAGGTAATAGCATTTCTTGAACCTGCTGGGAAATATTTCATTCCCTTTTCTGCCTCACTGTTAGTAGAGGAGCTCAAGTTCATGGTGTGAGCCTCCCTAACTGGTAAAGCTCACCATCTTCAAAACCATCATTACACTGTTGTGGATAATAGCCGCTACCAGCCATTCCTACCTTTCCTTTCTATTCCCTGCTCTAATGTATTGAGATTAAAGAGCAATGAATAAACAATAAGCCCATGTCTCCACTAGAGAAATGCCATACTCCAGCCTGAACACATGAGAGCAGAAAATGATTTAAATACAGTTTTGTGCCATCCACTCCAGCTTTGTGAATCTCAGCTGTGACTCAACCATCTTCTAAATCACTGCAATTGCAATGCCTCCTGATAACAAGCGCTGCAACTCTTCTCACAGCCCCTAAGAACACAGCCTTCTGGGAAGAGTCAGCCAGCCAGCCCTGAAGTGGCACAAACAAAACTCCGGAAACCACTCAAGCGCTTGCCTGGCAATGGTATCCCTTAAAATAGCGCAGATTGAATCAGTGAGTCCCTTCCTGCCAGAACAGATAAACCACTAAAAATACCTATGTGGAAAACAGGAGAATTAGGTTTCATAGAACCTCAGAATCCCAGACTGGTTTGGGTTGGAAGGGACCTTAAAGCTCATCCAGTTCCAAACCCCCTGCCATGGGCAGGGACACCTCACACTAAACCATGCCACTCAAGGCTCTGTCCAACCTGGCCTTGAACACCGCCAAGGATGGAGCATTCACAGCCTCCCTGGGCAACCCATTCCAGTGCCTCACCACCCTCTCAGTAAAGAATTTCTTCCTTAGATCCAATCTAAACTTCCCCTGTTTCAGTTTGAACCCGTTACCCCTTGTCCTGTCACTACAGTCCCTGATGAAGAGTCCCTCCCCAGCATCCTTATAGGCCCCCTTCAGATACTGGAAGCTGCTATGAGGTCTCCACGCAGCCTTCTCTTCTCCAGGCTGAACAGCCCCAACTTTCTCAGCCTGTCTTCATACATGCAACACAACTTGGCCATACAGTGAAGCAGAGATTGAAAAAATAAGTGGGAATCTCCAAGGCAAGATTATATTACAAGATCACATTGCTATGCAATACTCATTCTTCTGACTATTTAGTCTGAATGAATTTAGGCAGCCTACTATAATCTTGTATTACAAAGAAAACACCAGTAAAAACCAAGAAAGACACACCAACCTCTACTACAGATATAATCAAAACAGGTTTATTCACTTGAAGGCAGCACTTTGCATGTGTATCAAAAACAGCTATGCATTTACACTTAGAAAAATAACAGCCCTGCACTATTTGATGGTTGGTGATACTGAATTAATGATTTTAGTAAATCGGAAGGAAGTTAATGTAATCCTCAATTTGCTTTGCATCTTCAAAGTCACCTGCGGCATTTTACAAGGCAGGTAATATTATCACAGCTGGACACCAAGGTAATCTTTTGAGCTCTTTCTCCCTTTCAGAATCAATCTTACAGATTTAGCATGATACTGCTAAAATAGCTGTTAATTTTCTTGGGAAGATGAAAGAAGCCAGGTGAATTAACAGAGCCTTGAACTCCATCAGACTGAACAGAAATGCCAGCAGGGCATGAGACAAATGAGAGATCCAAGGCTGCAGATGGAGCAGCAGCAAGAACCTCCTGCCCCACATCCCCCTTTCATGGGAGGTTTGGACTCAAACCTCCTCCATCCTGCCTTTTTGTTTGCCCTTTCATCCAAAGCTGTGTGATTTGCAGAAGATGGCAGATGCTCCACAAGAGCAAACTTGCTGTTTGAAAACATCAGGTTGGCTCTTTGAGGCCGAAACTGAAGAGAGAGCTAACAAGGACCTCAACACTGAACGCCTCTTTTTAGTCTGGTGTTCCCATTCTAGAAACCACTCAAAAAGCTTAATGGGCTCAAAAGACAGTGACTAGGAAAGATCCAACTTTAATTAGCATCCAGTTCAAACCAGCCATTTTAACCCATCTTCTTTGTGGCACAATTCCTGTTGAGTTTAACAGAACCCCACCTCCTGGAGAAACCTGTGCCTATACATTAAGTTGAGTTTAAAAGCTCAAGGGAGATGGAGCAGCCGCACAGGAAAATGCTGCCAGCTCTCTCTGTGCCTAAGGATCCAAATGCTTGATTCAAACACCAGTGAGCACAAACGATTCGCCTTTTCTGCAGAGAAGTTTGATTTGTCATGAGCTGAGCTTGCTCCTACTGAGAAATCCTGCAAACACAAAGTGCCTGAGCAGCACCCACCATGGAACTGCTCCTAGCCCAAGGTGCTGCAGTGGGACCACACACAGGTGAGTCCCACCACCTGCATCATCTCAAGCTCCCCATAGCCCCAGTGTTTCTTTCTTATGGGCACCAGACACAAAATTACTACTATGCTCCACAGAAAAAAAAACTACTAAAATAAATCTCAAGGGAAGTGGTGATCTGATTTATCCCTTGGTTGCCTTCCAGCATCATTCAGGACATCTCAAAGACAGCAGGCACAAAACCTGCTGTACAGAGACATAGAATCATAGAATAGTTAGGGTTGGAAAGGACCTTAAGATAATCCAGTTCCAACCCCCCTGCCATGGCCAGGGACACCTCACACTAAACCATGCCACCCAAGGCCTCATCCAACCTGGCCTTGAACACTGCCAGGGATGGAGCATTCACAGCCTCCCTGGGCAACCCATTCCAGTGCCTCACCACCCTCACAGTAAAGAATTTCTTCCTTAGATCCAATCTAAACTTCCCCTGTTTCAGTTTTAACCCGTTACCCCTTGTCCTGTCACTACAGTCCTCAATGAAGAGTCCCTCCCCAGCATCCTTGTAGGCCCCCTTCAGATACTGGAAGGCTGCTATGAGGTCTCCACGCAGCCTTCTCTTCTCCAGGCTGAACAGCCCCAACTTTCTCAGCCTGTCTTCATACGGGAGGTGCTCCAGTCCCTGATCATCCTCGTGGCCTCCTCTGGACTTGTTCCAACAGTTCCATGTCCTTTTTATGTTGAGGACACCAGAACTGCACACAATGCTCCAAGTGAGGTCTCACAAGAGCAGAGTAGAGGGGCAGGATCACCTCCTTCGACCTGCTGGTCACGCTCCTTTTAATGCAGCCCAGGATACGGTTGCTTTCTGGGCTGCGAGCGCACACTGCAGCCGGCTCATGTTCATTTTCTCATCGACCAACACCCCCAAGTCCTTCTCCTCAACACTTGTCATCAATGGTGCAAGGAGGAAGCCCAAACACTGCTGTGTGAAGACCTGGTATAAGAAATCACTTATGAGTTTATGGTGGTAAGTCCAATGTTACTGATTTTTTTACTGGACAACCATTCCACTTTGTGTCAGACCATGGTTCCAGTGTAACCTTTAGCAATTATGAAATGTTATAGCCAAGGTGCACTGACTGTGTAAGAGCCCAGTAACCACTTAGTGAATACCAAAGAGTCTCTCCACTGATTTTCTGCATAGAGTAGACAGTGTTTACTCATAGAGTTCCTTTAAATACACATTACTCCCACAAACATTCATCCCAGGCTCTTCCTTTAAAGTGTAATTGCTATGGGATACTATTGCCTGCTTTTTAAATAGAACTTTAAAACCATAATAATACACTTCATTTACAAACATTTACATATCAGAAAAGCCTAATCAAACCCTCCCTGATTTCCATGTCAGCTGTCAGAGATGTTTTAGCAATCAGCAAGGTTATATGAAAAAAAATCAAAACATATTTGTCTTCTTACATAAACTATTACAGCAATAGAATGGAAAAAGTTAGAGGTCTAAATGACACTTGAATAGAAGGAGCTGTAAAAAACTGGTATGATTGATTTCATAATGCTTCCAGGCATTATAAATAACTTTTGAATGTCTCTTCTGCTTTGATCTGCATAAGCGATTGACAGTTCATTAGATATGGAGAGGGGGGAAAAAAGCCAAGACAAAATCAAGGCCCAGGCAATACTGAGGACATTGGTCCAAACAAGGACCTGGGGGAGGGACTGTGATTTTCTATTAGAGACAGGTCAGTGTACAGAGTCTTCCTACAGAGCTCATCATCAGGAGGGGGTCAGGCAGCGCTGCTCCCATCTCAGCTCACCAAAACATCTCCTGCAGAACATACTGCGTTTGCATGGCAAGGTTTTGGTACCTGGGGGGGAGGTACAGCAGTGGCCTCTGTGAGAAGCTGCTAGAAGCTTCCCCTGCATCCGATAGAGCCAATGTCAGGAGCTGGTTTGTTGGCATTAGCTGCAACCCCATGGGGAACCCAGGCTGAAGCATCCTGTTCCTGAAGGCTGCACACCATGGAATGAAACCACGCTGGAGCAGTTCATGAAGAACAGCAGCCTGTGGGAAGGGCTCATGCTGGAGCAGGGAAGAGGGTAAGGAGTCCTCCTTTGAGGAGCAAGGAGCAGCAGAGACAACGTGGGATGAACTGACTGCAACCCCCATTTCCCTATCCCTTGTGCTGCTGAGGGGAAGGAGGTAGAGAAGTTGGGAGTAAAGTTAAGCCTGAGAAGAAGGAAGGGGTGAAGAGAAGGGGGTTTTAAGATTTGGGTTTGTTTCTCATTATCTTACTCTGATTTTATTAGTAATAAATTAAACTAATTCCCCCAAGTTGAATCAGTTGTGCCCAGAGTGATGTCCCTGTCCTTATCTTGACCTATGAGCCTTTCATTGTATTTTCTCTCCCCTGTCCAGCTGCCAATGGCAGTGTCAGAGCAGCTTTGATGGGCACTTCGTGGCCAGCCAGGGTTAACCCACCATGCAAATTCACCAGGCTTAGCACAGGGGTCACACCACACTCTGGGAAAACTCATATAAACCATGCTGGAAGCTTTGACAGAGTGGGACCTGCACAGGAAATGCATAGGAACTTCACAGAACCTCCACAGGAAATCCTTCAGACCTTCACAGGACGTTCACAAGACTTTCACAGGAAATTCCCCCTACATCCAAAGCATTTCCTACTGCTACCAAGAGCTGGTAGTGAGCACCGACACAGCCTGCAAACACATACCCAACTTTGAGACATTTCCTACCCATGTAAGAAATGAAAAGCTTTTGTTCATGGGCAGACAGATGCATCTGCTCTGAGCCGCAGCCCAAGGTAACAGTTACAGGGCATGAAAAGGGAGGATGGGAGAGCAGGGGAAGGAATGAAGACAAGGGAAGATAATTGAAAGTACCAGTGCATTAGTTATGTTGCATATATCTAACGTAATTAGTATTAATAAGCTGTCAGTCAGGAGATGTAGCTGTTAAAAGGCAGTTCCAGTAGGGGAAAATGATAATTGAACTCCTCCATGTATTTGCCTGTACTTATTTATCCTGCTGGGTTTATTCAGTTCATTGCCACAGATGCAGGTTTAGCAAAAGCGAAATGGAAGAAGTAAACTGAGGGGGTTTATTAACTAGAATAAAAATTATACTGCATTGCTCTGAGTAGTGCCAACCATAGCAGGAACGCTCAGGGAGGTCAACGGCAAAGTTCTACATTTGCTTCTCACTCAAACCACAATGTTTTCAAGCTATAACTTGAAATGAATTCTGTTTTGCTATATATATGTACTCATCCCTGTGGTATCTGGCACAGTACGGCTGCTCCTTTATTCTCTACTAGTGGGTAAAGCCACTCCAGATGCTCTGCAGGGTCCTGTCGTGTGGTTTAACACCGCGGTTCCTAAAGCGGGTCAAATCATGCGCAGTGAATAATACATTCAATAATTCCCCTTCTTGCTTTTTAATTTCTCAATTGTCTGCAAGCAGCTTAGAGCGTTCCCCAAAGCATCTGTAACGTGATATTAGTCACTAAATATTTTATACAAATAGTTATTAGTCTGCTGCTTGATCACAAGCAGTTTGCTGTGGATTCAAGTGGGATGGGAGGAATTGGATTGGGTTTGTACGCTGTAAATTGGCCACAGCTAGGTCGTGGAGACAGCTTGCTTTCTCTGCTTCTCTAAGCAGCCTCAGGACAATGGTGGAGGTATTTCAGCATTCAGATGGCCAAGCTTGAAGTTACGTCAGCCATCGTTGTCCCAAATATCCTCAGTAAATCATCTATATCGTGAGTATCTCCTCAGTTGGCGAGTTTTATATAAACATCCCGCTTTCAAAGCAAGGGGAGCAAAAGCAGAATCAAACATGATTTTGGCTGTATGGAGGGGATTTTGACCCACAGAGATATCCTGACTTTTATACCCAATACTGAGAAACCTTTCCTCTTCACCTTGACAGAAGAGCCTAGCTCATGTCACAGGAGGGCCATGGAGATGGTCCAAGGGCTGGAGCAGCTCTGCTCTGGAGCCAGGCTGAGAGAGCTGGGCTGGGTCAGCCTGGAGAAGAGAAGGCTCCTGAAGGGGAGACCTTAGAGCAGCTCCAGTGCCTAAAGGGGCTGACAATAAATCTTTTTACAAAGGCGTGTAGTGATAGAACAAGGGGGAATGGCTTTAAACTTGAAGAGGGTAGATTCAGATTAGACATTAGGAAGAAGTTCTTCCCTGTGAGGGTGCTGAGGCGCTGGCACAGGGTGCTCAGAGAAGCTGTGGCTGCCCCATCCCTGGCAGTGTTCAAGGCCAGGTTGGACACAGGGGCTTGGAGCAAGCTGCTCTAGTGGAAGGGGTCCCTGCGTGTGGCAGGGGATTGGAACTGGATGAGCTTTAGGGTCCCTTCCAACCCAAACCAGTCTGGGATCCTATGATGTGCCAAACTATGCATCACCCACTGCATGGTCCCTCAGGCGCCCCTTCAGTACATTCCTCTTCCTCCCAACACTCCTCGCATCCAAATAGAGCCCCGGGAGTTAATATTAACACCCGGAATTTCCCTTCTCTCTTCATATAGGTAAGAAATGCTGCATTTTTGGTCATTTAAATCACCTGCTAAATTTAAGGAGTCTGTAAGTCATGAACCCATGTCTGGCTTTCCACAAAAGATGGAAAATGCCCCTCTGCAGCCAATACCGCAACCACTTTTTAAACTCAGGGTTCACGAAATCCAGGATGAAGTAACTGCAGGTCACGTCAGGCTGTAACAGCTCCCGTCAGCTCCTGTTACCTAAATGAAACATTTCTGAACCAGTCCCATTTCAGGCAAGGGGATACATGACATTTCCTGACTCAGGCTACTGAAGGACAAAATAGACCTTAGAGGTGATTAGGAAGAAAAATGTGACACTACCTGAGCCCCTGCTCCTGTGTGCAACACCCTGCATAGCATGGGGGTCACAGGGAAGCCAAGCTGGGGCTGCAGAGATGCCAGACCTCCGGCCTGGCTGTATCAGGGCTCTCTAATGGCTTGACGTGGCTAATGTGGATTGTTATGGCTGGAGCTTTGTTTGGAAAACGCTGATTGTTTCCTAAGTGTAATTAATTGTCATCATTTGTTGCAGTCATTTAGAACAAGATCCCACGTAGGGCTCGGCAGAACGTGATGGTGCAGAGAAGTTCCCAGTCTATCAGTGCTGTCTTAGACTCCATCAGGCAGAAACTCACACGGTGGAAATGGGCTCCTGGGACCGTGCTTTGGTGTTTCCTTCCTTTCCTTCTCCTCCTCCTGCCAAGCTCCAAAGAAAAACACTAGAATCATGTATTTTTAAAGGAAGATTGAAAGAGGAAGAGATGTACTTTCAAGGCCTTTAGCCTTTTCAGAATGACACGTCTGCAAGGAGCTATGGACAGGGGAGAGGCTGCGGCTGCTGAATCACAGAATCATAGAATAGTTAGGGTTGGAAAGGACCTTAAGATCATCCAGCTCCAAACCCCCTGCCATGGGCAGGGACACCTCACACTAAACCAGGTCACCCAAGGCCTCATCCAACCTGGCCTTGCACACCGCCAGGGATGGAGCATTCACAGCCTCCCTGGGCAACCCATTCCAGTGCCTCACCACCCTCTCAGTAAAGAATTTCTTCCTTAGATCCAATCTAAACTTCCCCTGTTTCAGTTTGAACCCATTACCCCTTGTCCTGTCACTACAGTCCCTGATGAAGAGTCCCTCCCCAGCATCCTTGTAGGCCCCCTTCAGACACTGGAAGGCTGCTCTGAGGTCTCCACGCAGCCTTCTCTTCTCCAGGCTGAACAGCCCCAACTTTCTCAGCCTATCTTCATACAGTTTGTCCCATAACTGCAAATAAGGATCCAACTGAAGTCCTCGGTACAGAGAACTTCCTTCTCAACTCCATGCCAAGAAGATGCTCATTTTCAAGATGCATGGCTGCTCCTCAGCCTCCCTATCCACAGGGGGACCATTTGCCCACCCTTTACAGTGCAAGAGACTCCCTAGAGACACACAGATGGCTACTGGGACTCTTCTTCTCAAGGCATTGCTGATACAGGAGCTGGCCCCACCACAGGAGGGAGGATTTCAATCCATTTTCCGAGTTGCTTATTGACACAGGGACAATTTATTTTCATCTAACCAGGTTTTCTTGTGTCAGTCATTCAACACGTTCCTATGTCTTTTTTGCTCCCTTTCTTATTACCTTTTCTGATAGTAAAGACGTTGCAGATGGGCATCAAACTGTGCAAAATGTAAATCATGATTGGGTAGAGTCAGAACATAACAGAAATAAGTTATTTGGATGCATTATTTTTTTGTCTTTCCTAAGGACCACAGCACATATGGCATGCTAAAAAAGAGTCTCGTGTTCATTAAGGCTAAATGAGACAGGTTAGAGAATCACGGGCACCAAATGGAAAACTCAGGGAATAAAAAACACTGACTGGCAACTCATTCTGCTGATAATATTTTTTGGATGTTTCCCTCCTGCCCTCTTTTCCCCTCATTTTTTTCATAACTGCAAGGACATTTTAGCAAATATTTCACAAATATCTGATGGCTGTTGCTTGGGAACGTGGCCTCCCCCGCTGTGCCTTCCTCATTTGAAGGTCATAATCTTCAAGCTTGTGAAATCATCATTATCGCGCTAGCCAGCCACTCTGATGTCACAAATGGAGGATGATGAGGACTTCAATGAAGAAAGCAGCAGCAGGAGAAAATGAACTTCTCAGCCACTGAGAGCTTGTTTCCCCCTGCCCCCAAAAGATACAGCAGAGAACCATATCAGTACAATGATCTCCAAATAGACTATTTCCTGCGTGGTACCAGTGCCGCTTTCAGGATATGAGGGCAATTTCTGCCTTGTGCCAGTGTAACACAGACTTCCAGTTTATTTTAAGGTATTAAAATAAACTTGTATTTAGTGTCATAGCAGAATCTTGCTCCTTCTCATGGAATTTATAGAGACCTCAGAGCTCTTCTATAAAAATAAAAAGAGCCTCCCTTTAACCCTGAGCAATATGAAAAGGCCAAGATTCACCAAAAGGTCACCTACACCTGAGGCTTCAGTACAGCCGGGTAATCTGCCACTGCATCAATAAAAACCAACCCAAACCCCCCAAATAAACACTGCCTGGCAGATTAATAACATGTATTCAATGTGCACTTCTCCTTATTGCTTGTTATTAAGCATCCCTGCCAGCCTAACTCACAAAATTCAGGGACTAGTAGTGGGTGACAACTTTTCCCCAAAAACTGGAAGGAGAGGGGAGGAAGGGAGAGGGGAAGGAAGGGAGAGAGAGGGGAAGGAAGGGAGAGAGAGGGGAAGGAAGGGAGAGAGAGGGGAAGGAAGGGAGAGAGAGGGGAAGGAAGGGAGAGAGAGGGGAGGGAGGGAGGGAGGGAGGGAGGGAGGGAGGAAGGGAGGAAGGGAGGAAGGGAGGAAGGGAGGAAGGGAGGAAGGGAGGAAGGGAGGAAGGGAGGAAGGGAGGAAGGGAGGAAGGGAGGAAGGGAGGAAGGGAGGAAGGGAGGAAGGGAGGAAGGGAGGAAGGGAGGAAGGGAGGAAGGGAGGAAGGGAGGAAGGGAGGAAGGGAGGAAGGGAGGAAGGGAGGAAGGGAGGAAGGGAGGAAGGGAGGAAGGGAGGAAGGGAGGGGAGAAGAGGAGGGAGGGAGGGAGGGAGGGAGGAAGGAAGGGAGAGGAGAAGGAAGGAAGGAAGGAAGGAAGGAAAGGAGAGGAGAAGGAAGGAAGGAAGGGAGAGGAGAAGGAAGGAAGGAAGGAAGGGAGAGGAGAAGGAAGGAAGGAAGGAAGGGAGAGGAGAAGGAAGGAAGGAAGGAAGGGAGAGGAGAAGGAAGGAAGGAAGGAAGGGAGAGGAGAAGGAAGGAAGGAAGGAAGGGAGAGGAGAAGGAAGGAAGGAAGGAAGGGAGAGGAGAAGGAAGGAAGGAAGGGAGAGGAGAAGGAAGGAAGGAAGGGAGAGGAGAAGGAAGGAAGGAAGGGAGAGGAGAAGGAAGGAAGGAAGGGAGAGGAGAAGGAAGGAAGGAAGGAAGGGAGAGGAGAAGGAAGGAAGGAAGGGAGAGGAGAAGGAAGGAAGGAAGGAAGGGAGAGGAGAAGGAAGGAAGGAAGGAAGGGAGAGGAGAAGGAAGGAAGGAAGGGAGATGAGAAGGAAGGAAGGAAGGGAGAGGAGAAGGAAGGAAGGAAGGGAGAGGAGAAGGAAGGAAGGAAGGGAGAGGAGAAGGAAGGAAGGAAGGGAGAGGAGAAGGAAGGAAGGAAGGGAGAGGAGAAGGAAGGAAGGAAGGGAGAGGAGAAGGAAGGAAGGGAGAGGAGAAGGAAGGAAGGAAGGGAGAGGAGAAGGAAGGAGAGGGACACAGTAGAACTGGGACCATCCTGATACATTTCCTCTCCCTGTGTTCATGGATTATCCCCTCCCTGCCGACAAGACACATATGCCTCGCTCATATATTATTTAATTATTGGAAATACAACTAGAATGATAGTGCTGACTTTCCCCCAGGATAGATGCTCTGGGAATGTGATCCAGCAATTCTGAATGCCATTATTTTGAATAAAGCTATCAGTGTTTCTCCTGAAGAGTTTGGAATACAAGTAGATTTCTATTGTCACTATAAACGCTAGTGTGTCTCCTGGGCATCAAATAAAATACATTTCAGTGTTACTGCCTGCTTGAATGAGACATTAAAAGAGCTATATTCTGAATTCCTGCTGCTTTATAGAAATATGAACTAATAGTGCGATGACATGGCTCTACTGTCTCTTCCTGTTTCTATCTTATGTGCTACCTTGCAATATATCCATGTGCAAAAGCAGCAGTGCACTGGGACTAACCCCAAACCTAGAAAATGCAATGGTATCTGACATACAAATGAGAACAGAAGCATTTAATACCAGCAGCTTGGAAAAAACCTGAAATTCCCAGACTGTCACTGTGCTCCTGACGCTTGGCATTGGTACTGGGCTGTGTAACTCAGAGGGGATTTGGTGGTGGCAACTGCATCCTTGTGGGAGAGCCATCGTCCAAAGGCGTATCACACCAACAGCATCCCCAGCTTCCCGGATGCAGATTTTAGCAGTGGAGGGAAGAATACATAGAGAAATAAAAGCACAACAGCTGTAGTGCCACAGTCCCCTGGCCTAAGGAATATATTGGGAGTGCACACCCACTATACTCAATCATTAAAAACAACATATGGTGGGTTGGTGTTCATGCTGCCTTTCTCTGCCTGCCCTGTTTCTGCTCAAGGTATAAGTGAATTAAGAGAGAGTCAGGCTGCTCATGTGAGCAGAGCAATGAGGAGAGAACTATACGGGGCCAACAGGCTGCATCAATTCTTTATCAGGGTTATCTAAAACCTTCATCATATCTTCAACCATTCTAAAAGCTCCAGAAGGCACTGAAAAATCATCCCATTTTGGTTCTGTGTGGCCAAAACCTTCCTGCATGTTTTTCTGCTCTCATTACAGCTGATGCACCCCATCATTGCCATCACTGCTCACAAACTCCCAAAGCACAGAATAGAAAGTAAGACGGCATTTGCAAACAAGGTGACAATAACTGAGATGGCTCACCCGTCCCCAAGAGCACCCCACAACCTCTTTGTGTGTGTTAACTATGACACAAGGAGGTTTCAGATATTGTGAAATTGGCCAAAAGATGCATTGTTCTCCTTGGGAACAGCCCCACAGCGTCACCCTGGCATGTGTGGGTTGACCCACAGGTGGCTAGACGCAGGAGATAGGTGCTGCAAAATGCCTTTTGCATCAACTGCCCTGCAACAGCCACAGCTGGGCCATGGGTACAGTGAGCAAAGATCACTCTAGGAGCAGGAGAAAACACAGGAGTGGCGTGGGAGAGCAGTTCAGAGAAAGGCACAAGCTTGCAGTACTGCAAGGACATCAGCTGAGACACATGACTAATGCAAGAGATATGAAAAAGAGTTGGACCAGGACCCTGCTTCCAAGAGGGCTCTTGCCAAGCGTGCAGCAATACACATCATGGAGGTGCTGGGAACACTGTGGATTGCATGAGACCCACACAAGAAAAAAAACATAGAATCCCAGCATGGTTTGTGTTGGAAGGGACCTTAAAGCTCATCCAGTTCTAATCCCCTGCCACAGGCAAGGACACCTTCCACTAGAGCAGCTTGCTCCAAGCCCCTGTGTCCAACCTGGCCTTGAACACTGCCAGGGATGGGGCAGCCACAGCTTCTCTGGGCACCCTGTGCCAGCGCCTCAGCACCCTCACAGGGAAAAGCTTCTGCCTAAGAGCTCATCTCAGTCTCCCCTCTGGCAGGTTAAAGCCATTCCCCTTGGCCTGTCCCTACAGGCCCTTGTCCAAAGCCCCTCTCCAGGTTTCCTGCAGCCCCTTTAGGCACTGGAGCTGCTCTAAGGTCTCTCCTTCAGGAGCCTTCTCTTCCCCAGGCTGACCCAGCCCAGCTCTCTCAGCCTGGCTCCAGAGCAGAGCTGCTCCAGCCCTCGCAGCATCTCCATGGCTTCCTCTGGACTTGCTCCAACAGCTCCACATCCCTCTTGTGTTGTTGCCCCCAGTCTGGATCAGGACAGCAGAGGGGCAAAATCATTGACCTCGTGGCCACGCTCCTTTTGATAGAGCCCAGGACAGGGTTGGCAAAAAGAGAACCAAAGGCTTTAATTTCACACCCATCAAAATCAGAATTACTAGTCTCTCCTAACATGTAGACTGCTTTTAATATTGCAAAAAGTGGCACCAGAAACACCATTGCTGGCAGAGGATTCAGGGATGACAGCGCCAGGCACTGCTGCAGTACTGGCTCATTGCGAGAGCTCAAGAGAAATGACACTAGAGTTGGTGTCACGACTGCAGAGTTAACCTTTGTCACCTCTCTATTTAGCTGACTTTCTCCCTTAATGAAGCAGTTTGATTTATGTACAAGTCATTTGCCTTCATAATAAATTTATTAAATGATCATCTTTTTTTCCCCTCCAGATTTGTCACTTGAAATGTGGTAATTGGTGTTTAAACCTGCAATGGCATGTCATCAAATGAGTTCAAACAACGTTACACGTTCCTTGCTCTCTGTATCGTAATGAAGCTCAGCTGTCAGCACTAACTTGGGGACAGGAAGATGCCAAAGGTAAGGAAAAATCCTGGTGGATGCTACCTTGGGATACTGATAGCCCAAGGAGCTGCAGCTTCTTTTCACTCTCAGTGACATGAGATGTAACAAGGACTACGGAGCAGCATGAGATGCATTGGTACCTGAAGTGGTAATCCAGCCAACCAGAAACCCAAGGAATTCAATAAGGACTAATTACATGGATAACATTAGACATGTTCGAGTATGTTGCTGAATCAGATCCTAATCTCTCACTCTTTTGGCATCTCAAAACATGAAAACAAGTAAACCCATGCCAAGAATCTGCTATAAAAATAATTGCTTTTAGTTTGAAAAACTTACTTGTAAAATACCTATAGAATTGCAATTGGTCTTCTTTTCCCTGCCAGAATCATTTTACATGAGATCTTGGTTTTCATTTACAATCTGAGTCAAAAAAGTACTTCTGTTTTAATTAGCTTTATAAATTTGCTGAGCTAAATGAATACAGCAGCAAAATCAAAACTACAGAAACAGTGCGTAATCTGAGCAAACTGCATTACTTGTGGAACAAATTGTAAATCCACTGCTTAATTAAAATTATTCGAAATGCCAAGATGTGGAAACTCTGAATTCTGCTGCCATACAAAATCTAAAGCTCATCTTAATAACTTCCAATAGCCTCAGCTACAAAACTTTGTCATTTGAAAGGTTTCCATCTATGCATGTGAACTGTTTCCCGCTTTATACATGTACTTTTAGGACCTCAGCCTGATTTGATCAATGATTGCACAAAACACCGCTTGGGCTTCTGTTCTTGAGCTGCAATGACCGAGAAGGCAATGAAATTGGAAGACATGAAATTTAAAATACAGCTTGCAAGGTGTCGATGCCTTTAACTCCCAAGTCCTTAAGGCTTTCCCAGTTTAGCCAAGAGGAACAGCAGCCTCCAATGCCAACGTTACCTGGGAAAGAGTGGCTTTGCCAAAGAGCTGATCAGCACATCACTACTTCACCCTGTGGGTGATAAGGGCAGCATCTTGTGACATTTTCAGAAGGACCATAGGCCAGATGCAAGCCTTTCTTCCTAAGAATATCTCACACGGCCAAAGAGATGAAACCCTTTGCCCCAGCAGCAGTTTTCAGCAGAAGCCAGGCAGAAATCAGCTGGCGTGCAAAACGAGCAGTCCTACGTGGCCAAGGGTTTAAACGGAGAGCGGAAGAATTTTACATTCATTCTATGACACCAATTGGAGGCTTTTGTTCTAGTGGATAATCTTAGTTCTCCCATTACAATCCAAGTATAACTTAAACTATTTCTCCTTCCTTGCGATGGCTCAGTGTCAAAGTCCGGTGAGCGGCAGAGATTAGCAATATGTGATTTCAGCTTTCAGGGCATTTATAATCATGTGAAATTGCTCTTACAAGCAGGGTTTCCTGGCTCACTGACTGCGCTGTAGATTGCTAGGACAACACCTACCCAGAAACACAGAAACTCTATTTCTGTACAGCTCTGCCAGCTGGCCACACCATTATGCACGTAATTCCTTCTACTTGGGTTTATCAGCAGGAAAAAAATCAAGACCTAAATTGAATACATCTTAGGAATTTCAATTTAATTAAGAGGATGACAGGAGGTGATAAAGGCAGAATGGTGTTTAATACCATAATGCATTTCTACCTGCATAACACTGATACACCTATGCCCATGTGTTGATACGTTCTAGTGGAGAAAAAACCTGTGCAATCTGTACTATGTCGTCGCGGACATCAGTATCACACGTACCTGCTTGGAACTGAGCAAAGGAGACAAAAATCTCACTCTGTGCTGCAGGAAAGGGAACAGATGGTGCAAAAATTCACACACACAAATTCACACTTGGAGCTGCGAAAGGACTCCATCACGGGAGGAGCTGCATGGTGGAACAAGGGACCAGCAGAGACCTTGCAGCCATGGACGGAGCATGGAGTGAGACATACACACACGCTCAGAGACATTGGCTCTTCTCTTTAGGTGACTGCTGAGTACTTCCACACACAGTTCCACCCATTCCTACAAATCCCAGAGCGAGCTGTGGGTACCCAGCACATACAAACAGCAACCCACCATGTGCAAATGCAGAGTCCCCTGTGTTTTATATAAGAACATGTATGCAGATGGTTGTCTAGAAAGCACACCCTATAAATAAAACATGTTTAATAACCCAAGTAAACCAAACAAAATAAATAAACCATGCTGCTGAATGGCAACTTCCTCAGCAGAACAATCTGTAAAACACTTTCTGGGGTTTGCAAAGTACCTGCCTGCAAAATATTTTGCATGATACAGTCCTATTCCTTAAACAGCTGCGAAGGCCTGCATGGTGCATCAGCTAACAAACTCCCTGCTGTACCGCTCTTCTGCTCTGAAACAGCACAAAACAAACCACCTCAAATGTCAGCTTGAGTCAGAACTCAATTTTATAACTGCCAGTTATAGTTTGTTAGAAAACAGTAACTGTTTTCTTACTGCTAGGAGTCATTGCTCTTGTGGGGTTAGCAACACCAAGCCAACTTACAATAACTCGTGTCCAGACTGGCAGATTCCCCACAGACCATTAGGAAAGCAGTGCAGCTGTGGCTGCCCCATCCCTAGAAGTGTTCAAAGCCAGGCTGGACAGGGCTTAGAGCTGCCTGGGTCTAGTGGAAGGTGTCCTTGCCTGTGGCAGGGGCTTGGAACTGGATGAGCTTTAAGCCCCCTTCCAACACAAACCATTCTAGGATTCTATTACAACTCACTTCTGAAGACATTACACTCAGCTGCAGAACAGGGTGATGTGAACACCACTGAGTTCTGAGCTTATTCTGGGTTTATTTCCACCTCCCAGAGGAAGGGCTGAAGCCAACCCGACCTGTGCCAATGTTGGAAGGGATCGTGCAGAAGTCTTAGTCCTGCTCCTGCTGTGACAGCAAGGGGGAGAGATGGAGCACAGAAATGTCCTGTCCCAGCCAGCGAGGTGTTGGATGGCCCCTTGGGAGGCAGTGTGGCTGCAGTCCGCTGAAAATCACTGTGAAACTGCTCTAATAAATCTCCATGGCTGCCTCTGCAAAGGGGCTTCAACTACTCTGTGTGGATAAGGGGGTCATTTCTATAGGAGGCGCTGGCAGGATTGAAGCCAGGCTGGTAAGAGGTGATTTTCAGAGTCAACTTGTTCTTCTCTGCCCTTATTTGTTCTCTGCATAAAGCTAAGAATGCAGGAGGGAAAATCAAATCCAATTCAGCATCAGCTGATTTTTCTCAGGACAGAAGCTCCCTGTCATTAAAAAAAATCCCCTGTATTTCCATACGTGCCACAATCTGCTGAATTACCAGAACGTATTATTTATATAGAGCCTCCTGCTTTCAAGAGATCCGTCATTGTTGGCTTCCTTGCTACGTGCTACAACCCAGCCTGCCTTGTTTCGCAGCCAGAAGTGCTGCTCTGTCTTTTTGTCTTCCTCTCCCCTGCAGCTCGGCTATTCTTTTGAGACATACTGCAAGTGTCAACAGGTGGGATGGGGTGCTCAGAGGTAGCGGCTGCTGTGTTACTACAAAGGACCATCTGGGCACGACGTGCGGGCACAGAACGCAGAATCCACAGCCAGTGATGCTGGAACATCTGTCTGCCTCCAGCCTCTTCACCTATGGTAAAGGTTATGCACCATCACGGTGCCAGCTGTGTCAGGTACCAGGGTTTTTAAGGGATAATTAAAAACCCCAGCAATAGCCTGTGGGGACATATTGTTTTGCGTCTATAAGCATTTTAAAATACTAAATTTTGCTTAATTCAAAGCTAAAGTAGCCTCCCTGCACGAGAGATCTTACCACCACTGATCAGATACGTGCTTACTTGCTGAGACTCTCCCATGCGGGTGCAGGACCCCACTCCACATGATAGCAGTGGATACTGTGTGCATTGCCTGCATAAGCATGTAAGCAGGAGATTATGTTAGATATAGCAAGGAATTCTTTACTAAGGCGCTGGCACAGGTTGCCCAAGGAAGTTGTGAATGCCCCATCCCTGGCAGTGCTCAAAGGCCAGGTTAGACACGGCTTGGAGCAACCTGGTCCAGCGGAAGGTGTCCCTGCCTGTGGCAGGGTTTGGAACTGGATGATCTTAAGGTCCCTTCCAATCCAAGCTATTCCATGATTCTATAAAACCCGGGATTATACAGGCAGCCGAATGATTTTCAGCCAGATTTCCCAAAGATACTATCGAAGGAGGGAGCTTAAAGCTATTCATATGCTATCAACCATGCACTTAAAAACCTGCAGAGGAGCCCCGAGACAACAATTTCCCCCATATTCCTAATGGATTTTACTATGAATAAACAAAAGCATTCCCACCCTGCACTTTCCCTAAGACCACTGCCAACTCTGACATTTTATATATTCCTCTGAGTAAACCAGTGCCAAACATTCCCCTATCTTTAACAGCAACTGAAGCAGTAGCTACTGGGGACTCCTGCAATGCTCAACCCATCACAACGACTGAGTCAAAGTCCCAGACTTTCAATTCCTTTGGCTAAATCCCAGAGTTTCATCTCTCCTGGCTTTTCAAGCCTTCACTGTGCTTCTAGCAAGGAGTGCTCCCCACTGATCAACAAGCAAGAAATGAGGAGGAAGATGTTAATTCCTTAGGGCTCAGCACCCCCATGGATGCTCCCTGGCTGCTAATGCAGGAGGATGAACCGTGTGGGGCACTGAGGTGTTTCCCAGTTGGCATCTGAAGAGGAGGAAGATGGAAAGCTCTCCAGTTACCTATCCAGCCTAGCATAACCCGGGACCTTTTGGTCCTTCTTGTTTCTTCGAACACAGTGCTTTTTTAGCATGCCTTGTTAATACTCCATGGCTTTTTTAGGGATTACTTGGCAGGACATACCACCTAAGGAAATGGGACCTTCGTGTGTGTCCAAGTTGCAGAACCAGCCTTGAAATGTGGCTCCTCTCCATGTGACATTTTTGGATTCCCTAAAACTGGACTTTTTACATCTTTAATAGAACTTTTTGATGCCTATTTGTAAACTCTCTGCCTCTGCAGGCTTCCTCCCTATTCCTCATACCCAAACAAGCTTGCTCACTGAATGACACTGATATGGCTGGCACGGCAGCACTCACACCCTGCAAGGCACCACTTTCCAGGGGCTGTTTTTTACACCAGCCACTGGTAAATGAGCCTCATGTGACAGACCACTGGCTGGATAATGAGTTCATTCTCCAGGCCCACCGAGAGCGAGGTACTTTCCTGGCCTATCTGTTCACTGAGCTCCTCACAGCATGGCTCTGGGAATGCTGCTTCTGAAGAGAGCAGCAAACACCCGGTGGACCACTGATGTGCAACAGACCCCGTTTTGATGGCCTCTGTAACACACAGCACAGAGCTTTCTCAGCCGAAAAAGGGAAGAGACAGAGCACGGGGATCACTTCAGAGCCATTGCTGGAAGTTCTTAAACTGGAAAAGGAAAATCAGGAGGGAAGAAAGCCTCCAGAAGGCTAAAACAAATCTAGCGTGGAAGTCGCACAGGCACAGTGATGCTCCTCAACCACCTCTTATTTCCTCCACGTTTTCTAGGAGAAGCAAAAGTTCCAGGTCTGTAAACAGAAGTGGTCAGAATGTCAAAGCAAAGATCATGGGAGACTGGAACAAGGAATGACACTTAAAATACCAAGCCAGGAAGTGTATCCAACCTCGCCTGAAACACTGGCACACTTGACCTCAAAAAGAAAACATAGATAAATGGCTTAGGTACCATCTGCAAATGTCTTTAGAGGCAAGGAAAATTGGCACCTTCTTCAATTTGGAGAAGGGATGAATAAGAAGCAACAGGGGGTTGGTATGACTTGGTATACCTGAGTGGTGAGTGGTTTAATGAAGATAAAGCAGGCTGCCTAATACACCATCTTCTCAGTACAAAAACATGGCAATGGGTGACTCTGACAAACATCACATTTAAAACTGCCTTTAAAAACTGTTGGTTTTAAGCACACTGTCCTGCAGAACTCCCCGCTATTTCATACGAACAAGGTGCACATGTAGGTGGTTCGTTAACACATTGAGGCTGCTGAAGGTCAGGAGAACATCCTCACTTACAGCCAACAAGGCTTTTCAACAATGAACTCTCATGGTTAGGGTTGGGATATGAGCCAACTATCAGCAGCAGAGCTTGCTCCAGGTAAATCCTTCCACAGCTGCTTATTATTCCATATCACATCATTTGTCCTGACACGCATAGCACTGTCCATATAGAAACAGGACCAAATACATCATAGGTGTGATCTAGTATGGGAAATCCTATTTGGTTGTGCAATTACATTACTGTCTTCTCCCTGACTGTGCTAACGTCTGAATTAAACCGTAATATCTCATGACTGGAACCCTTCTTTAATTCATGCTGAAGAGCCCTCACACAATCTGTGGCACTGAACAAAGCAGTAAATTCACCTCAACATCTTTATGCTTTCCCACAGTCTTTAAATCATTCATATCCAGGCTCTCTGTGTGTTCTGGATTGGATGGAAATATTCCTAGCCCATAAGTTTTCTATTAATGCTCTTGAGGAACGAACTCTTTAGAGAGAAAGTTCTGTTCTTTAATCATCAGGAGAAAGAGCAATTCCCATGTTTCACTGCCACAGGATGAGCCCTGAGAAGCCCCAGGGCTCTGAGCCACCTTGGAGCAAGTCCCTCTGAACACCAGGACAAATCAGGCCCTGAATGCATCCCTAGTGAAGAGCACACTCTGCAAATGGATGCCTGGTAAGGTGCCACCTTCCTCTTTCTGCTCTCTTGCAAGTTAAGGAAGGGTCAACAGTGCTCAAGAAGTCCTCCTCCTGTATGAGCAAAGAAGTCAGGCAAACTCTCCCGATGTGATGTGCATCTGTGAATGAAGCATCCTCCAAATGTGCTTCCCTGTAACTTGTAATGCCATTATTCCCCAAGACTTGATAAAAACTTGAAAAACAAGCTTGGGAACAGGGTCCTCTGCATCATCCGAAGAAGCTCAATGGGCTGAACAACAGAGCTGCACCATAGGAAATCAGACATCACTGCACTGCAACTAATTTGTAAGATACCTCCCAACCACCACCTTCAATGAGAAACAGCATGCCAAAGGCTCGCAGGTAAAAACTCACTACTGAATACAGCAAAACACAGTAAAACAACATTAACAGTTGGGTTTAAACATGCAGAGTTCTGCAAAATTCAGACACGTCTTCCTTAGCAAGGACCCTATACACCAAGACACTGCAACCTTTACAGTATCAATGACATTGACTGTTCCTCTCTTTTGACAACTACTCTTTCCTCCATGGGTTTAACCAAGAGCTAGAAGGTCCCCATAATCATTGCTATAGAGGCTGGTAGAGAAGAACCCCACAGGGGTTTGCTGTACTGTGAAATCCCCCAAGCTAAACCTCATTGAATGTATTTAGCAATGACACAAAGCACAACTGCAGCGGAAAACCTCTCTCTCCTCTCCGGGGCTTTGCACTGGTAGCTTTGGAGCTACCTTCCACTGCTCTGACCATGAACTACTCAACATGACCAAGAGCTTTGCTTCATCCCAGGATGATTCTTGGGATGAGATGCCTTGGGAAATCCATTTCCAAAGTGTGACACAAAGGTATGGGACATACACCTGGATAACCGAGAAAGTCCCTACCTTTCTTCTTTTTCTATGCCTTTGATACTTCAGGATGCTGATGGCAACTTGATGCAGTTCACCCAGTACAATTGCAAAGACAAACTGCCTCTAACCTCCTCTCCCCCAGTACATCAAGCAACACATACAGGCCAGCAGTGTCTTTTCTGGTCCCTGCAGAGACTCAGGAGTTCCCTCCTCAGCACAGCTCCTGTGCTCTCACCCAAACAGGAGTCTGGATGGTCCTTGCTACAGCACCACAGTGCTGGGAAGGTTTAGGTGGACACTTGGAGGGACACACTGCTTTCACAAAGAGCTGACACTGGCAGGGTCAATATGACTTTAGAGTCTTGTAGGGCCAAGGAAGATCTTGTTGAAAGCACAAAACCCTGCTTTTGAAACAGCACAATAAGCAAGCAATTATGAGCATGGTACCACAGCGTGCTGCTTGTTTGTATACTTTTCCTTTAGGTACTCTAAACTTCTGGCTTGAGGCCAGTCTTTCAAGCAGGTTGGGCTCTCCCCAAAGCCATGTGCTAGCTACCACAGCTCCCTCCCTACTTCTGCAACTGCTCTGAGACAGTTTGTCCTCCTATGGTGCTCTCCAGCTTGCCTCTTCCCAGCTGCTCACAGCTCCTGCCTCCAGCCTCTGACCTTTCGATGCCTACCTGGGAAATCCCACATTCAGTAAGGGACTTTTTAAAGCAAACAGTTTACATATGATTAATTCTGCCTGCAGACCTCAAACACAAACCGAACCCTTCCTGATTAACAAAGGTCACTGAATCTCAACAGTTTATTGCAAACAATTCCAACACATTACAGCCCTCCTCTGAAAAATGGCGTAAAAACAAACCAGGTTTTGCCTGGAGAGAACAGAGGTGGCCAAAGAAAACGCAAGAAGCTGCCCACGTACAAACTGAATAACTGATGGAAGAGCAGATGCGGGTTAACACCACCAGCAAGTTATCCTTATAAAATGGAGAGGGACAGGGCAGCACCTCTTGCCACAGCAACCCCCAGTCATAGAATACATATCCTAGAAGAGAACACTGCCTGGATGAATTCACTGTTGGATCCTTTGCCTGTTGGATTCACTTGGCAGTAGGACATTCTCCGCATGCTTCGAAGTTGCACTTTTCCTTCATAGATGTCAAACCCCTTTGCAGAGGTATGTATGACATGACGTTATCTTCATGTTACAGACAGGGGAACTGAGAGGCAGTGATGGGAAGCTATTTTCTCAAGAGGAGATAGTGGGTCATCAGCAAAGTTAGAGCCACGGTCTGTAAACCTCTCCAGCATCACTGCCACCCTTCACAGCTGCCTCAGGGAAGACGAGACTTAAAAGCAGCAGTGATTCCCTTAGGAAGTGCTGTGTCTTAGAGTACACCAGGACTTTTCAGTGGTGACAAATGGTGACAGCTCAGCACTTAGGGCTTCCCAGATGAGCTGGCACACCAAAAAGCTGTGGTGGCACAAACGCCATCCTCCCATAGAGCTGGTGCTCTTCAGGCAGGGATGCTCCAGCCCTCGGTGGGCTTTCACAGCTCTCTGGGACAGGCAGAAGGAGCAGCAGCGTCCTTTACTAAGAGTACATGAAAACCTTAAGAGGGAATCCTCAATCATCTTCCCTCATGTTCCCATCATACCTTTCTCTATGAGGCAGCTGTGACTTTGCTAACCTGCCTGGTCCATAATTCATAACTATTATCCATGCTCAATAATTACAATGTTAATATTTTGTTAATTTAAAAGTACCCTCCTCTGGCAGAGTTCAGCCTGTACCACTGACTAATGCACAATTGAAGTGTTTATGAACAAAAGTGCTCTCTCTCCCCTTTCTTTTCCTCCCCAACTCATGCCTTCAAAATGTTTTCAAAATGCTGGGGAAAAGAGGAATTCTAACAGGAAACCTCATTACTTTAAGGCAAATTTAAAAATGATAAGATGCACAAAGCCTAATCTATCAATCAAAGCCAATTGTGCTGTGCAGACACACTGAAAGCCCTTCACTTTCTAATCGCTAATAGGTAACACTATCAAATTCAGCCCTACACTCTATTAGAATTGCAGCAGAAAAGCACTTAGTGTAATATCCAAAGACAGCTTACCAAATACCATTCACTTGGCTCAAAGACAAGACCAAATATGTTAATAATTCGTAAGCGTCCTTAAGCAATGTGCTCTATCAATATGCTCAGAAAAGGAAACAAAAATACCCGACCAGAACATTTGTAGGTGAAAAATCAAAATCTAGCTTGTGTTCAGTAAGAGAACTGTGGCTTCTTCTCAGTGTAGGCGTTAATTTGTGAATTACACATGGCTGTGGGACTGTCCTGGCTGCAGAACCCATCAGACTATCACAGAAACCCAGACTGGTTTGTGTTGGAAGGGACCTTAAAGCTCATCCAGTTCTAATCCCCTGCCACGGGCAGGGACACCTTCCACTAGAGCAGCTTGCTCCAAGCCCCTGTGTCCAACCTGGCCTTGAACACTGCCAGGGACGGGGCAGCCACAGCTTCTCTGGGCACCCTGTGCCAGCGCCTCAGCACCCTCACAGGGAAGAGCTTCTGCCTAAGAGCTCATCTCAGTCTCCCCTCTGGCAGGTTCAAGCCATTCCCCTTGGCCTGTCCCTACAGGCCCTTGTCCAAAGCCCCTCTCCAGATTTCTTGAACCCCTTTTAGGCACTGGAGCTGCTTTAAGGTCTCCCCAGAACTTTCTCTTCTCTAGGCTGAAACCAATTGCAAACTGCAGGAACCATTTCCATTCCCTACTATTCCCCACCTCACTTACCCTTCCTTCTGACCACATTCATTGCAGGTTTGTTTGTAGCAGGATTTCTTGCATCCTCATCTCCTATTGCCTCATTTTCCCATCAGTCCTTCTAAGCACTACAAATGTACAGTGTTAAACTACAAAAGTATAGCGATGAACTTCGCTCAGCCTCCTCTCTCTTGGCTGTGGCTCCAGGGGAAGGACACAGAGAGACACTAAGCACCTGCGACCAGGTCCAGTGCTCATTTTCATGTTATTATCCACCTCAAATTAAAGATTTTCTAAGGTTTTCTTGCTCTCCACAATAAGTGCCACTGACAGCACGCTGCTGTAAAACACCCAAAGATTTAGCAGCACCCGCAGGCAGCAGCAGCATTGACGAGGGGATGCAGCAAACATCGAGTTTACACGTACACAGAGACACTGCGCGCTGGTGACAAGTAGTACAAAGGCTTCCTTGATGTGAAGACAGAATGACTGCATTGCTCATGTCAAAAAATGATCAGTAGAAGCATAACAACAGACCATTCTGCATGCTACACACACTGCCATAAAGCACAAAAATAACTCTTTATGTTTCCTGCGCTTTTTTTGCCTGGTTTCTCAGGAAAAAAACCAAGAGACATGCAATTGTACTGTCAGTCATTGCTTCCCCAAATAACTTTTGAACCTGTTAGCTGATCTCAGGTTTGACAGATAGGCAGAGGTCTCAAAGGAATCACATTCCTACCAGATGCGTTTAAATAACAGAGACTCAAACTAGTGCCTTTACTGAATTCACCTCTGTGCCGTGCCGTGCGCTGGTCTGTACCTCAGGGGTACCAATTAGATCACAAGCCAGAGCAGCTCTCCTGATCAGGGAACAGCTGGGGGAAATGCTTACTCACACCATCAGACAATGCACAAAGGAAAAATCATGTGAGTGCTCTAACCACAGGACATGCTGAGGTGAGCATTCCAATCCATCCTTGTCCAAGCAGAGCAGAATCCAGGCACATCCATGCATGCAGCCTGGGCAGGTGGACTTGGCATCTTTGACACTTACTTTGGTCTTAAAACCAAAGTCACTTAAGATATCGGCAGGCTTCTGTGTGATGTTAGTGCTAATGCCTCAAGGATTGCCCTGTTTCCCCAAGGCACAGCAATAAATGGCATTACCTTCTTCAACCTCCCCCGTCTTCCCCCTTGGAGCTGGAAACATAAATGCATCCTCTGAGCTAATAAAGCACTTACTTTAGTAGCTTAGGTCCTTGCTACCATTACCAAAAGAGATAAATAGAGAAGCATTGCCTGGCAAAGAGCAAGATTTCTATTCAGCTTGAAGGGGATGTGTATGACAGGGAAGCTGCAGAACTCTCATTCTAATAGCCAGTGCTGCTAATTAAAACTGTTTTGGAAGATGTGGAGCTAGCATATAAATCACCCCACTATATGCTATAAATAAGAGGCAGATACTGAATTGAATAGCTCCCATTTGTCAACTGAATGAAGAGATTTGATTGTGCCTTTCTGAATAATAAATCCAGACATACCTAGCAGGGCACTGAGAGTTGCAAGAGTCTCTTATCAAACAACAATGATTATATTATAGGGTATGCATTATAGCAGATCATCCATTTCTCTTGTTTTCTCATTTATTGCTGACATCCTCCCTCCCAGATGAAACATTTTGCTCTGTACAGCCTGTGTTCATGCAAAGGTCTCAGAAGCGAGGCAGGAGTGAACATTACTGAGTCAGTATGCACCTACTAGGATGTATTACAGAGCAGAGGGAAGATTGGTAGGGAAACTGAGTTGTGGTACACAGGTTTTTCTTCCTATCCTTTTCCCAATAGCACGTCCAAAGGAAACTCAAAACACAGCAGGTCTCACACAGAGGAGAGGCACAGTTCTTATAGGCAATGGATGCCCATTCATACAAAACAACACAGAGAAACAAAGAAATCCCTTAATATCATCTTATAACATCACTGAACAATGGAAACCCCAAAAGGCACACACAAAGCAACAGATTTGCAACAACAACAACAACAATAATAATAATAATAATAGTATAAAGGTACCTCACTCCTTTGTGAAAAGCTCTTCTCAACCATGAGCACTAGATCCCACTCACAGCCACCATATCTTTCTCACTGTAAAACACAAATAAATGGGCACCAATTAGGAAATGCCATTTATTAATGCTAAGTTCAGAGCAGCTTCAAATCTTGCACATACTCATAAAGAAGAAGATTTAGGATTCCCTGTCACACGGAAGGCTGCAGAAGGTTAATTGAGTTCACGGTGGAGGTATCATTACCTCTATAACATATCTAAGGAAAAAAGCACTGCAGTCAGGTTACGGAGAGAGATTTATTTTAAGCCTTTAAAACTATTTCTGAAGTTTTTGCCCTCTAAGAGGATGATGATTCCTCTCACTTTGTCCCCAAAACCTAAGGAGCAACTTTCACTGCATCCCTCAACAAGTGGGTTTCACACCTTCTCTTGCGCAGATGCTCTCATCCCAGCCACTGGCAGACATGAGATGCAGATGATCTATGATCTCTGGCATCTATTCCCATTTTCCCAAAGGAAAAACATCCTCTGGGACTGACCACGGGATTCAGTGCAGGCTTTTTTCTCCCCTGCCAAAGGAATCACTGCTGGCGGGAAGACAGCGAAACAAGCCAAGTAACTTCAGGGAGCTTCCCAGGAGCTGTGCCTCTACCTTGTCTTCTGCTAGGGCTTAAAAGTGGGGGGAAAGAAGAGTGAATCCCCCCATCTGGGGCCCCTCATATCCCCCTTCCAAAATCACACCAACTGTCTACAGCCCTTTCAGTATCACTGAGATAAATAGTATCCTTCTTGTGGCCTGCTCCTCATCTTCTCAGGCTAGTAAAGCTGTGACCTATATGTACTGATTTAATCAACAATAGCTATAAATCAGGATGATTTTATCATTTTGGGGTTATGTTTGCCAATAAAAAGGAAGAGACACAGCTAGGCTGAAAGCATTTGATGGCTACACATTGATTTTGAAGCCCTGGCCACGGCTCCTGCATCCTGAAGTGCTTACCTTGCTGTCCACCCTTCCCCTTACTTCCTTGAGTTCCTGAGTCTAAATAACGTTCTAGGCACCATAAGTCAGGCTATGGCCTGTGTGTCACCAGCTCTACCAAGACTTTGCAGTCGCTGTTCAGTGCCTGATGATGATACAAAAGCTACTGCAGGGTGAGGAAAGCACAAACAGGGCTTTCCTTGCTAAAAACAAGCAGATGGCACTCAGAGCACAAAAAGGGTAAGACACCATTAACAAAATCCGTTTGTTCAGATGACCTGAACTTGAAATGAAGGTGTTAAAATCCATGACAAAGAGGATTTCTGATTGGCAGTCAGTGATGCCATACCTGTGCCAATTACAGAGGTAATTCATGGGGCTGCCTTTAAGAAGAAATTATTCTGATACAGCAATAACACATTGTAGACAGCCTATTTGCAGGGGATTACACGGCACTTCTCAGGTAGTTAAAGCCACTGAGCCTTTTGACCTTGTGCCTCCTAACACTACAGGAGGCATAATCGAAGGGGAATGCACTGCTTGTCATGTGTGTCTTATTGCTTAAATAAAGTCCAGCCACCCAGCAACGTGAGCTGTGGACCTCAGGCTCATTTTCTATGAGTTATTATGCAAAACCAACATGAATGTAATAAACAGCGCTATTAATTAGTTTATTATATCATTTCAGGGACGGGCCACACAGACTGAGAAACAGCAGAGGAAGCCTGTGCCAGGCTAGAATAAAAGCATTGCTCAGGTCATTGCCTTAAAAGCCAATATTTCATGCTACCATGATGCTTAGACAAGACAAGTAAATCTTTGCACGTTGCAATCTTGAAGTCACTCGAACTAATCGTCTCGCCAGATGAGATTCCAGCTCACTCGCAAGCGTAATGCTCGTAATGAACATCACGCAAGGTGAAAATTGATATCAAGAGCATTTCTAAGAGCTAAAAAGTTAACACCTAAATTGGAAATCAATATACACTTTAAGTATTGATGAGCAGAATAGAAATCTTAGAGGTTTTGCCTGTGCGGAGTGAATACTGGTGTAAGTTGAGCTGAAGTCTGCTGAAATACCCTACTTTGAACATTTATTAAAACCCCAAAAACCCCAAAGAGCAGCCAAACCCTATGCTTTATGGAATTGCCTAATGCTATCATAAACATGTGCATCTGTGCAACCAGGAACATGCTAAATGTCAGCAGTGACTTTTTTCCTGTCTGTTGGTTTCCAAAGTTGTGCTTGCCTCCTCAAGACAAACAGCAAAGACTGGATTAAACCACAGCCGAGAAGCACCACATTTGAGGATGATGGCCTTCAGTACAGGCATCAGAAGAGCAGGTCTACACCTGGTGATGGAGCACAGGGCAAAGATTGTGAGCCTGCTCAGTATGTGAACCCGGCAGTGTTCAAGGCCAGGTTGGACACAGGGGCTTGGAGCAAGCTGCTCTAGTGGAAGGTGTCCCTGCCCCTGGCAGGGGGTTGGAACTGGATGAGCTTTAAGGTCTCTTCCAACACAAACCGGTCTGTGACTCTAAGATGCTGCTTTTGGGAGCAGAATTAGTATCTCCACACAGTGCTCTGCTCTTATGGTGGGGACACATCTCCTTGGGTCAATACCAGGTGAAGAGCAGCTGCAGAATATGTCATCTATCTGCTCAAAGCAAGCTTTTCAGACTCACTGATGAATGAAATAGCTGTGAAAAACAAATGTCTTATTGTTCGAGTCCTCCAGCCTGCAAGGAAGCAGGAATTTCTTTGCACTGCATCAAAAGAAACACTTGACCCTATGTGATCAGTTCCTCCTCATAATTATTACACACCAATTTTTGCCATGTTTCTCAGGTGAAAAGGGGCAAGAACAGCTCAGAAAAGGTTAGAAATGCTGCACATCTCTATAAATATTTGTTGGTCTGCATGCCTTTAACTTTGCATGATTAAATACAGCCTGCTTCTGTTCTTCCACTTTATCCTCGGGGGAAATTTATCATCAAAATTATTGTACAGCATTCATTACTCTAGCCTCATTTAAAACCTTGCCCTACTTATTATTTAGGCTGCAAAAAAAGAGTATGTTGCTTTGTATAGTATTTCCTATAATAGTCTCAATCATTACATTTAAAAAGATCGCTGTAAGGCAGCTTAGCCTGTATTAGAGAGAAATAAAGTGCAATGCCATAGTTAAGCGTTACAGTTCTTATTCAGCTTTTGTTTCCCAAATCAGAACAATGCAACGTTGCAATTCCTTAAAAGTCTCTTGCTGCTAATTAGGAACATTGAGGACTTCAGTCCCTGCAGTTGAAAGGGACATGTAGTGGCTCTTCTCCAGCTTGAACAGTACTGGGGAAAGGCAGAGAGATGAGAAGGGAAGGGAGGGAAGGGAAGGCAGGAGGCTCCATCAATTCGAAGGTACAGTGACCTAAATCAGTGGTGCAGGGAACTCACCCAGGTATAACAGAGCAGCAGGCAAAGCAAAGGAATCGCCTCTAACTCTGATTCAAGATTTCTGTTTAGGACAAAGAGACAGACACAGCTATTTAAAAGAAACAAGATGCAAGGTCTAAAGGAGGGAGAAAATCTAACTGAAATCCCAGTAGTGATTTGGGAAATTGTTCATACTGATATGTGAAGCCTCTTAATTTGGGTTCTTTCAGTAACAGGACTACTCTGATGCTGAGTACCATTGCTGGGGTTTTCAGTAATACTGTGCATGTGTTTTTCTGAGCCTTCTGTACTTCTGAAAAAGCATCATTAATCAGAGTCTGAAGGCACTGGCACAGATCCTCCTGAAATGCACGCCCTCCTGGGGAGGTTATCATAGAAAGGTCAGCTCTTCCCCCATCAGGATGTTCTCCCGCATGGACTGCAGAACTGAACACTGGTTTATTTGTGGTTTGACCATGGCAAATACAGGGTGGGGATAAAGCCATACATTAACACTGATGTTATGTCATGTGTTTATTGGCTCGTTTAGGTTGTTCTGATTTCCTCACTGCCTTCCCTGGACTTGAATGATCTCAGCAGCTTTTTGCTATCCACAAACCTAGCTACCCTTCCACCCCATCTCTGTCCGAGATCAAAGACTTCATGTAGGACTCAGGAACATTGAAGGAACTCCTGGATTAACCATCTGCAATGGTGAAAACTGCCCGGTTACACCTAATCTTCAGCTTCAGGTTTTGAGTCACGACTATATTTTTCCCTTCACACACCTACCTTGTCTGACTGCTTTCTATGAGATACCTTGCTAAACACCTTTCAATATCACAAATGAATGAGATAAGCCAGTTCCTCTCTCTTAGTTTCTTATTGACAAGTTCAAAGACTTCTAAGAGATTAAGAGTGAAAGACTGTACGTGACCCGCTGGGTCATCAAACCTCAGCTTTTCCTATCACTTCCAGCCATATACCTCAGTACCTTTCTACTGGATAAGCCTGATTTTATCAGCATCTCCCAAATGTTCTCTTTTTCGCTTATCATTTGAACCAGTTTACCAGGTACAAATGAAAGACTTAGTGGTCTGTAACTCCCTGGATCGTTTTCTTTCTGGTGTCACACGAAGGCATTTTATTCTTTCTATCCATCGAGCAGACACATCCCACAACACCCACAGGAAGGGAAAGAAAAAAAGACCTAAGTCTTGGTGGAAGAAAGGGAAGGGAAGGGAACAGGATAGCAGAGCCGATGTTCATACAAGATGTACTGCCAACTCCAGTACATGCAGTGCATTGACAAACTAGTGAAACAATGAAAATCCTTATTTTGTACCAGTGAGAAATTGAGGTAGGGATCAATATTTTCTTTGGGTATAACTTTCTCTTTAGACTTAATGGATAAAAATGCATTCATTTTTGACCCCTAATTGTATGGATTCAGAATTACTAATGAAAAACATGCAACATGCATCAAATACAGCTTTTCCGTGAGTCTGGTCAGCAGAGGCTGTTTGCGCTGTGTTCTGATGAGTGCCTGTGTGCTTCCTATGACTGGAGGGACTGTGCTCATTAGCTGTGCCGTGCTCTGGAGGGGCAAATTACCATACACAAACCTCGCAGCCACCCCGACACCCAGCTCTGTGCGCAAGCAGCAGCTTAGCACACACAGATGCACACTGGCAACCTCACTGCCTTTCAACAAAATACGTCAAGAAAATCTGTAATGCTAACATATACCTCTCCCCATAAAAGGGGTTTTCATAAGAGGGAAATATTCCTTGCCTCCTCTGCCCAGCAGCCATTTGAAGTGCATAAAAAGGTTGAGAGTTGTAGCTTGCTGCAAAGAGCAGTAGGGAATCTAACCCAAAGGGGACACTGCTCTGGTTCAGGGCCAGGAGAGGTCAAACATCACTGCAGTGCTATGGTCACAAGCAATTTCCAGCAAGGCTGAGCCACAGCCCATTAACCCATTTGCTACGCACACACACCAGGTTATAATGCTCACATGAGAGGGAGCAGCTTGCCACACTTTGTGGGTCCATAACAGCCCCAAACCCCTTCTTACCCACAGCAAACATTGACTATCACATGAGTTCCCCTCCAGAGTTTGACCCACAAAACACTTCGGTGCAACCAGAGCATCTCCTCAAACCAGGATCCTGGAGGAACCTTGAAAGCATGTGCAGGGTTCAATGTGGCGAGTGCCACTAACACAGCAAAACTGAGTATGAGGGTGAACCTGAGCAGATCCTCAACACTTGGAGAGGAAGGGGAGGAATAAATTTGGTGGGTTTGGTTTGGTTTTCCAAGTGATGCATTAATTCTATGCCTTGCAATGAAATCTTTTTCAGAAGAAAAAACCCCAGTATTCTGTTTGTTTCCTGCAATAAACCAGCATTGTCCTTTGCTTTATAAACCAAGGCTATCATCTAAGATATTAGAAGCCCCCTTCCAACCCAAACCATTCTGTGATTCTATGATATGATTCGGTAATATTCTGAAATATAGCTAAACCTTTATGAGAGCATTTAAACCAAAATAAAAGTTTACCTAATGAAACGCTTGCAACTTAATGCTGCTTCCCAGAAGGGGAGACCAAAGCTACAACAACAGGCAGAAGGCACAGCTGGCGTGTTGGAATGGCCAGGAAAACGCATCAAATCACCTCTTTACCTCGTGGATAAACAAACAACAGATTTGGGGTCCCCAGGCATGGGTCCCCAACACTGCCAGCCACAAGTGCCCTGCAAGCAGAAGCTGCTTCCTGCTGGATGGGGGAGCGCTGGTGCCTCCGGTCATGGGGGCAAATTTCCTACAACATATTGGAGCAGGTATTTCCTTGCAGCTCAAGAAGAGGATCAGTCCAGAACAGGAATCCATACTGAAGACCCCGCACTGGAGAAGGTTTATCCTGAAGGATGAGTGCACACTGGGACAGGGAAAATGTTTGAGGAGGAAGAAGTGTCAGAGAGGGGCTGTTACAGAATAACCACAATCCCCCATTCCCACTCACCCTATGCTGCTGGGGTAGGAGGAGGTAAAGAGTTGGGAATGAAGGAGTGGAGTTCAGCCTCAGAAGAAGTGGGGAGGAGATGTTTTAAGTTTTTGTCTTTGTTTCTCACCATGCTACTCAATCTTTAAGTGGCCAGAAATTAGTTTTCCCCCATAACAGTAACCGGTAAGTGATGTCTTTATCAACCTAGGAGCTCCTCCATCACATATTCTCCCTCCATCCTGTTAAGGAGGAGGGGCAAGAGCAGCTTGGATGGACCTTTGAGCAGCTAGCCAAGGTCAACCCACCACACTTGTCCATTCCCTGGCAGGCATGCCTTTCTGTCCAAGAGTTTATTTGGAGGAGCTTGCTGTTAAACCAGCATCCCACAGAGCGATAAGTGCATTGTACAGGACCTGCAGATGGCATGACAGGGACCGCTGGACATCGGCCATAGGCAGGGATCCTGATAACTTCTATCAGAACAGTGCTTCTCCACAACTTGAAGCTATGGGGGCTGGGACCTGGCTAGGGTGGAAGAGAGAAAAGTTGGTCCCAGCATGACAGCCTTTCTGTCAATCCAGCCTCTATCATTTATTTAAGTGTTCTTCTAATCTTCCAGGCTGTGGCTCACACATTTATAATCTTAAATTCTTTATGAGCAGCAGGATTAACACCCCTTTCATCAGGCTGGGAGCAAGGCAAATCCTGACTAGTTTTGATCTGTTCCCGAACCCCAAAGCTTTCAATAGTTGTTATATTCTGAGCTGTGGTTTTCCCCAAAGGGAGAGCTGCAGCTTTCCTGTGGTGCAGCCTGTAACTTCATACTGTTTGTATCCCACCAGCTCCATGTGAATGCCTTAACACCTCCATCCACTTCCTGACCTCAGATGACTTTCTATCAGCAGAAAGAGAAACTACCAGCACGGATGGGATGGTGGTGGGATCGTCAGTAGCTTGTCAGAACATGAGTCACAGAAATCACACACCTCCTCCTACATCTCGGATCAGTAGAAATAAGCTGTCAGGTTGGCAAGAGTCCTCTCTGTTCCAGATCATCCAAAGGAAATTAAACACTTTAAGCAGAAAGGTCCAGGTCCCTAAGTCAAAGGACACCTCCTTTTCCTGTGGTCCTTTTCGCAGGTTTTACAAGAGGTCAATAAGCAAAACAAGGTGGTCAGATCTTCTAATGCTTGCTGTGTTTGACATCTCCCACACGTACGTGTCAGTGTACGTGAGGCACTGAGCAAGAGTTGAACCTTGCTTCTGTTGGCTCTCCAAGGCCAAGCCACCCCATCCTGATGTCAACTCACTGCTATGCTAGGCAAGACTGGGCTCCCTGTCACCTACAGTGCCACCCTAAAGCCATGGTTCAGGCCTGAGACTGCAAAATGAGCATTTTCCCTACAGTCACACTCATGCAACCGAGGAGAAAGAATAGTTCTCAAAATCCCATTTAATGGACCCAAAAGTGAACAGGTCAAGGCTGTGGAGCTTCCCTTCCAGGCCAGAGCATCTCTCTCTATAGAGAACATTCACCAAATTTAACCACTCTCCCTCTCTGCCTTGTCTGTTATTTAGGCAGACTTCATTCCCATCTACTACTGAGTCCCTTTCTGAGATGTGTGAGCTTCATGCAGCTAAAACCTGTCTGATAACATCCATCACCATCTTGTGCACTGTGGGTTTCAACCTGTGTGCGAGTGCTACTACTCTGATGAAAATAATGAAAACTGATTATCTCATCATGTCATTTGCAGTGGAAAGAAAGGCTGATTTTGACTTTCGAGTAGTTGGATCTAATTCTCTGTCATGAGTTCCCTGTCATTTTCACCTCCGCAGCCTTTTTGTGTCTCTCACCTGTTACAAACGAAAGGCTTTGAACAAGAATGGGCAAGGGTCATCTCTGCCTACGCTTCTGTTCCACAGCCAGTGTTGTAGAACAAATACTGATGAGAGTCATGATGATAATGAGGAAAATAATAATGAGCATTGATCTCGATGGAGATGCTCCTCTGTTCTACCAGGCCACTGAGATGAGAATCAGGAATCCCCTGACATATAGGATGTGTCACGCTAAAGTTTAATTAACAGTAAATCACAACCCAAATGACATTTCCTCCCCCCCTCCTTGGTTTTCATAACTGACTTTTCACAACAAAACTCCAGGGGGCATTGGGAAATAGAGGAGAAAGCAAAAACTTCTGCCTCCGTGTACAGCTTGTTACACTGAGGAAGTCAGTCATCCATGATTCCTCTCTGATTTTCCACAGTGTAAATCCTGAGCTACTTCAGTGTATTCCATAGAGAGGCATCAGTACAGATGAGAGGAGAATTAGGTCCAATGTGCTTCAAGAAGACACACTTGGCATGTTATTTCACAGCTTCATGTGCTAATGGCAACACGCTACCTCCTTGATAATGGTGCCATCAGTGCGTGTCTGCTGAACGTGTACTAGAGCTCTCTTACTGCAAAAGAAGAGCGCTGACATCCAGTCAGAACACTTTGCACTTCCCCAGCACCATCTCCAGCACTTTTCCAACAAATTAACCTAGGTGAAATGCTCAGGAGAGCACCATTAGAGAGACAGCACGAAGCCTTGCTTGCGGGGTCAGCTCAACTGAGCATCAAACCACGCTGCTGTGGTGGAGGTGGCCTTGCCCCAGGAACCTGCAGCCTCGTGCCACCTTGGCTTTCACATAACCATGCAGAAACCCCACATCCAGCAGCTGGTGACTGCCAAAACCATTTCTTTTTATCATTGCTTGTTATATCACTTTTCAGCCACATTTTTACTTGAACTAGGCCCCTGTGAACGCTACGGGGGGAGCAGGAGAACTAACCCAGGAGGGCAGGATGTCCTCTTTTTAGCAGCAAGGACCACTTACACTATGGCACAAAGGACTCTACAGATCTATAAGGTTGCTCCTATCACAATCAGAAGAAATCAATGCTCGAAGGAAATTCATGTAGCTGTAAATAATCAAGAAGTGGTGCTCAGGACTGAAGTATTTACTTTTCAGGTATGCTTTTTGCTATTGGTGTTTCTGTGCTATAAATATTTCTATCTGGCTTTCAAGTGCCAGGCATTTAAAAGGTTTCTCCTAATAAATGTAGAACAGTTTTCTGATTGACATTCTCCTCTATGCTGCCCATTCAAGATACCATACAGGCAAGCATGGGTTCTCTTTCTCTTAAGATCCAAGGCAGATCTTGTTTATGACAAAGAGCAACATATAAAAGACTTTATTTATAATCACTACCATGAAGTAGTTGGCTTATTTCACAGACTAAGTAGGAGGAGGCAAGGAATATCTCAGGCAATTCAATGCATTTATATCCATTATATATTAACTCATTATATATCGATCACGGAAGGAATCAATTGTTCAGATAAAATCAATCTCCAACAGGGTAAGGTCATGGACTTGTGCTATTAACTGCAATCAGCCACTTAAAAAGAGGGTATCAGCAGAATAGCTAAGAAAACAGGTACATCTTCCATTGATAACCTATCCCATAAACATTTCCCATGGAAATGTTCACACAAAACCACAGCCGAGTTCAGACTGTAGCACTGCACAGCACATATATATATACATATACATATGTATACATACACACACAAAAACTACTGAGTTTCAGAGTGCTGTCCCACACTATAATCTAGCAGCTTCTCCTCCCCACAAGCATCTTCTTGCTGATAAAGAACAGCTCTTCCTGACGGGAGAAGCTTCTGCTGATGAAGCAAAGACTGCGAAAAAGGAGGACACGAGGCTGCACAGCTCCAGCCCTCCTGCATGGCTGTGCCCTGCATGTGTGGAATCAACATTTCCTGGCAGGAGCCAGCACAGGGCAAGCCGGCAGCAAGGAAATCTGGATCCTACCTTTGGGAGAAATAATTAATCATACTTTAAAGAAAAGTGAGAAACAAAAAGCCAAGTTTGTATAGAATTGAAGCAAGCCAATGTTGCAAACAGTAACTCAACCAGCTCACACTGCTGCAAGCCAGAGATCTCTGATCTAATCGAAGTGAATAGCTTGAAGTGCACTGCTATTAAGAGAATCAAAGCTCCTGCGTCTCAGCTTCAATGTCTGTGAAACAGAAGTAATAGTGTTTACCCACCTTACGGAGATAATAGGAGTAGTTATGTTCGTACAGAAACGTGATCATGTAAAAAAAGCACTGCGGTGCGAAAGTTCTAAGTATTATTATTAGGTGTGTGTTTTGGTACTCCAGAAATAAAACTCAATTCAAGCTCTTCTATTTCTTTGACACTTGTAACAGGCTTCCAAGGTGGCGGAAAAGCCCCTGCTCAAAAATAAACAGCAGAATAATGAGCTTTCCTTATTTAATTCACCAAATCAGCACAATAAGCTCATGTTTAAACAAAAAATGAAAAGGAAACTTGCTGCCGTGCCAGAACAGCAGCACAATCAATTTTAATTAGCATTGCTCATTGTGGGAAATGATAAGGTATCAGTCATAGTAATTGGTGGTGTTGACAATTAGTCAAAGTTATTAACATCTCAAGACCCAGGACAAAAAAAACCTTGCTGAATTTTAAGTATCTGGAGAAGCCTTGCTTCGAAATTCCCAATTTTTGCACAGTCTGGAAACATTGCTTAGATTTATTATTTGTTAGTTTTCCATCAGAGCACAAGCTCTGTAATAACACAACCAACACAAATGTCACCCGTGCTTGATCAGTATGAGTTTTCCATGGAGAGCTGCTGCGAGTGGGCACCCTGGCTGGTGAGCACCATCACATCCCCGCTTCCCACCTCTCTCCCTTTGTTTCCCTTCACCTCCTTTAGATGCTCATCCCAGATACTATCTTGTTAGACACAGGTGGACCAAAATGGATCAGGAGATGCTTGCAGCCAACATAAATGCTGTCAGCTCTGAGCTGGAGGATCTCCAAATCCTGCATAGTCCCATGTGGGAAAATAAGCCCTTATATACACAGAGCTAGAGGGATGCTGGCCATGCAAGCAGAAACAACTGCTACTTGTAGATATTGCCCGGACCACATCTTTTAATGGCCAATATCAGCAATTGCTCAGGCTTCTTAGAAACTCACGTATAAGTCAAAGTGCACAACAAGTCACCAGTTACAACATCAGGCACTCGAGGGCTTTGACATGCTCTCACTTAGACCTGGGCAGCCCCAGTGACCATCCTGCCTGTGTTTGCTATCTGACTTAGGCTGAAAGAGAATCTGCACTGGCAAAGGAAGGCAGTGATTGTATTAACCAGCTGAGCAAACCAGATAGCTCACTTACATGGTTCAGATTAGAATTGACTCAAAGATTTCTAATGTTTCAGTAAGGTGAACTTACGGACACAGCTGATGCTAAGAAGGCAGAACAAGAGCATCACCAATTGAAACAAAAAGCATTTAGTTAATATGAAGTTAATCTGACCATCTGCCCTGGGAAGACACAATTGTTTTCTGCTAGAGGAATTTCAGTGAATATATCCCACCTCCCACTGCCTTCTGTACCCTTATTGTAAATGAAGGTATATATATAATACAGCACTAGCCATCCTTCTGGCGTAAGTAGGTGTTACAGTTTAAAATAGCAGAGAGGACATGTATTACTCATTTGTCCTTTTACTCGCCTTAATGTGTTTATTTGTATGGAAATTAAAAGTCAGGTAAAACCAGCATCTCTTCTCCTAGCACTTGTATCTATTACACTGTCATGGCTATTCTTCGGACCCTGGGCTATTACCACTCCCAAACAGACGCCGCCTTTCATGCAACACAGTAAAGTAGGAGAGTGCCACAAAGGAATGAATCCTGCCTGCCAGATGCTGTCAAGCAGCACCACTGGCATAACTGCCAGAGAACACAGTCCTAAAAGAAACTCCCCCAAAACCCAGCTGAGATCCAAAGCAAAGAAACTCTGATTTAAATTCCCCCCATCAGCCCCCGGCCTGGAGCAGCAGCAGGGCTTTGCCACTGCGTCCGCAAGATAAACACCATTTTCAAGGTCAATTTCCTATGACCAGTTGCTTCATTTCTCATCATTTTCTGTCCAGCTTCATAGATTACCACTTAAAATTGATTTATTTTTTCCTTTTCCAGCATTACTTTGCACTTCATTTAAAGGGGGGGGGGGGGGGGGGGGTGGCTTTTTTTTTCCTCTGTTCTGTACAAACGCGCTGTCATAAGACGATGAGGCTCAGCTGGGTTTCAATTGACTAAAATGACTGCTCAGTAAAGCAGCGTGTTATAAAAGCTAAACCAAATCAAGAGGCATCTTCCAACCATCTCCCCCTCTCTTCCCTACTGCTAGAAATATTGTTTTTAAGGTAGCGTCTTGAGCTTTTACATTGTGGAGCTTTGATTGTAAAGAAACGTTTTAATAGCCCCTAACAGAAAACAAGAAGTTGTATTTAGGTCTTCCCAGGGTTTGAGATCCCTTCCGCAGGCCGGTAGCATTCCCACTTTAGATCAGATTAAAGCTGACAGAAATGAAACTGCGCTGGCCCACATCCCTGGGCTTGCTCCAGGGCCTCTCATCTGCATTTCATCGTGATGTGAGCACATGTTCCCATCATTGGTACACTCATCTGCATCACTCTGAATGTTAATCACAGGCTAACCCAATTTCTTCAGCAAATTTATTACTTACTGTTCATTAAAGTTCATAAAACCTAATGTGAGCCTGAAATAAGCAGAACAATCTCAACAAGTAGTCCTAAGCCACACGGTAATTCAAAGGTGGCAATGTAAGCCTGAGGAGCTTCTCCTTCGAAGGCAGATGCCAAAATCTGTCAGATGTTCTCTAGGGAATACAAGGGGCAAAAGGAGGCAGTGAGATACTAAGAGCTGTCATAGCCCTTTAGAAAGCCCTAAGACTGGCATCTTTATAGGAACCAGATTATCCAAACACACACAGATTTTTTGTAGAATTATCTTTTGCAGAATCATCATTCATTCAGTGAATGAGGAAGAAACATCAAGGATGAAGGCAGAAAAGCTGTTTAGCTCCCCTGATCTCACCAACACTTGCAAAACACCAACCATAAAGCACAAGCACAGCCCTATTCAGCCTGACAAGGCAGCTGCTATGCATAGAAATGGAACCTATCCCAAGTGCCTGCATCACTGGGGGACCACAGCTTCTGAATGATGTGGCAAAACAAGGGGAATGAAACCAAAATACGAGGAGTGTGGTGTAAAGCACTCATGAGGAGCATCCCAGGCAGCATACACCACAAATAGCAAATGCTTTCCTGGCATCATAGAATAGTTAGGGTGGGAAAGGACCTTAAGATCATCCAGTTCCAACCCCCCTGCCATGGGCAGGGACACCCCACACTAAACCATGGCACCCAAGGCCTCATCCAACCTGGCCTTGAACACTGCCAGGGATGGAGCATTCACAACCTCCCTGGGCAACCCATTCCAGTGCCTCACCACCCTCACAGTAAAGAATTTCTTCCTTAGATCCAATCTAAACTTCCCCTGTTTAAGTTTGAACCCGTTACCCCTTGTCCTGTCACTACAGTCCCTGATGAAGAGTCCATCCCCAGCATCCTTGTAGGCCCCCTTCAGATACTGGAAGGCTGCTCTGAGGTCAGGAAGAGTGGGCTTTCTTGATGATGTCCTGAGCAGAGGAATCTGACAAGTGACACTTAATTGCATTAACCTCTGTGATTTACTAATAAAGCGTGGCAAGAACATGCTCAAACACTCATGTGCTTGAAAATAAGCACATGATTAAATGCTTTGCTGAGCAGGACCTAAAGAAGCCGCATTTGTGTTTTCCATGTTGGAAACATGCAATCTAATGTATTCGAAACAACAGCCAGAGTAAACATTAACATCTACCTCCCCAGTGAACTCTGCACATCTGAAATTATCTGAATCTCCCACACCAGTTCCTCAAAACCTCGGGAACACACATGAATCCAAACCTGCAAAATCCCGAGTGGAAACTGCTGAAATGCTCCAAAGGACATTATGATGGAAATATTCAATCAGATGATGCTACCATCAGAATAATGAAGCCTTTGGAGGATTTGCTTCATCGAGTATAAAATGATTTTGAGAGACACTTTCAAGGCAGAAACCATGTCTGTGGGAAGAAACATGACCGACTTTTTGCCAGAAAGATTATCCTGCAAGCCAGAAAATGCCACCTCTGAGGAGCCCAACATCAGCTCTGTTTCTAGGCTAAAATTACACGTCACTAAATACATAAATAGCATTTCTGCACAGCTGTGTAAATGAAAACACATCTGTCGGGAAAAGAAATTACAGATGTTTATTCACCATCCTTCAAAATTTCCATAACCATAGAAGGAATCCAGGCTGAAATCAGAAATTTGCACTCGCCTTTAATTAAATCCATTTGCATTTTTTTTTTCCAGCTGATTAAATAATAGAAAAGCACAGAGGCAAAGGCGGGTTTTGTGATTAAGGCACTGGACGAAGACCCGGGAGAGCTGAATTCAATTCCTGTTCCTGCCACAGACTTCCTCTATGACCTTGGGCTTAATCTCTTTGTGCTTCTTTTCCCCATCTGCTAAAGATGGAGAGTATCACACTCTCATAGCCTCCACCTTGCCTATTAGTCTGTGAGATCTGCAGGGAAAGGACTACTGACTAATGTGAGTACGAGCTATGCGGACCTGAGCTTAGCAAGGGTGAGGTTTGCTCCAAAGTACAAAGGTGTGGCCAAACCTTTTATCACATTCTGTTTTCCAAGTCCTAATCCCATTTCACAGAGCACGGCGTTACACAGCATTGCATTTTTTGCAAGCAAGGCTGAGGTGCGATCGAAGGAGAGTGTTAAGCCTGACTTTAATAATGCCTATAAAGGGGCCTAATGCAAGAAGGGACGTGGAGCTGTTGCAGCAAGTCCAGAGGAGGCCACAGAGATGCTGCGAGGGCTGGAGCAGCTCTGCTCTGGAGCCGGGCTGAGAGAGCTGGGCTGGGTCAGCCTGGAGAAGAGAAGGCTCCTTAAGGGGAGACCTGAGAGCAGCTCCAGTGCCTAAAGGGGCTGCAGGGAACCTGGAGAGGGGCTTGGGACAAGGGCCTGTAGGGACAGGACAAGGGGAATGGCTTTAACCTGCCAGAGGGGAGACTGAGATGAGCTCTTAGGCAGAAGCTCTTCCCTGGGAGGGTGCTGAGGCGCTGGCCCAGGGTGCCCAGAGAAGCTGTGGCTGCCCCATCCCTGGCAGTGTTCAAGGCCAGGTTGGACACAGGGGCTTGGAGCAAGCTGCTCTAGTGGAAGGTGTCCCTGCCCGTGGCAGGGGTTGGAACTGGATGAGCTTTAAGGTCCCTTCAACACAAGCCATTTTGTGATTCTCTTCTGTGATTCCATGAAAACAGCTCGTAGCTCTCCATCAGGACAGGGCTGCCCTGAAGCTGGCAGCTGAGAGATCACAAATGCAGCAAAGAAAACAGGAATTCATCTCAGGAAAGAGACTAGATCTTAATGGAATTATTTGAGAGCACAATAAAACACAAGCTGTCTTCATCACCACTATTACTCTTGCCTGGCCAGACTGCAAGCATACCACATCAAATCCCAGACTGCGAGCATACCACATCAAATCGACGGAAGGAAAATTAATATCTTCAAAAGGAAGCAGTTCAGCACATAGCACACAGTCCAGCTCCCACAGTGATAAGTTTCCTGAGAGCGATCATCTTAAAAACCCCAATGGTTATAAGAGACTCTATGGAATTCATCATATTTGTTGTTTTGGGGTTGTTTTTTTTAAATGAACCAAAATAGAGTGTTGAAATAGTATTTCTAGCTATGCTGTTTCAAAGGATTAACAAACCATTATATACTGGGGTTTACATAATGGAATCAGCAAACAGGAATCAGCAAGTAATCTTCCGCCTCTGTGAAGACTAACGTGTAATTGCCAGAAGCACCAGGGGAATTTCTGCCTTTTGTTAAAGCTTCAGGAGGTGACTGGCATCAAATTGGACAGAAATACAGAACACAACGATCAGTTCGAGGCATGAAAGGTAATGGTTAGTGTTTAATACAATAACACAACTTTCACTACAGTCGGGAGCTAAAGCCTGTGTATTGTTATTATGCAGAAAATTACAGGAAAAGAACAGTGAGCTACTGAATACTATGGACAAAGAGAGTCATGATATGCAAGATGAATTTTATGAAGCAAATTTTCTTCGTGGAGCCTTTGCACTGATACAGTCTCAGTTTAATGCCATAAACAGATAGCCGTGATCAGACAGTTGATAGGCATTATATTTCCCTAAGCAATTGCTTTTCCATTAAGATCCTTGCATCAAACCAAAACACGATGGGGGGAAAGAAGAACGTGAACAATAAATATCAGAGCAAAACCCAGAGATGTGGCAATATAACAAAACTAAACCAACGGCTGTGTCTTTGCAGAACAAATGCATTCATGGTTTTACAGTGTGAGTGAGCACCAGACGTGAAGTATCACGAATCACCTTCCTATGTGACCATCTTCAAGGCAATGGGGATCTGGACACTTATCTCCTAGGGCAATAGCTTTATACACACAGCATGCAAGTGCCGGAGGATCACACTGATCCTAACGTGAGGAATTGTCTCCAAGGGAGAAACAGCAAAATGAATACTTAAACACAGATCCCAAAAGCTCTAAAAGGATTACTGGAGTCCTCTTCCAGCTGGTTTCTCTAAAAGGCAGCTATTGGCACCCAGAGAGGGAAGAAAATAGCTGTAAATACTGTACAGCCTCATGCTGTACTCAAGCCTCAACATATGTCATCCTGCTGCAGACAACACCTTTACAAAGTTCACACTGAAATCTAATGGACTTATGGCCACTACACCTGGCAGAAGAAGTACACATACTGGATTTAGCTCTTCCCGTTCCTTTATCCCCTTTTAATAAATGCATTTAGACCCTGTGGCTAAAGGAGTTACTGACAAAAATAGCACTTGAAGACAGCTCATAGTTTTTCCTGTATTGAAAGCCATGACAAGCAGTGCAGCACACTCCACCACAAACATCCACACCCAACTTCTGCAGAACTCCTCTCATGTTCAGGTATGTAACAGAAGACAAATAACATCAAGTGGGATCCTCACTACAGAGTAAGAGATTTCTATTAACTAATTTACTAGAAGGTTTAAAATGTCCTAACACATTCATGGAAGATTGGAGGCCCCCCTGAGAATGCTTCTGGGCAATGTGAAAGCGCAAGAGAAAGAAACATGTCTGCCTCAATCACTGGGATAGTACTATCCCATAGAGAATCATAGAATAGTTAGGGTTGGAAAGGACCTTAAGATCATCCAGTTCCAACCCCCCTGCCATGGGCAGGGACACCCCACACTAAACCATGGCACCCAAGGCCTCATCCAACCTGGCCTTGAACACTGCCAGGGATGGAGCATTCACAACTTCCCTGGGCAACCCATTCCAGTGCCTCACCACCCTCACAGTAAAGGATTTCTTCCTTAGATCCAATCTAAACTTCCCCTGTTTAAGTTTTAACCCGTTACCCCTTGTCCTGTCACTACAGTCCCTAATGAAGAGTCCATCCCCAGCATCCTTGTAGGCCCCCTTCAGATACTGGAAGACTGCTCTGAGGTCTCCACGCAGCCTTCTCTTCTCCAGGCTGAACAGCCCCAACTTTCTCAGTCTGTCTCCATACAGGAGGTGCTCCAGTCCCCTGATCATCCTCGTGGCCTCCTCTGGACTTGTTCCAACAGTTCCATGTCCTTTTTATGTTGAGGACACCAGAACTGCACACAATGCTCCAAGTGAGGTCTCACGAGAGCAGAGCAGAGGGGCAGGATCACCTCCTTCGACCTGCTGGTCACGCTCCTCTTGATGCAGCCCAGGATACGGTTGCTTTCTGGGCTGCGAGCGCACACTGAAGCCGGTTCATGTTCATTTTCTCATCGACCAACACCCCCAAGTCCTTCTCTGCAGGGCTGGTCTGAATCTCTTCTCTGCCCAACCTGTAGCTGTGCCTGGGATTGCTCCGACCCAGGTGTAGGGCCTTGCACTTGGCATGGTTAAACTTCATAAGGTTGGCATCAGCCCACCTCACAAGCGTGCCAAGGTCCCTCTGGATGGCATCCCTTCCCTCCAGCGTATCAACCAATATGCATTGATTTAATTGAAAAAAATAAACATTCTCTGGTGTTACACTCTCTGTACTTTTACTCTTTCAAGTTCTTCATTTCAAAGTAGGCAGCAGAGCTTCTGGTACTGTACCAAACCCTGCGAAAGAGCACAGGTTTTGGTAGACCCTTTCTTGACAGGTCATGCAGTATCTATCGAGCAACATTAACAAGGGATCCGTAAGATCTGTACAACCCCATTCCATAACACACAATCTCTACATGCTCATAGCAGGGTTTCCTCTCTTCCATAAAATTGGAAGCGCACAAATGCTGAGGCCAACTGCTCCAGCACCCTAGAGAAGTTATACCGTGATCATTGCTGCTCAAGACACTACTGTTGGGGCTAGAGCAGCATCCAGAGATGCCAGTTAAGATGCACGCTTGCACTCAACAACATACAAAACATATGGCAAAAGATACTTCCTACATTCCCAAGCAGGGACAGGGAGGCACTGGGAGGCAAAAGCTACAGGCAGTGTCCTGGCAGGAGGTGCTGAGGAGAAAGGTGCTATGGAAGAAATGCTTTAAGCAAGAGGAGGAGCAGGAGGATCACAGTAGCTAAATGAAGAGAAATGAACTATCAATAGCTTTAAAAGCTGAGATCAGATGATCCTGTCCAACCTAGCAGAGAAGACTGGCCCACGTCCTCATGAGAAACTTCAGGTAAGAAGCTGATTACAGCTAACTGTATAAGATGCCATAATCAATCACAACACTGCTAAGAATAGCATCACAGGGCTGGAGTGGAGGCAGCCTTTTACAGTGCCTGCTTTCTCCTCAACTGCTGCAGATGAAAAGATACTGCTTGAAAGAGCTGTGGAAGAGTTGTGGGTCCCGTGGCTGAACCTCACCAGCCTGCTGACATTGCACAAGGTTTTACCACTGCGATTCTGTTGCATGAATCCATCACAGGAGCTTTGCTGGATAACTTTGCCCCTCGGTTTTCAGAGCAAATCACACACACAGGTGCTGGCCAAGCCAGAAAGCCATTCAAAAGCAATGTGAAAGACAGAAAGCAGTCCAGACTGCTGAAATAAATGCAATTCCTATTAATAAAGCTTTTAGACTTCTGTCAGGGCTGAGAAGTCAGGTGCATGATAGAAAGCAATGCTACGTGTAACATACATACTGCTTCAAACCTCATTATGCTGTAGCACATCTGTATTCCAGCAACATCTCAGGTAGGAAGTTGTGGCGATATCGATAAATTAGATTCTGTCCACATCACTGGGGTGCCAGTAATGTTTCCAAATGCCTGGAGGATCAGTGGGCAACCCTCATAATGTATATATATAAAAGAGAAATCTTGTTTTGTCTCCCTAGAGACGGTTTTCTCTTCTAATGGAGTGTAGTCAGAGGGACTCTGCTTAATTCATGCAGTTAACTCTTGATCTTCATCACTTCACAGTTTTTGTGCTAACTGCAACATATAGAGGCCATTAGGCAGTGAGACTGAGGTTGACTTTTCTTACTTCATGGATTATACAGAAGGAATGGGAGCAAGTTGGGCTCATTAGCATATGTTTAAAGAGTTCATGGGGTTGGCAGAAGCAGAAAGTACCCAGCAACCAGCAGAGACATTTAATTCTAAACCTTGCACATCAGCATTAAAAGGAAGATCTCTGTTTCTCACTGTTACATCATTAAATGAACCAAAAGCAGCTAAGAGAAGATTGGGGGGGTGGGTTTTGAAGTGCTGACAACAGAGAATCATCTGAGCTTCAAGAAGGATAACATGAACTTTAATTATTGTAACACACTAACTGTTAAAGTACCTATTCCCCTTCAGTGGAAGGAACTAGTGCTAAAACATATGCCTCAAGGCATTCGTGGAACAGGGCTGGGTGTTTCGGGCACCCAGGGCATGCCACTCCATCCCAGCAGCATCATGACCACCACAGCTTCTTGCTGGATGTGATTGCGGGCTGCCGCACACAAACCTCACACCTGAGGGAGTCCAACAGGCAGGGCAGCATCTCTCCAGCAATCTCAGCTTCCTCATCCGAAGAAACCAAGCCACGTGGGCTTGCAAATGCAAGTGGGTTCAGCCAAGACTGAAGGCTGTCTTCATGGGGTGCCGTTCCTGCAGTGAGGTGGCCAAGCAGCACATCAGCCTGCTCTACATCTCTCCCAGTTTGCAGCTAGGCCCATTAAGGCTGATTTGGAAACACACCACGGTGCTCAGCATCAGCCTCAAGGTAATTCAGGGCTGGCTCAGCTCAGAGGAAGAACCTCTCACAAACCAGCAGGATGGCCAGGTGAGAGCAGCAGGAGTTTCAACTACTTCCACCCACCCATGCTTAAAGACCTTTAACTTGAGCTATTAAATGACCTTCAGGTACCACTGTCCAAAGAGAGAGGAGGGACTGAGAAGTCTCAACTATAATCAGCAAGGAATATGTGGAGGTTATGAAAACATGTGGAAAGGGGCAGAAAAAGGCTCTCTTATGCCTCCCTGCTCCCCAGCCCCCTTATCCATCATCAGCCTGGGGCCAAGAGCAGCAGCCAAGCTCTCCCTCCAGCATCACCAGCCCACAGAGAGCAGGTCTCTACAGACACAATTTAAGGCAAGACAAGTAATGCTATTTTCACACAAACCTCTTGAATAATAGACTTCACTGTAACTAAAATTCTGGGACAAGCATAGGGCTTTTCTGCTCAATGCACAGAGAATTTGCATTCTGCTCCTTGTATCTCCTCCCCCCACACACACATCCAGAAAGAGGAACCTTTCAGTTAAGGATGTGAACCCGCTCTCACACAAGGCAGGCTCCGGGTGCGTGCTGTGGGGCAGGAGGAAAGGCAAGGCAGCACAACAGGCCCATGCGTGCCTCTGCTGCAAATATCCTCCTTGCTTGGAATTCTGAGTAATGTCAGATCTCAAGGAACATATGTTAGAAGTGCCCCTGAGCAGTCGCAGAATAGTGCATTTACAAACAGAGAGAACCGATTTGAATCACTTGGTACATTTGCATGCGGCATCTGTAGGATGTATGAGAATCAAGAAGAACATGCACACTGAAGCAGGGGGGTGTGGGATGACAGGCAGGGAGAGCCGGCTCCATGGCTGGGGAGCAGCAGCAAAGGATGTGCAGGGAAATGGGAATCCTTCACAAGCCCTCCCCAGGGACAGAAGGATTTGGGTGCCCTGACAGCTGGTAAATGCTAATACAAAGGGTATTAATTGCTTCTGCAGATCACCAACCTCAGTGTGAACAGTATTAAAGTCCATCTGAAATCAGATATTAACCTTGTGCCTAAGCAGCTGGCAGATCACACCTGGGCTCACAGGGATGCATTGGGCATCCTCCTAAATAGACCTTTACCCTGCAGCTGCTTCATCACCTTTACTCATGAAGAAGTTCAGTTCAAAGAGCAGAACAAGGGAGGCAAAGCCCCCTCACACACCTTTTCAAGCTCATTTTATGCAGTTATTGTTTATAATGAAATAGAGAAGGTTGGGAGGGGGGAATGGGGTGGGTTTTGAAGTGCAAATTGCAACAAACAGCCTTGGTGATGTCCTGCTTGCCAGCACCATCATACTGGATTCATCCGCACTAAGAGGTGGCTACCTTGCTAGGGCTGCGGAGCTGGGGCTTTTGAAGCATAAGGCTTTGGTTTATCAAGTAAATAAGCCAGGGAGGTGATAAGCCACCCTCCGAAAGCCCTTCAGTAATCACAGTGATATATGCCTGGAATTCACACTCCTTTCAGATTTCCCTGGCTTTTTAATGACAGAAAAGAAGATCTCGGTTTCAGAAATATTCAGTGTCCTCTTTTGTCAGCCTCTAGCTTAAAAAATAATTAAGTTTACTCCTGCTAGCCTGTTATCAGGTCAGTGCAAGATGCTAAGATCAGTATGCCACGGTAAGAAATATTTCTGTCTATTTAACCCACTAATTCAATCTCGGTAAAGAATGAAACCCATGAAGTATCTATTTATAAAGTAAATACAGCAAGTAGAAATCAAATATTGGTCCTGTTTCAGGCCATTAGCTGAGAGGTTGCTGGGAAGGTAATAGCCACAATATTTATAGTGTTAAAAAGAACTGGTTTGTTCCTACCATGCTTTGTCACTTTGTTTTCATGCCCCTAAGTGTCATCCTGAAAATGTTATGGGGAGCACTGGAGTACAAGTATCTCAGTTGTGATGTGAGAAAACCCTCCCAAGTACATGCACTCACTCTTCTTTCTCTTTAGACCATGGAAATAAAAATACCAGATATCAAACGGAGGATGCACACAGCATTCAGGCTATTACTGCCCACTGTCAACAGCTCATTTAACCATTTTCTCCTGTAAATGCAGCATTGTGGACTGGCAATTTCCAGAAAGGTATTCCTTCTCCTTGGAATCTTCCAGGTATTTGCAACAAGAGCCAGTGCCTCCTAAAGTAAAGTGTTTACACTCAGCTGCCATCCCCTAGTGCCTCTAGAGGGTTTAATTGGATTACTTCATGGAGATTATTTCCAGTACAGTCTAGACCTGAATATATTGGGATGCTGATGGCGGACTCCAGCATCCCATGGCAGGACCATCCTGGCAAGTGGAATGAAATGGAGGTAACTGACATCCTAACGGTGCTCAGGAAACATCACCAAGGCACCTACCAAACTTCGGGGTGAGAAGTTCAAGTTTTATCATTTAGCATTAATTCTTATCCTTTATTTTTTGAGCTAAAGCAGGCCATTATGTCCCCTCTTTTCTTCATCCCCTGACACACTGTGTTGAACTGACTCCAGTCTGATTTTGCAAATCCAGCAGAAATTGTCCATCCTGTATTCACAACATCCATTCATCATACAAATTAATACAGAAGTTTCAAGTGCCAAACTAATGCAGGTTTAGAGTGCAATTAAAGATTCATTTAATTCCACTCATATTTCACAAAGACTGTTTTCACAAATCACAACTCATTCTCCCCCCAAAAAATCACACAGTAAACATCACAAAAGCCTTAAATAAAGGGAATCGCTATCAATCTCTGGGTATCCTAAATTCCCTAAAATACTGCGGCAAAATTGTTTTCTAATGAAACAGTAATTTAAATGTCATTAATTTCATATTTGCTGTTCCCTTTTTACTACACTGATCCCTAAATTATGGTGCTTAATGTCTCCTATGTCATTTAGGGATTTAATGGTTTTGATCCAGATTTAAAGGTTGAGAAGTGTTTTGTTTGGGGTTTCTCACCTAATCCCTAGGAGCCATTAAACCTCTGCCAGAGTGCAAGGTAATGGCAGTCGCCAAATATCTGTATGTTTAACTTGGGTATCTTAACTCGAGGTATCAAAAGATAGCTCAACCTTTTCCATTTCTAACCATGTCTCCCTTTTCATGGCAGAGCAGTGCAGGAGGCTCCTTCTGGGAAGATTTCTGACCCCCAACTCATTTCAATAGGGGATTTTTATTACTTTCTAAAGCCAGCCATGAAAAAGTACATTAAATCACAAAAGCATGGCTGCTGCAAACAAGATGTTAAAGATCCTTCTTCATTTCTTAGACTGCATCCCCTTTTAAGAACTTGGGCTGCTTCTCTTACAACACCAGGACAGCAGGTTGGTGACATGAGCCTCTCTCACTTTACCAATTCCCACTTTACCAATTCAAACCATAACACAAGAAACAACGCAGTATTTCTTATAGACAACAGACAGAAAGCGTACATGAGGGTTTACTCATGGGGGTTGTACTTCAGCTGCACAGGACAAGCACAAACCCATCAGAGGTTCATGACTGTCCTCCAAGAAGGATATTAACTTCAGTTAGTGGCATGTGAGGGAACACAGCTTGCAAACCATGGGAGATGTGATCTGCAAAGGAAGGCAGGAGCGAAGCCTAAAAGCGTTTCCTAGGTATAACTGGATGGCTTTCAAACAGAGTGGTGCACTCCTCTGCGACTCGCACCGTTTGTGTCATAACTTCAACGTACTGAAATCAGTGTTTCCTCACATACAAGGATCTTCCCTTAATTGTCCATGTAGAGAACTTAAATAGTTCAACGTGGAGCTGAATTCTTCACTGAAGTAGTTTGTGTCTTTATTGGATAATCTCTTGCATGTGCTTCTTTTTATCAATAACGGTAGGAAATTATTGATTTTTCTAAAGCCATTAAGTTCAATTAGCTTTACAATTCAAATAGAAAAATGGTAAATTACCTTCATTTGACAATAAAAAACAGTAAGGGGGGGGAAAAAAGGATAATACCCTAATTTGCGAAGTATGTGAGCAAAGTGGTAAAGCAAACAAATGAGTATTAGCGTAACAGCTCTAATCAGCATTGTTCAGCATTTACAACTGGCATCATTATGCTTACTGGACTGTGTAGCAGTAAGTAGTTGGGATGTTGTTTACCCACTTAATCTTATGAATAAGCTAAAGCGCAAGAAATAATAAATAATACAAAAAAGGGTGGAAAGTCAGTTGGAACGTAATAAGCTTCTGCTTATCCTCAGCCTAAGGCACACACACAGCAAACCCCAAAAGTTGTTGAATATTGAAATGTAATGAAGTTGGACCCAAACCTCCTGAGGGTCTCAGGACCTCAGCAGAAAAATCACCATCTTGGGGTGTTTTTTCCCCATCAGATCCCTATATGCCCATTCATTTAATGTATTTGCTACAAACTTTAGCATCAGTAGGAGTTTCAGTGGTACACGTACGTTTTAACGCAATACGCTAGTATCAGGTAGGATTCTGTAGAAATCAAACCCGCTAAACCCAGCCTAGCTTCTGTATGAGCCCTGCCACTAAAACCCAGGGATATGCAGATCCATGAACTACAAACTGAAAGCCTGATTCAAAAATCCATTAAGGCATAGGCTAGTGATCCACTCACATACGCAGTCACCTGATCTAGAGTGGATTTTACTTACTAATTTCACAGGAATTTAACATTATTGCTGCTGTTCACAAATACCACAACATTCCATCATAGTAATATGAAACAGAGCATGAAGCAAACAAAAACCGATTTTATAAAACAGTTATTTTTAAAGTTTACTGCAAAGTCACAGCAAAATTTTATCATTTCATTTCAGTTATTGCTCTTAGCAGACCAGATCCAAAGCTTTTAACTGCCTTTTTTTCACCCACTAGAACTCATAACTGGTTCTTTCCGTTTACTACAACACCAAAAAGAACTTTTCAGCAAACTTTGGGTTGCTCTCTCTAACGCAGATGCTCCAAGAAGTGCTTCCCGCCACTGGACTGGTACATGCTCCATATGAAACATAGAATGGTTTGTGTTGGAAGAGACCTTAAAGCTCATCCAGTTCCAACCTCCTGCCACAGGCAGGGACATCTTCCACTAGAGCAGCTTGCTCCAATGCCCATCCAGCCTGGCCTTGAACACCGCCAGGGATGGGATGAAGTCCAGTGAGGAATTCCAGCACCATGACAAAGCATATGAGAATATACAATGAAATATTTTGCTAGACTGGCTGCCCAGGCAAGAAAGAGCTCTGTATCTCCCATATTTAGTTCCTTCTAGCCTCAGGTACTGTGCACCTCAGAGGATTGGTACCAGGATTTGTAAAGCCTCCAAAAAGCTCTTGTGTGAGGCTGCCTTTCTGTCTAACGCTGTTCAGTTCCCAAGCATGCCCAGACTATTGATTTCTGCAGTGACTGCCATCAGTCATAATGAGGAAACAAGAAAGAAACCATCCATCCAGACATAAACCCACAATCGGATATTATCTGGGGCTCTGTGCTGATTTAATTTCTACTGACCCAGTCGTTCGGGTTGGCTAGAGGTTTTGTGTGGGACTAAGAGTTCGCTCTGCCCATCCGTAATCTTGGCCTTATTACTGCGTTCATCATCTTCAAGGCATCCTACAAACAGCAAGGAAACTTGAACTTATTTCTCTTATCCTCGCATGGTCAAGTTTGTTGTTCTTATTTCACCCTTACAGCTTGTTTTTATTAATAGTAACAAAGGGTCTAGTCATTTCCTTATCGCATATCATGCTGACTAACAGGTTGTTTACTGAATAATTCACCTTTCATGTTCTCCTCCATGAATTCCTCCTCTCTACTTCATACCCATCTGCAATGAACTTTACTGCTTAATATGATAAACCCCAGACACATTCATTTTCAGGATGAGGTGTATAAACCTTGAAGTGATGTATTCCCAAGGCTTTCCACCACTGCTAGCCTTCCGAAGAACGGAACAGGATGTGCTTAGCTCCTCCTGCCCTTTTCCTTCAGTTCTATGCCCTTCCCTCCCTTTTGGTGCCCCAATAAACTTCTCCAGTTGTTTCATTTCAGCCCCCCAACACTTCGGACGATTTGTGAAGCTGTTTCCTTTGACCTGGCTTCATAACAAGGGAAGGTTTATGCTTCAATAGCGGTATAAACACAAATAATCAATTTTATAGATGAAGAAACAGGGTATGGAGACTGCATAGCTGGATCCAGACCAAGCTCTGGAGCATGCACCACCACAGAGAAACACCTTTCATTCAAGTATTCCCCCCTGCAGCGGTCAAAGCATTCAATGGCTGTTCCTCATGCAAGATGTAGTTCTTTGTCTTCTGTGGCCACGGGCTCTGACATTGCCATCTGTAGGGAAAGCTCTCTTCCAGCTCTGTACTTTTTAGGACACTAAGTTGAAATGATGACCAGACCAAAGATATTAATGGGTTTGTCATCCTTTGACAGCTCTGTCCCTGTCTGTCACTGTAGTCCATGATCTTAGCCCAGCGTATTTAAAAGACTACCCTGAAGCCCAGGATGAAGGCAAAACGCTAGGCTGGTGTCTGCCTACCAGAATTCATCTGTGACTCAGTATCTTACTGAAAAAGTCTTTCTGTTGAGCTACACAGAACGGCTCTGCAGCCTACATGTCCCCACGGGCCATCCTTTGGGAACTCTTTCTGCACGATGAGTTAAAGCTCACCCAGGCATAAGGCAGATGTTCTTGAAGGCAAGCATAAGGCTGCGGAAACAACTACACAGCTTAGGAGAAAATTCACACCCATCCACCCCAAATGCAGGATACAAGCCTTGGTTTTCCCTGCTTTAACTTCAGTACAAAGCAACTGATGCATTAAAACCCAAGAAACTCGTGCCTCAGAAAAGACTTCCACAATAACAAAACCAACCAAACAAAAATGCTATTAAAATAAAACACTCCATTGCTCACACTTCCTGGGGAGAGATGACAGAATAAACACCACATGATGGATGCTAGTCCTGCTGCTTAATGCACTACAGGATGGCACTCTCCTGTGACAGGGACGAAAACAGCCTCAGACCCACAGAAAACAAACCAAGGCAGAAAGCAAGAAGCATCCCAGGCTGAAGTATCTGGCCCAGGGCTGTCTCTCATTAAAACTATGCAAAAAGTGTCATTTCAACATAAAGCTAAATGCAATTCAGCACTATAGACTCAATCTGTGTTGTTTTTCTTCCCCCAAGCCTGACACTGGAGGGGAACCTTCTAGTGCTCCCATAGATAAGCTGAGCTACATCCGCAAAAAGCCCTTAGGCTGGGGAATTTTGCAGAGTTGTCATGCAACTACTTTACTTGCTCTTTCCTATAAGATGCTCATCTTGTGCAAAGGATCTTTGTAGGATGAGGCCTTTTTGCCAATCATTGACTCATTTTATTCCACTGCCCCAGCACGGTCACACAGTCCATTTCTTTCTTTACTAATGCCATCATTAGCAATGGGAAAATAAGGCATCTACCCCAGGCTGCAAACCCACAATGAGATCTCTTCTAGACTTCACCATTGATTTAGTTTCAAGCAAATGTTTTCAATCTTAATTGCTGGAAGTGTGGCTTTCGTAGATGCCAGGAAAATATTTTCCATTTAACATGTTGGTGTCCCTGCCCACGGCAGGGGGGTTGGAACTGGATGATCTTAAGGTCCTTTCCTACCCTAACTATTCTGTGATTCTGTGTTGAGAGAGGCTGTGTGCAAGAATTGATTTCCAGGTGTTAAGTTGGAATGCTGAAACCAAATGTATCTCTCTACCAAGCCCAGCGTGCAATTCCAATCCTCAGTAGCAAAGCCAGCCCAACACGTGGATATTTGCACTATGACAGCACTTCTCATTCAACCGATTATGTATTTATGATTAGTTCCTGACTGTGCTCTGCTCATCTTTGAGGATCATCATCATCCTTCAATCACATCTTCCAGAATACAGCCTTCTTCGTGAGGAACCAACATTCACAGGCAGCCTGTTATTTGTCATACAATTGCTATAATTGTCCATACAGCAGGAAGGAAGAAAGAAATTGTGGTTGAAAACACTGTGTCAGGACTTAACGTATTTGGGACCCTTTTTTACCCCACAAAAAGCCCTTACCCTCTTGGAGCATCACCTTTATATTTGTAAACTGGGATTCTATTAGACCTACATACACCACCTTTCCCTTATTACACAAATTTCCTACAGAAATCGCTGCATCCTTTCCTATTAAACTTCTAAATCAGTGTGGTCCCCACCTCCAAAGCTTGATATTACCACCGTTACATTAAGAATCAATAGCAATCACTTTTTCTTGTGGGTTTTTATGACTTTTGACTAGAAGAGTTGAAAAAACAAGTTCCCCTTATGCTAAAGAACCGAAATAGCCTAAAGAAATATGTATTTTTTATCCATTATTAATCAACTACCTGAAGTCCAGTACAAATGATCAACTTTGTGCAGTACTTTCTGTTCTTGATGTTTCTGTTCCAGTCACCCTCTGCTTTCAACATAACCATGCTCTTAAAAGTTCAAGCCCTCTATGCATGCACACAAATACGAGTACTCTATTTAGCAGTTCCTGAGGGAGCTGGAGGAGCAGACGTATTAAAGTGTGTGTAAATTCTTAAGCAGCTGTGATGAAATATCCTATGAAATGCCTCAGCACTTAAAAGCAAGCAATGATTGGTCTCTACACAGGGACCAAAGTTCATATGCTCTGAATCACAACAGTATAGGTTCTCTTCCAATATTTTCCTGACCCACTGTCACAGTAGGGCTCCTATCTGGGAGAAAAAGCAGGTTTTCTCCCTTATTTTTATTTTTGATAGGCAGGGCAGGCTGGATTTACCATCACTGCACAGAAACCTGAGTTTATTCCTGAAAGAAGCGCTCCAGTTCAAGCACAAAGCATTGAGCCTGATAAAGGGCTGCTGAGTGACATCTTTTGGCCCAGGCTATGTAGGAGGCAGGACTCCATGAGATCATGAGATAACCTCATCTGGCTTTTACCATCCGTGAAGCTGCCAAGCATAGCCTGAAAGAACCAGAGTTTCTGAACATTCGTAAGGTCTAATTGTATCTGTATCCAACCTAGCATGACAGCTGCAAGGGCTAGAAGAATAGCCACATCTAAAATAGAATGAGTTTTCTCCCGACACTCTCCCAAAGGCCATTATTTGAAGGGCAGACCCACTGCAAATACATCAGCGCTATTGGCTTGGTTTCAGCAAGAGTATATACCAGCCTGGTTTATATAAACCGAGAGAGGCCGGTAGATCCTAAGGTGCTCTTCCATTGAATCAACCGCAATCACCGTCAGCCAAATACCATTTAACATTATAGATGATGTAATTCCACTGGGATGCAGTTAAAATGAGTCCCAGCTCACTTTCCCTAGAGAAATGCAATTTATCTGGGCTTACAGCTGTTGCATTCAGAGGATAAGATTATAAAATAATCCTTTCAGGAGCATTAGGAGATACAGGTGGCTAGAGCAATAGAGCCACAGTGATGTCCTGGGAAACACTCTAACCATGAACATGATTTGGGGAAAATGAGTATGTGTCCTGCAGGACCTCTACCAGTTTCAATGCACCTGCTTGAAAAGCTTGGCTTCTCCAAACACTGGGAATTGGGAAGGGAGCCCACTGCATGACCAAGCGTTTTCATGAGAATCAGTAGTAAAAAGAGCAGAGGAAGAATTTAATGGAAACATAACATGAACTCCGTAGGACAGAATTACATCCCCACGATGCTCCTCTGTAAATCTAACAGTTTCATCGAGTTGGTGCAAACCCTTACACCTACACAGACCATGAACACATTGACGATTCCCAGCAGGTATGGAATTACTGCCTATTATTCATTCCTCCTTAGTAATAATATCAATTTAGCTGTTAGTTTTTGTTTTGACTCAGTGCTTAGGAATCAGCGGGGCGATAAAGCTATTTAAATGGAAATACTATTCAAATACACAATCACCTGATTGGAACACGAACAGCTCCTGCTCCTGAACATTTCTCATATAATAGCTGCTTTTTCCCTCATTAAATGCAGAAATCTGATTAACATTTAGATCACACGTGCTTTACTTACAGCAATTAGGACCAGATACAAGAGTTTTGTTAAACTATGTAGGATTTTTATGCTTTATCATGAAGGGAAGAACAAAGAAGCACCATAACACTACATCTGGTCCTTTCTTCCACTTCTGTTGTACACGCACTGTCAAGGACAAACATTAACTTTAAAGAGAAATCCGCAGGGACAAACACTGAGAAAAGAATTAGACACTTGGATGAACTTGGCTTTGTAATGTAGAACAACGAATGGTAACACTATAATAAAGTATATTTGCTGGCAACACCCAATTAACAGTCTAAGGGGTTACAATAGCTACAGATTAAGAAATAGCTGCTAGAAAAACAAGTATATGGCCTGAAAATGAACACCTTTGCTCTGATCAAAAAATAATAGTAATCTGCAATTCACAAGGTTCAATTCAAGTTAGAAGGGATCAAAGCTCAGCTGTTTTAAAAGCGTCAGAAATATAACTGAAGAGGTAATCTGGGATGTCCACCACATTATTTTTCTCAAGCTATGTTGTCACGTACTTCACAAGTTGTCATGATCCTCAGCAAACGTCAAACATAAAGCTCAGCCCTTTAAAACACAAAGCACAACCAGAACTAAACAGTAAAACAAAAGCACTGAAACTGCATCTTAGGAATCTCCGCGTATATTAACATTTCCTGCAGCAGAGGTGCTCTGAAAAGAGATTCAAGTGATTTTAATGAAGTATTTTCCAAAATTCAATTCCACCTAAACAAACAGGATGGAAACGGTTTCCCAGACAGATGGCACAGCCCATGGTTCCAGCACCTTGTCCCATCAGGAGCTCAACAGAGCAGATGCCTTTCATAGAACACACCATCCTCAACACTCCTGCAGCTTTCAGGGAGGCAGCCATCCACTTCCATGGGTGAAGGATGCACAGACCTCACAGCCTCACCCATTCAGACTACTGCTTTTAGCGGCGACTGACTTCTCCAGGCAGTGATTTCTTGGGACCATGTGTACAGCAGCTGCACAGCAGAGATGCAGCAGGTCCATTGCATCCTACATCAATCTTCGTTCAGCATAAAGCAGATCTGCAGCACACAGCTCATCAGACATCAGTCCCACGTACCAGATGTGACGCTCACGCAATGCCCATGTGCACACATGCAGTAGATGTGATACAAGACATACAGCACCTCTGGCACGGACAACCCAGCCTGGATGGGCTGTGATGTACATGCCAATAGCAAAAGCAGAAAGTCAGTAATTACACTGCTGGGTCTCTAACAGTTTGCTTCCTTCCGAGCAGCACAGCAGAAATGCAGTTTGTGCCACGCTTGCTTCTTGCTCATGTACTGCACAAGCCAGGCAGAAAGTTTCTCCCATCTGCTTTCTTCTGATGTGCTGCCCTAACACCCCACACCATCAGGGAACACAAAGTGCTGGTTTCCATGTATTCATAAGGGAGTAAGGAGGCGTACACGTGGGGTGGAAAAGATCTTCTCTCCAGAACATATAAACCCAAGTTTAAAAACAATGCAAATCCATTTTCTCTACCGCTCACCTTTAATCTTTTCTACAAGCGCTTACGGGGGTCAAGGTTGAACTGACTTAAGAAAAGGACTCAGAGTCCTTTGAAAGAGCCTGCGAGTACAATCTTGTGTTTGCATTTAATTAATCAGCTGAAGCTTTCAAATCTGTACTATTATCTCTTTAATAGACCTGCACCCTGAAGGCTTTTGCAGAGAGCATCACGGCCCATGGGGCACGCTGATGCAAACCTCCGCCAGTCCAATTCCCAGATTTGTGGCAACACTACACGACATGAGGCATGCGAACAAAAGAGCTCTGAATTTGGGAGACTAAATATTAATTGATGGTAAACAGAGTAAGATTTAGTGGCAGTGATTAACTTCCCCAGTTGCTTTATGGGTAATGTTGGTGGTGGTTAATGAACTGTGTCTTCTTCGTTCTCTCTTGTTTTAATCCTGCAGATGTCCAGTGTGGAAGAGCTGTTCCTCAGACGGCTCCCAGATGAACAGCCTAGTGAATGTCTAACTTCCCACGCAGTCTGTATTCCTCAGACACTAATTAGTGATATTTTGGGAGCTGCGAATGATGGAAGAGTCTCTTTTTTGTTGTTGTTTGAGAGATATTAATAATCTGAACCAGGCCTGCTCTTGCAATGGCTTTGCACAGCACTAACCTGATGCCCACCAAAATGCCCTGAGGGCCTGATGGGCAGACAGGAGGTGGCAGCCATCTGCACAGGGGTGAGCCGCAGCTTCCCTTCCTTGACAAAAACAAAGATGACCAGGAAACATTCAGAATCACGTAAGAAAGGTGCAACCTTGTTGATTTGTACACTTAACTGCCTGCATTGCAAAGGTAGCAGCAGCTGCTGGCCCTGGTGAAGAGTGCCAATGAGCCATTGTGCTTCCATTATTATGGGTATTGATTTATAAGGGGAAGTGTACCATTCCCATTAGCACCTCTTGCGGCATATGGACATCTTACACAGTCTCATATGGGTCATGTAACTTGTCTTTAAATAACCAACCCCACTACCTCTAGCAAATATTTCCTTTGTCACATTTGCAGTTTTGTAGGCAATGAAGCCTGAAGGAACTACTGGAACACTTCACCTCATCTGCACCAGACAGGACACAGGACTTGAAAGTAGTCACTGATGGAGAATGCCACACACTGTGGTGCATTATGGCAATGATTTCAGCTACCCTCCCCATTTTAAATGGGTCTTGTTTCTAGCTTGCAAGAGGCTCACGTTTTCTTGGGACCATTGGCAAGATGAAGCTTTGCTGTTCCTTAGGAACGGGCCAGCCCTAACAAAAGGACAAAGGGCTTCTACTCCCCTTCATCCATTTATTTTGGCTCCCTGAGCTCCAGCAAGGCAGTGGTCATGGTTACTTTGCTGCTCCTGGCAATCCTATGCCCAACGCAATAGCTGGCCTTGCTCATGCTTACAGCCAGCTCTGACTCCACATCGTCCCACCCTCAATGTTCATCTTCCCATGGCCTAAAGCAGGATAAATTGCAACCAAATTACACAGCAGAGGAGATGGAGTTACATTAGTTCACTATTAAGCACTTTCCTAGCAAAGAATGTACAGGGTTTTTGACATCTTTACTTCAGAAAACGCCACTCAACACTTGCTGCTGCCATGTGAAGTATCCTCTGCTTTGACAGACTGTTGTCAGCAGGCAGTCAAAAATCACTCCTGTACCCAAGGCTTTGGGCAGCCCTGGAGGAGGTCTTTTTCCTCCCACCTGGCAACTACCAAGTCCCTTCTGCCTCCCCCCCCCAACCAATAACCAAGCTACTTTAACACAAGAGAAAGGCTAAAGGAGATTGTCTGCAGTCCAGCTATGCCCCGTCCATCAATGTACTGGTAGATATGATACAAATACCAGCAAAATATGTTCTTCTGAGCCTGTTTCAGTTTACATTGCCCAATGACAGTCTCCTCCTCCTCCCCCATAACTAATGAATGAAATGATCAGCAAATTGCTAAACATGAGGAAAAAATACCCTAAAACACTCTCCAAGAACTGATCTTCCAACTCATTTGGATCAAGATTTGAACTAGTATCAAGCAGCAAGATGAATCGAATCCAGCTCCCCTGCAGCACTGCATTGCATTGGTGGGGTACCACACACCTTCTGTCCCTGCTGCCATTCCCAGCAGCCAAGAGGAACCCAGGCTCCTCTAGAAAAAGTCCTTGCATACAACTGTGTGAAATCAATAGGCACTTAGAGTAATTTTCTGTAATGACAGCACATCCCATGATAAACAAATCAGTTCAGAGGAAAAGATGACTTCTTATTGCTACATCCAATTTATCATTTCGTCTTTCCACAGATTGGATTCAAAACAAGAACATGCATTTATGAGAAAGCTTCCAAGAGAAACAGCATCAGCTAAAAGACGGATATATTCATGTTGGGGTTTTCCCACCCTGATGCTCCCAGCTCTCCCATTTTGCCTGTCAGAAACCAAATGGTTTTACTATGACTGCCATACCCTCAAAGAGAAGAAAACAAAAGGTACCTTCCTTGCCTGAATGAAATTCAAACCTGAGGTCAATTATTAGCAAAGACAAATCCTTTATCATTTTCAGGCATCAGAAAAATCAAAGCAACTTTGATACCTGACTTGTCTCCATGACTTCCTAACTCCTGGGAAAGCTCTCAGCTTACTTCCTTATGGTCTGTAGTTTTGCCTCTCATTAGCACTGCAGGCTAAGGGCATAACCAGCACACCTTCAAGTGGAAAAGCCTGAAGCCTTCACCATGTGCCCACCACATGAAGAAATAAGAAGAGCAGGGAACTCAAGCCACAAGAGGATTCATGCCATCATTCCCCATTGAGCATGGCAGCTCCTGCTGTGGATCCTCCTGTTCCAGCTCTGCCTCTTCCAGCCACACTTTAGCAGGGAAAGGAGAAGTGAAGCTGACTCCAACTTTCAAGCAATAAATGCAAATACAGAGCCCAGGAGACGGGTCAGGACTGCAAACGCTACTGGATGGGACAAAGGAGAATCTGCTTCAGGAGGTGGTTTTGGGTATAACACGGCATCAGCAATCCCTATACTAAGACATCAACACCTAATTTTGGGCCTTAAATTCCTTTCCAAACATTGAAGAGGAGCACTTTCTTAGCTTTGACTCCATGGCGCATCCTTGTTTGCTCTTTTTCCCCTTTAAAAGCAAAAGCTTTCAGCAAAACACTGCCTTCCGGAATCACCGCATTATAGAGTGAGGTCAGAGGTCTCACTTTCAAAGCATTCCTTTTACATTGAAAACACTGGGAGTCATGTTCCAGCAAGGAGGGAAAATAAGGTTGGTTGGAAGACCACTCATGCTAGATTTGTTTTCCTCTACAAAGGCTCTTGCAGGGCTGAGGCAATATATTCGCAGCCCCATAAATCTGTAAATGTTGACAAAGATACTATTTGGCATCACTGGACTTTGTTCTTTCACCTGAGATCAGATCCCTTCCGCTTCTGAACAAAACAGCCCCTTCAGCTATCAACAGGACACAAACCTGCCTGATAGTTTGTGCATCAAACTTTGCTGTCCGCATCAGAGCTGCTACAGAAATTATTCCATGCAGAAGAAACAGAATGAGCAATCAGCCACCATGCAGAACTCCGGATCCCAGGCACGCACTCACTCTCCTTGGCAGAGTTTCACATGCTAATGAGGAAGCAGCATATGTGTAACCTGCCTTAAGGACATACAGACGGAGACTACAGACTTATTGTGGGATGCCCGAATTGGAACTCTGCAGAAAGAGAAAACAAGGTCTGTGCATTGCAGTGTGCAAGTCCTGGACACAAGGATGACCAGAACAACAACATACAGACCTTCATGGACATGATGCTGCAAGTCTCTAATGTTCAGTAATTGTATGCTTTACTCTAAACATGCACATTTGAGAAATGGCTCACTGTTTATTCAGTCGGACTTTATAAAACCTTGCTGACACTCCCCAAATCTTCTTGCCCTGGTGATGAACAAAAGTGTAACCACTTTCAAAGAGGGGGAATAGTAATATTAGGATTACAATAATATTATAATAATAATATAAATTATTAATTATTAGAATAAGTAAGTCAAGCCTAAAATAACTCTCTCAACACATTAGGCCTTCACACAGCAAGGGAAAAGATCCTGCTGTGCTGTCCTCTCCACCAGGAGACAGCAAGCATTGCCAACAGTTAATATATTGTCCAGACTCACAACCAAACGAAAGATGGGAAGAGGTATGGCTTGTCTTTGGGTGGAAGAGCAGTAACGAACACTTGCTGGTACAGTGCCTTTATGGGAAGTTCTGTTTCCCTTGGGAAAGGCCCAGCCATTTGATTGCCAAAAAAGAAGTTAAGGCTTGCTACCCAAAATAATTTCTTCTGCTACTGTACCATATGCTGGGGACTCTAACCAGGCTAGAAAAATAATTACATCCTCATTACTGCAAGTATGGCCAGTCACAACTGAAATATTAAGCTGTCAGACACAATTCCCACTGCAGCCACAGCCTCGAAAGCCTCCATCAGAGATGGTGCATCCCATCGCAGCTTGTGCATCGTGTGAGGCAGCTCCAGGACAACGTTTTGCCCAAGTGAATGATGGTGCACTGAAACAGGTCACACCTGAGCGCCAGATTCACATTTTCACAGGAAATTTGACTTCGGTTCAGTGGTCTAATCCTTATGGGTTAGTTGCCTACTGGGACAGCTGATTAAATGTAAAGGAAACTTAGGACTGCTCCTACGAGTTCTTTGGTGGTATGAAAACTTGGATGGCAGCTGCTCCTTGCTGGATGGCAACTGGGTGCAAACATGTTTTGCATTCCCAAACCCAACTGCCAAAAACACAGGCACCAGAAATGACTGCAGGATTGCATGCAATTACTGGTAAAGAAAACAAAGCCTCTGCCCACTGCCTTCATTTTATACTAAAGTCGTGACTGCACTGAGAAGGCACAGTTAGTTTTATCTATAGGTATATTTACATATACTATTGTACGTTTTAAAGTAAAACCCAACTTCAGCACACCTTCACAATGAAGTAAAACTGTAGTTGATGCTCCAGACTCTGAACTCAGTTGACTTGCACTATAGCTGAAGAGTTAACCCTGATAGACCTGGATAATTTGGGTTTCTTTTTCTTAGCTTTTCATGGACAAATTCAAGAGCAAAAGCTTTGTTTTCATGTCTATTTGTGCCAGGTGCTGAAGTAACAACACAGAACAAAGTCCTTGCTCCTGACTTTGCAGCTTCAGGAGAGACTAAGAGCAAGCACATAGAAACAGTGGGATATGATTCCACAATAGGCACTAGCACAAAGGAAAACCATCTTTACTGAGGTTTTGAAGGCACAAAGGTTAGTTTTCAGAAGAGCAATAAAACATTGTTTGGAAAATGCACATGGCAGTCTCCTCCCCAAGAGTTAACAGCTCTGACGAGGTGGCATGAAATATTGACTTGAAAATGGGTACTGACATCATGTTAGCATCAAAAGGACTGTTCATCCCAACAGGTTGGGAATCTATGACTAAGGTTTCCTAGACCTTAAAGTAAAGGGTGGTACTACAAGATTATTTCCATCAAGGTGTATTTTTAACAGAATCACAGAATGGCTTGGAAGGGACCTTAAAGCTCATCGACTGAGCTCCATACAGTGCTTCTCTGGGCAACCTCTTCCCTTTCTTCCTCTATATCTAATATCTAAATATCTAATCTAAATCTACCCCTCTCTGTTTAAAGCCATTCCCCCTTGTTCTACACCTACACACCCCTGTCCCAAGCCCCTCTCCAGGTTTCCTGCAGCCCCTTGAGGCACTGGAGCTGCTCTCAGGTCTCCCCTTCAGGAGCCTTCTCTTCTCCAGGCTGACCCAGCCCAGCTCTCTCAGCCTGGCTCCAGAGCAGAGCTGCTCCAGCCCTCGCAGCATCTCTGTGGCCTCCTCTGGACTTGCTCCAACAGCTCCATGTCCCTCTTGTGTTGTTGCCCCAGAGCTGGATCAGGACTGCAGGGGGGCTCTCCTGAGCTGCTGCTCATGCTCTGGGGATGCAGCCCAGGACACAGGGGCAGTTCTGGGTTAAGCACATCCTGAAGCCAGGTCATGGGGAGCTTCTTGTCAACCAACATCCCTAAGTCCTCCACAGGGCTGCTCCATTCAGTCTCTGCCCAGCCTTTATATGTGCTTTTTTCCCCCTTTAAGAGCACCACATGTGCAAATATCAGTCATTTTCCACCAATCCCCCCAGGCAGGGTTGGGGTTTTTTTGTTTTCCATTTGTTTGTTGTGTTTTGTATTTTCCCCTTAAGAAAGCAGCCAGAAACTGTGATGTGATCTTTGGGTAGAGAAACACAAAGAACCTGCATTCTATTTCCAGCTGGATAATCTTCCAGGACATCAATACCCACTAAAACGTTTAGAACAATTTATATACTCTTTATACTCTCTAAAAAGGAAACAGCCTTTAAAAGCTGAGTTACACACTATAATTACTCTAATTCTCTGCATCTGGCATTCAAAAGAACCCAAATTAAACACCACAGAGCACCTCAAGTGCATCCATGGAGCAATGAAGGTGGAATTAGCTCCAAATTAAATGGGACATCTTCAGAGACTATCAAACCACAATTCAAAGTGCACAGATTAAAACCTTTCCATGCTATTGCACAGATTATTCCTTTTAGGGCATGGTAAGCATTCGGAGAGTTTGCTTCAACACTTCATAACCCTACTTGGACTACAAAAAAATGCTTAAATTGGAAAATCCTGGAGCTAAACACCACAAACATTGGAGACATTCTAGGCTGGATCAGCTCCAAACTCTTCAGCTTGGAATTATTCATTGATCTCCTGGTGAATAAAGACTTATCTCCCTTGCTGTTATAAACACAACCAGTTCAACACACACAGCCACTACTGCTCTAACCTGCTAAACATAGAATCACAGAATGGGTTGGAAGGGACCTTAAAGCTCATCCAGCTCCAACCCCTGCCACGGGCAGGGACCCCTTCCACTAGAGCAGCTTGTTCCAAGCCCCTGTGTCCAACCTGGCCTTGAACACTGCCAGGGATGGGGCAGCCACAGCTTCTCTGGGCACCTTGTGCCAGGGCCTCAGCACCACCATAGTGAAGAACTTCATCCTAAGGTCTAATCTAAATCTATCTTCTCTCAGCTTAAATTCATTCCCCCTTGACCTACACATCCCTGTAATAAGCCCTCTCCAGATTACTTGTAGGCCTCCTTAAGGTATTGGACATCCACAGTCCCATGCCTTAATAACATTAATAACCTTGATATCATCTACCTTGTGGTAACATTAGGAGCTGTCGTTACATTGTGACTAAGGGAAGCTATGGACCACATTCTTTTTGGGTTATTTTAGATGTGCTGCATTGCATGTATAAAGGACTTAGGAAGGAGCTGCTCTTCATCCTCAGTATAATATAGACGGTGACCCAAACATCCCACAACTAGCAGATTTAGATTTGAAAGCAGCCTGTCCAAGATAGGTCATGTCAAACCCACACACAGTCCCTGCTCAACTCATCTGTGTGGATGCAGCAGCCTTTTCCCACTAATCCAGTGTCAGGCATTGTAGAGGATTGCTGCCTAAAGAAGATTTACAGGTCTGATAATTCAGTCCAGTTGCTTCAAATTGAACTGATTTTAGTCCAAAGATGTATAGCTGCTCACAGCACAACTACATCATAATACCTAGAAAAGCACAATGGCACATGAGGTATTAGGACAGCCCCTTTGAAAGATACAACCAAGAGCAACCTATGTCTTCAAGCTGGCAAGACAGGCAGGCAGGGTACAGAGATGATCGCAGCTGCTTCCCATCACTGATCTACAAAAGGAATTGGGTTTTCAGTATCCAAAGCACATGGCAAGTAAGCCACAAGCCATACAGCTGTCTAGCAAAGGGCAATCCACCTTACCGCCTGCACAGCATGCCCAGCACTCTTTGTCATCTGTCATCAGAGGACAGAGGTGAGAAGACTGAAGAAGGGAATTTGCCCTCGTCTAGCTTGGAGTTGTGCCATAAGGTGCAGCTGCTTCATCCAAGAGGAAGGAATATATCACTGTGAAGACTGGCAAAAAAAAGGTCACACTTTTACACCTGGGAACAGACTGTGAGTCAAGTGAATTGTACTTATGCTACAGAGCAGCCCAGTCATAGCAACCTGCAGCACATCCTAGTTCATTGGATTTGCAAATGTTATTGATTTATCTACATGGCTCTTTATAAACAGTCAGCCTACTACACACACAGAAATAGCAACAGCCAATGGATTCTCAGAGGATAAATAGCTGAAAGAAACTATCTGGGGGATGAATTTACATTTAGCAAGGATAGACATCTCATACTAGAGACTTGAGTGTAATTATAGCGTTTCTTCATCATACTCTCTCCCTTTGCAAGACTATGGCAACTGTGTGCATGTAACCAAAAGCCATTACAACAAATGAGTTAATTCTAATGAATGTGCTCAATAGAACATCTAACACCACAGTATACAGAAATGTGAGGACAGTACATAGAAACGCATCAAGGGTTCAGAAGAAAAACGTGGCTACCCTCTGCCATGCACTGTCCTGGCCTAGAGCTGAGGAAGACACAAAGCCATAGCCATGTGATGCAGAGGTAGTTCCCGGTCCTTTGGTTTGGTGCCATATTATTTCAGCTGATTTAAATGCCATTCTGCTACATGTGCTTTAATATATCGCTTGCTGTTACTGCACTGATGATAACATTTGTGATGAAGGCAACATCATCCACCTACTACCTTTCTCATCTGTCCTTTTCCCATCTTGTCAGTGTACAGCCATGGAGGTTCTACTGCTGCATCTTTTTATATTTCATGCTTTGTCTGTCCACAGGCTTATCTTGCTTTACCATAAATTGTGCAGCCTGCTTATCTGCCAGTGCTCTTAATCTATGTGATGTATTCAGAAGTATTATATGTTGCTTGCCTCCTCTGTTCTAACTCTTTGTTTCCCAGTTCTGTATCACTGTAGATTTTTTTCCTTATCCTGCTGCAAATTCCCCTTTCCAAGCTATTAGCATATGAAGCATTTCCAATTCCTTCTGTTGTTTCTATGCTGATAACCCAAAATTGTTTCAGGTCTTCTAGTGAAATCCTAGCTTCTGAAGTAGGAGCTAAAGACACCTGCCCTTCTCAGCTACCAGAAGATGAGCCTTCGAATGCTGTGTGGGCTAAGACAGCTTTACCCAACTCCTAATATATTTTTACTCTCTTTTAGCTACTGACACAAGCTCCTGAAAAGAGTTCATTAGATACTACATGTGATGATGCAATTGTGAATGAATACTAGTTCTCCTGATTTAAAAGAGTTTTCCACGTTATATTTTACTTAGGCTCTTACAGAGCTCCTTTGACTCTCCCATTCCAAAGTCAGATTTAAACACAGATTTTTCTAGATCCTGTTTATGAATGTATTCCCTAAGGGTCTTTGAAAGATTTATCAATGCCTTCCCACACCTAAAGCAATGCAACTCTACAGTTTTTTCTCAATCCCAAGTCTTTTCTGTTAAAATTCTCTCTCAAGTTTTCCAATATAGATGTAAGTACCTGAGGACTGTAATTTCTGGTGTGATTTCCCCCCTCCCTTCAGTCCTGCTCTGTTTTAAAAGCTCAGAAATATACATCAGTTTCTTATGGCATTTATCTCCCATTTCCCTGGCAACAGAGAGACAAAGAATTATTACTTTTCATTTAGGCACTGAGTAATCAAACCAGTCCTATTCAGCAAAGCATACCTGCACACGTCTGTGCTGCATCAATGTAGTCAAACAGTATTTCTCTCTGGCCTTAGTTAGTAAATAACCTTTACAGGTTCTTGAAGCCCTGACATTTTACATTTAGGATTTGACAAATGTCTCATTATTTACATCTGTCTTTTGCATCTTCCCTTCAGTGTCCACATCTGCTTTCTGCACGATATTTATTCCTCCTTTTTGCTCCATAATCTTCCTTACCATTGTGTTTTATTCTTTACACAGGTTTTTTCTGTACTTGGATTATTCTTACGCTTCCTTCTTCATTTGTATAGAAGGTATTTTAAATGGCTTTAAACCAATAGACACATAACATGTTCAATGTGTTATGAATATAAGAGAGAACAAAAAAACTACTGGACATAAAGCATCGCATCCCACTCCTGCTCATCTACTCTTTAATATGATCTTCCAAACTTTAGTCTATAGAATTTACACATCCTTAATTCTCTTCCTTCTGGTTGTACCTTATATTCATCCATCCAAAACACACACAGACACTCATCACCACGCATCTAAATGCCAACTGATTAAATTACAGCCAGTATTCTTTGGATACCCTCTCACTTCCTCATCCAATTGTGTCTAGGCACTACCGAAAATGAAAGGTCAGATGCTGCCCCTAATCTGTTTGCACAACTCCCCATGGAGCCCGGGGTGACTCATTCCTACACAAGGTCTTCCAGCCTGTCACCCTGTTATGACAGTGTTTTACAGCAGATGAAGTGAGCTGAACAAAGAACCAAATCAGGCCCTGCGCTCCCCAGAGCACAAGGCAGCGGATGCGTGTGCATTAAACAGACACTCGTGGCCCATGGCATACAGTGACAGTCCCCAGTCCTGCAACCAGGACCTGCTCATATGAAGCGTGAGATGCAGGGCATGATATAACACACCTCCATCACACCAAGGACAAGGAGCTTGTCCATAAGGAGGCATCCGCATGCACAAAACCTGCTGTGGAAGGAAGGTAGGAATTGCAGGAGGCAAAAAGCAGACAAAACTTGTGATGGGAACAGAAGATAAGGGAGGGTAAAGGGTCCAAAGATGTGTCTCAGCATGCCCAATACTAGTTATAGCTCACTCCTTCAGGAAGATGGTGCAACAGCGCTGGTCCATGCACATTCTAGGACTGGCAATATTCCCTCCCCAACCCCACAAAGGGCTTGCATCAGGTTTTTTTGACTTCACATTGAGCTCCATTCCTTACAAACACCCACATGAGCTCCAGTCTCAGAGCACAGCTCGCCACATGCTAGCACTTGTGCTCTTTGCGAGAGCAGCAAGACAATGTAAGCTTGGGACATCAAATGCGTTCACTGTAGCTCAATATGCAAACTAAGCCCCTCACCAGCTTCATTTTGAAGAGGTTTTAAACCAAACCTGGGGACCACTGGCTTCTAAATGCCACAAAGCTGATCAACAGCCACCTGCAGCAGCTTTAGCAGATGAATAGAAACATATTTTTAAGAACAGAGCTATTATAAACCAGGGGAAAATCATCAGCATCATCTTCCAGTTAACATTAACCATGCCAGCCAGGCCACAACCCCATAACACAACAATATTAATGTACTTGCTGTCTCAATAGATGCTGCCACAGCCTATCCTGTGGTCTTGGGCACAAAAATTACCTACTCAGGCTTTAGAGGAGGTTATTCATCACCATCTATCCACATGAAACATTCACTGGAAGATAGTCCTGCAAGGAAGCAGCCAGGGAAGCATCTCTGCTGCTGGATCCAGCCAAGCTAATAAGGATTATACTCACCAGCCACTCAAGCTAAATTCACAGATGCTTGTACATGTAAGGACCTTGAAAATAGGGTACTAAGTGGACTACAACGTTTTATTGAAGCCGTGACTAATTTTCCAACTCATAGAGCCCACTAGGTCTCAGCAGCCCATGCAGGCAGGCCTGTCAAAATGTTTTCATACTGCCTGAAAGAATGTAACTGCCAATTGCTTTTTCCGGGGCTGGAATTCAGTATTAAAACCACGTATTACCCAAATACAGCTTCCAAAGGAACCGGGGATTCTAATAGTCTAATGACTGTCTCCTAGAGTTCATTTTTCACTTTTCAATAATTGGTTTTTCAGTTGCATTTGCATAGAGTACATGTAAAATTCCATAGCCCATTAAGTTAATCACAACATGAAGCTAATAAGCACGGACACGCAAAGACATACCTAAGCCCAGATCAATTTTTGAAGCGGTGATTTGAAGTTGCAGCAGAATAACTGTTCCTCGAGCCTGCCAATTTGATAGGCAAGAATGTATTTTAAAGAACTGAAATTAAACACTGCTGAGAATAGCCCACACTTATTCAACACACTCTTCTTTTAAAGAAAAGAGACATACAACAAAGAACCAAACACTTTGAGACGAGGAATTTAGTGATGGTTCAAGTGATTTAACTGGCAGTTTCCTTCCCATGCTTGCTTTCCCCTCTCCATCCTCAACCCAACAGCATCTCTCCTGCAATACGCCAAGCGCACAAAGGAATGATGCTCCACAGCATCCACCTCTGCACAGCCTCACACAAGTACCACTCTTCAAGTGCTCTTAAGTACCACAATTCCAATTATACCTCCCTCCAGCATAACTCTGAGGAACACCTATGGATGAATGGGCTCCTTCAGTTCTCTCCAGCCGGCTTGGATTTGCGTTTTCCCAGCCCCTATAGCCTCCAAGTGGCCACACACATGCATTGTCACTCTTCACACTTCAATCCATCTGGCTCCAAAAGCCACTAATGGATCACAGACAAGATGTCCAACCCTGCCCGGCAGGTTGCAGCCATCTCCTCACCCAGCACAGAGCGTATGTCCCTCTCCTGCCCTCAGAAAAATGGGATATTTCCATGGGTAAGTTTCCACTTTGCACATCATTCTGTGCTGCCGGCTTCCCATCTGCCTGCCTGGAAGGCTCTGCTCCATCCTGCTCTTCGAAAACAGGGCGTTTGTTTTGGAAAGCCATGCCTGGGAAAAACCAGCCTTTTCCTTCCCGTGTATTTGGTTTATTGTTAGGGTTTTGTGTGGTTTTCCTTGGGGGTTTCTTATTAAATACTGTTTCATCTTGATGCAGAATGGGAACTTTTCTTCCGTGTCAAAGAGGAATCTCTGTTTTCTGGCAAGGTCTACACACAAGGACACAAACAGAATAGGTGATGTCAGAGCTTAAGAGCTTTCGGGATGATAGCTTTGTGGCAGCAGAGCTGCTCTCTTTTGAAGCTGAAGGATTTGCACGAAATTAGGGGAATGTAGCCAGAGACGGTTTGCTCAGCGTTGGATTTACAGGGATGGGGGCTCGGCATAAGAAATTAAAATCATTGCTTCACAGTAGCATTATATACATTTGAAGCCATTTTCTCTTTAGACTTGTTTTGCTGTTGATTTACAGAGTGATCCATTATTTACCTTATATAATATAAATGAAGAAACGAGGTGGTGTTTGGTAGAAGGCTCATTTCCTCTAATGGGAGAAACACCAACCCATTGACTAAGTGCTCTGGCTTTTCCTAGGCGGTTCAATGGGATTTGGCATAGGTTTTCCTTTAACGCCACAGCTCCTCTTTATTTCTTCCGCAGTTATTCAGATATGAAGCCTTAATTTTGTTGTTGTTGTTGTTTTTGTTAATCATGACATCATGGGTGGAAACAGGGCAAAGCAAGCAGCCCCAGAGGGAAATAAAAATCAATCCAAGCTGCTCATTAAAAGGTAAACCGTCAATAATCTTTGTCAGGCCTTTTTATCTTGGGTTTTAGCACAGTGTGATCCCTAAGGCAGCATGCGGTATTGAGATTTAAAGTGGCTCCTACTTTTCACATCTCCATCAGGAAGATTAACTCCTTCAACACAGGCTGAAATTACCCCGATTCTAATCAGCACATAAAAACGGCACAGGATTAAAGGGATCATTTTGTAACAGCTTTTCTGTATCTGTGCTGACAGAGAAGGAAAAGTCAGTCAGCTTCTGGACATGACTGAAATGGTGCAAGTCAGAAATATCTCCACAGATAGAGCCTCCACAATGAAAACTCAGATCAAAATCTGACCATTTTATACTTCAAACATTTATATCTATACAAAAAGATTTAAGTGACCATGTGTGGGGTTTTCCTAACATTTCAATATATGTGTGTATATATATGCATATAAGACAAATTACTTGCTTTCTAATTTAGGCAAACACCAAAAAAGTTTACTTGGAATGTCTATTTATCTAAATACTAGATACCAAGACTAAAGAATCCTGTATCAATTTTCTGGGATCTGAGCCTTTATAACACAACTTTGCCTTTGAAATTAAGGTGAACTCCTATCACATTGCTAACATCAGGCTAACTATAGAAGCAATGACAGCTCATCGCAGCAGGAATAGTGTTGTTCCATCCATGTATCAGAAATTATGGAAAAATAAGCTTCCTAAAGAAGCATTTATTGTGTTCTTCACCTCAGTGCTTTAAGCATACCACCAGCTATCTTTGTCTACGTGTCATTCTCCTCCATGGATTCACTGCATTGGCTAAAGAAGCATTCAAAATCATGGGGTTTTATTTTCCCCTAATACTTAAGCTTTACTCTGCAAATTTGAGGGGTTGGTTGTGGAAAGGTGTGGCTGGTGCATACACAGATCAACTCTAATCATTACCTCTTGCTACAAGCAGGGATTTCCATACACAAAATGAAATAACAACTACATCTGGATTTTACCCACTCGGAACTTCTTGGGATAAGTATCTTGGTGCATAGGAAGCAAACACCTCTATTACACAGGGTAACTTGTCTGAATAGTAAAAATAGAGGTCAATAGACTCAGTTTTATCCCTGCAAACCGGTTTGCTAACGGGATCATCCCAGGAAGTTAGCTGTTTATGAGGAAGCTATCCAAAATTCACAGGAAAGGGTTCCCTTTCTCTGCCAAGGCTCCACTGATGTTCTATGGCAGCACACCCTCATGGCTCTGGAGGTTCTCTATGCCAGGAGAGCACACTCATCTTTATCACATGCAAGTACAGAAGTGACCAAATATACATGACCCTCTCATAAAGCTATCTCCCCTTTGACAAGTTCTCCACATGGGGAGAATGTGCCTGTTAAATACAGATGCAATATGCAAGTGTGATAATACTCAATTTTCTAGAAACCCTGGGATCTTTCACAGGGGGTACAGAAGAGGCAACGTAAAACAAAAACGTTTCATTCTCAGTTATTAAATACTTAAAAGAAAACAAAAGGAGCTGATGATTCTGCTTTATCATAGTCCTGCAGCCAGGGTTTCTTTATGGACGCTTGATCTCCAGCAGGGAGGTAGGATTTAAAATAAAACCCCTCATGAATGCACACGCTTGTGATGGAAAAACCTAGTTTTGCAATGAGGGCTTAAAGCGATCACACCAGACAGTAAGAAGCAAAGGAATGCAGTCTATGAGAGGCTTTAGGAGAACAGTTGTATATTTAGAGACCTCCTCCAAACAAAACGGCAATATCCATCTACACTGAGGTATGCACTTACCTTAATCAACAGGTTTTATTTTAGCTCATCAGTTTGAACAGAGACCTAAAAGCGTGCTGAATTATTTAGCTTGTTACTGCTGGATAACACATTAGGATAATAATCTGCTGTATTTACAGTACTGAATAGGTCCTGATTTTCCTCCCTACTTAGCTTGGGATGCAAACGTTGAAAAAGGAATGCAAAGGTTGATGATGTTTTCTTCTGGGACTAGAAAGGCCTAATTTAGAAATATCAATAATTTAGTTGGTCTAGAGCTAGGTCCACAGAGGAACATGGAGCATGGCAAGATGCACAGTGGGAAGAGCCTGGGCAGGTACCACAGCCTGGAGCTGGGCACCATCATTTCCCTAACGGTACAAGAAAAGAGTGAGGGGCTTAGAAACAAGACTCCCCACAACAGCGTGGTGCCAAGTTTGGCAAGGGAAAATGCTCAGGACTCCACCACTCTTTTGAGCCTTGAAAACCTATGGTGAAAAAGTAATGGTGACCCAGAGCTGGGTTTTACTGTGGTAGCTAAACACAGGTACTGAAAGTGTCTTTTGCTGCAGGCAAGTGGCTCAACCCTTTCTTTTCAAGCTGGTAGAAAGGGATGGCTTAGGAAAAGGAAGGTGCAAGTCTCTCTGCAAGACAGACTATTTCTGATCTGAAATGAGAAAAGTCACCCTTTCACATAACATCCTCTAGTTATAAGGGCAACGCTCTTGGTCACTTCACCTGAGCTACGGTCACAAGTTACCCAGCAAAAAGGACAAAGGCGGCTCTTGATTTCAGCCTGAGAAACCACCTTTAAGCCACCTGAAGTTAATTTTTGCCTCATGCTATGTATTTATCTGAAAACATTTAATAGGAACCAACTGTGGGCTGATCAAACAAGCCAACAGTCAGCCAGAAGGCTGCTACCAGAGGCATGATCCTGGACCAGCTCCAGCAGCATTATGAAACAAGTAGTCAGATCACATGAAAATCATGTGAATAAGGCAGCCACCAGAAAATACATATGTTGTTGTTCAGTTTGGCATCTGGGTGTTGCAGCTGCCAAGAGAGCAGGAGTGCCCAGGACCTCTGGAGCAACAGACATGGTGCCAAAAGGAGTTCCCAAACTATAACCATGTTTTTTCCTTTCTGATCTGCAAATAGCAAAGCCTAAGCTCCACCACTCTGCCACCCCTCAGTCCACGTGGCTGGAGAGTCAGAGTGGGAAACTGGATTGTTTGAAAGGCACAGCACCGATTTACTACGATTAATTCCAAAATGAACTGGGTGCCTGTTCTTCACCACCACCAAATAACATGAGAAAGAAGAGGAGAAACCTCAGGTTGTGTTTCCATCCATATGTGTTCATCCAGGCACTTCCTGAGCCTCTCCATCCTCCAGGAACAGGTACTTAGCTCCACAGCCAGGTAGGCCTCATCACAGGTGAGCCAACAAACCTGATGTTAGCAACCACCCAAAGGCATCACCCTCTAACCACAAGAACTTCACCTGCAATACTGAGATGAGCCATGTGAAGGACCTAAACATACAAGTGCCAGCCACGTGAAGAATAAAAATCATGTGATGGCTTGGGTTGGAAGGGATCTTAAAGCTCATCCAGTTCCAACCCTCTGCCATGGGCAGGGACACCTTCCACTAGAGCAGCTTGCTCCAAGGCCCATCCAACCTGGCCTTGAACACTGCCAGGGATGGGGCAGCCACAGCTTCTCTGGGCACCCTGTTCCAATGGTGAGTTATTCTATCATGCATTAATCTGCATCACATTTCAGGGTATTAAATATCACATTTAGGCAGATCCTCATCCACGATTAGCTGGTATAAATAAATAGGTACTGCCAGGCAATTGAAATCAAACTCCTTTAGCTGCAGTGACTTACATCAGCTGAATCCTGACCCTGTGTACCAGGGTGTTTATGAAAAACACACCCTTGGAGTAAATACAAAACTAAAAATTGCTGTTCTACATTCATGTGCTATGGGCTATGAAAAGCTAAACTGTACGAACAACTGATGCTCAGAACACTTGACACAGTTCAGAAGTACAAGGCACAATTAGACAGTTCTCAAGTGATGGCAGGCACTGAATACGTTCAGTAAAACAGAAGTGCTGTACAGTGTGAAGTGAGAAATTGTAAATCTCAGAGAGATAATTTCACTGTTGCCAGTTACGGATGCTGTGGAATTCACTTGTTAAGATAGAGCAATTTTCCTTGTAATGCAGACCCCTGAAAGTGTTTGCATTTCAAGCAAACAGCTAATAAAGGCAGAAATGTATATCTGTTAATTTAACCCGCAATCTATCTGTCTGCACTGTCATTGTGAAACGCAACAATACAAGTGAGCAAAGGAATATCTTAGCATTCATCCGAAATGCCAAAGTTATGTTCAAAATGGTGCATTTTTGCCTAGGAGATTTCTGGAACACTTGAATCACTCCCAGCGAGTTATTCCATAAACTCTCCACCAGACCATATGTTCGCTGCCTGCAAGTCTGGGCAGGAAATGTCCAGTCCCAGCCACATCTGAAAGGAGGAAGCAGCAGCCAACAGTGCTCCCGTAACTAATCTGCATTTGCAAATGCCACATTGGAGTTGGCAAATGAAACATTTCAAGTGCAAATAGCTGTGAAGACATTTGTGTGTAGCACCGAAACCGATGGGTAGATGGTGGGTTTGCTCCTGTTTCATTTTAGTGATGTTACCTGAGTGCTGTGAGAACAAAGCCTCTTTCCTGGGATTATACGTATATACACACACATATGTATATATGTACACATACATCTACATATATACACACACGCATATATATATGTATGTGTAAATAATATATATATGTGAGTGTAAATAAAAGATGATTCTTGCACAGAAAAAGCCCATTTCTCTTCTAAACACTCATTTTGATGCACAGCTACTTACAATAATTGTGATCAAAAATCACGGCAATTATGAACACTTATCTTGCGAACAATTATGAGCACGCTTCTCTAGGCAATATGGTTCTAGAAGTTTAAAGCACACACATTAAACATGGTTATAAAGTTTATAAAAACATATGTACATGTTGTACATAGAGGCATATATACAATATGCTTCCTTTAAGAAGCAATTTCATCTCAAAACCAATTTTAGAATCCATTTATATATGTTTCAAGAAGCCTCCATCTTTTATATACATACACATTATACTGTGTATAATGCCTGTATTGTATGTGTTCAATTAGAAGATCACAGACAGGATGATGTTTTCCAGTTGCAAACTGATATAAATAGTCTGAGACTGGGATAAATCAACACAGGGATGAAATATTATGATCTGGGCTTCCATTTACAGGATATAATTCCCATCTGATGAAACAGAGTTTCAGAAATGCATCTTTGTCACTTATCATTAATGCTGACCAGACATAACCCCAAGATTCTATCAATATAAGACAACATTCAATTAGCATACAGAGTGCTCTCTAATCAAAAGCCCGTATGGTATTAGAAAACACATACCTATCTCTACGGTATTAGAAAAGTTTGAGACTTGTGATTTCCCCCCTTCCCTGCTCTGTGCTTCTGCTTTGCAAAGAAAATCCCAGCATGGTTTGGGTTGGAAGGGACCTTAAAGCTCATCCAGTTCCAACCCCTGCCATGGGCAGGGACACCTTCCACTAGAGCAGCTTGCTCCAAGCCCTGGACCTTGACCACTGGCAGGGATGGGGCAGCCACAGCTTCTCTGGGCACCCTGTGCCAGCGCCTCAGCACCCTCACAGGGAAGAACTCCTTCCTCATGTCTAACCTCAATCTGTCAGTTTAAAGCCATTCTCCCTTGTCCTATGCCTACATTTCCTTGTAAAACACCCCTTTCCAGACTTCTGGTTGGCCCCTTTAGGCACTGGAAGCTGCTCTAAGATCTTCCTGGAGCCACCTTCTCTTCTCCAGACTGATCAAACCACTTATAAAATTTCCTATTAACAACAAATAAGCATCCTTTAGGTGATCAGCAGTCGGTAATGTATTCCTGGAGGAAACTGCAGGAACATACTGATGCAGTAAATTTCTCTCTTCACCTACATATTCACCTTCCTCGTCCCCAGTAGGATCATTGATCTAATTAATCTGCAGACGCACTTTAAACATGACATGCATGTGGGCCACGGGACATTTTCTTTTGGTGATCCAAAACATTTTCTTAACACCACTTGACTCCAAACACCTCACTGATGGGTGCACAAAGGCTTCTTTCCCCTCATTCCCCAAAGGTTTCCAACATGGATACCCCAGGATGGAGCAGGCAGCTGAGGTCTGGGGTTCCTGCTCCAGGAGGAAGGAAGGAGTCAACAGCATAGGTGTAAAGCTCGGCAAAGAAAAAATAATGAGTGCAATTTCCCTGATCCCAAATGAGGATTCATCTCTAGAGGGATATTTTTATGAATTGCCACTTCCAAACACACTTCAGTTACCAAAATAGCCCATCTACTTCCCCAGAGGACTCTGCTTCCTACAGCTGTGGCTCCCCAGGAAGCAGCCCAAGTTCCTCACTATTCAACTTTTCAGCCAAGCACTTGCCAGGGGTCTCGAACAGGTCTGAAAACAACCCAAAAACCTCTGAAGTTACCTTGCAAGTGCAGCCAGGCAGCTTCACCAACCTTCCTAAGCAAGCACAGGGTTCATATTCATGCTCAAAATAAGATTTAATACATCTGTGGATTAGTTGGATGTGGCTTCACTCAAAGACAACATCAGTTCATCCTGTTGTTTCACGGTGCAGATTTGAAAAGAGCAATCAGGAGGACTAATACCTAAGGGATTTTAGTGCTTGGGATTTTAAAGTTCACTAAACACAAAAGTAATTAAAACCCACTGTTTCCAGTACCTGATCCAACACGTCACCGAGCTGCAGCTCAAAACTTGCCTTTTTATCTATGTTTCAAAGTAAACACTTGTGACTGATCCCTGTTTTATCCTCGCCTCCCACATTACCATATGGCTACGGATGTTTCAAACAGACATTACTCCAATAGCTCATTACTTACCATATTGCACTGGAGAAGAAAAGCTACAGACAGTTTTGACAAAAACAGCAATTGCCTAAAAACGTTCAGCATCACAGGCTTGTGTCGTCTTAGATGGGTTGAGTCTGGTAGCAAGGACCGGCGTTAATGCTGCACGTAGAGCAGGGTGAATCAGCACGTCTGCACTGACTTCACCACATCTCCAACAGTTCTAATCCTGCCCGATTTAATACAGGACATCTCCAGTGCGAATTCAGCACGTTCAGCCCCATAAAAAGCAGTATCCTCTCAGTTCTCTATTTCCTTTAAGTATCACACAAAGGTAAGTCTTCAATTCACACATTCACCATGACACAGCCCAGAGGGAAGAAAACTCTGTGGTCATTTATCCATCCCAGGAATATACTAACTGTCAAAGGGGACTTCGACACCTGAGGTGGGTTTTGTGACTGTTAAATGATTCCCCTCATGCAGCAGTGAAAGATCAGGAGCTCTGGAGAAACAATACCTGGTCCTGGCTGACTTGCTTTTCTTTGGCAGAAGGAAATTCAATGGGGAGTGTGTTTTGAAGCAAACAGGTAGCAGCTCTGAATCTAACCGGTTTCCCTGTGTTACACCCAAAGGCTGATCAGACCTTCCCGGCAACAAGGAAGAAATGGATTTTCTTCCTCCAAGGAAGCAGTAGACTGCTGCAAGCCATCATGTAACTGCAATTCGACTCCTTGTTGGCCGAGCCACTGAAAGCAACCATGCACATCCATCCCCTCACAGCTGTGCCTCCCAGGTTAAGCCAAACACTTCTATGAACCCCTCGAGCAAATACACTCCTCCCTACAGAACAGAGCTGGTCTGAGAGCCTACACAAGGGCAACTCTACCAACAAGCATTAGCTTCTTATATTACAGTAACCCAAGCCCTTGTAAACACTGTCACCATGAGCTTAGGACAACAGCAATCGAAGGAGAGTCCCAGGGGTAGAGGTCTCCAGCCTGACATACCAAAAACTTCCTTCAAGTTGATTTTGAGGGAAAGGGAAGAAAAAGCTGTGAGGTGCAAGGAATAGAGAACACAAAGTTCACCCTGCGTCACCTTTCTAGAAGATTCTACTATTTTGCCACGATTTTAAAGCAGATGAAGAACCAACATCAGTTATCAGCATAATGAGGCCCTTCAACTTAAGCGATCCCAGTTATATCCTTTAGAGGTGAAATTACACACTAAGTCATGCGTCCATCCATTTTTAGAACTATCAAATAAGGCACTTAATCAGCTGTGAAGCTTGCTAATGAACATCAGGCCAGCACCCTGCTAGTTCACACCAGCTCAGACCACCTTTCACTTCTTGCCTAGCCTGCTCCTATGTGACCCTGAAAACACCAGTCCTTGTGCTATGAAGAGGCAGACACAGACTGGAGGCCCTGCTTCTGACACACATCAAAGCCACCAAGTCCCAGCAAGCTGATTTCTAGTCCTTTGGCAGGCTTTATTGCAGAGTTCCTCTAGTAACATCTGCCTCACTAGACACTTATCTGGCAAGCCACTGCCACATTATTGACAAGGAATGCCTGGACTTTAAACACAATGCCCGGTACCTAAAATATGCCTTAGTATATATATATAGAAAATATACATATTATAAATAATATTTTTATATATGCACACCCCTACATTCATATAAATATGCATTAAAAATAATCACTAAAATCAGTGTTTGTGTCTTCGAAGGGCAGAAGGCAAGGCTGACAAGGAAATCCAAGTGCACTAACGCAAAGCCAGTCCAAGCTTGTGTCGTGGTTAAAGCCCAGGCCGTAAATTAGAACCATGCAGTCTACTTCCCCCTGCTCCTTAGTCCAGTAACTAAGGTATAACACAAATCACTACTGCTACCACCAATAATAATGATAAGTGAAATAACAAGGGAAGAGAATACAGCACCTCACCACTCGCCGACCGGTACCTCACCCCCACCCCGCAGTGATCCAGCCCTTCCAGGTAACTCTCAGTTACATCCTGGGCATGACGTGCTATGGTATGGAATACCTCTTTGGCTAGTTTGGGTCAGGTGTCCTGTCTCTGCTTCCTCCCACCTTCTCCTCCTCCCTGGCAGAGCATGAGACTCACAAAGTCCTTGGTCAGTCTAAACATCGCTGTTATCAGCTCTGTTCCCAGGCCGAAAGTCAAAACCACAGTGCTGCAACAGCTACTAAGAAGGAGAAAAAATTACTGCTACTGCTGAACCAGGACACCTTGGCATACAGGGATGGTAACTCAGGCAACTCAAATAGATTCACTCTTTTCTGTCAGCTAAGAATTTGGGTTATTGAACAAAAGATGACAATAGAAAAAATGAGGGTCCTTATTTTTAAAACACTAAAGGATGTATCCCAAATAACACCTTCGAAATCATACAAGAAAGGCTTAAATCAAGATCTAGCTGCTTTTGCACCAGAGCTATTTCCCTTGCTAATACCTAGGACTCAAAGCATGTTTTGATCATGATAGCACCAGCCAGGCATTTGACTTCAAAGCACACTAAGCTAGAGCCTGCCCTCGGGTTAGATGCTCAGTGAAATTAAATACAGTACTTAATCAAAAGTTAATGTCTGTGACTCCTCAAAAGGTCAGCCTTCTTGTGTGTGCAAGTTTTCCAAGTCAGTGCTTCAGAAGGAAAGGCTGCATTCTTCTCACAATAGTCTCTGGCATGACTTTCCACCCGAATGAAGAGTTGGTAATCTTTGTTACATACGGCATGTCAGCCCTGCTTAGGAATAAAAACAATTAGAAGCACTTCCACTCCCTCGCCTTCTCCCCTTTTAGGAGATCTCATCTTCTTTGCAGAAGAAAGCCTGGGTTTGCTGTAACAATGCAGGATAAAGAACAGGCTTCCTTTATTTTAGTTAAGGAAAAGGTTTAAAGTTTGTTGTCCTCTGTTTTTCAGGATAAACACAACATTCCCATGATCTAGAGTAGTGAGGTTCCTGGGGGATTGTTCGCTGCCCAGCCTGTGGGAGCCTTAAGTTCATATGGGCCTTGCGTGAGGAGGTGCAAAAGAAAGCACCTCCAACAGAAGCATGGCAAGACAGAAAGAAACCCAAGGCACTCCCGCTACTACCAGGACCACAGAAACCTTGCCATCTATAGTTTAAGTATCGTACAGAAAGCAAAGAAATGCAAAATCATCACGATCATCTTTGGAAGAAGCTCCTGATGAGGTCAAACTGCACTGGGATATAGGAATGAATGGAGTGTTTCAGGAAGCGCTCCATCCTCACTTTCCCTAGACAGGGACAGAACAATGCTATTTCAAGCTCTCAAGTTCAGTCTTGGTGACATCTGCTTACTTTCTTTAATATCAAGTGACATTCTACATTTCTCTGCTACTACATTACAAAGATAGGAGAAACCATTTAAAACACTGGCAAACTCCCATGGAAGTTAGAGGCAGAACTTCATGAACTGATGATATTAAATATGCAGGTTGATAAGAAACTCATCTTTAACGTAACCGTTGCTCCAACTAGAAGCCAAGAGAAACCAGCTTTGCCGTACACCAGATATTATCACCACCTCTCTTTTTAGCTTCAGAAAAGCTCAAAATAGACTGCATTTGTGCAATTTTGCACCAGCACCTGCTTAACAAAGCCAGCAGTCACAGGGAGGCAAGAGGCAGGGCCGCAGGTTATAGGAACCTGATGTTGTTCAGCAACAGTGTGCAACATTTCATGTGAAGGCTGTTTCCAGGAGCTATAGGGTGGCTACAATTGTGACAATTCGACTTCTTTCAACATCAGAAATACACCAATACTGCATTAAATCCTCTTCAGTACATTACAAACCTCAAAAGAAATGGACAAAGATATTGAGGGCTTACTCTTTTCTTTAAATAACAAAACAAAATCCAGACAGCAGCCAGCTAATAATCTCCTAATAAATTCCGCTCTGCATTTTCCAGCTCTTCTTTCCCTCAGTCACACACCAAGCACTTTTATATGGTACTTTTTGTACGATGAATTTTAATAAAACCAGCAAAAGAATTGGGGAAGAAGCTAATTTTTCTCCATGCCTCTGGCAAACAGGAAGAATTCAAGAAGAAGTTAAAAGATATCTTTCTACTCCTGAAAATTCATTTTCCATAACAAGACACTGGCATCTTCCTGAGGAGCCTGTAATTCCAAGATAAAGATGAAAAGATGTTGTTTTATCATAATGACAAGTATCTATATCCATAGTTATTTGGTGCTCCAACATCACCGTACAGTTTGTATTGTCATGGTACATTGAGAAGTAGGGAAACATTTAGCTATTTCAATAACAAGAGAATAAAGGATAAAGTACCAAGGGGAAATAGCGTAGCACAATCATTTCTGAGTATCCCTAGGAAACTATTTGACCCACATAGAGGAAACAGAGAATGTAGTTTGTTTCCTTGCAACTGCTTTTCCCATTTTCCAGTGGCCAGTCCATGCATTTTAATCACTGAGTACTACAGCCTTCTCCATCGGGCAGCCACAATAGGAGAGAAGCCAGCAGCTTCTGGGGGAGGAGGGAAAGACCCCCAAAACAGTTAGCTTAGGATGTCCCAGGTGCCCAGATTACACCCTGCTTGGTGGTTTTACTGCTCCCTGGCCACTGATTCCACCGCACACAGGTGAACACAGGGCAGCATTTCCGGGCAAGGCGATGCTGCAGGCAACATGGAATTTTGTCCAAAACCAAACAATAGTGGGTAACTTCTCTCAGTAAACGGCTTAATCACTTTCCTGACAAAATTCCGAGTGGCTGCCTTGGATATGTCTTACTTGCCTGTTACACTGTTATATACATGTCAGATAGCATTACGTTAGTGGCTTAACTTCACCCTTGTTTATAAGCTGCGCTGAGGTTATCTTTTCACCTTCTTGTTTAAATAAATTCCGAATGTGTCAGTATCAGTGCTTCTACCACAGATTAATAGAATCAGCCAAAAGGATAGCTGACATTTTTGTTGCCATAGAAACCGGTCATGATGTTACACAGCTTGTCTAGTTCCTATGTGCCATATATCTAGCCAGCTCCTGAACACAGTCCCCTTTTGTTTCAGGAGGAATTACATTAAAATATAATTCCATCTTAGTTCAGTCCCCATTCTGCAGCAAAGAGGATTATGCAATATTAAGATACTTCCTAAGGAAAGTGCAAAGAGATGATAATATTGCTGTCTGGCTTATGTGCATTCCAGATTAAAAGGAAAAGAAAATAGAAGTGGCGTAATTTATCCCAGAGCCCTACATCCCAGTTATCCTCTATTCAAGTATCTCCATCCACTCCAAATAAACAGGCTTTTCTTCACTGAACCTCAAAGTGGTTGCACTTCAAACACGATTGTACCAAACAAAAACGACATTAGTGAGGATATGTTTTAATACGCCATCAACATCTCTCTGCATAATGTGCAACCTTCTCCACACAGGCACCAGAGCCTCAAGAGAAAACCACTCACACAGAATTAAGATGTGAAGTTTCAGCACTTGGCGATGCAGTGTGGATGTATATTGTGCCAGAGGGCACTGCACACTTTGAGGAAATGCAAAGCAACTCAAGCAAGAACAATATCTAAGGACTCCAAACTGTCATGGTCCTCTCCTACCTCTCTGAGACACGCTAACTCCCATTATTTTACTCGAGCCCATTTGCTGATACGGGGATTAAGGTGAGAAATAGGTTTCAGGCAGTTCAGCTTCCCTTCTTTTAACATTCATGAAAATAGAGCTGGAGGAGCTCAACGCCATCACACTGGGTACCACACATGCAGACAGCAGCTCCTGCTCCAAAGGGACTTCTTCCAACCAGAACAGCAACATTTGGTCATCACCCAGAGACATCCAAACCCACATTCTGGCTACTCTGATTTGCAGCTAAATAGCTATGTCATTGTCACCGTTATCAAAGTCTATCCCAGTCATTGCAATAACCCCAACATCGTTTGATTCTTAATAGGCCACTAAGGACCATTTTGGTTTGATTTTCACTGTTCAGATAAGCACATGCTACTTGTTTCTGTGGCCAGGGACTTCCCTGAGCTGCTCCCAGGTGCTGTGGTAATTCATGAGCACAAGCAGACAGGAAAGGTCACACAGAAAATCCTCCCCATTGACCATACTTTCAAGTGTGGTCATCAGGAGCAGTTTCTCAGAGCTTCCCATTGTTGCAGCCATGTGAGAAATGCCTGAAGAATCCCCATTACACACAAGGAGCCTCTGACAGATGTCAGATATGAAGCAAAAACTTTGCCCCAAGCAAAGCACTGGATGCTTATGTGTTCCAGACCATGGCCTTTGACTCCAGACATATCCATCCATGCCCAGCTTCTGCCTTTCATTCTCCCTGCAGTTCATAGTTATACACTGCTTGGGCCACAGCAAGGCCGAGCACATGCTGCTGGTGGCTTTCAGGGGTGGCTGCAGAGGGTCCCACAGAGCAGCCCTGTGCCTCCTGAGCAACATTCCTATTCCCTTCCCTGGGATGGAAGCAGAGGAGATAACCCAAGAGCCACGCAGAAGAGTAGGAGAAGTGCAGCAACATCCATCTCCATGTCACTCCAAAAGAAGTTAGCCACAAACATCAGTGGCAGGCAGGTGCTTATGGAGCTGTGTGGTGTGGAAATGTAGAAAGGCAAATTCATGAGGTTTGTTGAACTCACAACCGCTCTGCATCACAAGAATAGTCCTAAGAGCTGGTAAATGCAATGCAAGGAGATGTGGGAGCTATAGACTCATACCACTGCTAAAAGAAAGGCACAGCCCCTGCAGGAAGCACTATAAGCCAGTGTCATTCCCAAGCTAAGCTAACAGCTAAAGAGATGCCCATGATTTTGAGCAGCTCTTGACAGGGAAACTGTGTTGGTCCAACCCCATTCCACTGGAGTTATTCACATTTTATAACCATTACCCAATCTCATCTGTCAAAACACTCCATTCCCATGCTTTGTACAGAATAGGAGGGAAGATGGGGAACAACAGGGCTTGTTGAACAATGCAAGATGCAGAGGAAGCCGCTCATTGCCTTGAGTTTCCTGAGTCTGAGGATCAGGGTAATTTTGCATGCCTGGCTGCGTCAGCATGTGGAGTTATGCAATGTAGCAAGCTGTCGCACTGTACAAAGCATGACGTATCATCTCATTGATGCATGAAATTAAAAAGATGTGGTTTGCTGGGTCACCCACAGATAAACCAAACTTGATTTTCAGTCAATCTCCTTTTAATTACATTTAAACCTTACAAGATGGGGAGGAAGGAAATAAAGAAGAACACATACTTTAAGTACCTGCTCATCCATTAACGGTAAGTAACTCCAATCAGTCAACACTACAAGTAGGTGCAGCAGTGTGGGTATTTTCTTGAGGGCTTTGACACACTGATGAAGTAGTCATGATTCATGTTTGTCCCATTCCAGCAAGGCAGGCAGGGAGCAGAGCAGCCTTTATGAGGCACCCCAGGATGGCAGGAGGCTGCTCCAGCTGCGCGTATCCACCTTAAGCCAACTCACACAGTGCTGGCACCAGTGGTTTGGGTCTAATTCCTCACACTGCTGAGGTTGGCAGAGATGCTGGAGATACTCCCTGCTCAGGGCTGGGTTTCCCAGAGCAGGTTGCTCAGGGTGAGCCTAGATGGGTTTGGAGTAACTCCGAGGACAGAGACTCCACAAACCTGCCTGAGCAACCAGCAGGAGAAAACAGGTTCTGGGGATGTGGCACCACTTCTTTGAGACAGAAAGCATCTCTGTTAGTAAACCTTAGCTGTGAGGATCTAGAGGGGAACCACATGCATCCCAGTGCTGGTTGGAGAAGTTCACATAATTGAGTTTAGAGGTGCTACCACGGGAGCTTGTTCTTCAGGTATGCCATTTAGCTATACCTGCCTTTACCCAGGAAAATGAGTATTTCAGCATTGTCAAAAGAATCCAGTGATAAGGGGGAACTGGCACAGGGTGCCCAGAGAAGCTGTGGCTGCCCCATCCCTGGCAGTGTTCAAGGCCAGGTTGGACACAGGGGCTTGGAGCAACCTGCTCTAGTGGAAGGTGTCCCTGTCCGTGGCAGGGGTTGGAACTGGATGAGCTTTAAGGTCCCTTCCAACCCAAACCAGTCTGGGATTCTATGAATATAAGCATCATTTTTGAAGTCCAAACGTGCATTCTTGCAGCAACAGAGGTGGCAGCAGGTCAGCACACAGCAGACCAACCTTCAGAGCTGGGGTATGGGTTCTCTGCACCAGTAGTCTGTATATTCAGAAAAAGCAACCTGCTCTCAGTCAGAGCATAAACCACAGCTGCCGTGAGACCAAGACCTGGAAAATCAGCATTAAAGACAGGAGCCTCATGTCTGGCTTTGAGGAGATTCCCCATGAAACAAGGACAATCACCTGGCAGGGCTGTAAAGCATTGAAGTTGCACCCAGCAAACAGAAGAGATGTTACATATGCCCTGCCCAGGTACCCTTCACAGAGAAGAGCTTAACTTTGCAAACTGCTATTGGCTTCATGTGTAGTATAAACAGGCTGAAGACTTTAAAAGTTATTTAGCAGTATGCAACTGAAGGAAGCATTGAGAGCAAGTCTGAGCTTGGTGGAGGTTGTTTTGCCCCCTTAAAGCAAGAGAGAAGGCGGCAAAGAGCCAAAGAGCAAAAATGAAACTTCTCCAGCTCTTTTTTGTAGGGAATGTTGGATTTTGCCCAGTTCACGGCTGAAGGTGCAGTAGATCCATACTTGACTTCCCTGGAACATGAATTACTCCACCACCCCCAGGAAAGGAGACAAGAAGCAACACTTACATTATTTATGACTGCAATAATCAGTGAAGAGTTTCAGAACCTACTGGGTTGCACTTTGGGATGAGGGTGGGATGCGAAAGGTACCCAACACTCATGTTGCCATGGCAACAACTTGTTGCTGGATGTAAACATAAAAATGCTTTCTGTCACTCTGGGAATATAAATCAATAATTGCCAAGGTAAAATGAGAGTTTGTTTGCCATATCATATGCATGTGATTTGCTCAAACCCACATCATTAAGCCCTGTGATCACAGTGGAGGCACAGTTGTTCCCCATGGGTGACATGGGTTCCTCAGAGCTGGGACATCACAGGATCTGCGCATCCCTTAAATCCTATTTTAACCTGGTCTGTGGAACTAAGTGGTCTGCGGTCAACACATTTCCTTCTGCAGCATGGAAATGATGGGCTTGGTCATCCATTTTGTTGTGTAAAAAAGGTCTTATTTACTCACTGATGTCCTCTTTTGGACATCAAATAAAATACATAAGTAAAGAGTAAATAGTTTTGGTGTGGTAGTAACTAAAAAAGGTTTAGGTTTGGCAGTAACTAAAGCCATTAAGAAAAGAAAACACATAAATAATATTATGAGAGCCTTGTCATAAATACAGTACATAACGTATGTAATCTATATTTTTACCACTCACAAGGGAACTGCTGCTCAGACTGATGCAAGCAGTGATCCTTAGCAAAATCATGTTCTTGGGACTAACAGCAGGCTGCAATACATGCCTATGAACCACACAGATCCCTGTGTAACTTGAAGCTTTCCCAAAAGCTAATTAGAAAGCAGGTTACTTAAACACAGACTCATAGACTCCTAGAAGGGTTTGGGTTGGAAGAGACCTGAAAGATGACCTAGTCCCAGACCCCTGCCATGGATAGGGACACCTTCCATTATGACTTCCTATGACTTACAGCAAACAGATATAAATTTCTATTCTAACTTAATTTTCTATTTCCCTCCCTCTTTCAGCAAATAAACCCGTTCAACTTAAGGAATATAAAAGATGAAGCAAGAAGCACTATTGTAGAGTCAAACCAGCACCGCACGAGGCTCTAGGAGGTGGCCTCAGTTTTAAAAGTCTTCAGAATGAAGTTACAGCAGGGTCTGCTCCACCCCATACTAGTCCACGACAGAGGACACTGGAACAGCTTGACGCCACTGCCACTTGCTCCCACAGTGTTAGTTTGGCTTTACTCCCTTGAGACAGATGACAAATGCTCCTTCTCCCTGTGTCCTCTGAGCAGGCCCTCCACTAATCATCAAACATTTCCATATCTCAAGTGGAGAACTGGGAGGTTAATGAATATGCAGCCTAAACATAGAGGAATCATTTCCATGAGTTATGTATTTATAGCAAGAAGTTTCTATTATTAGAAACATAATTAGGGCCTGAGATTCATACACAAGTCGAACGTAATTGAATGAAAGAACATGCAAGTACCCCAAAGCAGAATTTATCCTCCTGTATTCAGATGAAAACACACTGGGTCTTTGGCTGGATGCAATCTTCAACAGGAAAAAGAGGAGGAAAAGAATCAAGTTTAATGACTCCAACAAGTAGCTAAAGAAATCAGTTCTTAAAGTCCTGAAATTGCTCAACAGCAGTGAAATTCAGGGAAAAACCATAATGTTTTGGCCATAACTGATAACAAGAAAAACAGATTAATGGCTTTTAGAATAATACAGAGCAATAAAACATGCAGAAGCTCATTAATATATTCACTATGTAAGAGGTTGGGAATCATAAGCTTTTGTATGGTTCGAAAAGAAACGCCAAGCAAGAGGTTTGGATTTCAATAAAGCACGTCAGTAGCATTTAATATGACGCAAAAGCTATAATATGATAAAGCGTATCCCCGTCTTCCAAAAAATTCCTTTATAATGGAACATTCCTCATTTCAGTTACTTTATCCGAGATAAAAACCATAATCTATCATACTGAGTATCCACTTTAAGGAAACCTAATAAATGTTATTTTAAACAACGCTCATTCAGCCTCCTGCTAACGCGGAAGATAGCACTCACTGCATGTTGCAGCACTCCCTTTCCTTCCATTTTAACTCAGAATGACACTAGATTTGCCTAATTTTGAATATGGACTTCAAAAGTGGTCACTTCACTTCTGCCATTTCCACACTAATAAATGCATTCTGAGAGTTAAGAATGAATCACCATGCAGAGTTTGACTTCCGACTAGGAATCTTATTAAAGCACAGCTTCAGGGAAAGGTTTTTAATGCAGCATAAATTGTCGTGGCAGTTGTTACAGATGGTGTGGTAGTTCCCCCTCATTTTTTCCTGCCCGCTTTCAGATTGAACACAGGGTATTGAGCAGTTTATGTAAAATGAAGGAACCCAAATCCTTCCCCTGCTATTCTCCATGTCTCCATCATGCATTTCCATCTTTGTTTTTAAAGACTTTTCCCATGCAATCCCATTATCTCTTGCCTCATATACATATACACATACATATATATATATACATACACACTCACAAGCCTATTTGTTTTCACTATAACACCATGATACCTCATTCCCAGAGGCTACCAGCACTGGAAGCAAGACAGGCATGGAGTAAATGGCTTCATCAGACCACAGGAGCCTACCAAGAAGTTCACTTGAGCTGTCTTACAAATCTCCACATGTGCTTGGACAGGAAAGCACTTGGGATGTGGAATCATAGATTCATCTTAAAACCTTGTACTTTCCATAGCCAAATCTTGTCCAAGTTGATAACTGCAGCAGCTTTCATGCTAATTGGTGACACTTCCTTTGGGACATCACCACTGGTTGTATATTAGTGTCAGTGGATGTAAACCAGCTTGTTCTTATCCTTGTGCCGTCTGTCAGCAATAAGGAAGGTGGGAATTGCCAGCGCTGTCACTGGATTTGCTTTTGTTTCCTCTACAAGTGATTATTAAACACATTTTTTCTGTGACAGTGACACTCCCACTGCCTTTGCCTGTAAATTTGTTAAGGTATCACTAAAACAACCATGGCAAAATTTAACAGCACAGCTGAGGAGCAGAGAAACAGTTTTGTGACATCCATATCCGCCTTCTTAACAACAGCAAACCACCATGGGGAGGTAATGCAAAGCAAAAGCAGCAGCAAAGAAACAGCACTGCAGAGAGAAACTCCCCACACCAATCCCCAAGACCTGATGAACAAACGTTCTCCTTAGGAAACACATTACGTGAGACCCAACGCACACAAAACACGGGGAATGACCTGGAACTTGGAAAGAAAGCAGTCCTGTACAGACTGCAAAGAGATAAAGCAACTTTAATCCCTACTTTTAGGGCTTTGATCTTCAACTCTCAGCTCTCCCCACCACCATAGCTAAGTGCATCTCTACATCTTTATGCATAAGAGCACAAAGAAGTCATCTCTGACTCACCACCAGTCCCGGCTGTAACCGAAAGCGGGAGGAACATAGTTAAATGTCAGTGATACAACTCTAAAAATCCAGAAAGTAGCTGAACTGCTGCTTACATAAATACATTTGTCAAATAAGTGATCATACAAGTCTCTATGCAAATACATTCACAATTCACCTAGATCAATATCATTACAACACCTACCATTGCTCTAGAGGACATACGCACTTCTAGATCATCATACCTCAAGAAAGCACATAATTAAAGAGAAAACAAAAAGGTACCTCTTTACATTGCAAGGCTGCTCCCACTGTCAGCATCCAAACTGTTAACTGATTTAGTCAGAAAGCATTAAATAAAGCCTATTACACTCCAACTGCTTCACAGCCACAACTCACTTTTTCTTCCACCGAAGCAAACTGGTCACAACCAAAGCAGGGGGAGCTGGGAAAGCCTCTTCCTCCTCAAACGAGCTCATTGCTCCCAGCTGAGGTCCTCCTGAAGCATTGGGGCTGCCCAGGTGGGGCTGAGGTCTTGAAGCAACCATGACGCCAAAGAACAAGGCTGGTTTCCAGCCCCCACCCTGAGTCAGAACATCTGGTGGTTATTGCACACACATGGCTCAGTGGCTTGGCTTGCAAAATGAGGTGTGAGTGTTATCACCTGCATCCTACCCCAAACCATCCACTGCTACCACTTCAGCCGACAAACAATGCCCTGAGCTGCAATTCCCTTGGTGGTCAGGGAATTAGGTTTGTTCCTTCTTTGGAACTCGGTGAGTCCTCTTGAACATCTTCGACTAGCTGGGATCCCACAGAAACTTCACTATTCAGTTGACTGCACACACCAACCAACGTTTGTTTCTTGGAGAACAAGACTTGTTCCTGTGCAGAAAGAGATGCACATCCATGGGTCCTGTCCTGACCCATCTCCTTCCACAACTGAATATTATGACCAAAGGTATCTCAGATACATCTCCCTGACTGCACTCATGGTGTTCTTACACATGTGCAGGATGTGGGGTGCTTCTGTGCCAGAGGGTGTAGGACTGACACCTACACTCAACAGTGATGAGAGGCAAGACCCTTTGCATTAGTGTCAATTGCTGTATCCTTGCAGGGGATCACTCCTCAGCCCCAACCCCGCACCCAGGAACTCAGCCTCTGCCCAGATGAGCTTTCCCCTACTCAAAGACCTGTTTCTCCAGCAGATCTGGAAGGCCCAGCAGAGCCAGGGTCGCTAAAACCTGTGCTGATACCTTCATAATATGTCACTTTGTGACAGGCCCTTCTCACAAGCTGAAGGAAAAGGATGTTTTTGTGGGAAGACTGAAAAATGTTGATTCAATCAACAGCTCAGTTTGATGCAAGACATCTCAGAGTGGCTCAGAAGACCACAGCGTATAAAGAATGTAAGATGAGTTGGGACAACAACCCAGAAGCATCTTCTATAATTTAAACAGGGCTGAATAATTTCAGTGCTAATAATTTATTCACCAACTTCAGCCCCTTCAGCATCCATAAATTGCCTTGTAACAAGTTACAGCATTCACAGATTTCTTGTTTCACTTGGTTTTCTTGCTCTGAAAATTCTTCTCAAGCAATTCAGTGTAGCGGAGCTGCACTAAGGAGCTTTGTAGCCAAACAAGCGGTGCGTTCCTGTTTTGGTTTTCTGAAGGCTAAATTGTAACATTAAAAAACAAAACAGAAATGGGATTGCTCCTGTGGTCATTGAAAAATTAACTGTCTGCAACTCACAGAATCATAGAACCATAGAATAGTTTGGGTTGGGAAGGGACCTTAAAATCATCCAGTTCCAGCTCCCTGCCATGGGCAGGGACACCTCACACTAAACCATGTCACCCAAGGCTTCATCCAATGTGGCCTTGAACACCGCCAGGGATGGAGCATTCACAACTTCCCTGGGCAACCCATTCCAGTGCCTCATCACCCTCACAATAAAGAACTTCCTCCTTATATCCAATCTAAATTTCCCCTGTATAAGTTTGAACCCATTACCCCTTGTAACTCAGGGCTTCCTCTCTCCAACAAGGACCAAGATAATCCAGCAGCCATCACACTGCACAGTCCTGCTGTTGTCCATGGGGGCCACACTGGAAGCATCTTCAAGAAAGATTTCCACCATCATCTCATAATCTCTTGCATTAAATGGTGCCAAAAGCTCATGTGGCAACTCCAGCATCAAGGCTGACTTCTGACTCCCTGTTTTCTAGAAGGTTGTCCAGCATTCAGTAGTGACTTCTAAAAGAGATGGGGTTTCCACCAAACCTATACAGAAGCTGTTCAACTGGTAACTGCCTTTTTAGCTACAACATCGTATGTAACCCAGCCTGGTGATGCCAAGGAAATAAGAAACCAAAATCAACATAGAATCTGTAGAAAGCAAAATAAAAATTATCATTTCCAACTATGTCTTGCCTGGAAATGTTTTTTCCTCTGAAAGATTTCTAAGGTGGATATTTAAGGTAAGGACCTAAAATTTATATGCAAGTATCTAAGTACCTAATCCGTTTCTCAAGGGAGCTCAACACTCAGTTCATAACACCAAAAGCTGGTCGGTGCTGTCATTGCAGGTAGATCTGTCTTCCTTGGCTGCTGAACCAGGAGAAGCTGCTTGGGGCTGCACAGGAGGAGCCACTGCTGACCCAGTGACCAGCCAAGGCATTTGGACTGTTAATACCCCTCCATATGATTTCCTGGAAGGCATTATCCATGTAATGCGCTGCTTGCCCCGTAGGTATTCCGCTGGCATCTCTATATAAACTCGGTATTGCAAGGTCCTTGAGGGACACAAGTCATTAATAGAAACCTGAAGGCTGCTAAGAGCAAATTAATAGACATATATATTTTATATATTCATCAAGAAACAGAAATATGCCTGTGCAGCCATGTATACAGCTTCTGCTGGAAGCCAGGGACAAGTGTTACTAGCGGAGAGTCGGATCCATATGGGCCTCCACATTTATCATCCTGTCAGACACGTACACCTCCAACGGTGCAAGTCCCACAGAGAATCCAGCAGGAATTCAGGTGCAACAGAACCAGCACAGCCATCAATGAGAAACAGCAGCAGGAGTTTGTTCTGTCTCCTTTTAACACCACATAGAATCATGGTTAAGACCTCCCACATCGAAGCCATGCAACCACTGCAACTGCTGTGACTACATGGAAATGACCATACACAGCTTTAGCAAGCAGCAGGGTTTTCCCAAACAGTTTACTTTGGTCCAGGAAACCTATTTCATGCAGAACACAGAATTAGAAACAATAATATCAGCCGCTATCTATTATCCAGCTGGAGATGGGCAAGTGGCACAGACACAGAGGTGATGGCTTTTGGCTTAGAAGTAGCCTGAGAAAGGCTTCTGCCCTTGAACATGCAGATGCTGATACTGGCTTACCCTCAGCATCTTCATGACTTCAAAGTCATTTCCTCACCTGCAAAACTCAAACTACACTTCAGTACTGAGGGGTAGGTTCAGACTAAGTTTATTTTATCGATGGGATGTGTGAAATATTTATTGTATCAGCAGTATTGCAGGTAGTCCATGACTTGGCTCTCTCAGCTCTGGGACATTCTGTATCCTTCAGCAGTCTCTGCTGGGACTGCTTCTCTTACAGCTTCTGTACCTACATTTCCATGAGTGTACTTCCATCAGCATGGAGCTACACTTGATTCAGTAATAATACATGTTCCTACCCAAAAATTCTCTGCCTATAAAGTGATTTCCTGCAGTGCCTTCTAATTTGTAATCTTGCCCCATACTGAGGCAGAAAGGAGACAGTGAGTCTATGTGGTCTAGACCCTGGTAAACTCTGATCAGACATATTTTGGTGAGAAAAGCACGAAATAACTCATTGCTGAGGCTGTCAGGAATCTCCTCCTTTAATCCTCTATTCAGATAATTTCTACCAGACCTAGCTCTATCAAAAAGGATATTCAAGAAGAGAGGAAACCCTGATCATGATGCTGTGCTTTGAAGGATGGGAACCACAGGAACTGGAGTTCTTAGAGAAGAGAATAAGGTTGAGATGGAAGAATATCACTCTTTAAAAAACAGGAAAACGAGACCTCCAGTGCTTCTTGTGGCTTGGAGAGGATTTCATTCTGACCAAGACACTCAATGTCCCAACATGGGACGTCACACGTGGGCACTGAGAATAACAGATACTTCTTCCCTCATAGAATAGTTTTATTCCCAACAAAACAATCCATGTGTGTGTAATCACCACAACTTGTTCCTACAGGAATATTTTGTTTCCCCTTAAGGGTATTTGTGTGGGTTTTGTGCTTCTTTTTAAAGGAGCCCATCGTCCTGCTCCGTGACTTGTTGCCTCTGGCACATATAGCGCCTTTGTGCCATGGTTTTAATTTGCATTCCCCAATGAATATATGATTAGCAATCGCACTTATAATTAGTAGTTTTGTCATTTAAAGTTCACCAGTTTCGCAGCCAATTATTGAATAAAAAGCTGTTTATTATTTTCAATGTATTATTACTTTATTATGGCTCATTGCTTTAAAAGACTTAGTTTAATCCTTTGCAGGTCCTTAAACACAAATATGGCAGCTATTAGCAACCTCTTCAGTCAGGCATAAAATTGTACCCACAGGCCTCATAAACAACAGAGTGCTTTGGAGAGATTAAATCAGTGTATACAGCTGCGAGGGAGGCCATTAGGAAATACATTCTCATTCTGCCTTAGTGTTATTTTGTTTTGCCACTGTGCTCTTCTCAAATCTATCAACTACCTGTGCTCCCCTCTCCATAAATAAGAGATGTCATCTCACCAGGTCCATCCATCAGAAGCATTTCAGTCAACATACAATTACATCCTGAGGTCTCCTGCTAATATACTAATTTCTATCATTTGTATTTCAAACAGGACAAGCAGAATGGTGAAGAGTGAAGCTGTGCTAAGGCCAGAATGATCTATCTCCTCTGCCACTGGGACAAGCGGTGCAGCTCTTAGCAAAGTCTGTGTTTATGTTGGAATCACAGAATCATGGAATGGTTTGTGTTCATCCAGTTCCAACCCCTGCCATGGGCAGGGACACCTTCCACTAGAGCAGGTTGCTCCAAGCCCCTGTGTCCAACCTGGCCTTGAACACTGCCAGGGATGGGGCAGCCACAGCTTCTCTGGGTACCCTGTGCCAATGCCCCAGCACTCTCACAGTAAGGTACAAACATAAACATGGAACAGTTTTTATTCCTGCTGCACATTTTCAGGTCTGAACTTGGAAAAATGTCATTCAGGGACATAAACCACAGAGTAAGCTGGACTTGGGATGTAAGAACTGCCTGCAGCCTGCTGAGCACAGAGAAGATACCTGGTGTTGCACACGCATCTTCCCCTCTCACCCGCTGCAGTACCGCAAAAATAAGATGTGCTGAAAGACAGACAAGCTGATAATGACAGGGATCAATATTTCTGCTGCTCCTGGTGGAATTCTCCTCTCTTTCCCATCCACCAGATTATTTTCCCTAAATCTGTAATCCCCTTGAAATCATCAGGTGAGCCATTTTCCCATTATATTCCAGACTCAAGATTGCTAAGAGCTCCCTGCAGAGTCAAAGGTAAGTGTGCTATTTGTTAAAGGACAAAACAAGCTCAAACGAGGAGGAACTTGTACGGGAAGCAAAGAATATGACACAATTATCATGTAAATTATAGTGGCTCTTTTAAATCCCCTGCCAGCGAGACATGAGGTTATTCCACATGTGTCTAAGGCAAAGGGAGAATTGGTTTCTTGCCTGGAGACAAGAGAGTAACATTAGAAGAAAAGAAACAAAAACCAACACAAAACAAAGCAAATCTATCTTTGGTGTAATAAATATTGGCACTACTTGACTATTACCCACGTAGTCCTTTCTGTATTGATATGCACAGTTGCAGATCCTGTGGTGCAACATTCATTGTGAAAAATTAAGGTAGCAAAAGCAGCACAGGCTAAGAAAAACTTCTGTGAAATACAAATAGAGAGGCATATTCTGCTTATTCAATTAGGCCCCCTTATCTAGTTTCTCTTCTCCTTTCTGCTCTGAAACAATGCTATAAATGAAAGAATAAGTAATTCAATAAATAAGAAGTCATTTGAAATTAGAATTAGTATTCGTGTTATCCTTCCCCTATCTGCTGCATGAAAAGTTGTACTTGCAGGCATTTTTCTCTCAGTTTCCATGCCTGGTCCCTTGTGGGACCTGCAGCTCTGTGCCATGCATCACATTCATCTTGATGGGCTCCCTGGGATTATCTCCTAGGATCTAAGTGAGGAACACAATGGCTTTCAAGCCTCTTATCTCTTGCCTTGCTTTCCTTCCTTAACCTTTTCCTGATTTACTCTGGCAAACGCTGCACTCAGCCACCCTTGCTCTAATCAGTTGACATTAGATCTAATACCCATCCTTCCTTAATGTCATTTTCTCTTCACAGGCCAACCACATGGCATCAGCCAGGTCTAGTTGGCCGTAGCCAACTTTTCTTTCTACTTACACACCTTGTCAGCTGCAGAGAGAATTCAGACAGAACTGGTTTAACTCTGCATTACACATAATCCACTTTTACAGCTGAAAACAAATTCCATATATTAAAATACCATCAACTACTCCATCAGTTGTGTATCACGTGAGGTATTTCCTGTATCCTCCCATCCAGAAGAGCCGGAAGAAAATTAGACTTGTGGCTCAGGATCAAATGCCAAGCAATTCCCACAGCTCCCCATCTATCCTTAGGCAGTTCAAGCGCTAGAGGGAAGATCCCAACTCAGAGTTATTAAATTTAAAGCTACCTTTGAAGTTTTGGGTCTGTCTGTGCAGGACATGGACCCCACAAAATACTGCTTTCCAGGTCCTTTGATATGGAAGTACTTGAGCTAAGCACCAGTTTGGGTTCATAACATAACATAACATTAAGCTTCTTTTAGTATTATTTTTAATACGATACAAAGCTGTAGTATCCAATGAAAAAGACTGCTGTAACTTTGGTGTATCCCAGCCCAATTTTGCTTATTTCAGAACAACTTAAATCCTTCCTAGCTTCTTTGTTGTTCTTTCACCTTCATTCTACATACCTGCTCAGATCAAACATAGTTATGCTCCACCTAACCATCTCTAAGGAGAAATTTGAACCCAGGCCACTGTCACACAGAGAAATCCTTCAGGAGACAACTTCAGGAGATGAAAACAAGCCAAAAAGCAGTCAATAGCTCTCAACAGGTTTTCAAGTCAACAGTATTTTACAGTATTCCCACACTCTTGTTCTGACATTTGCAGACTGTATTATTGCAGGTTGTCTTTAAATGGCTGAATGTAAAGAAGGCAGGGATAAAACAGTCACAAAACTGAGTTTCCTAGGTGAAAGATAACAAGAAGGATTAAGTCTTCAGATCTTACTCATGTTAAGTTTCCAGTAGAGATGAGTCAGAAGCTACTGCCTGTTCTTACGGGTGCTATGCTGTTACGGACAGCCGATAGGAAAACACACTATTCCTTCAGATCAGCCCTCCACCTCTCCCAGAGTAACCTCTCCCATGTCTTAAAATGCCACCACCCTGCTTGGAAAGCTTATCTGCAGGAATTGAAAATCTATAAATCAGTATCATCAAATGAGGGTACTGCAATGCGATAAGGAAAGAATGAAATCCCATTCCACAACACGTCAGTTAACCTTATGCAGTTCCAATGAGCTCGGTATTGATAACTTTTGGGCAGATCCAGCCATACTGCCCACCATAGACAACTAGGACTGTTTGGAAGTGAAAGACTTTGAGCTATGTTTCTGCCCATGGCAGGGGGTTGGAACTAGGTGATCTTCAGGTCTTTCCAACCCTAACTACTTTATGATTCTATGATTCTATGCTTGTTTGAAACAGCAACAGCTCAGCTTCTCTGGAATACATGCAAAGTTTCAAATAAAAAGGAATTTAGATGTATTTTGCTGGTAGCTCTGCGTGTAAGAACTCAGATGTTCATATGGCATGCTGCAATGGGCAGAACCATGTACCTTCTGTAATACTGCATTTCCTGCTAATGCACTGGCAGGTCACTTCATCCTTTACTTTTTTCTCCTTTATTATTTTTTCCACAAGCTATTAATAATTGGAGTATTTATTTGAGAAAGCTTGGGCAATAGGTCTTTCCTTACACCTAAGAAATGAATCAGTCTCTCTAAATCTACATGCTGGGCAGGTCCCCTACCGCCATGATATACATGTTGGGCTGCAGGACTGAGGGGAGAAAGGAAAGGAAAAACACTTACCCAGAACAGAGACACACAGAAAACTACTGATTTATGAATGCAACACTTGGAAAGTGTTGAGCACGCAAATCAAAGCCGCCTTGGAGCAAGTTCATTTTATAGAACCCACATTTGTATGGCAGGTTAATAACACTGATGCTGACACAGCAACATCAGGGTAACTTTAATAAAGGTTTGGGGCTTTCCTTTCTTTTTTTTAAGGTCTAGTTCCATCTCATTTGGGTCTAAAATTTAGATTTGTGTGGTTTAAAAGGTAAAGGAATGGTCAGAAATAAGTGGTCAAAACGAGAAAAAAACCCTCTGGATGTGATATTCCTCCACACTGTTGGATAGTCAAATCACTGCAGCAGGACATTAACAGATGAGAACTAGATGAGCTTCAAGGTCCCTTTCAAACCAAACCAGTCTGTGGTGCTATGATTTTATCTTTGGTAAGACTTCAAGAATGGAAATGACATACACAGGCACATCACGTGATGAGCACGATTCATCAGTTCAGCCCAGTATACAATTGTAGGGGTGCTGGGAAACTTCAGGGGACAACAGCTGAGTTACTACATGCACAGCCACTGATTACAGTTTCTTCATTCTAGTCTCACTGCTATATCCACATTAGCAAGTAATTTCACACACCAGAAGTAAATCATCAGATTCAATCTCGTACTAAGGCTTCTATGTCTACACTGTATTTCAAGCATTCACTGGGGAGTAGATTCAATGTGCTCCCCTCAACCAAACATGCCCACCATGCGTGTGGTTCAGAACTTATCACTGTTTCAGATTCTTTATCTCCATTAGAGGTTGGGATGCATTGCCTGGGGCAGTTTGTGCACAGCAAAACAGAGCTGTGAATTGAATCAGCACACAATCAGTGGGGACAAGGAGAGGACTGGCTTCAGAGCCACACTACTGCTCTGAATCAAAACAGAAACGGAGATATAGTTATATTACCTACACTTCAACTAGCAAATCTATGGTGAATACATTGACTGGCTTTCACGGACTCTCTGAGATAGATGCTATCTCTCATTAATGCAGGTACTGCAACCAAGCATTCACGTTGAAGTTACACAAACTGTACAAATTAAAAGTGACGACCCCGAAAACTGCCAGAAACATGCCCTATGGATGGTAGCACGTAACTTTGTACTGTACACAGAACTTATGCTTTAAATGAGGGGGAAATTAAACTATTCAAGGCGTTCCCTGCTATTTCCTGTAAGGCCACAGGTTAGCCAAATACAGCATCCAACAGCTGGTTCTGCTCTAGTTGGTTTGTATCACACATGAGACATTTTTCTTCTGCATTCAGATGTAGAGATTCTACAAAACTTTATTATATAGGCTACAGGCCTTGCTAGGTTTTCTTTTTAATAAAACTCATCTCTTTCAATTAACTTGATTGGATGTGTTAATGTTTTGGGTCTTGATTAATAACCCTGAGAGATAATTGTGCAAAGGTCCAGAGGCACTCAAATGTCCATGCAAATAGGGAATGATGGAGGAACTGTAAATGCAATCTATAATACTCAGCACAGTGGCAAGCCCAGAGCTGTCACTCTGCTCGGCTGCAAGAAACAAACAACCCATATGCCATAAGTATAAACTATCTGGTAGCTCAATCTATCATTCCTCACATGCAGCTGAACAAGTAAGAGAGTTAACAGTGTAATATCTTACTGAAGAAGTGCTTTCATCCTCTGGCTTTAATTAGAGACTTATCCAAACTAAAGCTCCCAGTAAAAGCATACTGAAATCCAGATACACAATCCTTTGCTTTTACACAGCTCTTTAAATAACATTGGAGTTACCCAGCAGAGAATTTGCACCCCAAACACAGCACAGGCTTTGGCAAACAATGATTCCTCTCTGGTGCAGTAAGACAGACCAAGCACTTCATAGAAACAATCGAAAGCATTGATGCCTTGTGTGAGCCCAGGTCTGGAGAACAATTTCTGCATCTGCTCCTTGGAAATGACTTTTAGAGAGTTATTTCTTAATCACTGTTCACTTGGATCTGCTCCTGACAACACACACACACAATAAACAGCTCACAGATCATGCAAGGGATGTAGGGTTGGTTACTATCTACTCATCCTCAGGCTTCAATACAATGTGCCAAAGCCATTGCAATCCCACTGATTCCTCCTCTCTGCATTTGGTAGACTAAAGGCATCTCCCCTTACTTGAAGACTTGAGGAGCAGTGTGCGCTCACAGCCCAGAAAGCAACCGTATCCTGGGCTGCATCAAGAGGAGCGTGACCAGCAGGTTGGAGGAGGTGATCCTGCCCCTCTACTCTGCTCTCGTGAGACCTCACTTGGAGCATTGTGTGCAGTTCTGGTGTCCTCAACATAGAAAGGACATGGAACTGTTGGAACAAGTCCAGAGGAGGCCACGAGGATGATCAGGGGACTGGAGCACCTCCCGTATGGAGACAGGCTGAGAAAGTTGGGGCTGTTCAGCCTGGAGAAGAGAAGGCTGCGTGGAGACCTCAGAGCAGCTTCCAGTATCTGAAGGGGGCCTACAAGGATGCTGGGGAGGGACTCTTCATCAGGGACTGTAGTGACAGGACAAGGGGTAACGGGTTCAAACTGAAACAGGGGAAGTGTAGATTGGATCTAAGGAAGAAATTGTTTACTGAGAGGGTGGTGAGGCACTGGAATGGGTTGCCCAGGGAAGCTGTGAATGCTCCATCCTTGGCGGTGCTCAAGGCCAGGTTGGATGAGGCCTTGGGTGACATGGTTTAGTGTGGGGTGTCCCTGCCCATGGCAGGGGGTTGGAACTGGATGATCTTAAGGTCCTTTCCAACCCTAACTATTCTATGATTCTATGAAGACCTAGGAGTTAGAAAAGGGAGAGACAGGCAAAAGCCACACTAGGTCCAGTGCTGGGTCTTTCTGGAGAGAAGTTTCTTACCTGAACTAATGAACGATTACAACTTTCCCTTAATTTTCCAGGTTTAGGCATTTGGTGAATATAGGCTCCAATAGAGCTACCATTGCATTTCAGCACACGAACACCCTCAGCAGCCAGCCACATTTCCATCTTCAGTCACATCTCCAACTCCCATTGTGCATCATGGTCATAATCTCACAGATAAAGTGATAAAATATTTACAACTGAATGCTGCTAAGTTTACTCCCTAGTGCCCACATACATCTTTTGCACAGCAAGTCCTTTCTGGCTTAAATTCTGCACACTAAACCTTAATTACTGCTGTCTGACAAAGTGAGAAATTGGACAGGAAACACCATTTTGAGAAGCATGGAAGTGACAGAGGTGACTAACAACCATTTTCCAAAGCAACTTTAGGCAATATCTCAACTAGAACAGTTCATAGATTGTTTTCCTGAGCTGGAGCTCATGCTGCTAGCTGAACTACAAGGGGCAGAAACCTAAAAGTGACCAGGGCAGGGATGCGCTGTGACAGAAGGATGTCACTCTTGTCTATCATGTGACAAGCAATGCCATCAAGAAGCCATGCAAACCGTTAGCTGTTTTAACAAATGCATCTCATTATTTGCTAATCTGATGCACAAACCACTCACTAAGCCAGTAACTCCCTTGAAGAGCCCAGTGACACTGCAAGCTCTGCAGAAAGAGGAGCTGCAAGTGAGTTCTTGTTACATCTGTGCTCTGGTTCAGAAAGCTGTGAATTCTGCACCTGGACTGCAGCAGAACTGTACAACTGCTGGAAAGCTACCTTGGAAGAGTTATCATCCCATCTTCTGCCTATCCCAGAACACACAGAGGAGCTTCCCTCTGCTCCCCCATGAGCAGAAGCAGCAATGTATGGGCATGGGGCTAAGGAGCAGCAGCCCACAGGCCACTCACCAAATCATGTGTCTGCCACAAGCAACCAGCCTTTGCCATTTCCTTCCTCACCCTGTGGATCCCTGGACCAGTCAGGAAGAGAGAAGTGATCTACATCCACCCATGGGACATGAATGGCTTACACATTTCCACTTCTCTTCTACACTCTCTGGCTGAATAAAAGGCGCTGCAAAGCCCCACAATGCCTGGCCCTAACGGTGGTGGCAACAGGACCTCATTCCCAGAACAGAGCTGTCCTTCCATCAGCAGACATTGGGGACTTCACAGTCAACTTTGTTTTCTTTCCCTATTCCAGTTTGCATTTCCTACAGTTGTGACCATGGCGATAACGAATAAAGTTCTCAGGGAATAACTTTTAGTAGTCAGGGAAGTCCATGTTTCTCCCACATAAAAAAAGCAGCTGAAATGCTGCTGTTCGCTGCAGGCAGACAGCACACATGGAAAACCATAACCTAATCAAGATGCCAAGGGACAGAAGGGAAATTCTAGATGTAAGGGCTGGGTTACACCTTTTCTTCTTTGTCCCCCTCAATCTTCCACAACAACTGCCTGAACCTTCATCTTGTACCTCAAAATCCTAAACACAAAGGAATGATATTCTCGCTTCTCCCCCAGAAGCCACGTACATCAGCAGAACAATGTCAAGGTAGGTTATTTCTCAGACAACGTAGTTAAGGGTGTTTCACAACCCTATCATTTGGAGAAAGCCAAAGGAGGACTCACCCCTATGCTGATAGACTGAATTTACCTACTGTAACTGCAGAAGACCGTATCTTCGCCAATGACGATACATGGTACATAATGCTCCAGTGAAGTGAGATGAATTGAACTCTCCCTTGGTAACAGGCCCTTAACAAGGGTCATTAATCACATAAGTATCCCAAGCACATCCACTGCCAAGAGGGGATGTTCTGACAGAAAGAAATGCAACTCCTACTGCCAATGGGTTAAAGGGAGGGAGGAAAAAGCTCTCTATGAAAAAGAGGGCCTTCCCCTTAGGAAGTCAGCAGGAGCCACAGCCTCAGAAACAGATCTTATAATTGAATGTTTTCACTCTCATTTAGAGTAGTGCTTTTCTTCCCTACACTTACAAGCTTGGTTTAGATTGTACAAACTGCCTTCAACTACTGGCCAGCATGGCTTTCCCTCCTAAGAGAAGGTAAGGCTATACTGACCCAGGAATATACATGGCAAAAATGCAAAAGCCCCAGGGAAAAAACGCATCTTGGGAAATCCACCATGCAATTCTTCTGAAATTAGAAAAGATTTGTTAAAACATCACTTTGGAAGGAGAAATAGGTTTCAATTCATGTATCAGCTCATTTTGGAAATAATAACAATCACCTAATACTGACTTTATAAAAAAATCATTATCTCTGATTTCAATGTGCTCATCATTTCGACATACATAGAAATTATTATTACAATAGCTTGAAAGGAAAGCTTTCACTCAGTTGACTTCTTTCTCTCTAAACTTTTCCTTTTCAGTTAATTAAAATATTCCACGCTTCAGGTTTTTGATCACCTGCTAAATCTTCAAAACTCCTCTTTATTTTCCTGTGGTTGGAAAAAATGAGTCCCTATCTCACTAAGATCTGAAGTTTCTGATTTACAACTTTAAAACACAGCTTTCAGTAAATGAAAAGCAACATCCTGGGCTTCACTTCAAGCAGGTCTAGATACTCTCACCATGTATAAGCACGCGATGACTCTAAAATATCCCACTGTTTCAGCGAAAAAGATCTCATGGGTGGAAAGCAGGTAAACAGCACGAATAAGAGGCGATTACAGCAAGGTCAAGGTTTTGGTCACAGGTATAAGTTTACAACCACATTGATGCTAATACTTCCGTAATGCTGGGTGTTGTGAATGAAGTTTAGTCAGCTGAATCCCTTTAACTGGGTTCTTTGGACTGGGTGCTTTTGCTTGGCATGAGTATTTGCTTAGCATGGAAAGGTGAAGTTGCTGGAGCCTTAGGCTGCATGCAGCTAACTCCCACCTAGATAAGGCTGAACTTCAATTACAGCCTGTGCTTAGTTATGTCAACGAAGGCTTTGAGACCAGTAAAACTGGAAGAGAAAAGAATTGCATCTGTTTGTAAAGAACAAGGAACCAAAGAGATAAGGAGAAACTTATGGCCACCTCAAGACAATGAAAGAAGCAAATAATGGATGAGGAGACTCTAGACCAAAATTCACCACTGGACCAAAAGGCACATCAAGGCATATGAACAGTGTGTAATGGCTAGCTGCACAGAATGTAAGGGTATAAAACCCCAGGAGTTTCTTTGTTCTGGGTTCCTCCCTTGGAGGTATAACTGGCACGACTTCTTGTTCTGCTGGAAACCCTCAATATCACAGCACAAAGCATGACCCTGTGATGAACAGCACAGAACAAAGCACGTTCTCCATGGATTTGGTCACCACAAAATGATGACACATCCTCACTGGAAGTACTAATGGGAATGTGTGCTTGGTTTTGAAATTAAGAATCAGGTTGTTACAGAAATAGTTAAATATCAGCCAAAGCCCAGCTAAATGGCTTTAGATAATCTATCATATTTTAATCTAACAAAGGCTTCATCGATTAGCCTGAAATTCAGAATTAGCTAGGTGCATTTCATCTGATTCACTTGTCTTCTATTGTAAAATAATGATGTAATTTGTAATAAATTACCGACTCCAAGTTTCAGCAGTGACAAATTGTTTACTTAATTCAATAAAATAGTGTCACTTCTGTAAAGTGCATAATCTCAGAGAACTCAGCTGCTTGTGAACTGCAGGTTATGAAGAAAAACATTCATGTCAGCCCAAAGTAGAGGAGAAATAAGATCTGAAGCAAACTAACTGCATTCCCTCAGATTACTCTTTTGCACTTTAGTGTCACTCTCAATTTAAGGTGTTTCAGGAAATCAGCCAGCCTGGAATAGGCAGGATCATTCTCGCTCACTGAGTCTAATATGACGTGACTAACACGAGCAGACACGATATGTCATAGCAATGAATGACTCATCAGACTGAGGAATGCAAAAAATACCATTCTCCAAGGTACCATTTTTGACCTTTTCACTCTCCCCTCAGCTTATTTTACACAGACCTTTTAGAAACATCTGTGAGAGCAAGAGGCAATAAAACTTGCCAAAGGCAGGAAAAGAATGGGAGGAAGGGATGGTATTTACCCACCTTTGGCCATTTTTTCTGAGAGGCAGTCATCAAGGAAAGTGAAATCTCAGCTTTCCCCACATGTTTGGCCAGAAATTCCTCCATTACAAATCCTCCCCCTGCTGTCAGTTGCTCTGGGGCCCAGGACAAGTGATTTATCCTTGTTACCTTCATTTCTCCATCTCTATAATGAGGACCAAGACACCTGTCTATGTTACACGATTTCTGTGACAATTCATTAGTTAATGTCTCTAAAGTGCTTCAAAGATGTGAAGCATTATTACTGATACGGTTTGCACTAATTTTTATGTATCCAGCCAGCCTACAGTCCACACAGTGCTGCGCTCTGCAGTAGAACCCTAACTATGCCAAAAGGAAAGAGTCATCACAGTTTGTCCTGGTGTGACTTAGGCAAAGATGAAGAAAAACTTAGACAAAGATTAAGGGAGACAATTGATTCTCACTCTTTCACACTGATTTGGATTCCAGTGCTGATTAAAGCACAAATCTTGCTACACACGTGTTTCAACATGAAGCCATTCTGAAATCAATGAGGTTCTCGATCTGCTTCCCCAAATATTATAGGGTGGAAAATTAGGACCTAGGTTATTCTCCAGACTACCATGGAATCTGCTTTAAACATAACATTGAGAAAAAATTGGTAGGAACAAGAGATAGCAAATTAAATTAGAATATTCAAATAATAGGCAGTAAATAGCCTATATATGATCTATTTTAATCTATATTCATAGAATAGAATTGTATTTTTCAGATGATCAAAGTATTGCCTTGGTTACGTATATTTTCAAGCAATTAAACCAATCTTAATGTAAAACACTATTTGAAAACCAAAAAAGCAATCTCTGTTGTACATAAATCTGCCCTGTTTTTCCCCACTGGACCTGCCATGCAGTACATATTAGTTTTCCTTGTACTATGCAGTAGCAAGGAGAAGAAGCCACCAGACAGCTTGGAAGTCATATTTGAAGAGATGAGAGAAGACTGTTAAAAGATAGAAAGGAAATGAGGAAAGATCTGAATGCCAGAATGAATACAAGATCTGTGCGTGTCAGTGAAAACAAAGCTGAACAGAAGATCAGGGGAAGCAGCGTTGAGCCCATCAGGAAAAGCAAGGCAGGAAACCAAAGCCTGAAAATAATAAGATGAAAAAGGAGCAATGACAGATCTGTGCTAAGTAAAAAAACAGGAAGGAAAGAGGTAACAGAGCAAAGATTATTGGGAAACCTGAAGAAATCAATGATGAATTTTCTTCTTTCATTTGGCTCTCACACCTCTCTGAAATGCCCAAGAAATTAGATTTGCCCATCACATGAAAAGGAAACACTATAAAGAAGGAACATGAGTAGCAGAAGTTTGTAATGCAGTTACTACATGGATGCGCTTGGACACCAGCTTCAGAGCAGGGAAGCACCACTAAGAGCACAGCTGTGCTGTCGCTTTGGGAGAACCATAGAATCCCAGACTGTTTGGGTTGGAAGGGGCCTTAAAGCTCATCCAGTTCCAACTGCCTGCCATGGGCAGGGACCCCCTTCCGCTATAGCAGGCTGCTCCAAGCCCCATCCAACAGCCCTTGTTTTCCGGGCTGCCACACACCCGACTCCCACAGCTCATCTCACCTGAAACTTTAATTTTGGATAGTGAAATAGGATGCCACCAACAAGCTCAGTTTAGGTCCTCACCTGGTTTCGAGATCCCTGTGAAGTTCGCCATGGAAGCAAGTCCAATGGCCAGCTTGTGTGCACTGCAAGGGCCCCAGCTGACCAGGGGTAAACACATCACAATTGCTTCTCCTCTCCTGCCTTCTAGAACCCAATCTCCTAGAACAGGCTTGAAAACCAATGCCATGGGAGGATCAGAAGGCTTTGCAAGCCTGGCTTCTGAGAGCTTTTGAACCTCACTTGGCTACAGCCTCTACAGATGCACAGAAGCTTTAAGACATGAGGAAGACACAACCAAAAAGCACTGCCAGCCCTGCTAGCTGCCTCTTCTCGGTGCTGTCACATTTTCCTCCTTGTACCAGCAAAACAGCAGCTCCAGCAGAAGCAAAGTTGTTATCACACCACAGGCTTATGCCTGAAGAAACGCAAACTCAGTAACAGTTTATGTTGCCAGAACCCAACATTAATCTATGCACCTAGAAAGCAGATAGTGCTCAGCTTAACTTCTACTCAAATGCACAGCACCATTCAGGCTAGGGAGCCATGGGAGAGAAGATAGAGCACAGGAGCCACACTGTTCACATTTCTATGCTACCAGCAAAAAACATCTTCTTTCTCTCCTTTTTCTCTCATTTTCTGTTTGTGCAAAGCGTTCGACACTGTCCCACACGACATCCTTGTCTCTAGATTGGAGAGACATCAATTTGATGGGTGGACCACTCGGTGGATAAAGAACTGGCTGGATGGCCTCACACAAAGAGCTGTGGTCAATGGCTCGATGTCCGGCTGGAGACCGGTAACGAGTGGCGTCCCTCAGGGATCGGTGTTGGGACCGGTCTTGTTCAGCACCTTTGTTGGTAACATGGGCAGTGGGATTGAGTGCGCCCTCAGCAAGTTTGCCAATGACACCAAGCTGTGTGGTTCAGGTGATACGCTGGAGGGAAGGGATGCCATCCAGAGGGACCTCGACACGCTTGTGAGGTGGGCTGATGCCAACCTGATGAAATTTAACCATGCCAAGTGCAAGGTCCTACACCTGGGTCGGAGCAATCCCAGGCACAGCCACAGGTTGGGCAGAGAAGAGATTCAGAGCAGCCCTGCAGAGAAGGACTTGGGGGTGTTGGTCAATGAGAAAATGAACATGAGCCGGCTGCAGTGTGCGCTCGCAGCCCAGAAAGCAACCGTATCCTGGGCTGCATCAAGAGGAGCGTGACCAGCAGGTCGGAGGAGGTGATCCTGCCCCTCTACTCTGCTCTCGTGAGACCTCACTTGGAGCATTGTGTGCAGTTCTGGTGTCCTCAACATAACAAGGACATGGAACTGTTGGAACAAGTCCAGAGGAGGCCACGAGGATGATCAGGGGACTGGAGCACCTCCCGTATGGAGACAGGCTGAGACAGTTGGGGCTGTTCAGCCTGGAGAAGAGAAGGCTGCGTGGAGACCTCAGAGCAGCCTTCCAGTATCTGAAGGGGGCCTACAAGGATGCTGGGGAGGGACTCTTCATCAGGGACTGTAGTGACAGGACAAGGGGTAACGGGTTCAAACTGAAACAGGGGAAGTTTAGATTGGATCTAAGGAAGAAATTCTTTACTGAGAGGGTGGTGAGGCACTGGAATGGGTTGCCCAGGGAGGTTGTGAATGCTCCATCCCTGGTGGTGTTCAAGGCCAGGTTGGATGAGGCCTTGGGTGCCATGGTTTAGTGTGAGGTGTCCCTGCCCATGGCAGGGGGGTTGGAACTGGATGATCTTAAGGTCCTTTCCAACCCTAACTATTCTATGATTCTATGATTCTATGAATTGAGAAAAATATTTGAAGTATCAATCTTAGTGCAACTGACTGAACTTGAGTGAATTAGGTCCATCCTTACCTATGAGTTTATACATTGATAACATCTATTTTAAGCTAGTAAAAAATGCAAGAAGAAATTCTAATTCTATCCATTTATATTAAATCAGGTCCTAATCTTTCCCTCAGCCATTTGATTTTTAGGAAATGATAAGGAAAGCATTTACAGTAAGAGCGCTTTTCAATAAATCATCATTAATCATACATGGGCTCTAAGTGCATCAAAACAACTTTGGGCACACAATTAGGCAACTAATTACACTGACTTGGCAATTCCATCCTTAAATGGACTTACCTGCCCCCGGATCCACCTGATCATTTCTGGGGGGTTATTTACTTGCACAACGGTTTCTTTGCTATTAAGCACCAACTGTTGAAAACGTTTAAGCAACTGCATTTCCATGCCTAATTAATCATGTAATTGCCGTTATTATTTGAACACCTTTTTGCACCACAATGCTTTGTTTGAACAGCATATGGGAGGATGGAGAAGTGAGTGTCGCAGCCGTGCGTAATCGGGTAGGTGGTCAGCTTACACGGTGCATAACATCCTCAGCTCTGACAATAGCCATAAGGAATTATATTGCTCAGCAGCTCCCAGGGGATGCTGGACACTTCTCAGGATCTGCCCCCTTGAAACTCACTGCACATCAAAAATCACTGCAGTTCCATAAAAAGGACAATGAAGTACGGTCTGTTGCTCAATATTAGCGCACACCTCTTGCCATTTACACCAATATATTCCTCCTGGAGATCTGGAAAAAACAGGTATGTCCCTAACACTCACTCTTCCTTAGATTCTGCCTGTGCCTTCCCAAATATCTTAAGCTGAACAGAACAAAGCCCATCTTATTCTGCGTGTTTGGGCAGGGATCAGCGTGTACGATAAGGGCCATTCAGATCCATATGTGATTTCAGCTCAGTTATCCTCTGGACAGATAATCAATGGTTGTGTATAACCAGTATTTTACTTGTATCTTGCTATGAGTTACACATTTCTAAGCATCTACATACACGTATATGCTTAGGTCAGGAATATATACAAGGAAAAGTGAATTTATCCAAACTTTCTCCATACTCAAACCTGTTTCAAAGATGAAAAGGAGCCATTACCTTTCATTTCTTCCCCACCACTTCTCTTTTGTTCAGATCTCCAGCAAAGCTAAAAGCTGAAGTGCAGAATTAAGGGAAAAGCAACATCTGTCTCTATGGCATTTCCAATTTAGCTCTGCAGACTCAAGAATTTCAAATTAGGTTTGAGAAACCATCACCTCTGTTGGTTTCTGATTACTCAGATGCAACACAACAATTCTGACCAAGTTTTTCCACCTCTAGGTTGAAATCTCATAGGAAATTTCCAACATCAGGCTTTAAAGGTGGCTGCTCCACAGAAGTATTACAATAAAAGTACAACCTTTTGCATTGCACTTGTGTTGGACACAGGCTGCTGCAAATACATGAGACAGGTTCTGATGTTATGCGCACAATATCAGGAGCTGCGTGCCAAAATGAATGTCGTGCAGTGACAAAGTCAACAATGGGACTTCTTCAGAAATGAGGTATTTACCAGCAGAGGAAAGGGCACCCTACTCTTTTTATTGCCTATTTAGAGGAACTGATTAATGTTTTCAGCAGCCTAAGTGTGCAAATTCCACCCAATACAGTGCAATTTGCATTTATGTGTATGAAAGATCAAACATCTGCCACAGACTCAAAGAGCAGCATCTTGGCCTAACATCTAGAGGGTTTTTTCCCTATCATATGGGGCTCATCTCTGCCTCACTTTGCAACAACTAAAACTATTTCCTACTGCTACAGCAGTTTAACAGTTTATTCCCCCTGATGCACGTGATAAATGTAGCGGCTTCAAACCTTTTAAACATATTAAAGGTTTCATGGCTAGATGTGTGACAGCCTTGATTAATCCTGCGCAGGCAGCAAGAGTCAACGCGCGCAGGTATCTGCATTCAGGACTTTCAAAGTTCTAAGAGTTTTCTTTGATAAAGGTAAAGGAGCTTTGTGGAAGATGGTTTGTGACACGCAGCACTGGGAGAGAATGTTAATGCTGCAGGAGCTGCTATAGTTCAGTAGAAACTGAAAAAAGGGAAAAAGAAACCAGAAGATGAGGAAAGATGAGTTAAAATGCAGTTGGTGGGTTTACCCTACCGTAGCTTAATGGGTATCTATATATGTTTTCACCTAAAATGTAATGATTTTTCAATGCAAACAAATAATTCTAAAATCGAATCAGTCTCTAAAGCCTTCAGGAGTCTATTAGGCAGTTCTCAGATAAACAGCACATTAAGCGAAAACAGGAACACGTAAAAACTTACTCTTTGGATCATAAGAATAACAGTACACACACGCAATATCAGTGGGTGATGATGTATTACTGTGGTGTGCCTGATACATGGACCAAACACGGCACAGAGAGCTGGAAAGCCTGTAAAGGAAGTCAAACATCCACACAGAGGATGTTGAAGCAATGACTCTTCAAGAGCACACGCAGGCTGGTGCTTTCACAGCAGAGTACTAGACGCTGCAAAAAGCAGTGCTGGAATGGCACTAAGGCAGGTGGGATGGCTTTTAACTAAGGTTACAAATCAGACCAGCTTCCTGCGGTTGTCTTCAGTGCAATTTTAAGCAAATCTACTTGGTTAACTGAGCTAAACACATAGCTGCCCCATCCTGTTCTTGGCAGATGAAAGCAGGAACATTTGCCTTTGGAGCAGAGCAGCGACTCACTCCCTTGGTCTGATACAAACCTGGATGATGCTCAGGACTTATTTCACACCCAGTCACCTCAAAGGCATCTCACTTATTCTGGTACCTGTGCTGTGTCTCGAGGCTGGATAGAGTTTAAATAACAACAAACTACTCCATGGTTCTAAATTCAGATATTAAAGAACAATAGAGTGGGAGATACTTGCCTCAGAAAGACCACGGGGCAGAGTGTTAGACTTCAGGTCCAGCTTGATTATGATGACAAATGGCAGAGGAACCCTTCTTGTTCACCCAAACAAAGATCAGCTACTATCGTTTTCAAGTTTCCATAGCAATGTGATAGTCCAGCATAAGCAGAGCTCAGGGGAGTAGGGAGAAACAACACAATTCAATTATCTCCATCATTTCAACTGGCTGATTGGGGTAGGGGGGAGCCTTAGGAAGCCGTCCCACTTTCAAGAGAAGAAATACAATCTCTCTATCTTTGGGCTTTTAATTCTGTCAAAGATGGCCTAAATTAGGGAGGGACAACTTGCAAAGCAGGAACATATTCTCTTCTTAAATCAGGTCTGGAAATGCCGTGAGATGAACTCTGATAACGCAGCCTGCAAGCCCTGGGAGCCAAAGCTGTGCAAAATTGTTTAATATGGTCAAATCCTTTAATCCTCATATCTGCTGATGCAGAAAACAGAATATTTCTGCCATTTATTACCAGAAACATTATTTTCAAACTCCATAAATGTTGCCTGAAGATCTTATGCAGCAGAGACAGCAGAGGCCTGCATTTCCTTCACTGGACAATTTTGATCCTAATATATTTAGGCACAAAGCAATACACATAAATGAACAACCACTGATTTTTCTTCATCTCCTTCAACCATTCATTTTGAGAATAGCTCTATGCCTTTTTACCTTATTCTTTACTATCTGCAGAGCTCAGGAACTTGAATGCCCTGAAAAACTTAGGAATTGATCAGACTTGTAATGAAAAAGGATCTCTTTCTCTCTGCCATAATACAGGAAAATAAAATATCGTTAACTCTGCAGGGCAGTACACTGAAGATGGATCAATCCCTCTCTTTTCAGACCATCCCATAACACAAGAGCAAAGGGGTCAGTCAGTAATTGCCAGTAAATTTGGAAGGAATAAAAGGAAATACTTGTTCACACAGCCGGCCTGAAGCATTTCCCATCACAGAAGGCCAGCAAGTCAAATGCTGCAGCTAGTTTTTGAAGAGCAAAGAGGATTTTTGTAAGCAATGATTTCAGTGCCAAGCAGACGGGATAGAGGGCACAGCACCCAAGGGAGATAAGAGAGCAATAAGGTAATGATGATTACATTTCATGCTTCAAAGCACGAAACAACAGGAGGCAGGAAGGAAGCCCACAGCCCACGCTGTGCTCTTTGGCGAGATGAGTTAGCTGTAGCTGCAGGTATGTCCTGCTCAGACACAAGCACTGGGCTTCGCAAGCAGAACTCTGTGCCCAAGAAATGCTCCTCCAGTGGAGGATCCTCACAGTGACATCCCATTTTCCCAATCCGGAAAATGGGTGGAAGTTTTGGGGTTCACGGCACTATAAGTAAGGGGTTTAGGAAGAAAGGGGAGGGGGATGCAGAAGTCCTGCCTCAAACTCCCACCCCACACCAACCAGGCAGTGTCGCTCCCATGGGATGCTCCATGGAGCACATCCTGCACTCCTGATGTATGCTGCTGCTTTTGAACCCTCTCCCAGCATGGGGGGCAGGTCATAGATTCATAGAATAGTTAGGGTTGGAAGGGACCTTAAGATCATCCAGTTCCAACCCCGTTGCCATGGGCAGGGACACCTCACATTAAACCATGCCACCCAAGACTTCGTCCAACCTAGCCTTGAACACTGCCAGGGATGGAGCATAAACACATGTCATAAACAGCATCAGTGGGCACAGGTAGCAAGCCTGCCTCTAAGGGCAGCTTATCATCAGCTGTGCTTCAAACTCTCTTTAGCCAGAAGCATGCAAGAGGCAGGAGGGTTTGTGCTTCACCTTGCAGGGCTGTGGCTCCCAGGCTGGCCAACCTGCCACACGACAGGCACATCTTTGTGCTTTCCACCGGGATAGAGCTGCTGGAGGTAATGCAGTGTTTAACCCATCCTTCAACAGCAACAATGCTTTATATACCTTTGAAAACTCCTCTCCCTGCCGTCGCTACTGGAAGGCGACGAGCCCCTTCATCACGGATGTTTGGGGCGATTCTTGCAGGTGATCAAACAAAATCCTACAAAATAACAGTTTGTTTGCTGTCAGCCAGCTCCAGCTCAGAAGCAGCCTGGCCTATGAACAAGCCAGTCCCCATCATTTGCTCCAGAGCCCAGATAGCGGCGCGCAGGAAGAAGTACATAATTTGTCCAGATGCAGCGAGGAACCGAATGACTAATTCATGAGAGTGCGATTGATTTTGATGAATCAATGCATTACAGGATCCAGGGAAGGAGGGGGAGGCACCGGGCATTTTACAGGCTCAACTACAGGATCACACTTTGATCTCGGAAACAAAGACAACCTTCTTCTGTATCAGAAGGCAGGCCCTGATTCTGTTCTCAGCTAAAAAAGTGGTTTCACTCTTTCTAACAGACAAACATCCCCTGTCCATACATTTTGCAAGGTCCGGGTGCTGCACATTCAACTCTCCTCGTTCAAATCAGTTTAAACACCCAATTCCCAAGAATTTCACCAGCGACTGATGTAGAATCTGCCCCCAACTTGCACCAAAACCAGTTTCGATGGGGAAAGATAATACATACAAATCAGAAAATAGAATGTTAGCTGAACATCCCGAAACTTCGGCTTTAAAACCCTGTTTCAGAAGGAAGCACCCGAGAAGGAGAAATATACATTTATATTTTAATGGGGGAAAAGCCAATTTTCTACAGCAAGAAAAGATAAATGAGAAATGCCCCCATTTAAGTAAAACGCAACAAGAAAATCTTGGCTTTCCCCGTGCTTCTATTACAGGTAAGTGGAAAAGCAAATACATTACTAGCCTCACATTTCAATCACTCATTGTCTATCAAATTTCATAATACACCCTTCGTAGCTGTTCTCTTTCTTTTTGCAGACCATGAGCAAAACAGAGACAGTGCCTGGTTAAAGCTAATGCAAATCCATCCTCTACTGGGATACAAATACATTTCTGTGTATATTAGGATAGGGGAAAATTTATGGTGGGTGACTGACTCCAAGGCTGATTTAACATTTGCCATCAAGCAGAAATGCACATGCACAAACACACTAAGACTAGCAAATTGCTCCCTGATTTCTATTCCCTAGGCACCAGCCTGCAAGGAAAACTATTTATGTTCCCCTCGTATTGACATACAAAGTAGTAGTAAACAAACTGGGATTCTCCACATGGTATTTTCCATTGTGGCAACCACATGGGAAACCATCAGCTTTGACCTTTTGGAGGAAAGGACAGAAGGAGAGGTAGACTTAGCAACGAAAGATCTTTTTACTCCAAGCCTTGCCTCCTTAGGCCTCTGCATGGATTTTTATGACCCAACAGAGCTTTCAAGTACCTGTGGCACTTAAAAACGCTCACCTCTACTGAAGGTGAGAGCAAGAGTTTACGGAGGCTTGGTGAGCATCTTCTCCACTTGCAAAAGACAATGCGGTCAAGGAAGAAAAATCAATCTCTGCTCTACAGCATAATCATGATTTCAACCAAGACAGATGGCTGAGCAATTGAGTGCATGTATTTCAATCCCTGCCCTTTGATACCTCCTGATTATTTAACCTGGAGATTTGGAGGAAAAAGAAGGCAGAGAAAACCTGCATGCAATAAAAAGGAATCATTATTTTCTTATTCCTAGGCACATCAAACCCTGGCAAGAGGCTAAGGGACACGCATGGGTCAGAAACCAAACGGGTAAATTCCTGTTTCTGAAGAAGAGTGCTTCAGGAGAGGCTCAGAAATGAACACCCTGTGTGTAACTCCAGCCCCTTCAGGGTCACCTCTTATTTCTTTTTTAATAAAATAAGCATTACCAAGATTAAAAATGCTCCTCGGGCTCCAAACTATGTTGGTCACCCCGAGGAAGTGGTCTGAATCGCTCCGAAAATGAAACTTCAAATTAAACGCCTAGATCATTCCTCTGAGTGTTGTCAGGCGGATGATTTCAGTGGTGGCTTTTTATCTCCCCACATCTAGCAGTGAAGAGCATGGGGACTCCCCAGAACAACCATCAGAGGCACAGCCTTGCTGGGTGTACATGGCAGCAGTGGCACTCTCCAACAGGTACTGCTCAAGCCCTGGTTTATCCCCCTGAGCTGTTGTACGTCCTTGCCCTTGGTATGCCGGCAGCAAATGGACTTTGAGGACATGCTTCCCCACCCTGGCAGTGTTCAAGGCCAGGATGGCAGGGGCTTGGAGCAAGCTGCTCTAATGAAGGTATCCCTGCCCATAGAAGGGGATTGGAACTGGATGAGCTTTAAGGTCCCTTCCAACCCAAACCATTCTGTGACTATGCTGAATGTTGGTGGCTCTCTGATGATGCAGGTTCCTACCTGACCTTTACAATTACCACACATACTGCGAACTGACAGGCAACTGTTGGCTGCTGTCACTGATTTGCAAAGCAAGATATCCAAGGAATTGAAGCATATTTTTTCCTAATTAAGAAAAAACAAAACCAAAATCTAAAATCCATGCATAAACCACCTGAAATTGGAGCTGAAGTAACTGCAATAAACTCCTTAAAGCTGGACTGAAATCCAGTCCATCTGCTGGCACAGGGGACAGGGATGGTTCTTCCAGCCCCATACAAGCTTCCCAGGTGTGGAGTAAGTGAGAGCCATGATCTTTTGTACGGATCCTCAGCCCAACTGCATCTTGGAGAGCAGATGGAGCAAGAGTCTACCCTGCCTGGCAGGTAACACACCTGAACCCAGAGCGGAAACAGAGGACAGAGTGTTGGAGGGGGAAATTATAGTTCTCCCTGTGACAAGATTGAAGGTCTCAGCGAACAACCACATCATCGTGAAGACCTAGAGCCGCAGCAGGAATCATGGTGGGAGAAAACAGAAGGAAGCTAAGAAGAGAGAAGTCGAAGGAAGTAATAGAACTGAACCATCCTTCTAGAAAATTAAGAACAAAACCACCAGCATGAGCATTACTGACAGCCTCTGAAGGAATTGTGTAGTGGAAATGGTGTGATAGGTGACAGCCACTCACTACCGTCATAGACTCATAGAATAGTTTGGGTTGTAAAGGGCCTTCAAAGCTCATCTTGTCCAACCCCGCTGTAAGAAGCTGGGACATCTTCAACTAGATAAGGTTGCCCAGAACCATATCCAGCCCGGCCTTGAATGTCTCCCAGGATGGCACCTCTCTCACTGCCATGCTGCTTTCCAGGGATGGCTGCTCTGTACCAATCTTCCATCCCCACTTGCATTTCATAATCAAGCGAAACCCAGCTCCCACCTCTGCCCAGGATCATCTTTTCCCTCTGTATCCCCCTCCCGCTCTCCCTGCCCTGACTTCCCTGCATGATTGTCCCAGGTAATTAAAAGAGAGAAGTCAGCCCCGCTCCGCACGGGAAGAGCAGGAACAGGCACCGAGTGACAGACAAGATGCACAAACATAACTCACTGCTGTGAAAGCAATTAATGGCACTCCCGAAACATTTTTCTCAGTAAGAGACATTCAAATTCAGCCAATCTGTCACAATCCTCCATTTGTCATTGTCATTTTTACCATTGTCACCTTATTTGATGCTATTAAGCAGACAAGAGCGAGTCGGAGGAACAACTGAAATAAGCATAAGCTGATAAAATAAATTAGCTCAGAAACTTGTACACAGAGATATTAAGCAAAAAGCAAAATGATGTCAAGGTTGAAAGAATTAGGAATTGAATTTTAACCAGCCCACATGTTTATGGCTGATTTCCTGATGAATATTTTATTTTTAATAACCTTCCTATCACATTCACTAAAAGGTATCACCAAGGATGGATCAGCAAACAAATCTGAGGGGGGAAAAAGAGGCTGCTCTGAGACATGAAACACCTTCAAAGCTCACACTCCCTTGAGAATAAGAGTCAAAAGGAACAAAGACAACTCTTAACATGAAAAGGGAAGACACGGTATGACTAAATAAAAGGGCGATATTTGATAGGTACAAATTGGATGTGTTTCCTGCTTCGTTCCTGCTGCTTAAGAATGTAGAGTCCATATGCAGATTTGCCAGAATAAGCATCTCTCACTAAGCAGGGGCTTAGACTTAGGCCTACCTCTGAAATCAAAACCTTTCCACTGGTTCTTGAAAGCGAACATGTCCAAGAGGGCTGGAGACACGCCATGGAGTGCATCACGTCTGATGGTGAACACCACTCAAAGCCATAGGGTGCGATGCTCCGGCAGTCTCCTCACCTCCAGTTATTTCATCAAAAGATAATCTCCATTTTCACCTTCAAAAAGGGTAGGTAATTATAAACGCATTCTTTTTACTCAAATATTTTAAGCAAGTAATTGTTGCCCATGGGAGAGAGTTTAATTATTTCTGATGAACAGCCAAGACACAGAATCAGGAGAACATGACAGGAAGAGTGTGGAAAATGTGTTCCAGTGCTTAATTGTGTGGCTATCTTGCCTTTTCATCCTGAAAAAACAGGCATTGATTTTTTTTTCCCTCTCCCAATTGATTTCACACAATCTTCAGCTTAGTAATACAGAGCACATCCAACTGCAAAAGGAGCACAGATCCCTGGGCCAGGGCATCTGCGATTTCCTATCACGAACAGGCAAATCACAGGTAGGTCGCTGGGTAACTCAGCAGTGGATGGCTCGGACTTGCCTGTGTGATGCTGGCTTGGACAAAAGAGCCATTTCTTGTCCCCCACACACACTCAGCTGAACAGCAGATGCACTAGACCATACAAAATGAAACGCTTTATGACCTTCACTAAGCAGAAATGCAAGTGTATAGTAAGGCAACGACACATTGAGGAGACAGGAGTTGCCTTGGCACAACAGGACAGCAGCCCATCTATCAGCAGATCAGATGGGACACTCTGGAGGATGCACAAACCCCTTGACTTTTATGAATATCTAGTCCATAAAAGACTGATTCTTCTGATTTTATGTCAGCTGAGGCTGGTTATGTGACCTGGTGCATATGGGTTTATGGCACCTTTAAAAGAATTAACTATTACTATCACACATAAATATTTGCTTTGGTTTCCTGCTCAGCAGAATGCATGAACAAACCAGAGTATTATTTATGGAAAAAAAGCACTGTTTCATTCCTGTTCTTTAACAGGAAAAATATTTTCCATCAGTTGATCAGGTAGGTGATTCATGTGCAGGAAAGAATTCCCTAATGCATCTCCTGGATACAGCAGGTTTATCACACACAGTGCATTTGAACCTAATCATGATGCATCATATAAGGGCTGATTCTGCATTCATACATTAATGATGCCTATACAAAGGGTTGCAGGTATATAAAAGGCAAGACAAAACCAGCGTATGTGAATGAGTACATGATACTAGATTACGATAAGTGAACGCAGTAGCAAGTTGGACTTGAAAAGAAAGAAGATCAAATAGGAGATAGAGAAAATGCATCTCAGCACTCTCCCTTACACTGGGAAACAGCATGTTTTGCAAATTTCCCCATAGCAGCCATAAAAATAATGCGGAGAAAGCAAATATCATACATCTTCCCATGGCTTTACACTGTCCTCTTCCAAAGAGGTATTCCAAAATGTTGTCTTTCACTACTGCCATCACAGTTCCCTTCCATCACATTTTGAAAGGACTTCTCCTGCTCTGTAAGAGAGCAGAGAAAATAGAACCATGATGGTAGATAGCTGACAAAAAAGGTCCTACCAGAATGCACCTGTTATTGATGCTGTTTCCTTAGGGACAGCCCATGGTGCAGGTCACAGAGGAGCATGGTGAAGATGTGCTTGAAGATGCAGCAGTGCCGTGGCTGATGTCTCCCAGGAAAAAGTAGCAGCAGCAGAATGGAGACAAGAGTTACTACAAGAGGAGTGTGGGACCAGCCCTAACCATCATCAGCTCTACCTTCCACCAGTATAAACTTATATGACTACATGAGTTCAATGCTTTCCTTTTTATGGGAAAAAGCCTAAGACATGGTGGAGGCTGGCACAGAGGAACAGCAAATAAAACCTTTGTACTTGTCACAAGTACACCCACAAGCCCGGGTCAGCGAGAAATGCCTCAAACAGCTTGGAAATTACTGCATGCTACACATCCTGCCACTAAAAAGCCACTCAAACTCAAGAGGAGCTCCCAAGGAGGGAACAGGAGCGATACCGGGAGTCTTAAGGAGTCATCTGTCCATCAAAAATTATGAAGAGCAAAAAATTCACCAGCACTTATGGACCAAAGCAGACCTATATTCAAAGAATCATAGAATGGTTGGGTTGGAAGGGACCTTAAAGCTCGTCCAGTTCCAACCCCTGCCATGAGCAGGGACACCTTCCACTAGAGTAGGTTGCTCCAAGTCCCATGCAGCCTGGCCTTGAGCACTGCCAGAGATGGGGCACTGCCATGTTGTTCGCCAAATTCATGGAAATAATAAATGTCTTCTCAAAGCCAGGTCTAAGGTTCATGCGTTCGATGAAAACCAGTACGGACAGAATCATAGAACCAGGAAAAGACCTTCAAGATCATAAAGTCCAACCAGTCATAGTTTATATGCAGATTTGAGTAACTTACCTTGAAGGAAAATATGGGTAACCTTAAATTACAGCAACTCTCTATGAACAACTATATATCATTCCAGGAAAAAGCCAGGTTCAATTTGTTAGTCTTCACCCCTGTGGTCAAAAGACCTACAGTGGGATTCACTTTTGTTGGTTTGCTTGTGTTCTTATCAAAGATTACACCTGAACTGAGAGCTCTGCCGCTGCTCACCAGATCATTTCACTTAATGAAGTACCTGGATAAATACTCACAACCTGCTGATGAAAAGAGCTGGGGAAGTTCAAAGCACTGCGAGCAGGAGCTGTTGCTTCTCTGTCCTGCAAAACCTGAGTGTTCATTAGTACCCAGCCCCTCTGCAGAGAACAAGAGGAGCTCGCTCAGTTCTTTCTCACCAGCCATCTGCAACTAAAAATAACACTGGGGGGGCTTTGATGGTCTCTCTGAACTAACAATTGCCCAGAACTGTTATATCCATTTATCTCTACCCCTTCCAAAAACATTCCTTCTCAAGCCTTCCTGAACATAAGCCTAATTTAATGAGGCACCTGTTCCACAGAAAATCCTGCACCCTTTGCAATCACACAAAGAGGTTTTGCAACCTGATTGATACAACCCCCAAATACTGTTAGCCTGCCTTTGATCACTAGTTTTTCTTCAATTTAAGTGTTTTTTTCCCTGTTGTTTATTGTATTTCCTTATTCCTGAATCCTTCAGATGTCACATCACAGTGTTCATCAGCTGGGAAGCACCACACAAAGTGCAGCTCACATACGAATAAACTCTACAAGGGGAAAGATTCAGTCACAAGAGCTGGAAGCTGCATGTGCTAAGCATCAGGCTTTGCACTTCTCCCTCTTCATCCCTGTGTGATTTATCTCCCTGTTTGCATTCCATGTAGCTTTATGGTATAACAAATCCAGGCTAAAACTAGCTGTTTCTTGACTTTAGAGAAACACAGAGTACAGGTAAAAGACCAGTATAGCATCTCAACCATCCACCTGCCAATAGCAGATTATTTTTCACAGTGTCTCTTTTAATACTTTCTCCCATCTGATTATCCCATGTCCTAAGAGACATGATTCATACTGTCACATCCTCTGCAGTATGGTGAAATGCTGCCAAATACACCCCAAATTTCTACCTGTTTTTCATACTGGCACACTTCATTGCAAACTCTAGGTTTAATCAGGTTCCTTCTCTTGCCCTCTCGGTCTATTATTCCAGTGCCAGCTGTGTGTTTCCAACCAGCTCTCCTAAGATATATACACACCTGCATTCCTATTTTCAAGGTAAAGGCATTTTGTTATCTTTTTGCCATGTTCCCTATTTCTCTCCTCTTTTTTATCTGCAAATCTTCTCAAACAGAGATCATTAATTTGCACACTTACTCCCTCTCCCAGCTCATTAATGAAGAGGTTAAATAAAACCGGACCTAACACCTTTCCCAGAAAACCCCATTAGGAACCTCTCCTGACTGCAATCCTTGGCTATCCATCATTCAGCTTCGGCTGCACAGACTCTTGGCCATGCTTCACATCGCAAGGCTCACTAAACTAATTTGTCAAATAGATTTCTTGAAATGTGATATTAAATGCTTTGGAAAAATCCAGATTTATGGCATTAATGGCATTAGCTGCTGCTAAAAGAGGCGGTGTTCCTGCTTTAAGCCACAGGACGCATTCTTAGTTGGATTTACTCTTCCTAAACTTGTATTCTTTATTGCACTTAGTTTCATCAGCCTTCTAACACCAGTGGATTTTAGCTCCCTTTATTCTGCTGATGATAGAAGATACTTTAACACACTGTTTTCAGACTGATACTCTATTAGCTTTCCATCAGGTAACCCAGGATTCCTCTGATTTTATCAGCTCCACTTTACTATAATTTGCCCATTTTGTTTGCCGAGGGACTGCTAATTCAAACCCTGCAGGCGAAGTTTATTCCTCTCCAGAAGACCAATATAAGTGTGTTTATCTTTAAAAGTTTGTTTCACATGGGAGAAAAGGATTTTTTTACATTCAAGAAGAAAACGAGGAATAAAAAGAGCAAGAGAAGTCAGTCCAGGGCGTAGGGCTGCTGTAAGCTGGTGTCCTGCTGGCCAAGTACCCAGCCCAAGAGTGTTTTCTCCTCCCTTCAGCTGACAATCCCGCTTACTGCCAACTTAGACATATTGTCACACTTTTAGCACCCCCCTAGACTCTCTGGATTACTTCTGACAAACAGACATCCCGTTGGCTTGCCCTGCCTACTGCCTCCAAGGTGCTAATTGGATCAAGGCTCATAACATTGCACCTCTAAATGTTGGACAAGCCCATCGGCTCTTTCACTGCTGCTCCGCTGCAGTCACCAGTTTAACTCCGTGGACTCTGTAACTCCACAGCATCCTTGGAGCTGCTTGCCGTGCTCCTCCTCACCCTTCATCACTTACAGCCACATTTATTGCCTCTAGCCTTCCTAGTTTATTCTTGGATGAATGTATATAATACCCCTTTCACAACTATTGCACAAAACATTGCCTCATCAAACCCAAATAACTTGATTCCCTGAAGTCAGAAACTAATCTTTCTCTTTGCTACAGAAATGCTTAACAATTATTTCAGTGCCTTAGCCATCGGAATTACTATTTCAATAGACCCTTCTCTTAATTTATTATAGGCCTGCTCTCCTCCTTGCACGTCTTCTCCTTTACAGATTATTTCTAACGAAGCTTCTTTTTCTTCTTTTTGCTGACTCTGACTCCAGCTTATCTTTGTCCTTTCACACTTAACTCAGCTCTGCTGAGTTAAGTATCCACTGCTCTGGCTGTTTTAACACAATTTTAGCCTCAGGCTCTGGAAAGTCCCTCTTTAAGGCATAGCGATCACCGATTGTTCCATCTATCCCTTCCCACCATCCCACTTCACCTCCTAAAACTTTCTTAATTCTTCAACATATGGCTTCCTGAAACCTTTGTATTGCAGCTCTTTGTGAAGCTAATATACCTCTGCTTTTATCTCTGGTTTTCACTTTCATCTCTATTGTGTGAATGTGTTTGTGGTTGAGAAAACCCATCTTGAACAATTCCCAGCTTTATCTACACAGGCACTGAACTTGATAGAGACACAGCACAGTCTGTGGTCATTATTAACCCATTAGCTTATAACAGATCCACTTTCTCCTTCCTCGGATTCTTGTCTGCCTGATCCACCCACTTTTAGATGGATAAATGGGATGCAGTGTGCAGCACACCCAGCTCTTTCACACAGTGTGGAAGGCCCCAGCAAACTAGTCAAGAGCCTGAAATGGAATTAAACTGAAACATGTTTAATACAGATTAAAAAGAACTGAGTGAGAATTTGAATCTATGGGTAAAGCAGAATTACAGAAGTACCTGACCAAGGCACCAAGAATTTGTACCGACAGCTTTCCCAAGCAGCATATAAACCTATATAACCTATTCTTAGTAGCAATTTTTGTTTGGATTAAACCAGCCTGCAGTTTCACATCTTCTCTATTGTACAAGGAAGAAAATGAATGAAGAAAAGGCCTCACACTGAAAGGACAGTGATGTACACCATAACAGCTAATGAACAGCACACACTTTAGGGATAGGGAAGCTGTGAAGAGATTACACTGTTTTCTGAGGATGGTCATTTAAAGCCACGCGCATTCTCTGGCTGGTTACAGTGCTGTTAGCTGTCATTCTGACAGCAGAGAAACAATTCCCATATGCTTTTGGAGGGCAGTTTAGTTTTCCATTTGTGGACCCTCATGCAGACTCTGGCGCCCGTTTGAATAAGCTTGCAGCTTCTCTTCTGCCTGTTCCCTCAAGTGCTTTGCATCCATTGGTGAGGCCTGTTCTTCCTCTCCTTCCCTCCTTGCTCAAAGGATGCAACTTCAGCTTCTCAATATTGCCTCAGTATCTAGAATATCTGTTTGAGTTGCCCATGTCTGTGGTGATGTGCTAACATCACACAAATCTGCAGTTTTTGATTGCACGAACACTCCAATACAGGCAGTTTAACCAATATACATTTATTGCTTAGAAAGGGCGAGCTACACCCCTCCAAATCCAACAGGCACCATTCTCCCCTCTAGCGAGGGCTGACAGTAATAAGCATTTATGCTCACTGAGGTACCGCAGATGCAAGCTGCATCATTCCTCCAGCCAGCACCTCTGCTGAGTGAACTTGTGATTACTCAGGGGTTACTCTCAACTGCAGCTCAGCCCAGCTCAGTGGGTGAGAGCCAAGGTCCCACACAGACATCCCCCCAAGCCATACGCTGGTCCATGACCCCCAGGTATTTCGGCAGAAGCTAACGCTCCGATGGGTCCTGCTGGCCTGACCACATTTCCCCAACTCACAGCTAAATGTATGGGCTGAGCTGGGAAAAAAAGGTCATACCCACACTAAATTGTGGGTGCAGACACTGGATGCCGACAAATTCCTTCCAGGGACCGTGAGCTAGAGCTATTTCACAGCCGAGGGGAAGCAGAGGCTTGGATTTAAGCTATCACTCCCACAGTGCTCATGTGCATACAGGGAGGCTGCCGTGATTTCAACTCTCCTCACAGTTATCTTTGACCAACAGAGAAATAACTTGAGCAGTTTAGGAAAATCTGTATTCTTAGGAGCGAGCTGTTCTCCTCCTGGTCTGTAAGCCCTTACATCAACACACACACAGGGAGGAGGCTGGGCCCTCAGACCTCCTGCCCTGGGTTCCTGGTGGTTTCTCAGGATGGGCTAGCTCATAGCTAAAACCTGAATTCCTGACAATATCCAAACGAAAGAGGATTTAGCCAGAACGCAAATAACCTTTTACCCTTAATTTGTTCTCCAGTTTCCCACTCCTCCTGTGCTCATCTGGATGTCCCTCAATAAATAATATACTCACAGTGCTGCAGCGGATCTGCATGTTTCCTTCCCTACCAATGACATCGAGTGCATTGAAGAATCTCATTTCTCCCAGCAATCGCTCTGAATCCTTCTCTCCTAACCCCTCGCAACACAACCGAATGGAAGCAGCTTTCTCCCTTGTAATGTGACATTGTTTAACAATGCTGTTTCTTGTGAAAATCTGGTGACATTTTAGAGCTAAGATACGAGATCTCATTGTTCACCAACCATTTCTGTTTGGTTTTAGCGCTTTACAGCCTCATCTTAAGAATCCATGACAGAAAAAATTAAAGCAGAACTAAGTTCTTTTGCAGCAAATCCTTTTTAACAGAATTAAAACAGAAGAGGAATACCCAAGAATCAGGAATTCTTTCGGCTCACCATCTACACCAAGGAAGGTTTCTCACACCTATTCCTCTTACACCAGGATGCTGAGAATTTCTCTGGAAGGAGCATTTAATACCTCTGAATATGTAAAACATCGTTTTAAGAGCTTGGCTGCTTCTGAAGGACAGAAGAGAAATAGGTTATGTGTGATGACTCACTGGTTACATAGTTTTGTAGGGTGTTCAGATGATGCAGTGATGAGTTCATTCGGATGTGCACATTAAAAGAAATTAATAGAAGCTTTAGATTGAATTATTTTACAAATAGGTACTTGTATTTCTACCTTCTCTCTTCTATTTTTGCTCTGCGATAGCTCAAACATTTGTGATAAGAAGACGCTGCCTAACAAGGCACCAAACCCAGAAGGTTAAAAGCAAATGAATAAAAGCAGGGGGAGAAACTGTTCTTATAGTAGTTATCTACTGGGTAATAAACGCTGCATAATTGATGCCATTTTGGAAAAATCCTGCAGAAAACAAAACATTGCAGGTTTAAGTATCTTAATTATGGAAATTTCATATTCAATGAACTCGTGCCAAAATAAACGGTGCACATTATCTAAAAAGCGAGTGTTAATTAAAACTGTATCTTGATAGCCTTCCTGGCTCACAAGGCATCCTGCCTGTGGGAGATTAAACAAGGTACTTTAGCTGCAATCAGTCCTCCAGCAACGGGTTTCACTTCATTCTTTTGATGCATGTAGGACCAGAAGAAGTCAACGTACATCGATGGCCCTTAGTAGCCCCTCATCTTTTTGTCTCTAACGTTCTGAATCTACAGCACGTATTTCATGAACTCTATTACAGCTGAGAACAGCTTCATGCAAAACTCTACAATAAACAAAAGATGAAGTTCCAAACATTAATTAGCTGCTTAACACAAAGATATCCACTTATCATCATACCCAGTGCACACAATAATTAAAGCCATAAAGAAAAGAGGATGCATTAATATTCCTGTAGCCTGTAGGCTCTGCAGAGGGATGGCTACGGGTTACTGAACAGGCCAGCAAGTCCTTATCCAGCTTCAGATGGGAATCAAAGAAGTCACTTATCTTCTCTGCATCTGTTTTCATAATTAAAGACAAACATTAATACAATACATGTCCGAGTAAGGAGAGAGATGGTCCACTGCCTAGGTTCTCACTCGGGGGGAGAGACAGTGCTGTGTTCTACTCACATCTCTGTAGGTTCGTCTCTTCATAGAGCTCCTTCAAAAGCAGATGTGACGGGTGATGCATAAAAGCACAAGCAAAGCATTGCTTTAACAGCAAAACCCTGCAGCAATAAAAACACAGGTACATGGGCTTTTTAAAGTATATAAAAATGCATGCAGGGAAGCTGGAAATGCCTTTATAGGCTGCAGCAAAGCCTGATGTATGTATGATGCTGTTACTGCTACAGCATCCCCAGCAATGTCCATTGAGGAAGCACAGGTGGGCCTCCTGATCCAAAGTCAAAAAACAATCATTCCTTCCCATCTGTGGCCTGGGTTTATGCTCCTGACCTAATGCACCTGAATGCGGCCTGAAAGCTGGGAGCTCAGTTGTTCTCATTTGAGGCAGAAAGAGCAATAACTGAGGGGATCTATTCCTCTTCATAATTTGTAGGTGGAGTTTGGCCAACCATACTGCTACATTAGTGTCTTGGGCAGGTGAAGCTCTCAGTTATGGGGTGAATCCACCTCCTTCCTCCCTAAAAAAACAGCTATACTGTCTCCCTCCGCATATTTTTGGAGAAGGAGGGGAAGCAAGACTTTCTGGAACTCTGGTATAAATAAAGGCTAAATAATTGCCTATAGTTAATAAGCAGCAAGGTATTAGAAGTCTATCTAAACACAGTTACCAAACCAAGACTCCTTTACACCCTCCTGAAGGAGCTGAAGGCAAACATAATGCACCATGAATGTTAACATATTCACGCTGGTAAAAGATGAATACATTTTCTCAGCATAAGGTAGTACATATATTACTAGTAGTATCATCATAAAGCTGTGGCCAAATCATACACATCCATAAGGCTCGGAGCATCCTCGCTACCATCTCAGTTCTGCCTGACTCTTTAAACGCTTCCTGTTAAACACATACAAACATACATAAGCTCAAATGCTTCACAGCCAACTTCTCGATGAGTTGATCTCAGAAAGAAGATGCTGAAGTTCACATGGAATTACAGACTTCTGGAGTTCAGCCACGGAGGTGCTGACACACATCAGCTGCAGCCCTTCACACCTGGCCAGGTTCTTTGCTCTGGGGTGCACAGTTTTGCTTCTAACATGAATTAAAGCAGACTGTGTACAACAAACTGAATATTTCAGTAGTAGGGTTATTCAGAGGTCAGGCCAGAGATTTTGTATGTCCAGTTTCCTGCAGTCTGCAGCAAGCTTGGAAGTATGCAAGATTCCTAAACAGTTATCTTCAGAGCAACTTTTCCACATGGATTTGCATAAAGAATACTAATGAATCATGGAATCATTGAATGGTTTGGGTTGGAAAGGACCTTAAGATCATCTGGTTCCAACCCCCATGCCATGAGCAGGGACACCTCACACTAGAGCAGGCTGCTCAAAGCCCTGTTCAACCTGGCCTCAAACATGACCAGGGATGGAGCATTCACAGCTTCCTTGGGCAGCCCATTCCAGTGCCTCACCACCCTCACAGTAAAGAACTTCCTCCTTATATCCAATCTAAACTTCCCCTGTTTCAGTTTGAACCCGTTACCCCTTGTCCTGGCACTACAGTCCCTAATGAAGAGTCCTTCTCCAGCATCCTTGTAGGCCCCCTTCAGATACTGGAAGGCTGCTCTGAGGTCTCCACGCAGCCTTCTCTTCTCCAGGCTGAACAGCCCCAGTTTTCTCAGCCTGTCAGTAAACTGCAGTAGGGATGTAACCATATTTTACCGCTATTTCCCAAATGATTTCCTATGGCAGAGTCTTTAAAGCCACCTCTAAAAATCACGCCACGAAGTGAAAATCTCTCCAGGTTTATTTAGCTGGATGTATCAGTCAATAGTGGCTGAGCAGCTTAGGGAACACTCAGCAAAGCACCTGAGCGATTTTGCAAATTGCTTAACTGAATCTTCAAGCACCAAAACACCCTTTAAACTCTGCTCTGGTGTCTCTTTAATGCTCAAAACACCTTCCTGAGACACAAAAGTGCCTTTCATTTCTGTTTTACAGAGGTACCCGAGTCAAAATCATTGAGAAAGCTGTAGCTTAACAGGTTCATACTGAGGTGTTTCATCACCTAGGGAAGTTTTCTAACCACTGGTCTCCCCATGCAGCTGCTCTGGAGCCTTCAAGGATTGTGTATAAAATATTAGCCCTGCAGCCCTCTGTGGGGATGTCAGCTTGTAACAGAAATACTGAGCTCAGAGCTTGAACTCGTGACTCCCATATGCCAATGAATTGCAGAGCCACTACATCACAAAGCTGACCCTATTTTATTTGATCTGAAGACATTCCTAAATCTTGCCTCTTTCCACGGTCGAAGGATAGAATTTAGTTGCTAGTAAGCTACTCAGATTTCATACTTTAGGACATCAAAGTATGAATGATGTTCTTCAATTTTCTCCACTTAAGCTTATTAAAAGAAATATTTTAAGGAGCATTATTCCCTGAAGTTACTGGACATAAAAATCTGCAAAAACCTTTTTCTCTTTTGGCTTTGGGTCAACACTGAACGCAGGCACAATATGTTCCTTTAAGGACATGTCACAGATTTATACATCCATCACTTAAACTCAGAACGGCTCAAGTACCACCTGAGACAAAGGGAACCTCACAGCCCATTTGGTTAAGGGATGCTTTAGGGAAAACGCATCCTCGTGAACAAGGATTTACATTCCACTGAATTTATCATCTTTTTCCCCCCACAAGCTATCCTTTCCCACACTAGTAAACTGCAAAAGCATGATGTACCCTGCCTGTACAACCAGTTGTAGGTTACTTTCCCTGACAGTCCTGCCCTGGGCTGCAGTACTGCTCCTGTTGAAGGACTTGCTCCAAGGCCCCACGTCTGCACCATCCTCGTGATGCTCAGTCTGTTCCCAAATCCCCCAGCACTGATGTTTGCTCCTGAAGGCAGCTGTAAACAAGCCGTGTCATTGCCATTAGACTAAAAAGCACCGATATCTTGTGAAGTTGCAGCAATGCTGTTGGTGGATTTTAACAACCAGCATAAAAGCTTGCAGCGGGAGGAGGGCTGACGTGGCTGTGTATATCACTCTTTATGATGCTGCTGATAGTAATTGATATCTGTACATGGAGTGCAAGCCTCAGACTTGTAGCAGCAACACAACACAGAAAAGCACAAGACTGTGTGTATTTTACAGAGGAAACACATGAAGAAGGTTTATGTTTGGTCCAGGGACAGTGTATTGGGATGGGACTGAAGAGACCAGGATCCAACTGCTGTCAGTGCGCTTTGACCTGTATAACATCATTCCCTTCTCATCTCATCTTTGTTCCAGTACGTGTTTCAGTATTGAAAAGGGTGGCTACAAAGAAGACGGAGAGTCCCTTTTTAAAAGGAGTCACATGGAAAAGACAGGGGTAATGGGCACAAGTTACTCCTGGACAGATTCTGACTGGACACAAGAGGAAAATGTTTCCCAATGAGAACAATTAGCCATTGGAATAATCTCCCCAGGGAAGTGATGGACCCCCCAACTCCGGACACTTCAAAGATTCAGCTGAATAGGGTGCTAGGACATCCAGGCTCAACCATGCTTTGCCAAGAAAGGTTGGACCAGATAATCCTTGAGGTCCCTTCCAACCTGGGACTCTCTGACCCTATGATACTTTTGCTTCTGGAAGATGTGAACTGGCTGTGCACTACATAACAGCGATGCATGGAAAGCTAAAGCAGCCATCTGTATCTCAAAATACATCCCAGGAGTTTAAGCGCATCCAGAAGCCCCTCTGGATGGTACCTTCACACTGCTCCTCTCAGGACTATATCACATCCTAAAGAATGTCCTGCTTGAAGACTTATTTGAGGAAAGAGCAAGGCCTCTTCCCAAACCACACACACACAAAAAATCCCTTTTCAAACTTTCCTTTTTCCCCAGCACATCCCACATAAAAGGCTGCACACCCGAAGCTGTGGCTGCAGGAACAGCCTGGATGGCTTCGGGAGGCAGCCAAGGTGTTGAAACGTGGATTTCTCCATTCCCTCCGCAGTATTTATCCAAGGCAGCATTCACAAGGCTCAGGTTATCCACAGTGCGCTGAGCAAACAGCACACAGCTCATTTATCTGGAGGGGCTTTGTTCAGCTAGAATTCACACTCCCAGCCCGAGCACAATCATAGAATCACAGATGTTTAACTCCTCGAAGATACACTACTCTACGTTTAGATACCAATCACACAAGCCATCATTTTAGATGCCTAAGAAAATAAAACTAAATACCACAGGGATTACATTGGAAACCAGGTTTAGCTAGTATTTCAGCTCTGGGTCATTATTTCACATGTATATATCAAAAGAATGTGAATATGGAACAGGCTGAGGAGACTGCAGATGCAAATGCCAAAACACTAGAAGACTAACAGATTATTTCTAAGGGGAGGGAATAAGCTGAAAATATAGGAGAAAGTTGCTGAACTAAATCAAAGGTGAGCAGATGCACTTGGCCAAATGGCTTTTTCCTTCATAGTATAGCGATTTGTTTTATCCTTATGTTTCCCGAATCCAGTCAATAAGGCTGCAATAAAAATGCATGGGCCAATTCAATGTATACAACCCTGGGCTTCTTAGAAAAGCCAGGGCATTTGGAAGGGCACAAGCACTATATTTATGTACAGAAAATGAGAACAGAGGTTGGGAAAGGGAAATACTTGTCAGATGACAGGTTCCCCATGTAGCAAAACTAATAAATTCCTTTTCTTTCGGGAGAAACAGCATTCTTTATCAATAGAAGCTGCCACACTCAAACAAGGCACCTACAGGGGGGGGCAGGAAGAGTAATAGCACCTAGAAGAAGAGAGCAACCTATATTTCTCCCACTTCTCTTTGCCACCAGCTGTATTTCAGGACTCCAGTTGATGCAGGCTGGGGCTGCAGGGGAATGGCTTTCAGGAAAGCTGGCAGACAATGAATTTTCATCAGAAAACAAAGCTGACATTTTCCAATTTCCTGTCTGGCCAAAGAGAAGAAAACACTTCATTTGGAGGGAGCGCCAGCTGAGGTGGGGTATTTCATCCGTCAGTCCCAGCTGACACAGTTCAGCAGTGAGCTTCATTTGGTGGCAGCACGTTGTACCAAGAGTTATTCGGGAGCATCCTGACTCCCTGCCTCTCTGTGGGATGTGGTCTTTCACTGTTTTACCTCCTGCAGCTTCCCCACACCTGTGGCACTGTACAACCCAAGCCACCGACAGTGGCAGCCCCAAGCCTTTCTGGGGACAAGCCAAGGCCACCATCCCTGTGCAAGGTCGCTAACCCCTTTCCAGGCACATCCCTGTGTCTCAGCAGGTTGCCAGCAGATTACAGAGGGCCCCTTCAGCACCCCTGAGTTATCCCAGACTGGCTTCCAAGAGACTGATTGGCTCTGTCAGAGAAAGGCTGATGGATGCATTAAATGGAGCGTGCTCGTAACGGCTGGACCACCTCCATTCATCTCCATCTCCAGGATTCAGCTCCCTGTGCTGACCATAGGCACAACCCAGCGCAGGCACCAGCCTGCCAACCTCCCACCTGGAGGTCCTGCTGGCAGGAGCAGGGTCTGCACTTTGCCAAGTGCTCTGGTTAGATATTTCTAGGGTTTTAAGAACTTCACCATGTGGGCCTTGACGCTCAAGAGATAAATCAAGGGAAAGCATCTCCGTTCGCAAAGAAAGTGCATTGTCCAAGGAGAGGGGAAGGAGGGAGAGGGGATGGAGGGACTGCGACTTGCACTCTCTTCATAAAACCTGTCAGGAGACAGAGGGCTGATTTGCAGCTCTGCTTTCACCCTGGGATGCCTGCAGCCAGCAAGTGCTGCACAGGAAGGTCTTCCCCAGCAGGAAAGCAGAGAACACATTCTGTGACACAGTAAAACATTGAAATTCAATTTAACAACAGAGGAAAACAACTTCTGAGAGCTCCTCCAGCAGCAGCAGCAAGAGCTTTGTGCTGCTATAGGAACATCTGAATTTGCATGAAGTGTAAACACACAGGCACACACACACCCCCTGCTCCTGTTTGCACCCAGAGTGTTCAGAAAATAGCACATGTTCCTCACTTCCACCTCGCTGCAGTCACGGCAGAGCCAAAGCCCTGCAAATGGCTGGAAGGAAGCAGGGCTGTCATCCAGTCGCTCCCTCCTCGCAATCCGCTGGGACGACATCGTTCCAAACTGTTGTTGGGGACCATTCAAGCGGCAAAACATTAAATGTTTCTATTATTTAGTGCATGCAGCTGGTTAAACTGAACAGCCCAGCAGGCTAATGGGAACACAGGAATAACCAGGTCAGCCAAAGGAGGTGTAAGAGTGTGTGCTTGTGTACGTAAGGATATATATATTGCCTGCTGCTTCGTGCATCAAGTGTAGATTTAGAAACAAATAGCCTGCGCTGTAGCACTTTCTACCACTAAGAGCAGTACAAAGCACTGATTAACTTTTTAAAACCTACTGGGGAATGAAAGGATCGCTGCGAAGGTCGTACAGGGGAAAAGCTGCCCTTAAAGGGAAAAATACCTGTACATAGAAGAGTCCTCATGGAGCCTTCATGTAGCTTTAGGTAGAGCAAGCCAGCCACGTAGAAGCCTCCTGGATTTGGGGGTACAAACACTTCATGTATAAAGAACAGTAGAGGCTGGAAATATATTAATCATGCATTGTAGTTATTGCTGGAGCGTTGGTCTGGATCAGAAATTGTTCCCTGTAGAAGTCCAACATTTCTCTATTATTTTACCACTCTTTGGAAGCTATTTCGACCATCTGGAACTATCCCATCCCCTACCAAGCATCTTCTCTTTATGCAGAATCATGAGGTGCTCCATACCAATTAAAAAATTACCATCTTAGTCTCTCACACTGTTTTGCAAAGCAGCCTGTAAACTATCCTAATATTTAGGGTGCCATGGAGGGAAAACGGAAGCAAGCAAGCAGAGGCATTGCAGTAATGCCAGGATTAATTGCTCAGTTACACAGCCAGTTGCTTTAACAACCAGCCTTAAAGAAATCAAGTGGAAGCCTTCAGGCATTTAAAGAGTGGGTGCACAAAGCTCAGGGTTTGATAGCAGGCAGAACGAGCAAGCAGCACAGCAGATGATTTCATGTATTATTTCTATATCTAATTTCCTAATGGGTTTATTGCATTTTCAGCACGGGCGCTGCTATGCTGGGTACAGAGCTTTAGCCGTTCCTTGGGCTGCTCAGAACACCCTGGACAAGCAGATGTGCTGTCACCTACCCATTCCTCTCATCTGCGGTCAAATAAATCATACCTTCTAAGTACTTTTCTTCTATTCAAATTCTACCTGATGGTGACCAACCATTCTAAATGGAAATATGATTGCAAATGAAAAGCAAGACCACTTTTTAAACCCCTGGATCGAGATATCCAGACACTATAACACCTATCCCTAGATATCTCTTCAGTTAAATCATGGCAAATTCAACTGATTTCACAACATATTTATATTCGAATGCAACTGCAGGTCTCAAAAGGGTATGGTTTGTCTGAATTGCTGCAATTAAATTTACTCAAAAATGAGTTCATGTGGCCTGTAAGATCTGGGCGAGCGCACCAACACAGGGTTTACAGTTTTGTGGTGCCAGAGATTCAACATACATATGTAAGCATACTACAAGTATACCACAGTACACAAGCTCAGAAAAGGGAGATGTTTTCATTCCCATTCCAATTATTCCCACCCCTCATTGGCACATTGTTTTCCAGCTCATTGTTTCTGCAGTCTGCTGTGCATTATTTGCTCCTACGTGTGCTAAGGTAAGCAAACAAAACTTGAAAGACCTATTTCTGCTAAATCAAACTTATGCTACAGATTCTTTTCATCTTCCCCACCCCCCCCCCCCCACCCTTTAAGGTTCAGCTACTTCCTATGTTAAGATTTCCTGGCCTTGAAATCTGCTTTAGAAAGCAATGCAACATGGACCCCTGTTGATAATTAGCCTCAAGTTCGAAAGTGCTGGAGAAGGAGGAGGTTAACATTCCCCAGGAGCAAACTACAAAGAGAGATGGGCAGCCTCCCGCTGCCTCATGCTCTGTCTGACAGTGGAAAACCTGTAGCTCTGACATGCAACAAACATAATTAGAAACCGGTTCCTGCATTTTTTAAATGGAGGAAACAGTTCTAAAGTAATCTCGCTGTCTCCGATTTCTGTCTGTGATCCTAATAGGACACCCAGACCCCTCTCCTGAGTGCTCAGGTAAGTACTAACATGCACTAAAATCAGATTTCCCCAGGGGAACATCCCTATACTGGGGTGGCACTGCCTAATGATGAAGGTACTTCTGTAGGCAAATGAGGCTCTTGTGAGACCTCACTTGGAGCATTGTGTGCAGTTCTGGTGTCCTCAACATAGAAAGGACATGGAACTGTTGGAACAAGTCCAGAGGAGGGCCACGAGGATGATCAGGGGACTGGAGCACCTCCTGTATGGAGACAGGCTGAGACAGTTGGGGCTGTTCAGCCTGGAGAAGAGAAGGCTGCGTGGAGACCTCAGAGCAGCTTCCAGTATCTGAAGGGGGCCTACAAGGATGCTGGGGATGGACTCTTCATTAGGGACTGTAGTGACAGGACAAGGGGTAACGGGTTCAAACTGAAACAGGGGAAGTTTAGATTGGATCTAAGGAAGAAATTCTTTACTGAGAGGGTGGTGAGGCACTGGAATGGGTTGCCCAGGGAGGTTGTGAATGCTCCATCCTTGGTGGTGTTCAAGGCCAGGTTGGATGAGGTCTTGGGTGACATGGTTTAGTGTGAGGTGTCCCTGCCCGTGGCAGGGGGGTTGGAACTGGATGATCTTAAGGTCCTTTCCAACCCTAACTATTCTGTGCTTCTATGATTCCCACCCAAAGGTGGGAGCTACCTCCTGACCTCCCTGATTTATAATGAGGGGAAAAGAGCAGGAGAGGAACATTTCTGGAAGGTCTAATCCATAGGCATAATCCATAGGTAACGCAGTGGGAACAGAACAGAGTAACTAATTACATTTGGAGTGTGTGTGCAGTGCACTTTATTGACTAGACCTCTTAAATTGGTATTTATGTTGTTGCTGTCTGGAAGCCTGAGGCCTTCTTTGAGTGATATTAGTGGATGAGATAAATAGAAATTATTTTACAGTTACTGATCTGGTTACTGACATATACGTTTCTTGTTTGTAAATGTCAATCTATTAGCATATGAAGGATAAACTCCTCTATTCACTTAAATAACTACATTTTCTGATAACAGCACTGAAAAGAGCAAAGTAAAAAACCAACACAAGGCCATGTTTTCACAACCTCTGAATGTGTTGCAAGGCTGCTTTGGAAGATACATAAACCAAAGCTGACACTCCACTTGATCTCAGCCAAAAAGCCTAATAGCAATATTATAGCCTGTAATATTTTATATTTGACAGTGTAAAGATCCTCTTTGTGCATCTATCAATTATTTATGGCCTTAGCAAAAATGACTACCCACATAAGCACATCCCATGCCAACCGCTCACATTGTGGGGGGCAAAACAGCCACCTTGGATGGCAAAGCCAGAAATCCCTCAACCTATGGAATGATTTCCAAATGCAAGACAAAAGTAAAGGCTTCCCCCAGGCTGATTTGCAGTCAGGCTGCTATGCCTGACGTGGAGAAGTCTTGGAAGCGAGCACAGCCCTAGTAAGGGAGGGTTGGAGAGTCAACCAAAGAAACCATTTACTGTTTGTCCCCCGTCTCCAGGAGCTTTAGCACTGCTCAGGGTTACTTGCTCTTCCTTATATTCCACATTTTATAAACCTTATTTTTGCCAAGAGGGTGGATAATCCCTGTACATAAGAGCTCTTGGCAAGTATAAGAGTTATTCAAATCTCTAAATCACAGACATCTGCTGCAGCTCTTGCATACTTTAGCATTCATGGGTAGGTTTTCCCATGCAGGATGGACAGCCCAGTGTTGTCCCCCGAAGTTAACAGAGTAAGCAGAGTAAAACACTATTATTCATTTCAGCCTTCACTGAGCAATCTGAAAGTTGCCCCTTTCTGTACAATTTCTGTGTCCTGACTTGGCAAGTATACAGAATACGGTAATCTAGGAATGCAAAACATGGGCAGAATGAAGTTATATGTGCGATTTCACCTTCAAGTGTGAAAAAAGCTCACCCTCGAAAGCAGGAAATGCTCTGAAAATGGGGGTGCACTGGACTTTGGACATTGGGAAACTGAAGCGTGGTCCAGCTCTCGCTCAGCAGAGGATGCAAAATAGAGAGGAGACGAAGACAGAAGCACTTCATGGGGGTATGCGCAAAGCTGCGTAAACAGGCCCCACATCAGCAAGTGAAATCAGTGGATCCAAACAGCAAAACTAATGACAAAAACCACCTTTTCCTCCAGAGGTTACATGAATGAACAATAAGAATCATTCTGCTTTCAGAGAATTTTCCCCTACATAGCTCAGAAATGACAATACTTTTCCACAACTGCTGGATGCTGCCGACAGAGGTTGTCTGCATCTCAGATCCTCTTCTCTCCATGATGCCTTGTCTTTGTAAGTGAAAAAATAAACCAGCAGCTGTGGACTAAAGCATTAAACCATGCAGAAAATCATTTTAAGAGAAAGATCTGGTGCCTTTTTTACCAGAACAGATATGAAAATACTTTCTGAAGGTGAAAGAATAATGAATTATCAATAGGCAACGTGGGTGGAATCACTTGCATTCCATCTGCCTTCTAGCTGCCTAACTCCAAGCAACTACTGCAGTCCCGCAAATGTTCTATAGCCGAATACACAAACAGAAAGACCCTGGACATCTCCTACGGATTTATGGATTAAAACCCTGCTTGGAAGAAGCTGCCTACCAGGACGTGTTCAAGTTTTTACAGTCCTGATTCAACTGCTGCTGAAATCAGTGGGGGTCCTGCCACTGATCCTAGCAGCGCTCAGATCACATTTCCCACAGAGGGTTATTCAGGAGTTTTAATGCAGACAGTTTGTCAGGAAGAAGAACACAACTGTAGAATATGCACTGAAAGAAAGGGATTTTTATACTGGCAGGAAGATAGATAAAATACCCTAATAGGTTCTTTTTCTTCTCTGATTTCTATTATTCATGGAACAATAATGATCCCTTTCTGCATGCAAGACAAAAGTAAACCACAGCCTCCCGATAGCAAGCCTGGCACTCCGTCATTAATGTAACGTGGATATGTTAATGCAATAGTAATTGCCTACCCTACTGCAGCCAAATCACCTTGCACTGGAAGTGTATCACTGTTATAGTTTGTCATTAAGATGACAAAAAGGACCCCGAGATGATTATCAGGTTTTGTGTTGTATTAATGAAAGTGAATATAAACAGAACTGGGAGGGAATTATGAGCATACCCATGAAGTAGCTAAAATGATGCTCTATCACTGTAAATAAATAGACATGGGGACCTAATCCTTCTCTCTCAGGACTGGCCAGAAAGGAGAGGATGGAAGACAACTCCATAGGCACTCTGCACATGCAGGCAGCGTTGGCTCATAATAAAACTTTCAAAACAGTCAAGCTGCAGTCAAATTTCATCCAGTGAATTTCACATCAGCGACAGCCTCTAAAAACAAGTAAAAAACCAGGAAGAATCACAATTTCAAGGCAATGTCGACAGCCAAAGAAAGCATAATCCATATTTGCATTAGGTCCTCATGCATCCTGTCACGTATCTGCACTGAAATCCTCTCCCCATTTGGCACAGAACTTTCTTACTTTTCAAACAAGTACTGAATAAAGTCCGTCACTAACTTATCACAACAGCTCTCAGCCAAAATGCTGAACACTGTGGGCCACAGCAACGAATTACTGACTTTGGAAAGAAAAGTTTGAGACACATACAATTAGCTTCCCATGCTGGAAGTGTGGCGCCCTGAAAGGGCACGGAGTGTTGGGAACTGCAGATGGCATCCCGGAGCTTCCTGATGAATCAGGAGCATCTTACGTTCCCTGGGGGGATGTTCGCACTGCGTCTGCATCTAGACCTGGAAGATGCCATTGGAATGGCAGGACCCATCATCGGTTTGTGATTCGTACGTGATATAACTCAGTAACTGGATGGGCTGCAGAAGGGGTAAGGAAGCATTAAATAAGATGCAAAAAGTAACAACTAAAGAATCAATGCAGAGGCTTTATATCTCTAAAGAACATGCTTGGTTTTGCTCAGGTTATCTGAAAGGATACTCCTTGCCAGCTTCAATCCAGCCAGCCAGAGTTGAAACACATTGGGTTTTTCCTTTTAGGTTACAAGGGAATAGCGCGGGCGAGGAGGGATGCTGCTGAAATCCAACTCCATAATGGAAACCTGGATGAAACGGTTGCTGCATCCTTATCACCTCTCTGCAATTCAACACAAACGCTAGCAGGCTAACCATGTGCATAGGAGTCGAAGGAGTTTCTGTTAGTTTAGCCATGTGCTGCTATTCTGATAAAGGACAGAGTCGCCACTAGAAGCCAACAACAGCCTTCGAAAATGTACAGTTAAGCATGCTTTTTGGTTAAAAAAATCCCAACATTTGATGCTTTTTGAAAAGATGAATAAACCCCCCGAAGTCTGAATATTGAAGTGTGTTTTGAATTGCAGAGTGCACACTCAACGTGAAAAATCATCTCTGCTCTGCTGAAGTCATTCATGTCCGGTCTTAAATTCTTTTTATTCTTTGTCAGTGGTAAACCCATGCTTAATATTTTACCTCTTTTGTTCACAGCAAGGTTTTTTCCTTGCTTTGGGAAACAAACATCTTTCCCTAGGGAATACGGCATCAAACAGTTCCTGGAGCAAAGAGTATTTTTTTCAGCTGCTCTGAACAGGGTTCATCTGTAGTTTGACTCAGAAGCGAATTGTGCATCACTAGGGTCAGAGATCATAGGAGTGGAGAGAATGTCACATAAGAAAGTACCAACAAGGACAAAGGAAGAAATACAGGAACAGTTCCCCATGTGCTGAGAATGAACTAATGCTAAAAGAAAGGGTAATTACACTCTTGAAGTAAAGCTTCTTCTAAATCAAAGTGGCACAATACAGTATATTGTTACCAGACTCGTGGAACAAGCACAAAGAGCAATACAATAAATAAAACCAAAATCCCATACCCCGTCTGCTCTGTTCTCCAAATTGAAGCACCTCAAATACCACCGAGACATTTGCTGTATTTCATTACAGAGTCTACACTTGCCACTTACGCTTTAAGCATGGAGAACTTAAGTGACTGTAGTAAATCATTACAAGAGAACACGGTTCAATAACGGAGTGCATCCAAAACCTCAACGCAGATACAACAAACGGTGGAAGAAAACACTGGAAGAGGAATCTGAGCCTAATAAAACCAGGTGGTTCTCACACACCTACGTGTCACTCATGAAAACGGGATGCTGGGGGAAATAAAATGTAGTGAAATATGATCACCTTATAGAGCGCCTCGAGGAAGCCAACAGCCAGATCAAAGCACAGCTGATTCGTGAGCAAATCCCACCTATTCTTTTAAGAGCTTTCCAAAATTACCGCAGTCTATCAGGGCTTTAAAAACAATGGCTGAAAATGTCGAGGTGCAAGGGATTTCATTCTGCACACAAAATAATCTGTGTGGAGCACATGAATGATCCTTTGAGGGGCTCTACAAGAGCCCCTATGTTAGAAAGATAAGGAAGTACATTGCAATTGGCTAAAGTGATCCACAGAGCTAAAAGACACAACAAAACATTGAATACCTGCTCTGCAAATGCTGGGCTTCATCACAAAAACTGCGTTATATACAAGCAGACATAAAGAATAATGGGGAGAGGCCACATTAGTCCTTTTGTAATGCTCCTTCATGCCCCTATAAATTCACTTGTTTGTAAGGAGAACATCCTGCTCCATTCAGACAAAAAAGATGCAAGATCAGATGTCAGAAGAGATGGAAAGAGGAGAAAATCCACAGAAACAACAAACACGTCTCCTCTTATGTCCAGTGCTGTCATAATTAATGACAGCAAAAACCCCTGAGGGATATAAACCCCTGTGCCTCAGGGGTTAGGTCAGTCTCTAAGTATTATAGATCCAAGGGAGACCATGCAGGGAATCACATTATTCCATATCTTCCTCCTGAACAGCTCTTACACTTTCCCCCCCAAAAGACTGTAATGAATATTGTCAGAGACAAGACACTGGAATAGATGGACCTTAGGTCTCGCTCAATTCCTGTGCCTATATTATTATTAGAAGACAAGCTGTCACAGGTATCTAAATGATAATGGAGCCCCTAAAAATGAAAGGGCACAAATAAAAGGAATGATGCGGCACTCAGTTCAGCATCTGCTCCTTCTATCCTCCTTTTCAAGCACAGCTCTAACACCTCACATGGCTTCATAGCTCCTAAGGCTAGGACTCCAGCCCCATTCCTAGGGAAAAGAAAACAGGTTTGTGTACAGTGTATTTCAGTTTTGATAACTGTTTTTCCCTAGAAATTCAATAGAAAGCTCAGGAAAAAAATAACTAATGCTGCCTCCCAAATGCCTTGTTCATCTCAGCTGCCTTGCAGGAGAAGCTACCTGGCCCTTCACGTGGAAACAAGGGAAGGAACTGCAGAGTCAACCCCCCGGGCTGGTAACAGGAGATATTTATTACACTTGCCCACAGTCTTCAAGGAATTGGTGTGTTTGTGCATAATTTAATAGGTAGTTGCAGGAGTTCATTGTTATAGGCTGAACATCTCCTTTAATGGTTACAGATACAGTCTGAGTTTTCAATCTGCTGCTCTGTTTCTAAAGGGGAAAACAATGAAAATAGCTATAGGAAAACCAGGATATAAAGAATGAGTCATGGGATGGCATTTGGCGTTTGTTCTCACCAAAATCTCTACAGGTCTCTGTAGAGGGTCCTTCTGCCCCTGGTCACTGTGTCCTGTCCCACTCCTGCCTCCAGCAGATGAAGAGGATGTGCTGCCTGCAGTGACCACCGCTGCTGTTACAGTCATATCCCTGTGCTGCCCAGAGACCCTGCTGTGGGCAGAGCCCCTTGTGAAGCCCACACACCCCTTCCTCTGTCCCTTCACCATTGACAAAAGAAGCACAATTCAAAACCAAGAGGTGAATGTGGCACTGCAATAGTGCTGAAGTATCATCTTCTCCTCCCGTCTCGCCCGTGCCTCCTCTCCTAAAACCAAATTCCAAGACTGGAAAGGCACCACTTGACCTTAGGATGATGAAGGATACGGCTGGAAAGTGCCAAAAGTTGAAGGGTAGGAGCAGGGGAAAATCTCACTGTGGGATGCTGAGGTGTGGAATACACTGCCGGCAGTTCTGTTAATCCATGTGATGCTTCTAGTAACAGCTTCATAAAAGCATAAGTTTAATAACACCTAAACCCCTTCCAGAAAGTGCTCATTCACTCACCATTGCTGTTTGGTACATCCTCAAGTTGCTACCTTTAAAAACCTGAAGAAAACTTCAAAGAGAGTGAGGCTGAAGAGCAAATATTCACTGGTGTCTTAAAAAGAAATCTAAGGTAGGGCAATGAGCAGAGGAACAGTTGGTGAACAGTTGGTGAATGGATATTTTTATGCAAGGAATGCCTGAAGGAAAGAGAAGGGGAAAAAAACTGTGTAGGAAGAAGGAGCAATTAATATGCTCCTTTTTTTTTTCCCCCTTACGCTTATTTTGATTTAAAAGTCTCTTCTTTCAGTACCGCAGATTAAGGTCGCTCTACAATTTACCATGGAAAAATAAAGTGGTCAGAGTGGCTGAATGGAGAACTGAAAGGGCCTTGTGAGGGAGTTTTTAATTATTCAGGAATGATCACAAAGATATTCTGAATTAATTTTCACATTTTCGCATTTGTACATTTCAAATGAGGATGTGCACAGATATCATTCAATTCACCAGGCAATGGCACGCATCCTTAAGACCAGTTCCCTCGTTACTGTCATTCGTGATTGGGAAGGCCACCAACTCTAACAACGCCTTGCTAAAAACATTAAACACTTCAATGTTTCAAGTGAGCTGCTCTCACCAAAAAGCCCTGACTTCCCCCGAAATCTGTGCCACAGCAAGCCTCGGATGCCAAAGCATTATTTAAATGAATGAGAATAAAAAGTAACTTAAAGAAATACTCTGGATCCAAGTTCCCTCTTGCATGTTGCTTACTGGGGGTGGGCACAAGAAAGCTGGAGAGGGGCTTTGGACAAGGGCCTGTAGGGACAGGACAAGGGGAATGGCTTGAACCTGCCAGAGGGGAGACTGAGGTGAGCTCTGAGGCAGAAGCTCTTCCCTGTGAGGGTGCTGAGGCGCTGGCCCAGGGTGCCCAGAGAAGCTGTGGCTGCCCCATCCCTGGCAGTGTTCAAGGCCAGGTTGGACACAGGGGCTTGGAGCAAGCTGCTCTAGTGGAAGGTGTCCCTGCCCATGGCAGGGGTTGGAACTGGATGAGCTTTAAGGTCCCTTCCAACCCAAACCAGTCTGGGATTCTATGGGTCTGCACCTCAAGTCAGCTGAACAGAAGCTGTGAGGCCGATACTTGCTATAGCAGAGCCAAAACTACATCTCACTGGTTCCCCCCAAACTGTTTTTCTACAGCAGCAAAAAAATAAGAACTACAATTGTTCACTTCCTGTGTTTTGCTGCTGAACATAATGCTGCATGTAAAATCTCAGCAGAAATAAAGGTGCAAATCATTAGTTCATAGAAGCTAAAGTGGGGCAGGTTGTCCCTCACTGATGGTAGCCTCCTTTGTGCTCATTTTTTCAGCACTATCTGTTTACATGGTGTATTCTAGCTGCAAAGCTAAGCACCATCCAGTGGCTGCAGCTTCCAGGCAGTCTGGTGCGCACTACGAATGTGTAAATGAAGACGCCGCTGCTGAAGTTAATGGGTTACAACAGTGTAAAGCAGCAGTAGCAGCAGCCAGACTCTGGGCCTGTCCTAGGCTGAACGTTATGCTTGAAAATTAGATTCATAAAATTACTTTCAAATAGAGTCTTAGGCAGCTTTTAATTGCTTACTGCAGACATCCCCACCACTTTGGGGAGGTGTTCAGAATGCTGGGATCATCCTTGAAGGGCTGCAGGGCCTTGCTCTATGTAAGCACAATCAGAAACACAGCTTACAAAGCACCAGATACCAAATCCAAGTGAACGTGCAGCCAAGCTGGACATGACCCTTCCATGCTGAATTTGTCATAGGGGTGATATGTTGGGCTTCCAGCAGGGATGAAGAGAGATATCTTCATACCCCATGTTTTTATAAACAAACACTAAAATACAACCCCAAAGAACATGCAGATGTGTGTGAAAGGCAGACAGTTTGGCTATCCTGAGAAGCATTAGCATATAAATAAGGTTGGGGGGGGCAGATGCAGGGTATAAAACCTTTTAATAAAAACATATGAAAAGCCTACAGAGTCTTAATTATTAATTTTGACAGCTATCATCATTTTTAAGGGAAGTTCCACTTTTGAGAAGTACATTTTCATACCTGGACCGGAGAGAAGCTGCCCAACAGATGGGGAGAAGAAAGAAGAAAGGATAGTCAAGAAAAGATCACAGAGGAAAAGCTCTTTAAGAGTCTCATCAAGATGAGGGCAAATATTGGCATCAAATATTTATTGGACACTCACTCAATCAAGGCCCATGAGCTTCCTTTTAAGTATTCATTCCCCTTTTTATTCAGTTCCTGCAAATATTCACTGCATGAACAAGGTTTAGCATGACTGGATCTTTGTGTAGTATATTTATACTGGATGCAAGCAGGAAGGGTTTGTATTTGGGGAGAATCTGACAATGGGAGTTCTGCTGTGTGTTTCAGAAACACCGAGATTAGCCCAGATGTCTCCTCGCTGATTTCAAAGCAAGAACAATCAATTCTACTGGCAACAGGAATGGAAACTCATTCATAATCTGTCCAAGAATGAGGGAGCTTTGGATAAAAATCCATTTCCCAAGTTACACTGAATAACTCAGGAACTTAAAACCAGCTCCAGTTGGAGGAAGAATTCTATGTAGTGGCTATTTGCTTGGACAAAGTTAACGGGAGACTGCAAAACACCAAGGAAGGCAATAGCAGCCTTCCAGTATCTGAAGGGGACCTACAAGGATGCTGGGGAGGGACTCTTCATCAGGGACTGTAGTGACAGGACAAGGGGTAACGGGTTCAAACTGAAACAGGGGAAGTTTAGATTGGATATAAGGAAGAAATTCTTTACTGAGAGGGTGGTGAGGCACTGGAATGGGTTGCCCAGGGAGGTTGTGAATGCTCCATCCCTGGTGGTGTTCAAGGCCACGTTGGATGAGGCCTTGGGTGCCATGGTTTAGTGTGAGGTGTCCCTGCCCATGGCAGGGGGGTTGGAACTGGATGATCTTAAGGTCCTTTCCAACCCAACCCATTCTATGATTCTATGATTCTAAGGCTCCTTCTACACACACACACAAATACACTGGGTTTTTTTGTTTGCCTTTTGCCTTGCTCAGATTTGTGAGTTAGAAAATTACTCTCCATGTCTGAATGAACTTCAAATTACAACAAATTGCAGGGTGGTAATTTCAGGGAGCTGGCAATGTCTTCTCTTTGAAGAGACCAACCAGGGATTTTCAATTTGCACACCTTTTACAGCACCAAGTCCTTATTCACAAAGTCCACACGCACTCTTCTCTGTATGAAGTGTTGCAGATGTGCATCCTGTATTTGAAACTTAATTTGTTACGGTATAGTTTCTTTAATACCTATGTATATATTCCAATCCCTACATATCACTACACACATGCAGTGAACACTAGATGCATTCTCCTTGTGCTCTGTCATTAAGAGCTGTATTGACAGCAAACAAGTTAGATATCTTTTTTTTTAACAACATATAATTTTGCTGTTGTTTGCACGTTTTCTCCAAGACATATTGGATACCATTTGCTTTTCATTACAAAAAACGTGCTGACAACAAAATCACATATTCCTGACACACAAAAGAAAGATGAAATTGCTACCATTTTGGGGGGCAGGGGAGTTGTTACATGGGAATCTTCATACATCATTACATGGGCATGCAGAACTTGCTTGGCACACGCAGACATGAAAGCAAGCAGCACGTGCATCCAACAAGACACAATAGAGGTGTTTGAAGCTTCCCAAACCCCTGTCCTATTTATGCATATTACAGTGTATTGATGTATTCTTTTCAATTATCTGAAGGTAATTAAATCTGGATAACCAAGGGTAGCCAGATGCAAACACATCTGAAGATTTATGCAGTTAGGCTGCTACATTTATAAGTGTGTTTCTACCTGGAAGACAGCATTGCAGAGGGGCCTGCACCTGATGCCGCATTAGCCACATGAATTCATCATCAGTAGCAGTAGCTACCAAACACCAGAATGACAGAGCTAATTTCTGATTCTCCATATTCAAGATACACCTAAATCAAAGATCTGCAGATAGACCTAAACACAAGCTGTTGTGTAAGAGCCTTTGCAGAAGCTGGAGCCACTGTTAAATGGCAGAGATCTTCAGCACACGCTACTGATACCCATGTCCTGCTCTGCTAGACTACATCATTGGCCTCCCAGCTGGACTGGGACCTGGTGGTGGTTGCCTATTGAGAAAAGGAGAGAAGCTGAGAAGAGAAACCAAAGAAAGTCCATGTCGGTGTATCTGGTAAGCCGTATCTGTGAGGATACGCCTTGTATCTCCTTATAATCTTCTCAGCATGTACTGGAAGGCAGACCCCAAACACTGGGTCCAGGAGTCTGACTTTACACACGGGTTTGGGTGAATATTTGAACTCTAGATCCCACAGATCTGCTTCAGGCTTTAGACTTACAATGTTCCATGCAAAAAGAGCAAATCCCAATAGCTCAGGACATGCCTCCCTGTCCAAACCGCAATCTGGATGTCCAACATTGGAAACATCAGGACCATTTTGTCAAACCTCTTCCTTCCATTGTTTCCAAGCCAGAAGATTTTTAAATATCATATAGGACTAGAGAAAGAAAATATGTTGGAATTGGACAAAAAGCTGGAAGAAATTCCCAAAAGAAGTGGTCCCTTGGTCCCAGATGCCAACACAGAATCATAGAATGATTACAGTTGGAAAAGACCTTAAGATCATCTAGCTCCAACCCAGTGACACTGAGCAATAGGTCCACTGCTCTTAGTATCACGCACTCAAACATGACAGATGTAAAACAAAGTGCATATCAAAAAGAAGAATGAGTGGTTTAGCACTAGAAGAATGTTAATAGCAGTGGTGACCTATCATCTGTAACAAGCCTTCCAGTGTCAATCAGCATGCCACCAAAGACAACACTGAAGAAGGCAACTGTGTGTGACTGCTGGGAATCACCCGCTGTGCACAGCTCTGAAGGTCACTGCCGTGGTCCTGCTGCAGCCTCCTAGAAACCAGCACAGCACAAGGCCACCAAGTCCACCAGGGGTCTGAAATAACCCACTCACAAGCACGAGCACAGTGCCAGGAGCAGAAGCTCACAACTCCTCTCCCTGCAGCTGAACCAGGCTCCTGTCATCAACAAGCAAAGCAGCAACTTGTCTGATCTGGGTGCTTGACAGGGGAATCATTTGTGGTCCCTCCTTTGCACAGCCCATGCTTCTCTTCATCCCACAGTCACACTGATTTTACACTCTGGCCTGTCCCACAGAATGTGGTGGAGCAGCAGGTTTGGGCAACACATTCTTCTCGTTTACACATCCCTTCAGGAAAACTGCAGTAATTACAGCTGGTATTTCAATATCATTGAGTTGTTTCATTTCTAGTGACTTCAGCCTCTACTTTGCCAGATAAAGGTGTAGTTTATACTGACAGTGGATTCCAGGTGAATGCTTATTGCAGCACAAACCACTCATCCTGACCAAATGGATGAGCAGCAAACCAGCATCCCTAACGAAGGAGCAAGGAACAGGCTGACTCATTTATTTAAAAGGCTGGCTGAGAATTCAGCCGTCTTCTGAGAATCCTGATAGGATTTTGTTCTTTCCACAAGTGTAAAAGTCATTAAACTGATTTTGTTTTAATGTCTCTTGACTCTTATGCTTTGCTAAAATGAGCATTTCCCTTCTGTGCATGCATGAACCCTCTCAAACGCAGCTGCACACCCACCACCTCTGAGAGGTCTGAGGGCTCAAGGACTAACAAAATCTCTGCGACTGTGATTTCTGCACTGATAATCTGTGCAGGAACCACACGAACTATCAGCAGCAGATTTATAGAGCTCCAGGCAACAGATGAGTGCAGCTGCGGTGTAAAAGGGTGATTTCCAAAAAAGAGAGGCCAAAAAAACCCCCAAAACCAGCAGAAATAACACAAACCTTCCACCACTGAACTGGTGTAGCCACCGGTGGCCAAGAAGCGCAAGCCCTGAACCTGCTCCAAGGGTTCCCTACACGAAGCTGGGTAACTACAAAGAAGGCCCAATTATCAAAAAGGGAAGAGACAGCAGAAAAAGGCTCATGATTCTGCAGGAGACAGCAATCTCACTGGCCCGATAAAAAGCAGTTGTTATTCAGGTAAAGCTCTCATTAAAACCTGGGAGAGTCTTCAGTAAGTAGAAATAAAGACCTCAGGGTCCGGCCTAACCCATCTTACTGATGAACTCTTAGATACACACACCAAAACTTTGCCCAGGGAGCAACTTCCCTGTTTTACTCTGATCTCCTGTGAGCTTACAGGGAAGTCAAGAAAGTCCATGATGTTTAAATCAAGATGTGAGTGGATTTACTGCAGCACAACAACACGGTGTGTACGTCTGCTTCAGGATGCTTTCTTTCTTCAGTTATTTTTTTACATCTCTTCAGAGCACAGGAAACATATGACATAATCTGAATATTTATGGCACGCTGTGTAAAAGCAGAAGCCCCTCTTCTGTACCCATCTCATTACTGGAGTTTCCAGTTTTGGAAAGGCTTGCTGCTTGGGACCAACCTGACTTCCCTATTCCTGCTCCGCTGTTAGCCCACGCTAACACAATGGTGTAGCTCATCGAGGATCTCAACTCTTCCAGCAGCCTTTGCAAAACCAGAGCCCATGTAAAAGAGCTCAGCTAGCCACTCTCCTTCATCTGAGGGGAAAGATTGCCTCAGGCACAAACAAAGCTTCAAATTGATTTAATTTCAAATTTCAAACTTCTGTATGCTGCTCAGCTTCCGACTGCCATCTGCTTTTTCAGCTTGCCGTGACAGAGAGCACGGGTTTTATTATGTTTGTTCAAGCAGGTCCATCAGGACAATATTAATTTCCAGAGTCGGGGAGTGCTGTATGCTTTCAAAAGCCGCCAGTTATAAATCTGACCAGAAATTACCAACAAACCATCACAGCTCATTTAACCAGCTTTCAAAACTGCATCTCCTCAGTCTGAAGCTCCCAGACTCTTGTTACCTCCTCAAACTGCCCCTCATTATCGGTTTGTGCTGTATCAAACACAAATCATCTTAGGATCTCATGATCTTAAATTGGGACCTTTTATATCAGCCGTAACGCAAGTCTTCAGAAAATAGTAACCAAATGTATTTTGATCGCATCAGACAAAGACATCCCTGCTCAGGTCTTCCCCTGAGAACTTTGGAACAGGAGCGGAGTGGTGAAACAGCCTTTACAGCAGGAATCCAGTTTATCCCACATCAGACCTTGGCCTGTAACACCTCTTCTCTTGACATCTTACTCCAGGCATTCCGGGGTGTTTATCCCATTTTTTCTTTTAAAGCTTCCTGTATAAAACTGATTTCCTACAGAAAACATTAATCTAAGTTAATCACAGAATCCCAGACTGGTTTGGGTTGGAAGGGACCTTAAAGCTCATCCAGGTCCAACCCCTGCCAAAGGCAGGGACACCTTCCACTAGAGCAGGTTGCTCCAAGCCCTGTTCAACCTGGCCTAATCCACTTCCCCAAATTGCTTAACTCATGTATTGCATTATGCCAAGGCAAGAACAAGCAGAGCTCTTCTTCCACTTGCAAATGTACTAAAATTAAGCTTTTGCTGGGCTTTATGCTTAAAATATGAATCTTCTGCATCCTTCCAGAACACCCTCCTTCCAACAAACACATTCCTAGAGACAGGCATATGTTACAAACATCCGGATCAAATGAACTTCGGAGGAAACCACAGCCTGCGCCTGTCCCTGCTGAGAAACCAGAACCATGCCAAGTTCTGGCTAAAACTGGAATGCTACATTAATATACATGATGTGAAACAGCCCAGAGGTGAGCAGCTGTGATTAACTTGCAGGTGCATCCTTGCATTCACCCCATGCCATGTCAAACTCTCCTTTCTCTCAAAACCAGGTGACTGCTCATCCCTGCCTTGTAGAATGGATTTAAAAGTCCCAGTTTGCTTTGCATAGAGAACTACACAGCCATGAATAACTACTTGGGATGAAAAAAAAAGATATGACTATGTCCACACTGGTCATGTATGAGCCCAGAGCTCTTTCAACAGATACTGCTTCAGCTCTGCTTTCTTACTTAAATTCCAATTTAGATCATAGAATCATAGAGTCACAGACTGCTTTGGGTTGGAAGGGACCTTAAAGCTCATCCAGTTCCAACCCCTGCCACGGGCAGGGACACCTTCCACTCGCTCCAAGCCCCTGTGTCCAACCTGGCCTTGAACACTGCCAGGGATGGGGCAGCCACAGCTTCTCTGGGCACCCTGTGCCAGCGCCTCAGCACCCTCACAGAGAAGAACTTGTGCCTAATATCTAATCTAAACCTCCCCTCTGTTAGCTTAAAGCCATTTCCCCACGTCAACCAACGCCTCTAAGTTCTCCTCCTCAGGGCTGCTCTCAATACAGTCTCCACCATGTCTGTGGTTGTGCTTGGGATTGCCCCAGACCAGATGCAGGACCTTGCACTTGTTGAAAGACGCTTGCATTTGTTGGAAGATAGCTGTATCTTCCACCTATACTCTCCTCACAACCTCTGGCAGCTGGCCACTGATGGGGTATTTGCTCTCCTATCCCACCCAACTGATTTATTTCTATGCAGCAGCAAACTAACAACCCTGGCTTCATATTGACACTCGACACAGCACTTCAAGGTCTCCCTGAGAGGCACTACACAAATGTAAATTCTATAATTATTTGAAAGCAGAGTCTCTTCCAACCTGGGTGAGATCTGATCGCGTCTCTGCCTTATAAATAATGTAATGTGCTGGCAGGGTTTGCTTCTCTGTACAAGGCACAGAAGGCCCAGCTGGAGCACAAACAAGCATACAAGAAAAACACAGTTGACAAAAAAAGCTACCGAGAGACCCAAAAAGATGTTCTCTACATCTCTGCATAGATGGACAACAGGGCTTTCTTCTGATTCAGAGCAACACCTGTGATCAGTGAGAACTCTGTCTATTCAGGAACGATTAGGAAGCAGAGCTGAGCCGTGCTAGAGACGTGAGAGTGGCAAATATCCCAAATATTTCAGTCAAATCTCTTTTGTAGTTCCATCTTCAAAGCCACCGATCGCAAAATAACCAAACACTTGTCGAGAGCCTCCAAATAAACAGTCAAAGGCAAAAAAAAAGGATAATAATAAAGGATTCAGCGCTGTTGGTTTCTTACCAACAGCTCTTCCCTTGGCTGGAGGTGATGTGACACAGATGTTGCCAGCTGTGCTGGACGATAACACCGCCTGCGCAGGCGACAGCTCAGTGTTCATTGGACTTTCCCATCTGGTTTTAGGGCACGGGAAGCAGCCATGGTGGCTTTTTCACTTGCAGGTTAGTAAAAGGACACAGATACCTCACAGAAAGCCCCTCACCTTTTCCTAACCAACTGTATTTCCTCCCGACATAAAAGGCTGAGGGGAAGGATCTGGTTAACTGTAAATAAAGAGCAAACTGCTGGACCATCTGGAGCTCTTCGATACTTTCTGCTTCCTCTGCAATTTTAAGGAGACTTGTTTCCAAGCGATGACACAGTTTGGGGATTTAAGCCATAATCCTTAAAACACATATTTAAAAGGTATTAGCTAATTATTTCGGCTCTAACTGCTGCAAAACCGGCAAATAAACCAGAGTTCTTTGAGCTGCTGGTTTTGAAGTTAGCAAGTGTTTGAAGTGAGTTGTGGGGCAGACCATTCGATTGACTTCTAGGGAGATGGACTGTAAAGGACAAGGGGAAAAGGTGCCTGGTCTTTGTGGATGTTTAAAACCGATAGGGAACCAGTCAAGGAGAGCTCTTCCAGGAAGGGACAGCCCAAACGGAGATGGAGAAGCCAAATTTCACCCACCAAAGTGGAACTGAGGTGCAGCTTATAAACCACGTGTAACGCATTTAAACTTTTCCATAGGCTGTCTGAATAGGAACACACTTTACAGGAGTAAATATGACATATCACAAGTATAATGGCTAATCAGTGTACTACAAGAATGTCCACTTCATTCTATGCCAGCAGCTTCACTCTCTTTATCTGCTGTGGGACTCTCAGTGATGCCTGCTCATTTTCATGTTAGTAAACCCATTTTTTCCCTGATACACATTTCTCAAAAAACCATTTAGAAGACAAATTAAAAATAAAGGATATCAAGCTGAATATTGATAATTTGGAGTCACTGCACACAGAAGAACCAAATCAGTTCCAAATCACTTGTATCCATGTGCATCCCTGAACACACTCTCCTCAGCACGAGCCGCACACGAGGCATCATGACACCATGGGCTCACCTTTATTCCTCTATTTTGCCACATTCCTGTAAATTAATGTGGGTGACATCCCTGGCACTGTTCAAGGCCAGGTTGGACACAGGGGCTTGGAGCAACCTGCTCTAGTGGAAGGTGTCCCTGCCCATGGCAGGGGTTGGAACTGGACAATCTGAAGGTCCTTTCCAACCCAGGCCATTCTATGCTTCTATGACTTCCTTCTGAGTGGCCAGCACCCCACCTGCAAGGGACAGCCCTGAGCATGCTGGTAACAGCATCCTAAGAGAAGCAGGGAGAGAAATCTGCCTTCCAGAAGTTGTTCAGATACCGCACAGATTGACAAGGGGATAAAAACCTGATAAGCAGCCATTTGTTACTATTAATGTTTAATTAAGCACAGATGCTGTTAGCTTTGCGTCAGAAAACCAAGTCTTCTACGCATGGATGGAAAAATCTGAGTTCGTTGACAAATGAACAATTCATAAATGAACACAAACAGCTCTGCAGGAGTCACACTGTTTCCTGAAGAAAGCAAGATGGGTCTGATTTCTGTTCCTCCTTCATCATCCTCTAACAGATAGAAAGACAGCTGGATGTGCTCTTGGGTTTTTACAGAAATCTCAATTATAGATTGAAAAATGCAATTCAGGCCTTTTTTTTCATGAAAAGATATCACAGGAGCATTTACCTGGGTCCCCTGTTTGCTCATGAATACAAACAACTTGAGTCCAAATCTTCACTTCCTTTTTTTATTATTATCAAAGAATAAATTTCAGGTTTGGGTTGGAAGGGACCTTAAAGCTCACCCAGCTCCAACCCCTGCCACAGGCAGGGACCCCTTCCACTGGAGCAGCTTGCTCCAAGCCCCTGTGTCCAACCTGGCCTTGAATGCTTTCGGGGATGGGGCAGCCATAGCTTCTCTGGGCACCCTGTGCCAGCGCCTCAGCACCCTCACAGGGAAGAGCTTCTGCCTAAGAGCTCATCTCAGTCTCCCCTCTGGCAGGTTCAAGCCATTCCCCTTGGTCTGTCCCTACAGACCCTTGTCCCAAGCCCCTCTCCAGGTTTCCTGCAGCCCCTTTAGGCACTGGAGCTGCTCTAAGGTCTCCCCTTCAGGAGCCTTCTCTTCTCCAGGCTGCCCCAGCCCAGCTCTCTCAGCCTGGCTCCAGAGCAGAGCTGCTCCAGCCCTCGCAGCATCTCCATGGCATCCTCTGGACTTGCTCCAACAGCTCCACGTCCCTCCTGTGCTGTTGACTGAGAGCTGGACACAGGACTGCAGGGGGTTGTCTCTCCACAGCAGAGAGAGTAGAGGGGTAGCTTGAGCTGGTGCTCACACTCTGGGGATGCAGCCCAGCACACAGCATTTATGTTTTTAAATAACATTAACCTGCTCCATCTAAATCCTTATTTTCAGAATTCAATTTATTTTGGTCAAACAGACTCTCGGATGAACTTTGTGCCCAACTCATGTACTTCAGAAAGAAGATATGCAGCCAGCAAACCCATTGCGCGTCTATTGTGTTTTGGAACAGGGTTAGAATTGGGTAAATCTCTTGTGAGATGGATGAAAATATTCCTGAATGCATATAAAGGACTTTCAAAAAGCCAATAAATACAGTAATATTGCGGCCCCCTACAACAAAATGACATGGCTGGAAAATAATCTCAAGAAACAATTTTCATGCCAGTGTAAGACTTATTAATGAAGAAGAGTGCACTGCTAAAGAGAATGACAAGAAGGGAATGCATTGGCATTGCATTTCAGTAACCGGGGACCCTCTGGAAGTGGAACTTCAAAATAGGATTTCTTAAAAGCTTTTTCTTTCCTAAATTCCCTTTGCAGAAGCCTGCTTATTCTTTCATAATCACTTCAAAGCAATCCCAGCCTTGCAATAAAGTAAATTCAAAGCAATTAGAGAGTAGATCTACACTGCAAGACCAAACAGTGCTTATAGAGGTTTTCTGTAAAGTGGTTCTGCATACATTTTCCTTGGAATGACATTATTTGTATAAAGAAGTAGGGGGTTATTTTATGAAGGAAAGAAAACTCGAAATGAATTTATGACAGCAAATAGAAACACTGCATCTCTGGAGTGTGATATGATATTGCCGTTTGTGAGCACAACCAATATAGCATCGCCCTGCTACATTCATGCATTTTAGCGAACAATAACGGGGGGGGGGGGGAAGGAAAGAAAAGAAACTAAAGGAGTCTTCCACTGCGTGCTACAATAAAAGCCACCACGTAGTACAATAACAAGCTACATATGTTCAAGAATAAACAGACCAACTTTGCATTTTCCTGCCCCGTGTCGCCCGCGACCTTGCTTTGCTACCTTGCCAACTGATGTTTTCACGAAGGCAAGCCTGTGAAATGTAAAGCTGCTGGTGAGGCTGTTGCTGGAAGAGGAGCTGAGCTGTGCTGAACGGAGATGTGGTTATTCCATTGTGATGCAAATAAAGGTAACAATTTAGAATATCGTTTTGGAAGATGTCAGCGGTGTAATTACTCATATGGCTTCCAGCCAATTAAGCAGTAGGTGAATTAGCCCGTTTAATTGGGTTTGGAATTTCAGTGCAAGGTGTTTTACGCTTTGTATTCTGTCAACATTTTGCTGAACTACACGTTAATAATTCTGCCTGCTCTCAAAATAACATCTGGGCAGATTTGGTCTGGAGTACAAGAACCACCGCTTGAAAGGTTGCATCCACCTGTGATCCCAGTTGTGCGAGCAGATTGACTCCAACTAAAGCTCCATTCAAGGAAGATGGAAGTCTTGATTGCTTGTAAGCCCATTAAACACACTGAATGGCCATGAAGATGAAACAAGGAAGCACTTTAGGACTCTGCAGTTCGAAGTCTTGGAGCAGAAATGGCAATAATAAAAGAACAACACAAAGTGATTATTCCCAGTATAAAAAGACGAGCTTATAACATCAACTGAAGAGGAAAAAGGGGGGAAAAAGAAGTGTCATATCTCTTGCTTGGGAGACTGCTGTGATTCAGCTAATCTCCTCTATTAGCAGATGATCACAATACACAATAGTCCTCACTAAGATGCAAAAACAGAGGCACTCATGGGTTAGTGGAGAAGTACTTCAGAGCCACCCTAAGGAAGCACAAAACAGACACACTAACATTAAGACTGAAGATTACACTGTTAATGACAATAACAGCATACAAACGAACCCTCCTTCCCAGGAAAAAGATTATTTTAAGAACTAAAAATCCTCATTTAAAAAGAGGCTGATGAAACTCAGAGCCAAACTAATACAGCAGCAAGCACTTAACAGCCACAAGAAACAGAGAGAGAGTGCAAGACCTACATGACATGGTCCTTTTTACAGCAGGAGCTGGTTCTTTTATGTCACTTTCACAGTCACTCCCTGAAACTAAAAGGGTCCTGAGGTGTGATTAGCATCTCTGATAGAAATTCCTTCACTGTTTGCTCAGCCCTGATCGAGTCATTTATTCCACAGACTTCAGTTTTGAGAATTCTAGGAATAAATACCAGCTTTGAGATAGGAAAGCTCTGTTTGAGACACCACCACTCCATGCTGAAAACAAAGCAGCGGCAAGGAGGAACAATTCTGAACGGTTTTATTCTTACATGTACAGCAAGACTGAATGTTTTCAGGGAAGTTACTGCACCAGAACTGGTGTGTTTTGTCCGTTTTACAAGGGCATGTAGTAACTCAACAAGGGAAAATGGCTTTAAGATGAAAAAGGGGACATTAAGATTAGGTATTAGGAAGAAGCTCTTCACTATGAGAGTGCTGAGGCACTGGCACAGGGTGCCCAGAGAAGCTGTGGCTGCCCCATCCCTGGCAGTGTTCAAGGCCAGGTTGGACACAGGGGCTTGGAGCAAGCTGCTCCAGTGGAAGGGGTCCCTGCCCATGGCAGGGGTTGGAACTGGATGAGCTTTAAGGTCCCTTCCAACACAATCCAGTCTAGGATTCTATTTTACGCAGCTTCAGACTCCTTGCAAGGATTCTTTGCACTTCCTAATACCAGAGAAGAGAAACCAGAGGTACAGGTACACATCTTCTCAGTCCATCTGTAATACTCGGCACAACTAAACACTTATATGTAACTCAAGAAAAGTCAGTGGTTGGGCTCTGCTGCACAGTGTTTGCACAGCCAAGGAATAGTCTGCAGGAGTTAAACCTGTAAAATGCAAGTCTGAAACCTGGACTACATTCTTGGTCTCCTCTATTTTTGTATTTAACGCCTTACTCAAGCTGTTATTTGCCTCCATTTGGATTATCAGAATAAATCAATGATTCATATTTCAAAAGGATTTGGAGATCTTTGCATGTAGTGTGCTCTGTTGCATTATTGTTATTTATAATTAACAGCAGGGTTACTCCACTATTAATAACACTTAGCAGCAGTGCTTTTCATCTTCAAACCACTTTCTGAGCATTAATTAACTACAGGCTTCTGTTACTCAGAATGTCTTTTTCTTGTTCGGCTTCCCTCGGTTCCCTGTGTTACAAGGGGTAATGGGGAAAACCACATGAGCTTCACGCAACTTGATCCTTAACATTTAACTTTAGAGGGACACTTCATAATTTCCCCTGTGAGAATTAGTTGTACTTTGACAAATTGTCTCCAAGCTGTCTTTGTAAGACACCAGAGTAGGTCCATGCTGCCTCATTTCATTGTGAGCGTGCAGGGTGTGTGGCGTACCCCTCTCTCCTTTACAACAAGCCAGTCAGCAAACAGGACCCTGTTTTACTTCTTCTCCTGCCAGATGGAGTCTTGTGTCCAGCTCTGGGGTCCCCAACATTAGAAGGCTTTAAGGTCCCTTCCAACCCAAACCACTCTGATTCTGTAGATCAGCCCATCCCACTTACTTTACCTGCTCTGGATGCAATCAGCATTGCATCTGGGACGCTTGTTGATTTATACATCATCATTCAAGGTGGGCTTTACTAGCATGACATGCTTGTCTGTGACTGTCTTTGTGACTGTTCATGAACATAAACGTGTTCATATTGATGTTTGATTTTGTTGACTATACTGTGTTGAGGTTCACAGCCTTTAGATAAAGAGTTTTTAGTTGTATTGAAGGCATTTAGCCTCCTGTGTGTTTTAATGGCAGTCTTTTCTTCTAAAGTTAAGCATGCCATTAATGGAAAGTTGTTAGGCATTCCAGGGTAACTCCTAGATACCTGGGTTTTTAACAGGTTAGGTTATCAAGGGCTCTTCCTGACTTCCAACTATCAATAACATGTGCTTACAGTGAAAGAAATCATTCACAGTGGTGTCCCTTTGGCAGCTGCTCTGTCTTAGACCGTTCTATTGGCTCCTACTGTCTTCAGAGCAGAGGTTACTCTCATCTTCGGATGAGAAACTGAGAAGAAAGGGGCTGTGGGGGAAAATGAATCTATATAAATGCAATGGGAGAAAAACTAACAAGCTGTTGCCTGCTGCTCTGAGTCTCCTTATGAAGAAGAGTCTGTTACAATCTTGGCTCAACAGGCTGTTCTCAGCAACCTTGCTGCTATAAAGACAGAATGAACGACATCAACCGAATGTAGAACCCTGACTGAATCATTCTGCTCATACACTGTGGGGTTGGGACCAGTTATTTATTGAAGGGATGCTGATTCATTTTAATTTCTTTGCCAAATTGGACAGCATCAAATGTAAATCAATACAAACCTTATTTATTAGGTCCAACTTCACAAATTGCCAACTCCCTACAAGTTCTTTGGCATCCCTGTTCTCTACCAAAAGACAGACAGAAGCAATGGACTCAACCACCAGATGCAATTAGAAGTTCAGGTACACATGTACACTGGAGCATGCTTTTCCTATACAGCACCATCAGGAAATGGGGGGGTTGCATCATCCAGATTGTACGTAGGTGTAAAGGGAATGCATTAGCTCGCAATGAAGTATGGTTGCAGTTCACGTAATTTTATCTCATTCATCATACTAAAAGCACAGTTATTTATTCTAGGGCTTCCAATTTTTTTTAATGTAAAAGCTATAACAGCAAAAACCCCCAATCACTGAAACTATCCATACTTTTGCATCATCATAAGAAAAGAAGGCATTACAAGTGGTAGACTAATTATGCCTTCTCAGCACATATTTGGCCCTGAAGGTGCCTATAACATAAATTCTTCATAGTGCTCTATTTCCACGTCCAAAGAGTAGCATATTCCACCTCTTTTATAAATTACAGAGTTTCCAGCACACTCTGCATTTAAATCCAGAAAGGGAATGTATACACTGTTGATTTTAAACAAGAAAATGCTATTTGCAAACTGACACAAGTCCCTCACCTAGTACATTTCATTAATGTCCAGTGCAACAAATCACATAACCAGCTGCTGGAGTAACAGCCAAACATCCCAGACTACTGCACCATATAATTCAATTGATTGCCCTGAGAAACAATAATATAGTTATAATACTTCTACGAGCTTGATCCCCAGGGGAGCAAATTTACTCTGGTCTCCCTAACTGGTTGATAACGTATTTAAATGCCAGTCAGTCACTAATCCGTCGCTGCTCCATCCTCTGAGAGCAGCTTTATTGAACACTGTAATTGCCTGGATGTTGTTTTTCATTTCTGTAGCTGTTGCTGTTAATTAAATATTTCATAGAAAGCTCTCTCTGACATTTCTTACTGCATTCTTGAATATCTGATAAGATATACAGGCTGAATATCGGTACCTGCTGCTCTCTGCTGATACTCTTGTCCTAGATTCAAACCCCCAAAACACTGAAGAAATGACATACTTTTAGCAAAATTAGGCCTCACACTGTTAAAGTGCTGGGGGATCTGAATGAAACAGAGGTGTATGCCATGCCTGTTGGATCCCAGATGTCAGCTGAACCAGGATGTACATCTGGACTACAAGGTCTACCTTCCTTCTCCCTATACACACACAGTGGATGTGGGCACTCAACTTCAGTAGTGGCAGAATTGATTTTCTGGAGTCAAACCTTAGTAGCAAATGTCAGTCTGGGCATTCCCAACACAAAAAAGTCTTGATAGCAGTTATGGTTTAGGGTTGGTTGATTTTATGTATGCCATGATCCCTGGCGGTGTTCAAGGCCAGGCTGGACAGAGCTTTGTGTGATATGGTTTAGTGGGGTTGGAACTGGATGATCTTAAGGTCCTTTCCAACCCTAACTATCCTATGATTCTATGACACAAGAGAAAGGTAGCATGAAGCAGTTCATGGGGATGGCAGGAGGGGTTCCTTCTTGACACTGTCTTTAAGGGAAGAATGATCCAGCTATAGACATTTAATGCCCAGTGGCACAGGAGTATGGACAGGTTAAGACTGACTCAGGGATCCAAAACCATCAAGAACTTCTCTAACACTTGAGATACAACACTGTTGTTTTCATACTGTATTCTAAGGACTACTGCTTGCTAAATTAACAAGACTGTTAATGAAAAGAAGCTACTGTTATTGCACTGAATTAAGCTGTCTAATCATAGAACCATAGAATGGTGTCTGACAAGTAAGTCTGGAGTGGTAATAAAGTGTATTGGGTTTGGTGGCAAGGTTTTGGTAGCATGCGAAGGACTCACATTGGAGAAGTTAGTGAAGGACTCTCCCACAGGAAGGACCCCACAATGGAGCAGGGAAAGAGTGTGAGGAGTCCTCCCCTGAGGAGGAAGGAGCAGAAGAGACAATGTAGAATGAACTTACCACAACCCCCATCCTCCATCCCCCTGCATCACTGGAGGAGACAAGGTAGAGAAACTAGAAGCAAAGTTAAGCTTGGGAAGAAGAAAGTGGTAAGGGGAAAGGTGTTTTAAGATTTGGTTTTATTTTCTCATTACTCTTCTCTGATTTCACTGGTAATAATTAAACCAGTTTCCACAAGTTCAGCCTGTTGTGCCCATGATGGTAATTGTGAGTCATCTCCCTGTGCCTATCTCAACCCATGAGGCTTTCATTGTATTTTCTCTCCCCTGTCCAGCTGAGGATGGCAGTGACAGAGCGGCTTTGATGGGACCCTGGTGTCCAGCCAGCATCAACTAACCACACAAACGACCTATCACAGGCAGATGTTGATACACACATAATAAACATGTTGTGTAACTATATGCATTAACATACACGCCAAAGGAACACAGTGTGTGAATGTACACTCATACACCTGCTGATCTTAAATATCTGCATTAGTTAAACATTTAACTAACACAATTTTAAACTGCAATTTGGATGTTTTAAATGCTTAAATAATAAGGATGAAATCCCAGTGCCACTGAAGTATTTGACAAAGCCTCTATTAAGTTCAGGGGAACACAATGTTTTATTGGTTTTTCTATCATTAATTGGTTTAATGCCTCTAGTATGATTAGTGATCCATCACACTTAGAAACTAAGACATTGCCTAGGCAATCTAAGGAACAGTCCCTTGGGAGTTGTTTATTACCAGCTCTTGAATGTCCCCTCAGCAAATAGAAAACATTGGTGTACTCCGGAAGTCCCAGAGTCAAAGACGCTGGGATGTGAACAGTTCAATGCAGCCAACACAGAATCATAGAATCATAGAATAGTTAGGGTTGGAAAGGACCTTCAGATCATCCAGTTCCAACCCCTTGCCATGGGCACGGACAGAAGACAGTATGGTGTTGAAAAATCACTTAAGGAATAAAGGGTAGATTGAGATGAGCTCTTAGGCAGAAGCTCTTCCCTGTGAGGGTGCTGAGGCGCTGGCACAGGGTGCCCAGAGAAGCTGTGGCTGCCCCATCCCTGGCAGTGTTCAAGGCCAGGTTGGACACAGGGGCTTGGAGCAAGCTGCTCTAGTGGAAGGGGTCCTTGCCTGTGGCAGGGGTTGGAGCTGGATGAGCTTTAAGGTCCCTTCCACCCAAATCATTCTGTGATTCTATGATGATTCTATGATTTTGGAACATTGTTTTGGAAGGCCCTGTGTGTTATTACTTCAAAAGCACATCTGCTGAATCCTTACTCTGAACATCAGCCTTGGTTTGAGTGTTATTTATTGTTCCAGAGCCTTCCCACAGCCTTCTCACAGACATTCCTGCAGATGATCAGTTCACCAAGAAGCCTCATCACAGTCAACAGCCTGTTCCACCGCATCCCTTTTTCTTCAATACAGTCTGGTTCAAAACCATCTCCCTTTCAAAATGAAACCACGCAACCTTCTTCATCCCATTGTCATGGACTACGAGACTTGAAAAACTGGTAGTTCACTCATCACTGAAAATGAGCAAAAAACTGCATCACCTGCACACACAGAAACCAGGAACTGCCCGGGCACTGATACTGAGTTACACTGAACATTTTTCACTGCAAATTGAAACTAAGCTGAATTATTTTGGGTTTGCTGCAGGCTAAAAGCTTGCACAAAGAGATTTCTGCTCAGGTGACAAGAGGTAACTTCATCTTTAGCACGATCCCAAGCCACAAGACTGAAGGACACAACATTCTGGAAAACTCTCAGCTATGTCTTTCTCTACCTTTTTCAACTCCCCATCAACAAAGAGAGAAGGGAAGCAGATGATGCTTGCTACCATGCTTCTACCATGTTCCATTCTAGGTTCTGCCATACAATCAAACTACCTTTTATCTCTTTGGCTTAGGAATACCAACTTATATGAAAATTAATATGAAAACATGGGTTTTATCTTTGCCCTTGCAAGCTCTTCTTTCAGTTACTTATTATTTTAACTTAGGCACCACTCCATGAATGTATCCTGCTCTAATTCAGACCACTCGGTGACACCTGAAAATGAAATAACCCATACAAGATGAAGAGCTCTTGTTTCACATGCTCTAAATAGGCAGATACCTGCTCCCCTGAAGAGACCACAGCGTCAAAATTCAGTTGTGTCCCTTAAAGTCTTCTTTCACTTGCAGTAAAATCCCACTCCTGAAAATACGTAGGGAAAATTCCACATGGGACACAGCTTGTTTCCCTAGTAGGATCCCTGGGGACAAACATTAAGGCAACAATTAGAGATCTGACTTCTTTCATCTACATATGCCAAACGTGCAGAGGTAGGGAATAAGGTTGGGAAGCACTTCCTGTGCTTTATTTGAGCTTTAGAATCCAGAGTGCATTTAGGAGGGACTATTACTTTAGATCAAGAGAGGGTGACAGGAAAGGGAACACTGTTCCCACCTTCACACACAGCATCTCTACAGCTCTCCAGGGAGTTGAGCAGTGAACAACCATATATACTCTATTGCTTCTCTTTGGTTTATTTGTCACTCTTTGTAGGTTTATAGTTAGCTCCTGCTGGTAGCCCCTTATTTCTGCCTAGTTAAGGAAGAATACGGTGGTGTATCATTCCAAAACAGAAATGTTTTCCTTTCCCGCACCACAGGTGACAATCCCCCTGTGTCTATCAATGCTGACAGTAGATGACTTGGAGATTTTTCAAGCCAGAAATCCTTCTGAAGAGACCTTTTTTAGTTTCCCTTTCCGAGTTTAACCTGCCATGTTTCTAATGCGATTATGACTCTCAGTTCCTTGCCAGAGTGACAGCACGAGACAAGTGGGATTTGGCAATGATGCAGGAGGATGCACAGTGGCAAAACCAGGGAGCGTGTGACCAAAGTATCAGGGTCCTTTGCATTCAAAGGAGCAGCATTTACATTTCCCGGTGACCACTGCACGAGCATACTGGCAACCATGAACTGCCAGATAACGACAGATTTGTTACAGGCCTCTGGGCCAAGAATTAAGGGGAGATCATATTCTGCTCCTTCTATTTAAAGAGTAAGTGAACACACAAGCAAGCGAGCAGAAAATCTAGTGGAAAGAACAGATACGCTCATGTATCAATGGAAAAGGTATTTACAAGCTGACATGAACAATATACAGAGATTCTTAACCTCCGGATATTGCTTTGTAAAATAAAAATAACTGAAGACAAAAGATTTTTTTTTTTAAGAAGACAGGCTGAGAAAGTTGGGGCTGTTCAGCCTGGAGAAGAGAAGGCTGCGTGGAGACCTCAGAGCAGCTTCCAGTATCTGAAGGGGGCCTACAAGGATGCTGGGGAGGGACTCTTCATCAGGGACTGTAGTGACAGGACAAGGGGTAACGGGTTCAAACTGAAACAGGGGAAGTTTAGGTTGGATATAAGGAAGAAATTCTTTACTGTGAGGGTGGTGAGGCACTGGAATGGGTTGCCCAGGGAGGTTGTGAATGCTCCATCCTTGGCGGTGTTCAAGGCCAGGCTGGATGAGGCCTTGGGTGCCATGGTTTAGTGTGGGGTGTCCCTGCCCATGGCAGGGGGGTTGGAACTGGATGATCTCAAGGTCCTTTCCAACCCTAACTATTCTATGATTCTATGATTTTGACACTGTTCTGGAACTGGTGGATATTCTTAAGCATTATGAAAGCTCTCTGGCCTGGATCTGCAAGCCTGAATATGGTGATTTTAGAATCATAAGTTTTAAAGCCAGATCAATTATTTCAAGCAATCCTCCCCCATCCCCAAATCAGAAATGTGTATAGAGGTAGATGAAAATATTCCCAATTTTTTACCAGACACATGAAACTGTTTCAACACACCAAACAGCTCACGATCTGAAAGTGTCAATTCTTCCAACAGCTCAAACACTTCAGGAAAGTGACAGTGAGAAGACACCCATCACGCTCTCCCTTCCTGTCCCAATCAGCCATAGGTCTCCAGAAGAGACCAAGTAGCTCATGTCTGTACATTAACCTCAGTGGCTCAAGTGTCCAGTGCTCTACATATATTATAATCTGGTAATTATCATCACAATGACTCTGTATTGTCCTTGATTTGTGTTTTAATCTCTGTAATTAAAATGCCTAGTTGCCGCTGCAACAGACTCGATAGAAGCATGTCTGTTGTATAATCATAATATTAATTCAAACCACAAAGCAGCTACACAACAAGGACTACACCTTATAGGAGGCCAGTGGCTTTAAACAATCACTTACAGACCCTTTCACAGTGCTGTGTCTCAGCCAATGTAGCTCAAGCAAGGAGGGGATGCTTTTCCTGCTAAGAGCTGTACCATACGGACACCCAGAGTTTGGAGGGTCTCATTCCAGCTCCCTGCAGATGAGTGTTGGCATCCCAAGTAATCAGTAGACTGGCCCCTTATGGACACTTTCAGCAAAGTAACTAAACTCCAACCAACACAGAAAGTGAACAAATTCCCTCATGCTCAGAAAGGGAGCCTTTCTAGAGATTAAGGCATTGCTATTGCCTGTGCTACAAGTTATCTGCCAAGCAGAGGCAGGTTCAAGCAGGCACCTCCACTAGGACAAAGCACCTTCCTCAAAGATCCTACAGAGCTGTAATTAGTTTGATTATTCCCAAAGGAAATGTAAGGAGCATATTCACCCGTCTAACTCCAGAGTGCTTTGCTCGGTCTAGCTCCATACCTGACAGCAGCATCATCAGCTTCTTCAGGACCTCCAGGTCTATGTTAACAGCACAGTGAAGGATGAACACGGGGTACCTGTCCTACAAGGACTGTCAAATTAAGGGGAAATTATCCTGCTCTACCCAACTTGGGACACATGGATGTCCATGTGTGTGTGCACATAACATTGGTCTGTAATACTAAAGTGTGCTGAATGGATATTTCTTCCCCCCCCCTCATTTTTGGGATGAAGTAACCAAAGCCTATTAAAAATACAAACTGTGGATGAGACCCCCTCGCCCCAAAAGGAATGCTGAGAAATTGGGCTGTAGGAGCAGGTAAAGAGGAGGGGGATGGTTCAATAAGGCCCCTTTTAGTTTCTAATCAGCAGTGACTACAGTGGAGAAACCAGCTGTGATCTTGTCAGATCTGCTGATGATACACAACGATGGGGGACAGTCAATACAGAGCCAAGCAGCAAGGGAACTTCAAAGGGAAACCACATTCACCATGTAATTGGAGCGAAACATGGCAAAGAGAAGGGAATAGAGGATACCTGCTGAGGAAACCTGGGGCTTTGGGGAGGGGAGGTTGTTTGCTTTGTTTCAAGTTGTAAAAGGAAAGGTAATGGCAGGAAGCAGCATTTGTAAAAAAGCAGAGATAACAGTGAGAGTGCATGAACCATGAGAGCAAAGGTTAGCCCTGGCTTTGGACCAGAGAGACCCTTAAATAATACCTGCAGGCAAACTACTCTCAATCACATACACATGACAGGGATGGGAATGAGATGTAGAGGAGGGAAAGGTAAAGGAAGATTAAAACCAGTTTTACTAATTAATATATTCTACATTTGAAAAGGGGTTTAAAGGAACAAAAATTTGTCTCCTAAACTGATTTTTCAGGCTTTGAACTCTTGGTAGTGTTACAGCTACTGAGAAACCACGTAGCAGCTGGCAATCCTGGTTTAAGCCACTGTCTGCTAAAGCACTTAAAGCACTGTCTGAAAAACTCAAGTTTTTTCTTTCATTAGTAAATAGAGCTGCCATGCTGTTTCACATTCTTACCCAGGTATCTATTAGCTAGAAGGGGATTCTCTCCCTCTACTCTCTCTGCTGTGGAGAGACTCCCCCTGCAGTCCTGAGTCCAGCTCTGGGGCAGCAGCACAAGAGGGACGTGGAGCTGTCAGAGCAAGTCCAGAGGAGGCCACAGAGATGCTGCGAGGGCTGGAGCAGCTCTGCTCTGGAGCCAGGCTGAGAGAGCTGGGCTCGGTCAGCCTGGGGAAGAGAAGGCTCCTGAAGGGGAGACCTTAGAGCAGCTCCAGTGCCTAAAGGGGCTGCAGGAAACCTGGAGAGGGGCTTTGGACAAGGGCCTGTAGGGACAGGACAAGGGCAATGGCTTTAACCTGCCAGAGGGGAGACTGAGATGAGCTCTTAGGCAGAAGCTCTTCCCTGGGAGGGTGCTGAGGCGCTGGCCCAGGGTGCCCAGAGAAGCTGTGGCTGCCCCATCCCTGCACTGTTCAAGGCCAGGTTGGACACAGGGGCTTGGAGCAAGCTGCTCTAGTGGAAGGTGTCCCTGCCCGTGGCAGGGGTTGGAACTGGATGAGCTTTAAGGTCCCTTCCAACCAAAACTAGTCCAGGATTCTAAGTCACTTAAAGTATCATGCAATAATTAATCCTTACAGTCAGTAAGGACTTCCAGGCTGTTTACAGTGGTTATTCCTCGTAGATAGGAAAGCAAGGACAACAAGAAGCCAAGATGTATCCAACAACACTGCAAATCTATGGCATCACCAGAGCCGGACCTCAGATCTCCTGAGCACCCGCAGCAGCCCTGCACACACCGCACTGCATCACCTCTCTGGCCTGACACCAGTGTCACACATTGCTCTCCCTCCTTGCTGTAGCCACAAGAAGCTCATCACTGGTTATTGAGTTTATTCAACACAAGCTGCTGCTTTCTGCTTGCAGTGAAGGGCCTGTGAATAATCCACATTTACATTATGTGCATGATATTTGGGAGCTTGGGGCTGATTTTAACCTGTTTGAATATATTCAATAAAGCGACCAGTGCTTTAACTATCAAGTTAATATTGAGCCTTGGTATATAAATTCTTGGCTTGATCTGATCTGGTGTGCAACACCATCTCTAATCTAGTTGTATTCCTCTCTGCGGCAAAATTTACTGCAAAGATTCACTTGAACGTAAGTAACGTATGTAAGTCATCTCTTTGATACGAACTGCAGTTTGTAACACGTCGAATGCTTATGTTGGCTTTCCTTTTCCCTAATCATCAGAAATAACAATTAACCCTGTAACTCCTCCTTACAGCTCTCAAAGCCCTGGGTAAATACAGAGGAAGAGTGGGAGTGACAACAGTTTCTACCAAACTTAGAGCTAGCAGAGCGAGATGGAGTTTAATAGCAAGTTTAACATGAAAAGAAAGCTGATACTCTGCAAAGATGGACATCTCTGTTAGATACACACAGCACTGGAAGAAAGGGAGCTGGAGGTGTAACTGGGGGGTCTGTTTTCTCAGGCTGGAGAAGTACAATCAGAAGATTTGAATCAGAGCTCAAGAACTCAAGATGGATCCATGGCACATTCATGGAAGTACATCAGTCCTTGGAGAATGAGGAATGAGGCACTGCTGGGAGAAATTCGGTAATGTGAGGAGCTTGCATTTGTCATTTACTAGCGTCAAAGAGTGATGTTATCTCTTTTGAATCAAACCTCCTCAGATGTAATTCCAACAAGAAGGATATTCTCATAAGGGACTCCAAAGTCCCCTTAACACACCCTATTTATTTACAAGCCCTATTTCTATGGGCATAGAAGTAGTGAAACAAAAGACACCATCTGATTGCTCTTCTGCCAGCCAGCATGTAACCCAAATATTTTCTCTTGGCTCTTTTCCCACTACAGCCCCTTGGGTTTCAGTGTCACTGTTTCTTCTGGTTGTCCCCAAAACACAGTCCCAGATCATCAGTGGTGTAATTCTTGTATTTCATAGAATCATAGAATCAACTAGGTTGGAAAAGACCTTCAAGATCATTAAGTCAAACAATTAGCCCAGGAGTACCAAGTCCATCGCTAAACCATGTCACCTGCACAACATGCTTCTGCTATCACAGTGCTGCATACTACTATGCTTTAGGAAGGGGGCTACTGGTATTTCAGCTCTTAATAAACAGAACAGCAATTGAGGTGGCTAGCAGTTCATCCCACAAGTGTAAAAGGGATCAGTATAACCCCTAAGCCTTACCAGAGATCAGCAATACTCCATAGCTCAGTGGAGTGTGAGAAGCTGAGCAGCAGGAGGGTTGGCATGCATCCTGATCAAGACAAAGACCAGAAATAGTATTTGTTCACAAGTGATGAACAAAAATAGATCCTAAACTGTATCCAGACCTGCCTACAACCGCTCAGTCAAAGCACCAAAGAAGGTTTAAAATGAAATTTCCAGCTATTTTCATCATTTTCCCTTCTCCATCCAATTGTTTCCCTTCTTTTCCACTCTCTAGCATACATATGCACGTAAAGCAATGCCAGGCACTCTCCTTTCTCTTTCCTCTCCTTTGACCTCTCCCCTGGATCCACTGGCTCCTCTTCTCGGCAACCCTTTCCCAGCTAAGGAGCATGGAAGCACAACACAGCACTTGCTAAAAGTGGTCTGCCTTTGTGAGCAGTTAAGAAAGTATCCCTTTTTCTGATGGTTGCTTGGAGTAGTCTGTTACCATTCAAATGACTTGGGCTTCTCACACTAAGCAGAAGACCTGATGGACCAGCAGGGAGAGGAGACAATAAAATCTCTTGGTAGTAGCTAAGCAGGAAAGATGAAGGGAAGCTGGATTTGACACTGAAAACTGTGAACAAGACAGACATGGCCCAGAAAAACCAGCATGCTATCTGCAGACTGGAAGTGCTGCAGCCCCTTGGTCCCAAGATGAAAGACTTTGGCGAAAGAAAGGAAGTCAGAATTATGTTGCTGTCACCTGCTAGAAGCCAGAAAAGAATACAGAGACCACATTTAGCACTGTGCACCACAGATGCACCTGTCAAGCTGGATCCTTTCCAGTCCCATTTTCCAGCTGGATTCAGGCTGGTGACTATCCAGAGAAGCTATCTGGGAAACACAGAGCCCGGCCAAAGCTTTTGGTAAGAGCTCGCATTGCACAGCAGCACATCCTCCTTGTAGCTCAGCAAAGGCTCCGTCCTTCTCCTAGGACAGGAGACAGTTCTGAGAGGTTTCTACCTGTAGATTGCTCAAAGCTTGAGTACAGATTCACAGAATCACAGGATGGTTGAGGTTGGAAGGCACCACTGGAGGTCATTTAGTTCAACCTCCCTGTTCAAGCAGGGTCACCTTTGCCCAGGGCTATGTCCAGACAGCTCCTGAGTATCTCTAGGGATGGAGACTCCACAACCTCTCTGGGCAACCTATTGCAATGCTCAGTCAGCCTCAAAGTAAAGAAGTTCATTGTTGTGCTCAGGTGGAACTTCCTGTGGTTTAGTTTTGTGCCTGTAGCCTCTTGTCCTATTGCTTGGCGTCACCAAGAAGAGTCTGGCCAAAGAATCGAATTCAAGATAAACAAGTTACTCTGTGAAAGTAACTGCATTACAGCAGTGGGAACTTGCAATTCACGGCATGAAGCAGAGCCAAATTTAATCTGGAGTACTAATTAAACACGTCGCTGTGACTGAGCACAGGTTGCTATTGCTGCTCTCGCTGCCATTTCAGTTTCACATGCAGGTTTCCAATAAACCACCTTCTATCTCTGCTGTTCAGTTTCCTACCCTTTCCACACATTTGCTTCTGAAAATACATGCCTAAGTCTACAAAGCAGATTGGGTATTCTTGCCTTTGGGCCACTTTCTTGCACCTACAGCTGCAGTCATGTGTATTTAGCACTAGCAATTTAATCATATCACTCCGATCTGTCATAAGCGATCACTTACTGTTACTAATAATGTTCTCATTGATTGGTTTGAACGGAACAATTGACAGTGATTGAAGGTCAGGCTGACATGGCCAAGCTGAAACATCAGTAAAATTATACAGCTTTTCTTTCCATACATGTACTATAAATTATTTTGAAGGTGATTCATATGAGCTTACAACAAAGTCTAAGAGTATAATTTTCTTTCATTACTATGCAAATTATGCATAAAATAAAATCACCTAAGATCTACTCCTATTGATGCTATACTGCTTTATCTCCTTTTGCCTCTGACAATTCACATCTGCAGCATACAGGAGTTAGATTATTATCTATACCATTATTAACACAATTTACTTCGCAAGGTGGTAGTTGTGGCTCTTCTTTAAGCAGCTATTTTGACATAACTGTACTTAGAAGCTGTGGAATTCAAAGCCAAAAGACAACAATGACTTCAACTTTCTTCACACACTGCCAAGGCAGTGTTTAAAACTTTCAAAGTCTGATGGGTACCTAATATAATTATACTAAACTTGGAAAGGAAACAGATGGCATAAACCAGGCAAATGAGATATATACCAGAAATAGTTATCAGCTGAAAGAACAATGCAGCAATGTGGAGCTTTTTAAAGATGCTTTCTGAAATAGATTCACTATCATATATTATTTTCCATTTACTGAGCATCTTCAGCATTTACAGAATTACCCAAGAAGAAAACTTGCATTTTGCAGCTGTGATTTCAACAATAATGTTGTTCTCTTTAAGAAACATGCAGACATTTTAAGAATCAATCCTGCAGATTATTTACCATGCAGCAAATCACAGCGGGCCCCCTGCATAAGTCACTTCTGAAGATAGAGTTGTCCCAACTGTCCATCGGAACAGATAATGCTTTGTTAATCCTTCATGGGGTAACAAGCTTTGGCTACATCTAGTGCAACTGCAGAACTCTGTGTGATTTACTAAAGACCATACTCCAAAAATAGACCAAAAACCCAAAGGAGGGCCAAAACCAAAACCTCCCTTATCCAAAATGCTTTTGCCCCTCTTCAAACAAATAAAGACGGGATGTAAAAGGTGCAAATTTAAGTGAAATGGAATTTCAATATCACATGGATATATACATGAATGTTCAGAAACAACACCGCTGGCCCAAGCATAGTTCTCTTCTGCAGGAACAGTATCCTCTAGTATATACCACATTTGGGGAACATATATTTTGAACTGTGGCTCCTATTAACTATGATCAATTAGTAAAAAAACACTGTGATAATGAACTTCTATTTAGTTTATCCATGTTATCATCCTGCTTCTGCATTCTGAGAGCGCAGCTGAGATTTTGTCAAAAGGGAATTCTTCATATCAGCCCTTGACACACTAAAACAAGTCATTCATACAGAATCACAGAATCCCAAGGGTTGGAAGGGACCTCAAAAGATCATCTAGTCCAACCCCCCTGTAAGAGCAGGGTAACCTAGAGTACATCACACAGGAACTTGTCCAGCCGGGCCTTGAATATCTCCAACGTAGGAGACTCCAAAACCCCCCTGGGCAACCTGTTCCAGTGCTCTTTCACTCTCACAGTAAAGAAGTTTTTCCTGATGTTCACATGGAACCTCCTATGCTCCAGTTTACACCCATTACCCCTTGTCCTATCACTGGACATCACTGAGAAAAGCCTAGCTCCATCATCCTGACACTCCCCCTTTACATATTTGTAAACATTGATGAGGTCACCCCTCAGTCTCCACTTCTCCAAGCTAAAGAGACCCAGCTCCCTCAGCCTCTCCTCATAAGAGAGATGTTCCACTCCCTTAATCATCTTTGTGGCTTCCAAAGCTTCCAAAGATTCACTCCCAACTTAGAGCTCCTGGGTTTCATCCCTTAAGGCTTGGTGGACAGAGAATAGTAGCACTAGAGAACCACTGAGCCTCTGTGAACAACAAGTGAGTGGTGGAATGCCTAAAGAGAAGACCCTCTATCTGAAACCAAACCGTAAGTCACAGCCCACAGACAAGAATAAAGGTCTCCAAGTTTGGAGTCACCCTAACTCCACCCCAGCACAGAGCAAGGGCACAGCACGTGATGGCGGATAAAGGATCCTCATCAACTACAGCCAACACATTTCATACAGCAATCATTGCAACAGAATATAAAGTCAGCCTGATGAAAGATATTCCCCAAACAGGAAAGAGGCTCCATCCATCAGCTGATTAGTTTCTCCATGGAGAACTATGGGAGATCACCAGTACAGCTGGCTGAATTCTGCTAAGCTACTGCCCCTCTGAATAGAAAACCCTCAATACTATTGCACAAGGAACCACCTTTCTGCAAGCAAGTGCAGTCTATGAAAACCAGCACAACATTTGTGCCTTCTCATCTTCAAAACACACTCAGTGTTTGAAGGAACAGACACATCCGAGTGCTACATGAGCTATTGTGACTTTGCCCTTGTTGGAAGGGCAGTTGTTAGTTACTACTAGTATCTCATCTGGTTTGGGGTATTTTAAAGAAAGCTTGTTTCTTACCAAGTGGCATCCTAGGTTTTATTTCAGAGTCAAGTCAGACCTGCTCAAGCAAAAATCTCACTTCAATTAAGAGCCTTCCTCTAGTAAGCACCACTGGTTTCAGTCCTGAATTATTTAAAGCTGAGAAACTGCAGCTCAGGAGCATTTCATAAAGATCTGGAAACTATACAAGCAGTAGAAGAAACAGCTCACCCAAAACACTGCTCTGACAGGTTCTTGCTAACCCCAAAAGCCACTGGCTCAAGGGAACCATTGTGTTATCAGCCTAAAGGAAGGCCACCTTTTCCTCTAAAATATCAGCCAGCACCCACAATTTTTCATTTAGTTAACAGTGTTTTAAATGATATTTTATTATGCTCATGCATGGCTGTCGATTGTCTCAGCCTTTATGAGACTGCTTGAGGGGGAACTACTGACATCTGATACCAAGGACAATTTCTGGAGCAAAGAAGATTGGTTTTTTTCCCTGAGGATCTACATTACTTCCAGGAACGAGTCGGGTTTGGAGGCTCAAAAAGCAGCATGCCAATTCTGCTGATATGGAACAGCACATGAAGGTAACTCGTACGTACTCTCAGTTCCCCAGGGTTAGCTCCCCGCTCGGGAACTAACATACATGTGATTTGCCCTTGCTCAGTGACTCCTCTGACTCCAGGAGTCTGTTGTAATATTATTTATGCTTCTTAGTCATCAAAGCTTTTTTTAATCCAGCTTAGGTGTGACATCTTGGGGCCAGGTGAATAGTGGGGTGGAAAAAAACCCCATGTATGCACTCCGCAGCAGGTCTTATCTTCTGCAATTCAGGCTTGATTTGAGCGTGCAGTCAGACGGAATGAGCTCATTCAGTATCTCAAAGATCAAGGACTTGGTAAATCCCAAATGTGAACATGTGACCACTTTGAATAAGGATGGCTGCCTCCCTGTGCGCCAAGCACAACTACATCTTCATTTGAACTCTGCTCACATACTAAATCCCATCCAGATTTAGCTCCCATTTTCCCTTTGCCACAGGTAGAAAGGTGGCTCTCGCCTACCTTGCTGAGGAAGTCACAGGCATTAAAATAAGAGACCTGATTTCAACTATGTCCATTATGCAAATGCAATTAAGGTACATTATCTTAATTTGGTTTAAACCCTTTAAAACACCTTGAGCAACAAGCCTGATTATACTTTCTTCATCATGTCTTGAGTTTCAAACAACTCAATACTTGCTTTAGTATAAAAAAAGAGAGTAACAAGCAAGCAGCAAACCTTGCCACCGATATTTCTCAGATAAGCAGTCATGATCTTTATGCTTATTTTGCCCATTTATCCCAAGGAAATGTTTTACAAAGTGTGAAGCCAAGACCATTTTACCTACCTCTGGGATGGAATGTCGCAACGGTTTAATCACACAGCAACACCACGCAACGTTTTAGGATCAGGCACGAAGGACAATACTAACTCTAATTGAAATTACTAGGGGAATTAAGGCATGCACAATATAATTACTCCTACTGGATTCTGGCCAGTGCAAACTGGAGTAGAAGCCAGAACATGAAGTCCAGCCACCTAGCTCCTGCCAGAAGTGCCATGACATCTGTAATGAACACAAATGGCAAGATCCCAGAGTGTTGCATCCTATAGAATATGGCCTTCTAAAGAGAAAATAGCCACTGAACAAGCTCCAGTTTTAATGTGGCTCTAGTGCTGGGTATAAAAAGAAAACTCTTGCATCATCCACTAAACACAAACAACATTGTCATAAAAATACAAGCTAAGTACTGAGTTGGCAAAATTCAGTTACTTAAGAAGTATGCACCAAGCACGATACTAAATTCCAGACAAAGACTAATGAATCTCTTTAATCAAACTTCACTGGCCTTCAAGAACATCACCATGATTCTTTATGGTGGAAATAAATCTAGTTTAGCGAGCTCAAACTTCTCCTCAGCCTTGTAGACAGGAGTGATTTAGGGAAAGTAGAGCACAACCCCAATATCTGATTGCTATACAATGACATATACAGAAATACATGTCATTCCTTTAGAAGAAGAGCCATTTTCTCTTCTTTCTCCTTGACTGGACAGATACCAATCTGTGTCTCAAGCCACCACTGCGTGCAAATGGAAGTATTCCAAGTAGCTCCTTTCCCCTTGTCTTTTCTCCCATATTCAAGCAGCCTGTTGGCAGATACCCCCATAGGTGGCACCTGGAGAAGCCACTGGAGGAGTAAAAGGAGAGGAGGGAAGCCACTGGAGCTGTATGGTTGGGACCCAGGGCACAGTCCCATCCGTGGCACTTCCAGCACAACTTATTGTAATCCCTGCACCAGCAACACCCAACAATGAATCAGCCTGCTCTGTTTTTAAGTAGCCAGCTTTAGAGATGTGATTTTATAACAGAGATAATGTTTGTCTAGTTTTGTCGATGTCCTTGGGATATAAACCTAAAAGGAGCGCTAAGCATTATCGTTATTAAAGCAACAAACCACGTCCTGGTAGCAGATACAAAGGAGGGATTCTCAAAGCACAGAAAAGCATTAAAATAAGGTCACATTCCATGGAGTCCCACGGGATGTGAAATACAGATGCTGTGTGTAGCTAGCAACTAATTAGTTGCAAGCAACTAATACATCGCGCAGTGCTAACACACAGATAGACAAACATATCCTCATGTATACAGAGTTTGATTGTGTTTTTAAATATTTCATCTTGCACACCAATTATCATAAGGGAACTGATACGTAAAATTGCAGGATTCTTAATTACACTCTGTTTTCTCCAACTCATTTCCATTTTGACCATGAAACTCTGTGCAGCCTTCAACTGATTCATCAGTTACAGTAAAATGAAATTCACCAACGGTGGAGGGGTTTAATGCAAGAATAAAATCCTTGGTTGAATTCTGTGCTAAGAAGGATTTAAAAAACATACATATGAAGTATATTTTTAAATAAAATAACAGACTAAGAGGCAATTTTTGCCAATTTATATATATCTTGTCAAATGCCTTATACATATGCCTTTCATATACCTTCATTTCGTCTTCTCCCACATTCCACTTTCCTCCACAAGAAAACATTACTGGAATGTAGGGAGAGCAATGCCAGCCCTGCACAGCCCTGGCTGATGAAGCTCTGACCCCCAGGGCCCTGCAGATCAGGGATGCCTCAACCCAGCATGTACCATGACCTGAACTGTGCAACAGCCCAGTCCTTCCCAGGCTGCCTTCCATTCGCAATGAAGACTTTGGCACGTGGTTAAGTAGTGGTCGAGACATCTTTAGCAACTGAAGATCATTTAGCAACTTAAAATCATGCAGTTTAAGATGATGTGAACTACAACTGTGTGAGCAGAACAACTGAAGTTGTTACTCACTGTGGGCAAAGGGCAGTCAGGCTTCTCCTTCCCAGCCAGCATTCCCAAGCACAGGACCGTTCTTACTTCCTCCTGGACGCTCTCATTTCTTCTCCCCCTTCCTCTGTGCTTACTCTCCTCACCTCCTTTTTCATGCCTCTTTACCCACCACTCTGCTACGCCTGAGACGATTTCCATTGCCTTGCGTCCTTCCCCAGTGGCCTTATTATCTTCTTCCCTTCCTCCTCCTCCAGACTTACTGTGTTTAGCCAACCTTTCTCTGGGAATCAGTGCTTTGCACCCAGGAAAACTGGATAACATTTACAAAAGGATATAAATAACTCCTGTGCTAAAGCTTTCCTGGATTTCAATGGGATTTGGGATCCTTGTGGGTCTGTCTCCCTGGGGTTTTTTTTGTCTCCCCCTTTTTTTTCCCTCCTACATCACAATTTCTTAATGGTACTGGTGTAGCTAAAGTGGAAAAACATCCCTAGTATGGGGTCAGCTATATGTATGCCTATATTGACACAGTATATTTCCACACACGACAAGCTGTGACTGTAAATCCCATATATGCCAAGTTATACATCCAATCTGCAGTGGAATTTGCAATAACACAGAGGGTGAAAGGAATCTCACCCAAAAAGGACCAATATATCACTGCAAAACCTGCATTTACAGGGAACCACATCACTTAGGTAACACAGACTGTCACTGGATATAGGAGAAACTTGTTTTTTTTCCTCCAAAACAGTGTAAAAAGTAATATCCAATACTATATCAGGGTTGAAAATGGATATATTATCTACTGTTAACTCAAAAAGTTCATGGGAAACATTGCTTGCAATTTTTGTTAATACTATATGTGCCAATACCGATTTTCTCTTTTCACATTATACTATATAATAATATATATAGGTGTCCAAGACGAACCCTCCCACTACATGAAGAAGAAACCATGTCATTACTGTACAGCTTCACCCCAAATTGAAACCTGCCTCTACACTTTAGAGCCTTCAGTTCCTGCAGCACTAATAACACAGCAGCAAGCTGGGCTGGAACGAACGTGAGCAAGAGAAGAATTCCTTTTGCAATTTAGAAAATTATAGGATCTTTTCTTCTTTTTTATGTGAGGGGTTTTTAAAGGGAACTGAAATTGTTCACGTGGAATGGGAAGTGACCTCTTTCAGGTGTATAATTTGCTGAACGCCCCTTAAAACAATAGGCTTTTCTCTTCTTCACAAAGGTAGTTATCCCATAATTGGCATGCAGACGCGGGATCGGTATTTGCCAGCAGTAGAAGTTTTCTCAAACACATTTGGTATGTCAGGTGCAAGCATGAAGCTGTTGGATGATTATTATTTATCAGTGTAACGCTGACAGAGAGCCATGCCCACGATCTGCACAGAAACAGCCTTCTAAGGGAAAAATTAGCACTTAGAGAAGGACCAAAACTGGGAACTAAAATATCCAGCAGCCCCCCCTCTGGCTGCCTTAGACATTTATTCTCATCTTTAAATATGCAACTCTCTGCTTCAGTCTCTTATTTATTTATACTAAGAAACCGGCAATATTTAACACGCATGTAAGAGAAGAGACGTTTGAAATGTAATGAATTCCTTGTGACCTTCAGCTGGAAGGAACTACAGAAAAACATCAAATTAATATTCTTTGCTATACCCTCATGCTTTCCTGCTTTTCATGAGTAGTCTCTGTTCGTGAGCTTTATATAGAATTGAAGTTTGTTCCTACAAAAGAGCCAATAATGGAGAAAATCAAAGCTTCACTTCATAAAACTTACTTTGATGCCACTACATTTGCCTTCCATTAACCTTTCAGCTGCCGTGGACGTTCTGCCTATAGGCATTCATTTGGCCAGCAAAGTGGAAAATTGCTGGCAGGAAAAGATCTAAAAAGAAACCATCAGATGAGATAAAAAAGAGAAGATTTATGAAAACTTGCTTCATAGCTCCATGCGCTAGAGCACTATAAACTGAAAATGCTGCAAATTAGAGTGTTATTTATGGCCTTCAACTTCCATGTCAGCAAAAGCCATCGTATCTGCAGCTAAAATTCTTGGAAACAGCGGTTCACATGTAGATCATGCCCAGCATCAGACATGCCCATGTGAGGCACAACAGACTTGAAATACTGGTAACAAAGTGCTGCCCTTCTTTAGATTTGATGCCTGTTATTGCAGCCATGGGTGGTAAAGCATACAAGTCATGCAGAAACAGAAAGATGAAGAGACTATAACGCTCTTCATGAGATTTATAGCTGGATCTAGCTTTGCCCAGTGGCACTTCCTTTAACTCTTCAGGTACTTCTCAACCTCTGTAGCCCTCCTTCCTGGGTGCTGGAGTGCTCTGCCTCATAGGACATCTCTCCTGCAACAGAACAACTCCAACCTCACATTCACATTAGTCAATAGGAATTTTGTTCTCAGCTCAACCAGCCAGGCTCCAAGCATGGATTCATGCACAGCCTTACAGCTGGGGAGCTGGCATTTTGGTTCAAGCCGCCATCAAACGTGGCTGTTTACTAATACAACCCAATAAATCAAAGTTCTACCTGCACCCTCAACTCTGCCCCTACAAATCAGTGTGTTTCAATTGTAAACACTGTCTGCAGCCTCATTTTCTCCTAGGGGAGATGGTGCACTCATCGATGTGCTTGGCTTTTCAAGCTTGTTGCCTTCTCTGCTCAGCAGGCTGCCCTTTAACACGCTCCATCTGGCAGATCCATGGTGACACCCTTCCCCCCCTACGTGCTGGTAGGCTTGTGATGGCAGGCTTTGGGATGCCCTTCCTCCCAACGCTTGCCTCGAGCCAGAAGAAGAGCAGCCTGCTACTCCCTATTAATTTTCCAGTGAGGAAAAAACATCTTGGGGCTCCCTTCTGAGCGCATTCTGCTGCTCATAAGCTGGCTTCTGCCTCACACAAACATGAACTGTGCCTCTGCAGGGATTTTAAACAAGCTTCAACCCAGGTTTCTCTCTCGATGCCCCAGACCTGCTCACCTTCCAATCCACCTTCCGGATTCTTTCCAGGCATTGCAGAGGAGACAATCAACCACAGGTGAGGATGGGGACATGCAATTAACCTATTTCATCCCCATCCTTTTTTGTCCTTTCCAGCTATTGTCCAGGTTAAAACCAGGTTTTTACCTCCTGGTTTCCATTTCCCATTTCTCCTTCTTAGTGTATCTCTCTAAGGTTTTCATGTTAAGAGTTCACTTCTTGCTCCATTTGCTTGTTTTCCATCAAGCAAGCAATGCTGTATCAATCACAGTTTCAGTATCCAGACTCATTATGATCCTTCTCTAACAGTGAAGCATTCTCCTTCCCATTCTAGTGAAGAGACATCAAATCATACAATGTTTTACTGAACCAGGAGTTCACACATTGTAGTCCAAATCCTCACTAGCAAGCCGAGCCTCATCAAATTGATAAGAACTGCTGGAACAAAGTGAAGATGGGTGTAGAAAGGCATCTAAAGAGATAACAAAAAGTCAATACAAATCTCTGGGACACACCATGGGGTGAAGGGAAACCCCAGAGTGAGTTTCCTACTTCTCAGGCGCTGACAGGTAGCACCTTGTCACAATTACAAGGGGGAATAATTGGAAGTTTGCTCCTATTCTGTCTTCAGCCGTAACAAAAAGCTTTGGAAAATGGTCAAGAGCTGCAACAGGGTAGAAATAAAAGATGCTGTAAGGCAAATCTTCACCTTCGTGTGTATGAATGTGCAGGCAGCTCCTCGAAGTCTCGCTGTTCAAGGTCCCTGGTAATTTATAAGGGCAACATGCTTGCTACTGAAAACACAGGAGTTTTGAAGAACTGGCTGTTCAGTATTTGGATTCAGAAAGCTCTTTCTGATATGAGCTGCCCCAGTAGTAACTAATACAACAAAATAAAACCTTAGCCTTCAGCCTCTCAAAGAGACAGCCGTGACCTTAATTCGACACAGAGATCTTTGATGGGTATGTAAGTATTCCCCTCAAATATCTTAGGAGGACAGCACACTGCCTAATGAGCTAGAGGCCTCAAACCCACAGGCACCACGGTAATTACAAAGGGGTATTTAATTATCTAACCCCGGCATCTAAAGAATTAACAAACCAGAGAGGAAAGAAGAATTCCTTGTCTAAGCCACGGAAAGCTGGGAAAATCACTATAGAGACAGATTTCAATAGATTCATATCTGGTATTTCTAAAAGCTTACTGTGTACTAAAATGCCAGATGTTCACACATTATGGTTGTTATTACTGTTAACAGCATTAATTGGGAGAGAGAGGAAGTTAATCCATTTAATTCAGGAAGCTAAGTAGAGAAATATATAAGAAAACAAAAGCAAGCCTGTAACAAAGACAGATACCCAACATTTTGGCAACCTGCACATTCAAGACACTGTTGGCAGAGTCATTCCAGAAGTGGCCAAACAGGAGAAATGCCAATTAAATGGTTCTCTCTCTAGGAACCGTTTCATTTACATCTGTTCACCACAATAAATAAACCAAAACAAGTCAATGTTTGGGGCCCTGCACGGCCTCTTCTCATGGCTCTGGCAATGATGGTGCTTTCTGTGGACCTCTACACTGATTCATTTGTGCTATTTATTTCCTTTGCAGAGCAACTTTTGCCTTCTCAATGGCAAAAAACCCACTGGTTACTTGAATTTCAGTGCTCTGTCAAAAATGAAAGACACCATTACCCGTAGACCCTGTCTCCTTGCAAATGTATGCAAATGCATGTGTATAACAAAGCAATTTACATCTGCCCAAAGCCTCAAAGTGAGCGTATTTGCTTTGATCAAAGCTTAAAATGGGATTTATCTGTAGGGCATAAAAACAATGTTTGCCTTAAAGAAAACAGCAGTGGCTTTAGATTGCTGCAATGAGGCTGTTCTGTTCATTGTGGCATTGCTGTTTGTAATGCTGCTAAGGTTGTGTGAGCATTTCCCTTATAATCCTCTGTATCCAGAAGCTTAGTGCTTGCCAGGGAAACGTCTCTCCAACTTACACTTAGCGTGTAAGACATTAATCTATCAGCTAGCATTCTATTTCCTCACCCAATTATTAAAAAAGCCCCAAACCCATGTATTTCTTTAAACATTACATTTAATTATTAGCATCCACTGTGATTTTTGCAAGAAGAAAACTGAAATAGCTGAATTAACTCAAGATGTTTTACACCAAGGCCAAGCAAAGCTGAGTTTTATCTGGGAAACGTTTGTCTAAAAGTAAAGGCCAGTAAATGTATAACATACAAAGAAGAAGGTGCCTGGGATGCGTTATTTGGTTCGCTAAATAGCTGCTGCCCTCAAAAAACAAAGCCAACAGTGCAAGTATTAAGTACCCCACAGAATTCTTCCTTCCAGCTCTGTCACTAGAAAAAGACACAGCTTATGGTATGTGAATAATATGAAGAAAACCAGGACTCAGTGATGATCTGATAACTGGCATGGAGATAGAATCGTAGAATTATAGCATAGTTTGGGTTGGAAGGGACCTTCCAAGGTCATCTAGTTCAATCCCCCTGCAATGAGCAGGGACATCTTCAACCAGATGAGGTTGCTTAGAACCACATCAAGCCTGGCCTTGAATGTCTCCAAAAACACATCTCAACTGGAAACCTGACATTTCTGTTAGCAGTAAGTACCTCCCCAAGGGAGCTCCAAGTTTCATTTCCATTTTGATTCCTTTTGACTTTAGACTTACTTTGAAGCAGAAATATGAAAGCCATTTGGGCAGGAGTAACTTGGTTTTCAGGCTTAAGTTTTTTGGCAATGCTTTGAAAACCCACCAGAATCTGTTCAAGTTGCAAACTTGCTCAAAATACAGGTTTATACAGTGCTAGTGGAGATGTCTCAGATTTTATCAGGAAACTCCTTCCCAAAGGGATTTTCTCATCTGCCACAATAGGGAATCCTTCTGCAGTGCCCAAGAAACTGGGAAAATCTGCAATGTCAGCAAATTCAGCCTACCAACAGAAGTCCAACACGTCTTGGAAGATGTGTTTCAGCTGACAAATACTTTGGAAAACATGGGCATCCTGCCCTAGGGGGTTCCGCAAGTCAAGCTGGGAGGAAAGTTAAGTTTTAACAAGAAATGCATGCAAGTGAGTCCATTAAAGAACTTTTCCTGCTGTTCCTGAATGTAAGCTGAAGGATGTTTCCAGGTGTAAGCTGCTACTTGAAGTTGCTGAGAGTGGCTTTAAAGCCAAGTGGAAAAAATCCCCACATTTAATGATTTTATACTGCGTATTATCCAGATGCAAACAAGAACAGACGACTCTTATGATAAGAGGCATTCAGTGGTAGCAGCTTCTTTTTGTCTTCAGCACTGAAAGTTTATCTCATTCACCATAAGCATCACAGCATGAGGGGTGATGCTCCTCACTGGAATGGCACCCAGGTAAACCTCCTGCCCACCAGCAGCTATAACCCAAGGCCAGAGTTCTGTCCCATAAATACGAACCCATTCATTAGCACTTTTAGCATCATCTGCATTTTGCATGTTAAGGATGTTATTATAAACAGAAGTTTCAGCTATTGCTTAGCTTACTCCATGCAACTGTTTCCCATGCATACAGGAGAAGACTCCTCACAGGCAGGAAACAGTAATTGCATATTCATAAGTATCTCAACACACAATTAATTGCTGAGTGGTGAAAAAGCAGTAATGAATAGAAAAGATTCCTTCTTTAACACAAAAAGAAAATACATATTAAGCGCACGCTGCGCATGTTGCATCACCAACAAGTGTACTTGGCTTCACACCTGCCACCAGCCCTTCATTGCAGCAGAAACCCGAAAGCTTCAGTTGCTGAATAAAAAGAGACGTAATGTGTCCTTCTCCATTTACTACTCCTGCAATCACATTACATGTTGAACTAGCTCATAATAAGCAGAGATAAGTAGTGGAGTTTTTTTTCTTGATGCTGCCTTGAAGCACTGGCAAAGCGCACAGTAATAGGCTGCAACATTATCATATTGCTTCCCACTTCAGCATTGAAGTAACTTAGCCATAACCTAGCAAAGACAAGTCTTCTGATGGATTTGACACTTCCATTTGCACTTTCTGGGGTTTGATGCGTCCCATCATTAAATTAACTGTACTCTGTAACTGTTGTAAAATGACTGCCAGCAACAGAGGGCCAAGGAAGATGACTTCATTTTTGTATTGACCTTATCAAGCCATTTAACTGGCATGCGATTGTCAGGCCAGACGAGTTTCTGTTGGATCAAAACCTACATTCAAATGTGTGAAAAGCACAGTACCCTTTCTTCCATCACATCTACCAGCTTTCTGGTTTGCATGGTTAGATTTCCTTCTAAGTTTAACAATCTATGTGAATAAACTGTCCAGCATCAGTATCTTGATGCTAGTTTCCAATGTCCGAATCCTTTGTTATAGTTAGGATCTACTTCTAAGCATAGAGCTAGAAAATGTATTTGTATTGAATTTATATTTAATATTACTCCTAAATGAATGCATACAAGGAAAGATGTTAGCATCAAGATTTAGCACTTTTTAACCTTGAAGGTATGCCATATAATAGGTATTGATTTTATCTGTTTTATTACACAGAAAAAAAGAGTAAAATATGTCTGCTGGTGAACTGTTATATGACAGAATAAATGGCTAGCAGTGTATGTTATAAAACAGCACGGTGACACCATGTATGTTTGCTTTAAAAGCTTATTATAAAAATCAATGATGATATACATCTTGGTTAGGCTCATTTTTTCTAATTAAAGAGACAGCGTCAAAAAGAGGGTTTCGGTAGGTTCAAGCTGTAATTCTTATTTCTCTTCATCATCTGTAATATTTTCTCACACTGAGAAGGCCTCGCAAATAATATTCCTCTATAAAATTTTGTTCATTCCCACTCAGAAATAATTCTGGATGTGGCACTGGGGTTAATGTGCTTTTATGTATGATCATCAGAACGTGCAATGCTTCAGAGTAAATCGTCTGGTTTTCCTAAGCAGACTCTAACAGCGGAATTCGGATCGCATTTAAGTCGCTCCAACAGAGCCAGATTTTACACCCTGAAGGTACAAAAGCTGCTTCTCTCTCCTCTAAGAATGCAAGGAGAACCCAAGGGGAAGAACTCAGTGGAAAGCAACAGAAAAGAAAGCTGGCAGGATCTCCTCTCTAAAGGAGTCCCTCCCAGCAAAAGAGGAAAGAGAAATACCTTGGGAGAGATGCAGAGCTCTTTCCATCTCCTCTGAAAGGGCATGGAGGCAGAGTCACAGAGTACCACAGCAGTTCTAGGACCCAGCTTTAGAGACAGGGCTCATTTATATCCCTGCTGGTAGTTAACAGGCACGTAACTTGTACAAAAAGCTCTTCCTATACCTTAAATATCCTTGAAACATTTCTATTGCGAGTTGCCCCTTTTAAGCTGATTGGTCTTCAATCAAAATGAAATATATCAAAACTATTTAGTTATTCATCCAGAAAATTCCTTTTCAGACACAATCATCTTTCTTCCCTGAATTCCACCTAATTTGTTAAGCTATTTCTGTTATCGAACTACCTGTAGATGAATGCTACATTCCAAGGCAGAAAAAGGGTCTTTGCACAGAGGGAATATTGCCCCTCTGGCTCCCAGACAAAACTTCGTTGGCATTTCTCGAATCTATTTTAAATTGCAAGCTTGAGCATTTGTAATGCCTCACTCATTAAAGATCTCCCAGCATAAAACTGATGATGAGACACGCATCCTCAGCAAATGTGTATGGTACTAAATTAAGAGGAGGGGTCAACAAAAAGAAAGGAGCTTCAGTTCAGAGGGGGGATAATGAACTTGAAGGCAGAGTCAACAAGAAGCCTCACGAGCCTAGAAGCTGTTGAAGGTCCATGGAACTGCTATCAAGATGGATCAGTCAGCTACAAAACACATCCGCATGGAGAGCCTGAGGAAGCTGAAATTGTACGTCTGGAAACCAAGAGTGGGTCTAGAGGTTCAACTACTGTAAAATTAACACAAATAGCCAAATTCTCACTGGTGCTGGCACACAATACAACACAGGTGCCACAGCCATAAACCCACGTGGGAAGGTTTAGAGTGGTTATTTGGGAAAGCAACATGGGGACATGCTGTAAGAGAGGCTGTGAAATCTTTCATAGAATCCCAGACTGGTTTGTGTTGGAAGGGACCTTAAAGCTCATCCAGCTCCAACCCCTGCCACAGGCAGGGACACCTTCCACTAGAGCAGCTTGTTCCAAGCCCCTGTGTCCAACCCGGCCTTGAACACTGCCAGGGATGGGGCAGCCACAGCTTCTCTGGGCACCCTGTGCCAGCGCCTCAGCAACCTCACAGGGAAGAGCTTCTGCCTAAGAGCTCATCTCAGTCTCCCCTGTGTCCTCAGAGGATCTCATACTTGGCTCGACCAGATAACGGCTGACCTGGCTACTCTGTGTTTGTGATTATCCCACTTCAAGCAGCAGGTTAGACTCAAAACCTCCAGACCTCCCTCCCAACCAGCACTTCAGTGATTTGAAGATCTCTTTTGCATAGTGTTCTCTGTAACTCCTTTGTTTCCATAGTGTGTACTGTTAGCTTCGGCTGAGTTTTCAGGCGGTACAATACAAATGACTACTTCTACAGAAACAAAGGTGAAGCCATGTCAAGGTATCCTGCCTGCATTTCTAACCTGTTCCCCTCTATCAGTGTCATTTTCTGTCTTGCTCATTGAAAAAGGCATTTTTAGATGTTCTCCTGTTTTACCTCTCTTCCTTTTCAATTTGTTGCTATGCAAACCACAAATGCAAAGAAATGCCTGCAACAGAGCAGAACCTTCTCTTACAAGTAAATTCGTTTCTTTATGAAGACGCAGCCTTCCTCCTGACAAACAGCAGCCAACAGAGCTGCTATGTGAACAGACCCTTCACTGTCTTTTTAGCGTCTTTAGTTCCCTATCAGCTTCTGAAAAGAAAAGCAGACCCTGATCAGGGAACCAGAATGAAAAGCCAAATGCAGTTCTCTATTGTCTCAGACTGTTTCAGTCCTCCTGGGACCTCAGTATCAGGCAAGAAAGGCAGGACCTTAAGAAGCCTCCCTTTCTCATCTAATTTCCTGTGTCCCCATATTCTGTAGGTAGCAGTCTGACAATACAGATAACTAGACTGACCTGTACAGACCTCTCAGATATATTTGGATCTCTGGAGAGAGAAATGGGAAAAAAGAAAGTGTAATCTCAATTGTCCTAAGATAGCTTTTACAAGAACTTAAACCACAGACCATGCTTCACTTTGTGTTACTACTATTTCATACTACTCAGGTTACCATACAGGCGGCACTGAGGAAGCTCTTACAATCGACTCTTGCTAAATCGTATTATACACATATATTAATACTCTTTTGAGAGTATAATCATAGAACCATAGAATCACAGAATAGTTAGGGTTGGAAAGGACCTTAAGATCATCCAGTTCCAACCCCCAATGATGATGAAGTTTACAAAGGCAGTAAGTTATCAGACATGATTTTAAAATACCAGGTCTTACTATAGCAGTATTTTACCTTCCTTTGAACAGAAGCGTACTCAGTGGGATACACAGAAGCATCTTCAAAAAGCATAAAAGTATTTGCTTTATAGACATACAGGAAATTCATCTTTTTTCCTTGGCTGAGCCTCAACTACTTGATTTAACCTTAGCTAGCACCACAGCGTCAGCTCATAACCCATTTCCCCTTACTCCATCTCCTAAACCCGAATGCTCTTGAGGCAAAAAACGTAAGTGTTGAGGGTTTGGAGAGTCTCAGCAATGGGAAGTGCTGTCATTAGCACTGCAAGCGATGTTCCAGTGCGCACTTTGTATGTTCTGAGAGCTTGCTTCGCCCTCCTGCTCTTAAATCTTTGTTGAGAAAAGATTGTGACAAAGAATGATGAAGTGTGTGAACTGAGGGGATTGTAGTGTCCTTAAAAGAAGAAAGAGGGAAAAATGGCACAGTGTTCTTTGCAATGGTTATCATCAACAGCCGTCCTTTGTGCTTGAGCACTTGCTAAAGCATAAAGTAACTGCAATACATCCCATTTCTATTGATTCAGAAAAGAAAGGTAATTGATTCGCCCTCAGGATTTCCTTTATAAGACAGTGGGTAAGAATTATCTCTCCTATATCATATCACAAAACACACTAAACAAAGCTACTTGAGATTTGTATACCGTCATCCATCACTGGAATCCCCGAGCTCTTTTCAAGTATAATTGAGAGCAGACAACTACATTTTTGGGGTCATTGCAGGGTTTCTCTCCCTCTTTCACAGTAAACCCCTCCACATGCAGTACGTGGGAAAGAGTACACTTGGGGTGAAAGAGGTTTTGCTATTTTGCTGATTGACCTGAGGTCAAGGCTTTAAAAGATACAGCAGAATCATAGAATCATAGAATAGTTAGGGTTGGAAAGGACCTTAAGATCATCCAGTTCCAACCCCCCTCCCATGGGCAGGGACACCTCACACTAAACCATGCCACCCAAGGCCCTGTCCAACCTGGCCTTGAACACTGCCAGGGATGGAGCATTCACAACCTCCCTGGGCAACCCATTCCAGTGCCTCACCACCCTCACAGTAAACAATTTCTTCCTTAGATCGAATCTAAACTTCCCCTGTTTCAGTTTGAACCCATCACCCCTTGTCCTGTCACTACAGTCCCTGATGAAGAGTCCATCCCCAGCATCCTTGTAGGCCCCCTTCACATACTGGAAGGCTGCTCTGAGGTCTCCACGCAGCCTTCTCTTCTCCAGGCTGAACAGCCCCAACTTTCTCAGCCTGTCTTCATACAGGAGCTGCTCCAGTCCCTGATCATCCTCGTGGCCTCCTCTGGACTTGTTCCAACAGTTCCATGTCCTTTCTATGTTGAGGACACCAGAACTGCACACAGTGCTCCAAGTGAGGTCTCACAAGAGCAGAGTAGAGGGGCAGGATCACCTCCTTCGACCTGCTGGTCACGCTCCTCTTGATGCAGCCCAGGATACGGTTGCTTTCTGGGCTGCGAGCGCACACTGAAGCCGGCTCATGTTCATTTTCTCATCGACCAACACCCCCAAGTCCTTCTCTGCAGGGCTGCTCTGAATCTCTTCTCTGCCCAACCTGTAGCCGTGCCTGGGATTGCTCCGACCCAGGTGTAGGGCCTTGCACTTGGCATGGTTAAACTTCATCAGTAAAGTGATCAAAGTAAAACTGAAGACTAAATAACATCAGGCACACACACCCTTCCACACACACCACCCCCCCCATCACAGTTTCTATTTGCAAGCTTAATTTCAGTACACTAAAACTTCTGCAGAAAGAGATGATGCCGAAGTGCTGTGGCACATCCTGTATGCACTGAGCCCTAGGTAACAATAGGCTCTCACTCAGCAAATGCAGATCTAATGTTACCATGATAATTTCTACAAAGAACTTGAATTTTAAACCTCCTGAATTATTTTCAGTGAATTTGTGTATTCTTAATGCATCTTAGCATATAAAGTCGGCCTTATTTTTAAGATGTTGTCAATTGTGTTATTATAAAGCATCAATCTCATGATACGGATGTCTTGTTTCTAGCCCCTGGCACTTATAACTATTTATAAAGTCCACTAGAGACATGGACACAAAACTCTCTAAGAACATATGAAACTTTGACCTGATGGAGTGAAACTTTATCTAATACGGACACACAATAAGGAGAAAACTGTGGTTCTAGCCGATAGCCTCCGAAAGTTCTTTGTTAGCCATTACGGAGCAGTTGCAGTGGTAACAACCCACCAGAACTAAAGCCACTAACTCCAGACTTCAACGTAAAAATAGAAACCTCCGAGTTATTGTGTGCAGGACAGCTACTGATAGCCAAGAATCTGCCTTTCATAATTAACACGCTGTTCTTCTAGATGAGCTCCTTCACTGAGATATTTTTACTTGGAATTTCTGACAAGATAAAAGAAGAAGAAGAAGGGCTGAGCGCTCCGACTGGCAGATTGCCCAAATGTACTTAGAATCATTAACTGATCTCCTGTCGTCACCTGCTGCCACCTTCCCACAGGGGAGCAGATGTCCTGAAACAAATGGTACTACGAGAGGGGGGATGTGAAAGCCAGGTGAGATGCTCAGAGCTACCATTGCTCGGGGGACTCAAGACTGACCCCACACCACTTTTGGAAGGTATAGTGGTACCCTGCATAAGAGGGAATGGAACTGTAAAGGTGTGCATGCCACAGTCCGTTAGACCTGGGGGATGTGAAAATAAAGGGAAACACTATCCCACACTTGTATCCACATGTAGCTAGAGCCAAGTGATGGGTAAGGAATAACTAATGTACATCAGCTGCAGGTTGGCCAGCAGGTCGAGGGCTACTGCGCTCTGGGGAGACCCCCCCCTGCAGTCCTGTGTCCAGCTCTGGGGCAACAACACCAGAGGGATGTGGAGCTGTGGGAGCAAGTCCAGAGGAGGCCACAGAGATGTGTGCCAGACTGAGAGAGCTGGGCTGGGTCAGCCTGGAGAAGAGAAGGCTCCTGAAGGGGAGACCTGAGAGCAGCTCCAGTGCCTAAAGGGGCTGCAGGAAACCTGGAGAGGGGCTTGGGACAAGGGCCTGTAGGGACAGGACAAGGGCAATGGTTTTAACCTGACCAAGGGGAGACTGAGATGAGCTCTTAGGCAGAAGCTCTTCCCTGTGAGGGTGCTGAGGCACTGGCACAGGGTGCCCAGAGAAGCTGTGGCTGCCCCATCCCTGGCAGTGCTCAAGGCCAGGTTGGACACAGGGGCTTGGAGCAAGCTGCTCCAGTGGAAGGGGTCCCTGCCTGTGGCAGGGGCTTGGAACTGGATGAGCTTTAAGGTCCCTTCCAACCCAAACCATTCTGTGATTCTATGAAATTGCCTGTGAACACTTCATTAACATCTCAACTTTATCACAGCAGATACTGAATATTACCTGATATTAACCATTAAATACTTTCTGCAAATCTTTCCCAGTCTGTGACGTGTTTGCAAGTATTTGATTGTATAAGATACTCAAGTGGATTTGGTAAGACAGAAGTCACACGGTGTATCTGTTCCTTGACTCAAAAAGACATTCTCAGAGTCAGATTCCTATGGCAGTCACAATTACCCACCCAAAATGTTCCTCCTGGAAACATTTTTCAATCCTCCTACCTCAGTGCCAACTGCAGCCAGAAAGCTTACCAGCTACCTACCAGCTAGGACATTTATAGACAATAAATAGAAAAAGAAAATAAACAACTAAAGCTGTCATATCTAAATCATTTGTGCAAGCTTAGAGAGTCCTGGCAACCAAACTAAACCCAGGCAGAGCACTGCCTTTGGAAAGCACACCTATGACTGATTTCAGCTGCTAAGCACGGACACAGGGACATTAACCTCTTTCAGGCCCCACCAGAGGAATGATGCGTAGCTAAACAGCTTACCTAGCTCCGTGTTTGTGTGAGCGTGAGAAACTAGTGAAAAACTGTGATTAACTCAAATAGGGTATCTTCAAAACACATATGCAGCAAAATCCTCCTATCTCTTTGGACCCTGCAAGAAAGTAGGAGAAAAACCCAGGTATTTCCTATAGAGCACTGGAACTCCTGCAAACCCTCATTAAAGGCCACAGAGAAAACATACATTTTAATATCTCCAATGTGCTGATGCATTCCTCTTTGTTACCTGGAAATAATAAACCTACTGTGTACATTACCTGCATGTAGGCTATGCACAGCACACTCCAGGCATGTATTTTAGGAGGTAGGGATAAAAAACCCAGGGTAAAATAAGAGTTTTAAACCCACATGGAAATGCTGGCTGGAGATTACCAGCAATGTATCTAATTCATTCTCCTGCCTTATAGATGATGCATATCATTAATGAGCAAACATATTTGCCTGTAGACCAACACCTGAAACTCCTCCTGATAACTACAAGAGGCATGGGAACAAGCCCTAAATTTGCTAGAACAAATATAAATCTGTCTTTGGTTGAGCTTAATCATACATTGTGCAGCCTAAAGCTTGGCTCCCAACATATTCAGGCTAATCAAGAAGACAGGAGAGTCAAAGCACTAATAGCTCCTCACTGCAGAGAACACCATAAGGCATCATAATTCACCTGACTTGGCACAGTGGAGAGCAGCGAGGGAGATACCGATGGCTGCCCATGTGTACTGCTGTGTGCAGCCAGAGAAAACAACAGGCTGCCTGGATGAGCAACAATTTCATTTACATTTAGAAAAGGTCCACCTGATTCGGGCTTTTTGATGTGCACAAAGGGGGGATGGACACTGTTATGAAAGAGGAACAAAGGAAGTCCCTGTGTGTGCAGCATCCTGCCTCTGTACAACTACCACATGGGGACAACACAGTTTTAAGGGCAAACTGTCACCTCTGAACACAGGCTAGTGAACATGAAGAACACACCCTGCATGGTAAACCATCACATCTGCAAGAGCAACTTGTACATCTAACTATGAAAAAGACTAAGAAAAACATATTACATCTTTCCTTGTGAGAACAAAACCCCTTTCCCAGAATTGCTATGCCATACCCGTATTTCTGCCCAGCTATATTTTAATATTAAATATATTTATATATTACGTATATTTTATGTCTATATTTTCAGTGAGCTTCCCTCACTGAAACTCAAACTCCAATAAACAAACTATTAATTCTATTAATTGTTTTCCTTAAGCTCCTCAAAGGGCTTCAGAGACCCTCACTGTGAATAACAACAGGCTGTATAAGCCACAAGGCTGTGCAAGTGCCCAGGTCCTTCCAAATGTCAGCGATCCCCGTGTTTCCAGCTGCATTGCAAAGAAGTGCACAGTCCACAATAATTTGTAAGAGAATGCATTTTCAATTCCATAAATAATGCATAGGAAACATACATTTTCCTTGCTACCTTGTGGGAGAGCTGTGTTTGATACACACACACGCATTAAGGCTGCAGGGTCTAAGCTTGTCACCAAGGCAGCAGTCTGGGATGGATAATCAGCTCGATGTACAGAGATGAAATTCCCAACTAATTTTCTTTTTAACATTAGTGAGAATTATATAGCAAGGGGCTGACTCTAAACGAGGCTCCCAAAGATGGCTTGGCTTCATCAAACTAGAAGCAGACACATGCCAGCGCTGTGCAAACACAGCCAGGAGGAGACAAGACAAGGAAAACCTTAAAAAGGACATTTTGTAGCAAAAAACTCTAATCATTGCCAGGCCTGACCGAAACACCATAATCCCTTACTCTGAAATATCCTACCTCCCAATGGAGCTGATGAAGGAAAGCAGCATTTGAATGCTTTGGAAGATTTTCCACGGCCAACCGGAATGTAAAATCAGTGACTTTGGGGTAACGTTGTCAGGTTTGAGACTGCATGGCCAGGAGCTCTCCAACTGTTCGACAAAACAGAGATTAGTTCTCAGAGCTTTTTACCTGATTTCTTTTCCGCTTTGCAATATCACAGTCTGTGTTGGGACATCTGGTCCCGCTGTGGGAAGGTGATAGAGTCTCCTCGCATGAAGTGAGGCGGTTCAGGAAACCTGCCAGCAAGAAGGTCTGCTCTTCATCGTGGCTTTGGAGGGGAGTCACAAAGTGCCACGTGTCTTCCCATCCCGAACTGCATTAGGTATGAAAAACGGCTGTGTCTCACCCATTGCTCTGTGCAATTAATCACTGGCTGAACAAGATAGGGCACTAGTTGCTCTCCAAATGACACAAAAGCATGACTGTTTAACAACGTGGGAGAAATAGGTCCCTCGGTTGAGTACGGCCCTCCTGTTTGTAGTATGGTACAAATAAACATGCAAAATACCCAGCTCATCTGTCACCCAGAGTGTCACACGGAGCTGAAACACACTGTCTGACAACCATTCATGTTCAGCAGACACCACCTCTACTGTGGGGCTTCAGTTCTGATCCCCTTCTGTAGGGATGTTGGTTCAACACAAGCAACAGTCTGCTTCACTCGCTGCTTCTCATTTAAACAAATAAAGGAGACAAGAGTCAGGTCCAAAATTCCTCCTCAGTCCAATTCCCCCTCATTCTAGAGCATGGCAGCTTAAACTGTTCATCATGAACTGTTAAAATGGCATCTCAAAACTAACCATGATTGTTTGGAGACAGTCCAGGATATAAAACACCTTCACTGTGATGGGAAATGTTCCACTTAGGTCCTACTTTGGATGTACCCAGCCAGCACTCCAAGTCACGTCATCATCTGACCATACCCAAAGTTCATTATTTAGTTCCAGAGCTTTGAGTTGCCATCCAACTCTTAAATTACTACCAGTTTGATAACAGAAACAAATGCTGTCTGTTTGGCTAGTAATTAGTCAACAACTATGAAAGGAAAAGAAAATAAGGCAAAACTTCTCTGACAAGCTGTCATAAGAACATGAAGAGCACTAAAATAACAAGTTAGCTGCTCTAGAGCACATGAGACAACACAGCAGTTCGTTTCAAAGCATGATTCATACCGTCTCGCAAAGGAGCAACCTATGAGTAGATAGGTATCACTCTGCCAAGGAAACAAGAGGCATGAGAGAGCTCAAAATCCTCCTCGTCACAGCAGATCAGCTATTGAAGAGATGGTGAGAGAAGATGGAAAAAAAGCCCAGTTTGCAGCAACAGAGCTGTCCAACACTGTGGCTGTTACCAGCAAGATAACACGATTAACAGACAGCTTTCAGAGGCTTAAGAAAATGCTGTGACTTAAAGCAGTCATTTTGTGAGCAGTAACAGTAAAAGGAATTACATACCCCACTAAGTCCACTGTGGGTAAGTCAAGTTTCTAAACTTCCTAAACCTCTTCAACACACCTTCCCGAGACATCACCTCTCCATGCACAAAGGAGCACAGTGTGTATTTCACTCTTTACAACCAGTTCCCTGGAACAGAGGCTGGAAGAAGCCATCCTTTTGCCATGAAAGCTCAGCAGCTGAGCAGGAAAAGAGGGAACGCTGTTGGCACCATTCTTCTTCTCCACTCTGAGCTGCCGCGTCCCATCATAGCCTGCTGCTCGGTGGCCGGTCAGCAGGACACACACCATGCCACGTCATGTGGTGCACAGCAGGACTGAGGCCTCCATGCTGCCAAGAAAGTGCACAAAAATCAATGTGCCACAGCAGCAACCATGAGACCAGGCAGAGGAAGCCACATGAGTTCAGCATAGCCCATGACACGGAGATTACCATTCTATGATTTTCCTCATGTTGGTGGTCCTGCCCTAAGCTCCCTAGGAAGGAACCAAAATGCGAACACTTCACAGCAGAGCTAGCTGCATCCCTCCCAACTCTCATGTGTGAAGAAATCAGTCATCATAGAATCCCAGACTGGTTTGGGTTGGAAGGGACCTTAAAGCTCATCCAGTTCCAACCCCTGCCACGGGCAGGGACACCTTCCACTGGAGCAGCTTGCTCCAAGCCCCTGTGTCCAACCTGGCCTTGAACACTGCCAGGGATGGGGCAGCCACAGCTGCTCTGGGCACCCTGTGCCAGCGCCTCAGCACCCTCACAGGGAAGAGCTTCTGCCTAAGAGCTCATCTCAGTCTCCCCTCTGGCAGGTTCAAGCCATTCCCCTTGGCCTGTCCTTACAGGTTCTTGCCCCAAGCCCCTCTACAGGTTTCTTGACGGCCCCTTTAGGCACTGGAGCTGCTCTAAGGTCTCCTGCATGAGTCTGAAAAATCACACAAGTATATACCAAAAAGTAACAACTCCAGAAAAGTGAATTCCAGGCACATTGCAAGGAGGTGTTCAGGGACTTGGCAGCAGAACAAGTTTGATTCAAGGTCCTGTGATAAAAGTGAAACGAGCTCACATCTCACTGCTGTACATGCAGTTTATGAGCTGACATATTATTTTACATGGTACACTCACTCCATCCCAGATGAACATAGAGCAAATAAGCCCCTGACGGATTCCTGTGAACTGTACAAATACTGGAATCAGATATGAGCAAGACACCGGCCTTCAGAAATGCAGATTGGGAATCCCATACATCTGCACACGCTAAACCCCACGGTGTTTAAACGAAGCCACCATGTACATACCTGTACTGCAGCTTCATCTATTACCATCCTGTAAAATACACTTAGTTTATAAAAGCTCAAATCCCCTTTTATCTTCTATAAGTGGTGGACACAGGCCTTTGTTTAATGGAGGTATTAAAACCCTCCATAGCTGCCGATGAGACAGCAACAGGAAGAATACAGATGAAATAATCTATATGTCAGGTAATGAACCTCCACTGCAGTCAGGACTCAAAACAAACACCTTCTGGGAAGTCATCTGTTGACAGACATTCAGATGTCATTGCTGGTACTCAGCTTGAGATATATGCAGAGTTTCCAATAGGAATCATCAAGCACTGTTTCTTACCCGACTACCTTACATCAATACGATTTTAATTTATATGACATACTTTGTAGTAAACTCTATTCTGAAACCAAACCTGATGTAACATATAACTGCTGCCTTTGGGAGAGCAGAGGTAATGATTTCTTACCAAAACATCATTTTTATATGACGTTTCACAAGCAGCCAAATGCACAGCTAGAAAACTAAGACTGCCGAATTTCCATCATCTTGGGGAACTTAAGTAGAAACTATTTTGAAGTTAATATAATATTGACTTTCCAGCACTGATGATTGAACTGTTAGGATATAGTAAATGATCCACTGTTAGTATTTTACCTTTCTTCTGTACCTTTAATTTTTAAAGATACCCAAAGGTAAAGGATATGAGGTTGTAGAAACAGAGACTGGAACTCATAAGGCTTGTGTTACGCTCCTGATTGTGACCTTAAACCTTTGGGCTAAGCATTGCAATAGAAACTTTTTCCTGTTCCTATCAAAACTAAAGCATATCTGTCACTACACCTTATAACTGTTGAATTCATAACACATTTGGATTATAATGAAGGTATCCCCTAAGCCAGATAAAGTCTAGTTTTAAAAATCACTACTTTACTTATTTAAAAGAATATAAAGTCTTCAAAATCTGGCCTAAGTCTTTCACTGATCTCAGGTTTGGGGCCCAGCTGCATCACTTATCTGTGCAGATCCCTATGTGTTTGGTGAATAACGAGTGGCTTACATTCCAATACTATCTGAAGAGGTTTTTTTCCTTCTGAATCAGTTTTTCTTGCAAATTAATAATTCAGTGATGTTTTCGTGGTGGTTCTTTCACCTTTATTTATTGCCCTGCCTGGAAGAGACAGAATTTCCCTTTGGAGAAGGAAGACTGAGAACATACAATTTAGAACAGCTGCCTCAAAAAAAAGAAGTGATTTTCAAGTTTCACTGTAAATGTTGTGCTTTAAATCACTGTTAGCTCTTCTGGTAATCTGTCGGCTCTATTTAGGGTTTCTATTTTAAGTAATGATAATGGTAGAAACCGTCAGGATCTCTGGTAAATAAAGTCTTAAAAATATCTGATATGTGTAATAAAGACCTATTACTTCATATATACTTTTATTTATGTGCTTTCCTAACTTCAAAGAGGCAAGGAGATGCTGCAGAGCAGCTCTGGGGAAGTTCAGGGTATTGGCAGCAAAGGTACAAACCAACACTAACTGGTAACCTACATCATAGAATCACAGAATAGTTAGGGTTGGAAAGGACCTTAAGATCATCCAGTTCCAACCCCCCTGCCATGGGCAGGGACACCCCACACTAAACCATGTCACCCAAGGCTCTGTCCAACCTGGCCTTGAACAGCACCAGGGAGATCTCCAAACCTACTTCATCACATGACACTAGGACTCACCTCTCTCTGACAGCCCATGGAATATTCTGCTACCTCAGCAACATAAACCCTCTTTCTCCTCAATAAAAGGCAAAACATTAGAAAGATGGTCCATCTGCACCTTCGTATGCCGCCAAAGCTCTGCTCAAGATTAGCACTGTCAGTAAACTTAATGGGTTTAATAAAATGAACTTCACCCCAAAAGAAGTGGAAGAGTTTCTGTCAAGTCCTGCAGGGAGATCACTGGAATTGAAGGTTATATCCTGAAGGTTCCTCAAATAACTCAGAGCCAGGACTTGGTGGTAAGAGTAGGCATAAAACTTTAAGAAGTATTAAACAAAGAATCATCATCATAGTACTATAGAAGCTCTGCATGACACTAAGGTGGGAACACTGGGTTTGCTCATTTCTAGCATTTTTATAGCAATGTTTGTCACCAGCACTGCACTTAAAACATCCCATTCTGACAAAACTGCTGCTACCAGAGCTCCATTCAACTAATCTTTGTGTCAAGAGAGAAAACAAGTTGATAGTGACTACAGGCATGTATTTTAAGTGCGTAATAAACGATGTAAGATCTGTGTAGGAAAGGCGAAAGGGGATGGAACAAAACAACACCAGGAACAAAAGAACAGGTTTCCAATGTTCAATGCAGTGCCCCACTAAGCTGCTATGACCTAAAAGGCTCCATTGCAAGGGGTTAGAAAGTATGTCACTTCATCAGGCCACTTCTGTTTTTAGGCCCTCTTCTGAGACTGCTGATAAATTAATGCCACCTTTTATAGACAATGTGCAGAGAGGAACAGCTTTGCACAGGGAACTGGAGCGAGGTCAGCGCACACACTGCCACCAGCCTCTGAGCAGGCTGCAGGCTGTGGTTGTCAGGTGTCTGAATTTGATTTGGATACACAGGACCTAAATGGTGCTTTCCCATGCAAACACTTTCATCTAATGCTTGCTCCCATCTTTTCTTCTTTCCAAAGATCTTTCCTGGTGGGTCATGCATTGACAAACAATCGAAATAAGAAGTGCGGTTATTTCATCATTCTCTATCAACTCCTGTAGACAGCTTGAAGAGGCAAATAAACATCTCGCAGTATCTTCATAAATATCTTCATAAATACTAAGAAGTATCTAATTGAATGCTATGATCCTATAAAGACAGGCTGAGAGAGCTGGGCTGGGGCAGCCTGGAGAAGAGAAGGCTCCTTAAGGGGAGACCTTAGAGCAGCTCCAGTGCCTAAAGGGGCTGCAGGAAACCTGGAGAGGGGCTTGGGACAAGGGCCTGTAGGGACAGGCCAAGGGGAATGGCTTTAACCTGCCAGAGGGGAGACTGAGATGAGCTCTTAGGCAGAAGCTCTTCCCTGTGAGGGTGCTGAGGCGCTGGCACAGGGTGCCCAGAGAAGCTGTGGCTGCCCCATCCCTGGCAGTGTTCAAGGCCAGGTTGGACACAGGGGCTTGGAGCAAGCTGCTCTAGTGGAAGGTGTCCCTGCCTGTGGCAGGGGTTGGAACTGGATGAGCTTTAAGGTCCCTTCCAACCCAAACCATTCTAGGATTCTATGACCTAAGCTTTCACTGGTATTTATAGTTAATTCGTTTGTTATTTTTTAAAAATATATAACCTTTAAGCATCTGATGTGTTTTAAAATCTGGTCCTGAGTATCTCTATTAGCTGATCATTCTCTAATACACAGCACTTCACTGCCCAGCACCAAGGTTTGCTTTTGCATTATGGAATCAAGCAAACACACCCACAAAAACACAGCACAGTGGCTTTCACTCAGCTCTCATGGTTATGTTGAGTCTGCATTAAGGTCATAATTAGCATATTCCAGTAGGAGATATTGAAAACCAGGCAGCACAACCTTACCCTCCAGACTGCTGAGCTTATCGGGGTCATTTTCTTCAATAAGCTTTATTCCACAGAAAGGTGCATTTTAGTGAAGAGTTTTCTCATAAGTAAAACAAATAACTGATTCTTCTCTTTCAGAGAGATGCAGGACTGTAAACACCAGGCTGTCATGATGGATTTCCACTGTCAAAGTTATCAAGGCGGGTAGCTTATAATGTTCATGTTCTCATGACACCTGATTAAAGCTGGTGTCATCACAGTTTTATGGATTACTTCAATGTGGCAATTTCCATTAAGTGTTTTTAAAAAAGCAATTAACAGTTTTAACAGGAGTTCATGAGTTCAAATCATTTCAGCATTGACTGGTAGATTGTTCTCCTGGGTACCATGCCTGACATTTGCATTCTCTTAGCCTCTCACAAGGAGCATTTTGGCAAAGTAGGAAGAGAGTTATGAACATCACTCAGTACTTCAAATATACTTCTTCTTAGAGGAAACAACAGACTAAGAGCAAGCCAAGGCTCCAGCAATGGGTAATTAACAAAACCTGCAAACAACACTACTAGGGGAAATGCTTCTGCTAAAAACTTTGAACTCGACAGATTTGTCTGCAACAACATACCAAGAAAAGGCAGGGAGGCAGCTGTGTGTGAAGGAGAGCTTGAGAAGCACAAATCCCACCTACATTGTTTAGTGTGATTGACAGGCTTGTGAGGAAAAACAGGAGAGATGAAAATAGGTCTGCAGTGTTGGTGGAACTGAAAGAAAGAGGAAGATCAGGTTTAAGCAGGGTCTTAAACTGAGTGTGGAGCAAAGGACTGGCAAGGAAGGGGGTCAGCCTGGAAGACATACCAGGAATCAACCTGAAAACAAAGCCTTCTTAGACATTACCTTTTATAAAACTATCCATTTGCTACTAATACCTGTTGTGGTGTCAAGAGGTCAGGGGTTTGTGATACGGAACAAGTCACCGTTTAACTACTAGATTTGAATCTCCCATGGCTCCATGCAGTGAAGCACACAATCTCCATTGGCATGCAGATACAATATGTATTGCCTAAGTACAGAAAATCTGACAATGTGAAAACAATGTAAGTAACACACCAGAGTACACTGTTCAAACTCTAGCACGTGCCCTGAACAGGCTGAGAGAGCTGGGCTGGGTCAGCCTGGAGAAGGCTCCTTAAGGGGAGACCTTAGAGCAGCTCCAGTGCCTAAAGGGGCTACAGGAAACCTGGAGAGGGGCTTGGGACAAGGGCCTGTAGGGACAGGACAAGGGGAATGGCTTTAACCTGCCAGAGGGGAGACTGAGATGAGCTCTTAGGCAGAAGCGCTTCCCTGTGAGGGTGCTGAGGCGCTGGCACAGGGTGCCCAGAGAAGCTGTGGCTGCCCCATCCCTGGCAGTGTTCAAGGCCAGGTTGGACACAGGGGCTTGGAGCAAGCTGCTCCAGTGGAAGGTGTCCTTGCCCGTGGCAGGGGTTGGAACTGGATGAGCTTTAAGGTCCCTTCCAACCCAAACCATTCTGTGATGCGGTTGGGAATTCAAAATGCTGCACCTAGAAGAAATAAAAGGGAAAGAGGACCAGGGTAACGCCTTTGTTGCAGGACTCCATCTACACAGGAAGCTACAGGTTGCTGCTCATCGTATGCTCTGTGACACCACTGACTACTCAGAGACAGCATGACATTCTCCCAGCTCCTCCCCTTAGTTCACCACAGCTATGGGCACTGCCCACGATCCTCCAAAAGACAAGTCAAAGCCCAAGGCCAGGCCAGAGACACAGGGCATTTCCCAAAGACCTATAAACTTCTTCAGCCAAGACAGCAACCCTCCCTCAAGTCTTCACTCCTCTTTTTTATAAAGAAGGTTGGGTTTAACCCATTTTGGTGTGCTTCTTCACTCATTTTTCAGTATGTCAGGAGAGAGCCCTACCAAGGACACGGCGTGGAAATGATCTGCTCTTCACTACTCACCTCCTCATGTAACACAGGCTGGGAAGTACCTGCATGAGGGACTCCATGCTTCTCTCAAGCGAAGAGCAATTGCAGACAAATGTAGGGAAACAGTTCTTTTACAATACTCATTTTGGCAATTTTCTCTCAAATCAACATTTCTTTCTTTAATTAGCATCTTCCCTAGAACCTGTCTTAGAAACTACAAACAGAGCATGACATTTCACTGTGGCAGACAAGAAGAAGAAAGAAGAAGGGGTACAGGGATTACCAGTGATGTGGAGCAGCAGAAAATGTTCTGCTACACCCTGGGACAGCAAGGACAGCTTCTTGTTCTCACCAAGGTTCACTAACACAAACCCATCCTGCAGCCTGTATCCTCGGTGCTGCAATTTGGGCAAATTGCACTGTTGCTCATCGCATAGACAACTTTAGTCTGTCTGTTCCTAGAAAACCTGGGCTTAAACAGTTCACAAGGCTCAGTTATCTGTAAAGGATGTATCCCCACAAAATTTCAACAACACATCATGCTCATCTCAGTCACTTGCTCTAGTCTCAACTATTTTTCCCATCATACTAAGACACAACTAAAAGCATCCAAGGAACTGGCTGTCATTCTCGTCTCTTGGGGAAAGCTGTTAAACTGTTAAGGCACACACTGTGTTTGACTGAAAGATAACAGGAGTTCAGAAATAAGAACAGGTTTTACTGTATAATATTAAAGCAACATATTATCTATTTTGCTTCTTAATTGAGACGGCTTCATATAAATTAAAACAGAGGCTTTCCTAAGTTATCATGTATGCTCACACAAGTATTAGGAGCACTTTTAATTAAGCCATGAAAAGGAATTTGTTTTCAAGGATGAGGTGGTTTCATCATACTCATTATGGCCTATTCTTAACAGGGGATCTTACAAGAAGCTCTCATTAAACAGCTGTTTGAAATGAGAGTAGGTTGATGCACGCCAGCTACTCCCACTACTGAAACATCATACTTACAGCTTCAAACAATTAAAGAATACAATGACCACAGATTTCTGTATATTCCTATTCCTGATAAAATTTACCCACAGATCTGAGGCTGAAAGAGACAATTCAGTTAATTTAAGTGTCCAAACACAGCTTCCTATCTTTTTTCCCTATCCAAAATCCTAATGCCAGAGACATCTGTAGATAAAGAAGCCAGGTCTGGAGAGAGCTTTGGAAGTGTCACTCATACCTCCTTCTTTCCCCTTTTCTGTTAGCCAGTCTCTGCCTAGGAGCTGCCCACAGCAACAGCCATTAGTGACTACAGGTGCAAGACTGCACCCTGCCCTCCCTTCAAACTAGCACCACCAGAGAAGCAGAAGCTTGGAGGGCTCTACAGCCAGGAGCACCCAGGGATTATCCTCTGCATGCAAATCCCAGACTGCTTTGGGTTGGAAGGGACCTTAAAGCTTATTCAGTTCCAACCCCCTGCCACAGGCAGGGACACCTTCCACTACAGCAGCTTGCTCCAAGCCCCATCCAACCTGGCCTTGAACACTGCCAGGGATGGGGCAGCCACAGCCTCTGGGTTTGCTCTGACAGCTTGCTAGTCATGGAACATCACATCCCCACTCCTGAAACACAGAAAGTACCAAAGTGTGGAGGTATTTCGATCCAATAAGGAATTGAAGTGTCAGCACTTTAGCAGAAAACCCTGCTTTTTCTAGGAAGGCATACACTGGTTCCAATACGAAACAACCCCAATTAATAAAGCTCTGGCAATGGAACAAAAGCACCACCTGTCCTGCAGCTCATGGAACTATCACACAGGACCAGGATTATCAGGGAGTAACCTCCCCCATTCTTTGCAGAAAAAACTCAATCAGGATTCCTTTTCCTTAAAATATCTGTCATTGTGTGACAGGTTTCCAGGACAAGCCCAAAGGCTGCAGAGATTGTGCCAGAAAGAAAGGGAGCAGCCGAGCTGTTCCAGCGAGAGTAGTGAGCTCCAGGGTAGCTCACATACAGCGCTGGACACTTTGAAGGCAGTAACCAGCTTTATCCTGTTAGAGAGATGGTGAAAGTAACGCACAGAAAGGCAAAAGGATTTGTTTGAAGTCACTCAGGGACTCAAGGACTCTGCTGCAAAATAAAGCCTAAACCTGCAAAGACAACAGCAAATGAAATAGAATTCAGAATTCCCTCAAAACCTCTTCGACCTCATTAAATAAATTCATTCAGGGAAAACTCTTAAAATCCTGGACTCCATCCTAAAAGGCAGTTAAAAGGAAAACCCACCGTGGGCACAAGAAGAAGTTTAATTGCAGAGATTAATGAGGGAAGTTCTCATCTCTCAGCAGTAAACCTTTTAGTATTTATGACATTGAAATCACACTGCATAAACAAAGGAAAAGTTAGAAAAGGGCTGGCTTCATAAATAATGGCACGGTGTTGTGCCAGGCTGATCACCTCACGTCTGTTTTCATACCAAGCTCTCGCAGAGCAGCCTGCAGCTCCCTCCAGCTCCCCAGCCAAAGGAAGTGGGAAACGTCCCCCTTGCCAACAGAAAGAGACTGAACAAAAAGACCATCTTCACTAGAAAACAGTCTGAAATACACAATATCGTGTTGGGAAACTTTCAGGAGAAGCTGCAATGATTAAATAGCACCCACTTGGTTGGCTGAGCCAAATACATCTCTAGTGGCAAAGCGCAGGTGACTGCAGGTGTATGCTTATGTAGAATGGTGGAAGTGCAAGCTGGTAAAGTGCCCACGGGCTCTCTGTGCTCTGAGCCATACACACGGTGATGGCAAAATAAAGGAAGAACATAGAATCCCAGCCTGGTTTGGGTTGAAGGGACCTTAAAGCTCATCCAGTTCCAACCCCTGCCACGGGCAGGGACACCTTCCACTAGAGCAGCTTGCTCCAAGCCCCTGTGTCCAACCTGGCCTTGAACACTGCCAGGGATGGGGCAGCCACAGCTTCTCTGGGCACCCTGGGCCAGCGCCTCAGCACCCTCACAGGGAAGAGCTTCTGCCTAAGAGCTCATCTCAGTCTCCCCTCTGTCTGTTTAAAGCCATTCCCCTTGGCCTGTCCCTATAGGCCCTTGTCCAAAGCCCCTCTCCAGGTTTCCTGTAGCCCCTTCAGGCACTGGAGCTGCTCTAAGGTCTCCCCTTAAGGAGCCTTCTCTTCTCCAGGCTGACCCAGTCCAGCTCTCTCAGCCCTCGCAGCATCTCTGTGGCCTCTTCTGGACTCGCTCCAACAGCTCCGCATCCCTCTTGTGCTGCTGGCCCCAGAACTGAACGCAGGACTGCAGGGGGGGTTTTACCAGAGCAGAGTAGAGATATTCGAGCAAAGGAAATACTTGACAAAGCTGAAGTCCACACCATACGTATGATTAGGTCTGGTATTTCTGCTTCCTGACCCATTGGTGCTGAGCCCTAACTTCGGTCACAAGCACAAAGGCAACTTGATAAAGGCAGCAGTGCTGGTACACACACTGCACAACAAATACTTGTACCTGCGCAATCCCTTCTCTTGTGTTCTGCTCCACTTATCCACCAAAATCCCCAAGGTTACAGCCAGCCAGCCACAGAAAAGAACAAAGAAGCAGCTCTTGCTCAGGTAGATTCAGTACCAAGCCTGCTTCTGTACAAATTGCTCTCAAGCCAAAGAGTTTTAGTTACAATGTGCATACATTCTGGAAATGATTACATCATTTTGAAAGGTAATAAATAAGCAGACCGTAGGAAAGGGCTATGTAGGGAAGAGGGAACAGGTCAGCAGGCAGCAGGATGAGAAGCAGAAGAAAGAAAAACATAAATATAAAACACACAAAAAATTCTCTGATCTGTCTTACTGAATAGCCTCATTGAATTAAGGCCAATAAATAGATTAAATTATATCAGGCACAAGTTAATTAGCAACGTATGAGAAATAAAGTGATTGAATTAAATTGTTGGAAGTATCTATAGACTCATCTATATTGCTTAATGCAGTGCAGGTAAAGACACTGAAGCTATGTGAAGGCATAGGCAAAGAGCAAATTGGTCTGCCTGAACCTCAGGATGGTTTGGGTGCTGCTCCCAGCAGAAGCCTGGAGCCAGGTGGGGTATGTGGATACAGGGAAATGCAGATATACATATTAGTTATGTGTAGTTAATGGTCACGCTGCAAGAAGAAAACCAGCAGATCAACAGTGGCTAAACCGTACTGTTCTCAGTGGTTGATGCAGTCACTAAAGTCACAGAAGAACAGGACGAGGTGAAGGCAACACCTTGTCACAGGGCCTGTGTGGTGGTGTGCTCCCACCCACCCCAAACTTGACCTTCTTTTCCCATAACTCTGCTCAAGTGATAACCACCAGCGGTGGTGGCAATGGATGTGTCTGCTCAAAGCAGATTTGGGGGAGACAGATAACAACACAATAGCCCAGGGCACCCCCATGCTCCAGTGACTGCTCCCAACAAAGCCCCTTAAGAGTACACTGCTTTTAAAAGTATGGAGGTAACTAACATCTTCTGTCTACACAAGTCTATTGCAATTGTTCCAAAAGGGCCTTCAGGCATCGCTAGGGTAAAGTGCTTATCAAGCTAATAGTTATTCAACATACAGGCCTGAGTGAGGAGAGCGCAGCATCCAGCAAGCCAGGCAGCAGCTAAAGGAAGGATTAGAAGTGCTCACAGAAACCACACTCCAGTTACTCAACAGAAAGGGAGGAAGTTTTCTTCCAAATAAATTAGTGGAACTAATTAGGCAGCAAGCAGGAATCTCACTAAACTACCATGTTACACAGCAAGTAAACTAAGCCTTAAGTGCCCCCAGAGAAACTCCATATAGGTGTCACATCTCCTCTAGCCAGAGAAGAGGAGGGTACCAGCAGCCTTCAGTTACCTGGCTGGTTTTTCAAGCTGTCCTCTCTGGTTTTGCAGCCTATAAAATGGGCACAGCCCTAGGCACATTGGAGGCATTTTAACTGAGTTACAAATGCTTCCAGGATTTTAGCTGACCTGCCATTGTATCAGGATACGCAAAATCTGTCCACCTTGCTTTCAGCCCTCCTCAAATACACCACGGCCCACACATCACCATATGTTACCATCACGTAGTTATTCTGAACTTTAAAGCAAGCTATATATGTGGAGACCTCAGAGCAGCCTTCCAGTATCTGAAGGGGGCCTACAAGGATGCTGGGGAGGGACTCTTCATCAGGGGCTGTAGTGACAGGACAAGGGGTAACGGGTTCAAACTGAAACAGGGGAAGTTTAGATTGGATCTAAGGAAGAAATTCTTTACTGAGAGGGTGGTGAGGCACTGGAATGGGTTGCCCAGGGAAGCTGTGAATGCTCCATCCCTGGTGGTGTTCAAGGCCAGGTTGGACAAAGCCTTGGGTGACCTGGTTTAGTGTGAGGTGTCCCTGCCCACGGCAGAGGGGTTGGAACTGGATGATCTTAAGGTCCTTTCCAACCCTAACTATTCTATGATTCTGTGATTCTATAGGTTCCCAATTCATAGTTTTATTTGAATTGTCAATCTTCTGTGTAAGCCAGGTTAAACTGCACAGCCACCAGTGCTAAACCAAGTCAGACACTACTATCGTGCCCTTACTGCAAAGCGAGGAAATTCAGAACAACATTTAATTGCATGGCCCTTCATATTTTGACTTGTCAACATCCAAGCCAAGTGTCGTATACTGAGCAGCATGAACCAGCAAGACAAAAGAGATGGATTTCTTTACACACAGTGCAGAAATCATGTAAGAAATTCTTTCTCTGGTTGTTTAATGACCCACAGCTGTCAAGCTGATAACTGTATTGATGCCCAGGAGAAAACAAACCCAAACAAAAACAACTAGCCTCAACTAAACTCTAACTTGCACCATGTTCCTTAATATTATAAAGGGCTTATTATCAAAATGCTGATATAGAAGTGGAAAACATTGAGTCTAATGAGTATGTGTATATTTGCTGAAGTCCCCAGGAGGTTTCTTCAAATGAGGTGCCCACTTCAATGAACCTAACGCGGTAATTAATAAACTCACTAAACAGACTCGGTTGCTGAAGAGAAGATGAACAGAATTGAAGGAAACCCTGCCATGATGAAGGGGTTTCAAAGATACTGTGAGGAGTACATAGAAAGAAGGACATTTTAAAAAGGAATATGAAGGCAGCTGGAGTGAAAGATGAAGGGTGAAAATATGGGCAAGAAAACAGATCTTTTCTGGGTGGACAGAGGGATTAGAACCAAGGATGAATCAACACCTCCACACCATCTCATGCTCCACTTGGGACAGGCTGGGAGGTTTTGTGCTTAATCCTTATTTTAAAAGGTTCCATTAGTGCTTATTGTATTTTGCCTGCTGTGAAGTTACGATGCCTCCCCATGAAGTGTATTACACTGATTTCTGTGTCTATTTAAGACAGTGGTTTCCTTCTGGTTTTGTCAATAAATTGGATTCCTAAATTATACATTGCATTATTGAGCATCCCAGTCAATTATTAACAAAATACATCAGTGATAACTATCAAAAATTTATTTGGTGCTAAAAAGACCCAAACACATTATTGCTCCAGGAGTCATTTCTATTTGCTGCTGTTCCATGATGATGCAGTGGCCATGATACCGCTCACAGTGTGACTTAATTCATTTCCACTTAAGAGGAGGAAACAATCTCGCAAAATTACTGCAGATTTTATTTCCACAGGTTTTGCTTTTGCACCAAAAGAAAAAAGTGGGAATAAACTGTCTGCTTTGATGGCTTTTCCTTGAAATACTTTTTGAGGTTTACCCTCAGTTTTAGAACCATAGAATCAGAATAGTTAGGGTTGGAAAGAACCTTAAGATCATCTAGTTCTAGGATACCCAGAATTCCTATAATCCATCATTCTACACCTCGTACTCTTCACCTTCGGTCTGCATGCATAGTATTGCCCAGGGGGTTCTGCTCAGCACAGACTGCAAGAGGTCTTGGTGCTGAGGGTTTGCACTATCAAGTCTCCTGGCAAATATCAGAGTGGCCACGCTGCCTTCAGTTATCCCCAGGAGTTTAATCCTCTCTCTGGGCCAGTGACACTGTCAACTGCTGAGAAAGAGAGGGAAGGCTGCTGGAAAGACTAGTCAGTTTTAAGTTAACGGAACACAAATCTTCTCAGGTAAGGGGTGTCCCTGCACATGACAGGGGGTTGGAACTGGATGAGCTTTAAGGTCCCTTCCAAACCAGTCTGGGATTCTATGACGACAGATATTAATGCATCTGATGCTAGGTGATGGTTCCTGCTCTCCATCCTGAAAGGCTGCTCTGAGTTCTCCACTCTCTAAGGCTGTAGTCAATCCTGATTCCCAAAATTGGAACTTTTACGAAGTCTGCAAAACCTACAACTATGGAAATGTTTCTGAGCTACCAAGATGATGATGATGCATTTTCACCTTTTCCTCTTTCAGCAAGTCAAGTGTGAAAGAAAACAGAATGTGTAAGGGGACAGCAGCTCTTTTCTGCGTGTGTGTTGTGTGAGAGACACACACAGAGCACGTCTCAGCTGTGAGAAAGCATGACACCATGTCACACTGACTATAAAACAACCACTGTTAGCTTGGAAAAGCCTTTAACACACCGAGCTGGCGGCCATATAGGATGGCTCCAAATTGTTGGATGTCTCATAACGGCTGTGTAACATTGCAGCATATAGAAGGAATGTATGTGGTAATTAGAGACTATCTGCACGTATGGCTACAGCAGAGGGGAAAGCAGACATGATGGCACATGCTGGGCTGTTTAAGTTGCCCATGAGGCTGTTGGTGAGAGGAAGACGCAATGCTGCCCCAACAGCAGTGCTGGGAAGCGATGCCAAAGCTGCCAATTCCAAAACGTTACCCTCCCAAAAATAAACACATAACCAAATGTTGCTGTTGTTATCACATGCAGAAAGATAGAGCTAATTTTCAAGATAGTAAAGCCCCCAAAATGGGGGAAATTAACCCCTGGACAAAGCCATTCTTAAAAAGACCTTCTTAAACAGGCACAAATTCTTTACCCTGCCCTACAGAGGCCAAATGGCTGCACAAGGTAACACTCCACCCGTTCCTTTGTGTTTGCTGCCTACTTCCCAGCTAAGTTGCCATCCTGAATCCCTCCCATCAGCGCTGGCTGGTAATGATTGATGAAGCAGACAGCACACAGCTTGATTTCTTGGACAGCAGGTTGCTGTTGCAAAGCTGGCACTTAAGAAAAATCTCATTCGGAACCTGTAAATGTACTGCATTTGATGAGGAAGTCATTGAGGGAGCAAGAATAAACATGAGGCACCAAGATGTAATACTGAAGAGTCTTTACATTTCAGAGCATAAACGCTCTTTACGGATGCGCCTGGGAATAGTCTCAAAGCCATTGTGTGGTTGTACAGGGGTGTTAACGTGAGGCAACGCCTCCCTGCAGGTCAGTGAATCCATTATGTATAACCAGACTAGTTGCACACCTGAGCAAGGAGCTCTCCTCCTTTAGCTCGTTGTATATGAATTCCAGACTAAATATTCCCTGCGAAATACATGCATTCACTTTGGCAGGGCATATTGCTTCCATCCTCCTCAAACAAGCTGCAGGTCATTTTTGGTCCATATAAGTCAGGAGAGAGGATAAGGGAAGATTCAGATTAGATATTAGGGAAAAGAAAAAATCACTGTGATGGTGCTGAGGCGCTGGCACAGGGTGCCCAGAGAAGCTGTGGCTGCCCCATCCCTGGCAGTGTTCAAGGCCAGGTTGGACACAGGGGCTTGGAGCAAGCTGCTCTAGTGGAAGGTGTCCCTGCCCGTGGCAGGGGTTGGAACTGGATGAGCTTTAAGGTCCCTTCCAACCCAAACCAGTCTGGGATTCTGTGATTACATGACACATTTTTAATCCTAGATCTAGCACAACACAGCAGCACTTCCGAAGTTGCCAAACAGAGGACAGGTGGCTGAAGACAGGTGGTCAAGAGGAGCTGCTGAAGCACAATCTTGTCAGAGGCTGGTTTTAATCCTAAACACCAGCCCAGGTTTTACAGGTCAAACTGTACAGGAGGAGCTCTGCCTGTCATGACTGTATCCCCTCCATCCTCTTCAGGCAAGTTGATGAAGGACATGTTCTACAGCAATACATGGGCACTTTGGCAGTCATTAATGAAAACAAAGATGAGAGGGGGGCAGAAAAAGGACAAAACTGAATCACAAAGTCAGCAGAGAGAACAATGTACCTGCAGCACAAGTGGAGTACTTGACAGTCTCCATGTCCAGTTGGAAACGTGCAAGCTGCAAAGGCAGCTCCTGAGCCCCACCATAGAAAATGGCCCAGTTGGAATTTGGGAATAAACGTCATTCTTTTCACTGGTGGAGCCTACAGCTTAGAGGGAACATCTTTGCTTTGCTGACACTCTTCTCAATTGAAAAAACATTTAACTTTGCTGTAATATGCTGAAAGTTTTACTGCGCTTGAGCCCCAGTCTTCACAACCAGATCTCACCCCGAAAATTCACAGCCAGCTCCCCAAAGAGAGAAGGAGAAGCTGCATGGACACAAAGCTACAGTTGCCTTCTGGTTGTGAACGAATGTGCTGAGAAACTGCCTTCGTGTGAGGAAGATCATTTTGGATCTACCTCTGCTATGTGCTGAAGCAATACTCCTGGTGCTGAAACAAGTCTCAGCTTTCTCAGTTACTGAGGGAGCTGGCAAACATGGATTTGGGGAAGTATCCCAAGAAGTCTGACAATCTGATCCCCTGTGTTATTGGTATTCACTCCCCTGGCTTCATCCCAGTCCTCGTCATCCCAAATTTCACAGTATCACAGTATCACAGTATGTTAGAGATTGGAAGGGACCTCAAAAGATCATCTAGTCCAATCCCCCTGCCAGAGCAGGAATCTCTGACTATCCTGACCCTTTCTCTCTTTTCTCTACTCACCTTTCCATCTATTCCTTTAACCACACACACACACTCCCCATGACATACATAATAGAAATCCAGCTCATAAAAACAGAGAAATAAAATTGAATGTTGAACTCTTGACATTTGCTATCCATTACTGAATTTGTACGCACTGTCTTTTCCCACTGCTCATTATCATTTGTCTCCAGATCAGCCCTCGTGGTTTTTTAAACCAATTCTCACACTATTTGTTACTTTATACAATCCCATACTTTGAAAAGATGGAGAACCGCAGCTTTGAATGTGAGGATCTCAGCTTTAGTCAAAGTGATTTTGTCCCTGCTGGGTTTTGAAAGAGGGGTGCACAGAATGAAAACAAAATGCTGAGTTCTCAGGGGCTCAAATGACACGATGAGAAACTACACCAGAAAACTAAAGGGAAAGAAAAAACATTTCAATTTAATGAAGTCAACTTTCTAAGCCAATCTCACGGGGACACAGGCAGCGAGAATATGACCTACATGGCCCCTGTGGCTGCAAAGCCGACTGGTCTAGACTAAAACTAATGTCCAGATTAGCTAATACCCTGTTTCAGGAAGGTGGGACACAGCATTAAAACCTTCATTAAACCTCAGCTCTTTACATAGACAGATGTGTGCAGAACTGTCTTTAAGCAAAACATTTGTCAAAGCTTTCCATGAGGCACTGAGGTGAATCTTTGTTTAAGTGTAATTGGATTTCCAATGGCAAGAGGTTCTGCTGCTCAGAAACCAGATAAAGGATGAGCCGGGGACACAGGGGAGAAAGACCCAAGTCAGTTGTTGTTTACTGGGCAGCTGATTTCTCATGAATGGCTCAGAGAAGCTATATTTATCGAGGCCTCATCTTCAGGATTTAACAATCCTAGAATGGTTTGGGTTGGAAGGAACCTTAAAGCTCATCCAGCTCCAATCCCCTGCCATGGGCAGGGACATCTTCCACTGGAGCAGCTTGCTTCAAGCCCCATCCAACCTGGCCTTGAACACTGCCAGGGATGGGGCAGCCACAGCTTCTCTGGGCACCCTGTGCCAGGGCCTCATAGTGAAGAGCTGAATTCTTGAGTTCCCTTTTTTCTTGGTTTTCTAAAGTTATAAAATTCTCTATCAAATCTCTGTTAATGTCACAAAACGCGGTTTGCTCTGAAATAAATACATTACGAGGCTTCCAAAGGTTCACAACACGCCCTCGAGTTCACAGGTGTCTTAAGTTATTTTCCAACATCACTCTTGAAATCAGCATGTCAATAAGGTGTGATGCATGCCATTTTCTGTCTAACTTTTACTGTGAGATCCTTTCATACCCCCTTTCTGCTCAGGAAGCCATGGAGGGGCTCATTATAGATACAAAGCTCTACCTTCTAATCCTGATGTGCTGAGGGAAATACTGGAATGGTTTTGATGGGATATTTATTTCTTTACTTCTGCCCAGAAAAAGCATTTCCATCCATTTGAAGCAGGAGTTATGAATCTGATTAGATATGGAGAAGCAAACAGGCACCTTCTAATTACCCACTTTGCGCATGTGATTTTGTTTCTCACTTCAGGCCTAAATAGCAGCCAACGTGGATACGTGCAGCACCTTCTGAGGCACATAACTCAGACACAGGTAATTGTAGAAAGATGCTTTTACACATCTGACAGTCTAACTGCATAAAGAGATTAAGAAAACATTTGCTTGCCCATTGATAACATTTGCTAGACTCAGTGAAATGCCTTGAACCCTACCATGATACCCTGGTTTATAACAATAAATCTTTTCTTCATTCAGCTCTAAAAACTAACTATTAAGTTACCCAGATCCTTTCAGATGTGTTTTCCTAATCACAGCTTAAATAACCTCCAATGTGCTTTCTGTGTACGAAATTAAAGCAATGTATACGTTACCATTGCCAAAATATACTCACAGAGAGTATCTGCCTCTACAGACCCTCTCACCAAAATCAAATATTGTACATACGTATTGCACAAAATCAATTTGAGGATGCTGTTATCCTAAGACTATAAAATATGCTCAATGCATCATGTTTTGATGCTTTCCACTGACTGTGTCATAGCTGATACAGGTCATTTCAGATTGGACTTGAATTTTGAATATATGCATTAAAACGTAACTAGTCTTAGGGAAGACAAAATATACCTGTGCTTCAAACGTGACAGCAAAGGAAACAAATTCAATTTTTCATTAATAGTCATTACTCAGTGCAATGTGGAAAGTCGAGGGGAAACTTGGGGCGCACTTTCTGAAGGGCTGATCTGTTATAAGGACTTGCAATTTGACAAGTGGTGTATAAAAATCACCCTTACACAATATACCAGAGCAATAAATCTATGAACTCAGCAAAGCTGAAAAAGGTCATAAGCATCCAGCTGTTCTGTGATGCCGGCTACTTCACCGACATGGCTCTAGATTTCAGGTGAAATTTAACATTGATATCCAGGCAAGCACTGCATCTGTTTACACAAAACACTGCACATTTCATCCTCAAATGGTCATGGTTAGTTTCCTTCTTACTTCATTGTACAGCCTGGAGAAGAGAAGGCTCCTGAAGGGGAGACCTTAGAGCAGCTCCAGTGCCTAAAGGGGCTGCAGGAAACCTGGAGAGGGGCTTGGGACAAGGGCCTGTAGGGACAGGACAAGGGGAATGGCTTGAACCTGCCAGAGGGGAGACTGAGATGAGCTCTTAGGCAGAAGCTCTTCCCTGTGAGGGTGCTGAGGCGCTGGCCCAGGGTGCCCAGAGAAGCTGTGGCTGCCCCATCCCCGAAAGCATTCAAGGCCAGGTTGGACACAGGGGCTTGGAGCAAGCTGCTCTAGTGGAAGAATCTGATACATGAATAGTCAGAAGTCTTAGCTGGCCGTGTACTTGAAACCTGCCTTTGGAATTGAAGCAATTGAAATCAGCTCCTTACAAGCACACAGAGGAACTGGTTGGTCCCTCATATTAAGTGGGAAAAATGACACCAGAAAGACTAAGTATTTAAGGATACTTATCTCCACTTAATGACACCTACAGAGCACTTTCAAACATTGTGGTACTGGCAGCAGACGCCCAGAAAAGGTTATGAGTAAAAAGAAAGGGATTGATTTTGCTCCACTTCAGCATCACTGTCAGACATTAAGTACTGAAACTGATACACTTGATCAGTAAATGTTTTGTCATGGCTACATGAGAACTGAATCTTCCCTCTCCCCACCTCATCAGTGAGAGAGACACCAGGTAGGGTTTGCCAGTACAATATGTACTAATCTGCATACGCATTAAGCAGACGAAGGGAAATTAAATAACAAGAAAAAGCAGAGATCCTGATTTTCTTGAGGCATTCATTAAGAACCAATTATAAATACTGAACAAAAATGTGCATTTCATACTGTGGGAAAGCACGCTTGTGCCAAATCCTGTGGAGATTCGGTTCAAGAACAGTTCATTCCTATCTGAAGATATGCCTGAAATACTGCCAAAACCCACTATCTCTTTATGTTAGCTGAAATAAAAGCTACTGTCGCAGAAGACAGAAATGCAAAGGAGCTTCACAGGACCACGTTCCCACTCCTGCCTGTACACTCATGTACCTGATCAAATCCTCTTTGGTCTTCAGCTTTCAGCTACAATTTCAGCTGTGCCCATGTTGAAGCGCAGCACAATACACTGATGGCTGATTTCCTCTAAGTTACCTACGTTGTAATCATCAGAGGGGGTACCTCTGAATCTTCATTTCTTTTCTAGGCTTTGTTGGTGCCTTCCATGCTAGCCACAGAAATCAAACTGTGACCAGCTGAGGAAAACTGTTACGTGATCCCTGCTCTCAGCCTCATCTCTCCTTTTTCTCTCCTCCTCATCAATCCAGGGACTCAGATTTGCACACGTACAAGACAAATCTCAACACACACAACTTTAGGTTTGGATTTAACAAGGAATCTGTCCCAGAGAATTTTGTGCCTCTAGTGGAACAGGGATTGGGGCAGGGAAGAGAGCTCTAAGCTAGTAAAGTCCCAAATACCACGGATTTCACATTATCACTCTTCTAAACACACCCCACAACCTGTTTGCTCTGCTCTCACACATGCTACTCTATCAGCAGAAATATTCAAGCTCATTTGAGCAGGTTGTCAAAAGCACTTGCAAGAGACTTTGTACTTGGGAGGATTCTCATCAGCTACTGGTTTCCTCCTCAAGAGACAGAAGAGCGGTACAACTGTCCTGATTACCCTGGATGTCCACAACTTCTAACCCTTGCAAACACAACGCTCACAAACACCCTGTGAGCTGAAAATTATTAGCAGCCTTTCCTCATTGCTTGTTCTGGTTCCCTGTAAATAAGAACCCGGGAGCAAACAGGACGCATACATATTCATTTCACAGCATACTGAAGTCATCAGGGTACTACTGAGGACCAGTTAACCGAGGGAGATGCACAGACCTGCAGGACTGAAAGCCTGTCACCTCTGCTGGTCAAATTAGGGCTCTCTGCTTCCCAATGTCCTCTTGGAAAGCAGGGGGAGGAAGTTTGCTGATATCAATTTATTCTGGGTAATGAGGACAAAGGCTGACTGAGGAACTGCAGAAGGACCTTATGAAATGAGATGACATATGAGATGGCAGATGAAATTCAATAGAGATAAATGTCAAATATGCATGTGGGAAAAGCAATCCTGACTTCACATATGAAATGATGGACTCTGAGCCAGCCTCTGACTACACAGGAGTGAAATCCTGGATTTACAGTGGACAGCCCCATGGAAATGTCAGCCCAGTGCTACCAACAATCAAAGGGAAAAAGACAGCAGAGCAAATGTTAAGAATCATTAGGGGAAAAGGAAACACACAGCATGGACAGCATGGATGAGGGCTGCTTGCTCGTGGACTTTTCCAATACTGACACAAGGACGCCCAAAACCAAGCTGGAACCATGTCCAAAGCAAACACACGCCAGTGATTTTTGTACCTAACAAGAGAAGCTGTGGATGGCACAAGCCTTCCCTGGCTTAAGGGTAGAGAAGATTAAGTTCACAGAAGAAAAATCTATTCATGCTTGCTATCTACATAGAAACCATTCCTGGCACAAAGTCCCTGTGCTGAAAACAGCTGGAGCCTGGGGAGCATTGGAGAAACACCACATGCACCTGCCCTGTTCATGCTCCCCCAGCTGATAGGCACTGCTGGGAGGTTTACAGGGCTGGACACCATAAACAGGAATTAACAGAATGATGTGAAATGCAGCTTAGCAGGGATGTGGGTTTCGCTCTATTTTTAACCCAACATATGTTGGATTGGTAATTTCACATTTCTGGTTCCAGAGCTGTAGAACTGTACAATATGACTAAAAAGAAAGACTGCAGAGGGGAGAGCAGCAGAGCAAAGACACTGCTCATTTTAAGAAACATATTGGCCTGACTTCCCACCACTCAACAGCCAAAGCTTCCCAGACTTTGGCTACCTACTTACCCAAAGAGTGCAAAAACATCAGGTAAGATTAAACCAAAGCATGTGCTGCTTACACAACCACACCAGTTCTTCCCCCCACAGTCATCACAACCCTGCCACAACCACATGTAAAACCACCCTGACACAAGGGTATCCGTGTGGCCAAGAGTGCCCATTTCAAGGAGACCTTCTGGATAAAGCCAAGGAGCTATGTGAAGAGAGGGAGATGGAACAGCAATAATGCAAAGGGATGGAATAGGAAGCTCACAGCAGCAAGTGGTAATGCAATAGTTGAATCTCTGCAAGAAACTCTGTTCTACAACACATTCCCCTCCAATATGAATTCTGAATGCAAATCAGCTTTATAGTACCTAATCCTATTAGCATGCTCCTGAAATCTCTACGAGCAGAAACACAGCGCTGGCCCAGAGACTGAGCTCTCCACCTCTGCTCCCCCAAGAAACAAGTTCAGGTTCAATTCAACAGTCCCTGGGCCCTTAAGGACTGATTAGATCATATTTACCAACACTGAGAGATATATACAGCAGGAAAGGAAATCAAAATATTTCATGAATATCCTTTGGACAAAATATGCTTTCTTAATTTGGAAAAGTTCATGGATTTTTTCCTTCTGTGCTTTTCCAACCAAACTGGAAAAAACAAACAGCTGAGTACGCTTCTTTCCCCCGCTCTCAGTTGTTGTTGAACTCCTTTGCTACCGTCTCTCTGCCATCATCTCCTGGCTTTTTCAGAGGCAGGAGTTGAAAAGCATAAAGATAATAAAAAAACAGAGCCAAGAGGCAGAATGAAAAAAAAGGGGAAATTAATAAGAAAAAAATAAATGCTTGTTTAGAAAACAGGAAAAAACGCTGGATTTTAGGATTAAAATGGTTCCTGTCAACATTTTTTTAAGGAAATCTTCATTAAGGAAAGTTCCATAGCAATTTCGGTAAGGGGGATGAGGAGGAACGCGTTTGCTTTGGGCAGAAGTGTCATCCCATACCTGGGCTTATTCTCTGTGCAGCCAGGTTGGGTGTCTGCACCCTGGTTAGATGATCCCCAATCAGTTGATGAGAGCACGTTCAATTAAATGGATTTCTGTCCAAGTTCCCATTGCACGACAGCCAAAATGTTTTAACAGTTCTGTAGATGTGTTTCCGAGCAGGAGAATGAAGCAGATGTTTTCCAACACAAACTGTAGGCTGGTGGCGAGGGCTTAGGTCTGGGAGATAGCAGAGCATCAGTCAACATGAGACAGGATGAAAAATTCCTGTGGAAATCCAGCAGTGCCTCCGCCAGTCGCACCCATTTCACCCGATTCAGCAACAGACACGGTAACAATTCAATTTGCACTAAAATGATTTGGTTTTTATTGAATTCTGGAATGAAAACAGGTTTTATCTCTTTGAAAGATGCCACGAAATAGAATAAGCAGCTTGTAGTCCACATCCCCTCAGACATCCACTGTCTCAGCGCAGAGATAACAGGCTGGCAACGGGGAATCTCTGAGATTCCAGAAACATGCTATACCTCTTTAGATACATTTGGGTTTGGAAGACAGCTAATTTAAAACCCTAAAGACCAACCAAAACTCCATACCATTAGTAACAACAATTATATATTGGAGTTTAATAAATTTCAGTGTTTTGACTTAGTCTTTTGTAACACAGGCGTTTCATTTCTCAAGTATGAAACATATCCCAAACGATAAGTCTAGCAACTGCCTACCAGAATGACTTGGTGACTTCAGTTTTACAGCTTCTCAAGTATTTTATTACTCAGTAAATCTTCATGAAGTACAGTACTGGCTGCAATCTCATACCTATGGCAAGGGGAGAAAGTCAGCTCCTATCTCAGAATGGAGGCACTTCTGGAAATTGCCCAGTGAAGCTGCCACAGTTTCCTAATGTCCCAATTGCCATGTCAGCTGGGATTTCTCTGCTCTGGCAGCATTGCTGGTCTGCAGACTCCTAGCAAGGTCTTTGGTCCATCACAGTATCACAGTATCACAGTATGTTAGAGATTGGAAGGGACCTCAAAAGATCATCTAGTCCAATCCCCCTGCCAGAGCAGGAACACCTAGATAAGGTTACACAGGAATGTGTCCAGGCGGGTTTTGAATGTCTCCAGAGAAGGAGACTCCACAACCTCCCTGGGCAGCCTGTTCCAGTGTTCTGTCACCCTCACTGAGAAGAAGTTTCTTCTCAAGTTTAAGTGGAACCTCTTGTGTTCCAGTTTATACCCATTACCCCTTGTCTTATGTCTAGTTTCTCACAGCATTTTCCTAACTGCTTAGTAGCACCACATTCCTCTATGCAGAAACAAGACTGTATCCGATCGACTGAAAGCAGAGTTCTAGCTTCAGGTCGGCAGTCCTCTGCCCAACGAATAATGCCTACTTGTCCCTACAGGCTGCCTGTATTCAGTGGGTAGCTAAGGACACAGCTATCACCAGAACTATGGAAAAGGAGGCACGTCATGCAGGGAGGATAAGGGCATTGATGATTTCTGTAGTCCCTGCCATGGAATTTGAGGCTTAACTATGAGGCTGCCCAAGAGTAACAGGCAACAGGAGTCTATGAAATGTCATGCTGTCTACACAGGGACTACAGACACAAACTGCCAGGCACGGAGCACACCCATCTTTAAAGCACTCTGATACAAGAGAAAACCTTCTTAAAGATGGGGTCAGGGCTGGGAGAGGTTTCTCACATGAGCAGCAGATTATGCAGGTTAGCTGCACTAACACACAGCCCTTTCAGCCACCTGTCTCCCATCAGCTCAGGTTTGGTCCACACCTGCACAACCTCTACTCCTCCCTGAAGGCCTCGAAACTGCATGCTGCTGCGCCTCTAGGCCGTATTTGTTTCTGACATGGAAAAAAGCAAGACATGAAAACCAGACAAAATATATATTTTTCCTTTTCTTCCAGGAAAAGTTTCTGTCTAGGAGACCACGGACATTCTACTTTACATTTCATATTTTCTTGCTTATTCATTGCTGGAAGCAGAAGCATCTTTTGGGATTTCTGTTCAACTTTGCCTCTATTTCTCCTCCTTCCCCCTCACAAAACACCATTAAATATTGTTCATTTAAAAACATAAATCTGAGACAGGAATTCTGTGAATCACCTATTCCCCACCTCCTGATGGCCTCTGGTATAACTGGGGTTGTTATCTTTCATCTATTAATTTCTTGTTTCAAGGCATAAGCAATGAGAATCACCACAACACATCACAGTAGCAGTATCTAACTTTCCTGTTCACTTGTATTTCAGGAGAGACACAGAATTCAAAAGTGATTTACTAGAGCTTTGAAAAGCTAAAAGGGGTTAAAACTGCCTATTGCTACCAGAGAACCTCCTGCTGACATAAAATGTTTTGAGAGGATGATTCAGAAATGCAAGGATCCCTGGTAAATCAGGCAATACTTGCTTTGCATTGAGACTTTAATTCTACTTTTATCCCCACAAAGTTGTCTCTGAGGTCAGGACTCCACCTTGCTCAGGTTTGGGAAGCCATGGAGTGCATTCAGAAGAGCTGAGCAGATGGAAATGAAGCTTTTTAACAGCATCTGCTTTCCTAAGCTAATGTCCAGCCTGGCAAACACAGCCGTTTCCTATAGGGTAGGATAATATCTCTGATAGCGTTTCCCTTCCGTTGCTTTCTTCTGACATCTATTCCTATTCTGTTCAGTTACAGATGATTTCAGGCACCTTTCTGCGAAACTTCTTCCTATGATTATGTCTGATGAACAGCAAGTACTCAAACAGCTGCAGAAATACACTCAGAATGAAGCCAATTCCCAATGTAGAGAGACATCAAGGCTGTGACATGACCATACTCTACCCCAAACAGCAGCTTAGGGTCAGTAGTTCATTATCAGCCACCATAGAACCTGTCCTCGGATACTTCTATGATGGGCCTTGAACAAGCCAATGCTTTGTACACCATGGAAATCAGCACGAAGAGCTAGCTGCACTGTTCAGAACAAACGCATCAAACCATACACTTGAACAGAAACATTAAATACACTTAAAAAACAAAACTAAAACGAAAAGAGACAGACATCCTCAGTCAAAATTCAATTACAAGCCATGACATTTGCTTAGCGAGTCAGACTAAGCAATTAGCCAAAAATTAAGTGGGAAGTAAGTTGTTTCAGGCAGTTCACCTGCTCCTCAGACTTTCAGCTTCTCAGTTGTGTGTCATTTTATAATCATATTTGCCTAATTTCCAGATTTGTTTTTCCAACTGACTACCTAAGAAAACAGCAAAACAGATTGTACCGAAACAGCTGTGAAATGAGCATAATAAATCAAAAAGAAAAGGGTTATTTACTTTCTCTTCCCTTCCAGTTCTTTAACCTACAGCAGTCCTAGGCTCTGCCTGCAAAACGTAGATAAAACAATGCAGACAACAAATAAAACACCCCCAACACCAAACTTGAGGCAGTTTTTAATGGATGGCACTCCTTTCGCTGCACAAATCCTGCTGTTCGTTACAGGGGTTCTGGAGAAGACATGAACCATCTCTAATAAAAACATAAAAATATTAAACTCGTGCAAAGCATGTTTGTGACTTCTTTTTTTAAAGGAATTTTATATAGCTTCATTCACTTAATATGTTTTTGAAGCATTCCAGTTCTTGCAGTACTACAAGATAATGGCCTATATCCAGAAGAGGAAAAAAGAAGCAAGACATACTCTGCTAACATCTCTCTTCCATTTTGAGAGATAATTCACTCTACTTCGTTAGCTCCCTTTTGAAGCCAGGAAGGAAAAACTGTGAAGAATCAGAAAACAACGGAAATGAAATTAAAACAAAGGCGAAAATCACTTATATGAAAATATAAAGGCAACACATTTGAAAAGTACTGAAGCGTAACGCACCAAATTAAAGAGATTTGTAAGGAATGGGAGAAAATGCTCTGTTGGAGATAAGCAGGTTCACATCCCCTGCTGCCACATGAAACAGCAGAGTTCAAGGATATAAATCCAGGCAGTTTCTGATAAAATGATCTCAACTTAGTTTGCTTTGGCTGCAGTTAGGAGTAGTGGCTGCCTCCCCGCTGGAATGCTGCCACCCAGGAAGTGTCTGGTGCCAGCCGGTCTTATTCACAAACTGAACCCATACACGACCCCAAAGGTAAAGGCACTGCTCTTGCAGCCCTCACACCATCAGCATCTTCAGATCAAGCTTCTCCTCAGGGAATTCTGACTTTACACAATAGCAACATTTTCTGATAGAAAAAGCTTCTGTCGTCTCTGTTCCCAAAATGGATTTTGTTGCTATTACAAATTGAATTTCTGGTTGGTGGCATTTATTTGATTATAAATTTCAGAGGCTATTTTCTTTCACGCTTTGGGTCTATGCCTGCTCAACCTAATACGTTTCCATGCCACGGAGCTGACTGGAGCAGCTTTCAACCAACCTGGGAAGCAGCTGACATCGTGAGTTTCCAGGGATGTGAAGAATGAAGAGATACAGCAAAGTTTGATGTGTGTTGGCAGCGTTGGTCCAAATCACCATTTACCACAAACCTGCGCCTTTTTAGCAGGCTTGTGCTGATAAATATCAGCTTAATCCTAAAACTGGATGCTTCAATTATGGGATTAATGTCAATCGACAGACAGAATAACACCAAGCAGAACTGCTTTCCTCACAGAGGTACTAAATCAGCGTCTCGGTGCTGGTTCCACAGAGGCAGGCTGCTTACCCTGCAGGGAGACGCAAGGTTGCCTGCGCTGGAAGTAAATAGTGGCTTTTTCAATAATAAAAGCATGGGATTCATTGAAAAGTCTTTTAATATGACCTGGGTCATTTGGGACTGAAAGACAAGAGGGCGAAGAATCCAGCCGTATATCCAATGCTCCTTCAAAAAGACAAACATGAGACAAGATAACCCAAAGGAGGGATTTGCTAGCACTAGAGCTCAGCATCCTGCAGGAGCCAGGGGGTTTTAATCCTCTCTTTTTATTCTCCAAACAAAGATCCTCCCCACAGCTGAGCATTCCAAAGATACAACTTAGTGAACTGCTAAATCAGTCAAGAAATGCAGAGAAACTGCACTAAGGTCATGGACAAACTCTCTCTAGAAAGTGGTTCCTTTCTCTGCAGGGCCATGGACTCACCTACCGATAGAAAACCAAGCTGAAAAAGCACCTCAAATACAGCACACCTTTTAATGAAGGAAGTGAACAGTCTCCATTTTTCTCCTTTTCTTTTGCCTTTTCCCTTTTTCAATCCATCTGTTGGAAATAGAACCTATTTCCACCCAATGCACTGAACATCCACGCATCCAACATATTTATTGGCTGGATCCTACACTCCTTACTCAAACTAACATCCCAGTGCTGCACACTGCAAGTTCTGCTTAGGAATATAGCATCTGCTGCAGACATACAATAGATCACAGTAATAAGAAGCAAAGTACAATTTAGATTCTATCCTTAGGAAATTTAATAACCCAGAATTAGAACAGTCTAACTCATTTGACAGCACTTCTTTAAAAGAAAGATGTATTATGAGCTCAGAAAGCAGGCACATGCTGGAAGGATTTTAAGGTTCTCATAGAGATGAATCCACATACTTTCGAAGCCGATGGTTAAAGGTGAGTACTCAAGTCTCACCAAAATCATGGTAAATGGCAGGCAGGACCTCCTGGCTTCCTTCCCAAACCAAATCCAACCTTCCTCAACTGCCTAATTCTAAAGGCAGCCATGGCTCAGTTTCATACTTCAAAGAGCAGTCAAAGGCACCTTTCAGGAGGAAAAAACAGGAAACAAAACAAGCACTTCAAGCTTTAGTCCTCTGCTTGCAGAACATTACCATTACAAAGATGCCCAAGCTCTTTGTGGGGTGCCAAGCTGCAGTGGGGAGGGTCAGGTCTCCTCCAAAGCTCTGGGTGAACTCCCCAGGCTGAAGTGTGAATGTATATACAAAGCCAGACAGGAGCCTTTACTGTGCTGAATATGCATGTGATGTCTCCTAAAGTGCATGACAATAATGAGCTTGCACAATCTACGGTAAATTAATTCAATAGCTAAATGAATTTACTATCCTACAGAGATAGTAGGGTGGTGAAAATGGATGGATAAGCAATGTTGCTTATGATATTTTTAACCCAAAATAAAAAAAACCAGTCCGAGGGGAAAAGGAACATGTTGGAGAAGACAGATTTTTCACAAATATTTGTATTTGAATTGCTGATGAACTCTTCCTGCTGTTATTTTTATTAATTTTTTAATTATATATGCAATACACTTCATGAATAACTGAAAACATATAGGAGCTACAACATTTTACAAGCTAGAGAGACAGTTATATAGCCAACTTCAAATATACTTCCTTTCTGTTAAGGACAGAATGCATTGGAACCATGACCTTTTATGCAACATATTTAAAGGCAAGCACATGATGGAGAAGTTCTCCTGAGCTCATGCTAAAACTGATGTTGCCATCTGTAGAGCAGTATTTCACTCCGTATCTCCAGGGTTTTTAAGATGTACTGGTCAACTGAAAACACAATGAATATGGAACAAGGCAGCAAGTTTTTACTGGGACATTGTAAGTTTTGGGATACGCTCAACATCTTAGGTCCTGGGAAAATACATAACGAGGCCTACAGGAAATCTGGAGAGAGACTTTCTCCAAGGACATGTAGGGACACGACAAGGGGGAATGGCTTTAAACTGAGAGAGGGGAGATTTAGATTAGATACTGGGAAGAAATTATTCACTATGAGGGTACTGAGGCGCTGGCACAGGGTGCCCAGAGCAGCTGTGGCTGCCCCATCCCTGGCAGTGTTCAAGGCCAGGTTGGGCAGAGCTTTCGGTGACATGATCTCGTGTGGGGCAGCCCTGCCCATGGCAATGGTTGGACCTAGATGATTTTAAGGTCCTTTCCAACTCAAACCATTCTGTGATTCTATGACTATTCCAAAAACACCTCTTAAATGAGCAAAATTTTAAGTATGCATTGTGCAGAGACCTGGTAAGGCAAAGCTGTCTGCAGCAAGCACAACCAGAGGATATAATCATAATGCCAAGACTGCACACTAAAGCAGTATTTTGGGAACCAGTTCAGCACGTGAGTTAAGGACATACCTTACTCAGCAAAACAGCTCAGTACATTCTTCCTGAGTCTTTAGTCAGTCCAAAACAGTCCAATCACCCTTGGATTAAGCACAGAGACTCCATTCCACCAACAGGATGTTCCAACCCAAACATACTTAACACCCAAGAAGAATTAGACCCACAGCGCTCTCTCATCCAGCCTTCCCAACCTCATCTTAAACACACAAGCCATCCCCATGCTCAGGATACAGACCCCATCCGAGTTGCAGACCTTGAGGTCTGCTGAAGACTTCCCGCATTGACCCATCTGAATAGCATGGAATGAAAACCTTATGATCGTTTTCTTTCAGCCCACACTGCTACAAACATTTGTCAGCTGCTTTAAAATGGTCTCTGTTTTCTTGGCCCTGCTTCTGGCAATGTAAGTAGCTGTCATCACTGTAGGAGCAGCCTGCTTGATAAGATTATAATTTTGTTTACATTGTGCTATAGGATGCCACACTGAGTACAGCACGAGGGAAATGGCAATCGACAGCAAGCAATGTGCCTTCTCGGTACAATGTGGGGTGTCTTCCTTTAGTCCTTCCTCAGAACTGCGTGGTTTTGGCTGATGTTCTTAAAGGTGAAGAGAAAAATGTAGGTTTAATGTTGTTTCTTTGGTTACTCTGGAATGTATCTCAGTAAAACCTGTAATGGGCTTTTTTGGCACCAAACCTGCAGTAAACAGCATTCAGAAAACAGCTATTTACTGAAGCAGGAAATGCAATACCAAGATTACAAATCACTTCTTCTGCATAGAAAACCAGAAGTAAATCTTGCCAACACCTACCTCTCTATCAAAGGTAGAGCTCCCAGTTTTAAACTAGGAGCAGCCAACTATCATTTGCTTCATAGAATCATAGAATAGTTAGGGTTGGAAAGGACCTTAAGATCATCCAGTTCCAACCCCCCTCCCATGGGCAGGGACACCTCACACTAAACCATGTCACCTAAGGCCTCATTCAACGTGGCCTTGAACACCGCCAAGGATGGAGCATTCACAACCTCTCAGTGCAACCCATTCCAGTGCCTCACCACCCTCACAGTAAAGAATTTCTTCCTTATATCCAATCTAAACTTTCCCTGTTTAAGTTTGAACCCGTTACCCCTTGTCCTGTCACTACAGTCCCTGATGAAGAGTCCATCCCCACCACCTTTGTAGCCCCCCTTCAGATACTGGAAGGCTGCTCTGAGGTCTCTGCGCAGCCTTCTCTTCTCCATGGTTGCATGTTAAAGGCCTTATTGCATCTCATTTTAATCCTCTATAAAAATGGAACTGCAACCACATATTTTAAGAGAGGGTCACAGAGCTCTCATAGTCCATGGGACTGTAAATCTACCTGGGAAGCGTACCACTATTTTTACAGCAGTCAGTTGGGTTAGTTTTAATTGGTGTTTGATTAGCAACGGGCTCTGGGGCACCCTCACAGTATTCACAGAATTCCCAGTGCAGCAAGGTAAACTTTAACAATTATAATGGTAGTAATATGTATTCAGCATTGGCCATTAGCTGCTGGGGAAACGGGTGAACAATAACACAGCTGTATAGCTAGAGGATGTCTTCACCACACATTTAAATGCCGCAGTAAAGGTCAGCAAGGAACACAAACTAGATTTCTACTACATTTAGAGTGATCACTGCTATTTTCCCTTCTCAGGAAGCAAAATATTTTATAAACCTTTTTCTAACTACCTCCAGAAATTAATTCTCAGCTGTGTTCTGTTCTCTCCCTCCTGTGGAAGGTCGGCCAGAGCTGGAGTACATGGTCCCAGGAGCAAAGTTGAATCTAGGGCTTTGCATTGGGGGGAATGGTGCTGAGCAGCTTTGTCAGGTCAACCAAAAGGCAACATAATGAATCCTTAGGCAGTGTGAGTGCACAGAACAGGTATTTCATGTTAATAACTGATGGCTTACCAAGAAGGGTTGCTGAGTGGGTTTACATCCCAAGTCAGCACCGATAAGCCCCATCAGCAGGGAGGACAAGAGTAAGCCAAGTCTGCGGTAGGCTTGCAGGTTGCTGTGTGGGAATGTGAATTCCCCATTGGGAATGTGAGGGGTCCCTGTGCAGAGCCTCTCACGCATGCTTGGAACAAGCACTGCTGCTCCTCTGCCTGGCCAGCGGAACGGAAAACTCCATCTCAGAGACTGACAAGACAAATAGTGGAATTTATCTTTCTCAGACTGGATTGTGCTCCATGTAATGGGAACAAAAGGCAATACCAACACAAGAAAAAGCAGCATTAAAGCCCTTTTTGAGGCTAGAAAAGGAAGCAGTCGTACATCAATATGCTAAGTCAGTGCACAAAGCATCGCTCAGGTCTGGAGGCTCAGCTCAAGCTTTATTGACCCACACGACCGTCACTGCACAAGACCTCGAAGCACAGCTGAGAGCTTAAACAGCAGAACCCGCAACCACTGCAGAAAGGGAAATAAAAGCACAAACAAGAAATACTTGTCCTTTCCCAACACAAAGCATCCAGCCTCACATAGCTGAGGCAAAACTGTCAAAGAGTACATCACTGCAGATGACAACGGTGTTTTGTTACTTGAGGACAATTGGAAGTGTCAGAATTTATGAAGGGATGAACGTCAAAACATCATTTTCTTCATTAATGGTATCAAAGCCTGTGCTTAACTTAACGGTCCCAGTTTTAAGGATTCAATGTCATCCATTTGAAGCCTGCCAAAGTACACATGTAATTTAGTCTGATTGTTTAGGAACATCTCTCATCTAATACCTGTTGTTCGAGAACAGTCAGGTGACTTTGGTTCAGACTGGTTTTCCTAACAACTGGAAACAATAGCAACATTAATTATACCTTACTTCACCCATTCAAATGCAGAATGACTTAAACACGTTGATGGGCAAGAAATTGCTGAGACAGAAGCACCAAATCTCACATTTGAGAAGTCTGAACCTCCCATCTGGAAGTACCAGTGCATTTCTGTGCAGCAGCAAATGCAAAGTAATGAATTATTTCCAGCTCCATTTTGTGAAGTGAGGTAAAGAGAAACTAAAGTCAGCATTTACCATGTGTCAGCAAATAGTATTGCAAACACTATGACTAGATAACCCAGTCTCTCATAATGATAGCCTCTTGTTCCTGATGAGAGAAAAGGTGCTATAACCATCGCGCTGATGCACTCCAGGTTCCCACTCAGTATACACCAACACCTGCACACATCAGTCACTACCGTTTTGGGTGAGACTACATTTAATTGACTTAGCATTTTCAAGCTGATGGTTGCATATTACCAAATTAGGGCTACACCCTGGCTTTGTTCCCAAGGAAGTAGCACAGCCTGAGCCAAGAAGACAGAGAGAGAGATGTGTAGGAATGTATTTTCAAACACAGCATCAGTCTATCTCCACCCACTACAGATAACACCACGTGCAGGACAGGCACCAGTAACAGCGGGCTTCATTGCCAGCCCTTTTTACTAGGTGGGCAAGAACATACACACAGGAGGATCCAAGGCTGCACACACGCAACACACTCTAAGGAAATCTGCATCTACTGACACTGTGTGATCGGAAACCGGAGCAGATAAACCCATGCCAACTGCAAGTTATTACAGCAGAACGGTGCAAGGCCAGAAGAGCACAAGGGAAAGCTCCTAGCCATTATCTCAAAGGATACTGGAAAAACAAAGGGGACAAGGTGTAATTGAAAAGGCAACTGGATGCTCTCCCTGAAACACACACTAGGAGAGAGCGTTTTACTGACACAACCAGACAGATACGTGTACGCAAACCTAAAGCAGAGAGAAGTTCTCAACAGGGACATGGTAGAAGAGGGTCAGGTGCAACCATTCCACTCCCCACACCAGTGACTGCACACAAACCAGATGGCATGCCACAGATGCACAGATCATTTTCCTGACCAAACTCAACATGCCAAATTATCCTCCAAACCAATGGCAAGTGGAGGACACACAAAATGATATCCCTGAAGCCAGCTGGCACACACCGTCCTGGGCCTGGATGTGATCAGTGGCACAATGGGCACACAACTTTGCTTCCATCTGGTGTGGCTGGCAACAGTGGAGGTCGACACACAAGCTGAAGGAAGAGAGCAGTGCTCGGATGAAGCAGTTGACTGATGACAAGGGAGAATTGAATGCGGGGGGAGAAATGACCTGCAACAAATCAAGTGTGGCCGTAGAGATGTGTGTCTCCTCAGCAGACTCAATCAACAGCAAGAGGGTGACAGAGATACCGAAATGGTTAAACAAATAGCTTCATGTCGGCCTGCCCAGAGTTACGATGAGATGGATAGGTGCAACTGAGAACCACTGACCTTAACAACACAGAGAGAAGTGAGTGTTCTGGAAAATAGATAAGGCAAACAGAAAAGAAGGATAAATACCAGTCTGTCCTATGATTTGCATGCTAATCCATAAAGCCCAAGGTAAATGAACAGACAAATGAGCAGTCTAAGTGAGAGAAATGTCAGTACTACAAACTGCATCACGTATTGGCAAGTGGTGAACACAGGAACCCCCAAAACCCTTCAAAAGTCCTCAATCTCTGACTTGTCAATGTGATGTATCTTCAAGCAAAAAACGTTTCACTACATCTTTTTTTCCACCTTACCTCTCATTTCTCAATCACTACACTGAGAGCTGATACTATCTTTGGTCAATAAATACTCCTTATATGTTAACACCTTCAAACAGCAACCTTCAGATTCTATCTACCCCTGATCTGGACACCGAGTTTCCACAGACTTCTACAAAATCACCTTCTCTTTTTCATGGCTTTCAGTGCAACGCCTTACAAAAGCCCTTGTGAATGGGTATGCAGGAACGGTGAGCACGCTGAGATGACCCCTTCTCAAGAGTGATTCATTTTGACCACTTGTTTACATATGTCCATGTAAATACATCAAACACCTCTCCTATTCCTGGACTCTCAGTGGGGGGAGGCTTTGTTCTCTTTCCATATTTATATAGAATAAGTACAGCAACATCCTGTTCCACGGCAAAGGTGGACAGCAAGACAAATAACAGGCTATAGGATTTAAGGGCACAAAAGCCAGCGTGCCAACAAGTACTCCGATTTGACAGTGACTCGCTTTTCTCATGCAGGGAGCTTAGCAGAAAGCCTAAAATGGCAAGATGCCAGAATTGAGCTGCTCAGCACGAAGGCATGTTTCCTGCACATCATGATCAGCAGCAGTAGTTGAGCAAAATCAGAAGTCAAGAGGCACAGACCAGCTGTAAAATGCTTAACAAAGAAAAGGGGGGAGGGTGGGACTCAAAAGTCAAGGTTATCACCCAAGATGAACACAAATAGGAGGACATCTCGTCTCCTGCGTGGCTGACCCAGGCACCAACCTGTTCCTCTCCACCACTGGCTCCTCAGTTTATCTCAACAGTCCGACTGAAAACCTGCCTGAATGCAATAATGGTTTTTAAAGCTGTAAATCACTGTAATGTCAACTAATGTTTACAAATATGTAAAGGGGGAGTGTCGGGATGATGGAGCTAGGCTTTTCTCAGTGATGTCCAGTGATAGGACAAGGGGTAATGGGTGTAAACTGGAGCATAAGAGGTTCCATGTGAACATCAGGAAAAACTTCTTTACTGTGAGAGTGACAGAGCACTGGAACAGGTTGCCCAGGGGGTTGTGGAGTCTCCTACGTTGGAGATATTCAAGGCCCGGCTGGACAAGTTCCTGTGTGATGTACTCTAGGTTACCCTGCTCTTGCAGGGGGGTTGGACTAGATGAGCTTTTGAGGTGCCTTCCAACCCTCGGGATTCTGTGATTCTGTAACGGATCATCACTGTCCACAGTCTTGATGCCATTTAGCACTGCCTTCTGGCTGGCTAGACACCAAGTCCTACAGAACCAGACTGGTCATCTGGGAGGTGTTCAGGTGATGAAGAAAACTCGGCCCATGTTCTCCCAGGGCACTACTTTTGCCCACTGACATTCAGAACAAGCAAAATTCTCTTTTGTTGTTAGGTATAAGCTGCCTATTGAAGGCAAACGTGCTTGCTTTCTGCCAACCACTCCAGTCTCTCCTTTGGTTCGGAAGTGAGGAAAGAGAGAGGATTATCCAGCTGAGGTTGGATAAGCACTAATCTTAGGGAAGGTGTTACGTGAAAATGGGAGAAGAATCAAATTTGGTCTGATGGAAACATATTTGCCTTTCCAAATTATTTCCCCACAGAGCTTCAGCTACGATAGGGTTAAAATGTCAACACACGAAACCTATGCTCGGGTGTCTTTCTCAAGGTCTCATATGCAAACAGGCCTTGAGATCCCAATTCAATGGCTCCTAAGTGTGTTTAGGTCTTGAAACCAGCCAAAAACATGACCCACAGGAAGCACCCTGTTAAGAAACACGCAGAGAAGTGAGATTTCTGAAGATCTTCACCAGATGCACCAGAGTAAAAAGCCACTAATAGATGTAGCTAAAATCTTTCACACAATTTCACTCCAATTTAGCTTTTCTATTTAAAAGATGCATTTTGGCTTACAAATGATGTTTACTTTTCAAGTAAGCAGCAGTGGAATTTTAACTTTGATATCAATTTCTAATTTATTTTTTATTACATTTTCATCAATATGTTCCCATGAGCATGGGGCTAAAAGCAAGCAAAACGTGCAATGCAAAAATAACTTCCCTCATTCCTTCTTAAAAAGGGAGTTTCTCCTCATCCTTCCACTCACCAAGGATTAGCTGTTCTGACAGACTCCCTATTCAACTGATGGAGAAAGCAAAAGGAGCTGGTCGTAAAATATGAACTTATTATTTCCTTTTAATCTTTGGGAATCAAACAGATTAATTATCACAAGTCTCTGCCTTTCCCTACACCATGTTATTAGCAAATCCACAGGGAAGAACACCCTGTGCGGCCCAATACCAGTTCTAATCATGTATATATTTATCATCAGGCAGCTCTATTTTCATCTGCTGATGCAAGTCAAGCACATAAAAGCCAATCCTTACAGCATGGTTACCTGTGGTCACTGCAGCTTCCCCTGCATCTTGGGCAGAGCATCCCATTTACAGGAATGGGGCTGTGCAGACTGTGGATGTCACTTGGCAGAAAACACTAACGTGAATGACAGCACGGTGAGGCAGGACTTAACTCCCAAATGTCATTTCTTTCCTTCTGCACTGGGTTTTGTTTGCTATATATATTGTAGCAATGTCTTTTTCATGGTACAAGTAACTGCCCTTGTCAAGCCAGCTGCTCACCCTTAGGCTACTTTAAATCTCTTTACAAATCAAACAATGATCCTTATCTTAATATAAACTGTGAACAGTTGAGAGCAATACAGAAGAGTTTTAATTGAGAGAGATGGGTCAATGATGCCATAAGAGCACTTTGTCCCTAAATATAAAGCAGATCAAAATCCAGTTTTGAGCAGAACCACACACCATTTGTGCCTGGCCATGGAAGGGTCTCCTGGCTCCCACCCAGCAAAGCCCTTACATGCGCAATCAGCTCTTCTATGATGCCCTCATGCAACAGGGCAGCCAAAAGCCCAGGGGTAATAGGTTCAAACTTAAACAGGGGAAGTTTAGATTGGATCTAAGGAAGAAATCCTTTACTGAGAGGGTGGTGAGGCACTGGAATGGGTTGCCCAGGGAGGCTGTGAATGCTCCATCCCTGGTGGTGTTCAAGGCCAGGTTGGACAGAGCCTTGGGTGACATGGTTTAGTGTGGGGTGTCCCTGCCCATGGCAGGGGGGTTGGAACTGGATGATCTTAAGGTCCTTTCCAACCCTAACTATTCTCTGGTTCTATGATCCCTACCACCAGATTTGCAAAGTAGGTCCTGAATAGCAGCCCTTGCTCAGAAAAAAGATAGCAGTGGCACAGCGGGGCCCTTCTGCAAGTCATGATGCTCAACACATCCCCTGGCCAGAAGGCAGCCTGCCTAACCAGCCCATCTCTGCCCCTACCTCCACTGTTTAACTGCTGAGAGTTCATCTGGATGCAAACAAAACGCAGGATCCCTCTGGCTGCCGAGTAGTTCATCTTTCCCAACCCTTTTCCCAGTGTCCAGAACAAAACCACTGTGGCCTGACCCCCTGCAAGGCTGGTCCTGCCTGTCACTGTTGGATTGATTTGTAGCACAGAGCCTGTTTCACTGTCTTGCTCATCCTATTTTCTTGGTCACAGTTGGTCAGACACCTACTGGCTGCTCTCCACTGCCATCAATTTACTATTTTCTTTAATAACCCCCAAGAAGCTCTCAGAAAAACCTGATTCTGATTCATTGTCTCTTTATGGAAAGATACTGTATTAAACACATAAATATTAAGCAGTAGCACCCACAACTATTCCCTCATTATCACTGCTATTGAGGCCAGCGTCATACCCTGAGACGGGAGAAACTGCAACCACTAGCAAGTGTCTGACACACTATATGCAGCAAATAGACTCAGGATGTGAGAACAAAAGGAGACTACACTCAGTGACATTAGTTCACTTACAGCAACCATTTTTATTTCCAGCCTTTTAAGACGATGCAAGGGTTGATCAGGATGGATTCCAACAACTGCCATTAGAAACAGAAGCAAACCCTGAGGGGATTTAGTGCCTACTTGGACACCGCAGGTTAAACCCTTCCCAGCAAAAGTGAATTTTTTGGTGTTCAAATTCCATTTCATGGCACTCCTTTAAGACTGGAAGAAAGAAAAAATTATCCTGACATTGAATGCACACCCTGGAGCCAGCTAATCAGACATAGCAGGCGAGCAGAGCGCCCAAAGGAAAACAGGAGGGAAGGGGGAAGAGCGGTATCAACTGGAAGTACTGGAGCTGGAAAGAGGGTGACATGGGTGTAGGGAGGCCCAGGGACAACAGTGATGTGGGTGGGACTGCAAGAGTGAACAACAAAGGGAAATGGTCAGACACAGCCCAGCACAAGGAGAAGAAGAAAAGTAAAGCACAAAAGGAAAGAAATTTTGCTTCATGGGGCAGGAAACGCTGCTGCGTGAGAGCAGAGTAAAGGGAAGGCGAAAAGGAGAATGGGAATGCTGGAAGCAGCACAGGAAAAGAGAGAAAAAGGGGCTCAGGATGTTCAAACAGCATCCAAAAGAAGCAAGAGGGGAAAAAAATGAAGGGAAAAAAAGAGAGACCAGACAGAATAGTGACTAAGAAAGACAGGGGATCCCAGGGACCTCCATAAGACAGCGGCCTGACTTAAGGAGGAGCACTGGACCACCACGCAAAAAGGCCAGAGGAGGATTATTAAATGCCAGAGAGCATTAATTCTCTCAAATACAGCGGTAACTAACAGCAATTGCATTATATGGTACCCACTATGTGCTTTCAAAGTGGTATGTGAATAATTAACACAGAGTGCATTGAGGAAAACATCCCTGTAAGCACTCATGGAAGGATCAAAGCATTTCCTGCAACAATGCTTAGATTACCCCCCACACATAATAGTTTCTTCTCACATAAAGTGAGGCCTTTCAGCTACTCACCTCTCAGAACATGGGAGAGGGGGTTTGCTTCTTTAAGTAATTTTAAATAACAGAGCACCACCTCCAAATATTTCCTGAAGTGCTTTCCTGAGTTCAGTTTGGGTGTAAAATTAACTCGGAAATAATAATAGCTTCAGTGAAACGCATTAACGGCACTTTGTGTTTGAAAGCATTTAGTAACAATAATACTGTAAGACCCAAGAATCTCACAGCTCTTTATGACTATATTATACACTATATATAACTGCGCACACACACACTATATATATCTATATAAAACTACATATTGCAAATATATTCATCTTTATATGATTTGGTATGTTCTAATATGTTCTTCCTGAAAGCCACCAGAGCTGACTCACAATCCTGGTTGCTTTTCTCAAGGAGGAATGGATCTTTTAACAGCTGGGTTTGGTTCTCTTCCCTGGAGGATTCTGGAGTATTACTAGTTCCAAACAGGGATCAATACATAGACAAGAAGATACAGTTCTAACAGAATGTTCTAATAATGACATTGTCAAATCTTTTCTCATTGCAGAGGGTTCTAAAGCTCTAAATCACCATCAGCGTTCAGGAAACGGGCTCTAAACTCCAGCATTTTAACTCAACATATACAAATTTTGCAATAGCAATGACAAGCAGCCCTAAATCTAGGATTTGTTTCTAATTTTGATTATGTGAGGGTTGGACATTCACAGAGGCTCACATAAAAGCTCTGCAAAGAGAGTGGCTCAAGGCCTGAAGTCGCCAACTCTTGTCTGATAAATGATCTCTGAAATAGCCACCATCAGCAGGAATCTCAGAGATGCCATTGCTCTTACAGGACTAAACAGCAAGAACATTTAAACAACTGAAGGTGACACTGAGCTAAGAAATGTGAGCAGAATCAGCAGAGAACGAATACATCAGTAACAACAAGTTGGAAACTAGGATATAATATCCGAAAGCTAAAGCCTGATCCAGAGCAGCACTTCCTATTTGTTCATTTAATTCTTTCTTCTAACATGCATGTGGTGAAACTGTGGGTGATAAAAGGGCAAGTATCTGTACTCCAGCAAGTTACACTGAATACAAGTAGAAAATATGGTGTTGTTAGAAAACCAGACATATCAGAGAAGTATGACACAAGCATGAGGCACTAAGGTGAAGGAGCTTATTCTTCTGTTCCTATTGCATAGAGACACACCGGTTATCTCAACAGATATCCTGTTTTGAGTGCCACTCCTTAAAAACATAGGGAAAAGTCAATTTTTCTTGCAAAGCCAAGCCAAACTGAGATTAAGTTAAGAAGGTGCTCAGCATCATCCAAGAATGTCCAACAAGGCAGTAACAGAAGAGAACATTCATCAGCCCTTCTCCTTACCACTGACAGGAGGACAAGCGTTACAAAGAATGAGGCATTAGAAAAATGAAAGCCTTGTTAGCAGTAAGCGTGGTGAAGACCCAGAACAGGCTGTCTGGGGAAGATAAGAAATCAATATCCAAGGTTTAAAAAAGAGGTTAGACAGTCTGTCAGCTTCTGGACAGGAGACAGGTACACTTGATTTCATCTAAGAGCTTGGCAACATGCTAAGTTACCTCTCCAGGTCTTTTCCACGCCACTATTTCTGGGATGGTTTTAATGCTTCAAGTAATTTGTCTCAATTATGAGATAGTTTCATATATAAAGAGCACATCTAATATTAGTGTTAGCATGTTACCCAATTCCCCTCCCCCAACCATCCTTTTTTGAATGGAAGACACTAAATTCAGTGCGAAATGAAATGTTTAGAGGGTTTTTCACACCCCCTTTAGCTTTGTTTCACTTTCTTGTCTAAGGGCTCCATGCTCTGGATGTTTGCATCCTTCAGTTTATTTCTCTTCAAAGAATTTTAAGAATAACATAGTATTTTACAGTTCTACTCTAAGGTCACTACACAACTCATCTTTCTTGTTAATCATAAGGTGATGTTTTGCCACTCCCTTAAGTACACAAAGTGCCTGAGGTATGTGCTAATTGATGCAGCGCATCCATTTAATCCAGCAAGCAAAACAGAAGCATCCACTTGCACCACAGGTCCCTTGTTCTCTTCACTCACTGGCATTTCATTGAGTTGCAGAAATCAATGCAGTGCCCAACCACACAACCACTTTCTAAAGCATCTCCTACCGCAGGAGACACTTCCTCCTGAATGCTAAAAAAACAGGACACTTGAAAATAGTGTTCTCCCACAACATAAAATTCTGTCCTTTATTTGTAGTCTGGGGAGCAATTTTTGGATTACTGAAGGATTTTGCATTGCAAAGCTAATTAGAATATCAGCATTTGCTAAACAAATACGGACTCTGGGACCTGCAAGCTGAAGAAACACACAAGAGCCTTTCTACTGCAAATATCACTAGATTTAAATCAGCAGAGATTTAGGTTAGATATAAGGAAGAAGTTCTTCCCTGTGAGGGTGCTGAGGCGCTGGCCCAGGGTGCCCAGAGAAGCTGTGGCTGCCCCATCCCTGGCAGTGTTCAAGGCCAGGTTGGACACAGGGGCTTGGAGCAAGCTGCTCTAGTGGAAGGTGTCCCTGCCCATGGCAGGGGTTGGAACTGGGTGAGCTTTAAGGTCCCTTCCAACACAAACCAGTCTGGGATTCTGTGATATGATCTTAGCTCCAGCAAAAGCTGAGCGGAACATTTCTGACAACAAGAGGTTCTGGATAAATGACACCAGGTTGGTGAGCCTGCAACACTTCCCATGGAGCCAAGGCTTCCAGGTGCCTTGGAGAAGCCATGGAGAAGCTTCACAATGCAGGTTGGCATAAGGCAACCATCCAATAACTGTAGAGTGGCCCTGCTTCCACCCTTGCCGCTCATTAGACCCACAGTAACAAATTTTGGATCCTTGTTTTCCAGTAGGGAAGAACATAGAACTGCAACCTATCATTTAAAAAAGCAAATACTTTAACTGGATTTTACTCCCAAGGAGGCACAGAGCCATCTCTCCCGATTCCCCTCAAACCAGAAATTTCCACTTCAAGCCTGGTACTGGTGAAGAAGATGGGAATTCATCGATGCTTCAGAAAGGGAATGCAAATCCCCATTTATTTCCAAACCCAGCTAAACACCCACCTTTCAGGCAAGGAACATTACCAGGACCATTTTTGCTCTGATGGTGGTGTACGGAGAAAGAAATATCTCTACTTTTTCTAGAACTACTTATTCCTTACAGATTAAAATCACTAGGTGACATTCTTAATCAGTACTTCTGTACAGAACTGCTAAGATGAGAACATTAGCAAGTTCATTTACATTTGCAAAGTAAACCAATTCGAACAGTACCTGAGCACTAGCAAGTAGCAAGGATGCATGAAGTTAAAAGACTCAAGAACAAAAAGCTCTTGGGCACAGCACTACCTTCCCGATGCTCACCCTCCTCCACATCACATCAAAGAACACCAAGGCATATTTCTTTCTGTCCCACTCCTATTAAAACCTCTCTTGTGAGAAGAAAGTACTCTTGGTGCCTAGTGAAAGAGAACTTCGCATCTGGGATTAGAATCCCATGTTATGGAGGATGCTCCCTCCTGCTGCTGCCTGGTCTACCCACAGGGGTGCGGTGGGGCATTGCCCTCTCCCAAGGCACTGATGTGCACATAACTACCTTTAGTGACAAGTGAGGAAAGATTAAGGCAACTGTTGCATTTCTCGGCTTCCAAAGTTGAGCAAAATCACAGTTGATGACAAATTGGGTCCCTTGTTCCAGTCAAATAGTTCAATTTGTTCCAAGAAAGTTTGATGAGCTGTAAAGCTGACAATTTATATTCCAGTCTCAAGTCCAGCCTTGTCTAAACCAAGTCTACAGGAAACACTGACAGTGCTAGCTGCAGCTGCAGCACCACTGGGTACTGCTTTAATAACTTTTTAATCACCCACAGAAAAAGTCACATCGTATTAGAAATAAGTTGGTTCATTGAAAAAGCACAAAATCACCCCGAGCTCCCCATTCTTTCTAAAGAAATTAAAAGTACATTTTATTCCAGTTAAAGAACAAAAGGATGCAAGAGAGGAGCAAGGCTGGATGTGTGACAGTTCAAACTCATCTCTCTTTAGATGATCTTGAGCTCTAAAGAGGACACCTGTAGCCTCCAGGATTGCTGTGTTCTTGTCCGTTAAAGCAAGGAAAAACAATAGAACAAGATGTAGGAAATCTGCTACATGAGGTTTAATTGCAACCATTTGTAACCTGCATTTCACCCAGATACGTATCTTATTTTTAAGCAGATATTCCTAATTAAGCAGAGGAAGTGGTTATCACCAAGTGAACAATTTGCAGAATGGGGTTATCAACACTGATATAACAAAAGTACCCCAGCCATTGATCCAGAATTAGATGGCCATCACAAATTGCAAGATCCCAGGATCAATTAGGGGACAGGGAGGAGGGATGCAAGACACCAGAGCCACAGCTCTTGCATCTGAATGAGGACTCAGCATGACCCTAATCGACTTTTGCCTGGGAAGGTGACAGGGTCTGAAATGGGCTTTCTACTTAAACAACCTCCAGTATCACAACATCTGAGACCCACCATGGTGTGCATGTGTATTCTTACAGCCCTTCAAGGCAAGGAATCCCACTGCCTCCCTAACCTAAGCAATCTACTTGGAGTTATATAGAGTCAATAATGGAAGGGGAATTAAACATGAGTCTCGTGCATTGCAGGTTAACTTGCTATGCTACCAGGTCATCGTTCCACTCTGGAGATGTCATTCCAGGCTATTAAGGTACTGCACGACTCTAGCAGCCTTGTCCAGGTTTTAAGGAAGCCTAAGAATAGACAAAAATTGATAGTTGGTCTGGCAGTCACAAACAAAGAAAGGTTTAAGATAAGGGGATCCTGAACTAACTGTGGGGTTTGCATTAAGTATATCAGCTTATGGGGCACTGTGCAGCCAGCTATTCAAAATCTGAGTACAAAACCCAAACAAAACCAAACCACCCACATTAATGTATTAGTTCAAAGTAGTACTGACACATCACAGCACTGCTAGGGATAAGGCCCTCAGGGACAGCATCGTTCTGCTGGAACACGGATCCGTGTTTCAGAAGTTGATCAGGGATGCAGCACTGGGCCCTGTTTTAAAGCACAGACATAGCCATAACTCAACCTGCAGTTTCAGTCCACCCATCAAATAAAACAGTATTTTCCAGATCTGCAATCATTTTCTTTCCACAGTCCCAGCGTGACATACAGCCATTGACAAGAGCTTGGCAATAAATCTAGAAGGCAGGTAAATATTAGCATATTATTTGCAAATGGTAGGACTGAAGTATCGAGGGGTCTCTGGTCACAGAAAGAATCAAGCCCTTTTGTCCTTTACTTTAATACAGCAAAGAGCAACAATGCAAATAGGACAGAGGCAGGGAGCAGGCTCTGAAGCTCAGCTAAATGCTCCTTGAAAACTTCAAATGGAAAGCTCACAGTCTCAGGTTGTTTCTGTTAAGCAATGCACGCCGTGGTGCTGGCTCACGGGTGAAACAAATTGCTGCTGTAAGTCTATTAAAGAGGGAAAAAAAGGCTACCATATGGTGCTGACTGCAGTATCCCTGAGCAGGTGAAATGCATCCAAAACAGTAACTACCACACTTCATTATTTTGACAAATTCTGTGATTCAAGGTGGGAGCTTTTTTATTTGGGGTTGGGGCTTTTTTTGTTATTTTTCAATAGGCTTATGTGCTATCCTCACCCAGAAACAGTAACTTTGGGGATATAAATAAGAGGAGGAGGAGAGAAGAAACCACACACATGCAGACATTTGTGTCATTGAGAAATAGGCATGGATTCAAGTATGGAGTTTGTGAAACTTAAGACAACACAAAGAGAAAGATGCACTAAGTACCAGAGAGTTGGTCCCCTGATTTCCCTTATTATCTAACCTGGATAGCAAGGTGATACCAGCACTAAGAGCACACAAAGTACACCTGATGAAGATGGTGAAAAGCCAGACAGCACCTGTGCAGACCACCCCAGAGCCTGCTTACACCCAACATGGACCCTTCTGATGCACACTGTTGTGACACGATGCACCAGAAAGGCTGAGGAGATCTAAGATACGAGGATATCATATGAGGCTGCTGCCCTCCCTGCATGGCAGGCTGCACAGGATTCACTGAGCACCACAGGCAGACAGACCAGCATCTGCAAACACAGCTCTGAAATGTCGCTGGGAACAGAAGAGGTTTCCCAGTCCCAGCAGTTCCCAGGGCTCACACATGCTTTTTCCCTTCCCATATTATCTCAGCTGAGTTGTCAATGCAGCCTGATGAGGTTAATCAGCAATTAGGTATTTCAAAAGTATGTACAATAAGATGGTCCCAGGTTTCTTATATCCCAGATTATGAAAAACACCCATGTACAGTATCTGTCTTTTGATGTGAAAGCATTCAAATTACTTGAATAGTTCACTGCTGGCTGATCTCAAGGTCCATGTTTCCCGTATGCTCAAAGGAATATTTGGGCAGCAGCTTTAGCCACATGTGGTTTCAAACTATGTGTAAATGAAATTGTTGCTTTTGCATTTCAGCATCCTGTCTTTACAACTAAACCAGACAACAGCGCAGCCAGACCTGAGACTTTCTGAACTCAGGAGCAGGACTACGGGTCAAAGCTTTTCTGTGAGCTTCCATAGGGATACTGCTGCTTGGAAAATATGGTCCCCATCATCAGCAAGCTGCCACATCCATCTCTTTCCATTTTGAAGTTTCACTTGCTCTGACATTCTAGAGTCAAGAGACAGAGGGAATCCAAAGAGCAGCTTCAATACAAGCAAGCATACAGACCAAGTGGCATATAAATCAATTAGGCCCATGCACAGAATGAGGCACATTTCCAAGTTATTTGCCATTCAGTGTGAAGTTTCATAGGATAATCCTGGGATCCTCCAGAGCTGCACTTGCTCTTCTCCTGTTCCCCTCACTGCATTTCACCATCACATGTATCATACATTTACAAGAATCAGATTGAGCTACTTCAACAATCTGACTTCTTCCCTTCATAACCTGTGTTATTAAGAGTCAAAGACACAATTCTGCTCAACAGAGGAGATCCAGTAATAGTTTCCACAGTCCGGCATTCCCTGAATCAGAGCTGTCTCAGCAGTATATCCACAAAACATTAACCTAATTCAAACAACAAGAAATGTCCCTCTGTACATAGCTGAAAAGCCCCTGGGGAAGACCCAGAGATCTGATTCCCTGTTTCTTCCCCAGGATGAACACTTCAGGTGAGCTCAGCTCATTATATTCATCACGAGCTGAGCCCCTGAGGTTCCCACGTGCTGCCTTGAGCATTTCACACCTACGAGTTACACGTTTTCCTTTCTTTAACAACATCCTAAATCCAAACTCTTTTAACATCTTGCAAAGGGGATACACACACACGCCCCCCTATATACACACACTTAAACCAGTGATTTAGTAATTTCCTTTCCCATCTAAAAGCCTCAACTTAAAATAGAACTTTTGTGGCAGAATCAGCTACAAACCCACGTTCAAAACCAGAGCTTGAGGAATTCGATTTCATTATTAAAAAATTCCTTAATTACCAAGGGTTGGGGGTTTTTTTCCTTCCCTTTGTAAGATCCTACAAATCTTAAGGGAAAAAAAGCCTTTTTGTGGTCCTTCCCCGCTCGCACTAATTTACTCAACAAGCCCACAGTAATTTCCCTGAATAGCTTCCAAAATGAATCCCATAAAACAGCCTCTCTCACTGCAACTGTCTTTTCCGTGGGTGAACTGAAGGATCAACTCCTTATAGGGCTTATTTGGGGGGGGGGGGGGGGAACCCAACACATCAAAACCAAACAAAACCCAAAACACCCAAACAAAACAGTGTTTGTAATCTTAAATTCATAAATACACATTTTAAAGCCGCCTACTCTGAGCCGCAGGCATCTTGCTCCATGTTAGAAATACACCAAAACCAACAAGCACTGCAGCTATTGCAGCTATTCCTCCTTGGAAAAGAAAGTCTAACCAGAGGTAAATTTGACAAGCAATAAAATACAACCTTGCCAAAAACACCAGCCATGAACTATCTACAGCTGATCTCTGGTGGCCGGGAGGCATCTCCAGGGGAGACCAGGGCTTCTTGAAAAGGTCACTGCATCCCACACCAGGCTCAGCATGATGATCTTTAAAGTCCCTTCCAATGCTAACCATTCTATGGTTGTACGATCAGCGCAGGACAGGGCAGCTCAGGGTATGTTTACAGCATCATAATATGAGCTTGAAGCACAGAAAACAGAAGTCAGGAATCTTGGTAAGCCAAAAAGCTGTGGTCACAAGCCCTGGCCAAAAGATGCATTTGCTTGCAACAGCTGCTTGCTGTGTACTCAGCAGAGCGGCATTCCAGCATCATTCCCAGCTGGCAAATCCCAGATGACAAGCTCCCCCAGGACGGCCACCTGAGCATCACTGTGGAACACCGTGATGCAGTCCAAGCTGAGCAAGCTGCAGTGACACTGGCCTCAGCTGCAAAGGAGAGTTAACAAAGGTGTATAAAAAGCTCCCGCCATGCTTCATCTAGACTTGGGGAAATAGGTGGAACATGGATTTACAACACCACCACTGCTCCAACAGCAGCCCTCAGATTTCAGTACAACCCCTGAATGGGTTTCATTCCACCCAGGACACCTGCAATTAAACCTAAAGCCTCAGGATCCAACAGCATACTTCTCCACAAGCTGACTTAAGACTCCGTAGCTAATGCTCTGAGAGACAACCTCATCTCCTGTGATGTAGCCCAAACAGACAATCCAGTCTGATGAATAGGTTAGGGGGATTTCCCCATTAATCTGAGCTTCTTCCAAGAGTTCAATGCCTAGAGCAGACTGCTTTTGACAAACTCCCAGTCCATGCAAATGAGAAGGGATGCTTTACCACTAAGGGAATGAGAAGATAAGAGTGAAGACATCTGTGGACTGAGCAGAGAGGCGAGGACAGACAAACACACATAACTTACAAATACAACACTAGGAGCTTCATCCCCAACATTAGACAGCAGAAAAACTTATTAACCATCAGTCTTGTTAATATAATGGACATAACCTTAGAATCTTTGATCATGAACAGCCCAGCCTCTCCAAAATTTACTACTGGAAAATGCATTATTAAATCAAATCTGAGCATGGCTCAGAATCTCAAATCTCTTTGTTCCCTGATGCTGGGCAGAAGTGGAGGGAAAGGGAGGGGTGTTATGAGCAAGCTGGCTCCACCGATTTCTTGTAAATACCATAAAAATGAACACTTGACCATAATCTATGAATTGGATATAAAGAGAGAAAATAATTCTTAAGGAAATGAGTGCTTTTAAGTGCTTTTTTGAGCATCAAATTGGAGAAAACATTTATGCATTTTCCATCGTGTTGTGATGCACCATGTCAGGCAGGATCAACCACATAAAATTACTTTGTGACAATACATGTAAATGGTTTTAACATTCTCTGTCCCTCTAAAGCACTAGCAAAGACTATCCAAGCCATCGGAGAGTTCAGGACTGTAATAAGGCCTTTGAAGAGATTACTTGCAGACTAATCATATATTTCCTGCTGGAAGCATTCTACAATTTGAAGTACCATATTCACATGGCACATTTTACCTCCCAAAATTACTTCTGAAAGAGCCAGTGAAAAATTATACACTGCATAGACACGCATATATCTAAATGATATGCATGCCTAACAGAAATAGATTATTTTCAAGGGCTCCTAAACTCAGCTCTTCTATTTGCTCATACACCTGCATGCAATAATAATTTATGTATAGGAATCTACGCATTTCAATCGGGGACACACAATTGCCAGGGCTTTCTGTTTTCTCCTGTTTGCATGTTCATATAAAACATAATAAAAACAAGCACATCTTTAAAAGCAATTAGGTTGGGGTTTTCAAAAGGTATGAAAAAGAATATAGTCTAAAACTGTGTAATGCTGGAAAACCTTCAAAGAAGGGGTATTTATTAGAACATGGAATTTTAATGATACTTGCTTGGAAGCAACCACCAAGAGGTACCTTCAACACATCTTCATTATGCACCCTATGCAGTGTCTTTCCCAGAAAACTCTTTTATTCCACACTTATCCTTCTAAAGAATTCAGGCTTCTAACTTGATCTTCTAGATGCCAGCCAAATCAGAATGCCTCAAACAGCAACCGGTCAAAATCACTGGTAACCCAGTAACATGTTCAAGCACTTCAATGCACCCCACATTCCCACTTGAGCAAGGAACAGTGAGGCAATACTAATACACACGGTATTTTTTTTGATTAAAAACTCCAGAACCACACACGTGTGTGCACACAACCACCTTGTTTAGGATGCAAAGTATGAGTCCTCCAAATCCTGCTTTAAATGATAAGAAACCAAGAGACCAAGATACAATAAGACTGGTTTGATACTTAGATCAACCCAAAAGAAAAAACCTACTCATCACCACAGGAAATTTTCCTGATTGTCTGTTCAGAAAAAAGCCTGGTTCTTATCCAAGTGTACCAGCAGATAATGAATGAAAGTGCTCAGCAGTTTAGGAAATCTTCAGGCAAGCAGCAGAGGAAACTGTTGGGATCCAGCTTATTCCCAAGCTCAGCCATTTGATCAGCCCGCAGAGCGAGAGCTGTGCTGTGCTGCATTCCATTGCAAGCAGTATGCTTTCTACTGGCTTTGTTTGTTCCTAATGAACTCCAAAGTAATAACACCACACTGGAAATACATTGGGGCAGCAATAAAAATCTCTAGGTGCATTCTTATAGCTTTGTCATGCCTGGAAATGTCCAGATTGAGCAGCAGGAACTTGCTAGAACTTCAAGTGAAACAAAAGCGGCTCGATTCACTGCAGTCCTACTTGTTGCAATCAGAGTCCTGGACCTGCAAGAAACTGCATGAGCCACAGATAATCATAGGTGGGAAAGGCAAGGCCGACCTTGATTTCACCTGATTTCATGGATTTGTTAACCTCCAGTCTCATCTGATGTGTGAAAATGAAGCAGCTTTAGCAAGTCAGGTGTATTTATCCATAATTGCCATAACTACAGACATACTGTGGGATGGATATAAGAAGGCTGACTGCATCCCTACCTCTAAGGTTGACTCAAGTTGATGAAGTTGGAGAACATAAGGAACAACCCAAACCAATTTGAAATATGGCAGGGGGGTTGCAATTAGATGATCTTTAAGGTCCCTTCTAAGCCAAACCATTCTATGATGATTCCATAACAAATATCTCCATTTTTCTTCAAAGCTGCAGCACATCCTGTTGTACCAGAAAACTGACCATTATTATTTCTGATTCACCAAGAAGACAGGTAAAGACCAGAAGAGAGCAAGCACCGTTACAGTGGGCTGAGGAGATGAACCACATCACTGTACTAATGCCGCTGCATCACACCTCAAAAGCAAACAAGCAGAAATCACAGTGTGGCTCCAGTTCCTCATCCCCATTCCCTGTCCACCCTTCTGTTTTCATCTTGGCCTCTATACTGTTCAGTAGCTAGCTGTATAGAACTCCAGAGAGAAATCATTTGCTTTCTCTACATTCCAGCACCATGGAATAGCAAAGATGGAGCCATGTTGCCTCCCTTCCCCACACAGATATCATCAGCCTTTTTCTCATGTTCCTGCAAACACCACTGACCCTGTATTGGTGCTGGACACAAACAGAGAATACAGACAACCTGACTCACAGAACACAGCTGCCTTTCGTATCTGTATAACAGAAAGAAATTGGATCAATCTCATAATCAAAGGTGAGCGTCGTGTTCAAAAAGCCAAGGCTTTAAGCTTGTTCCTGTAAAACCCTGCGGCACAGCAACACAAAGTTTCATTTTCTTCTGTGTTTTACCACAGAGAGGGGAGAAGAACTTGGTTTCACTGCCCCATTCATGGCGCATCCTTGGGTCTTTATTGAAGTTACTGACTTCTGGATGCAAGAGTCTCCAAAGTAGCTTTCAATAACTTAATTAAAACAATAATAAAACCCCACACACCAAACTCTCAGCACCTTCTATATTGTCTTTGTGTGAGTGCAGTTGATCAGATAAAGGATATTAAATGGCCTTTAAGTCTGACAGCAAAGAACAGCTCTAATGGGAGTCCCAAATAGTGCTGCTAGCAATATACTGTACTTACAAAACTGTAACATCAAGATGCCAGAACGGAGCCATGACCTATATTTCCTGCAAACCAGTTTTCTTCTTTGTGGAGTGCATGGGAAGAATCCAAGTGCTTTTTAAGTTCCTTTTCGTTCCGCTGCAACTATGCCTTATCTTACACATTTTTCCTACATCCAACTTTTCTATGCCCCGCAGCACTTAAAGCATGAATTATCTACAGTCTATTTATGCAGTTATAAACAATAAATACTGCAAAATCCTGTTTAAGCTGCAATTACCGGGAACAGAGTTCTTTATATCTCATTTCTCGACTTTTAAGAGAACCCAAATCCCTTAAAGAGGACTCCTAAACAGAAGAACGGTGTTACACACAAATAGAGGTCACACATTCTGAGGAATTGATGTGGATTCATTATTGATGGAGTACAGCTTAGCTGATGCTGTCAGAGCATGCAAGTTCACATCTTTCCACCCTCAAAAGGATACATCCTCATAGGACAGTTTGGGTTGGAAAGGGCCTTAAGATCATCCAGTTCCAATCCCCCGCCATGGGCAGGGACACCTTCCACTAGACCAGGTTGATCCAAGCCCCATCCAACTTGGCCTACCTACTCTCTTCACCCTGTAGTACTGCAGCTTTCCTAAACAGTGTAAGCAAGGGAAACATTAAGCTTAGGCCATAGGGAAAAGCTTACCTGAGCTTTTAGCGAGGAGACACCCAAAGCCATCCACTGCTAGCACATGGCAAAACCATCACTAGGGGCTGAAAAGACTCAGAGAAAGAGCCGTTCTGTCCCATCTCTGAGGGTCACTGCTTGGGTTCTGCACACATGAAGACACCGAAGTTTTCAATATGAATACCAAAGTGAGGAATTTACCCTTTTGGGTACTCCCATCCTACAGGAAAATTGTACCCTTTAAGGTGGACATTAAACTCAAGACAACGTTTTTAGAAGAAATGAGGTATCTCTACCTGACTTTGACTCCCGCTGCCTTGTGATATCCCTAAAACCTCCCTTTTTGCCTCAGGAGGAGTCACTTCACCCATGCCTCGTACAGACACACGATGCTCAGAGTGGTCAACAAAACACCTGCAAGGATTCCTGCTAAGCTTGTTTTCCCCATCCCACCCGCTTACAGCTCTCCTTGCCAAATGCAAACACTCTCCCTCAGGCAGGAAGATCTGGGAACAGAACACCTGATGCCGGTTTTATTCCAAGACCGTCCCACGTGTGTTGAGCGTCAAAGAGAGCCATGTTGTGCCACAGCACCCACTTGTCTCAGGGAAACTGAAATCGTTCTGTGTCTAACACTTTGAATGATTTCCCAACTTCTCACTTGCCCCATCTGCTCCTCTCAGTTCATTTTGATTTGCTTTAGCCTTTTGTGCCTGCAGTGGCACCAACAAAACTGCAGCATCACTGCAAGCTCCTCTGCGATGGAGCAGTGCCAAGTTCGTCCCAAATTCAGCCTCCTCCAAAAGAAAGATACCAAAAAAATGAGATCTCAGACCACTTCTGTTGTCTCTCCCTTCCTCCAGAACGTGCACAGGCTTCAGTGCTGAGCTCTACAATACACCAGCTATAAGATTACCGACATGAAAATTATAAAGCAGATGTCCACAGAATACAGCAAAGCACACGAATGCCATATCGCAGTCCCAAATTTCCTTTATTAGTTGGCTCTATTAGCCAAAGAATTAAGTCAAAATTAATTCACAGAATCACAGAATGGTTTGGGTTGGAAGGGATCTTAAAGCTCATTCAGTTCCAACCCCTGTCACAGGCAGGGACACCTTCCACTAGAGCAGGGTGCTCCGTGCCCCATCCAACCTGGCCTTGAACACTGCCAGGGATGGGGCATACAAGAGTTTATGTATTACTTTGTTTCTTTGCTGTTAGCATGGTATTTATAGGACCTCTAAGGCAAAAATACCAGCTATTCACAACACTGCAGAAACCAGGATTCCGAAACCAGACACAGAACTTTTAGTTTGATGGTAAATTGATAAAGCAATAGGTGAGACATATACATGAAAGGGATTTTTTGTTAAGGCAGTACCCAAGGTAGGCAAACACAGTGCTCTCCTTGAACTTCAAGAGTCAGGATACACCCATCCAGGGTTTTAAAAAGGGCTTTAAATATGCTGGAAGAAAGATGTTACTAACAAAACATGGACAATAACCACCACTATCTGCCCATACAAGACTCCCTTGAAAAAGACCTAACTCTGAGCAGACCCTTAATAGAGGAAACTGAAAAACCCCACTCTCGCAGGCTTGTTCATCTCCCCACAGGCTTCAAGTCAGCGATGACCAGATTAATGAGGGTCCACAAAGATGTAGGTGTACCTGTGAGAATGGAATCAGTCCAATACCCACTGCTGAGCCACCAAGCACTGACTACACAGTATTGCAGAGAGAGAAACAACTGATGGGGAACACTTAAGAGCTCGTATCCCTACTTGTGTTCAGTGTCACTCTGAGCATCACACCGACAAAAGCTGAATACTCTAAGACAGTGGCTGCATGTTGCCTTAGGTTTATGTTAAAGGAGGTCTTGAGCTCAGTGAAAAGAAATGTTAAACCTCTCCAAAACCTTGGCATACACTTCAAGTGCAACGTACCAAGCACCACAAGCGACTCAACATGCGGCTTGCTTTGGTATTTGTAACATGTTCAGGATGTACCAGGTAACCATGAATTTCTGCTTTCTCTTCAGTAAAGCACGCAGTGAGTGTACCAATCCTCACCCATACTTGGCACAAGCTCCACTATGCCAAATCATTTAGCCAGAATTTCTTACAGCAGCCTCAGTGGTGTCTTATTTCCCCAGTGTTCATTCCTTCCTTCTGGTGAAGGTAATGAAATTTAGCTTTACAATTCAAAAGATACATGGCTATACATCTTAAAAGAGAAGTCACTAAACGCACTGCTGCTGCAGCATTCTGAGCAGCCAGTCACTAAGCTGAGCTGGTCCTGAATTCAGGGAACGTCGTTCAGCAGCCATTGGGGAGTAAATGAGGCAGAAAGCAAGTTAGCCAGGCAACTGCGGAGCCGAGAGCCCAATCAGATGTGGGAGCTGCAGGGGAAGCAAAGGTGAACAGAGCTCGAGAGCCAGCATCTGACATTTGCAAGGTAAAATATGACGTTTGCCACTAATAGGTAGAGGTAGGAAGAGAAATCTCACTGGCAAATATGCTGGCTGTTTTATAAACTGCTCCTGGGAAACTCCTTGGAAGGCTGGAGTGCATGTCAGTGCGCATGTGTTCGTACAGCTGCTTCCGTAAAGGGGGAAAACTAAATCAGGATACGTATCAAAAGAATTAAGTAACTACCTTCAATGCACACACCACTCTCCTTCAAAAAGCACAACTGCTCCAGTCTCTGTTCCTATCTGTTGATGTCTGCTGACAGGCAAAAAGTACTATTCCACCCCCAAATTTGTACCCCTGAAATAGGGGTTATATGATCCCCTTGTCACCGTGAAATTCCTTAGCAGGGGTGACATACAGCATCATTTCAATGGTGAAATCTCAGTTTCGACATACTGGAAGAAAAGTTGTCAGCCAAATACCTCCAGCCAATTGCAAAATACTCTAATTTCATTAATAATTTCAGAGGAACCTTTTTGCATGGCTCTTTTACTACACAATTCCAAGCTACTCCACTGCACAACTACAGTACCTGAACTTGGCTTTTTAAATGCTGCCTTGTGTAAACTCCACCGTGTTTTGCACCTGAAGTGATAATCGGAAGGCAATAGAGTCTGTAATAAGTTAAATTATGGATAAACTCTGCTCCAGGTCCTCCCACTAACAAAGGCATTGACCCTAGAACCCTGCACAAGGTGACACTCTTCCTACATGATTACCAATTTATTTCTTCAAAACATGCATACAGAATGTTACAGGGACAGACAAGCATTTCCACAGGGGGAAAAACAGAGCCTATTTCAAATAAAGAAAGCCACTTAGAATTGAAATTACTCAGATTCAGAATGAACTGAGCAAACCATAACCTCCAGGACCAATAGTGACATTCAGCCTAAATCATCCCTCTATATGGGAAGAATGCCTGGTCTCCCGTGACTTGGCATTAGATAACCTGAGCTTGTGGAAAGTAAACTGGAAAGAGAAACATGCAAAGGAAATAAAAGAAATGCCTGGTCAATCCATACCCCCATTAGCAAGGAATGGCTCTATCTGAGGACTGAGTTGCTCAAGGAATTGGCAGTGGTACATGTGCCTTTTCATGGTAACCTGTGCAAATCTGGCTCAGGCTGATAATGATCAAACCTAATTACAATTTGACAGCTCTTCAGTGGTTTATACAGTGCTTAAGATTTTATCACAAGTCTCATGATATTTATTCTTAAAGCCTAATTCCTAAAGTCAAGCAATTACATAAGATTTTCCACTTCCAATAAAAATGAATTGGAGTTCCCATCCCATGAGCTTGGAACAAAGCTTTAAACATAATCTAAATGCAATCGAATGGTTTCAAAACTCAAAAAGAAAAGCACAGATTGTTTAAATTTGTAAGATTTTTAAGCAGAAAAGGTGATGTTTTAACCACTAAATCAGGAGCTGGAATGGTTGGTTGACAAAGCTGCTCATGATTCATCTCATTTCAACTTCTGATGCTCAGAATAGACCAGCAGCCACTATCACAACCAGTACGTTCATGGCCTGTAGAAAAATAGGTTGGGAGAGTAGGACTGACTTCTCCTCTTGGCCTTCGTGCTGATACACAGCATGCCTCCTCCTCAAGGAAGCTTCATCTGGCCCTGCTCTCCTTTCAGGGAGCACATTCCCTTTCCAAGTTCCCATTTCAACACTTTATACCAGGACACCAATTACTAATTCTTTTTATACTCCTACAATATATACATTTAAAATTCTGCTGGATCACTGTACCAGCTTCATACAGCTGCATATCCACATAGAGATGGATACAAATACATACACATTACATCTCTAGGGGGTTGGAACTGAATGAGCTTTAAGGTCCCTTCCAACTCAAACCATTCTGTGATTCTAAGTGAAATAACAGACTTTGAACCAAAGCCATTGGTTAAAACTACAGCAACATATACCACCTGCACAATGAATTACTTCTATTTTCTACACCTTTGCAACACTGAGTGCCTTGCCAGAACTTAACACCTCTCCTCCAACACTGATGCCTTTCCCCTAGAAGTAACTTGTTCCATCTCCCATACTCTAGTCCACCTCAAACTCCTTTAAATCAAGAGAAAGAAATGACAGCAAGGGAGAGGAGATGGTTTGCTATCCTACACTGGCTTTTGGCTAAGTTCTTCACCTAAAAAAGCCCTTCTGGCTGGGAGCAACGAGCCAGCTGGCCCTGTACACAGTAACCTTGACTCTTTGGCAGTGACCAAGAGCAGACACATGTTGCAATAATTCACCAGAACACATTTCCAGCCTTCAGACATTTGGGAACCTGGCATTTCCACACCAGAAGCAGTATCACTCCATGCATTACTCCTCAGTTCTACCCCAAACCTTTACAGAAGACTGGTCTGTGCAAGCTTTTAGCCTCCGCAGCATCCCAAGGCAGTGAGCTTGTGTGGTTAACACCACCTTGTGCAGACTTGTTCTGTATCTGCTGCCTCCTCATTTCATGTAACACCCCTTCACTTAATGTATTAGAAAAGACAATTCCTTACTCATTTCTCCATATGGTTTTAACAGGTCTCTTTTCTGGGCTGACCTTGTCTTCTTCCACTAGCTCTTTTAAACTGGAGGGACACAGAAGCTTTGTCCAGGGTAGCTCAACTGCACTCAGAAAGCAGACATTCAGTTAAAAATCTTTCACTTCTGTTTCTGTAAAACAGTTCCTGTCTTCCTCACTTACTTGTCCAACTCAAACCTAGCACAGCAGTGCAGAACCTTTAAAAGCAGGATACTGACCTACTTACTCCAGTTTTCTTCCATATGATATTTACAAGACATGACTATACAGAATTCAAATTACATAGCTTGGAAGGAAATCAGACACCCATATCTTTGAGATCTCTCTGGCTTTGGATCAGAGAAACCTTTAGGTCCACCACATCAACCCAGAAGACTAGGATTTCGATCATACAATGAGAAAGATGGTAACATTTCAACCCTAACCTGCTGCAACAGCCAAAAGAATGAATACTCACTGCAACCCTGCTGTTTTCTTTCTATACTTGATTCCTAAGAGGAACCTCAAATATGCATAATAAAAATGGGAACATTTCATACGCTAAGCACAGCTGACCCTTACATAAAACTATTCTACTTCAATAATGTGAAGGAAATGATGCATTAGTATCCAACACGACTGTTAGAATTTGCAAAGACAGCAGGGATGCTGAAAAGCTTTCTTTTTTTTTTTCCTATTAACAGTATGTCTGTTCATAGTAAAACACACACTGTAGCATAGTAAATCACACACTGTACCAAAGTGGGATTATGACTTGAGAGGCCACACATCCTGATGTCCTGATCTCAGGACATGTTCTTCCAAACTCTCACATGCGATTTACACTTACATGTCCACTAACTACTGTTGGAAAGTCATTCGTATGGATAACTGCTATAGACAACTTGTGATTTAACTGAAGTGACACCACCATTACCAACAAAGAACAGACTCTCAATCCTAACCAAGGCTTGATCCAACTCTATACAGTCCTCCTGTGCACCAAGCCACAAAGCCTTTTGCCCATGGAAAATACGGAACCAATATAATTCAAAGCATGAATTCAAGCTCATTTGAAAGGCTGAAAACCCATGTGGAGGCACAGTTATTTCAATAGTGAAGTCACAATTTTCAGTTTAGCTTTAGCTAACTGAAGGCATTTAAACATTAAATCTATATAAGCCAGTCCTAATCTGAAAGACGTTTCTGATAAGCGCCTGTACCAGCTTAACAGTGTAGGGAAAAATAGATCAATTTAAAGGGAGACTTGCTCAGTGATCATGCACATCTCAGACCTATGACTGGAGGGACTTTGGCCTAGTGACAGCAATGACACACTTTAACGCAAGCCTCACATCATCTCTTCATTCGCCAGACAAATAAGATTTCACATTGGAAAACAATAATGACAACAAGTTAATATTCTCAGTAATAAGTTATCTGCCCAAAGAGCACTTGACCTTCGCTGTTATTTCCAGCCAGCTTGCAGTAAACCACCTGAGTGTGTATAAAACGTAATGAATAAAGAAATATTAAAAATGATAGGACGTTATTAAAGTAGGTCACAATTCAAACAGCACGATCACGGTGAAGATGATGTTTGCAACTACATCACTCACAATCCTTCTCGCACAGGATGAGCTACTCTATAATTTATTTTGCCTAACAACAGCTTCTGTCCATATTCTCTCTCACTTCATCCCCAAAGACTCTATTAACGCAGCCCACTGTGCCGCATGACCGCATAATGCCCACATGAGGCATGAAAATGTCACAGATCACAGCTTTACACCTGGCCAACATAATATATTCATCAAATTCTTGCAAGCAGTGGAAGCATTTGTTGTTATTTTGCCACACAGAGGCAGATGGAATGGGCACTTTATTTACATGTGAAGTCCCTAAGCCCATACATTTTATTTATGATGAACAAAATCCAGGCTTACAGAGTCATCTAAGAAGCCTTGGACCAAAGACGTTGTTATTTTACCAAGATAAGGAAGAGTGGTTTCCTCCAATGCTTCTGCATGACAATGAAGATTCATTTTGCTCCTTAACATTACATTCCACATACTCTGAACATCTTAAAAAGCTCAGAGTTGGGATTTTGATTCACATCCTGAGAGGAGATCCACATAATTAAGACCCACCTGTATGTTAAGGCAACTTCAACAGACAGTAACAGAACGATGGGACTTGGCAGCTGCACCATAAGCCTGTGTAACACAGAGTGGAGTGGTCAGCTCTTCCTTTTAACGAGAAATTCAACACACATAGATATAGCTATTGGCTTTACCCATCCTTCCATAGACTACAAAACAACCTAAAGCATCCACAAAGACAGGAAAATGTAGAAAGGAAATCCCTGGATGCAAAAATGTATCACTTCATACATTATGTAAATTTAGAGTGATTCCAAATCAGCATTTTTAATTATTGACATTGATGTTACCATGAGAGTTTGGGGGAAATTTTGACATAAATAGCAAAAATCTTTGCTATAAGGAGAGTATTAACCCTGTTAGCTTTTGATTATCTGTGTTGCACATGAGTATTAGTGACACGGGTAGCCTAGAAGCCTAGCCTGCTTATGCTTCAGCTTGCAGGAAAACAAAATCTCAAGGCACGACTTCCAGTAGAAAAGAAAAATAAAGAAGTATCTACTACTACACTGCTCTTCATATATTTCTAATAAAATGGATGCATGGATGTTAATATGTCTGCATCGTATCTCATTTTATCTCTCAGCATCGGCCACTGCTTCATGACCTCTAAGACAGACTTCAAGCGCTTTGATGAACACACTAAAAGGTACCTTGGTAGATGCAGAGCAACCCTTTAAGTTCACAGAACTGTATTTTGACTGAATAACAAACACACCGTCCCAAAACCTCCAAAAGAACATGAAGTTTCTTCTCCCTCTGAGAAGCATACTGCAACCCTACTGCTTTTCTAGCTTGAATACCAAAAAGCACTGATATTAACACATATTCATAAGTGGACAACTTCTTACATAGAAGATCAAGTTCAGATAGCTAGAATTATGATTATAGAGAAGAAACTGTTTTACACATCAGCTCCTTTCTCCTGAAACACCAGTTTCTGTATCATCTGCTTACCATTGACAGACGATTCTTCCACCCACAGTCCTCCTAAAACAGGGGAGAGAGCCATCATGCTGCAGCTTAGGGGAGAGAAATGGCCAACTCAGTGTATGGTGACTTCTCCAACAAAGACCATAGTTAATCTAAATTGGAACTGGGATTTGTTAGCCCTTGAAAAAAGCTATTGCAATGTCTTCTATTCATTGACACAACCTGATGTAAAGATCACCTGGAGTTGCCAAGGTGGACCATGTCATATAATACTCAGCCACAATACCTAAGGTTGATAGAGTTCAGAAGAACCTGCAAGTAATAACACGCATGCAAAGACATGACTACTAACACAACAAAATTCCAGGGAAGGGAGGAGCGATGGTGTAAGAGCATCTTTAGCTACCACTCCACAAAAAGGAAGTAGAAAGGCAGGATCAAGTAATGCTGAGGGTCTGGATTTCCTTTCAGCTTAGCAACGCAAGGTGAAGAAAAGCCCTGGGCATGTGGAGTTGCAAGGCAGGAGTGCCCGGAGAGCCTCGATCCTGCAGGGAGGAAAGCACATTGACCAAAGCACCATATCCTAAAGGAAGGTAAAGCATTCACTTCATCCTCATGACGAAGTGAAAGCTCAGGGTTTCAAATGAGATGTAAAAGAGAGCCTTGACCATTCATCATCATTAAAGATCCCACGACAATTCTTGCAAGAGTAAAAATGTTAACTAACATGTCCTGGCCAATATCCAACTCAGATAATTGCATTCTGCTTCCTACATTCCCCTTACAGTTTCAATTGGATTAGTTTTTCTTCATTCCTCTTCCCTAAACCCCTCCTGCATAATGCTTCCAGCCCAGAATGGCTGCTGTATTCCACTCCAGAGGTGTGTGAATTATCAGTGTTGTGCAATCCCAACATACATTCTGTATACATTAATCAAGGAAAATGCTCTGGGAGCTAGAGTAAAACCCTCACCTCTCACTGAGGAGCATTTAACTTCTCAAATGAGAAATCCCACTGATGTTATAAGAGTCTTTTTCTTTATTCCTAAAATATAGCCCTGCAAGGAAAGGTAGAGGTACCAAACGCAGCCTCCTGCCAGTTAGACACATGCTTTGTTGGGCCCTGTCCTGAGTTTAAGGAGCCAGATGCAGTTGCTTTGACTTCAATAGAACTCTGCTACATTAAAACAGGAGTAAATATTCACACAGTATTTTTCCACTAAGTCACTCATGTTTAAGTGTTGCAAGAATCAAAGAAGTTGGCTGTTGAATGCATCAATCTGTGGATAGAAGAGAGGAATATCAGAACATATTCTCCTCACTTCTAACTGGCTTGCACAATCTTCACGCTATTTTAAAGGAAAGTTGGAAGTTCTTTAACTTGGCATAGGGCTGAAAAAATGAAAAGTGCTGGGAAATACGAATCTCCTGTTGTTTGTAATGTGTACTCTACTGTCAGTACTCACAACACTATGGAGGCAAACTGAAAAGTCCTGACCCAATGCATTTTACAAACAGGAGGAGCAAAGGTGATTTATGTGCATAAAGGCAAAAACTGACAAGCCTTTGATTTTCTCGTAGAACAATCCCAAAACGATTGTCAAGAGGTTTTTTGCCCTCTGCACTTCCCATAATGGGACCATTTTATACAACAAGCTGGTTTACAGACACCATATATAGGGTCATTTCCATCTGCTATCCAGGTTACTCAAAAGAATACTTTTCATTCCCTCCTCCAAGAGCTTGTAGCAGCAGAGAATTGCTTGTTTTCATTTCCAGCCTGCTTCTGCATCCCTGGTGAAGTGTAAAACCACAATCATGTCACTTACTTCGTTCTTTAGAGCTCTGATAGCAGAAGGACATCCTTAAAAATCCTAGAGCACAACTGTAGTCAGATGAATGGGGAACACAGAATATACTCATTTTGGCATTTCCTCATGAGGATCATAACCCTCCTCCCTTCCTCTTGTAGACACTGAAGAGGTGTCACTGTGAAAGCATTGTATTTGCCAGCTCCAGGCTGGGTTCACTGCAACATCACACTTACTTCTCTGCACCAAGTGTGGAAGGGGTGATGTGGGACTTCCAATAGCATCCTACTTTCAGTGGCGAATCCTAGTACTAAGGGATGAAACTATGTGGTGAACTTATAGGTTGGTAGCAGAGGGTGAGTGTCAGACACAAGCACAACTTGAGCTCATCCGGTGAGCACAGATGGATCTGCAAAGGAATTTTATGTCAGACTCAGATGGTTAAAGAAACACAGACTATGTTTCTGATCTGCAGCACACATACAAATTTGGTAAGGAGAAAGCTGACTGGCTCCAATTTTCTGCCATTCTGGGTACCAGTTTTGACTCCAGCTCAGCTCCTTTTGCACACAGTAGCTGACAGCAACACTGGAAATGATACCCATCCTCAACTATATACTCATCCGTTCCCATAGTTTCACTTCAGTGGAGAAATGGGCTTGAACACTGAAGTTGGCATCCTTAAGGTAAGTAGTGCTCAAGATTACTTGGCATTTCTACAGTAAACACAGGGTTGAAGGCTTAAGTCCTTCCACTGAAATTTAATCTCAAAAGCGTACAAGTGAAGTGGCTTCACTGGAATAACATCTCAGCCACTCCTTCCTTCCCACTTGCATCCTTTTTAAGACTACTCTATCTGGAGTGGAAACATTGGCATTAGTGTGGTCTGAAACGCAGTAGTCACTGCTACGACAATCAATACACAATTAGCGTGACTACAGGAACAGAAGCTTGGGATTAGGGAGAACTAAAAATGGAAGGATTTCCCTATCCTCTTCTTTGCAACCTGAAGAACCCTTCCAAAACCTGTCTGTAAACAAGTTCATTCTCTGTCAGCTTTCTGAAGGAAACCATTACAGAGGCAAAATGAGAGAGCACCGGGTGCCACTCTGCAATAAGCATCTGTCAGTCAAGCAGGCGTCACCCCACAAGTCACCCCAAGCACTTGTATGATCCAGGAAGAGGGTGCTGGACACAGAGGGTTTGCTCACAGCACTTGTCACTTAAAACAGAGTCATCCTCTTGGCCCCTCTCTGCTTCAAGCAGTTTATACATTTAATTCAATTTAAGAGATACGTGTTTGTTTGCTAGAGCAAACAAAAACCAGTCTTGAAGAGCTGCAGTTAGAGGGAAGTAAGCAACCTGCTTGCCTTCCACTCAAAGCTGAAGGTTCAGCACTAAATATTGACATTAGAAGGTAAGCAGCTTAGTTCCACTGCTGCTTTTCACACCTCCCAAGTACCCACTGGAGAATTTGGTGCAAGATCACGGGAGGAAACGTGCTGACCTACACTGTGACTTCAGCATTACATCCCGTAGAAACCACTGTCTGAAATGTGCTGGGGTTTCTCAGAATAAGCCTTCATCACTCCATTTGCCAACACCACCAACCTCAGGCATTTTTTTCCCTTTCATCTCTAGTTCTCCTTGCCTTCATTCCTTGCAGCATCACAGGCAGAGTAAACCAGGCATAGAAGAGAATGGTGGTATCATGTACCACTGCACTCTACCTGGTTAAGGAAATACATTCAAGCAGCAGCCCTCACTGAGAATTAAAGGAAGAAGAAGGGGAAAGAAAAAGAAAAAGAAGAACAGAAGAACCTGTTGCAAAAAGGAGAAAAATCATTCAATTCAAATAAAAGGTTTAGGTTTGGGGCTCTTTTTACTTAGATTTTGGGTTTAGATTTACTACTCATGAATACCTACAGGCAGTTTAACACCACAATTTAAAAATCACTGTCAAATCAGCTCAGATTCCTTAAATCCAACATGATTATTTCCCATAGAACTACTGAAGTCTACTGAAAGCGTAGCTGCAGCATTAGAGGGTTATTTGCTCCAAGAACCTTTTTAATATGGCTGTATTGTAATACTGCAGTGCAAAAGCCTCTCTGGGCATAAAAAGGGACTGAGCTCAGAAACACAACTTGTGGGCAATGAAAAATACATTTGCTTCAATTTGCACTCATTTAATAATAGCATTATTTAAACAGATCAGTTAAAAGGACTGCCCTCAACAGACAGCAGTGCACCTCTTCTGAGGCTCCCAGGGCACCGAAAGCTAATTCAGCTCTGCAAAATCAAATGCTCAAAGCAACCAGCAGCACTAGAAAGACCATATTTAAACGGGAGGAAAAACACTCTGTGGCTGACCAGAACCAGAAAAAGCAGCCCCCCTCCGTACCCCACCCCCAACATTTCACTTTAAAGCTGCCATATATTTCACTAGCAAAGAAAATTGTATTTTTCCAATAGAAGTAACAACATATCTGTCATCACACTTTGATTTTCATTCAGAACCCAAAGCACACTGAATTTGCACACACTAGGAAACAGCTACTGGGTGCATGCTGTACCACATCACCAGTCAAACCCCATTTATCCTCGCCTACAAGGTTATGCCTAATTGCCCACTAAGCTCACCGATTCAACATCCTACACTAGAAACAGGCGTTGAGAAAAAGCCTGAAAGTCAACCAAATATTTAGTCGGGTTGCAAATCTGAGACCAAGGGGGGACAGAGCTGGTTCAAGTTGCTCCTTCCCGACTGCGCACAGTGGATGGAGAAATCCCCGCTCAAGTCACACAGCCACAAACACAAACCCAGAGAAGAAGCCGGTGCCTCCCGTTCGCTTCCCCGGAGGTGCTCGCTCCCCACAGCTCCAAGTTGGCTCTGGAAGTGTTCATTTATTCCACACGCCGCCGAGCTGCGGGTTCCCCGAGCGGAGCCGTCGCTCGCATCCCGCCGCTCGCACGCACGTCCCGGGCGCGCAGCTCCGGCCGCCAGACGCGGAGGCACCAGCCCGGCCGGGTCCCCTCTCCCCCCGCCTCGCTCGCTGCCGCCCGCCCGCCAGCGCCTCCCTCCCGGCAGATAAAACTTTGCGCTCAAGTCCGCGCCTTTCTCTCCGCACCGGGTTGCGCGGGCGCGGAGGCAGCGGCCACCCCATCACCACTACCTGCGCAACTGAGGGGCGGGAGGGTATGGGCGCAGCCCCCTAAACCGCGCATCCCAGATGCTCGCGCTTCTTCCTACCTGCAGCCGGCGCCGCTCCCCGCAGCGCCCCGCTCATCCTCCTGGCTTGGCGCGGAGGGCTGCGCGCCCCCTTCCTTCTTTCTTTCCTTCCTTCTTTGCTTTCCCTTCCCTCCGTTCCCGCTGCTGGACGCAGCTCCCCGGCGCTCCCGGCGCAGCGGCAACCCCTCGGCGACGGCGGTAGCGCCGAGCCCCTGCAGCCACCGCGCTGCTACCGCATTCCCCCTAATAGCGGGGCGCGGCTCGGAGCCCCCCGCCCCGCCCGGCCCAGCCCGGCCAGGCCCAGGGGCAGGAGGCAGTGCAGCGGCGATGACTCCCCCCTGTGGCCCAGCAGCAACGGCCCGGGCTTCTCAATCGGGGCTCAGGGCTTCTTGTTGGGGGACGAGCGAGGGGGCCGCGGCTTCCAAATCGCTGTCTGCCCACCCGCACTCCCCGTTAACCCTCCCGACACCCAGCGACACCTCTCGTATGCCCCCTCTCACCATCATCCGCTGCCCTGGCTGCTGTCTCCCCCTTCTGCCCCAGCGCCGGGAGGTAATCTGCGAGGAAGTCGCCGAAGTCATTGCAGCGCGCAGGTAGAGGGGCCGGGCTGCCCATCGCGCCCGGCTTCCTGGCGGAGGGGCTGCAGTCGAAAGCTGCCTCGGAGGAATGGGACACCCGAACTGCTGCCCAACCCGGGCAGCAGCATCCCTCTCCGGCGGTGCCTTTGGGCAGCAGAGGTAGGTCTCCCAGATCAAGTGTGGACGCTAAGAGGCGTTCTGGGCCCAGTGGGATGTGGCACAACGCTTCCTTCCCATGCTGACTTCTTTGCTTTGGCCAGTTCTGCCTGGCTCTCCCACAAGAGGTTTCCTTCCTGGCTGCTGCCTCCCCCGTGCAGGGAGGAAGAGTATAGGTGTCTGCTCTTGCCGCTTGAAGACGGACTTTGAAGGCAGAAATACTTTTGAGTGACAGCTTATAGCCACGGCAGATCAAACTTCCCTTTTTGTTCACAGTTTGATGTTAAGTATCTCTCTTGGAAGCTCTGACCTAACCCAGCTCTGTCGATAGGCAACTCGGCTGCTGGGCAGCCTTCAGGAAGGAGAATCACTGTCTGTGTTATAGGTATCTGCTTGCTCTTTGGATCCACTCTTCCAATGGGATGGCACCAAACAGCAAAATTAATCCCTGGTGAGAAAGAAATTCATGTGTTAGCTTGCAAAACCACAGCAGTGAGACAGTGATTGGAGTTTCTGTGTAATTCTAGGAGATCAAGCTTGTAATAGCTACAGAATGAGACTTAAGCTGCTTTGCATTTTCCCTCATCTGTAAGATCATTAAAGCATCTGTGGTTATTGCACCTCGCTGGGGAGAGAGGAAGCCTTGCTGGGGGTGTTAACAGTGGCTGAGTTCAGTGGCCAGGGACGTGTGACAGGGTGTTAACCTTTGGTCACTGTGACCCAACACATTTGACTAAACCATTTTTCCTGGCCCCAATCTCTTTCCAGCTCTCCCATGTCACGTGTTTATTACAAGAGCAATAGCTCTTCCTTCTTACAGGCTTCTTCCATGCAAACCTTGAGCCCTTTGACAATGGCTGTCTCAGACATTTCGTTATCCTTAACTCGTGGGTGATACAAGATGAATAAAGCTGTCAAATATCCTATTGATTATGTGATGGAGATGTCCCCCATTGCCCTTCTTACGTTTTCTCCCCATTCTATTTCCTTTCTGGGGTTTGGGTGAGGATGGAGAGAAGAACCATGCCTACAAAACAGCACTGAACTTCCAGTCTGTCAGCCCAATCTGCTCCAACCCCACCACATCTGTGTGAGGAATACAACTCTTTGCAAAAATATGTGGCAAATCTCAAGCCCTGTTTTTCTGCTGTTAAATTACAGTGTCTCTGAGACCGCGATAGTTTTCTTCTTAAGTAAGGTACAAAGCAGGGTCTGAGAGATCAGGGTGCAGCTTCCAACTCCAGTGTAGATTCCTTCCTGCTTTTAGCAAAAACGCTTGCTAAAGGCAGACAGGATCATCCCAACAGGATGATCAGTTGGGTTCAAAAGTTTGCTGTTGGTATGATTAACTCCCTGAGCTTTGGGAAGGCTCTCGGCTTGCACTGGGAGAGCATTGGTACCAAGAAGCCAGGTTGGATGGGGCTTTTTACAACGGCATGTAGTGATAGAACAAGGGGAAAGCTCTTCACTGTGAGGGTTGCTGAGGCGCTGGCACAGGGTGCCCAGAGAAGCTGTGGCTGCCCCATCCCTGGCAGTGTTCAAGGCCAGGTTGGACACAGGGGCTTGGAGCAAGCTGCTCTAGTGGAAGGTGTCCCTGCCCGTGGCAGGGGATTGGAACTGGATGAGCTTTAAGTCCTCTTCCAACACAAACTGTTCTATCATGATTCTATGATGACAATGAGGAGTATCAAACATACAAATGCTTATCTGCAATCCCATCCAAAGAGACACAAAATCAGGAAGCGCTTGGCGAAGATCCTTGGAAAAGATCTAGATGCAAGTGACATGAATTTCCATTCCTTAAACACACATGTCTGAGCAAAAAAGCCATGTAAGTGCCTCTGAATGAGAGAGTGCTGGAGAGCCACCTGAGCTCCTGTGCCTCTGAATCAGCTGGGGAGCAGAGTGTCATGAACAGCTGAGCAAGCGAAGGAGCAAGCCCCGAGAGAGGGAGCAGGAGCAGAGATGCTGCAGTGCACAACTGCAGTGAGGGACTGATTATACTCAGAGCAGGCAGAGTTTGAAACGGAAATGAGGAGGAAATTTCCCTGCCACGCTCCCCAGCAGTTACAGTAAACGTTGCTTGAAGACAACAGGGAAGCAGTCAGCACGCAGTGCAGACTTAGTTTAGGTTCACTGTTATTCAGCTCATCTCAGAGGTTCATTTAATTGTTGCCCAAAAAGTTCCATACTGTAATGAAACATTAAGGAAAAGCTACTTCTACCTTCACATCTTGATTATTGAGGCCTCCCTGCATGTGGAGACTTTGGCTTATGTACCCAAAGCAGAGCAAATTACCAGTTCTCTACACAACTGGGACCATCCTTATGGGCTTGGAAACCAAGTATCACCTGTGATGCAATGCGAAGGCCTCCAGAGCCAGCAATTAAATAGCCCTCACATCTGAGCTGCACTGTGAGTACACTGCTTCCTTTTGCAGTCAGGCATGTCTGAGAATGCCTCAACCCAAGATTCCCATGAGGAAACAAAACCCACCTTCAATGGTGTACATCAGGTCTCCCTGAACCTTCCAAACTTCAAGGCACGTAACTTCCAGGCGAGGATCAATGCAAACATATAGCAAACTTCTGCCTCTGCCAAAAAGAGACATTCGACTTGTCTTGCCAGTGTCCTTCCTCCCAGCCTGGGGGTATTTTTCCTTCTTTTTTATGACTTCAGGAAACTCCTGGCTTTCTCAGCTAGGACATGTATCTGCTGATGGCACCTGAAAAAGAAAAAGAAACCTCAGATCTCTGATTTAGTGAGACAGAAGTACTGACACACATGCCCAGGAATGCCACAAGTCTCCTGTGCATAAATAAATGTTCTGAATTTTATGCTGTAATTCTTTTACTTCAGCACTTCCCATCCATGGGTTTTATGGAGCTTAATACTAATGTCATTACCCCATTTTACCAGGCTGAAGTGAGGTAGCCCCTGTAGGATTAGTGACACTGTCTTGAAGTAAACCAGGTAGCATGTCTTGATATCCTTCAAATACAGAGTGATCTGGATCCTTAGGTGAACTACAAAGATCTTTCTTTCTGGAGGTTTCCTTTTGTTACAGAAAATATCCTGTATCCAACAATCAAAAGCAGGAGACTCTTTCATCAGGAGCGACAGTGAGTGGATGGCAGTGCCCTGTGTCCCTGCTGCTCCCAATGCCCCGGGCTCCCCCCAGCCAAGCAGCTCCTTTCTAGGTATTTCCCCTTTACTCCTGGGGTGGAAGAAGGGAGTATTGGTACAACATCCCTTCCACTTCTATCGGAGACAAATGCTTAACGTTTTCTTTCTGACTTCCTGACAAATACAGTAAGTTTAAAGGGATTTCTGAGATACTTCCCAATGAAATGCATTGCATCCCTGTAGCATCCACCACATACTCTTACACTTAACTCCAATCTTTACATTAATATTCTGGTGCCAGCATTAGTCTGGATTTACATCTACCATATACACAAAATACATAATATACACAAATATACATGCCCACCCCCTTCATCCACTGAAAGAATGATTTAGTAGATCTATGCAGTAGTCACCTCCAAAAAATACTGCTTCCCAAAGCAAAAGTCTAGTAAAACCCATTAATAGTAATTGCACTGTTTCTCCCTTACAGTATATTCCTCCATATGATTTCTCTACGGGAAAACACAGAAGATGCCCTTTTCCTGCCTCGTGTTCCCTTTCCAAGATCAAACTTTCATAGCTTGACTATGAATTAAGAAAAATAAACTTAAAAACTGGCACTCACATTTGGCAATATTATGTTCGGACACATTTATACCAGTGGCAATCCTGTAGTCATCCAAGCAGGAAACAAAACCAATACATATTTCTTCAGCCACACATAAACTAACTCTAAAAATCAACTCTTTCCCGACTGGAGTTTATATTCTCTTCATAAAAATAGAAGGATGGCAGCTTGGGGGGAATTCATACTTACAACTAATTTAACAATAAATTAATGCAAACCATACACAACGTGGGGGGCTGTTTTACACAAATAAAGGTGCCAAATTCAGCCAGGAAGTTATTTGCTGGGAATTATTCCCTTAGTTCTGTTGGTTCCTGAACCTTTATGAGGGTTCTCTGGAAAGCAGTAAAAACTCAAGCATCTGCAAATCAAAAGAGCATCAAAAGTCAAAGGAGTCCCTAAGGGAGATGAACTTCAATCCCAGAGTAGGGTAAACAAATGGAATTATTTACAGTGGAACATTATCATTTGTGATGATATCTGATTCATTATTTAATCGCACACTGGGTCTCCCTCGTAGGCTGTGGTAGACAACAGAGCCGTTTTATTCTGCCTTTCACCTGCCATGTATGTATGGAAATAATACACTCGATTTAACATTTCAATGCATCATGCAAGCTCCTGCCTGTGTTTCAAACCTACTTGTTTCCTCCCACCTGCTCAGAGAGGGTACACAGATCTCAAGGTTGATGAAATGACCGAGTACAGATGACTCCTCATCTCTTTGATCCCTGGATAGCCGGCTGGCACATTTCCCTCCGGACTTCTTCCTCTTGAGCAGGGAAAAACCCTCAAAGGAAATTCAAGTCAAGAGCCAGTGTGCTTGGTGTTACGTTGGACTGAGATGCTGTTAATTGCCACATGTCACCTTCCACGGCAAACTGAACTGTTCCTAACAGCCCAGGAAAACAGGCAGAGGGGTTTATTGCAAGAGATATTAGGGCAAACAGCAGCAGTACTGTGCAATCCAGTACAAGAAAGAATCCAGCCTGCTTATCATCACTTGGCATTTGGTTCTGTAGCACTGAATTTTCTTACTGGCAAGCTGAGAAGGAAAAGGAAGGTTTGTGTTTCAAGACTGTCTTGCACAACAGCCTAGAAAGGATGAGCTCTTTGTCCCAGAGCACTTCAGCAAAATGGACTCAACCTCATGGCTACTTCCTATAACTAAGCCTTAGTTTCACTGTTTATTGCTGTTTTCTGTGTGCTCTCACGCTGAAGACGTCCAATATTCAAGCTAAGTTTCAAGAATCTCATGCTTTCCTTCACAATTTGCATAATCATGTGTGTCAATCGAATGCTAAGCTTAAACACCTCTTGGCTTAATCCCCTAATTTGCCTGGGTGTTGGAGAGGGGACGAGACGAGGCCAGTTCTGTTCAGCAATGCAAAGCAGCCAAAGAAAGATGCCGCCAGGATTAACATAATCCAACTGCTATAACTATTCAATTCGGAGACTAAAGATGATAAAATCTAATTTCCTTGTCAATCAATCATTGTGATCGACTTGCAAAAAAATGGGGTGCAAATCAGGGTAAGTTAATAAAATCAGCAGAATTATGTCAAATGACAGTGCTGAGAATGAGGCCTTGCGTTAGAAGCATCCCACGATTGCTGTGAAGGGAAGTCAACAAATTGTAAGAAACCATATAATTAAGAGCTTATCAAAGCACTTTATCCCATCAAGCACTACCTTACAGATAGCAGGTATTACTTTTATTAACACTTAAGGAAATGAAGAGCAATGAGGATGCTTGAAACATCACAAGGCACTTGGAGCGAGCCAGGAACGGAAGCTGACACACCACTGTACATCCTAACTGATTGAGGAGGTTACCCAGGGAAACAGGAGAAAAAGAGGCATCACTGGCTGAAGCTGATGCAGGGTCTGCTGTCACTGCCAGTACCATCTGTGAGCAAAGCCCAACTACAGACCGTGTCCTGGGCTGCATCACCAGCAGTATGAGCAGGAGGTCAGGGGAGGGGATTCTCCTCCTCTACTGGGGTCTGGGGGCAACAACACAAGAGGGACGTGGAGCTGTTGGAGCAAGTCCAGAGGAGGCCACAGAGATGCTGCGAGGGCTGGAGCAGCTCTGCTCTGGAGCCAGGCTGAGAGTGCTGGGCTGGGTCAGCCTGGAGAAGGCTCAGGGGAGACCTTAGAGCAGCTTCTGGTGCCTAGAGGGGCTACAAAGAAAGCTAAAGTGGGACTTTTATAAGTGCAGGTAGTGATAGACAATGAGAATGGCTTTAAACTGACAGAGGGGAGGATTTAGATGAGGTATTAGGAAGAAGTTCTTCCCTGTGAGGGTGCTGAGGCGCTGGCACAGGGTGCCCAGAGAAGCTGTGGCTGCCCCATCCCTGGCAGTGTTCAAGGCCAGGTTGGACACAGGGGCTTGGAGCAAGCTGCTCTAGTGGAAGGTGTCCCTGCCCGTGGTAGGGGGTTGGAAATGGATGAGCTTTAAGGTCCCTTCCAACACAAACCAGTCTGGGATTCTATGAACTTCCTAACTGCTTCTGCTGTTAGCGTCATTCCACCACCCATCCCTTGGAGAACAATTACATGCTCCAGCTCCTTCCTATTGGAATGTCTCAAATCATAAGGGTATTTTCAAATATTGTCTCACAAAAAGCCAGGACCTTCAGATGGTGATTGCTGAAAATGAGGATTTTCCACTGGAAGAGTGAACAAACATCACTAACAAATGCAAACCTACAGGCTGCGAACAACCTTCCATTGCATTGCAGGGGATGTCATACTCAGTTTGACTTGATTTTCCAAACTCATTTCACCCTGGTACTGCACACAGCCTAATGAAAACTGTATCATAGAATCATAGAATAGTTAGGGTGGGAAAGGACCTTAAGATCATCCAGTTCCAACCCCCCTCCCATGGGCAGGGACACCACACACTAAACCATGCCACCCAAGGCTCTGTCCAACCTGGTCTTGAACACCGCCAGGGATGGAGCATTCACAACCTCCCTGGGCAACCCATTCCAGTGCCTCACCACCCTCACAGTAAAGAATTTCTTATTCGTATTAGTTTCATTGACTGTAGGTGCTTTCTTAATAGGTGATTCCCATTCCTCTAATAACCCATTCCCACCTTCCTCACCTAGGATGTACACGGAGCCAACTGAGACCTTAACACAGAGTCTGACACTGACAAGTGCCTCTTTTTGATCACTTGAGGTTGTATGAATCTATCACATGCACATCAAAATCAAACACAAAGCAAGGGAAGCATTAATTAACGCATATCAAACACAGACTTGACAAGACTATGATTTAAGCATAAAACTGCCTGAAGAATTGTGATTCAATATTTTCGTTCATAACCTACTTTTTTGTCTCACTGTACAGAGCTGAGAAAAGGGAACACTTTTCCCCTCCACCTCCTTCATCTGTTTCACTTTCAACTTGAGCTGGTAAGTCTGTCTTAGCATTGCCTATGAAAAAAGGTGACATAAATTGCTCAGAGAGTTGAAAGAGAAGAAAAACTTGTTTACAAGTTACCTATTTTCATACTATCCCCTAATACCAAAGGCAGGAACAGCAGCACATGTCAGAGGACGCAGTTTCTTCTCCAGCTCCAAGTCTGAGATTACTCCATGAAACATTTAATGCTGGTTCCCCTCTGATTCTTTATGAAGATTACCCTAGACCACCGAATCATTCAAAAAGAGCACAGCCATTCCCAAAGAACAACTATCAGGTATAGCTGGTTTGATCAGTAGGGAATAGCGAGGCCTGATTTACCCAAGCTTTAGCATGGATGTTAATATAGCAGGTACACAAATGTTTTGGACTGGAAGTCTTGAGACTAAAAACTCCCTTTCTCATACTCCCTGCTCTGGGTTCAGCTAGAACCTGAAAGTCTAGGAGGGGCATGAAACCTACAAAGAATAAGAATTAAACATGTATCTATCTAACATAAATCATGTAACTGCTCCTACTGAACATTGTGGAGGTGTCAGCTGTGGGCAGGAACAGGAACACACACGGTACAACAGGTAACTGCTGTAATAGTAACCCACATTGAGCTGAAGCTGGCACTCTATGTGAGCATTCAACACCTCCCAGATTCATTTGTTAAGTGCTTTCCAGCCCATCTTCCATCCTTTAATGTCAGAAAGGTGAATTAGAATACTAAAGGCCAGCCAGGACTGACATTTGACATCAGTGGAGGTCAGGAACATCACCTCGGAGTCGGAGCCTGTTGAGAAGGGAATACTAACATCTCTCTAATACCCTGCCATTTCTCTTTTTTCTTGACTCTAGGTATAGCCTCCTTCTCCCTCTTAATTTCAGGCTTGGCTTTTTGTCTTTTTACACTTCTGTGTACATAACCCTCCTCTGTTTGCTTCTGTGACTTCATATATAAGAAAGAGAAGTAACACCCTTTTTATCAGTAGGAATTCATCACTTGCACTTTTGGATAAAAAGAGCTACTCTATCTTATATTTCTACTCATGCATCACTGGCATCCAAAGCTGCCTATCATCTGAGCCCTGGCACTGTGAAAAGATGATCTTAAACCAGAATAAGATGGAAAGTTTTCCCCTAAAGTGGTAAGAACCTCCCCGTTGTTTGCTGCAAACACACACCTGGCCTGTTGCTCACTTTGTAATCTTCTACAATAGCCACAGTCTGAGGTCTTCACATTTCTCCAGTTTCATGATGAGTTTACTACCAAGCTATCTTCAATGTGCTGCTCCTCGCTTGGATGTGACAGGGAATGAAATTTCATTCACAGCAGGATCATTATTATTATTATTGAGCTGGATAGATCTGAAGGAGCACCAATGTCATCCCAGTGCTCCCATACATCGCTTTCGCTTCTTTGCCATCTGCTCTTGGAGTTGTCAGTCAAAACAGATCCAGCATTCTCTGTTAGCGTCTACAAGTTTGCTTCTGCTGACCCAGTTTAATGTCATATTTGCCTCCTTTTATGTGTTTATGTGTGTCATTTATCTTACTCCTCCCCACCCTGAAAATGTGTACTTTTGAGTATTTGATGCTCATTACTCTTTTTGATAGATCCTGGTACAGCTTGAAAATGCTCCACCAGACTTCTCTGCATTGGCCACATTGATTTATCAGATTCATTTAACTTCTTTGAAGAGACTCAGTAATAATCAGCTCTATTGTGTGCAGAAAAGTAATTCTAAATGCAGAAGTGTTAATTAAGATCCAGGGTTCTGATTTGGTCTATTGTTAAGATAAGGACAGCTCTTAAATCCAAGCTTCCAAAACCTCAGAGAAGTTCAGAGGTCACAGAAGCAGAAGGCCATCTCCAACTCTCTCCTTTCCAAATGTATGCAGCTTGTTCAGACCTCTGTCCTTAGTCTTACCCTGAATTATCATAGAGACAAAGCAACAATGGCAGTGACAACATTAATAAGGTAAGACTTCTTGGCACAGGTAATGTAATAGAGATGAAGGCTGCCAAACAACAGAAAATCATAGAATCCCAGACTGGTTGGGGTTGGAAGGGACCTTAAAGCTCATCCAGCTCCAACCCCTGCCACGGGCAGGGACCCCTTCCTCTAGAGCAGCTTGCTCCAAGCCCCTGTGTCCAACCTGGCCTTGAACACTGCCAGGGATGGGGCAGCCACAGCTTCTCTGGGCACCCTGGGCCAGCGCCTCAGCACCCTCACAGGGAAGAGCTTCTGCCTAATACCTCATCTAAATCCTCCCCTCTGTCTGTTTAAAGCCATTCCCCCTTGTCCTGTCCCTACAGGCCCTTGTCCAAAGCCCCTCTCCAGCTTCTTGTTGGTCCCTTTAGGCACTGGGAGCTGCTCTAAGTTCTCCCGGGAGCCTTCTCTTCTTTCTCCAGGCTGAACCAGCCCAGCTCTCTCAGCCTGTCTTCATAAGAGAGGTCCTCCCTGTAAAGAGAAGAGGCGAAAACTAAACTAGAAAACAGTAGAACATATATGCAGGCTATTTAATGAACTACACAAATGGTATTACAATGCACCTAACATTTCATTTCTCAAAGCTTCTCCCTATTCTCAGTATCACCATCACTCAATGAATGATGCCTCCCTGTCTTCCAAATGTTGGTTTCAAATGGAGTACTCTCCTGGAGACCTGTCCTAATGCGAGCACTGTTAGCACAACTGTATCTCAGTGTGGACAGACAGTGTCTTTTCAGGGATTTCCTAGTCCCCATGGGGGAGAAAGGGCTTGGATCCTGTACTTGTTGCTATGGCAGCTACTAAAACTGCTGCTCCCAAGAATTTTTGAATTGCTCTCTGTATTCAAACATGCTTTGAAATAAGGTTAAACCCCAACAGTTCCAGCACTATTAAAGAGCCAGTTATCGACTTCTTTATGTTTTCCAAAATAGAAATAAAAAATGAGAAGCCCTTAACGTCCCCTCTGCATCTCAGTTGTGTTAACGCTAAATCACAAGCAGTCTGTAAAGATTTTTCAGAGCAGAGGTTTGAAACAGCCCTTATAAATAATTTCAGTGATTTATATGATCCAATTAGAATGCACTATATTTCTTTTTCTTGATACTTTCAGACGTGCCTGCCATAAATGCGATCCCTGGTTGGAGACAAGCTGCATATCAAACTATACTTGCCAAAAAAGAATGGTATAAAACCAAATTTCTATGCACTGTGTGCATATTTCTGGGTTTGAAGAGGTACTTCTGCCACCTTCTCTCCCTGCCCACATTGCACACTGGCGACTGGACCAGAGCGTTGCACTGGGGGTAGGCTGCAGATCTGTCACTTGCTCGTCTTGATTGTGCCATCCAACACAAGCAGGGACTTTCCCACGCTCTTCCAGAGTCACCTTATTGCATTTTCAGAGAGCTGCTCTCATAAGACAGTATGTTGGACCACGCAAGTACTGTTGTCACAGCCAAGGGTGACAGTGGGTCTGAATGAACCTTTGGATAGGCAACCATATCTCCCAGGGCTTGCTGAAGCATCCCAGAAACACTTTTGTGTCCTCATTATAGTATTCATTTCATTATTATAACTGATAATTTAAGAAGAAACGTTAAAATTGGTGTACTAGCCCAGATGGAGGTGCTGTCTATCCAGGATTCTGCCTACTTTAACCAAGACCAATGCATGCAATTTTGAGATCCAGATGGAGGGGGAATGGTTGATGCTCAAGTAAGACCTAGAGAGAGGAAGATGAACATGCACTGAGGAGTTTTCCTCTACAACTAGCCCTGCAGAAGAGTGATAAAGAGGGCACAGAACAAAGGCTGTGGTGTTCAAGGAACAGCTTTGTTTCACATTACTCTCTGAATTAATAAACAATGCCCTAAGGGAAGAGGTTGGAAGAGACTTTGGCAAGATGTTCGCACTTCCTTAGTTGGGGAGACAAGCCAGCAGCCGTACAGCAGTTATGGAATAATCTGCCCATAGGGAAGCTGCTTCTTAGCTCTCATTAGTTAGAGGTGGGGTTATACCCTCAAGCATGAAGCACAAATCTAGGCATTTTAAAAGCATTAGTAATAAGAAATCCACTATTAGCATTGTTTCAGCTCCTTTTAATTGACCATAATGCAAATATATTAAAGATGTTTAAAAGATACTTGAAAGGAATTCCAGAAAACAGTCCTCTCTGCTGGTATCATGTTCAAATCTGTTACAGCTCCCAAAGAAAATTAACTCGTGTCTTAAATAATTCATGCATTTATTGGGTCAGAAGCTCTTTCAGATCTGATGCTCTGATTCTCTGCCAGCAGAAGTGGCAGAGTTACAAATGAGAAATCAGACAGGGCCATTATCCGTAAAGTTTGAAACTGGATCTAATCCAGCCTTCCTGAAGTAAGATGTGTTCTCATGAAAAGCTGGGGTTTGGGCTCGCTCCTTTGACAAGCAAGGAAGGTTTTCCTCATAGGTGCACTGCCTTCAGGTCACACTAGCTGTAAGTAGAGCCACACAGTTTAGAATGGTAATAACAAATTGCGTAAGTTACCTGAATGCAGGCAAGAGTTTAACCTAGCCACAGTCATAAGAAGTCCTTCTGCAAGTTAACAGCCAGCACTGACTTCTGGAGCTACAGAGATGATAATATAAACAGTTATGAAGGTGGAGGTAGTGCTTTACCTTTATAAGAATCAGCATAGCACCATGGTGTGCACAGTACATATACCAATGGCATTTTTCTTGTTGCAGCTGTCTTTAATAGACTGGCAACTGCTTAACATTCCTCGTAATGGCTTGCTGCAAGTCTGAGTGGAACCAAATGAGATGTGCTCAGGAATCAAGCTTTTGCCATACCTCAGCTTGGCCTTTACCACCCTCAGGTAGCCGTTCCTTGGATCTCATATAGGAGAGGACTGCCAATCACCACGAACCACTACAATCCATGTCATTGGTCTGTATTGCAGATAAACATCCACTGGAGATGAGGTCAGAGCCACCAAACACCCTTTGGTCACGACCATAAGTCTGTTGAGATGAAAACTGACTGCATGAGCCCACAGGCTGCAAACTGAGATACAGCTTTTCTGCTATCCTGCACCCCTAAGTCAGTGCAATATAGCCCAGGATGAGCAAACCATGTAAAGACTGAGTTAAAATCCTGGAAGGGAAACTTTTCGATGGGTTGTTACCAGTGAATGTTGGAAGCGCTCCAGGGATAGTTGAATTAATTCAACCAGGGTGCTGCAAAAGGCATGGATGAGTGATCCATGTGGGAGAGGTGGTAACGCAGCACTATGCTGTTTGGAGATAATCAAATAGCAGCCTGGCAACTCTGCTGATGCGATCATTAAAGATGGGCTCAATTCCATGAACACTCCCAGGTTTTTCATCCTTTGAGATGAAGACAGCTTTACCCCACTTAGACAAAAAATGAATGGTTTACATATATAAAGCTCTTTTATCCCTAAGGACTTTGCTCAATATGGACTAGATTTATAAACAGACTGCCTGCAGGTGTCTTTGGAGTTGGGATCGGTTACTGATGGTCTGGCTCTATGTGCACAGTGGAACCTGCTTGTAGATGATCCCAGTGTAATTGTGAACACACAAAGGGCAAAAGGATTAAGATCCCATTGCTTGTCACATGCAAGTGCTGGGTAGGCAAGAGGGGCTCACCTCTGCACAGCATTTACTTCTCTGTCACTGAACAAAAGACATGTTAAGTAATATTAGAGGTCCAAATATAAGGTTACACAATTCTGATGCTCTTAAGATTTCTGGAAGCATCTTCTAGTACCTAAAGGAGCCTACAAGAAATCTGGAAAAGGACATTTTACAAGGGGACACGGGAACAGGACAAGAGAACTAGCTTTAAACTGAAAGAGAGGAGACTTAGATCAGATGTTAGGAAGGAATTCTTCCCTGTGAGGGTGCTGAGGCGCAGGCACAGGGTGCCCAGAGAAGCTGTGGCTGATCCATCCCTGGCAGTGTTCAAGGTGAGGTTGGACACAGGGGCTTGGAGCAAGCTGCTCTAGTGGAAGGTGTCCCTGCCCGTGGCAGGGGTTGGAACTGGATGAGCTTTAAGGTCCCTTCCAACCCAAACCAGTCTGGGATTCTATGATTTTAGAGTTATTGTGTAATGTGTAGCTATTTCAGAATAAAAAACATTAGTTCAGTTAGTTAAATCATTGCTTCAAAGCACAAAGCCTACCAGAAAACTCCTTGCATCTGGGATCTGACCCTGTCATCACGTGTAAAACACTCACTGCCATCCAGATAGTATTTGCCATTAGGAGTAGGTACATATGAGGTGACCAGACTCTGGTGTTTATCATTCTTGTGGACCTACTGAAGCTGAAGCCATGTTAATTCTAGCTCTCTCAGAAGGCATCAGCACCAAGTCAGAAGGTTGTAAGAGCACTAAGAGAATGCCTGAAATACCCATGTTTCTTTATAAAGGCCCCAAAAGACTAAACCTTGGATTAAACTCATTAAAAGCAAAAGTTAATTAGGTACCTAATGTGGTTATTTCTTCTTACAGAAAGATTTCTTTAGCCCAACCACTTGTACTAATCCACCTGCATATTAAATGGATTATTACTTTAAGGGGGGACAGGACAGCTTGTTTCTCACTATTGTGCTAGTAGTAATAGTAAGTTATTTTGCAGTGAAGCAAGAAAGACATCTATTTTGCATGCATGACATATGCTGAGAGCATATTGGTCAGCAGCTACATTACCATTAACCAGCATTTACAAATGAAGGTTCATAGGAAGAGTAATGAATGCCACAGCATTTCTTTTAACATATTCTGCCATTATAGAGCTATCGCAGTAACTTCCCAGGAAAATGAGGAGGTCAAGGAAACAGTCAAAGTTGACAATGCTGAATCTCAAAACCACCATTATTAAACATGGTAATTCCTAAACTGAGAATTGCTGAGAGAAGGGTGATGTGCCAGTTAGACCAAAGGTGAGCATGAGGCCAACAAACTACTTCAACAGGACCATCAGCCAGGGCAAAAGAGCAGAGAAAGTAGAAATTGGTCTGCGGCAATTTACATCAGTGGTGTATTTATAGCAAGGGAGGAATGAGCAATGTGCTAAGTGAAAATAAGTATATAAAACAAAAAGCAAAGTAAAATGAAATGTTGCATCACACACATCTTCCAGCACATAAATACAGATGCTGGAATAACAAGAGGGTGCTGGTCTGAGTCATTCAACTTGTCTTGGGAAGGCAAATCGCTGTACAAAGCACTGAAGCTTCACACAGAAAGTTATAAATAAGGACTCCTAAGAAATGTGCAAATACTTTACAAAGTCTTTACAAAGACCACAGATGTAATGTATAAGTAAAAGAAGTCATTTTTACAAGGCAGAACTCTGCTGCAAGACTTTTCCAGAAGCATATGGCCATAGCATGCAAGTGGGTCTCCTGGAAGCTTCTCTGCAATGCAGCTTCTGATGGCTGCACCTCCAGAAGGTGGCATTTGGGGTGTGCACTACTTAGTACTTTCAAGGATGGTTTCTGACAACAATGTGATCCACCCAAGAGCACACACACATTCAAAAAGGTCAGCAACAATGCTCTGCTACAGGCAAAGCAGCAAGGCTGGGTTAGCAGCTCCTTCTTCACCTTGCATCAACTTGTCAAATAAGAATTCCTTAGCCACCAATTTCTTCCTTGGTTGTCATTTCTGGCGACTGGCAACAACTTTACGGAAGCACAAACAAGTAAAAATACATCTAGTGTTCCTTCCACAGCCTGTAGCCCACTTCATAACCCATCCGGCTTCACCTCCTTTTGCAAATCCTCAGAGCAACAGGAAAAGAGAATGCGATTTATTGAAGCAGGTCCAGCAGCCCCCAGATGGCAGGTGACTGCAACAGCCATAAGAAAGAAATAACAAAGCTAAGAAAAATCAAGCTTACACAACTATCACTAAACTTACCAAACAACCTCCCCCTCCCAGGCTTGAACCAAAAAACCAGGAAGAGCTATTCAGCAGCAAGCCAACTGAAATGAAAACCCTAAAGCCAAACCCACATACAATACAGTCTTAATGCATATTCACAGGAGCAGGGCAATGTGAACTCAGCGTGTTCTGGATTTCAGGATCTTTTCAGAAACCCAAGTGATCTGTTAGGGCAGAGCAGAGGTTCAGTTGTGCTCTGCATCTCATCTAGGATAATGATAAATAAAGAAATGCTGACTGCCTTGAGCAGGAGCAGATCTTCAGATTAACACAGAAACTGTTCTTACAGTAACTTCTAATGTCCACACCTGCAGAAGGAAAAATGTCACAGGAGGGGAAGAGGCTCCCAGGAAGGATCACCAAGGGATTTAATTTTACTGAGATGTAGCACAGTTCATGCTGGAAGGGACCTTAGAAGGCCACATAGTCCAGCATCCCACTCAGTGCAGTGTCAGTTATGATTCCAGCTCCTACTCCTCTTTCAAGACAGAAAGAACATCCATCAGCCAGAGCCCGCTTCCCCAGCCCACAGCAGGGACAGAGACTGCTGGGGTACCCTCTAATCAGGGGGCTTTGATGTCAGTATCTCCTCCCTGTTCTGGCACCTCAGGAAAATCCTTTTTCCCAGCTGCAATAGTTCCGGTCAAGCTTGGAGTCACTGGTACCAATGATCACCTGGGTTGGGGATCGCCATTTATGCCCTGTGATAGAGGTCACTCACCTGCTCCTACAAGATGCTTAAGGACCAAGCCCTGATCATAAGCGTTTGATGTTTTAGAGGGCTGTAAGGTAACAGTTCCAGTATTTTAGATATGAGATAATTCACTCCTTTAAAAAGAAGGGCAGGATTCACCACTGGAGATGCAGCCATGTCTGTACTTCTGTAACAGCAGGTAGGCATCAGAGTAGTACATCCTAAAATGCAAACCTGTCATTTCCCATTCATTTCGATTGAAAGGCACTGGGGTTTTACTGAGCAGAACGATGGATTGCTTAAACAAATGCTGACTTCTGTAATCCTCAGAGGAGAGGCAATTTCCCTTTCTTGGTGTTTGCTGAACCTCTTTGTTCAAGCAAACATTAAAAAAGACTTCTCAGAGAAAAATTCCACTCCCTTCTCCTCCCAATATGCATCTTCCAGCCTGTATTTACAGTACAGAAACATATGCAAGACATAAGAAAGTAGTTGTAAGATATGGAGCTGTATTGTGAGTTGTGGTTGTGGCAGCATAATACGTGATTGCCCAGAGTGTCCTTTTAAAGCATCAGCCAAGCTGCGTATAGCGACTGTCTATGGTGATACACTGAGGAAGAGATTAACATTACACATCTCTGCTACTCAGTTCTCCGGTTCAGTGGTTTTACCCTTTGCAAATCAACCACCAGAGTGGTTCCTACAATGGCAGATATTGTGAAGGCAGAAGCTTTGTGTCCCATCCCACCCCAACAGTAAAACAGAAACTGAATACAAAGAAATCCCATTATCCCAACAGGCAGCCATGATATTTCCTGTTCTGGGACAGCAATGGGAGGTTCCAAGTCTCTGGGAATTTAGCTGAGTTTTTTCTGTTTCATACACACAGCAAATAAAAACCCTTCAGCACCAATCGTGCACCAGCACTGGAAGTCTGAGATTTTCAAGTCTTCAAGGACAGAAAAGCTGTCCTGCTCCCAGTCCTGTTCTGGTGATAGGATATCAGGATATGATAGCACCTAACCTGCATGGGTGTCATTCAGAAGATCTTCCACAGCTTTCTTTCACGCTACTGGTACCACTGAATAAGCACTATAAGCACTAACCCAGCATATCTGAGCTCACATCTGCTCCTTATCCAGCCTATTATTGGCTTTAACTAAGTGAAAGGCAGAAATGAGATGTCACATAAGATGGATTCTCCTTGTTACATTATCTAGGATTCACACATATTCAAATCCAGAAGATATGTGCTTGCTTTAGTAGGTCTGACATCCTGATAAGAGATAAAACACTTCACACATGAGCCGGAATGTTACACTGTCCTGAATTCAAGACAATATCCAGGAGAAAATTCCTTTGCAGATTTTGAAATCTCAGCTCAAAATATTATATCTAATACCTCTCATCATTATCATTTGAGAATGGTAAAACCAACAGAAAACCCACAGACAAATCTTCAGTACTGGATACAAACCCAACTCATATAGGTCTTCTTTCCCTTGAACCCTTCCTTGCCTCCAAGTACAAAGAGCTTTGGTTAACCACCAGCACACATTTATGCCTTTCTCCCATGTAGTCTCTTGGTTTATACCATTCATTCTATTGGTAGAGATTTCACTATTTCCAAACATTCATTTCCTTATTCTAAAATACTCTCAAGAGCCAATCAACATGAATCCAACATTGATAAATGCAAGTGATTCTCTATTTTGTTCCATGTATTTCTAGCTCAGTTAACAAACACAGTCAACTCTTTTTCAGTGAGATGCTCACCTGCAAGTCAACAGTGATGATAATAAACCCAGTCTTGGAGGTAATTTCTCTGATCCAGTAGCAAATTGTTACCAAAGATATAACAGGAATTTCTTTACACTTCCTGCATTTGTAGAATCATAGAATGTTAATACGTTAATGTTATGTTAATATATCAGACTAAGGCAGTATCAGATCAGACTCTAACTCAAAGTTGGGTTCCAGTTTGGCTCCTCCATGGGCACACTCCCAGATGCGGACAGTGTTTCCTGCACTCCAAGCCCAGAAAGGCAGACTAGCTCCAAAGATGCATGTCAGTGCTGCAACAAGCCTGCAGAGGAGAGACAGGACTTACTGGCATAAGGGTTGTTTGTGGCCTTGTGTCCACAACAAGCACCACTGAGTCACAGTCACCTAGCTCAGGGAATTAGCAGACAACAGATACCTGCCTGTACAGATGTACAGGCTGCAGCATCACAAGAAGTGAGGCTGCATAGTTACATCAAGTCAGATCAGAAGTCAGTCTGATTTCTCCATGCTCCTAACAAAGTTCTTTCCTATAGCTGAATTATCCCTTTCTCTCAAGATGTTTTGGTGGAGCAACATAGAACCACAGAATGGTTAGGGTTAGATAATGGTCATCATCTAGTTTATCACTATTACCACACAAATGTCACACAAGCAATGGTGTAATTCCACACACAGCTGTAGGCGGTTTGTATCTACAAGAAGCAGTTAAAACCAAAGCTGATCCCTTGATTTGCTATTATTCCAACAAGGTCTCATTTATGGTGAATACACTCTTCATTCTGCAGAGCCTTGGAAAAATGCAGCATAGTTTGAAGAACAGCTTCTAAACCAAATGTCACTTTACAGGATCCCTTAAAGTACTCACTCCTAGCTCCCAGTTCTCCTTAGGAAGCAGTGGTGTCAGAATGATTTCCTTATGTCTATCTTTAAGTCTGTATGTACTTCCACAGCAACTCTTAAATCATTTCACTCTACTTCAAAGTGAAGAAATAAATACAACCCTAAGTTCCTCACAGTGGGAATTTTCTGACTTCAGTTATGATGCTTCGGACTTCTCTAGGGCCAACAGAGCAAGCGATAAACACAACCTATTGACATCCCTCTTCTCTAACCTCAAGGCTTCATGCCCCCTTTCAGCATGGGGCTAAAATGCCATAAAAACCTCACAGGTTCATAGCCTATCCTTCACAAACAAATATCCCACAATCTTAACATCTTCTTTACCAGGTGGAGTGTAAAGGCAAAGCATGGAACATGGGAATCACAACCTCAGTGTGGTAAGAGCAGATCTGTAGATGACAGCAGCTGTGCTGAAGGCCCTGCAGTTTTGAGGAGTCATTTCAGACTAGCCCCAGTTCGTTTTAAGTGGGCTAAATGTGCATTAGCTGCACTCCTGGAGCATCTTTTCTGACTTAGTTTCATACTAAAGAAATCCACTTTGTGCACTCCGAGAACCACGGTGCAGTGAACGAGAGATTACCTTAAAAGCTTACCCTGATGTTTTAATTCAGGTCAGTGGTAAGTACCCACCTGATAAGCAGGATTTCTTTGCTGTATCCACGTATTGCTTTGACCTGATTTGCAGCACTAGGAAATACAACCCCAGCAGTTGCAGTTCCCTGATGCTAGTCACTGTTCCCTAATTAAAGAAATATCACATTTAGATAGCTGATGAAATGAGGTCGACAGGTAAGCAAGAAGAAAAGGATGAAATCAACTTCCAGATTCAAACTCTTGGGGGCCTTGCTACTTTCATTAAAATACATTTCACTAAGAATGAAACTCAACGTTTGAAACAAATTTTCAAAGTCATAAACCTCCATTCTTTTCTTTTTTTAAACTTTTTACTGGCTTTTAACTCCTTTTTTAAGAAATTAGTGCTCCAGTGACAGCTCTGATCAAAGCTTCTCCTTCTGCAGGCAGGAATTAAGGTTGCTACAGCCACCCTGGTGACAGATCTGCTTCCAGCACTTCCACACTCTGTTCTAACCTATTGGCTGCAACTGATGTATAGCCTCTGTAGAATAGCTTTAATATCTGTCTTAGGGTTTTGTTTAGTTATTTAGCATTCAAAATTTCACTTTATTTGCTATGCATTAATAATCTCTGCAGAGGTGCTTCTTTAGCACCTTTCAATGTGGTTTGCAAAGTAATTTACAGATGCTGAGTGTAATTACTGCCCATGAGGTTCTGCTCTGCCAGAACATACTAACCTCTCTGCTGAGGGATTGCACAAAGCAGTAATTCACCCAAGCTGATACTGAATGAACCTGGAAGACACCAGTGAGGCCTTGGCCCCAAAAAGAGTAGTGTCATGCAAAGATGCACAAGCTGGTAACAGGTTATTGAAAACAGGGAAGGAAACAATCCCAACCACTTTGAGCCATTCCTCGCAAAGGTTAGAACAATTCAAGGAAGAATATCCAGTCTAATCATGGTAGCTGTGCACCTGGAGGAAAATAAAAGGAGGTTAAGAGTGACTGATCAGCAGCTTCAGGACAAGGGAAGATGGTGAACATCAGCTATCCAAGAACTAACAAGGTCTGTATAACGCACTGTGATGCTGTGGGGATGAAGAGATACAGGCTGAGAAATGAAAAATTGCAACCTATGAAGACACATAGCATGCACTGAACACACAGCACATGCAATATAAATGAAGCCTGCGTGCGCTCTTGGCAAATAAATAAAACATTCAACCACTTAGTGAGATAAGAAATAGGTGGATGCATAAGAGGATTAGGCTGTATAAAGAGGAACTCTAGCTGGAGCTGTTTTAGGGTTAAACTCCTTTCCATCTGCTTGATCTCAAGTCCCTAGGGTTATGTTTGCCCTTTATCACAGGGACTTGAATAGAGGTTTCTTAAGCCACTTTCAAGCTGAGCTGAATGTCTGGACAAGCCTAAGGAAGTCTGGTGCCCACTATTAGTCCTTGGACAAACAGCAGCATCCAAGGACTCCAGCGGGCACCAGCAGGACCAAGCAGCCTATGAGGCAGGCACCCCTAGAAGAGCTGGAAACACCAAGCACATGCATCTCTGATAGGTGCGACAATATGAGCAATAATCACTTAAGTCACAGACAACTTACTTTCTCGGCCATCCAATGAGCTAAAGTTTTAGAGGTAAAATATTTGCTGTAATATAAAGAAATGAAAGTCTCCATTAATCTATACATGTAAATCTCCATTCAATCTATATGTATTTTTAATAAATGGCAGCCGTGGCATTGACAGAACTGAGTAGGCACATTTCTAGCTGCAAATACTAAAAATAAAAACCTTGAAAATAAAGAGGTCCCATTTTCAGTAAGCAGAAAGCAAGCATGAAAGCACAGATATTAGGAAGCTCTTCTCTGTGAGGGTGCTGAGGCGCTGGCTCAGGGTGCCTGAGAAGCTGTGGCTGCCCCATCCCTGGCAGTGTTCAAGGCCAGGTTGGACACAGGGGTTGGAGGAACCTGCTCTAGCGGAAGCCTTAACTATTAAAGGTACATTGAAAAAGCCAGTGAAATACCAGACTTGGCTTGGGTATAGAAATAGGCAGTTATAAATCTGTTTTAAATGTATATGGAATTTCAGTAAGCCAAAAGAAAGCAATCCTGACAATAGTAGCGTTATTGGATTACATCCATTACACTTCTTTACAACACAAATATATGCATTTTATAAACAGCAAGCAATTTGGTTTTGTGTTGAGATCTAGATTTGTCTATTGAAATTTATACTGGGGAGGTCACAGATTAAAAATCCCTGAGATACAGAGGGCTATTTATAGAGCTGGTACAGCATCTAAGAAGTTGGGAATTTTACCATGTTTGATAGGTTGTCTTTTTGCCTTTTTTCTTCAAAAACGTTCAAATATTTCAACAAATACAAGGAAGACTGAGCCAAAGCCACAGTAAAATATATTACAATTGAAGCTTGCAAACACTGCATAGGTTAATAAACAAGGGTTACTGAGATGCATGATTTTAATATAAGTGCTTACATCAAGCAAATGTCACTTCAAAATGGCAAAGGAGAGAGGAAACCACTCTGCCTGCATGCCTGGCTGTTCAGACAGCTGTAATTCTTCCCAGGGTACAGCCTGAGCACAATTAATCACTCTCTTCAGTTTCAAGGAGTGCTAAACCAGGGATGTACAAGGAAGAAAAGGTCTTAGTTTAAAGAGCACAGACAGCTAGGCTGGATCACTTCAGTCAGGGCAGCAGCAGGGCAGGCTAACAGCCAGAGCTGGATACCAGGGGAATGGAGAGAGAGCCAAGGTTAGACTGAAATAAAATCCAAGGCCCAAGAAGAAACAGAGTAAAAGCAGTGATTGCGGTTGCTGGCCAGCTAAGGAAGAGCTCTAGCACTTCCCAAAGGCCACGTGCAGTGGGATTGTTGGCATCTGTTAATTAATTTCCACCTCATCCAAAATCAACTAAATCAGACTCTAAGAATCACAGCCTGGTTTGGGTTGAAGGGACCTTAAAGCTCACCCAGCTCCAACCCCTGCCACAGGCAGGGACACCTTCCACTAGAGCAGCTTGCTCCAAGCCCCTGTGTCCAACCTGGCCTTGAACACTGCCAGGGATGGGGCAGCCACAGCTTCTCTGGGCACCCTGTGCCAGCGCCTCAGCACCCTCACAGGGAAGAGCTTGTGCCTAATATCAAATCCAAATCTACCTCCTTTCAGCTTAAAGCCATTCTCCCTTGTCCTATGCCTACGTGTCCTTATAAAAAGTCTCATAAGAAGAATACACCACAATACTCAGCACAAGGTGTATGACAAACCACAGGACTCTTTCTCATTTGGAATTACAACCCAAACTCAAACGTAGAACACAGACAACCTCATCATATAATTTCTGTTGCTTATCCACTTACCTAACACTTTGTGAAATGAAAGCCAAAAACATTAAAATCAAGGCATGTTTTAACAGTAGACATGTGCTGATTTCTTCCCAGGAACATATTTTTAACTGGATTTTCCCCTTAATTAAAAATGATACCTTGCAATCAGTTTAAGATAAGCAGAGGAATGCTCAATGCTTACGTGCATATAGTCAGTTTAGGGGGTTGGAACTAGATGATCTTAAGGTCCTTTCCAACCCTAACTATTCTATGATGCTATGATCAGTACATATTAGGTTATAGGCATTTTAGCAGTGTGTTGTCCGGCGTGTAGCTTATAACGGAGCAAATGGTTGGTTTTCAGACAAGGTGTAGGAAAACCTCTTTAAGCTTTCCCTAACACAGAAAATGTTGGAGTGTCTCATTTGGTAGCAATGTGCTCTGGGGACATGGCAGGTTTAATGAGGCTAGTGCTAGGGTATGGCTACGTGAACACACTGCTGAAGGGTAAAGGAGTGCAGCTCTACAGCGCATTAGCTGATCCACAGCTGGCTCTTACCTTGTAGTATAACTCTTCTCCATCTTTCCATGTAGTAACCTGTTCTTGTAGCCATAACCCCAGGAATACACTGGCAAGTTAGCAGCAATGCATGCTTATTGAAAGAGGCAGATGTTAAGAATGCTTTGAAACATTTAGAATCCCAGCATGCCTGGAATGGGAAGGGAAATACATTGGTTATCCTTTTAGTCAGCAAGATGAATGCTTGGTCCCCTCTGAAGCCACAGTTACAGCTGCAGTCATGTTACTGGTGCATGTGTGTGGTAGAGAACCCAGACTGAAGCTGGGAGACACTGAGATAAGGATGTGATGTAGTGAAAGAAAGAAACAAATTGCTGGGATCTTGAGGCAATCCTTCACTGAGTGACAAAAGTAGGATCAGACCCTCTGAGATCCACCTCTGGATCTCAGCAGGAGATGTTAAAGGCAGACAAAGGGTGCAAGAGGAGATGCCTGCTCTTACAGCAGTATTTACTCCTTCTTTAGGGAAAAGGTAGCAAATCACATAGAAATATTCCTCAAGTTGGACATGGCTCACAAGCTATGAGTCACAGCATGCTGTGTAAAGCATACCCACGCATCTAGCTGCTATCAGTAGCATAACACTCTAAGGAAGGCAAAGTACCAAGGAGAAGAGCTTGGCCTCAAGGAAAACAGAGAAAAGGTCTCAGAACAGAACCAAGTGACAGGCAAAGCCTTCTTTCCTGCCATGTACCCTCCAGCACAGCTAAGTGAGAACCAGGGATAAGCCAGAACAGAGCCCAACTGAAAGAGGGTGGATTTAAATGGAAGGAGGGGAGATTTAGATGAGATATTAGCAAAAAAAGTCTTCCCTGTGAGGGTGCTGAGGCGCTGGCCCAGGGTGCCCAGAGAAGCTGTGGCTGCCCCATCCCTGGCAGTGTTCAAGGCCAGGTTGGACACAGGGGCTTGGAGCAAGCTGCTCTAGTGGAAGGTGTCCCTGCCCGTGGCAGGGGTTGGAACCGGATGAGTTTTAAGGTCCCTTCCAACACAAACCATTCACTGAGTCCTATGAGCCCAGGGCAGCAGGTGCTTGCAGGGAGGCCCCTGGTCAGGGGGCTTAGGACCAGGTGCATTTGGGCCCTATCACACCAGCAATGGAGGAGCAAACCTTCCCTTTACTGCCTTTCCATGAGAAAGAGTGAAACATCATCTCACTGATGCACTGTGAGGAGCTAAAGATCTTAAGATCTCTAAAACTTTTTCAAGAATGAGGGTGACGTACAAGTGCCCATTAGCATAAATTCCACTCATCTAAATACATGTTTTAATTAAAATCGTTTAAAAAACCCTTCAAAATAATTTTTTCCTGAGGTCAATCAACATAACAGCTCTTCATCCTGACCCTACACAGTCTGGCATATTCTTTATTCTCTGTTTGTAGTCCCATTGACTTTAACACTACTACTGCTAGAAGAAATTACTATTAAGGCCATGAAGCACTGTCATTTTGCAGTGCTGGAAAGGAGATCAAGTGCATCTTCCTCATTGCGCACTGAATAATGAAGCGAGCTCTGTGCAGTTAAGCAATCACCAGCAATATGGCAAATCTGATGCCCATCCCTCTGTGCTCATGCCAGGCTCTAAACCAGCTCCTCTGTTGTACCAGTTTCCCTTCACCTTATTTTTCACCTGGGCTGATCCCCAGTGAGAATCACTACACAGCTGTGCTGAGCTGAAACACCAAAAGGGGTCAGGTCAAGTGGAAAGGTTAAGGGCTACTTAACCCTCTCTGTACGCTGCAAGCTTCCTGTAGCCCGGGTTGCTGTGTTTCATACGGTGGCCTTGCTCTCTCACACTACTGAAGTCCAAAAAGTTCTGATTTAGAGAGGATAAACAGAACCCCACCTTTAACCATAGGTGTCCATGACAGACTTGATTTTATAATGTTAATCTGTTAATTAAACTTTAAATTTGTTAATTAAATTTCCTTTGCTAACATATTCTGCGGGTTTCTCTATATTACCATATATTTACATGATGTTACAGTGGGGCTTCTCAGGAGGTGTTCCTGTGGCAGCAAATGCCAGCAGGTTAATTGGGCTTTACTTGCGAAAGAAAGAAGAGCCTAACACAAAAATAATACTCTTTCCTTACAGAGCAAGCTTCAGTAATGAAATTAGGACTTCTAACACAAAGCTATAAAGAGTGACAAATCTCTCTTGCAGTTCTTAATTTGTGTTAACCCCTTGACTCTAGCAGGTCTGGAGCTCCTGACATGAAGTGCTAATGCATTTAGCATTAAACATACACGCTAAATGCATTAGAATTATACCACGCTAATGGAAGCATTCATGGCCTGTCAGATAGGTCGAGTGTTTGCTTCACTCGGGTGTTTGCTGCGAGCAAGGCAGCGTTTCAGCATCAAAGCCTTGTCAGGAACTTTAATGATCTTTATTTGTAGAAATTACATGGCACTAACCTGCATTTCATTGGGTTTTCTCCCATTTTTGCCTGCTGTATTTCATGAAGAACTTCTCTTCTGTTACATCTCTAAAGAGATGTCTTTTGGATTTAAAATACAAAGAGCTTACTGAATATTGAATGCAATCTATCTTACGCACAGTAAGAGCAGAGAGTCCTGTGGTGAATCCGTTCCTTTTGGTATTTGAGCTCGGATGGTTAAAAGAAAGAGGAACAGAGACAGAAGAAACCAGAACTGTAGAATATTCAGTTGGTAAAATACTATTCCTATAATGTATTATGAAGTGGGCTGTCAAGTAAAAACATGGTACACTTTTTAATACCCAGGGAAACAAGAATAAGTGTATTGCAGCATGGAACATACTTAAATAAACCTCCGAGTGTTGTTATTCCAATGGATAGATCTATATATTGCCACATATATTACCGTATCAAACAAGTATCCTAAAATATTCAGGCTAAGTCATTCCAGACCATATATAAACATATAGATACATCCAGAAGCATGCACTCACCACAGTTAACATGCATTTAGACCATTGCTCACAGACTGTACTGGAAATGGCATTTGATTGGAAAAGGGACAGCTTATCCGTGACACACACCATGGGTGCGGAGGTCACCACCAACCTCTGACTGACTGCTGCAGGTCTCATCCTCTCCACCATGGGTTTATTTATCAGCATCACTATGCAAACCCATAATGCTCTGGAGAGTTTGTGTTTGCTTTTCAACTTCATGCAGTTAGTCACCCAAATTGCTAAGGACCAAGCACAAATCATCCCAGTGGCCACAGAACATAGAATCATAGAATAGTTAGGGTTGGAAAGGACCTTAAGATCATCCAGTTCTAACCCCCCTGCCATGGGCAGGAACACCTCACACTAAACCATGTCACCCAAGACCTCATCCAACCTGGCCTTGAACACCACCAAGGATGGAGCATTCACAACCTCCCTGGGCAACCCATTCCAGTGCCTCACCACCCTCTCAGTAAAGAATTTCTTCCTTAGATCCAATCTAAACTTCCCCTGTTTCAGTTTGAACCCGTTACCCCTTGTCCTGTCACTACAGTCCCTGATGAAGAGTCCCTCCCCAGCATCCCTGTAGGCCCCCTTCAGATACTGGAAGCTGCTCTGAGGTCTCCACGCAGCTTCTCTTCTCCAGGCTGAACAGCCCCAACTTTCTCAGCCTGTCTTCATGTTCAGTGTTGTCCTCTGGATTTCAGGTTTTAAGGGCAACAGAGATTTCATTCCAGGCAGGAGCTGACACCCAGTTTAGAGGTGCCATACAGGCAGCTTAGGCAAGTCTGAGTTGGACTAGACCTTTGAAGGTCCCTTCCAACCCAAACTATTCTTTGATGCTATGAAATGTCTGTGAGAGCAAAACACTCAGCACAGCAAACGTTCTGCCCATGACATACTGCCCTGGGCAGCAGAAGCTGAGAGCTGATAGTGGATGGCATCTGGATTCTCAGAACAAACCCTCAAACGTTTCTTGTTATTTACAGCTGACAAAGCATCACTAAGACATGCTGCTTTTGATTTCTACCTGTCAGGCTGCATTCCAGCCCCTGTGATGCATCCACCTGGAAAACTCAGAGAGACAATTTTATGATGGAAGGAATAAGACAGCAACTGAATCTTTGCAAATGAGAAAGCACATGGATTAGTTTCTGTTGTTTCGGAGGAACAGCTTTTTCCCATGAGCCATCCGACAGCAATGCCTTGAGTAACCTAACTCCTCACTTTCTTCTCTAAAACACTGTTTGTGGTGAGTGAAATGCATGCCCAGATTCAAATGCTCAATAATTCAGCATTAAAAGACTGTGACAAACTTGAAGAGAAAAACACAGAGCTGAACTTGGCATGGTACCACTCACAGCCTTTGCTTCCCCACTATCTCTCACCCCACAATCCCCTGACACCCAAGGGAAGTCCACAGAGAGCAAACAGAACTCCAGGCAGTAGGAGCAGATAAAGGCAAACACTAAGATTTCTGGTGGGAGGACTCTACCCCGCACCACACATACCCAGAGTAGCACAGGGGAGAGATGCTCTCCTTTCCTCAGGCAAACCAGAGTATCAGGAGGAAAAAGATGTCAGTCTTTCTTATATTTGTCAGCAGAAAAGTATCTGCTGTGTGAAATCACCTTGTTTTGTGCTTTATCCCTGGCCTTACCCTAAATATATCTTTTTAGACACACTCACTGGGGCAGACAGCATCTCCCATACAGTGCTCGGCACAACGAGGCTCCATTCTTGGTGGGCTCTTAAGAGCAGCCATAAACACAACCAGTAATAATAATCCCCATTTAAGTTACTGAAGGCATTTTTAGGCTAATGCCCAGCTTTGAAAGCATAATTCATTCATAACAATGAATAGAGCCAGCAGAGCATCAGTAATAATCCTCTCACATTACAGAAAGCATACTGAGATGTTAGAATAGCACGGTGACGATAACTCCTCCTCATTACCAACCGCGAGCTGCCATCGGTGGGAGAGATCTTTTTCAACATCAAAAAGCACACAGTTCAGTGCAGGCAGGGGTAAAAGATGGAGATGGATGCCTTACACTACTGAATTGAAAACTAGGGCATTGACTGTAAGCAAAGAAAGCCAACCTTTGGAAATAGTTGGTTGGGAAAAGAAATAAAAAGAAAGGGAAAAAATCACCTGCTAGTTTCCTACCATGGCAAAGAGGAACTGCAAATTCCATGAGTCAGCATATCATCAAGTAATCTGAATGTAAAAGCAGGAGCTCTGCAAGGAACTGTGAATGCTTCAGTAATAATCCCCCTTCACACTTCCTCATCAGTATTTTCCCTTTCATTAGCTGGCATAGTGTTTCCCATTAGCTTATTGCTTCTATAATTACTTTGGTTTCCTCCAGGAATCTCCACTACTGCCTATCAAGCAGCTCCTCAGTTTCATGGCTTTACCTTCATTTCTGTGAGTCAACTGCATTAGTAAATACTGGGCGTGCAGGAAAAGGAAGCTCTGTGTTAAAGAGATTCATCCCAATGGGCATGCCATGACCATAAGGTACAGCAATTTCTGTCTCCCCTCCTAGGGCACTGCCCCAGGCACCACACAACACCTCGGCTCTGGTGCTCACCTCAAAATGACTTTGTGCTCCAAGTGCAACCAAATGATTAATATCAGAAATCCAGAACACTAACTAAACCATTGCAGCTGGAATAGACTGTTGTTTTCTCCCACTTACATGTGCTTTCTACCTGCTTCCTTTCAAAATTCCATTTCTAAATAATTCCTTTTTTTCATTATAGACTTTTCACCCAGCCAGGAAACCAGAAATTCTATAGAAATCTATAGATATAGAAATATCTATATGGCTAAATTCAGCCTCCGGTAAGTAGGTTTCAGTAATGGCAATGCACAATGAGATAAACTGCACCTGATGATGAGGTCCAAGGAGTGGGACATGTGCTAAGAGAGCACTAGGTAAGCATGGGAAACAACCTGTACCTGGAGGTAGCCCATAGCTATGCGAAAGGAGTAGAACAAGATAAAACAAGTCACCTTCCTTGTTTGTAATGCTTAGAAATGCACAGTGCACAATGCCACCACATACTTTAGGTGTTTCTAATTTTTTCCATAATGAGCTTCATCTCCATTAATTTCTCTTACTTTTCCTGAGACCTCACCTACCTCACTTACCCCGGGACCCAAAAAGAGGATAGGAGTAGGAGGTCATTAGAAACTGCAGAGCTCTGAGGATGCTGTGAGGGAAGGGGAAGGGACCAGGGAGGATAATGGGATGCAGGTCTGGTCACCAGCCTGGCAAATGAAGTGGCAACTCCAGCAGCGCTCAGACCTGAAGCTGAAAATGCCCTGCAGCACTGAGAAATGCTGCAGACACAATGCAGAAAAGGCAGGAGGGATATGGAGCTATAGCAGCATGTTCTGCTTCTGTTCTGGGGTAGGAGGGAACTAATGCCCTACCTTGACAAACTCTCATCCTGCAACTGAGGCAAATCCCAGCAATTGACAATACCTGATTTATAACAGTGTTGGGAAAGAAACATTTATGCTGGGAAGAATACAGAAAAAAATCCAGCAGAAATGCTGCTCTGCATAAAGAGGTTATAGAATAATTGCAAACCTCTTGCTAATTGATCTATATTGTTTATGTATGATGACATAAATGACATCAGTCATTTTCGTATTGGCATCAAACTACTGAATCTGTGACTTCAGTTCATGGCACCTTCCTGGATATGAGACATAAATGAGTACTGTCCTGCCTGCAAAAGCAGCAATAGACGACACAGTCAGTGCTGTCCCAGCATCAGGCATCCTCTAAGAGTAATGAATAGCTGTCGAAAAATGTCATGTAAGCGAGTAACTGATTAAACTTCATGACAAAAAGGAACATGGGCTGCTTTGGCTAATCACTGTTCACTCTCTCTGCCCAAACCCCAGTCCTTCTTCAGGCCAGTGAAGACACATCTGAACGTATACCTGAAATTAAAGTGATCTAATGCATACCAGTAATTGCTTCCCCTCACTTTCAGCAAGAAGCTATAGATTAACTTGTTAATTCAAAATGTAGCACATTGAACAGTCTTCTCTCTGCAAGGATGGCTTCAGAAAGCTCAGAAATAAACCAGGACAACATTTGTTATTAAATCTTGAAGATTTCCTAAAGTAAACAAGAATCTGTGCAGGTGGCCCACGACTTTCCGGTTTAACTTCCTAAAGGCTGTGGGCTGAATTTGATGAGGTCAATTCAACAATACATATATTCTCAGCTGGGTTTTTCCCTCAAAGAACAAAGAGATATGCATCAGGAAGGGGAAATTTATAAAACCATGTGGACTCAGAGACATTCAGTAAAAAGCAAATTCAAAAAGGTAACAGGCTTAGATGCTATTGAAACTTAATCCTGGGTTTTATGTGTTTGCATTTCTCTCTCAATATATTGCAAATACCTGTTATGACTTTATTTCTTCTAGACCTAAGAAATGGAATGGGAAGCAGGCTATTTAGATCCCTGGACCTGGAGGTTCCCGCAGAGGTGTCTCATAGAATAAGGAGTATCCCAAGGCTGAAAGATATTTGTTAGCTGGAGAAGAAACAATTACAGAACCGGGTGCCCAGAGAAGCTGTGGCTGCCCCATCCCTGGCAGTGTTCAAGGCCAGGTTGGACACAGGGGCTTGGAGCAAGCTGCTCTAGTGGAAGGTGTCCCTGCCCGTGGCAGGGGTTGGAGCTGGAGGAGTTTAAGGACCCTTCCAACACAAACCAGGCTGGGATTCTATGATTCTATGATTTCCATTGGCAACAACTTGAGTCCATACTTACTGCCTGTAACTCAATTGTGCCACCGCAGAGAAAAGAGCTACTGCAGTACACCAGACACCAGACTTCCCCTAACTATTGAAGGTTGTTGTCAGGTAGAACCAAAGAGGTTTTCCTCACACCTTGCTGCAGTTAATCATTCCCATTCACCAGCTCTTCAGGGAGACATCCAGTCACCTTTAAAGTTATGCTTCTCATTTGGTTTAAAGAGCAGAATAACAGAGAGAACTTCTTTCTCCTAATAAACCAAAGCGATCTGATGACTTAAGGCATGTCAGGAACATAAAACTTAACAAGCCACCCAAATTTCAAACTGGCTACCACTGCTTCCCTCTTGCTGCTCAGGGGATGAATCCCTCAGCCTGCACACCTGTGCTGGGAATTCTTTAGGCAGAAATTTAACTCATTTCTGTCCTTTGCTTTGGAAAAAGTAGGCAGGAAGAAACAGCCTGGGCTGCTAAAGTAGGGCTCTCGCTGGGTCACTGGCTGCCTGCTGTTTGTGAAGGAAACAGGGCTATCTGACTGCTGGTACTGCTGTAAAATGAATCCAGATCTAACGTAGTCAGGCTTTGGTTGTTCAATCAAGTGCCTTTAAATTGCATTTAAAGAATACTCACTGTTTGCTCTACAAATTTGTCCTTCCTCAGAGCATATAATGTTTTTAAGGCCTAAACCAGAGTGCATGAGGATGGTATGCAAAGGCTTCTCATAACTGATTCCAGTGAGCAAAACTATCTTCTTTTTCTCCTTCCACCTTCATGTTTCAAGTAAAAACACATGAAAGAATGTCACTCCAAGCCCTCTTCCTCCTCTCTGCTCACCTCTTTGTCTGCCCCTAAACACAAGGGCCAGAAGCCCCTGCTAAATCTTGTTTTCTTGATTATCTTCTTAGTTTCATGTTTATGATTTATGATAATCATGATGTAGTAGAGTAACAAATGCTTCAGTTAATATCAAAGCTCCACCATGCTTGCACTGAGCAGCATGAGCTTTGCCTCTAACTAACCAAGGGGACAATGAATAGCAGAAAACATTCCTGGTGGAAATAGCCAAGACCCAGACTGCTGTTTCCCCTCAGTGCTTCTTTGAGCCAGCACCCCCATGCAGTCCGGGTGCTACCTCTGCTTCACAAGGGTAGGTGGCTCAGTAAATGAAGTCAGAATCACACAACATCCACCCGTCTGGGCTTGCCAGTACCCCCCTTTGTTGGGACTGAATTTGTATCTCAATTTTAGGAAAAAAAAAAAAAAAAAAAATCAGTGGAACTGCCCTAGATTTTTCTTGATTTGGTTGCAACAATAACTCAGCTGTGACCCTCTCCAGTTTCTATCCGCCTTCTCTTTGAATTTATATCCACCCAATGGATATTGAAGCCCAGTATCATTCACCAACATCCTTTCCACCAGAGACACAGAGAGCATACGTTTTTCTTTCTCTCTGCAACAGTGACCTATCATGGCCCTCTTTTAAACTCCTTCTTGGAAAATAGCATCACAGGCTCCTTAGGACTCCACAGCTTTAGGGTGCATGGCTATATTCAGTGGTCCCCACAACAGGGCACATCTAAATGGTTTTAGGAAGCACCGGCATCACCTCTGAAGCTTTTGAGATTACCTCTGACATCTCGGGCTTTAGCAAGTCTTGGAGTTCTTCTGTTCAGGATTTGGAAGGCAAAACCCAATTGAATCCAAGTCAGATGCTGCCAACATGTCCCAGCGGAGACATTAAGAATGCTGCTTCTATTTCCTTTTGGTTAAGAAGATACATGCATAACTTGTACTTTACATCTTGTACGCTCTGAGCTGGATGGTTTAGAACTATATCAATTTTTGGCTGTTTTGTGGAGGACTTTTTTAACCCCACAATTGCATATTTAGTGCAAAACTAAATTATAGTTAATAGAAAGATGGTGTTTAGTTAAAAACAATGGTAGTTAAAGAGTGTTTAATTAACCTGCTAAATTGGAACCTGTGCTATGTTGAGAGCAGAGCATAGCACTTAGGAAAGCCCAGTATCATCTATAAATACATGTGCTAGAACAGCATTACAATAGTGACTGATTGGTATTTATATTTCAGGGCAGAAGACAAACTCTAGCTGGAAGCAATCTCATCTCTGGTAGTTTTAAACTGTTAAAAGCATCATCAAGGATTTCTGCCTCTCCCCAGCATTAGCCAGTGATGGAGTCTGAATGGATCATCGATCTGTTTCAATACTGGAAATTGGCCCGGGATGTGAGGGAAACATCTCGACACCTTATCTGCACAAGGACATAAGTGAATTTCAAGCCCTGCTTGGTAACCACATACACTGAGACAAAACTTAATTTTCCACCCTCTTTTTTCATATATCTTGATTTTCTCCCCCATTTGTCTCTGGAAATTTCTGAATTCATCTCTTCAGCTTTATGAATCAGACCTTAGAGGGCAAGAAGATGAAACCTTGATGATCTAAATTAACCCCCTGGATATTACAGCTGCTGCTAGAAATTAGAGCAGACCTTATCTCTAGAGTTGCCAGTCATTTTGTGATATTTGCTTAGAATTAGAAAAAAAGACTGTTCATAACAGTAGAATCCAATTAAAAATGCATTTATCAATTCATTGCAAACAGGGAGATGACAGGGAAGTGGTTAAGCAGATCAGTGCTGGACGCACCAACTGGAACATTCTTACAGTTTCTCTATGAATATCTAAAAATGAACATTCTCGCTGCACCTTCTCCCTGAAATATGTCCTGAGGGTTTCTAATTGATGGATAGGCCACTGCCAGCTTTCTTCCCAAATAGGCAAAATCACTTACCTCGGAATTTAGGAAGTATAAAATCATTATCCACACCATTTAAAACTGTACTTCTCTTTCCCTGCTTTTACACTTTACTCCTTCTCTCCTCATTTCTTGCTTTTTTGCAGGGTAATAGCAATCAGATATCCAAAAAACCTGTTCCAAACCCTTTCCCCTTGTCTTGTGCATTCCCTTTTCCCCCCTCCATGGTTTAGCATTCTACACTTGGAGCAGAATTCTCCCCTAGCTACAAATTCTAACATGCCCTGATCTTTCCATTTCTCAGTCTGATCCCAACTGGAAACAAAAGCAATTTTACAAATAATAGGAAAGCCTGATGTTTGGTATGGAAAAGCTGAAATAGGCAAAGGGAAGTTGTGATCTTTCTGTGATGCAAATAATGTTCTGCATCAAATGCATAACCATAAATAAAGCTCCCTGAGGTACATTTGCTAGTTCAGACACGAAGAAACATCTTTAGCATATAAACACAGAGCGTAGACTGAAATATTTCTCTATGTAAAAATAACCAAGGAGACAACTAACATGGTTCTTGGGCTCCACTGTGTTTCTCTAAATAGTTCAACTTTCTGCTGTTTGCATTGAAAATATTGGCACATTGGGGTATTTGCACAAAGGTATTTGTACAATCAACCATAAAATGTAACTGGGAGAAATGTTAAACATTTTAAATGCATTAAACATACAAATGTAAGGAAGTTATGGTACGAAAATGAAAATCAAGGTCAATTCTCTCATCCAGTTTTCATCTGATAATACAGGTGTCCAGAACTAGCACGAGAGCTTGGTAATAGGTGGGCTGAGATTCACCAAGCACACAATGCACAGGAAACCTAAGCTCATCTTTTTAGCCCTTTGCCAGATATCCTGGACTTTTGAAGTAAAAATCAACAGTTTAATGTCATTAAATTTAATAGAGACAATTCATTGACCGATTTAGGGGAATGACAGGTTTAGTAAATAAATCTTTTGGTGTTTATCTTACTATAAGGCCGGTTGTTACTGGATTTGATGAGTACATGTGAAGTTACATGACTTGCTGCACTGAATTAAAAAGACAAGGTGGCTACATCGTCATGGCTACTTTGTGTGATTATATAAGCAACTAAATTTCACAGGCAAGACATGGAGAAAGCTAAGCTAACACCCCCACACAGGACTTCCAGCACGTCTTAGAAGTGTCAGTCAGGACCTCTGGAATCTCAGTCTATAACTGCACTTCCAAGGGCAGAGAATCAGTGTAGCCTGTTACCTACAGATCTTGGAGATGTACCAAAGCACTGAGCCCATACTGCTGTTTCCCCCAGAGGCAATCTTTTTGTAGGAGATCTGAGGGAACTTCATGGCCTGTCAGATCTGTCTGAAAGGGGTGGAAGCCTTCAAAAGTTTTCAGAGACGGACCACTAGATAATGTGTACAGATAGAAAGATCCAACATGCCTCGTTTTCCTAGAACACAAGACTAAAACTTAAAGCCTCTGATTGCAGTCAGCCTCAGACCTAGGAAGGGAGTAGAACCCAGAAAAAAAACCTGCAGAAAGAACCAAAACAACAGCTCAGATGTATGACTTGTCACAGTCATACTTGTCACAGAGTCTAACCCAGACACCCAGAGCTGATCACTTAAATTCCAACACTTTGGAGTGTATTTAATTCTTCAAATACTGAAGAAGGCTGTGAATCATGGCCCTGTGCAGTTCAGTCTGAGTCAGTCTGGTGCAAGAACAGCCTGTCAGTCCAAAAGGACAAATACCCAAAACCATTTCTGACAATCCCACGCTCATCTCCCTCAAGGCAAGATCAGCAGGAGGAGCCCAGTGAGTTCCCAGCACAGCAATCAATCATGGTTTGACTCCTGGGAGCAGCTGAGCAGTAACTCACCTGGGCAAAGGTTATCCAGGGACAGGGAATTTTGCTGATTGACTCATGGATCTCATAAGGAGCTCTATGCACATGCTCACCTTCAATTTTGCAGGAACCTTTATGATTTATCTGTTGGGGTTTTAAAACAAGGTTACTGACTGTATACATAAGTGATGCTGCATTACTATCTCAGATATTTCTATTAGCTAGGTGCAATGTTCAGCCCTGTCAGTGCAGATTCTTCATTATGGTAAGAAAGAGGCTTTTATCTTAATCATGTTACTTATGAAAACTCAGTGTCATCGAAGACACCATATAGATCACAAAGGACATAAATATTATTACAACTATGTTTTTTTAAAGTCAACTGGAGTGTGGGGAGCGGTATCTAGGTTAAAATGCTTGTTGCTAGGTAAAGATGGGTAAATGTAGAAGAGAATTCTATCAGTTTTGCCATAGGAGAGGCAGCTGTTACAGGATTGATGGAACTTCTGACACCATCCCCAGCTTCTTGGTGCTGGCTGCTGCCAGGGAGAGGCTTCTTGGTGAGGATGAACATTGAGCTGAGCCAGTACTGACAGTTCTGTACTCCAGCACTCAGACTGCAGAGTTTAAAAGAAACAAACTTCTGAAACCACTTGGTTTTCTTTGATGTGTATTCTCCACTCAACGTCTGTCTCACACCAAAGGATCTCCTGCCATTTCCTCATTAAAATACAAGTAAATTCAGTTAATATATATTTGTTCAACAAGGCCCCTAGATTCTGACATTACATCAGTTTAATTCAGCTATGGGTCAGACGCAAAGGACTCAGATGTGGATCTTAAAAAAGGCAGAGGTAGTGAGCATCTTTTGCTGAAAGAAACTCCTTTTCCAGCATGTCAGCAGGAGACAATGTATTCAGCTCCATAATTATGTACTTGGGTACAATCACAGAGCATTAGATACAAAATCACCACACTGCTGATAGAAAAAAAGCCTGAAACACTAATTAGTTCACAAATTAACATTGATTTGATTTAATGTTGAATAAGGGTTTGCAGCTTATACTTAGGAGAGAACTTCACTTTCAGGCATGCTCAGCCCCCCTGCTTTAAATAGCACTGTGCAGCCTGTACCAGGTGCACAGTGGGTTCATTATCTATGTATAAAGAGGTAAGACTTACTCAAAATGAAGCACAGAGGCTGCAGTACAATGTCATCCAGCAATACAATGCCCTTTGGGACTGAGCTACCGAGGAAAAGCAGAGCATAAGCATCACCTCTCTTTGTGCTGCATCATGTTAGGGAAAAGTGAGCAGATCATATTTCCATTATAGTGCCCTTTCCTGTCACGGATGTCAGTCCTGACAGGTGAACATCAAAATAATAATGCATATTCTAATAACATTTTGCACTCCTAAGGCTTCTTCATGGAAATAAGTCAGCTTTCAAAGAACACCACTGACGGTTTCAACCCCAAACCACTCCTGTGTAGGCAGAGACTAATGCCCTCCCCATTCTGTCCTAATTCTGTTCAGTCAAAGGGTGTTTTGACATTGACTGAAACACAGGGGTGGTTTCACCCAGGAAAATGAAGCAGAGGGGAGTTCAAAGGAGAATTTTTAAAGGGAGCTGTGAGAGCTGGGACAGAGAATATGAACATTAATTCTGGCTGCTCCAGCATCTGAACGGAGGCAATGCTGATGATTTCAGCTCCTGCTGCTGGAGTTCTCAATCCAGCCCTGCTCACAGGTCACCTCAATTCAGAACAGGGCTGTGGGAGCAGTTAATGGGTCTGGCAGCTGCCAGTCCTTCAGTCTGGCTCATCCCAAATGCCAAAGTGCCCCTTTGGATCCAGTGCACATGAGCCCTGGCACAGAGGTCAAGCTGGCTGAGCACAGTCCATAGAGTGGGTGACCACTGCTGAACAAGAAGAACACGCTCTGATCCAGGAAGGGGCAAGACATCAGCAGTGCCACTTCAACAGGGAAGCAAGGTCCCTCCACGAGCTAGTTACTGCAATTGCTCTGGCTGCTTAGAAGGAAAATACTGGAGAAGAATAGGCTGCAGTTAAGGAAAACTTCCTTATATTTTAGAGATGCCTACATTGCCAAAGAGAGCAAGAAGCTGCTTTCTTAAAGGTGGTGGTCTATAAGGCCAAGACAATGGGATGTGGACAGACCAGTCAATTGAATTGTTCATCCTGGTGAAGGCTGTGGCAGGAGTCCAAGGTGCCACAGAAGATGGAGACTGACTGACAAAGCTGGGCAAAGCGGCATCAACCTGTTTGAAAAGTTCCAGCTTCCAATAAATCTGGAGTTAGAGAAAATCCTCCTTTAGGACACCTTGGTAGGGGAGTGAGAAACTAATCTCTTTGTCTTCTGGATGAAGGAATGGGCATGCTGTAGAGGAGCAAATGAACACAACTTGAATGATCAGTTTCTAAGATTCCAAGAGCTCCTTATCTTTTACTCTGCAGGTTTGCATTTGCATTGTCTTCTTTTGTGCATGAACACCTAAAGGCCTACCCTATTACATTCAGGTCCATATCCAAAGCTCCAACAGCAGCCAAAACAGCCTACAGACAGAGGTTTTCACGAGCACCAGGGAACTGGAAGCTAGAACAGGTCCATATCCCAAAGGAATCAGCCACAGGGTAAGCAGCACACTAAGCCCATCGCAGTAAAGGGATACTGCCTTCCCTTCTTAGCACTACAGAGAAGACCCACAGACCCCAGAGAATCAGTAGCAAGCTTTCTAATAACTACTGTCTTCAATAAACCTCGGGACCCTGCTTTCCTGAAGGACTGGAAGGTTTTACTCTGTGTGGCTTGGGAAGACTCACACATTCTGTAGGGCACAGAGGACAAGGATCACCCCCTGACCAGCAAGCTGCATCCCTCCTCCTATTTCTTTACCCATGTAGGTGCTCCCTTCACAACACAAATAGTCCAGTGGAAATCACAGGATTGTTCTGACACGTAAAAGAAAGTAAATATCAGATTCATAAGGATATGCAATGAAATTATTTGGCTAACACCTGAAAATATATCTAAACACAAATACTGTGCTTTTAACTCCTACTTGAAAACATGTTCCCTTGTTTCTTTATGCTTGCTTGACACTTATTGAGAAAACATGGACTGGGTATAAAACTCTATTCAGTACAAGAGAGCAAATGTTAAAATCAGGACAAAAGAATCCAAGGATACATTTCTATTTGGTGGCACGGAAATCTAGATGGGAAATAAATCTGACATTTTTGCTATTCACAGCTGAGAATTAATTTTATTAAATAATTTCACACTTTTCTGGTTCACTGAGTGCGTATTTTCTGAGAACTCCCCAAGAAGGAAAGTATTTTGTATGGAGCAACTCACCTCAATACATTGCTTCATTCAAGCAGCACTTAACCTGCAATATACTCATTCTGTTATAGTTCTTTTTTTCACCCTGTTTGGTTCGATCTCTTCTCCATTTGCTTGACCTAGTAAACTACTCAGTTCACATACACCATGCTGCACATAATATAACGGTTGAGTGTCACAAATGAATACCTACAAGGAGACCACCCCCAAAAATACATAAAAGAGGGAAAGTCATTATTAAAAAGGTTAATGTTCTCAACTGCTGGTAGCAGTATGAATAGATAAACTCAGGACCTTTTTTGTTTCTTTTATGCAAAATGTCAGCTTCTGCAGACTGTTGGCCTCTGTGCCCCCCACTAAACATGTTACAATTGCATTATCAGAAAGCATTATGTAAACTAAAGGGACATTAACTTTCAATTATTTGGGTCAAAATTTATTCCAAATTGAAACTCATTCCCCTGCAGTGAATCAGGTCAAAGAATAAAAGCTCTCCAAGGCAGGATTTAAGACCTTGTGCTAACCCACAGTGTCTTCACAATCTGTGGCCAGCACCCATGGCTTACAGATGGCTCAGCGCGCATGAGGCTGGCTGCCACCTTAGTGAACAAATGACCTCTTACCCTCAGATAATTTCATATAGCCCTCTCATTTTGAACAGAAAGCAGCTCCATCCCAATGGCAGGAACTGGAAGGCATCTGACTCTTGTATTTGCTACACACTAAATGTAATTGCTAATGCTCTGGTCGCTGTTGCATTAATAAAGCAAATCAACTGACTAGAGAAACCTCTTCACTCTCTCTTAACCTTACTGCAACGAGTCACTCCTTTAAGAGCGATCTACAGTTGTATTTTCTGCCAGTAGACTCAAGACTTCAAGAGCTGTTATTTACTGGATGGTCACTGGAGATTTCAAAGTGAAGTAGCCTTGGCTCTGATTCTATACAGTGCAGCACATGGCTAGATTTACATCCAACAATACAATATACTTACCAACCACTGAGAATGATTTTCAGTACAGAATAACAAATTTGACATCAAAATATATGTACTTCTGGCACAGAGCAAATGTGCACAATCCCAGTCACTTAAACTGGTGGGGAAAAACAGCAGGCTTTGAATCACTGCCCTGGCACCAAGCTCTCCTCCTCAAGATAAAGGAGCAACAATAAGCTGGCAGCAGCATATGCCAGTTATCTACTGAAGCAGCTATTAGAAGGGGAACATGCTTTATTCTCTGAACTGCATTGTCAGTGCAGCCTAGGACCAAATTCTGCTCAGCAGCTCTCAGTAAAGGCAGTGGGAACTGTACAAAGGCAGGTCACCGAACAGTCCATTCACCTGCAACTACCTCCCTTTGCCTCCACTGCAGCGAACAGAACTGCAGCTAAGCACACAGCTAATAATAAAGGTGGGCTGGGGGAAAGGCTGGTTTTTTTCCTTGCAGATGCTAAACTGAACCCAGATTTCCTTTCCTGCTGCAGCTTTTCCCCAGTGCTACTTACAACAAACTGGGAAGCACAAAAGAGGAAACAGACATTTTAGTGTGCTTGGCCTCTCAATCCGCCAGCAGAGAAAAGCCCTGACACGTACTGTCCTCTGGCTGGATTTCAGTTGTGATCCTGTACTAAGGGCAATGCATTAGCAGTAGCAGTGCTGTTTGAATTCCTGGTGGCCAGTAATCTGCATTAGAGCACTCTGCTTCTTGAGGAAGAGCAGCAGCACATCAGGAAGACAGAACAGGCTTTAATTCCTGCAGAAGGAGCTCTTCTAAAGGCATAAAGAGGTCAATCGTGGGACAGAGCACAAAAGAGCTTGTACTCACACAGCTGTAATTCTTAGGGGCATTAGGTGCCTTCACCTTCACAGGTGCATTTCCCAGTTATTCAGAATTTACACAGTAAACATGATTTTAAAGAAGTAAGACTGAAAAGAGTTCAGTATTTGTGTAAAGAGCTTGGTTCTGTCAGGGTGCCTGCATCACCCTTCTGTCCTCCAACTGGTATTCCACATGTAAAGCCCCCAGAAACACTTCTTGAACTGAAGAATTAATAAGACTGCTGACATTTTTAAATGTCAGTCAATTTTTACACAAGCTCTCTGCCTGTGGAAAAATGGGAGAGTCACAATCCATAATTGTCCAGTGGGAGTGTCTCTTTTTAATGGAAATGTTGAGGATTCAGAGGATGCTCTGGAACGGACATCTCTTGCACTGCTCTCAGGGGGCTGCCCCCAGAGCTCCTCTCCAGCATCAGCAGGGATGTCAGCTCAGACAGATGAGAAGATTAAATGCTCTCCTCCTCCCAGGGAAGGCACCAGCACCCCCCACTTCCCTGGGGAGCCTCAGCAGTGAGAGTGCAAGGATCTCCAGGGCTAAGGAAACAAGGAGGTCAGTGACTTCTCCCTGACAAGTATCTGCCTTGGAGGCAGCAATACATGTGTGTACTGCTGCTCCTTGTTCACTGCTGGGCAGGGCAGGTGTTGAGAGGACGAGTGGGCTCCTGAAGCAAATGTGCTCTTATTGCTTACCTGAATGTGGTGGAAATGGGCAAGAGAAAAGGGCAGAGTAAATTCTGCCTGGACTCTCAGTCTCAATTCATGTGCCAAAATTCTAGGTATGACACAAAGGGGTGCAGCTCCTCCGAACCACAACCGCATTCATGCCTCTAAACCCCAAATATTTCAGAATTAAACAAAAGATTAGCTGATAATTGCAGATGCTGACTATTAGTTTTCTGGTAGAATCCTTCTTGAAGTCACGCTGTCAGCAAAGCTCTCAAAGCAGCCTGTCAGATTATGCCTCACTCCTGCAGGGAGACGCGTTATCAAAATAATCTAACCTTTTAATTCCTCCTGTTTTCATTTTCCCTCATCCTTAAAAACCAGCCAAACAGCAAGAACCAGTGAGCACTGAGTTCCTGGCAAATACGGACACAGATTAATGAATCACAAAATGTCTATAACAGAGTCAGGACCTTTAGAAGTAAATACGTATTGAAAGGCAGCTCAGGCTCTGCAGCTAATCCCACAGCCACAGGGGGTCCCTACCTGAGTAGGGATACGCTGATCTTGATTGCTCGTGTGACCTTTCCTGCCTGTGCTCCAGTGCCACATGGTGAGTAGAACAAGCTGCTTGTGCGCTGCATGAAAGCTGCAGGGTTAACCCCGGAGGCAATCAGCACATTTCATCCTTGGCATGACTACCATGTATATCACATGCTACCACTGGTTAGCAGGAAAGTCTCTCCATTTCCTCATTTACATATGCACAAATTAATGAGCCTTATAATTTTTATTCCGATAAATAGGCAAGCTCTTGTAATACATGAGAATGTGAATTTCCACCGTCATTTTAGGCTTAAATCCTACCCAAATGGGCACAGTGAAGCAGCTTGGCTGCACGCATAAAAGAAACCACAGCCTCCATCCCCAGGTTCTCAGAGAAGCCAGGGTAAGGGATGGACATCAAACAGCTTTCCTTTAAGACCCAGAGAAACTTTCAGCCAAATCTGCATTTATCAGTGAAGTTCAACTGCTCTCAATATAAAGACTCCATAGGAAAAGAAAAGTTGATCAGTGGTTCCTGCAGTCACTCTCCTCCCGCAGAATTCCTCCGTCATCGGATTTGGCAAATCACTTTGGTTGCATTCTTACATTATACACAAGTTGCTTGTTTGTCTTTAACACTAACTAGTTCTTTGGCTGTAAACTTTGAGCCAACAAAACTTCTATAGAACTAGACTAAGTCTGCCCTAAGGACAGCTTAGCTTAGCCTAGCCATGATACATCTGCAGCACTTTGTTGAGATTTTGCACTATAAAAGCTGTATCCGTCTTTGTACAGTGAAAACAATTATTGTCTTCTCCATTGGCAGGCAGCATAAAAACTAATTGTGTCTCATTTAATAACACTAACATTTGCACTCTGTTCCTGTACACATCTATAGGAAGAGGTTATGCAAAAGCAGTGACATGAGAGTTAGCTTTTTCCTGTTCATTTCCATTTGAGCTTTTTCAATACCCTCAGCAGCATCTCCCTATCTGGCAGCCAGCTACAGCACCTAGGGAACAGCAAAACCACAAAAAGCCCCAAAAGAAGCTGCCCAGAGATGAGCCAAAGCAATAATATTTTATAGAAAATACAAAACATGCCTGGGTTTGAATTTAGGAATACACTTGTCCCTGTTTAGAGCCCAAGATTGCAGCAATGATTGCTAATAGACCTCTGTGAAGAGTAAAAAATTACATTGATTAGTTTCCAGCAGTGCCATTTGCCTTTGCAAAAGAGCCTGAAGTAAAATGAGGGTGAGAGCTTGGCCATGCTGTTTGAAGGGAAGAATTCAAATTCCACAGCACACTGAGGAACCAGATACAAAGCCAGTACCTGTGACAAGGGCACCCAGCTGAGTACATGTGTGCTGAGCAACCCGTTTCCTCAGTGCAGACTCTGACTGCTCTTTATTGTCTGTTCAAACCTGGGAGGGTTTTTTAATGATGTTCACCTCTTTTTAAACGATGGCACCAAAATCTGCTGGTCAAGTGGTCAAATGTTTCATGCAGAAACACTTTTTGCCAACAGTGAAATGCTAAATGCAAATAAACCTACTGCTCATGCAGTCCTGGAAGAGACAGATTGATAGTAATACTTTCCAAGATAAAAGAGATCTCTTCTGTTTGCCCCAGACATCTTTTCACTGCAGTTACATATTTACTGACCACACACGCACAGAACTGGAATAGAAACTCTGCCAGACTGGTGTCAGGAATGCTGAATGGTTCCCAAAGAGAGCGCTCTCCTCTAAAGCAAGAAGAAGCTGACCACATGGTTTGCCAGCTGAAGGGTATTTGCAGGATACAGATATGACCGTCTCATGTAGTTCTGGGTGTACAACTTCAGACCTTTCTTCAGGAATCTTAAATCATAAGTTTTCCCACCTCAGCACTCCAGATGAATCTGTTCTTTGATCTGTCTGTGATGAAAATCTCACCCTAACAGAACAGCCCTAGACTATCTCAAAGCAATAGACAAGGATACACTTATTAATGCCTGAGAAGCACTCGGGTACTGTGGTGATAAGCAGCACTGAAATGCTTAGGTAGGCACATGGGTGTTGTATACGAACAGAATTCACAACAATCTCACTAACCACGACCTTTCTTGTCTTGTCTTTGATTTCAGGGCAACCTGCTGCCATGCAGTGCTGGCCTCAGCCACTTCTTCAGCAAAAAAGCAAAATCAAGACTCACTTCTCAATCGTAGAAAAGTGGAAAATATGAAGCGTTCCCAAACTGTGCAGAAACGCTTTATTCACTGTGTATAAATGATGTAAAAGGCTTTTTTGCTTTGCTGTTCATCTTCAAAAGAAAAGCTTCTTAAAAAGATGGATTCACCATATCAAACCAAAAGCATGAAAGGTCCAACAACCGTCATAAGTGTGAAATATTTGAAGAATTAAAGCTGCTGTGCAAACACTGCCAGCAACTGGAACTACTCATGTCCAGCCTCAGCTGTGGAACACACACTGGGAGGAATGTTTGCAGTACAGAACAGTTGGAGTGATTTTCATTTATATCATGCAGCCATCATGGACATGGTAACTCAGCCTATCTCAGTCATATATAATCTAATGATAAAATGTTTTATCTCTCAGCCTGTCCATAGGGCACAGTGAGCCCCTGCAATCCTGAATCAGCTGAGGGGCCACACACACACACATCAGCAACTACAGCATCATTTCCCATCCAAGAGCTTGTGCTATTGGACAAACTTCCTATGATGTGGGTATCCGTCTCCTTGTCACCCTGCTCAAAGGGAATATTAGTTGGACACAAAAGAGAAGTGACATTTATGAGTAGCAGGGAAAAGGAACTGTTTTCTGCCCCAAAACTGGTATAGTTAGAAGATTCCCCTTTCCTGTCTCACTCTTGTCCTTCCGCAACGTGAAAGTGGATGGAAAATACATACAGAGCTCTCTGCTCTAGTTCTCTTCTCCCTTGCCTGTTTCTTTATCTTTCTTTAACTGAGATGTCCTGCACCAGGAACACAGTGCAGCAAGGAATAAAAGGAATAAAGCAGGGAAGACATTCCCCTTCCATAAATAAATCAGGCACTGCCATGGAAGGGCTCAAGCACAGTTGAGAATGGAAAGAACAAATCTCTCAGGTCTAGCAGCTCTGGGTTAAGACCAAGGTGTAACTATCTTCTTTGTACTGCCATATGTATGGTTCTCTATCTTAACCCTGTACATTTAATTCGTGACACTACAAAGAACATCTTTGTAATAAGCCCTTTCTCAGATTTGTTGCCTTCACATATGCACACAAAGGGAAGGTAAATATTGGTCTATTTTCCATCCTACTGGTCGTGCCTAACAAGGCAGTCTGACAGGCAGACTGACAATAAATGTAATGTGGGGTTTTCTTTCATGCCTGCCTACACACCAGTCACTTCCATGCTCTGGAAAAAGACATTTGCTACCTGCTGTGCTGGTCTGCTTCCTTCCACCGGGTAACTGCCTTAGAGGCACTTGATGTATCTGGCTTTGCTCTTACCTTGTCCTTCACATCGGTGGTGTATGATTTTAGGTGTATTTCTGAGTTATCTTTGGACAGGGCACACAAAAGTGCACGTGTGCACATACATCTATCAACACACACATATTTATCCGCTGTTGTGGAGCTGAATTCTCAACTTTTCAAGATAAATGTGTCCTTGGAGTCTGATTTTCAAACGTAAATTGTCTTTAAACACGTATTTGTCCTCACAAAAAGTTGAACATCACATAATAGTGTTCATGTTTATAGCCACTTCACCAGACTTAGATACTAATGTTTAGTCAATAGTTCACTACATGGAAAATCCAACAAAGTTGAAACAAATATGCATCACATAATCTAAACTGCAGTGCCAGGGATAAGAACTTACGGAAATCTTTAAGGAAAGATTACAACTGAGTTATTTTCAGGGAGATTTAGGGCTTAAAGTTCCCTGTTTCTAGATAGAGTAAAAGAAATACCATTTCACTGGTCAAGACTACATAGGGACACAGAGGTCAAAATGACAGGGAAACATGTGGAGATAGAAAGCTGAGAAACCTATGAGAGAAGAAAGAGAAAAAGGAACAGGAGTTCTGCATCCTGCCTGGAGCTGGCATTCTTGTTATCTTTGCAAATATATTAGTTCAGCAGCCAAGCAGCCAACTGAATCTCCATTTAAGAATGAAACCAGTAAGTTCTCACATCAGAATGCCTGAACCCAAGCAGTCAGGCCGTAACTTTGAGCTCCAGTGTGACTGGCCTCTCTTTAGGATGCCAGAAGCACTAGGCAAGAAAAACAGCCACTGTGTCGGAAGGTCAAAGCCATAACGCTCATAGAGCTAAACACACAGGAGACAACCTGTGCTGGAGTCCTGTCACTGAACCATTTTTGGGAAGATGATGAGTTATTTCTTTTTAGAGGGATATATGTTTATGGGATATGTGTTATGCTGCTACTGGGAGAGCTGCTGGGCAGTTGGATACCTACAGCACAGCTGGGTTTAATAAGCAGTAGCCAAAATAACCCCTTCTACAACACCCACATTCGCACACAGAACTGACGCTAGGAGATGTCTGCACTCTTCATGTTGGCCGTGTTCATGGTCTCATTCTACTCATTTAAATTTCTCTGAGATGATTAAAGGTCAAGGCCTCCTGTAAGAGATGGCTTTTGCAGATGTTGGTCTTTGCCACTCTGGTCCACTTTTCCTGTCTGTGAATTGGGAATAATACTTATTTCACAGAGAGATGATGCATGAGGATAAACGCAGCCGTTACCTCGTGTAGGAGGCCACTCCAAGGGTGAAACACTACTTTCTGAAAGCATCCATTAGCAATGTTTAGTCTAAGGAAATCTCTGTGGCCATATGGGCACAAAGAGGCTTTGCCAAGCAGAAAGTTGCATTTATTTGACCAGTATTGTTTTTGCAAAGCCACAGGATCTTTCCCTTTTCAGCACGTACTTCTGTGTGCAGGATTCTCTTTCTCACATCCCATGTACCTGCACCTCTTGCTATGCACCTTCCCAACCACAGTGACTGCAGGCTAACACCTAATTTCATTCACCTCTCCTTTTCTGATGCATATTGTCAAGCATGTTTTTCCCTGCAGCAAGGCTTAGTCATAAAATCATGTGGAACTTTTTACAGTGCTGTTGCATTTGCATGCTAATCATCAAAGGCTCCACGTCCCAGCCCAGAAGGATGATCAAGCTGCAGGCTTACAGAAACCCTTTGCTGGCAGGGTTAGGAGTCCCTTATTACTCCCTGAGTCCCTCTCTGAGCTCCATTTAATCTATCAGGATCCAAACCTGGCCTTTAACCTCATTCACCCCCTTTCCCCCAATCCTGGCCAGTATCACATTTTAACCTCCCCAGGTCAATACCATGGATTTTCTGCCCTCAGATGTTCCTTTCTATTCCCCTGTGCTAATAGTGGTTAGTACAAGGATAAGATTGGATTTTTCAACTCAATAGTGAAGCACTGAAAAGAAATGACCATTTTAACAACTCCTGCTCACTGATGTGAAAGTGATGATATCATTTTACCATCAGTGAGTCCTCTTTTAGGCCTTGGCACTTACCAAGCTAAACAAATCCCACTTTGATCAGTTCTAACAAGGTATAAACACATATATACACAGGTGATGCAAAATCCATCTCTTTGCATGAGATTAAGAAACACTTTGTTGAAATGTTGACTTATTTAATGTTTTTGCTTACAGAAATAATTCAAAGTATTTAAAGGGAAAGGGAGAATTTCCATGTCCCAAATATAAACCTTGATGAGTTCTGCCCTGGTGGCTTTTCTGAATGTAACAATGAAAGCAACTGTGGGTTACCCTTCTAACACCGTCTGCATTCCCCAGTTCCCCAGACTAATAACATGCATGAAGCTCTTTGCACATAGAATCATAGATTCACAGGATGGTTTGTGTTGGAAGGGACCTTAAAGCTCATCCAGTTCCAACCCCTGCCATGGGCAAGGACGCCTTCCACTACACCAGGTTATTCCAAGCCCTGTCCAACCTGGCCTTGAACACTGCCAGGGATTCAGCATTTACCACTACTTTGTTTCATTAATAGATCAGGAATAATATAAGAGAAGACAGTTCAGCTGTGGACTTGGGATTTTTCACCTTCTGCCTTCCCCTGATAAAGATTTCAATGAGGCAGGGTGGCATTCACACAGCCTAGCTCTAGGTGTCTAAAAGTTAGTTACCACAGGCTCTGCAATAAAATTATCTGCCACTGATGGAGATGGAGAAACCAGTTCTCTCTCATTAAACATAAAGGGTACCTACAGCTAACTTCTGGATGCTTAAACTCAGTGGGATGAATCCCACCTTTGTAATCCAGCCTCCTCCTGTAAAACGATAACACAGTCCTTCTACCAGCATGCTGCATAGGATCTAAAGTTGAATGAAAAAGGTGGGTTTGGACATTGCTTCACTGCAAACTTCTATTTCATCCAGTCTCTTGTCTACAAATGATAGTCATTTTCAGACATATCACTGGAGAACGGACCAAGCACTGTAAGTACTAATGTAAATTGTCCTTCTTTTCTGCTGGAGGGAAAAATCTTTGCTGACAAGAAAGCCTCTTGCTCCCCTGGGTGAGTGTAGTTGTGGCTCTGTCTGTTGAGACTGACATAAAGATTATTGCTTCAGATCCTGCTCTTTGTGCTGTGGACATCTGGGACAGGGATTAAAGCCACTGAGCTCATTTGATATATGAGAGACCACTGCCACCTTGGAAAAGGGTAACAGACACCATCTGATTGCTTTCAAGCCTTAAGGGTGGAAGTTAGTGTAACTGGTTTAATGTTATCTAACAAACACGGTTCTTTAACAGAGTTGGAATTTCAGTAGGACTGAACAGACACATGGAAGTTCCCTGTATACTAAATGAAGCCTTTATAAATCTATTTTACAGCAGAAATGTTAAAATTAAAACAGAACTATCTTAATACACATTTTCCCTTGGTGCATGCTAAAGATAGCTTTTGCTTCTAATGTATTTTCGTACTTTAAAGGTGACTTCCACAGTAGCTGTCTTAGATCAGTTCTTCCCCTCTCGTGCTTTCTGACAATTGAACCAGATGCCACTTTAAGGACTGTTAAGCATTAATTATAAACAACAACTGACCACACAAAAGAGCCCAAACTCTGCAAAGACTTAGACCAGGTCAGATACAGGCCCTGAAAACTGTTAATAGCAGAGAAACAGACCAGGAAACCACAGACACCTTTGAAAGCAGCTATCCCCTTCCTCTCTTTTGGGATAAGAACTCCTGTCATCAGCCTTCTCAACAAGCAAATTCAATTGAAAATGGCTGCTTGAGGTTTGAAAGCTGGTAACCTTAGGGAAGCACATTTCTGTTGAGTATTTCTTCACGTATTTTCAATCCCAGCAATTGACAACCTTAACTGGTGTGTAAAAGCTAATGGACCTCAGTAGGCACCCAGCTGAAATAATAACCAAGCCCTGAATATAAAAGAGCAGGAACTCAGAGCATCTGTAACAAGTGATTTACCTTGAACATGAGGATTCATGTAATTAGCATGCTTTTTCCCCACACAGCAGACCCCCATCTCTAAACACACTGGGCTCAATTCAGCATCCACTTACTCTGTCAAGCTCAGTGGATTTATACAGGTGGGGGTATGGGAAGAATCATACTTGCTACATTTAGCTTTCATTTTAAAATAAATGAATTTTCCAGAACAGTGACAGTATTGACCTTACATATTATCCAAATAGAAATTTTAATGAAACAAGTATAACACTGAGTATAGTTATAATAGATATGCAAATATTGATCTTTTCTTAAAGGTCTCCCTATCTGGTCACATGGATTTTTCTTGCCTATGTGGGGGTGAAAGCAGAGAGCATGTATTAGAAGCAGAGGAGGAAAGGATGGCTGTAGAGCCATGGAGAATCAGGCCATCAAGTAGATTTCCGTTCTTATTTCATGAGAATTCCCTCTTGAACCCATAACTCCCTGGACACACCACTTGGATGTGTGTATTTCAATCAGCATATACCGATCACTGGGGTGGCTAAATGTCACTGCCATTAGAAATAGAGGAGATCTGCAGTGACAGGCTATAGTCTGTCTTCTCCTGGGTTTTTATCTGTGCCACCTCCTTCCTCCCTCCCTCCTTTTCGGTCTGTTTGACTCGAGGTACAGGTTTCCTTTAGGAGGCCAGAGCCCAGACAGCAATCCATGAACTCCAATGATTACCCAAAGTCAATCATTCTCTCAAAGCCATGTCATATAAAACTAATAATTAATAACTATGACACTGATTCATTTTCCCAAAACTCGCTTCTAAATGCTCATGCTTCCTCCATGCACCAACCTCTCCAGCCATCACTTCACAGGGCTCCTGCTCTTTGTTTCCTGGTGAATATCCTGCTCTTTGGTGACTATTCTGGTGGTGTTGCTCCTTCCTCCTCTTTGGAAATCTCCCAGGGCCTGGGCTGGGCTCTTTTCTTGTCCTTTGTCTCATGGCTCTCTCTTGCCGTTCCACTATCACCTCTATGCTGACAAGTCACAAATCTGCCTTTCCAGCCCTACCCCATGTACATAAATCTCTCCAGCCCATCATCCAGCATAACCCCCCTGCCAGCTCAAGGGCAACCTGGACAAAATTGAGCACCTTATTTCATATCCTCCCCCCTCCCCTTTCCTGCTTTTCTCCATTATTTTCTTAACTTCCCCTCTTTCCCTGCTTCCCTCCCCTTCCCCCAAGCTTCAATGTCAGCACCACCTTTCATTCTTCTGCCACCCCTTTCTCACATGCAAGCTGACAAGATTTAGTGAACTCCCTGCTCCGTAATATCTGACCCTTTCAGTCAGACCAATTCAAACTTTGCCCATGCCCTTTTCATCTTCACAACTTTACTATTCTACTAGTCAAGCTTCCTCCCTCCCTCCAGGTGTTAAAGATCCATGATGCCTCCTCTCTAGCCCAACAGTCAGAACATTTGCTCCTTCTATATTCTGTTTCATTGACTTCTATAGCAACAACTTTCTAGTTGCGTGCCTACGGCTCTGCCTACGGAGAGCCTCCCTTCCCCTGTATTCGTTGTTCCTCCAGTTTGCCAGCTGAAGCAATCCTGGCATCCATGCCTCATGCTACACAGAGCACATTGTCTGTGCTTCACGGATTCCAAATAACAATGTGCCTTTGTTTCATTTTTGACGCATGTGTTGGATGGAGCTATTTGCTACCTCCAGAAATCCCTTCTTGAAGTACAACAGCCCACATTGTGTGGAAGCAGATGTAATGCTAGCAGGTAAGTTTGATTGGAAAAATTGTTCTTTGCTTCCACAAAATTAAAGTAACAATGCATCAGGACTTTCCTAGCTGTAAAGATACAAGTGCTCAGTGTATTTAATAGCATCACAGAATCCCAGACTGGTTTGGGTTGGAAGGGACCTCAAAGCTCATCCATTTCCAACCCCCTGCCACAGGCAGGGACACCTTCCACTGGAGCAGCTTGCTCCAAGCCCCTGTGTCCAACCTGGCCTTGAACACTGCCAGGGATGGGGCAGCCACAGCTTCTCTGGGCACCCTGTGTTCTTAATGGTTTTCAAAAGACAAAGGCATTTTGACCATATCTAGGGGAAATCCTGTGAACCTTCCCATCCATGTCACTGGGGTTGATGGGAACCACTTTCTGTGGAAAGCATGGTGTATGAAAATTACACATGGTATATAAGCACCATGGTGTAATTTATATCTATAATAATATTACATATATGTAGGTACTTATATATACATATATATAAAATTGTGAAGGGAACTTAAGGCTTCTGTTCATCATTTTACACACCATGCGTGTTCACCACAGTATATATACACCATGGTGAATACACATGGTGTTTAACTCTTAATGCAACCAGCTTTTAGCCCTTTAACGTACCTGAGAAAAGCTTCCAAGTATGTACCAGTCTCTCCAGAAACATCAGCAAAGGACAAAGCTCCCTGTTCCCACAAAACAGGAATCATTTGTGCTGGTCAGAGCAGCAGCAGAACCAAGAGGGAAGCAAACAAAGCTTCCATAGCCACTGGTGCAGCATTCCCAGCTCCTGCATGGGTCACAAAGCAAAACTGAAGCTGTTTTGTAGAGGCAGGTGCAGGCACTGCTGTGATTAATCAAGCCATAATTAGAGACCTGTCGGCAGGCACTAAATATATGTTCCAGGGCTTCAACCCTCTCAGAAATCTGGGGATGGAAAACTTGTCAAGCAGGGAATTTATAAAAGCAGCAAGCCTTTGGATGATGAATGCATATAAGAAAAGAAACTTCCACCAGGCTGGGACAATGACAAGTCTCTCCACTGCTTCACATCTATAATTTTTGTTTCTATTTCTCTGAGTTTATTCAAGTATTTTCATATCAATTGACTACATAGTGCAACAGATAAATCCTATTCTCTCTCCAGTATCACAAGCACGGCATCTACAGAGGTGTGATGGTTTTACTGGTTTACATTTAGACTGCAACAGTCTGAGGAAAGTCAGGGTGTTCAAACACACTCTGAGAACAAAAGAGGTCTCCTCTTCCACTGCCCTCCCCTTACACATCCATTTGCACCTAGGTAAAGGTAAAATACCTCCACTTGACAGTGCACAGAGGATAGAAGTCCAGTGACATTTTATAATCTCCACATGAATTAGCGCAAAGTCAAGGTCTGAGATATTATACTTACTTCCATGAAAATGTAAGCTGGGGTCTTCCTCCACAGGGTAAGTACTACATCACCCTGGGGCTGAACAGATCAGTACCCCTGCTGCAGAAACTCTTGGGGTTGCTCTCCACCGGAGGAAGCAAGGCAAGTAAATCCTGATTGGACTTCAGAATAGCACAAGGTAGGTCCAGGGAAGCACACAAAATGAAACAGGGTTATTTGGGGTGTTTGTGCCAGCTAACGCTGCCCTGTTCAGAGGCAACAGGTTCAAACTTACGCAGGGTAGATTTAGGTTAGATATAAGCAAGAAACTCTTCACTATGAAGGTGGGTTCTCAGCAGAGTTTTGTAGCAGGTGCTGAATTTACAGCATTTTATTTCAATTGGACATGTTTAAGTGTTTTGAGGAAGGCAAAGTGTTAGGTGTCTGATTGAGCTCAGTGATATTAAATGAGAGGGGAAGTCATCTAATGTCTGTTTAATTGTAGCTGCCTTTGTGAGTAATATTGATGATTAATCAATTGACCAAAGGGGACAAGCTGAGAAGGGGAATAAGGCTGAATTGACATGCAGGAAAGGATGCGGAGTAAGACGGACCCTGAATCGATGGTTGCTACTTGCTCAGTTAGGCTGGGACTGGGATGTGCCCTCTGCATGAGCTCACCAGCAATACAAAGAGGCTTCTTCACAACAAAGACATTTCACTGCTTTTTATTTATATTGATTTCCCAGTGAAGTGTGTCTTGGCATTAGGGATTCCCACAGAGCTGGGAAGAAAGATCAGCTTCTTTCCTCAGAGGGTCAAGAAATCCTGAGTGATGAATCTTGTCTTCTCAGGAAAAGAGACAAGAGCAGAGGTTGGGGTCTGCGTTGCCTACTAGAAAAGGGGATCTGAAAGTGTGTCATCAAATGGGAGGAAAATATAAGTGTCTGAAACTGAAAAGCTTCATATAAGCTTTACATGAAATAAGCTTTACATATTCCTAGAGAGCAGTATGTAAAAAGAAACCTGAGCAAAAGAGAGATTGGTGAGGTCAGTGCTGTCAGAAGTCCTATTATCTGATATGGTGCCAAAGCAGGAGGGAGGGTGCTCCCTTGGGCAGCATTGTGATTGTGAACTACTGTGTATCAGCTCTGAAAGATCTGGTGCAGGATGTGGCTATGAAGTTGTTTCAAGGTTTTTCCCTCTTTCTTGTTGAAGGGGAAACTCATTAAACACAGAATAAACGGCAAAGCTAAAGACTAGTCCGGGCATCCAAGCTCCTACAGAGTATCCAAACTGTCAGACACCACCAATCTCTGCAGCACCAGATTGGAAAGAGCCTCAGTGATACTGATAAATCACTCTGATACTGTTAGAAATGAAGACTCTGTTAACATTGAACTCTGCCTTGCTGCTTTCCTGTACTTACCATAAGCCTTGGCTGGTTTAAAGGAAAATGTGTGTTACACTGCAGGTAAAAACAAGCTTGTGAGTAAATACACTTCCCAGAGGAGCTCATGACAATCAGCAGAAAGAGCTTGGGACTTTTCCCAGATTCTATTGCCAGGTGATATTCAAACTCTGGATAATCCTGGATAAATTGAACCTTGCAGAGTTTGCTTGTTCATGCCCCATAAGTACTACACGGAATATTTCCCTGTATCAGTATGTGGTAACAGACAATAAACTTCCCCCTTTAAGCTATTCCTTGAACGTCACAACATAGCCACCTAGCCTACAAACCAGAACAAATGAATATGTATACTTTTCTCTCTTTTTTATTTCCCATCTGCATGAAACATATGCCATGTACAGTGATTCCAAAAGATCAGAGCAGGGTCTGTAGTCCACATGTTAAAACTCCTTATAAAATATGCATGATAAAACCTTGCAGAGGAAACCACATTTCAAACCAGGAAAAAAGCCCTTTTTAATGAGGGTTTAATTAATGTCAGATGGGCTCAGTTGGTAACACTGGTGTAGAAGGTCATGGTTTGGAGCCCTACCTCAGGCTCTGGGCTCATAACCAACGCTGACACTGCAATGTACTTCTGCTAGGCTGTTAGAGGTTCTGACCTTCAAATAAGGTGTTTAAAGCTAAGATTCCTCCTGCTAGTCTCTGGTGGTTCTTCCAGCTGGAAGCTAAAGATGTCCTGGAACTTTTTAAGCAGCACAGGGAATAGCCCTTGCATCCTAACTTCCCCTTACTGAATAAAGTAGGTTGTAATATACAAAGCTAAGACTCTCAGCCATTACTGACAGTTGACAATACACGCTAATGAGACTGCTCTGGTTATTTACATGCTGACTCCACTCATCACACAGGAAACGCCCACTGCTATGTCATAAAATGGTGAAGGACTATTTTTCAGTGCTTGAAGGGGAGAAATATAAGGAAGACATTAAAATTGGTTGAGTTCCAAAATGAGAATGTCCTGTGTATTCCACAAGAAAAATGGTACCACTTAGAATAAGCCAATATTTTAGGCAAGGAGAGACAGAGGTAAGAAAAATGGGAGGCTTATGAAGTAGGTAACAACCACCTCAAGACTTTTTGTAAACTGTAAGTCACATCAAAATCCTGACCTTCAGCAGCAATAGGGTTAAAAATCACAGGAAAACTCTTCCTGAAACAGCAGGCAGATTGGTATCAATGTGTGTGATCCTGTTCATCAGCTGAGTCATCACAAAAGACATCCTATGAGCCCAGCTGGAAATTAAGATCTTTATGATCTGTCCATTCAGACCATCACATATGATTTACAACTAAATAGCAGAACTGCTCCATTTCCAGCCTTGTGAATCCTCCTGGCCCCTGCCCTCCACCCCTCCTCCCACCACACACCTTGTTTTAGAACCAAAACAAGTTCTGATTTCAGCTCCAAGGTAATTCTTCCACCTGATGGAGAATTCAATTTGCACCTTAAGGAAGAAGGCAAAAATACAGTTCCTAAAAACAAAGTCTCTTTACACACAGTATTAAACTAGTAAGAGAGAAAAAGCAACAGCAAAGCCCAGAACTTCATCTGGGTGTTTCCCAGGAGCCCCTGTGAGAACTTTTGCTACATCCACTGAAGAATATTCTATATCTAAACAACTGACTATTCAAACCTAACAGAGGCTTCCTAATATGAACCTTACTGTTTGTGTTTCTCAAGCACCCTGGTGTTCCCTGAATGGCAGCTGCAGGACATACAACCCTTGCAGAAAGCCTTTCAGCAACATCAAACTTATTCTTTCACTCTAGCCTGGCTTGGGAGGAAAGCAAAATGGATTACAAAATGAGCTCGTATGCACTGAGCCTCTCTGTTGAGAATAAGTGAATACAGTTCAAGAAGCCAAAGCTTTGACTATCTAGAATCTGGTTTATGTCTGGGTAAATAAAATACAATCAATTCCCATATGGCAATTTAATTGGATTTATTTGTAAGACATCCTATCTCCTTCCTTTTGTTCACTCTGCTGGGCCTACTGCCACTTGAGCAGAGCAAATTGAAATGATGCCATCTTTTATGCCATCATTTATGAATTACACCTATGATATTTACAGAGGCTCACTTCATGAAGATGGACTTACTTATTCTTCAGTAAATCATTTCTCGTCTTCAGGTAACAACTTGAATCTCAGAAAGGCCTGAAAAGTCATTTATGGCTCAGAAAATCAGAGAACTTTGAAAAGAACATGTTTTTAAAGAAGGTAAGCTATAGTCCTATGGAGCCCAGCTGAGCTCCCAGCAGGCCTCCCATGGGAATCAGAGACTATGCTTTTGTATGGTTGTGTTATTCAAGATTCTGAGCAGTGATAGTATACTAACACCTTACCTGGCTGTTAGAGCCTATATAATTCTAGGTATTTCTTGGTGCAGGAAAAAGTTTTATTTCCTGTGATTTTATATGCAATGCAATGTTGAATCAGCTTCTAAAAAGGCACAAGGCTCACATCCAGAGCTGTGCTGCATGAACAAGGACTTAAACGTCCAGTTACAGAAGAAAAGTTAATCCTTGACTATGTAAACTAAACTGGTTGAGAGCAAATAGCATCACTGCTGTCAGAGAGGACACTAGAAAGCGGGTTGCTAAAGCCACACATGGGCCCTCTGAGCAAGGTATGCACTGAACAGCATAGGGCAGGGTTTGGCTTGCTGCTGAAGCTGCTGACTAGCCAGCCAGCATGGGCACCTTGTGTAGCATCTACCTCACCTTGGGGTTTCAGTCCAGCTTAAGTAGGGCATCAGGTCTAAAGTAGTTGCCTCATCCCTCACTACACTTAGTGAAGAGAGGATAGGCTCCTCCCTAAACACTTCACAGGCTTAAAATGAGTGGGATGAATTGTTCTACACAGCTGTTTGTTTCCCTCACTAACTCTAGAGAGAACTCAAAGAGTTGAATGAAGACCCCAGTGACAGGAACACAGCACATGTCCTTGCTCCCATACTAAAGAGATGCTAGTGAAGAAAAGACCGGAAATTATCAGCAGAAAATGTTGCCCTTTCCTTGGACTCTTTACCACATAATGAATTCAATGTAAAAAATAAAATAAACTATGGAAAACTAGGGGATTCTCCAATTTGGACGCTTGCCCCTTCCAAAGTGAAAGGCTGATGGGATCACTGGGGGCTCACAGATCTACTTTAATCCTTACAATGAAGTTTCTTTCACACAATGTCACATCCTGCTGAACTCCAGCCAGGGTTTCCCAAGGCTTTTAAGCCGTTGTAGCTATAGCAACAGGAGCCCAAACAACTCTGTTCCCTCCACAGCATGACTTTGTTGGGTGTTTCTTAGAGCTGGAATTCAACTGTGATCAAATGTGCAGGTGACAGCTCTGCTGAGGAGGTATAACACATACACAGCAGGACCTAATCAAGCTGCAAAGTAACCTGAAGAGATTAGAGCAGTAGGAGCTGGAGGCAATACTGAGGAATTCAGGAGCAATGTCAGTTCTGCATCACACAGTGAAGAAATCAATTGCCCTGTCACAAGATGAAGATTACAAAGAGGAGTTTCTTCCTCCATCAAAGTGAGTAACATTAATCCTTTTAATTGTGTGCTTTTATTGTAATGTGCTCTGGCTTCTAATGCAGGTAGATGCTACACATGTTACAAGGGACATGTGGGAGTGCAAAGTAGTAATTCTTCGGGGAAAATGTGGAAATGGTTCAAGAATCTCTGATTTGGTGACTTTACATGAAGGCCACCATCCTTGCCCTGCTGTCATGGCTCACTGGCACTACTACCAGCAATGAAGAAGGCAGTGCCTTGTGTTCATCTTTTGGGAGAAGTTATTTATACCAGTATTGATTGAGCAGAACGAAGGGCAGGCAGACTGAGGACTGAGAGCTGGCTGCAGTAGCAAGACTGCAGTTATAATGTGGCTCACAAGCATGACAGTGAAATCTTTTTTACTCCTTATCATCACCTCTGTCAGTGCATTTTAAAGCACAGTTACAAGATTTAGCATTTGATTGGTACAGTGCATTTAACATCTATAGGCCAAAGTACAAATATATTCAAAAGCATTTAGAATAAATGAAGCCACAAATAAAATCTCAAGTTATTTAATCATTCAGTCCATTCACTGGTATCCTTCTAGCAAACCTACAGTGCCTTTTGCTTAGAAATCCTTCTTACATGGAAGCTTATATTGCAGCTGAGCAGCTCCCCTGAGGCTGCAGGAGCATGGCCAAAGGCTGAAGAGACTCCTGTCTAGAAGATGCAGTCACTTCTAGATAGAATTTGGGGCAAACAAATTAAAGATAGTGTTCCTTTTGTGACAGAAGATTGTTTTGTAAGGGTTCCACTTCAAGCTCTTTGTTTAGAATGGAATGGCTGCACATTCAAACATCTAGACCCCACCAGAAGTCTGAGAAAGAGTGATCTCATTGTTTGCCTGTGGCCGTGAACAGAAGTCAGACATACATCCTGGAAATGGGAAGAAATGGGAAGAAGGTATTATCTCCAGAAGGAAAGGAGAAGCACCACAGAAAAATCTTGTAACAGCAGCATTTCTGGGGACAGCTTTCCGTCCCAGGAGAATAATTTTAGCTACTTCTTGAGAGAACAGAATGCATTTTCTCCCTACATGTCACAAGACAATGTGTAGAAAAGAGGCCTTTGGAAACGTGCATGTGCTAGGGTTAGAAAGCTGATGCATGCTAGCACTGGGAGTGTACTGTCACAGATAAAGGCTGCAGCACTCTGAAGAGCTTTGGTAGAATGTCTCGTGCCACTGTGATTAGTTGCCAACCATACCTTTCAAAAGATGGAAATAAGAAATCTAGTGGTATTCAGCTACAGTGGGAAGCAATAGGAGACACTGGCTCCCTTCACAAAGTCCCCACATTCCTTTTGCCTCAAATGCTCCATCCCTGGCAGTGTTCGAGGCCAGGCTGGACGGAGTCTTGGGCGACATGGTCTAGTGTGAGGTGTCCCTGGCCATGGTAGGGGATTGGAACTGGATGATCTTAAGGTTCTTTCCAACTCCAACTGTTCTATGATTCTATGAACAGCAGATAAAGAAGGGCTGCAGTACAGGGTAGCTAATACACTACAGAACATGCTAGACTGCTACTAGTCCTTCCCAGATTGCAAGTAAAGATATGCTCATGTCTGACATTGCAGCTGCATAAAAATCTACTGACCAAGTCTCAGTACATTCCATTATATGACTTCAGTATAGATTCCACAGCTCAGTGCCATGAACCCCTTCACTAAGCAGCACCCAACTTGACTCTAATGCAGCAAGTAACGCCAAGTTGGTCACAATTACACCATAAACCTCCTGTTATGTGGTGATTAATTTATTCTTCATTCATATTTGTAGCTAATGAAAATAACTTACACTGATAAATAATTCCTCTAAAGTTCCCTGCAGTGCAGAACAGACCAGGTGTGGTCCATGGCCCTGTTATCTGAATGGTCCTGGAGATGAGTTTTAATTTGCCATAAATACTTTATGCTGCATCCTTTACTACTGTATTATTCATTTTCTAGCAAAATGAGAGGCAAGTGATTTCACATGGGAGAAGACGTGGATGTAGATGGGTATTAGCAAGGATTTTTTGCTTTTCCAATCAGCCCTCAGGCTTTCCTGGAAAGCAGAACTGCTGTTGCTGAGAGAAAGTGGCAAGAGCTCCAAGAAGATGTAGGAAATGGTTTTCCTCTACTGGGAAATACTTCATGGTTTTTTAGTTTTTTCCAGACCAGCTAAGAATAGAAAGTCAGAATGTGACTGATATACAAAAATAAATTCCCTTTCAGCCCTGTGAAACATTTCATTTAGATTTCAGATATTCTTACAGTTACTTCAAATGAAAATCCAAAAGGAGTCATCATTTCATATTAAAAAACCCCCAAACCCTCATTTTCAAAAGTATTCCATATGAACAGTTTGGGGTTTCTCCTCAAAATCTAACCCTAAAACCAAGGATGCTCCAATAAACTGCCACTTCAAAAACTTTCCATCATGCTGAATTATTGTCCTGTTGTGAAAATACAGCAGCTTTTAGGGTGATTTGTTAATGGCTCATTCCTTAAAGTACCCCCAAACTCAACAGCAAGTTGGACCTCTCACTCTATTCTTCCTTAAATGATTTAACTCTTTAATCTTCAAGCAGCTCACAGCAGCACAGTCCTTCCTGGTGAACACACCCCTGGGCAAGAAAGGGATCCACTTGCTCCAGGAGAAAGTTCTTGATGTAATTAATTTATCCTAACAAAATGCACCTTAGACCAAGCTCAAAGCATACTGAGGTTATTTAGAATAGTTCTAATCTGATTATCAGCATCTAAATGAAGGAAAGAAAGGGAAAGAGAAAGGGAAAAGGGGGAAAGAAAAATGGAAAGATGAGGAAAAGGTGAAGGGAGAAAGAAAGGAAAAGAGAAAAGGAAAGTGAAAGGGAAAGTGAGAAAGAAAGGGAAAGTGAGAAAGAAAGGGAAAGGAAAATAGGGAAAGAGAGAGGAAAAGAGAAAGGGAGAAGGAAATGGGAAAAGAAAGGGAAAGGAAACCAAAACCCCTGATGTTTCTTAACAAACAAAGAACCTTCAGTGATGAGGCTCAGAAAACGTGTTGCAGTTTAGAGCTCACAAAACACTCTCAAATCTCCTTGTCTTTCTCCTCTCCTGCTCATATCCTTCACCTTCCCCCTCTCTGACAAACACGTGTGACCAACCTTGCCTACCCTTAGCACTGTGCCACTTACTTAGTCTATCCTTGTAGCAGGTCTGCAAATCTGCGCATCTCAGTCGTGCTGCTTTTGGAGGCAGTTAGGAAATAAATAGATAATAACAACAATAACAGAACAAATGGAGTCCAGGATCCTACTCCAGCCCTCCTGAAATTCATTCCTTTTGAGCTACGGGTGCAGGTCTCCTGTATGATCTTTTGCAGAACAACTGACAAGAACAAAGCCCACAATTATTAACCTTTCCACTTGTTCCCATAGTTTATTGTGACAAGACAATGCAATAAGCTTGAAGGTAATCAAAAAGCAATTCTGTAGTAGTGAGCTTAAAATGACAAACCTTTCCTTTTCTAAATAAATCACCATTATTCCCACATGGTCCATGCTTGACAAGTTTGTTTCCTTAGTAACAGAGTACTTAAACAGGGCTTGTGTGCCAAGATTGTACCTTTAGCCACAGAAGTGAAAGAGGAGACAATAGGACAGAAAGTGGCCCACCCACCTCGGCTTGTGATTTAAATATTTATCAGCTGGGTAATGACAGGAGAGGAGGATGTGCAGGAGCCCAGGTCTGCCTATTCCCTCCAGGCACCTTGTGCTCTTAGTGGAGTCTGTGGACTCCACTACAGTGCCTAAACTGAATTTAACACTCCCTGATGTTTGCTCAATAGCTCACCTAATGTTGAGGTCAGCTGTCTTATAAATTATTGAGCAGATTAACAGTGTTAGGACTACAATAGAAATAGAGGGTACCAGACAAAGAAGACATAAAGTGTGTCTGGCTCAAAGACAAAAGACTGAACAAGCAGAAGAAAAGATTTAATAGGCTATGGATACATTTAAGAGCTTTCTGTTTTGTTTCATCAGTAATTCAATGACTGATTGCTTTGTAATAGTAAATGTCTTTGACTGGATACACAAAACCTGACACTATGCTTTACTCAGTCCACTCCTGGAGAAAATCCTTCAGCCCACTCTGCTGATGCCTAATAAATTCCTAGTTCTCTTCCATCATATACAGACAAGTGAAGCAAACACTGAACGGGCAACGCTTTGAAACGTGTAGCTTGGTCTGTAATGAAACAAGGACAGCTTTTCTAGCATCAAATTAGGCTGGTGCAAAGGACATTGATTTTAAGTCTTTCAGTATATTTTTTAATGTATTTTCTCCCTTGTCTGCTGATGGATTTCAAATTCCCCTTGATGAGCAAATGCCATGAAAGGCACTGGAACAGGTTGCCCAAAGAAGTGGTAAATGCCCCATCCCTGGTAGTGTTCAAGGCCAGGCTGGACAGACCCTCGGTCAACGTGGTCTAGGATGAGGCATCCCTGCCCATGGCATGATGTTAAGGTCCTTTCCAACCCAAACCATTCTATGATTCTATGCGGATCACTCTAAATTGGATATTATATAGCCTATTATTTTTACAGTCCTAGATTTAGCTATCAGCCACTGATATACAAAAACCACTGAGCCAACGTCTATAAAAAGCCCTGTGTATCCATAACACAATGCCCACTTCCCTTCTGACTTGACCATTTCAGCAGCTGTCCCAAAGAACCAAATCACAGCAGTTTGTCGAGTGCCAAGTAACTTAATGTGTTGGAAGGCAGAGAAAAGAATATGAATGTTTCTATTTTTTGCATCAACAACACTTGAAAGGCAGCATTGCTTGTTAACTGCAAGTAGCAGAGGCCAAGATTGTTTCTGTAGAGAAATTATGTGAATGAGTTTAAGCCCAGATTCCAAACTTAATTTCAAATAAAGCTGGTGAGATTGTAATGGTGATGAATTATATCTGTTGTTTACAAGTAAATTTCCTCAGCATATATAAAAGGATGTTTATAAATGAATATTAAACTTGTGGTTTATAAAAAAGCCAGGCACATATATCCTAGCAGATATGGCTTGTTTTAGATTTCAATCAAAAGCAACAGACTCCAACATTCATTATGACTTGAAGTATTATTCATCAACCCTTCTAAATTACCAGCACAAGCGGAAGTATTCACCCATTTCCTCAGGCTCCCCAGCAGCCATCCAGCTTGCTCACAGGTTTGAACAGGCTCCTCAGGATTACCAAGTTTGCTGCTACTACTGTGTAGAAACAGTGCAAAACGAGCTAGCTAAGAGAAGACAAGATGATGTCTTGAAGGTACCTGATGATAGCTTATTGTAATGAATGATGGAATGAATATTGTTACTTAGGTAGTTTTGAGAAGATATTTCTCCTCTTCATCACAGAATCATAGAATCAGCTCGGTTGGAAAAGACCTTTAAGATCACCAAGTCCAAGCATCCCCCAGCACTGCCAAGGCCACCACTAAACCATATCACTGAGGGTCTCATCTACACAGTTTTTTAATGCCTCCAGGGACGTTAACACCTCCACCACTGCCCTGGGCAGCCTGTTCCAATATCTGACCACCCTTTTGAAGAAGAAATATTTCCTAATCTCCAGTCTAAACCTCCCCTGGTGCAGCTTGAGGCCGTTTTCTCTTGCCCTATCACTTGTTACTTGGAAGAAGAGACTGGCCCCCACCTCATTACAACCTCCTTTCAGGTAGTCAGAGCTAGAGATGCAACGGGAAGAGCTGGTGCTTTCATTAGCTACTGAGAATTACCAATTACACTTCAGACAAACCATTTTACTTCATTTGTTACTGGCTTTCAAGTAGTGATCACAACTGTGAGTCACTATCAGATGTATCAGTAGCGTAGGGACGTTAGTCCCGCAACCAAAATGCTCTGTTCCTGTATCTCCTCACCCACTCTCCCTCTTTTAGTGTAAACAACATTCAATATTGATATGTTGGATGAAAATCAATACAGAGCTTAGCTAGTAAACCATTTACCTCTATGCATGGGAAATAATGAGCCCTATTCCTTTAACTCTGGGAATTAGGCTACCTTCATAAAAATATATTAAAATATAAAACTTGCTCCATTTAAATTACTGACTTAATAACATATTTGCCCAAACATTCTTGGATGAAATATGAATTTGGAAGAGGTGCCAGATTAGATTCATCAGGAAACATGTTGCAGAGTCATTTAGAAAATATTAAAATGTCAACTTCCCTGCAATCCTCCCTCTGAAATGCAAGAGAGGATATTGTTCAGCTCAGTAATTCTATAGTGTTGTTTGCTTTCCCCTTCCCCCATGTTATGTTCTCTTCTAATTGTCTCCTGTTCCAGGAGAGGAGCAAAATGAACCGTTATTAAATGGTTTTGCTGAGTGCTTTGCTTTTACCCTCTCCAATCGGGAGTGAGACTTCCCCCCTAGTACAACTTCCATCTTCCCAAAGCATGTACAGAGATTAAATTCTCTTGTTCTACACACTTGGTGAGAACCTGGCAAAATGAGAAATGCTTGCACAATTCTTAAGAAATAACATTTTGATCTTCCACCTGTGACAACCCAGTGTCTATCAAGTCTTTCAGTGAGAAAGTAGCATTCTGCAGTACAGGACTGAAGTAGATAGATGTATTTGCAAAAAGTTATGTACTGTTTGCACCAACTTCAAGAGCTGCAGTGCAGATTTATGCATTCCCTACTGGCAATTTGCACTAGCAATAATCAGATGAAAAAGCATGAGCCTGCAAGAATGACATTTCCTTCTGCACTTAAGAAATCGGGTGTGCAAAGCTACTTCCAAACATTTTTTAACAGATATTTTTAATCCCATCTATGACAGTCAAAGGTATTTGCAACATTTAACCTGTGGTTTAGAATGCTTTTTCATTAGCAGCTAATAAGTTCAATTGGTTTCCTTACCTTCTCTTTAAACATGAATATTTATACCAAGTAAGTGTACAGAGTATTCAGTAATGGGAATGATGCGCCCACCAAAGTGAATCTTTAAGGCTGGAGTGGATAACCCCCGTTCAGATGTCAAGGTCAGCAGAAGGTTTATGAACTACACTGGCAGGATTTAACCTCTGACAGGTAGAGCTGAAACAATTGGGAAAATAATAAACTTCATTAAAATACTAGGCCTGAATCTCTGATCCTTTGACTGCAAACTATTGATGCCAGTAGCTCGTGTCAGGAGACATCTCTCAAGCACGTATTGACTGAGCCTGTTCTCATTTCACTGATAAATCCTGGAAAGACCCTGACTCTAGGGATAAGGTACCTTTCTACCACAACCCACTTGCTCCTCTGTGCCTTCTGGCACTGGCAATGACCCCCCTTACTCTGGACTCCAAAATCTAGTCTGGACTGGACATACTACACTTGTACCCCCATCCCAGAATCACGCACATCCTCCTCCCAGTACATCTATCTGATTGCCATAGATTCCATCCCTGCAGTAGGAGCACAGGGCTGCCAGGGCCTTCGTCTGCTCTGGGGTGGGCATACTTTTGTCCTAAGCAGGTCCTGTCCCAGTTTGAGGACACCCTTCAGGGTGCCGAAAGGTCTGTGCTGAAAACCTCTTGCACAGAATATCATCCATATTTGGGCTTTTAAACACTCAGTTGCCAAGTAGCAACTTCACTGCCCCATGCTGGGGTTTGTCCCTCTTCAGTCAAGTGGGCAATGAACTGCTTGTCACTGGTATCACTCAAAGACAGGAAAGCTGCTAAGGAGCATTCTTTTGCTGTCTAAACAGAAAAGATAATGACTTGAAGCTTGGGTGCTCTGCTCCATCTCTTAGAAGACCACAAAGTCCTCATCCTCTATTTACCCAGAGACATGTGAGATCTTCTGCAAAGTTGTGTGTTATATCCCAGCTGTCAAGAGCTGTACTGCATAAGAAACAAGGCCTGTGACAGGGACTGAAGTTTACAGACAGATCAGTGGCATCAGGCTATTAATTAGCTACTGTCTGTAAGTCTCTTTGAAATGCAATGTGTAAGCTCTAAGCATTATTAATGCATTCTCAGTTACTGTGCTGATGTGCAGTTCAAATGGTTAGAATAAACTGTTATTCTAGTCATTATTCAAATCACTAGGATAAACTTTAAAACCCTCGAATAGCATTACTAAGTGTCTGGCTGAAATCTAATCTGTTTTACAACTGAAAATAGCATCCTGATAATGTACTCTAAATGCAACTGATATGGTGGTGTCTGTCTGAATTTGCAGATTCCTTGAGACAATTATTCTGGGAGATGTGAATACCCACAGCTTCAAGACTTTTCTTCAAGAGGACTGGTACACACACGAGAAAGCACACTGACAATAGCCTAATCTGAAAAGGAGGGGATTCTCACCCTCTGCTACACTCTGGGGAGACCCTGCCTGCAGTCCTGATCCAGCTCTGGGGCAACAACACAAGAGGGACGTGGAGCTGTCAGAGCAAGTCCAGAGGAGGCCACAGAGATGCTGCGAGGGCTGGAGCAGCTCTGCTCTGGAGCCAGGCTGAGAGAGCTGGGCTGGGTCAGCCTGGGAAAGAGAAGGCTCCTGAAGGAGAGACCTTAAGAGCAGCTCCAGTGCCTAAAGGGGCTGCAGGAAACCTGGAGAGGGGCTTGGGACAAGGGCCTGTAGGGACAGGCCAAGGGGAATGGCTTTAACCTGCCCGAGGGGAGACTGAGATGAGCTCTTAGGCAGAAGCTCTCCCCTGTGAGGGTGCTGAGGCGCTGGCACAGGGTGCCCAGAGAAGCTGTGGCTGCCCCATCCCTGGCAGTGTTCAAGGCCAGGTTGGACACAGGGGCTTGGAGCAAGCTGCTCCAGTGGAAGGTGTCCCTGCCCGTGGCAGGGGATTAGAACTGGATGAGCTTTAAGGTCCCTTCCAACCCAATCCATGCTGGGATTCTATGATTTTCAGCTAGTGGGGAAAGCCCTGGGTCTCTTCCTGATGCTTTTTGAAGTCAGTTCAGTGAGCATAAACTAGAGGAGGATGCTGCAGCACTGCCTCTGTTAGGGAGCACTGCAGCAGCGAACAATCAGACTTATGATGGCAGAATCATTGCAGAGAACTATATTCTCTAGAGTCCCTCATGCTCTGAATTGCTTTAGTAATCACTTTAGGCCCAACTGCTTTTAGTGAGTACTTCACCCTTCTGTGCCAGCATTTCTTACGCAGATAGACAATTTTAGATTAATTTCTTGATTGGAAGATCATAGTTATCCAAGTCCTTTGCTCATCAGTAGTGTGACATTCACAATCTGCCAACACCCCACTCTGGGAGATTAAGTAGAATAGATTTTAAATGGTATGTTATTGACATTTCAATTATTTAAGCTTGGGTAGAAAGTGACCAGATGAGGTTTAGATTATATGATCTGTCTCACAAAAAAATTCTGCTGGAAAGCAGCAGATGAAAGAAGGGATAAGGGGCAGCTCAGATGACTACACATCACAGCTGAGAAGAGGCAGACAATTTAGATGCACTAGGGGATAGATCCAAAAGAGCTTTGTAAAATAGTCCAAGTGATGGAAATGCTTTTTCTAAATACCTCAGGAGGACAAAACACCTCAAGGAAGAAACATGAAGCAAAAGGCATTAGCAGCTAGCATGAAATAAAGGGTGTTATCAGCCCCAAAACTATCACTATAAATCAGCCACCAGCAGAATTAGGAAGCTAGTTGCATGGTTTCTCATCATGAGAAGACCAAGATTCTGGAAGACTTCCAGTGGAGGCAAGTCAATGTAACTGTGAATGGAATTATAGCACATTCTGGCTAAAGCCAGCAACAGGCAGGACTCAGGAACTCAGGAAATCTTCCATAAGCCCGTTTTCCTAAGGAACACAGCACTCCATTAAAATCAGTTGTCATTTTACTATGACAAAAGTGTAAGATATGAAAGTATAAGAGGTAAATGATATAAAAAGCTAAGATTCCTGTCCATAGAAATTCACATAGGATATCCTAGAGTTACACAATGCTCTGTGTGACAGAACCTGCAGCCTGGATGGAAGGCCCTGACCACAAAATGCCAAAACCACTGAAGTCTGTCATTATATGAACCTTTCATATAACAGTCTGCCTCCGTTTGCTAAAATACTTGTAAATGTTCTGTGTTGCAGAAGGTTGAAACAGCTGTCCAGCAATATCTGTATTCTTATATAGAATCAAAGAATGGTCTGGGTTGGAAAGGACCTTAAGGTCATCCAGTTCCAATCCCCTGCCACAGGCAGGGACACCTTCCACTAGAGCAGGTTGCTCTAAGCCAGTCCAACCTGGCCGTGAACACTGCCAGGGATGGAGCATTTACCACTTCTATTTTCACCATAGCCAGACAGAACTCAGTGGACCCTCTAAACAGGAATAAAATGCACAAGGTTTTTGATTTTCATTTACTAGAGTAACCTTTCCATTTCCAAATACACACTGAGCCTCTTGCTAATGACTGCAGAGAGGGGAAGATGCAGTCAAGTGTTCTTTTTTTGTATGAATAATTATAATAATTAAAACTGTCACTGGTAAGCACTAAAAACATGATGGTCAAAATGTTCAGCCATGGATGTCTCAATGCAGATATGTAATTTCCAATCCAGCCAAATAAGCAGGGGACTATTTTATAGCCAAGCATCTAAGGGGCTGAGAATCTGCTTAAGAACTTTGATCATCATCTCATTGATGAGCCACTGCAGAATTAGTTGTCTTTTCAAGGAAACACTTCAGCACATGCTTAAGTGCTGATGTAAAATGGGACATTATTTGGGAAATTAAGCAGAGTTAGGTGCCTAATTTCAGCATAGAAGTTAAAACACTTTGGCATAAATGATGCATTTCTGTAAAGATACTCTCTCACACACAAACAACAAATGAGACATGTTTCTTACACTATAAAAATTCAAGCCAAAGTGTGAAGATTAGGATTTTCTCTTCAATTTTTAGAGGCTATCTGATTTTGCAAATCTTATTCCTGGGGAAAACGTTTGTCATGTTACCTGAAGCCGTGAAAAGAAAACAGTAAATATAATGAAGCATTAACACCCATCAGGCAGCATGTTTATAGGCAATTGTTTCCTTCACATACCTTGTGTTGTATAATGAGACTGAATGAGTTTTACTACATATGAAGAACAGTAATCATCCTCAGGTGAACTGCCTGGAAAGCACTACTGTTGCTATGAAATGGAATTTATATGTAAAAAGAATAAAACAGATCTGAGTATTAAGTAGGTCCTTACTGACATGACTGGAAGCAATGAAAGACAACCAGAAACTGCCTGACTTGTCACTAAAGAGAACGTGATCTAGAAAAGTACTTTTCCACTGTTCTACAGGCCCTGAAACAATTTCTCTTTTAACTTGAACCCTCCTTGATTCGTCACCCTTAGGGCACCACCAAGTTTCCATTAGTAACTAATTGCAAACTTGTCCCTACCTCAAAATCAGTAAATTCCTCTTTGGTCTTAGCTCAAACTGAATTCTTATAAGCCTTAAAACAGGGTTCACAAAGCAGTCTGTGAACTGACTGCCAACTAGAGAGGCTCGGTCTCAAAGGAGTGCAGAAAGCTCACTTCCTGGCCCCATGTGCAGATCCAGAAGCATGGACAGCAAGACACCACCAATCCAAATGTGGCAGCATTACAGGATAATGAAAGAAGAATGTAGAACAGGCATTGGGCACGAATCTAGGACAGGTTTGGCTACAAGACTAGACATTATTTTACAGCTTTCTCCAGAAGGAGGACTGTGATACAAGGGTGAATAAATGTGGGGCCTGTGTGTGAGAAACCAGAAGCTGAGATGTTGAAACCACCCTTCTGCTTCTCCTTTTCTCTTGGTCTCTCTCTCCTGAGGCTCAGCCAATTCACTGTTCATCCGTGGCTCATCAAAACAGACATCCTTTCTATTTTATAGAGCCACAGATTGTTGGGTATGACGATTTTCAAAGGTAATAAAAAAACCCAACCATTATTCCTTACTGTAAAGACGGACGGTTGCAGCTCTGAGAGGACATAATGAATATGGAGCTAAGTGACATACCACTCCTGATCCACAAGGAAACACGCTTTCCCTACCTATCTCCTTCAACTCTAACACTATTCCCTTTCCCATCAGGCTCTGGAAGATCTCTTGGCTTGCACCACTGGCAAAAGACACTGCAAGGTTTATTCTACTGCAACAGAAAGCCCAGACACAGGTAACAGTGAAATAACTAGATCATGGTGTGAAGATGGTAAGTTATTTTTCTACAAAATCTTCCTTTTGGAAGTGCAACGAAATACTATTTTGTGTTGGACTGGATAACAGATGTTAATTCCATCTCCTCTTTGGTGGGTGCACTCCAGAGCACATAACTAAGAAGGGCATCTTTACATGGAGAGAGCCAGCCAATGGTAATTTTGCCATTGGCAAAATAAAAAATGCCATTTTGCCCCACATGCCCAAAAAAACTCTGCACAATTAGAGATCCTCTTTATAGGAACAGAAAAGGAGGAACCCGGGTGTTTTGTGAGTTGGGGCAGCTGACACATGTAAAGATCTCATATATGCAGCCCAGAGGATTTGTTTTCCTAAACAAACTTGCAATCATCTGTCTTTTTAAATATAACTTCTGTGACACACAGAGGAGAAGCAGAAAGCGATGCCGAAAGCTTTCCATGCTCTATTAATTTTATTATGTAAATCCACTCCCCAATTGATGTTTTCATTCAAAAGTAGCACAAGATCCGTCATTATTCCTCGATGTAAAGGAAAGCAAAACAAGTAGTATTCAAGCAACTACTCTCATTTGGATTATTATTTTAATACAGCAGTATTGTCTGTAGGTAATTTTTAAAGCATGTTTGAATAGTGATTCCAGGCTGCTCCTTCCCAGAGGCTCTTTAGCTCTGTCAATATTTATTACTATTGCTTTTGTAAATACAATAGAAAGCAGAAATGTTTGACTTTAACCTAATAAGCAGATTTTGAGAAATGGACAACAAAATCACTTTTCTGCTTTTTGAGTTATCTGTCTCCATAGCTAATAATTCAGCAACAAAGGGAAAGCAAAACTCACGGAGACTGAAACCCCATGGAAATACGTGCAAAGCATCCTCAATGTTTTAACATCAGTTCTACTGCCATAGGTGGGTATTAAGTGATAGGACAAAGGGGTTCAAACTTCAACAGGGGAAGTTCAGGTTAGATATAAGGAACAAGTTCTTTACTGTAAGGGTGGTGAGGCACTGGAACAGGTTGCTTGTGGCTCCCAGTTCCTCAGACAGCTGTTGACTGTTTCCTGCTAGAGCAGGTAAAAAGGCTGTAATAAGGCCTTAATAATGAAGATATTGATTATGTATGTTTAAGTAGATGTATTTTACGATAACTGATGGGCTGCAAGAAAGACAAGAGGGTTTTGTTAGTATTCTTACAGGGAAGAGGCGCTTGGAAAATGGGAAACTCCACAGCCAAGTGAACAAAACACACTGCCTCCAATAACTGGCATTGCTGCTAGAAACCCTATAGGACAGGTAGTCCTGAGCCAAAGAGGAGGTGTTTGAGGGCAAACTTGAGAAACTTCCTATTGCGTGTGGGAAGGAAAGGTTGTTTCTCTACAGAACCTGTCAAAAGCCTGCGTCCAACTTGACATTCACGCTCTTCACATGGTCGGTCACTTTTCAAGGTCCACTACACATTTCCTTGGCTCTGAACAAAATTCCAGCTGGGGGTTGAAGAAGGGTTTGTGAAAAATCCCATGTGAAAGCACATGTCCCCATTTGGCACTGGGGAGCTCAACACCACTACATTTTTCTCAGTTCTGTTTTCTGCCAGGTTTGAGTAGGGTTTAGTTGCTCAGAGTTGCATTTTGCTTATACTTCAATGATATGAGCATATTTTGGGTGTTTGGATTTTCTGGCTCAATTATTTTACTATAGAATAACTACAACAGGGTCTATGTTTTACGTCAGGAAAAAGGCAAGTATATTTTCCAATTATAAGGGCAATGTAGCACTTGTTGTATATCATTATGAAGCTGTTAACAATAATGCTACATTTTCATTAGCTAAAAGGCTATTTATCCCTAATGAGTTAAAGACTTAAGGCAAAATTCTGCTTTCATTTACACCAGCATAAATCTGTAATCCATCTGAGTGCCTTCAGATTTATCTTGGTGTCAGCGAAAGCAGAATTTGGCCTGAATGCTTTTGGGTTTGACTTTTTAATCTCTTTTCACTTTAAGAAAGTCATTATTCACCAGTAAGGACCAATCAATAACAGTAATACTGGGGGGAAGGAGAAATCAAAGGGACTTCTTTATTTCCATTCCCCCCCCCCCCCCCAGATACTTTAGAACACAATACATTTATTGAAATACAAACCATAGCCTAAAATGTGTAAAGCAAGAACAAACTTCAAGGGTGCTTTGCAGCCTGGATGCTGATGCACATCTACATCTCAATGACAAACACAGAAATTGAAGCTGGCCAAGTTCTAGGACTTCCCTTTGAAAAGAACAGTAACTGGGAAGCAGTTGACCAAGAGTAGGATGTGTTCTGGGACCAGTAGGAGCTGTCTGAAGTGTAGCCTACCACAGCATAACACCTTTGCACAATATTCAGTGTTATCAATCTTCTGTGAGAATTTCATGGTCTTCACATTGGAGAAAACTTGCACTTGGTGAGACTTTTCCACTGGCTTCAGTGGAACAGTAATCTTGCATTACCAGATTTATACAGAACTGATTGTACAGGATAGATTTATACAATACAGCAAATCACAGGTGTATAAGTGCCTGACAGGCTGTAACACCTCTGTTAAAGCAAAGCATGCTATAACAATGATGTTTATATGATTAATACACTTAAATATTTCATGTGTCAAACTCTTGAAAAATGAAATTATAAATATGAAAAGCAAACGTTCAACAATAGCAGAGAATCTGTACAGACTATCTGAAAGTAATTAATGTGTTACCTCTTGTATGGGAACTGTAATGCTCCTGTATTCCTGTATGGGAATAGCTCTGATAGGGATTGACTACAGGAACCTTAACAACAAAGGATTTATTGATAGCTAGTGAGAGTACTACATGTGGCATGGACTAGTGACCTTCACAGCAAACATTCTGCATTTATTTTTCATCACATTTCTTTCTGTTGCTTTGTAACTGTAGCACATTGTACCTGCAACATCTGGTCCCAAAGCTGAATCTTCTTTCAAAGCTGAAACATCTGTCCAGTAAATGACCTTCCATCGCTATCAGTGGTACTTCTGCATCCCCTGGGTTTTGTGCAACTCTCTCAAATGTTTGGAGTACTAAGTAAGATGCAATCCTCACTGGTGCAACGAATTTCTCCCTAATTTAAAATTACATCAACCCAAGAAAGCTTTTCTGCAGCTATAAAGGCTACTTTTTAAAAGGTAGGTAATGCAAAGGTAACATGTTTGCAAACACAACAGAAGTTCATATTAAGGACTCAGAAATAACAGAGATGGTGATGAGCTGTGAGACTGATCCCAATGGAACATTTTCATGAAGCCTAAAAGTTAGATTTAATAAGTCAAAGTATTAAAGAGAAGCTGCAATGGCTGAGATTTCCAAAATCTGTAAAAAGATCAACTTTCTTATGGTGTGAAGGCTGTATTTCACAACAACATTTGTTAGGAAGTCTGTTGACTATAGATTACTTAAGCCAAGGATAGTTGAAAACCCTAGGAACCTATGTTGCATATTTGGTCATCTTGCAGAGGCCACCACAGCCGTTCCTCTCCAAGTGTGACCTCCTTTCAGCTAACCCCATAGGTCTGTTCATTCTATAGTCTTGGAAGCAAAGACAAGTTCTGTTTGCAATACTGTATTCGTGTACACTAACAGGAGTGTGTGTAAGCAGAAAGCATCAAGTTCTTGTTTGTCCCAGTTTTTAAAACCCAGCAGATTGTTGCTAATGCATATTTTTCCTGTCTTCCCTGATTGATTCAGCTAGTGCTTTTATCTGCTTTCATCTATAGAAGAATTTGCCAGCAGTAAACAAGTAACATAAATATAAATACAATTAAATGCAAAAAGGAGGTGCATTTCATTGCCTGAATAATTACCCAGGAAAACATTGTAATAAGCATCAATAAAACAATGTTTAGTGTAAAAGAAGTAGAAACATGCAGCTGTATGAATATTTCTCAGTATGAGTAAAAGCATGATTTCTCACTCTGCTTTACTTAGTTGAATTCAACTCTATAATCCTATAAGCCACTAACCCCTGGAGAGTACAAATAAAAGTGGAGTCACTGAGGGCTAGCATCAATTCACATTACATGGCAGACAGCTGCAGTGAAACACAGCCCTTAGGAATCAGTGAGTCCAGTCTGAGCATCTGCATGGAGCTGATGGGAAAAAAAAAACCCTTTTCAAGTATGAATTAAGAGAGGAGGTTCCTGCAGTGACAATGACAGTGTTTCAAGATGAAACGTCCCTGCATCTTCCAATGTATTCTTACCTTCTCTCGTTCTGATCAACAAGAACAAAAAGTAGCAAGCAAATAGCAAGGGAGTAATACCATGATCCCACCAAACACACTTTGCTCCTTGCCCACATCCATCAGCTCTGCAGTTCATAACATGCATTGTCATGTTCTTTGGAATAAGGAAGCAATTGTATCACTTCTCTGCTGCTCGACTGGAGCACAACTAAAGGAACTGGTTTTCCTGGACTATACAGGAAGCCTGTGACAAAGCAATGAAATTAACCTGGGGACTCTTAGATACAGTCCCTGGCCTCTGAGCTATTTATTCTTCCACTCTTTGAGGCTAAAGGCTGGGAAAGCAGATCTATTTTTCTAGTCTCTAAAGAAGAACAGAGGAACCCAGTACACAGGTTCAGGAGGGTTTGTTCTTTTGTCATTTGTGTTACTGTCTGGTTTCTCCATTGCAGCACACATGTTAATCTGTCACAAGTTTTCAATCTCTGCTGAAATTCTCCATTCCTTTTGTTTCCACTTGCTTGTGTCTCCATTTTTTTACCCTCACTACCTCTGTCCATTGGGGTACAGCCTCTTTTCTTCCACCTATTTGCTCTTCTCCCTCTTAACATGTTTAGCACATCTTTGTATGGTGTCTCACTGCAGCAGAAGCCAATGGAGGAACTGTGCACCTACTGCTGATGTGTAGGACACACAAAGGGTAAGACAAATCTAATTCTTCTTTGCATCTCGGGTACCTGAGTAAGGAATAAATAAGGACTCTAGTGCTCTCTGGCTCTCATAGCTCACTACTTGTATTGAGGTATCAAGGTTTAAAGTCCTGGGAGAATATCAGCCACTGCAGAATTGGCTTTCAAATTCAAAGAGGGAAAAAAGCAGATTCAGTATTCTGTCTATAAGGAGAACGATGATTTCAAAGCCATGGGGCCTAAAGCTCAAGCCTTTACTGTTTCCAGGTTGTGACGAATATGAATGTCTCAGCAAATGAGTAGACACTCTTTGGGAAGCATAAGTGAAAAGTCAGCTTTGAAAGGCAGGTCATGAAAGTGTTACTGAGGACCTCTAAGTGAGCAAAAGTACTTGAAAACTAATAGATGTCAATCATAGCAAACAGATTTCAGAACTGCACTTGTGTCTCATGTGAAAAGTGAAGATTGGAATCAAACCACCAAACTAATTGTTATTTAAAGCTTAGCAGAAGATTTAACCCCCGGCCTCTCAAGACTAGTGCAACAGTTCCATGTATTATTTGCCTTCCTTCCCCATTCAGTTTAACTTCCAAGTCTCATCTGACCTTTAAAAAGCATTCTTCATCTCTGACCTTAAAGAACTTACATTGGTTCTGCATGGGCTTCCAAACACCCTCACAGCTTTATCAATGAGAAAGATTTGTTCCAAAGCATCATCCCAATCCCATTTAGTTCGTGTCTTTTTACACTTACTTCCCCATTAGTCTATTGGCCATATTAAAGAAGAGGCTCCACTGACGATATTCCTTGCAGAAGTTCATGAAATGAAACCTACCATTTCCCACAAGGATGCTAGCACATTTACTTTAACATTTCTGAGGAAAGCTGAATCCTATTATTGATATGCCACTGATTTATATCAGGAAGGCTCAACACCCAGATATAATTTATCTTGGCCTAGTGTTTGGAAAATGAAATATTCAATATCATGTACTTTGACAAATGTATCTAGGCACTGGATCCCAGAGGTAGCTCTAACAAATAGTTTCATTCCTGCATCATTCTAGAAATGCCTAAACCCAGCAGCTTCCCTGAATTGCTTTTGTAGACTCACACTGAGTAGTTTCACAGCTTTTGGAGAGAATTAAAACCAAACCACTAACCCTCAAGGTCAAAAGCTGCAGAACTCATTTATTTTTAAACAAAATAATTAGAAGAAAAACACTAACCACAAAGACTTCACCTTTGAAGTCAAGCAGCCTGATTGAATTTGTCCTTGGAAATCTTAGAGCAGTAGGGAAAGAAGCACACGTTAAAGAAGTGAGGATCTCTTCCACCAAGAAGTGAGGATCTCTTTATTTGCCCTGGATGCAGTCATGTATCTAATCCTACCATAAATACTATATGACTGAGTTAGGCTGATTTGGTGGCAGCTCTGGAAATATAAAACCCCTTGACCTGAAGTACCAGCTCTGCTGCTGCCATCAAGATGCTGCTGGAGCTGAGGGTGTGGGCAAAGCCCCAGAGCTACATCCTCACCTAGGATACATGCCATTAACAGTTGAAACTTGGATCCCTCGTTGGCTAGGTGGTTCAGGCTGAGCTGGGAGAAGGGGGGGTCTAGCACAAATCCTCATGTGGCAAGACACAGCTTGTGAGTTGTCCATGAGATGCAGGCTGCAGACAGATGTACAGGGATTGCCATTGGGATGATGACATTTACAGTTGGAAGTGCTTTGTGTTACCATGGCATTCAGGGTACTTGGGGAACTGCAGTAGCTCTGGGCTTCTCCAGGGACTCTGGGCATCTGCTCACTAATGTCTAGTTGTTCTTGGCTCCAGAACAGCCAAGTGGTAGGTTAGATTCACCCATACTCCATGGCACCTAGGGGATGGATTCACCCTTCCTTGCCTCCCCATGGGATATTTCAGCAGGTAACTTTAATCATCTCTAGACATCAGAGTAAATTCCCCACCAGCTACAGCCATGGAGAAACACTAATCATAGAATCATAGAATCAACTGGGTTTGAAAAGACCTTTAAGACCATCAAGACCCCTTCCCCAGCACTGCCAAGGCCAGTTGTAGAAAGTGAACTATGACAGGAGAACCAGCCCTGCCTGTGTCCTTTCCCAGCTCCTGCTGACCTGCGTGTTCCAAAACTATTAGCTTTTGCAGAGACCTTAATGCTTTCTGCCAGTGAGAGAGTAAACTGAGCTCAAAGGATATGAAAATACATTGCACTATCAGTCCAGAGAACAAGGCTGGGCTCAGAAATTTGAGCTTATTGTACAGAGCAGCAACGCACCTGACCAACTGGCTAGCTTGGGTAGTACTGCTTGACTCTGCCTTGGCATCATCACTAAATTCTCCAAACTGTCTCAATGCACCTCTGTGGAGACGACATCATGGTATCAAAATGAAATGAGACTATTTAAATGCAAGACTATCATGGTGCTAGTACCACGCGAAAATGAAACTAACTCCACGTAAACCCACAGGGAGCAAGTTACAGTTTGAGAGAGAAATAAAACAATGTAAATGGATGTTGCACTGGACTTAAAGAGCCCGCTGAGGCCAAGATCTGTTGCTGAATTTGTTTGGGCGTTCAGCTTAATTTGTGCCATATATCTTGAACTGGGTGCATTGTTTTACTGAATAGCTATTAACTAAAATTAACATGCAGGAAAGTATGTTAGTGTTCAGGCAGGGTTTGACCTAAGCTATGAAAGCAAAGACACGGGAAGTGTGGCATTTTCTTCCTGAGTGGAAAATGTCACTGAAACAACCCAGTGATACAGGATGAGACAATGATGACTATTCTAGCAATGGCAAAGAAAGATGTTGACAAACTCATTGGAAATGAGAATGTGAAAACATAAACAATATGGGAAGGTGGAGATTCAGTCGGAGTCAAGGCTTTTGGGGTAGGGAGGGGGAAGTGCCAATGAAATGTCATCATTAAGAATTTGAAGGGTGTGAAAGAGCAAAAAGCTAGTCCTTAGGGAAGGTGTAGTGGCACAAAACTGAGCCTAAGAACTATCAGTCTGATGCCCAGAAAGAGTCTTGTGTTAGTGAGAGCTGCTGGCTGTGACAGCATCTCCCTTGGAAGCAGGAGGTTCCACCTGGATCTCTGCGAGGTGTGCTGGGATGCCTGGTACAGAAATACATGTTCATGTGCTGCTTAGTGTACCAGCAGTGACAGACTCATGGATCACACGCTGTAGCTATCCTAAGCAACAGCAACAGGAATATAGGAAAACTTGTATTTTTGACATCGGGAAGTGATGTCACAGACACTTCACTAGACAACTTGAGGTCTCAAGGTCTACCTAGGCAAATTGCCAGTTAGAAAAAGGACATAAGCAGGGAGGCCCAGAGGCATGGTCATCCTCCCACCACAGTGCATCTATAGCTCACCTTTTGAATCTATTTAATAATAAGAAAAATAAAAGTAGATACCAATTTCCCAGATGATCACAACCCTCAAATGGACTAATGAGCAAAGACGCTAAAAACTTATTATCATTTATTGAGGAGGAAGCTGAGATTTATCAGGAGTCTCACAGGAACAAGAACATTTCTCTGCTTGCTGGTGACCAAAGGAAGGGATGGAGATATTCCTGACTAAGATTACTTAGGTCACCCTAGTGCTTTTATCAACATGTATTACCACAGCATTCCCCAGCTGCTCCCAAAGAAGTATTACAGTTCACAAGGTCTATAATGTCAAAAATACTCAGGGAATCTGTAATCCTGGAGTATTTCTACAAGTCCTTAAAGTGCACTTGATTTACGGCAACTGGCCTTACTACCAAATCCCTGGGAAGTTTTGGCTTGGAACTACATGCAGTCACTATACAATTCCTGTTCTACTGAAGTTAAACGTAACAGCTACTCATTTAATAAAAATTATCTTCAAAAGACAGAAAACAAACCAGAACTTGATTAGTGTAGATCAGGAATCACAGACATGATACATGTTAGAGCAGCTTTTAGGATATAGGAGAGTATAGGAGTTGCTCCACTCCAGTGATCATCCTCATGGCCCTCCTCTGGACTTGTTCCAACAGTTCCATGTCCTTTTTATGTTGAGGACACCAGAACTGCACACAATGCTCCAAGTGAGGTCTCACAAGAGCAGAGTAGAGGGGCAGGATCACCTCCTCCAACCTGCTGGTCATGCTCCTCTTGATGCAGCCCAGGATACGGTTGCTTTCTGGGCTGCGAGCGCACACTGAAGCTGGCTCATGTTCATTTTCTCACTGACCAACACCCCCCAAGTCCTTCTCTGCAGGGCTGCTCTGAATCTCTTCTCTGCCCAACCTGTAGCCGTGCCTGGGATTGCTCCAACCCAGGTGCCTAGAATGGCACCTAGAAAACCTAGAATGGTTTGGGTTGGAAGGGACCTTAAAGCTTCTCCAGGTCCAATCCCCTGCCACGGGCAGGGACACCTTCCTCTAGAGCAGCTTGCTCCAAGCCCCTGTGTCCAACCTGGCCTTGAACACTGCCAGGGATGGGGCAGCCACAGCTTCTCTGGGCACCCTGTGCCAGGGCCTCACCATTCACATAGTAAAAAACTTCTTCCTAGTACCTAGTGTAAATCCCCCATCTGTCAGTTTAAAGCCTTCCCCCTTGTCCTATCAATACCTGCTCTTGTAAAAAGCTTCTCTTCAGATTTCTTGTCAGTCCCTTTAGGCACTGAAAAATTGTTATAATGTCTCCCCAGAGCCTTCTCTTCTCCAGGCTGAACAAGCCCAGCTCTCTCAAGCCTGTTCCACATCCAGGTTTCAGGTCCAGCACCCTCCATTCTCCCTGTTATCAGGAACAGGCAGCCTATTTCCAAGCCATCAAAGGATCAGGCTCCGGGAAGATTCTGATCTCTGGGTATGTGACAGTTACAAATGATCTGTGCAGGCCCTATGACAGGCTGCTTACTCAGTAACGGATGAGCTGGTGTCCTGAAGAGCAGAGCCCATGTATTTAGTAAATGACAGAACCTCCGTGTTGATCGAATCTATGTGAATAGTAAAGAAAATCAAATACAGGTGTGAGAAAATGGAGAAAATCAGAGATCACCTCCCCCCAGTTCCCCAAAGTTATATTATAACACTAACGAAACCTTAGTGTAAAATGAAGCTGCTACTTCCAGGATGTATGCACGGAATCTACCTGGTGATAGTTCCCCAGGCAACCCTGCAACAGTGGCATATGCTAAAAGAAACTGAATGGAGGGTGGAGTGGCCAGGCTCTGTTACAGTCCCTGCAGGAGTGGGAACTTGAAGGCATCATGTCCTGATAAACCACATAGCAGCTGTCAAACGAGGAAACCAGAGTTGTATTTGTAAAAGCAAAGCAAGAGGATTTTACACCCATCAGTAACAAAGAGTGTATGACTAGAGTCTGACCCAAGCTCCATAGGCCCGTAGTTAAAAAGTTGAAACCTCTGTTACTATGGAGAAGCCCGGACAGATCCAAGGCCTCCCACAAGGTCAGGATGAAGAACACTGATGAACAAAGAACTGATAGGGAGAGAGAAGGCTTTGCCTTTGTGTAGATGGATTAAGAAACAGAGCTAACAAATCTCTATCAGGAAAGGCTATCCTTGAAGCCTGGGACAGCATGGACATCATCAACATACATCTTCACATGTGAGCAAAACATGACTAGGGTGTCATGATGTAACCTCACGCAACCTAACTGTCTAGTCTGTACCTTGGTAGGAGGGTTACAAGGAGTTACTATCCTCAATCAAACGGTATCAACACGTGAAATTAGAAAGGGAAAGGGGGGAATACTCCATTGTAACTTCTGGGATCAGTCCATGAGCTCAATCTGTCTCCTCCATCATAGGAACACCTATTGGGTAAGAACTTTGTCTTATGCGCACTCAGTAACTAACTTACGCCGCTGTTACTAGTGATTATAATCTGGTTATGCATTGCTTCCAGCTTCATTTTGCAGACAGTCCCTGTCAGCAGAAGTCATAAACCTTCATTTGGCATGATTTTATATTAATAAAGAGTGTTATTCCATTAACTGTCAGCGTTGGTCCTTTGTGGGTGCCAGAAATCATATTCATATAAAGTGAGCAGACCCACTGAGGGATCCCTCTTACGCTATTCCCTGAACCAGTCAGTGGAATCACCTCTGATCCAGCAAGAATGTTCAGTGAGGGGTCCCTATAATGGGCACTGACAGACTGGGTGGACACAAGGGTCTGAGCTTTCCTGGGGCACTGATACAAGTGTAAGCAAACATGAGGGATTGAAAAATCTCAACTCCACTTTCACAGGACAACAGGCTTTACACTAAATGCCCAGGATGGATAGATTTGTCTTGATGTGTAGTGCTCTGATTCCAATATATTAATTTAAACTACACATGTAATTCAAAATTTTCCTGAAATTTATTCTTGATTACAGGAATGCTGAAGCACTGTGCTTCCCAGTAGTTGCAAATGACAAAGTGCTACACTCTGCTCCAGGAAAGGATTTGGCTCCATATTCTGAATAAAATCTGTAGCACACTCTCGCTAGCTGCAATAAATGAAGGGTAGGCTTTGATTTGTCTATGTAACAGTGTGAATCAAAGGAAGTAGAGGGAACAAACCCCACAGCCACATGGTATCTATGAAATCAGATGAGGAGGGGTGGAGAAGGTGGTTCTGGTTCTCCCACAGAGCTTTGGCCAAAATCTAATAGGATTTGAAAGAGCAAAGAGCTCAAACCTCCCACCTGCAGAAACCTCTGAGACATCGCCTTTGTGTTCCACAAACAGTGCACAAATCCACATTTTACTGTCAACATTAATCACAACACTGAGATTTCAGAAACATGTTTATACTAAATGAAAGAATTCTACAAGATCTTAAGTTTCCCAGGTGACTATTTTGGGGTCTTTGAAGCCCACCTGGGGGGGATGAGAGATACAGATATAGAGATACTGGTAGAGATTCCCTTTCTTAAAAGGGAAAGAAGCAACTCTTTCCTTTCCACAACTCACACACAGCTTTATGAGGTTCCTTTGTACCAGAACCTCTAAAACCTCAGGAAGCTGTAGTTTTGCCAAAGTTTGTTGGGGTTGATTTCATTTTATTCTCCATTTAGGTATGTAGAAGCAAAAATTCCTAAATTAATTGTCTCAGTTTCTCAGTTTCTTTGCTGCATTTCTGGTTTTTCCTATTACCTTTCCACCAGGTCAACCTGATGGACTAGAGCAGACATGTAAAATCATGATCTCACTGAGGCCAGTGAGGTACTGCAGCCCAAACATCTCAGTTTCCTAACCTGAAAATATTCTGTCCTACATTCAATTTTATCATAAAAGATGCATGATTTCCTGGGTTCGCCTTTTGAACTAACAAAGATTCAGAGTAAGCCTTGTCTTACTGAAAACATGAAGTCACTACCATTTGCTTGCCAGACTGGTGTCGCATTCAGATTTGCACAGGCCAACCTGCCCATCAGTGTCTGTGACCTGGCAAAGGTTGTTCCCTTGGTGGGTGAGTTTTATGACCTTCTGAAGATGGGGGAATCCAGTCCAATGAGCAGCTTCAACAGCAATCCTTTCATCTCTGACCTCCAGGCTGGATTACTACACTCATTAGACTGTTACAGTGAAACATGCTAATAGATTGCACATTAAGAGTCATTGATGTACCAGCACCTGGGGCGAAAGTCTCTATAGGAAGAGTTCAACATGCCATGCATTACTTGCAGCCACTGCCATATTCCATGGGTTAAGCCATTTCATCTGGCCTAGGCTCTTAGCTGGCAAAGCTTTTCTTGTTATCTTGACACAGAAGCAGAAAAGAGCAGCAGCTGGAGCAGCTACCTGGATTTAGCCTTACATTTTTCACAAGGAACCAAGTTTAAAGTAGACAAGCAGGAAGTAAGAAAAAAGATTAAATGGAAGAAGCCTTATAGGAAGACAGAGGTCACAAAGCAGCTCTGTCTGGTGTTTGAGAGGATGAGCTGTGCTTATGGATCCTGCATGAGAGGCTTGCATGTTTTGTTCCATTGCTCCAGAAAGCAGAACTGCATTATCATTTGGACTTGGTGTCATTTTATAGACTATGCACAAGGAACATTTTAGTGATATAGGGAATATATATACTAAATATATATATATACTGAAATAGTATACCATTATAGCAAGCCATTCTTATGCAGGTGAAGTTACACATGGAAAAATGGCATTTTTATTAGTGTATTAAAATGAAGTAAAACTGGTATAAATGTTTGTGGGTTGTGTTTTTTTCCTCTAAAAATAGCTGTGCTTTTGTTACGGCATCGTGGTGTGACCATCAGCAGCCATGTCCCTTCACAGCCACACCTGATAGCTGTGCAGGTAATGACAGGCAATGAGTTCCAGCCTGACTCCACATCAATGGCAATAAAAGGGAAGCTTAAAGATCCCCAAATCTGTTATTGCTCCAGAAACTGATCAGTGTACCACGTCACAGAATCATAGAATAGTTAGGGTTAGAAAGGACCTTAAGATCATCTAGTTCTAACCTGCCTGCCATGGGCAGGGACACTACACACTAAATCATATCACCCAAAAAACCATGTCACCTCATATCAGGAGAACCATCTGAACACCCTTCTCCTTATGCTGCACTCATTTTATTAGCTGTCTTTGTTATCCTCTGCAAATTCAAGGTCCTCCTTTTTAAAGTCCTAGATGTATCAGCTCAATACAGCCATTAAGTAATATCCTTCAAGATGTGATGCCTCTTGATATGTATGTCCCACAGGCACCATGAAATGTTAAAACTGTAAGTCCAGAGTTAAGAGATGGAGATTTCTTCAGGGATAGCCTGACTGGGACCTGCTCACAGAGAAAAATCAACAAGTCCAGAGGTCTCAACGGCTTCCACAGCCACACAGAAAAGTCATTTCAGTGGGTTCTCTCTCTTGCAATACTGACAACAAAGATAAACAGAGGTCAGCATGTCAAAAGTAAGTGAGCATTAAAAATAGCTTGCCAGAATGAGAAAAGAGACAAAGCAGCCATGACGAACTGAAGCTGGGGCAAATTTGAATATTATACCCTGAGACAGACAGAAGTTCTTTAATACCAGACAGAGACATGTTCAATGTGCATGTTATGTTAGCTATGCCCACAAACACCTCCAGTCACTGAAGCTGCAGCCAAGGCAGGATGGAGCTGCATCAGAGGTGTGACAATGCAGGATGAGCAGCATTCATAATAGCAGTCCCTACTAAAGACAGAGGAGTGCTCTCAGCACAGCCCCAGGATACACTTCAGCTGAGACACAAGAATTTGCCTTTCTAATGCTCAACCCACCATAGTGCCCAAAACTGTGTCCTTCACAGTTATTCACAATAAGTGAAGTATTCAGAGTAAACACTAACACCTTCCATGGACTTACCTGAATTCTGGCTTAAGGGTTAGTGTGAGATCAAATTGTGCCATCACACAAGCCACCTGGAAAGAGGGGTTGGAACTGGATGATCTTAAGGTCCTTTCCAACCCTTACTATTCTATGATTCTACGATCGTGCAGCGCACAAGTCTTCAGGAATACCTGGTATCAATGACTCTGACACACAGCAGCAGCAGACTGCAGTTGCTTCATCTTGGTTCGAAAATACTCCCCATCATTTGGTAACAAGCTTCCTTGTCACCAAATCATCATAATTAATATAACCACTATCATTAGAGCTGAACTTTCCAGCCCAGTCACATGAAATAAATCAATTCCTTCTGTGTACTTTTTTTGGATGTTTTCCTTCCTCTGTGGTTAATTATTTAACACTTTTTTTCTAAGCCCTAATTCATGCCTCCTTCCTGCTTACTGAAGATAAAATGTAATCTGTGCAAGAGCTCATAATCAGCTGATTCTGACAAGCAGAGGATAAAGCACAAAGGGAAGAATATTGTTTTAAGAAGGGAGAAATCCAGATCTAACTACTGGGACTTGTGCCAGGGATTTCAATGAGAACAGAATAGAGGTCTCATTGTTGACAGCGAAAATTGGCCCCTGCTGCTTCTCAAGGGTTTTGTTTCCTTCTAGCTTGTTGGCTGAAAAAGTGGTGAAACTCAGACCAGTATAGCCCCATCTGTGTTATCAAAGTAATGGGAGGGTGATACAGCTGAGGATACAGCAAAGAAGTGGGCGAAACCCCACCAAACACAGTGCTAGCTCAGGTTCTGATTGCTTTGAGAATCATTTGCCATTTGTTAAAATGCTTAAAGAAGACACAGAAATCTTCTCCAGACTCAGCATTTGAAGACAATCTTTGTATACCTGGCAGTCTCTGAAATCCAGCTCAGACACATTCAGTTCCTCTGAATACCAAGCTCAACTATTTCCCTTCACCCTTTCAGCTCATGAAATATCTCACATGGAAAGGGGGGGAAAGAAAGAACACCAGGCACTGAGGCCACAGAACAAAACCAGAGTCTTCCCATTTTCACCCCTCCTCAACAAGTAGGGTTGGCTGATGTTAAAGAACTACCATCTCTTCCGCTCTCCATTATCCCTCATACTCTAAAATCAGAACTCTAGAGAAGAAAATAAAACCAGCCTATCCTAGTATTTTCATTTTCTCTTCACATCAGATACATACCCTGATACATCCTTGCCATCCTTGAATTTATTCGCTCACATCTCTGTTTCATTGAAGACATAAACTATAGAGCTATGTAACTACGGCATAGGACACTGAAACCTGGAGTCTCCATTCCACGTCACATTAGTCCATTCTTACATTTCAAAGAGGCTCTCCAGGGTGGCTGTGTTGAGGCCCAAAAGCACCAGCAGGCTTTAACTGCCCTGACTAGCCTGAGCAGGAGCCTCTGCACAGGTACCTCCACCCAGGGCTCCATGTCAGCTCAGCCCTGGGCCCTGACAAGCTTTGCTGGAGTGAAGCCTGCTCCCTGCTGATCCCCACAGGTTGGCTGAGCCTCCAGCTTCTATCCTGGACCAAGTCTGTCACCTATAATTTGTCTGATAGTCACTGGACTGTCAATGGGACCCAATTGTACCACCAATCCCATGTGAGATGACCAGCTGGTAACTGTGCTCACCCTCAGCTCCCAGATCACTTTCCCTCATACAGCAGCCTCACTGACAGGTTGTAAGGGAATTAAAAAACCCCAAGCCCCAGCACACCAGAAATACAGGTGGAAGCACACATCTTATGTCCTTAGAGCACAAATCCTGCTTTAATCACTAGACAGAGACATGCATCCTGTCAGCACCGAAACAGAATGTTCTGTCTTCATTTGTTACCTTAGGGCTGGAGGAAAGCAGACCAGATTTGCAATGGGGGCTCAACATTGGTTACTCCAAGTGTAAATCCAATGGTGCATACTTGATTTTTCGATGTACAATTTTTCACTCAGTCAGTCTCTCCTTTCTGACCATTTCTGCTGAAGGCAAGTTAAGGCTTTGCTAGACAGCAGCTTTCTGCAGCTATCTGCTACCCAGATAAAGAACTGAAAGCCTTCAACAGAACCACAGGAGATACACTGCCTCACAAGGATGATATTTGGAGTTTACTCTAGGGAAGAGTCACTGCAAGTTAACTCTGAAAGGAAAAAATCACTTCGATAATTTACTGAAGCCAGACTAAAAACGAAGGTGTTGCAGTGCAGCAGTTTCAAACCCAGCGCAGGCAGCCCAACTGCCACCTTGTGGCTAACAAATCCTACTGCTGCAACTTTGCTACTCCATCACCTACTCCTTCATTATTTATTCAATGCACGTATGGAATAAATGTGACTACACCATATCTCAGACAGGAGTAAGGAGTTCCGATTCTCTGGAGTCCAAATATACAATACAGAGGAATGTTGCTAGAATCATAGGATCATGGAATAGTTAGGGCTGGAAAGGACGTTAAGATCATCTAGTTCCAACCCCCAAGAAGAGGAAAAGAGATTTCATTTCATTAACTTAAGTCTTAGATGGCAGAGGGCGGTAGGAGTGGGAGCATCTGGGTTGGGGCAGGAGTCATCTAAATTCAGGTACTATTCTATAAACACTGATCTGACAAAAGAAAACCAACATCAATACCTACATGAAAAAACCCATCATTTAAAAGCCTGAGGAAAATATTTGACAATTGGGTCAAATACCCAATCCTCTCTGCCCTCCTAGAGTTGAGAAATACCACTTTTCTAGCACATTTATGCATCTTTTGTGACCCCTTGGACTGACTATTTGCAAAGGTCAAAAGTAGTTCTTGAGACTATGTAGAACCTGCAATGAAACCTGCACAAGAACTTTAGAGCTTCCTCTAAGGTTTATCAAATGCCCATTTAGCACCTTCAGTAGCTTCTGTTGCTTATGCATGGAGATCACCCTTTCATCATATTGATTTGATGTTGAAATGTTGGTTTCCTCACCCTATCTCTGTGGCACTTGAGTAATTTTCTACACTGAATTGTGTAGAAAAGGCATGATAAGAACCTGAGAGAAACTGGGGGGCCTTGACCACAACATCCTTCATGAACAGGATAAACCCCAACTTGCAACATATTGATGGAACTCACTATGGAGAGCAAATGAAAGACAGAAGGACCACAAGGCTGTCTACAATATGTCCCAATAAAGTTATCACTAACAATTCTTTCCCATGAAAATCTACATGCCAGTGAAAGCTGAAGGAAAAAGCAGGTCAGATCATATAGCATATGCCACAAGGAAAATTTTTCCTTCCACTTGTTAGCTGAACTGTTTCTAAGATGAGCTATCAGAGCTGCTTTGTAGAGGTGTCTCCACTGGCTTTTCACAGGAAGGAAGCAGCAAAATGACCAGATCCCTGAGTCTTATTACCTTTCTTTTTGCCTGTTCCCTGCAGCTCAACTGGAACCACTGTCCTGAACTGTTACATGGAGCTGTGTGCTCAGTAACAGGTGCCTTCAGCTAAAAGGTTTACAAACTGAATGCTTCAAAATAAATGTGTTTAGCACATACTTTGGTATCTATCCATCACAAAAAAGGGCTGTCACTGAGCAGAATTTTGATCAAATTAAGAGACAGAAGACAACCATTGCAAATAGAAAAGTATTCTTCAGCAACAAAATACAAATTTTCACATCTGTTTTGCTGGTCTCCAACAACATGAAAGACTGGATTAAGGAAATTATACTGGTGACTGGCTGCCTACGATTTGCTAATGAATCCAGTATTGTCAGAAAACCATTTTAAATTGAAACATTTTAGTAAGCTGCAACAGAAGTTGCACATTTTTAGAAGGTGATAGATATCAACAAATAGCAGACTGTTTGAGACAATGTTTATGCTTAAAATATGACTACTGCACATCTCCTCTTCGTACTTTCATCAATGTTTTACAATTGAGCTCTACTGAATTACTTTTCTAGTGGATAAATACTGTACATGGGGCAGTGTGAAGAGACATCATGTAATGTATACTAATGAAGCCATTATATCTGTAGAGGAGATCATATCTGAAATATCAAATTAGCAGGAATTAAACATCTCAAAGGATTAATGAAATGTTATGGAGCCATTTACTTCCAGGTCACCAGGTTCAATTTCAGCTTAGTTTAATAGTTATAACGAATGTATGTGCTGGAGAGAACAGTTCTCTGCATCCATTCATAAATCAGGGTAAAAACTCCTTGCTCATCCCAGGACCAGCAGCACTCTACCAGCACAGCCACAACAATGTAACCAGCAATATTCTGCTAGGCCTATATTTGGCACGTAGCCTTAGGCTCTGGGAGATCAAACAGCACATTGACTGGATGGCTGCAATATGTGTAGGCAGCGAAGAGGGACACCAGAGACACACAGTCAGTTCTCTTTACAGATCTGCCAGCAATTGCTAACCCCAGCAATGAAGTTATCACAGACACAACATTCAACCCTAGCTTTTATATGACTTAGTTAAAAGTCAATTCTGCTGTCAGCACAGACACCTGCAGCATAAGAGAGATGGGGCAGGGGCATGCGAAAGGAAGAACTGTAGCTGACTTTAATGCAGCATTACCTTACAGCTGATCACAGCATCATATCATAGAATGATTTGGGTTGGAAGAGACCTTAAAGCTCATCCAGTTCCAACTCCTGCCACACGCAGGGACACCTTCCACTAGAGCAGGTTGCTCCCAGCCCCGTCCAACCTGGCCTTGAACACTGCCAGGGTTTTATGTGACAGTAAACGCACAACACAGATTTTTGTGATGGAACCACAAATTTGAGATTAAAGAGTTTTTAGAGATGAGATAACCACAACGTCAACAGATTCAGGCATTGGTCCTTAGTGATGATGGGCAGTAAAGAAACAATAACCAGCTCAGGCGTAAGAGAAAGTAGTTAAGAAATAACTACATCAAGAACAAATAACTGTATCTTAGTCCTGTATACATAAAAAGGTACATCCAACCTCTGCAGATACACAGTGAAAGGTGGCAAACTGTATAAATGTAACAATCATCCAAAGACTATCACTTCAATTTGCCCTGAGGACTCTGCTTTTAGACACACACACAGGATGCAGCATGCTATAGTAAGCTAAGGAACGATTCAGAATGCCATAGTTCCAGCCCCAGATTTTTTCACGCATCTTCCACAAAGCTTTGTTAAAATCACTCTTGCCAAGCTTCAATATCTCCAATAGAACTGTCAGAAAGTTCAGATATGACAGAAAAACTCAACTATTACTTATGAAGTGTATCAAGTGATCTAGAAACGCAAGTTATTAGTATCAGTTCTTACTGTGGGTGACTAAAGCACGCTCTGCAATATGGACTGGAAACCTAAAGAAGTCACAGTGCACTGGTGACAGGAGTCTTACCCTGCTACCTCTGCTACCAACTACACTTCGTGATCATCCTGCTCCCCCTTCAGAAGCTCCCAACAGCTGGAAAAACAAGGATTTTCAGCAGAGAGAATTGTGTTGTCAGTAAAACAGCTTACAACAGACTGACAGAACAGAAATAGTTTTTCAGCCAGGGATATTGAGACACAAACCCCGCACTACAAAAACATAGCTGTGGCAGCCTACTTAATGTATGAAAAAAAAGCATCAAGCTTGCAGGATTGCTCTGCTTTAGTGACTACAAACAGAATTCAAGAACAAAGGGCATTCTAACAGCTGTTTGCTTTACTTTTCTGGTATTTCAAGTTTAAAAAAACAGTAAAAATGACAAACTCAAAGTTATAAGGAGCAGGTTTTATTACAGGAGTGCCCTGAATGCACATCCCCTGCTCAGCAAATCTCTCAACACTCCCGCTACTGTAAATGCATGAAGAGATTTAGTGAGATTTGTATTGTATATTTAGTCTTTCAACAGGAAGCAGTATTGGTATTAGAAATGCAGATGGTGTTGTTACTGATCTGTCCTGACTTTTTTCACTTCAGCCACTATCCTCCCCCTTGTTTGACACGTGTCTTTCAAGTACTGAATTTAGATCTGTTTTTCCTGTGACATACTAAGTCACACAACTGCAATGAAAGTTTCTATGGATCATCAGGAGTCTACAACTAGAGTATTTTCCTAAGGGATGCATTTTGAAATTATAATTATTACGATTAGCAAACTATTAATATATTGTGGGGTTTATACATTAACATATTAAATATATTATTATACACACACAGCTTAAATTATTATTATTATAACCTTCAATTTTAAAAGTTTCATTTTTCCTATGACTTCCCAGATCTTTGGAAAGCAATGTTTTTCTGTTTAAGAAAGAAAACAGATATAGACAGATGTAATGGTTAAGTATTCCCTAAGAATTTAAGGGAAAAGTGCCCTCGAGAGGCAGATGAGCACAAGGCATTTTCTGCATTGGATGCAATATGCAGAAAGAAGAAACCCCTCCTAAAACACCAGAGAAAAATAATAATTCAAGATGTAAAGTAAAACCTGAAATTTTCAACATCTCATATTGCACTTTGAAACTACAGTGGTTTAGTGCAGAGGCCTAACTCTTGTGTTTGGGTGTGTACTGTATGTACATATGCAAGTTTTGTAAGGAAAGAGATGTGTTTTATTAGACCAGCATAGATGGAAGAAGCACACAAGCCATTTGTTGGTTATAGCTGGAAGAAGTACACAAGCCGTTTGTTGGTCTAATATAAGCTAATTCTCCCTTGAAACCTTTTCTCTCACATCACCATGATCAGGATTAAGAGACTATTTACACACAAATTAAGAACATCTCCCTTGGTGAACTTAAAAAAATGCACCTCCAGCATTCCACTGCAATACTTCAGTCACTTAAAACAGAAAGAGGAAATTTGCCTAGTTTCATACTTCAACACTACAGAAACCCTATGTTGTCCTGAGTCCTAACAGACACAAGCATCATGTTGCAAGTCGACCAGGAGCCCAGGGTAACAAAACAAGCTTTGACACTGGAAGGAGAGAGAGGCAGCAGCACTGGGGTCTTAGTGTTGATGTATAAACTATAAGGTCCACAGGGAAATCTAACTGGTGTATTTTTCTGTTTACCTTTAGGTGACAATGTCCAAATGCTTCAACACATCACTGAACGGCTGTTACAAAACCTCCTGTCACTAGAAATAAAAATGGATGGCTGAATAATGGTCAGGCTGGAGCTTCTGCATCTTGCCAGAAGTAGTGAGCAGAGATTTAAAACTGGCTTGTAAGCAATATGCAGGCGGTCTAGAGCTATGTAATCAGACCTAAAATCATCAACATTACACATACATCAACTTACCTCTGCATAGGGAGTTGCTGGTGTTTCTCAAAGGACCCTGGTTCGTCGACTTAAGCCAGGAAAAGATTTACTTGCTTCACAATCTTTTTTCCCCAACTGTATTCACTGGCACCACTGAATAGGTTGGGGTTTTCCTGTTTAAAAGCTTGCATTTTGATTTAATTGAAGAAAGAAGATAAAGTCTGCCCCTCTCTATATATAAAAAAATGAGTATTTCAAAATACAATACACTGTAAAATATCCACTTCATGTAAAATCCTACCATAGATGAGCCAGATTTTTGTTTTAATATGGGTAACAAAACCCCTAATAGCAAATACCTCTTAACAGAAAAAGGAATTGGATTTCCATTTTTATTTCCATTCATTGCCACCTTTTTCTACATCTTCCTGTAAGATCACCACTTCAATACTTTCAACTGCAAAACAAGGATAACTCAGACATGTGCAAATGAAGAATACCATGCTGTACTGGTTAGCCTATCACAAAAGGCAGAGCTTAACCTATATCGTGCATATTTGTCTCCACAGCATAAAATGGGTGGCTTTAAGGGGGCTGGGGAGAGGAGGGATGCTCAGGACTGGATGCCAGTTTCCTGAAGAGAAGTCACCTTTTAGGATAAGGTACAGCTGCAAAAGCTGTGTAGACAAGGAATCTTGCTGTATCTGTCTACTACATAATATACTTCCACATCAGCAATCACTTCTATCCAAATGTAGATCAAATGTCATGGCAGTAAAACTGCACTCTGATGAAGGACCCTGATCATTTTAAAAAGGCAACAGCCATTCTTGCAAAGCATTTAGAGCCTGTAGCAATAAGACAAGGGGTGATGGGTTCAAACTTAAACAGGGGAAGTTCAGGTTAGATATAAGGAAGAAGCTCTTTACTGTGAGGGTGGTGAGGCACTGGCACAGGTTGCCCAGAGAAGTGATAAATGCTCCATCCCTGGGCAGTGCTAAAAGGCCAGACAGGAGAGAGCCTTGGGTGACATGGTCTAGGGTGGACATGGTCTAGGGTGAGGCATTCCTGCCCATGGCAGGAGGTTGGAACTAGGTGATCTTAAGGTCCTTTCCAACCCAAACCATTCTATGATTCTATGATTCCAGCACTTTTATACTATGTTTCTTTCAGAAGAAAGACTTCCTTGAAAATCATTTAACCCCTTTTTTAAAATTGAACTTTGTTCAACCCTTTCAGGTTACTTTGAAGAAAAACGTTGAATCAATCCATATCCTAAAATGCCTTAGAAAGAAGAAAAATCCCAGCAGTAAATCCACCTAATTAAGCAGGAGTGTATCTCACCCATAGGCTATTACCACATCTCAGCTTAATATTCTTAAAGATACCAGATGTGGAGCAGGCAGTAAGCTCTCCTCATTATTTCTCAAATGAAGCTGAAGAGATGTAACCCAAATTACAGCAAGATAAACCAGACAACTTAAGTGAATGAAAACTGTACGTTTTCCTCTGCTTTAGGGACGCTTCTGGCTCATCTGTCCTCTGATCAAGGTGAGCCTGATAAAGCTGAAAATTACAGTGTGTGACTGGATTGTATGAGATTATCTTTCCCCTGAGAAGTGATTTATTTTTGTAACTCTAGATGATTAAGAAGCTTTCTGCTCCAACACGCCGCTCTTCTTGTGTGGGCATGATTCCTTATTGCTTTGAGTGAGAGATCACTTTTAAAAAAACATAGAATATGAGTGGTTACATCTTCTTTATGGTTCAAAGACAAAATTGTGTTAGAAGAGAGACCTTCAGGGACCACAAGTTTACAAAAAATGGGCAGTTGTTCTCGTTAGTTTGTAGGTTTAACTGCAAAAGTTACTGGTCTATCTTCCACTTTTTGAGTGTGAGGAAAATCCAGTTTGGGTTTTGAGCGCTTTGTAGAATTTGGGGCTTCTTGATTCTTAGATGATTCCAGAAGATGTTGCATGTTAAGTTTGAAAATGAGACGAGGATCTGGTCCAGAAAGAGATGGGCAATTGCAGCTCTCTCTTATTTTAAGAGCCTGTGAATACATAGGAAAACAAATCAAGCTCATTTAAGTAATAAAAACAAGGTTTCAATCAGCGCTTTGGCTTTCCATAAGGTCTGCATTTGCACACAGAGCTTAGTGAGTACAATACTGAGCCTGAGTTGTTACCAAACAACTTGTCAACAGAAACCAAGAATTCCTGAGAAGAAATGTAGCAATACAGTAAAACAATGGGAAAAAAATGAAGAATGATAATCATTCTCACAGACAGTCTCTCAAAGAATGGATACTCCAAAGGTACAGCATAAATAGATAGGAAGTTCTCCAACTACTTTATGCAATACTTATCCACGTCAGTACCTTTTACCTTTAAATTTACATTCACATGTAAACTAAAATAACTGCACCAAGAAAAAAAGAGCTCTGAATAATTTACTTTAGACTAGACAGGTTCTAGGATTAAAGTGACTACATATAGATGCCCAACTCAGAAAAGGAGGGAAAACCCTCCAGTAACATAATGGACACTGAACTGTTTGGCCCAGAGATCCAGCTGGTTGATCAGTACAGTTAAGGACCAGTTACAGAAGTGGTCTCATCTCCAAGAAGTGTTTGAATACACAGCTTCCAAGTATTGGAGAAAACAATGTCTCTAAAATGTAAAAATTCATCTGGATAAAAAGAGACCAAACTTTATGTAACTCCTGCTCACTGACTAAGTGCCATTGCTTCCAATTCTACACACTAGAAAGTAGAGGCACGAAGGAGCCAAAGAATTTTCCAGAGAATCAAAATCCATTAGTGCGAGCAAACTCTCCCCGGGTCATCCTGCCTTGTGGGCAATCTGAGCAAGGAATGACAATGGATGAATCTCATGTCTCAAAGGCACCGTGGAGAAATTGATATGAAACTGTATGAAGTCAGCTGCTTTAAAGGATCCTTAGGTTGGTTCATTTTAACAGTGCTGAAGATACCTTGATTAGTCCATACAAACAGGCAGCTCATTTTAGAGCCAACAATGGATACCACACGACTAAATCTGATGCAGTACTTTGCAAGCAGTTGGACACAGACCTACTACATGAATTCTCCTACAAGACCCATTTAAACTAATCAAGATAAGTGAGACCTCATGTATCATATAGCAAAATATTATATGCAGAATTTGAGGGGTTTCTATATCTCCACTGAGAACTATTTTTTCAAGACTTGCAAAATGAAACAGGAAGAAAACAAGTCAAAACCTAGCCTGATATTTAACATTCATCAATAGCCACTGTGGTGTAGTCACTTTAACGCAGTATTATCTGTATCTTGGCCTCAAGTAACAGCACAAAACTCTGGCCAGATTAACATCCAGCTTTATTTTCAACTCTTCCATGGGAAAATAAGTTCAAATGTGTGTTTTATTCCATTTCATAAACATGGATTCTTTATAGACACTAGATTTGGCTGAAATATCAAATCATATACACCAGTACCCCTGTGCACAAGAATCTGCCCATCAGTTTGAAATCATTTGGTGTTCTTCCACAGGCAACACTGGAAACATCTTACTGCAGCAGATTATAAAACAGAAGAGCAGAGCTTCTTAACTCATTTCTTTGCATATGGGATATGAAAACATATTTCTCCCTATCCTTATTACAGCAAGCTAATAAAGAGTTTGCTGTAAATGGCTAGAAACAAACAGCATTTATATTTAACAACTGGCTTTGGAAAAAGATGTGTTTCAGGAATGTAGAACAAGAGTTTCTCCAGCTGTTTCTTGTTGAAATGTAACATTCAAATTACTTGAAACACAAGTCTGATTTAGGCATGCAAATATTCCTCTAGTCTAACATTTAAAGACGTGAATAAAGCTTTCAGTATTTGTTTTTCTACAGCATGATTGTCCATGTAGTCACTAAACGTAACTGTACCACTGAACACTCTTCTGCTTCAGTGACCAATTAATTTCTAAACTGACATTTTTGACAAACCAGGAGTTTTCTGTTGTTCTCTTCTAGAACATAAGCTGCTGCTAGACTGCATTAATGTCAAACAGCATTATTCAAGGCAAATGGAAATATAAAGATTTAGGCTGTATACTGGAAAGGGCAACATAATCCTCTTTTAAACTAATTTAGTGATTTTATATCTCTGGTTTTCATGGCTAGATAGTGCCTGGCCTATTTCCATAACTGAAACCATCTAAAACGCTAAACTCACAACAGCAAAGGTAAAATCCACACTTCAGAGTTAATATTTTTACCTTGTGGATGTCTTTGTGTTCTTGCTAGACATAAAGCTGTGCAAGGGGGGTAAGATGGCATCTATTCAACACCATCAACTCACATGCCATTAAACAGACTACAGCTATGAGAATGGGGAGCTCTGTTGACATGTTAAAGACAGCTATGACTACACACTCCAGTGAAAGTGGCCTTTGTGACTGCCATGCAGCATTCAGCCCTAGTTGTTTCTTCCCCTGGCTCAGCTGACTGACTGCTGCTATATTGTTTTGTGCCAGCAGCTCTGTAAGATCCTTAGGAGACCAGTTAACAGGCTGAGGAGTTAACAATAACATTTTTCCTGAAAGATAAAGCAGGCCAACATGGTCAAGCACACTGGATCTAATCTAATACTGCTCAAGTCAATTGGGTTTTGACAATTTGGGTAAGAGGACAAGTAAAAGCATTCTAAATGAAGCACATGCATATGGACGTTATATTGATATTATAATCAGAACATGTTCCATTGACTGTTATTACTGAAGAGTGTTCTTGATAAAGAAGACAGAACTGAGCCAAGGTTAACTAGCTAGAGAGAGTAGATAGATTCAGCTGGGAACAGAGAGTACTTTAATGCTGGTCATTTCAAGTTAACCTTAAGAGAGAAGTACTGCTGTTCAGAATAAAGACCACCTGCATGCTTACTAGTTCAGGAGGTCTCAAATAAAATATCAAACTATTGCCTGTAAGTAACAAAGGTGAAGCTGTTTTTCTTACCAATACAACTGCAGTCACCTCCTGCAGTGTGCTGGGGAAGGGGAAGGCATAATAATTCAGGAGCTGCACCTTGTGCTATTGCTTTCATATAAAGCCTTCCAGCAGAGACACATTCAGGACCATGTAATTTTTAACTGCCAGTATTAATCCTTCATTAGTGTCACAGATACCAGGCTAACTGCTGCCTCTTGACTCCTTATAGTCTTCTGGAGTTCATCCTACCTCTCAGGCCATCAGCACTCCCAGAATAAAAGTCACATCATTCTCTTGTCCACAAAACAAGACAAGGGTTATATTCTCTTGTGTATTAACTATGATTACCTCAACAGGGCTGACTTACGCTCTGACCTTGCAATTATGACAAAAACTAAGAAATAGCACAAGTATGTAGGGTAAAAAAGGGAAAAATTAACAAATAAGAAATGCTGAGTTGCAAACTGCATTACAATTAGCAGGCACAGGGAAGACAACAGGTTCTACAAATGAAGCAGTAGTAAAAAGAAGATTAGAAGAATGGATAGATTTGTTACTTGTTGGAGAAAAGCAACTTCTATGTATTGCTAATTCTTCAAATCTTTGCTTCTGTTGGCACAGAAAAATTGTGACAAAATATTTAACAACTTTATAGGGAGGTCAGTATTTTTTTATTCTCATTTTCCTTTAAGTTTTCACACTAATAGGGATTAATATATTCTGGTACAAGAACTATTTGAAGTAATCTTCACATCACAAGTGAAGGCCAAATACACCAACCCATTTTTAAAAGGAAGTGAAATAAATGTATCTTCAATATCCCAAAGGCAGCAGACTGAGGAATAAGCAATAACTACCCCCACAATAATACAACTAATAAACAGCCAATGTGGGTTTGACAGGAACAGGTTTTGCCAAAACAAATTCATTCACTTTTTGACAAGTTAATTGAGCAAGGAAACAAAGGAGAAGCAGCAGAGCTGGCATGTCCCAACTTAGTATTGCTCTCAAAATCATCTCAGCATGGCATTTCCACAAGAAAGAGTGGGAAACAGGAGTTACAGTGAATGAAGAATGGAATCTGAGCCAACAACCTGATGCCAAGAAAGCAAATGTCACATCAAGATGAATTTTTGTGTCACAGGCAAGGCTCAGTATATAACCTTCTGCTTTAGTCAGTATAGCTGAGACTTCAGCTCACGCACAGTGCTCCATTTGCAGAGCATAGTAGGAAAAAGGTAGACAAACAGTAGTCAGAGAACATTAAAAGAAAAGGTTCAGAGACTGAAGATAAATTCTCACTTTCTATAACAGCATCTTACCGTGGAACTTGCTTAGAAGTCTGTAGAGAAATATCTGTGTGGTCTGACAAGTCCAAAACTTTGTCCCTATTTCCCCCAGCTCCAGTAGCTTGTCTAATAATAGATATTGTATTGTCCTGAAAACCATTTCAGTTTCAAATCCACCAGCATATGAAACACAACAGTACTCAGGATGGATCTGATACTGATTCATAAGTACAGTTTCTCCAAAGAGAGACACTACAGAGATAAAAAAGCCATTTTCAAAACCTGACTTCTCCCCCCAGGTTCTGAATATCTAATGGCCATTAAATATATATGGGAAGCATAGCGTTCAAAAAAATTTTGTGTGAATAATGAAACAAAAAGGTGGGATATTGAACAACAATAACGACAAAGCCCTGGGATTCCCTTTAAATGCCTGAGATCCAGCTTCAAGAAGGCAGCTCTCTGACGCAGTCAACACTTCAAACAAGAAGCCTCCAAGGACATCTCTACATACTTTTACTTAATTTTTATTCTACTTTTGTAGTATCAACCTCACTTATCTAGTGAACTTCTCTTAAAAACAGGAAGCCTTTGGCCCCTGCTTTCTCATCCTACTCCAAAAAAAACATTCAAGGTAAAAGGCAAATGGAAACATCTCATATTAACTTTTGGAAGATAGTTTCCTAGCCTCCACTGCTTTTGGAATTGAGAATGGCTACAGAAAGATGAAGACTGCTGCACCTGCTAAACTACAGGAGATAAGAGCAAAATAACATGACTACCAGTTCTACACAGTCGCTCAATTATTTAACTTACCTCCTTAGTCCTGGGGTAGAACATAAGAAGTGATTTATTTCATTCCCATTTTATAAGCCAATCAATAACTGTATGAAACTAAAGGATCCCAAAATCTTTATGTTCAATCTACCTGAACTTAAGACCTCACAACAAGTATAATTTTCCATTCAGCTGCTCCAATGCATTAGAAAATCGATCAAAATAGCCTCACAACCAGGACAGAATTTGTGTATACTTAAATGTTCAGTCAGGCCAGTCTCCAACCTCCTAGCCCTAATGTTAGTTTTGATTTATACCATCATTTAGAGTATTTACTGCATTCATTCTCATCAAAGAATTCATGAGAATCCTTTTTTCTCCTTTGAAATCAGCAAACACCTCGACATTCCAGGCCTCCCTCTGCCAATAAACCTTCAACTGCCTTCACAGTTTGGAACTGAGAAAGGATTAAAGTGACTGAGAGTTTAAAATAAAAAACACAAAAAGAGGAGAAAGAACTAAAAATTACCAGTTGGTTTTAAGGAAGGGAATTTCCAAACACAGTTTAGCTTGCTGAAAAACAGTGCCCTTGTGAAGTGCTTTAAACACTATGTCTTAAAGAGAAAAAAACGAGGCAAAAAGCAACCCATGTTCCTTCTCTGTAGTTAAAACCCCCACTATTTAAAGAAATAGTAACAAACTAGGATTACCAAACTTGGTTCTCTGTCCTTAAGCTACCAGTGAGTAGCACATCAAATGAAGAGAACCCCCAAGTAGCTATCCACTTGGCATTCCTCTGAGAAGAAAGAACAAAGACTGCAGATTGAAGGGCAATTGTGTGAATTAGCTCAAGTTCCTTGGAGTGGGGTAACATTTGCTCCTAATTTGACAGAACAGAGATGTGAAGAAAAAAGAAGGCTGCAAAATCCCCAGAGTCCTATCATAACTATTAGGGCTATTAGGGAATCTACTGGGGATCTGATGTTCTTTTGAGGCACATTATTCGAGGCATATTCAATTCCATGTCAGTGAGAGAAACAGGATAGGAAGGAGCATTCTTTATTTGACAGTCCAGGGCTAGCTACTCAAAGCAAGAGGAGCTGAGACAGTTTAGTGATCCAACTTAAAAACTGGCTTTCAAAATGGCAAAAAAGAGAAAAGAATGGATGAGATCAGCGACATGGTCTCATCTACACCAGGAAGGCCATTCAAAAGCAAAAATACTACACTTTGATCAAAAATGAGGCAAGTAAAGAAATCCTAGAATATGATTGCATTTTATCTGTGCTATCTTAATTTTTCCTCATTTAATAAAACCTTTAACATTAAGAGCTGTGTAACAGAAAACTTCTCTAAGGATAAAGAGAAAGATAAGACTGATGCTACAGGAGTAGACTGTGAATCAATACCTAAGTAGCTCATGAATCAATATCAAAGTAATCCTGGCAACCTTCCTAAGACAGAAAGACAAACTTTCTTCAACTCTGCTCACCTCTGGGATAAGCCGATCTAAGTGCTCCGCTCTGTTCTCATGAGAAGGGTGTGTGGAGAGCCACTCTGGTAACTTGGGCTGCCCTTGAATGGTTTCTGCTAATTCCATTTGTTGCCAAAATACACTGCTTGCTCTTACATCCACACAAGCCTGAAAAGAGAAAGAAAACTTATAAACCACTGTATTTTTAAAGTTATACAATAGACATTCTAATGGATATTGAATTACAAAAGACTTCTTAAATTTTAAATCTCTAAAGTTCGTTTAGATGGTCCCCCTCGTACCTGACAGGAAAATGCTGTTCTAAAATATCTGATATATGGTGAAGGATCTGGAGAATAAGTCTCATGAGGAACGGCTGAGGGAACTGGGGGTGTTTAGCCTGGAGAAGAGAAGGCTATGGAGGACCTTATTGCTCCCTACAGCTGCCTGAAAGGAGGTTGCAGTGAGGTGGTTGTTGGTCTCTTCTCCCAAGTAACAAGTGGCAGGACAAGAAGCAACTGCCTCAAGCTGCACTAGGGCAGGTTTAGGCTGGATATTAGGAAAAATTTCCTCACTGACAGGGTGCTCAGGCATCAGAACAGGCTGCCCAGGGCAGTGCTGGAGTCACCGTCCCTGGAAGTGTTCACAAACCGTGCAGATGAGGCCCTCAGTGACATGGGTTAGTGGTGGCCTTGGCAGCGCTGGCATAAAGGTTGGACTTGATGATCTTCAAGGTCTTTTCCAACCTCGATGATTCTATGATTCTAAATGCAGTGAAAGGTTCATCCAGATAAAACACTGTATTTGTTGCTCTTAACATCTATGTAATTCCACCCATCTTAAAAAGCTTACACCTGAATTACAAAATTCAGGAGAAAAACAGCTTCACAATTTCTGGCATGTACTTGTTCTTTAAAAAAAAAAACAAACTCAGCTGCATATTCTAATCTACATTTGCTAGACACAGTGCAGCAAAAGAACAAATTAATCACCTCCACAGATCTAGGCAAATTTACAGGAAGAAGTTTAGAGCCAAAAATAGAAAACGGTAACAATTCATACTTAAGTATCTCTAAAAATGAGGTGCAAAAGCTTCTCTGTAAGTTGATCACACTGCCTTTTTCAAGGCTGATCTGCGTAATCCACACAGATTAAAATAGTAATTCTGCAGAATTCCTATCTCTCTCCACAGAAGTATGTATTTAACCACAGACAGTCATGGAACACTAACTTTATGAATGGTATTTGTATATCACCAACAGTCCCCTTTACATTTGCATTTAAATGGAGAGGTGGGAAAGAACAAGATTTCCTACATTAATTTTCATTTGTTTAAGAGGAAAAAGATGAGTATTCAGAAGGTAAGAAAATTACTTTTCTTCCCCCCTCCCCCCCTCCAGAAATCCAGAAGTGCTTTATCCTTTGAATTTATTTCTTGAAATTATTATTATAAAAAGATTACCTGCACCAGCACAGTAATGCTGAAATACCACTTTGCTTGGTTCTTTCTAGTACAGACCCAGATCTTCAGCATTACAAAGCAGTGAGCACCAACACAGCAGTTAGTTTTTTCTCCCACAGACTGCACTATTCCCTTAGATGACTTTAAACTACAAATACAGTTTCAACCCTAGAGTCAACATTAATTTTAAAAACTCTTCCTTTAAGAAATATTAATAATTATTAAGAAAATGAAGTTTTCTTTATGAAATATTAACACCAGATGGTGCTACTCTCACAGTTATCCAACATTTATCTACCTCTAATGAACTCAGCTATGCAAGAGCTGGTTTAGTGTCTGGAATTCAGAATTAAAACACACAGACACAACAAAAGTGATTGAAAAAGACTAATTAGGAAAAAACCGCTGAGTAATTTCTGACTAAATTTGTGTCTGTCTTCAGCAAAGTCACATTATTTTTATGGATGTATTTTGACTAAATATTTAAATTCTAGAACAATGTCAATATACTTCATAATTATCAGCAATCACAGAAAATATAATCACAGTATCAAAAAGTTCTTCTATTTTGCTGTGTTGTTATGAGAATAGGTATTACAGATTAGGTGCACTAAGATATAAGGAAGAAATTCTTCCTGTGAGGGTGGTGAGGCGCTGGCACAGGGTGCCCAGAAAAGCTGTGGCTGCCCCGTCCCTGGCAGTGTTCAAGGCCAGGTTGGATAGGGCTTGGAGCAACTTGCTCTAGTGGAAGGTGGCCCTGCCAGTGGTCGGGGGGTTGGAACTGGATGAGTATTAAGATCACTTCCAACCCAAACCAGTCTGGGATTCTATGATTAGGAGTACTTTATACCTTTCCAAACTATTAAATCCTTCTTAGAGAAGCTCACTATTTGGCATTCTCCTCTTTATAAATATGTAGCTTTCTCTTCCAGTAAAAATAAACTGCATAGAAAGTATACTGTGCAGTTAACAATGCACAACTTTACAAACTTCAGTCTTATTACATACAATTTAGCCAGAATGACTTTGTCTTTCCCTATAACTTATTTCCCACTACTTCATTAATAGATAGATCTGCAAAAAGTTGGGAATCCTCCCACACAGTTTACCTCTGTATGAAGTATGAAACTCCCCATATTGCAATAGAAACTGAAAAACGGCAGGTAAATTGCTACTAAAATAAACCAGTAGTAGTTACCTTTGCTGCAAACTGAAGTCCCACTTTATCAGCTTCAGCCTCCAACGTTCTGCTGTATGGTCTATCAAACATAAACTGCAAAGAAGCACATCAAAGCTCTTATTTCTTGGATTTGAATGTGTACAAAGCTAGAACACTGTAGCTATTCTTCTGATCTCATAAGAAATGGTGTTTATCATGTTCGCATTGCATGTGATCAGTATTAATTTACTTCATGTAACCTTTAAGTCCATTACATGTAATTCATTGATCCTGTATTCAAATGACACGCATTTTCATGGCTCCTCTCATCAGGCAGCCTCACAGCTCTTTTGCAGCATCTGAAGGGGCAATGCCATCTTTAAAACTAGAATTGTTTCACTTCACTCTTTAAGATTTCTGTTGTAGTAACTGTATGTAAAAAAAACAGTGGTTCCCTTAAACTTTTATGATGACTGGTTTTAAACCTGGCATGATCTATTTGGTATGGTAAACAGGCCACAGTATGGAATACAGCCATAAACATTTTCATGCAGCAATCACTCCCCTGTCATGATTACCCACCAACACAAGCTGCAAATTGCCCTTGAGAAATGAAACTAGAAGACGTAAATCTGACTAACTCTTCTCTCATTTTTCTATGGTGACATTGTATTAACACACACTAAGAGAGAGTGATAGTCTTCTCAAAGGGTTATGTAGTCATATAATACCAGGATATTCTGGCATATGTAATTCATGTAGATTGGGGCAGCCCTGCCCTGGTGTATCAGGTTATAGTAAATGCAAAACAGGACGTGTTAACACAGCCCACTCATGCAGAGATAAGGAACATGTCACAACATTCTGGTTTAAGCATTGATTAGGAAATATCAACTCAAGAATGGGCATGTGCAAGGTTAGTGAAGAGAAAAAGGTTTTATCCGCTCTTTATCTGATAGCATTTATGGGGTAGCATCCATTTCCAAAAAGATTTGCAGAAGTTTAAGAACTAAGAAATTGATGCCTGAATGCATGTGTCTTAATAGACCATTTAGAAAGAGAGATCGGGGACAGCAAGAAGAGGGTAATAAAAGGATCAGCATTTAAACTCTTACCCCTTAAATAGATTTATTTGCATTTACAGTTAAACAATAGGGTATTACTACTTACCTGTATGTCTATCCCAATACAAATAACATGGGTGTCTTTTTAAAATTAAACACAACACTAACGCAATCTTTAATTCAGGACCTGCCATGCTGCAGACTACAGAAGCAAGGATATCATCTGAAGAAGCTATTACCCTATAATTCCTGATACTTCCCTTACTTTTCCCCTATGTATCTGCTACTGGCTAGTCACAGACAAGATAGAAGCATAAAGACACTGTGATGTGATGTGATTCCCTATAGTAATTCTAATGCAAGATACAGCTCATGACCAAGCAGGATTCCTGATCTAAAATCTTGGACATAACAAAAAAGCAGATTTGATTTTTCAAACCAATTACATGAGCTGTCTGTACATGTTGAAGAAAAGGAAGTTCCTTTTTTTTAAGGTAAGTTGACTATCCGAAATCACCAGTTTCCACATGAAGTATCTATCTGATAGTGTGTGGTGCACAAGAAAGGGAGTATGAAGTACTGGATCTGTACATACTAGTGTGCAGGATTTGAGTAAAACTCAAGAGACATGCTTTGTGCTATTCCAAGAACAATTCCTAGGCTTTAGTTCCTATATAAAATAACCACTGCTGTAGCAACAAAGCCAGCACTTTTCAGTTCAGAACTACACGACTAAAAAAACAACTATGAGTGAATCCTGTAAGAGAACTTAATTTTTTAAGGCAAGCAAACCCACTAGGTTTGGAGAAAAATCAGAACTGGAGCTCCATGCCAAAAGCCTTACAAACAGTCACTGGAAACTACTCATAATAATATATATAAATACTTATAATAAAAAATAAACCATAAGCCTTGGAGGAAATAACAGAAAAACAAGTACTGAAACAGAAGCAAGTGCTGCAACATGGCTTAAATAACCTTTTCATAGGGTCAGATGCTAAAATTTTAAAAAGCAAAATATGGAAGAAGAGGTCAAGAATCATGCTGAGAAAATGTGCAGAAAAATTCATTTTCACACAAGCACAATAGGAACTGAGTCCAGGAAACAGACATTGCCCTCCTGGGTGACTAACAGAAACAAAATACTCTATTCAGCATCTTTTGTATAGAGGATGCAAATATTAATCCCTTATTCTGAATTACATACGGATATGTTTAATGTTACTGAAAATGAGTTTGATCAGAGGACAATCCAGGACATTAGAGTACAATCTCTCATATATGACAGATCTTTCCTGTAGCACACTAGGAATATGAACTGAAACTCAGACTCCATTTGCAACCTGAAGAACAACTCCAGCCCACAATGCCAGAATAGCATTTGCAATTAGCCTAGAAGAGAAGAAAAGATGCTGACAGGGAGTTAAATCTTGCTGTCTAAATTATGAGCAGTCTCAGGATTGATTCACACTTTTTTCCCAAATTCAGCTCTTCAAAATGCTGGCTAGAATTCATCAATGTATTGGTTTCTTAGCTACTTGTACAAATATCCAAGCTCTTTAGAGATAATTTATGTTCAGAATCCACACATCCACCCATTAGCATAAGAACTACCAAAACAGATTGGTTATGTTTCAGTTCATGTTTTTGAGGAACTGGGGGAAATCTCAGGAGAAGCATCGAGAAAAGTCAAAGAAATCAAAGAGCTCTTTCACTTAAATTCAGATTTGGTTTATGATGTAAGCAGAATTTCTTTTAAACAAAAAGAAAACCCACTTTTAAAAAAAGAAATGAATCAGTAACTGTCTGGAGGCAGAGAGTAAATTAGACTGAAGAAAACTGGCACCACAAAGCCTCTAAATTTTACTTTATTGGAATATGTGCTGTCTGAAAAGATTATTTCAGTAAGTTCTATTATAGCATGTTTTATACTTTAAAGGAATGTTTAGATTCTCAATTTTCTGATCTTGGAAACCATTCTTGCCACTAACAATATATTTAAAGAATTCCATATATTTTATTTTGCTTAGAAACAATTTAACAACTCCTCAAAATAAAACCATAGTATTTCAATATATACAGCTTTAAAGGGGGAAATATATGTCAGAAAGACAATGAGCAAGCAGGTACGCAGAGCCTGTGCAGCTCAATCTAGTCATTTAGGGAGTTCTTCAGCATGATGGATGAAAATATGTATCACCTAAAGCAGATGCAGATTTTGAAACACATATTTCATTTAAAACATACTCAAATATTAATTTTTGCTAATATTTCTTCACTTGCCTTTTCCCCCCAAATATATTATTCAATACGACTATCTCCCCAAGATTAAAAATGTTTTTCCATGGAACTCCAAAAGGATATTGTGAAGTGTCAGTCTTACCTCCTGCAACTTGCTCTGAAGCCACTGGCCAACAACTGCCAAACTATCTCGAGGACAGATGGCCCAAATCATAGTGAGAAAGATGAGTGATAGAAAATCCAAAAAGTGAACCAGGCTGGCTTTCTCTGCCTGCAAACAGAAATTGTCCCGTTTTCATTCCTGTCTGACATGTCTGTAGAACATAACAGGATTTGGAAAAGCTTTAAAAAAAGGGGTGGGGGAGTTTATGCAGGAACAGGGCAAGCATAAGGTCCCCTGCTCACACAAAAAAAACCCCTAATGGTTGGATACAAGGTACTTCCAGTAAAGAATCCCCACCACTTGCATAAATACAGCTAGAACAAATACAGTTTGAGAGATTCAAAGCTTGAGATAAGACGATGGCAACATGCAGACAGAGTTCTTTAGCACAAAGGCCATAAAACACCTCAGCTGGAATGAAAAATCTATAGGAAGACCTAGAAGACTGTTTTTTACATTAATTTAAGGCATCATTTAGACAGGAACACTAACGGGATAAGGGAACAAGAGGCATTATATACTTATTGTCTATTTTCTGCTACATTATTTTAATCTCAGAAACCAAGATCCCAAAGAAAGAAATTAAAATTCTTTTGGATTCAGAGTTTTATTTAAAATGTAACAAATGGAGATGAGCACTCACAAGCTGGATCAGGCAATACTTTTCTCTCTGCCTGTTGGGTAACACAGGTTCCACGCAAACAAAGTTAAGTTGGTTTTATTATTAGAACTATTTTTTTTTAATTTTTAGAAGTTTAGCAAGTTACTTGGCTCAGCTGAGCCCAAGAAGCTATGATGTGAACTGTTGGTCATCCAGAATCATACAAGATGAAGTAACTCAATTCTCCTGTATTTCCACTGCCTTTAAAATTTACTTTTTAATTTACCCATTTCCAGATTAGTTTTGCAATTTTAGCAGGATCTTTATGTTTAAAGATTATGTCTCCTCACACTGACAGATAGGTAATGTATTACATGCATACACAGGAAGAAATCAATCTGGAGGTAAAGAAGCACCTTCTAGCAAATCCCCTCAATCTAGAACAGTATGATCCATATTTCTATACCATCCTCTTTTCGTCATAGCTGTACCTACACAGCCCAACAAAATTATCACATTCATTGTAATTCAAATGGCAAATTCAACACATCCAGGTCAGGATACAGAAAAATTAAGTCTGTGAAAGCCATCATCTGTAAATGCAGACTCAAGCTCCAGGCATTCTAGAATTTGGCATTCTAAGACTGGGTACTCCTATAATAAAAATATCATGCATGTTAGAATAATTTATTAAAGTATATCCATTTCTGTAGATATTAACAAGCGTGGGAGTAACAAACCAAGCTGCTGAGTGTCTCTAGATCCTTACGTCTGCGCTACAGCAGGAGAGGCATCTGCAGACTAAGTCCTAAAGGACTGTTAATAGCGAGCCATAATCCATCTGTACAGCTATGAAAGAGACACTGGCAGACTTTGTGCTAACACTAGCTGCTACAGCACTTCCAACAGTTATTAAGTACTACATGAGTAACAAGCATACACTGTAGCAGAATACTTTCATGTCAAACTCCATTTTTCATCAGTTTGAAAGAGTCACACTGAAACTTTGGTTGGTAGTGATAGGAAAAAACTGAATTAAAGTAATTAGAATGAATATAAGAATTTTAGACAGCTTTCTTTAAATACCTACTGCATGTTCCAGCACAGCGTGAGCTATTTCATGTCCCAGAATGAAGGACAGCTGATGAATATCAGAAACTGCATTTAGCAATCCAGTGAACACAAACACTTGACCATTCTGTAAAGCAAAAGAGTAAAAAGTAAGTATAAGACACATAAATAAAAGCTCTTTCAATATGACTAATAATTTTTGTATTGGGTTCAACTTACTGGAAGCACAAAAGCATTAACACCTGGCTCCTCTACCACATGGATAACCCACTCGAGTGCAGAGACCTGTGCGATGTCCTTATTGCTTTCAGATAAATGACCAACAACTTTCTTCACAACCTGGTAGCGTGGATCTGTCTCAGGTAACATTTTACTTTTGAATTCCTCCATCCACTTAAAAACAAAGAAAAATTCCTGACTGCCATGCAGGACAAACACACAGTAAATGACTGAATGGTAAACTAATTCAGTGACTACACACAACTTAGTTAAAGCGAAATTTTCACACATTTTTCTTTCACGCAGCCAAAGCCAACATAAGAGTTGAGGCTTTCAGAACCACAAGTTAAGGACTAATAAACTTCAAAGGAAGTAAACTGATGACCACAGATCAAAAACAAGATTGTATAAACTTGGACCTACGGCCTCTTGTATCTGGCATTTTCCTAATCCACAGTTAAGCTTGGTATCACAATCTGGCAAAACTTTCTAGACCTTTCTGAATTTCCAGCTGCATTTGTGATTTTTTTGATCTGTAGATTTCTGTTGTAATTTGTAAGGTGGTCAAACTTATACAAAAGATATAATTTGAATATATCCTTCACAGAATCATAGAATAGTTAGGGTTGGAAAGAACCTTAAGATCATCTAGTTCCAACCCCCCTGCCATGGGCAGGGACACCTCACACTAAACCATGTCACCCAAGGCCTCGTACTTGTTCAGTTCTTATCTCATGTTCCCTGTCAGACAGGAATACAGTTAACATTTGTATATGGATTATCACGTTTCACTGGCCTTAGAACAGAACGTCACAGAACTTTTTTGTTACAGAAATTAATGCAGTGGACAGCTTAAACGAAAGCAATTATAGAAAAATAAGCTGATCCAATGAAAAACTGAATGTAGGTACAGAGTTATTACCTTATAAAGCAACAGCATAGAAGAGGACCTTAAACAAGTGTCAAAGAACGCTCAACTCAGCATAGAACATGAGACAGATCTCAGCATGTACCCATTAGCTGTGCTTTTACTGTTTCTGCTAGATTTCTGTACTTGTTAGATTACAGTAAAATGGTTAGAAGTGTTTGCTACACACAGGTAATGTGCTCTTTAACTATTACAAGCCCCTGAGCAGTTTGCTGATGGAAAGGCAATGTTTAAAAAGGATGGAACAAGAGGAGGGAGCAGTTGATATGGGTCCTTTGCAGGGATCTGAGTATGAAGTTCAAAATATATCAAGTACATGACAAGGTTTGTTTGCCCATCTCATTAACTGGACTATTTCAGCACTGTAATAAAAGCATTAACAGTGTTAGAGTATTTTGAATGTTTCTTTAGAGTCTTACCATCTTATATTCCATCTGGGACAGTTCCCTAAAATGTTCTTTTCCAAACACCAACAGTCGGGGGCGCCCAGTGATGGGTGTCTCCTCCAAGTGAGTAAAATAAAACACAATGAATAAAACTCCAAAGCTACTGACACCCAGGAGCATCTTCCATTTATTTTGTCTTGCATGTTCTTTAAAAAGTTGCCGTTTATTAGGAGGAAGTGCCTTCCACCAATTTCTTATGCTCCTGTAAGATATAAATACTGTTAACTTAGGATTCAGTTTAAGAAGAATTTCTTAAGTGTTTGCCCTTGCTGTATTCCCTATTACAGTCTCACCTCACGTCAGAGCTTAGGGAATATTATACTGTAATTGGCTTCAACTCCACTCCGTTTCTTCCCTCCCACAGGAAAAGAAGGAATGCCCCTTAGTGTCTTGGTTCATCTCCCTCTACCACACATAAATGAGAACGGAAAGAACAAAAGATACATCTAACATCTCTGATAATGGAAACAACTTCTTGTTGAGCAAATTGTCAGCCTAGGCCCCAGTCCTATAAAACTTTGCAGATAATGAAATGAAAACACTACAAATACACCTACCATTCTTCACAAACTCATGCACAGATCTTTGTATAATGGAGTCTTATACTGAGAGGAAGTGCCATAGTATTTTACCTGCCAAGAAGAATAGCAAATAATTTCTGAGCTGGCTTAACAATAATCCAGAAAAGAGGAGCTGGTGCAGCCTGAAATGATGGTGATGTGTGAAGAGACCTGATGATCTGAATGTTCCAAGCTGGAACATGATGTGGGAGTTGCCCTACGGAACTGATCTGGAGGGATGCGATTGTCTTCCCCAGTAGATGAGATGCCTGGAACCAAAACCTTCCCGGACCGTGGTGTGCATTCTTGCGTACTGCTGTATTTGGGACATTCAAAAGACATCTCAGTCCTTTACTGATGAAGTTTCTATCAGAGTCAGGGCTTCCACTGAAAAACCAGTTTCCAGTATTTCCACTCGAATCCAGCCTTTGGCCTCTATCTCGTGTACAACTGACTTGAGTTCGGCAATACCCAGCATAAGGCCCATAGAAGTTATTGCACTTTGCCTCCTTTGTCAAAGAAGCCAAACGAAAGGAAATACAGTTCCTGCCCAACAACTTTAAACCACAGATGATATTCATAACTTCTTTGGCTGGTTACCCTGAAACAAAGGAAAAAAAAAGCAGAGAGGTATTAAGGAACCCCTCAAACATGAAACTCTGAAACACTACTTCATTTCACCTGAACAGATACCATGTATTTGTTTGCAAACAGCTGCATTGCACCAAAACAAGTCAGTTACAACTGCATCCTGTTGCAGTTTTAAGGTATCAATCTGCTGCTGAATCCGAAAAACCCGATCTTGTATCACTGAGAATAAAATAAAGTGTGATTTTTTGCTTTCACTTGTATTATCACCACACCAGAATAACTACCGGTGTCCCTGTGGAAGACGCGCGCGTAATAACTTTTCCCTGCTGGGCTCCTTGCTGTTTATCCATACTGAGGAAAAACAGGATCTACGGAGCGTTTTGTTGATACTTTGCTCCCGAACACAGGGTGCGTTTCTAGGCACCCGGCCTAGAAACAAAACGGCTCCAAACAGCTAAACCAAGCGTGCTCCAGCCGGCAGACTCATACTCACAGGGCACGCCTTCCCACCGGGGAGGCCCCGGCCATCCCCTCCCGAGCCCCCCGCAGCGCTCGGTTTCAACAGCAGCCTCAGCTCCCGCCCTTCTCCTCAGGAGAGGAACCGCACCGCCGCCTTCCCCCGCCTTTTCCTTGTCCTTCCTGTCTAGCAGCGGCCTTGAGGACTGACCTCGGCTACCAGCCCTCAGCTCCCAGCATGCCGCACGCAGGCAAGCATCCCCCCCAGACTCAGTGCTGGCGCGACTATCGTGATATAGGCAGACGTGAGGAGGCGGGGGAAAAAGAGAGAAAGGGGGAGATGAGGAGACGTGTCACTCTGAGGCGCCCGTCCGGGGCGGGGCGAGCAGGGGAAGAGCCGCCGCCACAGCTGGATATCGTTGGCCTCTTCTCTGTAATAGACCTCTTTCACCGGGCTCCCCTACTCACCTCCCCGGGAGGCGGAGGAGGAGGGGTCAGACCGCGGTAGACGCCGTCGCTGCCAAGCGGGGGTAGCGGGCGGGAGGCGGGACGGGCCCGGCACCGCCTCAGCGGCAGACGCCGCTCCGCGCCCCTTCCCTCAGGCGGCCGCGCCCGCCCGCCGCTCGCGCCCCTTTGCGGAAGCTCCGCCCCCCGCCTCGAGCCCCTGCGCGAGGGGAGAGCGGGAAAGCTGAGGCGGGGGGGCCGCCATTTTGTGTCTGCTGAGGCGGCCGCGGCTGGGCTGTGCAGGGGCAAGGGAGGAGTGTGCCTTCCGGAGGCGCAGAGCTGCCGCCGTACTTGCTCCTGTGCTGCTTCTCCTCTGGGTTTACCAACGGTGTCTCAGTGTTGAGGCGTGTGCTGCCCTGTCTCACCTCACAGCTGGGGCTGGCCCTGACTCCTGTGCCCCTGGGACTGAGGCAGACTTGGAGGTCCCTTCACCTTTCAGAACCCATGGGTTGTATCGTAGAACCATGGAATGGTTTGGGTTGGGAAGGACCTTAAGATCATTCAGTTCCAACCCCCTACCACGGGCAGGGACACCTTCCACTGGAGCAGCTTGCTCCAAGCCCCGTCCAACCTGGCCTTGAACACTGCCAGGGATGGGGCAGCCACAGCTTCTCTGGGCACCCTGTGCCAGCGCCTCAGCACCCTCACAGGGGAGAACTTCTTCCTTATATCCAGCCTAGATCTTCCCTGTTTTAACCCACTGCCCTGTGTCCTTTCATTGCAGCCTCTGATGAGGAGCCCCTCTCTGGCATCCTTGTAGACGCCTGCTTGCTGCTGGTTTTGGAGAGCTGAAGTGCTTCCTGCTACCAGAGAGGGTTGGTGACACCCCTTGTGAGAGAGAGCAGTCAGCTCTACAGTGGTAGGTGGGGAGGTGATGTTTGGCTCTTCCCAAACCTGCTGTTAATCTAATATGTAATTGTGGCCTGCTCAGCTAGCTGACAGAAGTACATCTTAAATGGTGGGAGGTGAAAAATAGGTTATTTGCTGAATGAAAGGTTGGTAGTGACAGGGCAGCCTAGGCTTCATCCAAGCCCTGAGGCTTTGCATGTAAACAAAGCGCCTCTCATTGCAGAAGGTAAAGAAACGCAGATCTTTGCCTTCAGCAGTGTGTGTAAACACCGTCAAATATTTAGTGTTTGCTGATATACTTCTAATTCCACCCCTTTTTTATTGTAGAGGCCTATATGTAATGACCAGATCTTGGGAGTACAGGCCAAGAAGAAAATTAATGTAGTGATAGGTAGAAAGTCTGTTTTCTTGAGACAGAATTCCTTTAAGACCTGCCCAGCCTCCATTATCCTCAGAGGCATGAAGAGTAAAATCTGTCAGTCAATTAGCACAGCATTAATTTGTGTGACTGTCGGCTCCAGTCACAAAAACAGCTGAGCTGTAGCAGCAGCAAAGCACTTTGTCTAACCTAAGGCTTGTGTATGTCCCAGCTGTCAAGAAATGAAGAACTGAGATGGGAGCTCTCATGAATGTCTCCTGATGCTTCATATCCTTATTTCTTAGACTTTGTATTTGCTTGCTTTTCTTGATCTTTATCTAGAATTCTCCATGCCTAAGCCAAGCATGAAGGCTTTCTACCATGTTTTCCCATGGAGCAAATGTCATTCTTCCCCCTTACAGAGTCTCCACTTTATTTCAAGTCTGCTGAAAATGTTTGTTTTTTCTTTGCATATTTCTTTTTGTTGTTACTTGTTTCTCCAATTGCATTATTTAACTGTGTGCTTAGAGGGTATAGGAGCTATTTCTGCATTCCAGGCTCTCCTAAATTCCTGTTAACTCAATGGATGTTTTGAGTGTGCAAGGTGGGGCTAAGAATTGTGTTCTATGTTCTGCACTTCTGAAGTCTCCCCAAGTATCAGCACTTACAATTAAAACTTCAAAGCGAACAAGCAGCAGATACAGCACAGGTAATTACAGGATCTCTCTATCAGATACCAACACTAAATATCTATATGAAAATCAGGTAAACAGTTGAGCAATTAGATAGTTATAGTGGTGGTTTTCTCTAAACAGACATGCAGTGAAAAAAACCCCATTCTAGCTAGTCATTTATACCATGGCTCCTCTTGAATTTTAGTGAATCTATATGCATATAACCATTTATTTCTGAGGAAATAAGGGGTAAAATTCTATGCTTTAGAGAGATAGGTTAAGACTTGTTTTGTTGCTGAGATTTTGCTTATGAGCTTCATCTCTTAAAAGGCTAATTCACATTTCTGAAGAACACCAAAAGGCAGCCTTCATGCCTTAAGACTGCATAGGACCTACTTAGAGGTCCTAAGTGATGTATAGGTTTTCTGATGAACCTCAGCATGGCACTGAATCTCATTGCTGAAAAACTGATCTGTAGAGTGAGTTCAGATTATGAAGTATTTTCACAGCTGTCTTTTTTTTTTTTTCCTCCCCAAGATGAAATGCATATGAAATGCCTCTGAACTCTCTGCGTGGTAGGATGGAGCTCACAGAGTCATTTATCATCACCTGTCCCCAAATCCTTGCTTCAAGTTGCTGTGGAGGAAAACACTTAACATCAAACCCCCCTGACTGACTTGGTATGAGCTTATCAAAGCTTTTGCTCTCCACATACACCGTACAAACACACTGTGCAGTAGTCCTTAGTGCAGTTAACCATTTAACACCTGGTGTTAATTCTGCTTAACAGGCAGAATTCTCCTGTGTAGATGTATCCATGAGTATTTGTGTATCTCTCTATGTAAGTAGTTGTACTGAACTGAACGAGATTTTGTATGTGGATTGTTGTGGTTTAAGCCCAGGCTGTAAATCAGAACCACGAAGTCCACTTCCCCCCCCACCTTTCTTCCCTCCGCTTCTGGAGGGATGGGGAGGAGAATCAAAAGAATGCAACTCCCACGGGTTGAGATAAGAACAGTTTAATAACTAAGGTGTAACACAAATCACTACTGCTACCACTAATAGTAATAATGATAAAGGAAATAACAAGGAAGAGAATACAACCGCTCACCAACCGGTACCTCACCCCCACCCCGCAGTGATCTCGCCCTTCCGGGAACTCTCAGTTCTACATCCTGGGCATGACGTGCTGTGGTATGGAATACCTCTTTGGCTAGGTTGGGTCAGGTGTCCTGTCCCTGCTTCCTCCCAGCTTCTCCTCCTCCCTGGCAGAGCATGAGACTCACAAAGTCCTTGGTCAGTCTAAACATCGGTGTTATCAGCCCTGTTCCCAGGCTGAAAGTCAAAAACACAGTGCTGCAACAGCTACTAAGAAGGAGAAAAGCTGACTGCCACTGCTGAACCCAGGACAATGGATGAAATTGTTCACATAAGCAAATGTCAGATCCAATAGAAGTAATGAAGATCAGTGTAACTGTAAATGTTAAAAATATCTGTATACTCAGGTGGAAACAGTTTGGTAATAAAACCTCTCTGCTATGTGTTTTGATCATCACAGTTCAAAAGTCTGTTAAAATGTACAGTCTTTAGTTCCAAATGAAAAATCTTATTATAAAATAACAAAATATTTGCTTTTCTGTAAATCTAAGCTAAAACTAAATATTAATTAATGGTTTTGTCATTCAGGTTTCAGCGTAATTCACTTCTGCTTATTACTGTTGGGCTAAAATCTTGGCAGGAACAATGCTTGCTATTTAATGCCACTTGGCCTGTTTGGCCAGTTGAAATCTCAGGAGGTCACAGTCACTTAAAAGACCATTCAGTGCTTTTCATAAATATCAAGACTTTTCCAAATGTTTTTCACTAGAATATCCTGCCTTGATTCACTGAGTGTATTGTATTGGGTTCTAGCTGTCCCTTGCCCTCCGAGCCCCACTGACATATCAGTCAGTAGATGCCACTTAAGAATTTAATAGGTAATAACTATTTCTGCTTTTTATCTGTTGTTGATGAAAAAGTAGATTTAAAATCCAGAAGATGAAGTTACTTAACCCAACAGAAGTTCACTGCAAAACTGCTCCTCTAAAAGTTGTTCTAAAATTCAATACATACTTTTCTTTCCAAAACGTGTGAGCTTGTAAGTAAGGAGAAGTCCTTTCTTTCCTTGCTACGTTACAATAATTTAATGAAAGACTCTCAGTAAAAGCCACAAAAGTCTATTGGATCTCTTCCCACTAAGGAATTGATATCCCAGATATTTAGCTTGTCAGTGCCATTTTTTCAGCCCTGGCCAGTGATTCTTGCTGCCAGTCTTAACATGTTGAGTACCTTGTGTACTCAGCGCTAGTGTTAAGTGCCTTGCTGGCCCAGGATGCCAATCAACCAAAGTTAAGTGTGTCACCTGTTTTCTTCTTTGGAGCAAGAGAAATATAGACAAGATTAAGGAAACACATATACAAACATTTAGACTGCATTTTAGGAACTTCTGATTTTGAGGGCTTTAAGAATTAATGAAAATGAGCTCTAGCATTATATACTGCTTTCAGTTTGCCAGATCTGTCAGCCATTGCGCTTTAGAGGGCGACTTGGATGCTTAGTAGTTGCAAAAGTGACAGAAATTCTGAGAATCTATCACTATAACTTTTGTTCTTCTAATTCTTGCACATAATTTGAAAACTGTGTTTGCAAGTGCTCAAGGCCAGGTTGGATGGGGCTTGAAGCAATCTGAACTAGTGGAAGGTGTCCCTGCCCATGGCAGGGGGTTGGAGCTGGATGAGCTTTAAGGTCCCTTCCAACCCAAACCGTTCTGTGATTCTATGAACTGTTTTGAAAGCAGCTGACTGCATAAAAACATCAGTGAAGACAGTAAGTAGCACAGAATTCTCCTACTAGATGTCTAAAATGCAAAATTTATTTGTAGAGCATTCATTAACTTTCTGTATACCCAAGACATTTTACTTAAGTCCTTCAGCAGGATTGAGACAGTTACAAAGTCATTTCCAACAACAGAAAAGAGCACATGAAGATAAGAATTAAAAAAGGAAAACTCAACAGACCTATGCAAAAAAACTGAGTGGGTCTGCACTGCACAATGGCTGTAGCAGTGCACAGTGGCTGTAACACAGCCACATCCAGTTACTTTCTACTTGTTCCACTTAGCTTTTCTGGGTGCAGCCAGACTAGCAGAAATGCTGAGATTTCTCATTTCAAGCCTTACAAGGACACTTACTTAAAATGAAAAATAGCTGGAAAAGTTGAGAAAGGTTTAGTGTATGTGCCACCATATGTCCTGTGGAGCCCACCTGTGCAAATCCCAGTGGAAAATCAGAACTGCATTCTCATTCAGTCTTTCATTTAGAGAATACCACGTCTCCCTAATTGTGTCTGTGGCGCTTGATTTGTGCTGGAGTAGCACTGTAAGAGTGTTATCCCTCAGGGAGCAGGGATCCTCATGGAAATGAGATGTGAATCTTGTCAGGCTGCCTGGTGTGTGTGAAATTTTAACTAGCTAAATCCTGGTACAAGGAATTTTGTTAGAAGTGCTGAATAAAAATTGTCAAAGTTCTGGAAGTTGATTTTTCCTGCTCTGATAGCAACTGTAATGATTTAAGATTAATTTTAGCATTGAAAAAAAAGGAGAGGTAATTGCAGTACTTAAAAGCCTGAGGCAAAACAGTGGAAATGCTTTGGAAAAGATAATTATACCTGTCTGTTTAATAGCATTAACTGCTCCAATTGAGGAGAAGTGGAGGAAGGGACAATTTGTTTCTTCTTTAACTATTTTGTGAGGAAGTGGATTAGATATTCAAGCAACAGAAATTGGTTTGATTTTTTTCTAAGGTGATTCCCAAAGGTTTAAACATTTTAAAGACTACTGGGGGGATCTTACCTCTTGTCTTTAAGTGCTTAAGTTCATAGATATGCTGGTGTTTTACTGTCTAAACAGGAGAGGGGTTAGGTGCATTCTTGTAGTAAGCATTTTGTTTCACATCATTACCCTAATCTGGCCATAATCCCAATCTAAACACCCATAAAGAGATTATTCTTAATCAGGGGAAGATGGGACAAGAAGAGGATTCCTTGTTGTTCCAAAAAGGCAGCAGGTTTGGGCTATTTAGTACTGATAAGAGCTAGAGCAGGCTGCAGGCTGGCTGAGTCCAGTGTAGGATTTGCTGCCCAAAAAAGCTTTCCCTAGGGCTTGCCTGCTCTAACAAACAGTGATGCATGTGTCTTTAAGTATAGGTGTGTATACACACACCAGTCACTACCAGGGATTTTGAGTCAATGCATTCGAGAATGCATACTTGCATTTTTTGGATTTTACCAGGGGGAACAAAAGGAACAGAGTTTAAGAGGGTTTTAATCCTTCTATGAATTGTTATCTTTCATTTCCTTGCTGTAGCGCTGGCATTGCTCCTGGCACTGTCGTCAGATCATGAGTGGTTACTAAAGTTTTAACTAAAAGTTAAAAGCAAAGGCCAAAACTCACTTTGTGCAGTTGCACAAAGGCAGTAGCCCTGAATGAAAGGGCAGCACTATCCTCTTCAGAGTTGTAGCACAGAGACAGTGGATATTTTGAGCTTTTTAAGGCAGCCCTTCACCAGTTGGAATTGCAGAGCATAATTTAGGCAACAGACAGCTCGATCTTCATTAAAGCAGGCATAACCCTCTGTTACACAATCCAGGTAGGCAATGGCACAGAGCACTCTTTTCTATCAGCTATGCATTTATTTCTCTATCTACATAGATGAATAAATATGGATGTATTTATACCTACAGAGTATTCAAACAGCATTCCAAAGCAAAACAATCCTCTGAATACATTTATGCCTGAGCCACAGAAGTTGATACCAGATTGATGTTAATCACATTGTTCCAGGCACTGCTTGAAAGCTGGCAGCCAGTGCCACTGAGAACAGAAACCCACCATTACTATCACCATGCTGCCTGTACCCACAGAACCCAATGCAAATAATACAGAACTTAAATACAACACACATACTATTAAACCAGGAAAAGGCTATCTAGGAATTCCAGTTAGAAATTTCTACTTTAGAATGAATAATAAAAAGCATTTAGATTTTGCTAAATATAAATCTGACTATTTAATTTTCTTCTTTTCAGTGGAGAAACATCAGCAGTGGACAGAAAATCAAACAAGCTGAACATCATGAAGTGTTCCAGTGAAATACCTGACTTACCATGTGCAACAAAGAGATTAATATATAGCCTGAGAGACCATATGAGTGGAGCAGCAGGAGAGAAATGAGCGCTTAGCAGGAGCAATGGGTATGTTTAGTTTATTCAAGTCCAGAGCCTACAGTAGCTTTATTCAAGTAAATGATCCAGTCCAAAGAGAGGTTCTTTGAGCTCTGCACTACAATTAATCTTCCCATTCTGGTGATTAATTGCAGACACACACCTTATCACTCCTATTAAATAACCCTTGTGCATTTCCCATCCCCTAGCAGCATGTGCTCTACTGGTGCTTGATGATTAGCAAGGAAATAACTGACCACAACATGTGGTTTCCATTTATTAATCCTTTAATGATTAATAAAAATATGAATGGCGCCACAACAGCCTCTTTTCTCAATCTCAGCCTCTAAAAAGAAAAGCCAGGAGCCAAAGAAAGCTGCTGAAAACTGTTACCTGCTCAGATTTTTCAACAATTCTGCCTCTCCTAATCAGAATTATGTTTATATTCCATTTTAACATGAAATCTCGTCATTCACCTTCACTTTTTCTTTTCTTATGACAGAAATGAGAAGAATACAGTGATTTTAAAAGAGTTGAAAGCCACAGTAGATCCCCAGAGAAGACTGCACATCTCGTGATCTCTGATGGAGGGACAGCACCAACCTCTCATAAGTTACGTACTTGTAGGATGAGAGTAAAAGCTTTACATTTCTTCATCACTAAGGGCCACTTGGCTCCGGAGTTTTAATCAGTTTGTAAAATCCTGATTGGAGATTTGTGTGGAGTTAGCCTAAGTTCTGATTTTTCCTATGTCTTGGGAAAATCCAGCCTAGATACTAAATTCTCACTGTATCTTCTGTCAGTACTAATGTATATACTTGACTGAAAACCAACCAGTTTGGATGTGGTGCCATAAGGCACATGATAAATTACAGATCCTGCTCCAAAACTTTGGGAATGCTGATGCAGTTGCATAAAAAAAACCCTTATTTTGGATTTGCATCTGCTCTATTTTATGTATTCAAAGCCCAGATTTCTTCTGCAGATAAGCTAGCAAGGATGAGCTTAAAGGAAAATGGTGTATATTGAGACAAAAATATTAAACACCCCCAAACAAGTCTCTTCCTCTTCTATCTGAACCAAGGAAGAAAGAGAATCAAAGCACTTTCACTCTTCCTGCTATCCTGTTCATTCGGTAGAATCAGAGGTGCATATTTAACAGTTTTCCCTGGAAGTAGCACATTACTCACCGTTAGTAGAATTACAAACTAGTAATGTAGAAACTAATGAGCAGAATGAAAGAGCTGCTCCTGCTGCAGTGCCTGGGTGTAGCAGTCTCATCTCAACATTACCAGATTAGACTGATGGGACTTCTGACATCCATATGCAGTATGGAGAATGTAACTGCCACTATTTCAACATTTCACAACTATTTTCTTTCAAGTGTCCTTCATGGTGGACATGACCTTGCAAACATGGAATGCAGCAGATGAGGTAGCAGAGAAGTCCAGTTCTAGTGTCTTGGCCAAATTCCAACTTCAGTAATTACACTCTGCTCTTTAAATTCCCCCTGCAGCTGTAGCAGAATAAAGCTCTTTTTCAGCTTGCCCTGAAGCATTGTGGAGTATTTCTGTGAAGCTGTACAACACTGAAAACTTATCTCCTCCCATTAAAACTGCAAGGGGAATTTAGGGAGACAGAAAGCTATTACCAGAGCTGGAGTTTGGGTGGAAACCAAGGTTAACTTACACTTGCACTGGGATCAAGGGATCTTTGCTGACTAGGAGTGTCAGACCCCTATTAAAGAGCACAAGGGGGTATAGCTCACTGTGCTGCCTGAATGCAAACTTGGAAACTTGGGATCTCTGCACCTGGAAGGGACTGCAAAAATGTTTCCTAACAAGTGACTCTGTAAAAGGCTCTAGTCTCTCATCACCACCTGATTTAGTTGTTCAGTAGTATTTATGACATTCTCTGTTGATAAAAAGCTCCAGCAGCAGCAACTTTAAAAGAAACACAACCCATACTTTAAAAACAGCCTTTACCACAGAAAAGCAACTGTACAACCCAATTATGCCACAGCAAGTGTTTGAATATCAGTAAGCAGATACAGCAAGAACCACTCTCAGAGTGTTGAGGAAAGCTGAACCAAGCCTGCAGGAGCAGGGAAAGCATTCTATGTTACATAGACAGCTGCAACAGTTTTCTGAGGCTCTCAGTTGGGACTCAGTTAAAATCTTTAGGTAACTGCCTCCCAACTTAGCTTATACATACCTAACACTAGACAAGCCATTCTTGCTAAGGTAGAATAATTTAAGGCAATCACTATACAAATACCTGTAGAAAGGAAAAGATCTCTTCAAATCCATCCACTGGCGGAGTCTGTTTGCTATTTCTGTTTTGTGCCTTTTTTCTTTTCTTCCTCTTGTTGCCTTTCCTTTTCAGAGCTGTAAGCTCAGTGCTCCTATTTTTGCCATTTGTTTAATCACCTTGCTCATATTTTCTTGTCTTCAGCCACCTCAGAAGAGCCAGCACAGTGATGCCCGTGCCAGCAGCCAGCAGCAGCACTGTCATCACACCACCAAAGCCAGGACCCAGCTGCTGCATGCAAAACTCCAGGGGCTTTTCATCAACGTAGTAAATCTGTAGTTCTTCAACGTCCAGAGCATCTCCATTGACACAGACAGTTCATGTACTGTTAGAATGAAATATGGAGTCATGTTTTGTATCTTTTTCAAAGTAATAGACTACATCAGCTGTATCTACATCACATCTGGATTTCTCATGCTGGTTCAGGCGGATTTGGATAACTGGGTACACATTATTACAGGCTGTGTGATGTACTTGGGGTGCAGTTTGTATCGGCTCTCAAACAGATGTTTCAAGGCATTCACTACATCAGGACCATCAAAGACACTGGACCTGTTTTGTGCTTCAGCTCAGTATAGATCCAGTTTGTTCTAATCAGTTCACCACTACTGAGGTTTTCATCACCCTTTTCAGTTCTTCTGACTCAAGCATTGCTCACACATCTGCAAGCATCGGTATGACTGCACTGCCTGCTTTGAAGATGCCAGTGTTCTTCCAGACTGTATTGTAAATGCCATCATTACTTAACAGCCCATGGGGATGGCCCCAGAAGCGCTTCTCTTTGCAGAGGATCATTTCTGCCTTCGTCATCAAGCATCTTGAAGTCAGTTGTGAACAGTCAACCATGTGATTTGAACCTGCCAGTGTGCAGATGCAGTTCTCAGGTCCATGCTGGGCACACACCATCCACTTGTTGGTCTCACAGGTGCAGTTGTTCTGCGCTGATAGAGGTACACCAGAAACAAACCCAACAAAACCCCCAAACAGGCTCCATAGCACAGGGTTGCTATGGAAGCATAGCCTGGATGCAGTCTGAATGACAGCAGTCAATACCTGAAGCTTTAATCCATTTGTTGAGTCTGCTCATCTCTACACACTGGTGTGCTGCTCCCTTTACCAAGATTCAAACCAGACCCACCAAACAGGTTCTTCTTCTGGTACCCAGAGAAGTCAACAAGGTTCAGGGAGCAGCAGCAATGCAATACCTGCCTCCAGATGTTTGTCATCCTTCCTTCTTAGTGAAGAAACAACAGGGGAGAGAGAAAAGCCAACTGGAAGCATAGCTCCCACCTTGGCTTTCCCACATGGATTAAAGCACAAGCATCTTGCCCTTTTCCTTCTTCAGACTTCTTACAGACTATGTAAATGCATGTTTGAGGAATTTCTCCTATGTCTGTGGAAGAAATCCTACTCTACTTCCATCATCATTTTCCCTGCATCTTCCATCACAGTTTCTGTAGAATTCCACTGTCTGTCTTACTGCCAGTTATGGACTTCCTCCTTTCTACTTCCATATATTTATAAAATAAAGTCTTTTGGAGCTTTATGTATGCTGCCAGGAGAAGCTGCCAATTCAAGAGGAATGACTTCGCCAGGTTGATGGCTGCTCTCTGACTTACAGAGCACTATTCTCATCTTCCCACATGGAAAACTTCTCTCCCTGTGTTCCTTTGGCAATACTCATGCCAGGGCAGCACTAGGAATGATGATTTTCATGCTTGCATTACCCTTACAACACTGTTAGTCATTTCTAAAGAAATTTTTCAATCTGAACTTTGAGTAACGCCTTTCAAGTACACTCCAATAGCTCCCAAGCGTCCTAATGATCTACAAAGTGTGAGTTACCATTTCCATGTGTTTTGGCAGCAGCTGAAAGATATCTTCCAGTTTGCATTAAGGAGCTCCCATCCATCTGATTGGTCAAACACTGTCAGCCACTTTATAAATCCTGATTTTGGGACCAGTAATGACCACAGAACAGTGGATATGCCATTCTGCCATACCTGCAACTCGCCCATTGCCCTACAGTCAGCTCATTCTACATGTGCTGCTGGTTCCTGAAGGCCTGAACTGCTTCATATCAGTGCAAACTGGGCTACTTGTAGTAGCAGCACTGACTACTTCCATCTGAGTGAAGAGGGGGAAGTTACCCTGGCTGTCAGTGAGTATTTATAACCCAGTATAGGTTTAATATTAGAGCTCCAGATGTAAATGCCCAATAGAAAAAGGCATAATCATAGAATGGTTTGTGTTGGAAGGGACCTTGAAGCTCATCCAGTTCCAGCCCCCTGCCACGGGCTGGGACACCTTCTATTACTATTAAATGGCTGCCATTTCACATTGTCATCTTGATTTTTTGGTAAGAGTTTAGTAACTCTTCCCATTTCCCTCATTCATCTGCCCTTTTTTCAATTTCACATCCCTCTTTCATAGTCAAAATCCATTTAACTCTCACCCACATACATCTTGTTTTTCTTTCATTTCATGTTATAAACTTCAGAGAGAGGGGGGGTTTGGATTTCCCCTCTCTGGAGGGCAGAGCCTCAACTGCTGTAAACTGGCAATTTCCATATAGCCAAGAGCTGCACCACCCCTGTGCTTAGAAAGCACCACGAGGCTGGGCACAACCAGGGCGTTTTAGTGAACAGCACTTTGCTTGTGTGACGTTTCCAGATGTTCACACTTGGTCTCAGCCTCATATTGTCATCTGACTGCTTCCTTTCTTACAGACACTTCCAGTGAAGTAGAGAAAAAGGGGCTGTCAAAAGCCACATATGGAAGGAAGGAAATCCATCAGTTACGCAACGAGACAGCCTGTTCTCACTGCTGGAAGATTCTCATTGCCATTACCTTAGTTATAAACCACATTCATTGGCTCTTCTCTCAAAGGTGAGCCGCAGCACAATGACAGTTTTACAACACACATGCCACCAAGCAAAAATTGTAGAACAGTGATGAAAACAGGGCAAAGAGGAACAGTTCTGAGTTTCCCTGATGGTGCTGCATTAATTGCCAAAGCACGCTTCATTGTACTGGTGGATTTTCCCCTCTGTAAATAACAGCATACATATTATGAAGATAAAAGCCTTTCCAAATATTTATATACATATATTACACTATATATATATAGTGCCTCTATGACACTAAAAAATAAGTATTATTCCTTTTAATCCGTGCTAAGCTGTAATGGTACTACAAGAGTTAATTATTTCTAACAGCGGGCTGCAAAAAGGAATAATCCTGCAGGAGCTATGGAGTGCCTTATTTCTTTAGTGATCTCTGCTTCCATGGAAACAATTTCTCAGCACAATTCTAAATCTCATCAAAATAGGGCACTAAGTCTATGTAAACCAGCACGACATTTCCAATTAAACAACCCGAATGCTTTCATCTAGGCCATTAAATGCTTTGTCCAGTATCAGACACTATTACCATGTTGGCTGGGATGTTAACAACCAGCTACTTCCCATGTACCGCCTCTGTGGGCCAGATGAAGTCTCTCTGCACACATCCCGACCTCACCTTCTCAGCAGGCCTTGCAGTGCATTCCCTTCCATTTGCAGACCCTGGAAGACCACTGCTCTGGTGTTAGAGGTGGGCTGTTCATCTCCATGCTGCTTGCTTCCACTTCCGTGGCATCTCTTTCCCTTATACAACGTATTCCATAATGCCCAGCAGAACAAACTCTGCTAGTGCAGCAGGAAGGAGTTAATCGTGCTCCTGCCGTTGGCAGAGCTAAAGCTAAACCATACTTGGATTAAATCGCTGGCGATGCTCCATCCCTGGCCGTGTTCAAGGCGAGGTTGGACGGGGCTTGGAGCAACCTGCTCCAGTCGAAGGTGCTCCTGCCTGTGGCAGGCGGTTGGAACTGGATAAGCTTTAATGTTCCTTCCAACCCAAACCATTCCAGGATTCCGTGAAGATAATCTGATGATCATCTTCAGAATTCACTGTAGTTGCCCATGAAAACAAACCCATTACGTAAGTTTCATGATCCTACAGCCAGGATTCTGAGTGTAGAAAATGCTGATCCTGGCATCCCAGCCACAAAGTACCACTGGGTAAGTTTCTGCAGGAGACTAAACAGGGGGTTTATAATAGAAGAAAGAAACAAGCCTGTATCAAGGTACAGTGCTACTGCCCATAAAATGTGATCACTAGGCAGAAGTTTACACGAACTAGTAGAAACAGAGTAGCTCTTCGTTGAAAACCCTTTTTGAATCAGTTGTAGCAACGCTCCCTCTAGTGGTATGAAAGTCGTTGAATCACTTGGTTATAGTTGCTGACTTGGAATAAAGAAATACCAGATCTGACACTCAAGAGACAAGACATTACACTGGTGGAACACAACCATGTATAGCCTTGCTCAGTAGAGTCTTGTACACCATCCCTTAGGAATAGCAAAGCTACTAAAAGGGAAAAAGTATATAACAGCAATGGCAACACTGTTAACTTCGGTTTTGTTTGTTTGGGGGTTGCTTGGTTTGGTTTTGCTCAAATGAACTTAAAAGTGTTCTTTGAAAGTTACTTAAATTCTGGTCCTTCCCCTCCTCTGGAATACAAGTCCCTGTGTGAGGCACTGCTGCTAAGTGGGACACAAACCTTCACACAGCCCATGAAGGATTTGTGCAGCAATTGATATCTAAGGGATTTGGACGGCCTTTTGGTGATTCTTTCTTAATTTTTCACACTGTTGTCTCCTCCAGTTTAAACTGCATCACTCTACTTGCTACTCAACCATCAACCATCTCCTGAGCAACAATGGGGCAATGCCCAAAAGTGGTCCAACATAAAGAGCAAGCATCTTGGTCCTCAGGAGGTGTGCTAACCCAAGCTGGCATAGAAGGAAGAGCTGGATGAGAAGCAAAGAAATGAAAGTGAGCTTTGCAATAAAAAAACAAAATAAGTTTTAAATGTCAATAGCAAAAATCAATTTAATGCCTTATCTGTGTGTTTGGTACCAGCAGTGGTGATATTACTAAAACAGAAGAAAGCAACTTCCAGACTCATGTTATTAATCACGGTCAATATGAATTGTGAAAAGTAGGTTGGTTATTTTCTTACTACTCAGCATCACAAGTATGGTAGTTGTTCACATGCAACAGCATGTGCCTGTGATGGAGTATGAAAGTACTACAGGTACATTTCCTCCCACACCACCCTTCTAACCAACCCTTCAGATGATCCTGAGTCCGTGTGTGTGTGTGTATCAACAGCTCAACACTGCAGCACGTCCTCTTCTCAAGAGACAAACCACTTCAAACATAGGTTTTACTCCAAACTCGTTATCTAACATCACTGTTAAACCAAATTAACACAATCATATTACTTGAACTCGTTTTAATTATTTAACAGAGAAGCAGCCAGCACATTGTTACCACTCCTTGAATAGTATCAACACACATCCAGCACTGGCTTGACCAGTAAGTGGACCGTAAGTGGAGAATGAACATGATCTACTTCATATTGCTGTTACACAGGAGGTTCAAAATTCCCTTCCTATAAACCAGACCTAATTACAGCTTGTAGCACATTTACAGTGGGTATTTTTTCTAGAGAGTAAACCTATGCAAAGCTGCAAAAGAATACCTTACACTGCAGACCACTCCACAATGAAGAAGGGGAGAAATGCTTGCTCACCGAGAGTGCAGCTTCAACTGGAAACACAGAAAGCCATGCAATGGTTTTCATCTGGAAGTCCTAAAGATGGCATGTCAGGATAGATGCAGTCTGAGTCAACATGCCTTATGTAGATGGATACACCAAGCTTTTAAGTGTGGTACAGTGGTGGGATCTTGAGCTGCTCAGCAGCAGATCTGAGCATAGGTGAGAGCACAGAACATTCACAAGTACTTTTAAATCCACAGCTCTTGGGAGAACCACCCAGTACCAAGGGGCTGAAGTTTTCAGATGAGCAGGCTCTGCACCTTCCACTTAGTAACAGAGAGACACTTACCACTTTGTGAGGTGTGACCTGAACTCCCTGTACAGGAGCTCCCTCCTCGGGATGCAACTTTACAATTCTAAAGCTTTTCAGAACTCTTTATACAACTGAAAAGCTGAAGTTAAAAACAAACATATAAAATCTTAAAATCCCATTTCTGTTATGTAGAACTAGATATATACACACATATATATTTTTAAGATAGGAACTGAGTCCATTGTCACTCCTTTAGATATAAACTCAAGGTCTTGCTTTTCAAATATATTTTAGACCTCTCTGATAAATTTTGCCCAAGATAAATCTGCATAAAGAGCAATAACTGTACATAAGTTGTTGTATGATTTAAAAGCTAAGTTTAAAGCACGCATTTTATAAAGATTCACAGTGATACAGCTCAGGAAACTCATTTCCAAGTTGCAATCAAGAAACTTCTCACTCAAGATCAATCACAGAATCACAGAACAGTCTAGGTTGGAAAGGACCTTAAGATAATCCAGTTCCAGTCCCCCGCCATGGGCAGGGATGCCTTACACTAGACCATGTCACCCAAGGCTCTGTCCAACCTGGCCTTGAACACTGTGCCAGGGATGGGGCATTAACCACTTCTTTGGGTGACCTGTGCCAGTGCTTCACCACCCTCACAGTAAAGGACTTCTTCCTTATATCCAACCTGAACTTCCCCTGTTTAAGTTTGAACCCATCAACCCTTGCCCTATCACTAAAGTCCCAAGAGTCCCTCCCCAGGATTCTTGTACGCCCCCTTCAGATACAGGAAAGCTGCTATGAGGTCTCCACACAACTTCTCTTGTCCAGGCTGAACAGCCCCAACTGTCTTATCCTGTCTAACTCATTTGACTAGGGACTTGTAAGAAATTATAACCACAGAACTGATACAAACCAGCGTGTTTTTGTTCTGAGCTGCACGTTAGAGAAAAGACTCTGAATATAAAAATTGTTGGCCTTTTCTCTTTAAAAAGACAACTACTTTTCTGCTTGTTGCACTCAGTTTGCTGTCAATCGAGAGCTCTTGTTTCCACAGGAAACAGCAGCCATTAGAATCACACAAATCACACTGATGTGGCAGAACAGCAGAACACCTCCCTGCAGAATGGAAGATCAGAAAGATTGCAGCCTGTAACAAGACAGGAGTTATCATTTCCACTGGAAACAAGTACAACCGCTACTGAGAAGTCAGCTTTTTCCTCCTCAATACAGAAGCAAGATGGCAAAGAACATGCCAAGAAGCTACATGACCTTCAACGCGCGTGTCGGGGGGGTGGAAATAAAAGAAAACAATCAATGATGTATTAAGCTAGAACCAATCAATGCTTCAGACTGGATACCAGGGAAGTTTGTAAGCAGGGAGCTACAAACCCTTCATTTAAGTTTCTCTGTTGTGAATTCATTCAAACTTAACAATCTCTAAAGCATTAAGGAATAAATCCATCCCAAGTGAGATGTGTACCTGTAGATAAAATTCACAAACTGACTTGAGAGAGGATAAACTCTCCTTGAAGCCTGAAGCCCACTATTCCTGACAGGATGGCCTTCTTCCCAAACATCACACTGTCAATCAGTTCATCCTGTGGCACTGTGCGCCACGGTATTAGTACGAAGCGTTTCTCCCTAGCCAGGTCACACGCATTAGGAGGCTTTCAAAGTATCTTTGTACCTTAACAGTGGGATGACACTGGATTCCATAACAGCTACAGCTAAAATGGATGGGAATTCTGAAGGTGTTAACATAATGGGGAGAAAGGGAACAAGAGAAAGCTATAAAATCAATATTCCATCAGTTGGTTTGGTTAAAGCCATCACCCCAGCAGTTCATTCGAACTCTGATTCCCGTTCTCTTCGGCATCACTCTTTTTCTCACTCTTGTATGTGGAAAGGAACAAGTTCTCTATCTGAGTCAAGAACTCTTCAGCAATGAAGCAGTTTGTGACCTTGCTCAAAGTCTTCCTCATGCACTCCAAAAGCTGGTCAAAAGAACAGAACATTTTCTTTTAAATGGTTATTTTTCCTGAGTTTATTTTTTCCCCTTCTAGCTGGTAAGTATTCCAAAGGAATTTCTAGTTGTTTATTTAGAATTAACACCAGTCATCTCAGAAGCATACAATGGTTTGGGTCGGAAAGGACCTGAAGATCATCCAGTTCCAACCCCCTGCCATGGGCAGGGACACCTCACACTAAGCCATGTCACCCAAGGCTTTGTCCAACCTGGGCTTGAACACTGCCAGGGATGGAGCATTTACCACCCCTTTGGACAACCTGTTCCAGGATTAACACTAGGGAAGAGTTCAACTGTACAATATAAACTGGAGAAACAGGAACACATGGCTGATTTAAAACCAATTATACAACAATTAAATTCCAGAGCATTCCACCATTCAACTCAACTGGAGACTGAAGCTGTTCATAAGCAAAATCATGTTGAGAGGAAAGACAGAATTAGCTGTGGGTAATTATTGTGCACGTGTTTTCTGTTTATGTCTTCTGCTTTAGGCACAATTTCTGTCTTGTTTGTGCAATTCATGTTCCAGCTGCAGACTTGTGGCAATCAAAACAGTTGTATTTAAGAAAACGATTTAAAATTAGAAAAGCTGAAAGAAGAAACTTACTTTCTGCAAACAAGTCAGGTCGGAATCTCTGTGAAAAATTTTATCCATGGGCACACTGCTGTTGAAAGAAAAACAAATCATAGAAATAAAGAATCACCGAACTGTTTGGGACTGGAAGAGATCTTAAAGCTCATCCAGCTCCAACCCCTGCCACGGGCAGGGACACCTTCCACTAGAGCAGCTTGCTCCAAGCCCCTGTGTCCAACCTGGCCTTGAACACTGCCAGGGATGGGGCAGCCACAGCTTCTCTGGGCACCCTGTGCCAGCGCCTCAGCACCCTCACAGGGAAGAGCTTCTGCCTAAGGGCTCATCTCAGTCTCCCCTCTGGCAGGTTAAAGCCATTCCCCTTGGCCTGTCCCTACAGGCCCTTGTCCAAAGCCCCTCTTCAGGTTTCCTGCAGCCCCTTTAGGCACTGGAGCTGCTCTCAGGTCTCCCCTTCAGGAGCCTTCTCTTCCCCAGGCTGACCCAGCCCAGCTCTCTCAGCCTGGCTCCAGAGCAGAGCTGCTCCAGCCCTCACAGCATCTCCGTGGCCTCCTCTGGACTTGCTCTGACAGCTCCACATCCCTCTTGTGCTGCTGCCCCAGAGCTGGACACAGGACTGTGGGGGGAAGAATCCCCTCCCTCAACCAGCTGCTCACACTCCTTTTGACGCAGCCCAGCTCACAGCTGGCAAATAATAATGCTGTAGTGAGCAGTCACATGTTTTCATTGACACATTAGTGACAAACACACAGAAACCCTGCCCTGGCTGTTCCTTGTAACAGAAGCAGACACTTACCTATGGCAGAATCTGTATTTTTCAATTATCCACCTGGTTTTTGCAAACACTAATTCCCACTGAGGTTCCTCCAGCATCTGCTGGACCTCAAACTTGTAGGGCAGGCCTGGAACAATAGAACAGGGTTAGTTGGTGTTTCTAGTCCACTCACCATTTGCTTTCCCTTCTGCTTTAGCTTTAGGTGGAAGCCCTTCCTTCCCCATAACCACTCCTAAGTTATTACTGGCTGTGGAAGCTGCCAGCCCTGTTACTTGCCAATGTTAAGGAGGTTAAACTAAAAGCATGACATATTTTGTATTCCAAATTAGGTTTTGGTGGGAGTAGGGAATAAACCTGTTCTCACTCTCAGCAATTCCTCATGCCATAGGCAGCACACCCAGAAACCTACACTGTAACAGAAAAATGCCAGAATGGATGGAGTTTTTCTAACTCAGGGAGACTACAAAAGGGATGCTAAAAATCTATGTAGCTGTTCAGTGAATAATAAAGGTTTGGGTTTTATGTATGAAGTGGCTGACTCTTGTCAGAGGGATTCTGCTCCTCAAGGAAGAAAATCTTCTAGTTTATTGCAGGTGGGGGAAAAGGAATTTAGGAGTATTTTAAGGAACACCAGAAAATGACTTGCAGAACAATTCAGTTACCAAATATCAGCACGAAAGAGACTGTAAATCTGAGTAATTCATTAGAAAAGACTTTTAAGATCATATTAATTTAACGAGAGGAACACCAGCTTTCCAACCAGACCACAAAGGAAGTGAAAAGAAAGTAGCAAATACCATTTGCTAGTTCAACACATCTCAAAGGTGCTAAGTGTTCAGTGCAGAACACATTCTGAGAGCAAGAATTAATCCATAGCAATACTTCTGGCTCACATGAAACACTAACTGAGGTTCATTGTGCAGTGCTGCGCTATTGCTTTTCCAAAGAAAAAGAGGAGACACCATTTGGGAAGAAGTGGATTTCAGGAGATAAACATCAATACGAAGCCCCCTCAGATAGAAAACGTAGCGACCAAAACACATCTGCTTCCGAGGGCAGATAAAGTTCCTAACCACCACACAGGTGGGGTGCGTGGGAAGTGGGGGTAAAGTCACAGCACCACCAGCACAGCAGACAGGAATCCAGGCACAGATGTGGCCACTGCTTCACTTCCCCTTGGCCTGTGAGGCAAGTCTGCAGACAGATGTGCTCCTCCGCTTCCTGACACAGGGAAAAACAGAGGGGAGCTGCTGGCTCACACAGCCTCTGCTACTGCCTTGCCAAGAAAAGTGGAACCCTGAAGTTTGGATGCAAAAAATCAGGATTAAACAGGGGGAGCGGAAAAGGAGAGGGAAGATGCAGCTACTATAACCCTGTACTGTTATCAAGGGAATTTCCCTCAAATTAGTGTCAGGGAATGAGCAGATCCAATCATCACTTGAAATCCCATGAATTTTATCTGGTGTGCTCTGAACTTGGGTTTTCCTGGACACCAGGAACTTCGATCCTCTGACCTTCTGCATGTTAAGTTACTCAAACAAGCATTTTTGGCTGCTATAGCAGCCCACTCTTTGCTACCACACTTCCGTCCTCTCAATCAGAGGGTCTGCTCAGGATTTTGTTACACAGCAAAGTAAGTGATGCATGTGAAGCAGCTCCTCAGCTTTATGTATGGTTACTGTATGTAAATAGCAGTGACTCTTGTCCCAGCCCTTTAATTCCTGGATTATGGGAAACACCAAAACATTCTCCCCTCTATTTGTACCTGTATATTCTTGTCATGACAGCAGGGACTACCTGCAGGATTACTCCTTAAGTGAAATTCCTAGGTTTATACAGCACATGTTGTCAATACATAAATCTCTAATTCCAAGCTCAAGAACCAGCAACATTCTCCCCCTCAGTACCCAAAAGGAAAAGACAAAATAAAACAGTGGATAAAACACTGGTACTTACGGTAGGAACCGTCAGAACTGAGCTCATCACTGATCACTAGACAAGTCATCTGAGAGTATGGGAGAGGATTATTTCGGTTGTAAGGACTTATAATCATCCCAATGAACATGGCACCACCCCTGGAGAAGTAACTCTGAAAAAACCCAAAAACACACCCAAGAAATACAACTTTTTTCAGAACAGATTCTGAAATTAACAGAATTCATCTCAATTTAGGAATGATTTTAAGATGCAATGCAAGTGATAATGTGCATTAACATTGTAAATACCAGGGAAGCTTCAGAGTTGTTGGGGTTTGGTTCTGCCATTTCTTGTCATGTACAGAGCAGCATTTACCTGGTATTTAGCTTGAGTGTCAATGTCTCGGATGGAGGGGTTGGGGTCAAAGGCGGGGTGGGAATGGTACCACCCAATGACACTGTACCCTCTGGCAGCCAGTGTTTCCGAGGCCTGTGTTTGAGACACTGGGTCCATCTCGCACTGCAGCCCTGTACTGAGACTATTGCAGGGCTCCGCTGCACAAACCTGTTAAGAAAGCCTCCAGATGGATAAATGCAACTCTCCATCAGTTCAATACAATTTAAAGCATTAAGTCTTACACCTCATGTTCCTCATGTCAGATCGAGAGCATGTCAGATCTTCTGCGTAACTTTAACACTTCAAGACTAATTAACTTCAATATACTTAAGTACTTGCCCTTCAGAAATAACCTTTCCATCTATTCGAATTAATATAGATGATCATAACATTTCTAATACTGTAGAGAAAATGTAAAGACAAACACTTACTTCTACAATTTTATCCGCTTCCGAGTACCTTCCACCCAGCAGCCCAATTACTTCTGCCATAGACACATGAGAGTGCTAAAAAGATAGCAAACAAGTGTTAAAGCCCAAGTTGTACAATGTCTCCCAGTCTGGAGCTACACATGACAGAACACATTAGCTGCAAGGCAGTAACTTCTCAATGACGTTTAGAAGGAGACCTTAGGATAGCTACGGATTCTCAAACACGTAGTGTTTCAGTTAAAGCAAATCAAAGAGGATGTTTGCTTTCTTATACACACACGGGTATGCAGTACACTTGTACAGCACCTCCAGATGTGATGCAGTGCTAGCTGCAAAAACTGAAGCTCAATAACTGCACAAGTCTTGGTACAACCTTGCTGCTCTTTAACAACACCCCACACATCACTTTAGAACCACAAAATCAGCTCCGAGACTGACAGAAAATGAACCCTTAAGATCTCAAAATAGCAGTCTGTATTAGAAAGGCTTTAAACAGATAGCATTTAAAGTATGACAGAGTAGTAAGCATTAAAGTTCTTATTAGTTCTCCTAGAACGTAAATGGTTGTACATTGAGCACAATACTAACAAAAATAACCTTTAGAGGCTTTATTTAGTCCCAGATTCTCACTTCTGGGTCTAGATGCAAACAAACGCTGCATTTCTCAGTCTTATGCTGCCCATTAAGAAGTAACACAACACAGCACAGCCTTCGGAAAGATAAAACTTGATCCTCACCAAATCCATTATTAGAAGTGCTTCAGAAGATACTTTCACCTGAAAGGGTTCCTGCAATGATAAACGCAATAGTGAGCATGAGAAACGTGACCTAAGAAAATGAAGCATTCTTGATCATTCACTCCCAGGCACGTACCTGCTTTTCTGCAGTGAACAGGCAGCACGGAATCAGCTGAAAGGGATCAAAGGAACTATAAAATGAAAGAAAATCTCTCTAAAGATGTAGGACAGTCAGGAAACTTCCCAAGTTTCCCACTGTCTCCTTGGCAGGGGAGGAACAAACACGGTTTCTTTACTGGATTTTCTCATCCCACAGGAGGATGATTGCCACCAAGTACAGGAACTTCACTACCCACACTCCTGAATGTCAGTGTGAAACAGCTGAAACACACACGTGTGATTTCAGACCACAATAGGCATTAATGATTTGTGGCATTCCAGCCTGACACCATGCAAGGCACTGGTCTCATTTCTAGCAGCTCTACACCTGCCCATCAGGTATATCAAATACCTTTTTGTTTGTCTGGAACCTTTAGAAGATTTTGCAGGTTTCAGTTTTTCCTCCTCCCTTCTTCTTGCTAATTCTTCAGCAGAGAGATGCTAAAAAGAGATTAAAAAGAGTCTTAATGTCTTCAGTGTTCTTTCAGCAGTGATTCATCTCAATCTCCCCTCTGCCAGCTTAAAGCCATGTGCCCCTTGGACAAGGGCCTGCCCTTGTCCCAAGCCCCTCTCCAGCTTTCTTATTGGCCCCTTTAGACACTGGGAGCTCCTCTAAGGTCTCCTTGGAGCCTTCTCTTCTCCAGGCTGAACAACCCCAGCCAGGAGCAGAATTAATAATAGGAACCCCTAACACCTGCATTATAAACACAAATAAACCATGTAAGACTGAAAAAACATTTACATCTTATTCTGCTATCAACTACTGTCAGCTTTAGTACTGCAGGTAATGGAAAACAAAGGGTCATGAGATCTACAAGGCAAGGCAAAGAGCTTTATAGGCCTAAAACAGCTCAGGGCAACACATGCTCACAACAAACACCTTTGTGAACACCCAGCTCCAGTTGTATTTGTCAGCAACATAAAGATGTGACAGCCACTACATTATCCTCAAGTTATTGCTTCCACCACAAGAGGTTATGTACCCATTACACAACTGTTTCCCTACACATTTGATACAGCAGCACCTGCCAACCATGAGCAACAATTAATTCTTTAAGGACAGTTTAGACCCCAGCAGGGTTACCTCAAACGTCTGTCCTTCCAAATCCTTTGCATCACACCAGTTTCCCCAAGGGTCCCGCACTCGCCGTCGTCTTGTACGCTGCAGCAAAGCAAAGCACCACAAGTCAAGGATCTTACTCCTGAGAACACTGCATTACAGTAATCAGCCCTAAGAACACTGTCCAAAAGGTTACTAACAGTGTGCTGTATTTCCAGAGAAGAAAGAACACCCTGGATGGAGTTGTGTAGATTTAAGCAGTTCACAATCTGTCATCAAACATCATCAATCAAGCTGTCATTTTTTAAGGCTGTAAAGTGTAACGCCTGGTTGATGTTCCATGGATCATCCACATCTGACAGCAGCAGTGTGTTATATCCAGCTCTGAATTACAGCTCAGACAATCCAAGCAGCCAGTAAGTTTACATCTAGTGGATGCTGCAGTTCTTCATATTTCAACTCATTATTTTATTTCCAGTGAGACTGACTTGGTTTTTCTCTCATCAACTGGTTTATTTTGCTGTGAAGCACTTAAAAATGCCACATTATTTAAACCTGGCAAGCCTTGGTAATTCATGAAGTTATAAATGAGTTACCACAGTGCTTCATTGCATGCATAAGGCTCTCAGGAAGCCATATCACATACCTGTTACACTTAACAGTTCAAGAGCAAGCACCTTCATCACACTACCGACACACACCACTATTTTCTGGCTAATTCAGGCTAGTAAGTTATGGAGAGATGGGGAGGAAGGGCAAAGACTGAAACACAGTTGTAGTTAAGTACCTGAACAGCAATCAGATGGGTAACGTGGCCAAAGTTAGGGCAGAAACCTGTTACATAGCAGACCTTGCACTTAGCCTGACACTCAAATGACAGAGCATCCTAATGCCACTGCGAACTGAATGGGAGAAGAAACTTCCTGAGATACCCCAGCTTGAAGATGAAAATCAACAGAGACCTTCCCCACGCTGAATGTTTCTGGCTGCCCCCACCACAACATACCATGGACTGCAAGCGCTGGGCGAGCTGATACGCTTCCACCGTGTCTTTGCCTTCCCTGGCCCGCGTCCTGTCCGCTGGCTGGGGGCGGTTGTAGACAGCCTGCTCTGCAGGAGACAGGGGACACAATGCTCTTCAGTGCGGAATGAAGCCACTTATTCCCAGTACAGAGCCAAGAATGACACAGAGAAGTGGTAACAAACACCATAAAGAAGAAAGCAACAACAACAGAACAACCCACAGCAAAAAGAAGTCTTGATGGTGGGTGTTACTGACACTCCCACTACCACAGTGCTTTTAAGACAGGGAAACCTCCTTCCTTATCATTAATAACCTTTACTTCAGCCAAAATGTATTTGGAGGACATTCCTCCTCCCCGAGGTGACTGTCATTCAGCTTTAGAGCCTCTGGATTGATTTTGGTCCAAACCAACACTAAGTTATCTAATTATCTAAGTTATCTAAGTTAACTATTAAGGTGTATCTATACTTCATGTATATATACTTTAAACATGTCACCTAATTTTAACCCACTTGGACTTGGATAATTGCAGGAAAACTTTGTAATTGCAGGATGAAGATATTGCTTTTTATTTAGGAAAAAGTTGTAATTCGGTATAGGAAAAGAAACAGCAAGGTCTTAGCTCTGTCTGACATGGAGGGAGGGCAGAATTCCAGCTGGTATCAGGAAAATACATCAGTCCCACACTAACACACAGAAAAGCACAAAGCCACCTCACAGCTGGTGTGTGGGGAACACGAGGGAGGGGGGAAAAAAGTAGAAGAAAGTAATAGATATGGATAAAACCAGAAACCCCATAATCCTGTAACAGGTTACAAACACCTGCAGATTTCAAAGGTCACCAGTGACAATCTGCTCAGACGGTTCTCCCTAGCAAGGATTAATGTAGAGCACCCTGCCATGAAGTCATCTTTCAACACTAGCACCAAAATAGGCCACAGCCACAGAGGCTGGAACATGGAACACAGTCCAAACAGAGGCTCTCTTCTACATGATTTAACGTACCAACAACTACTATTTAAGACATTAGGAGTACAGAGAAGTTGGATTATCCACATGGATGCTTGATTCCGATGAAGTGCAGTTATGCACACTTAAATCAAGCGAACTTAGGAGTTTTCTTTTAAAGACATAGAGAATCATAGAATCAACTCAGTTGGAAAAGACCTTTTAGATCATCAAATCCAACCTTTACCCCAGGACTGCCAAGACCATCACTAAACCATGCCATTAAGGGGCTTATCTACACGGTGTGTGAACACTTGCAGGGACAGTGATTCCATCACTGCCCTGGGCAGCCTGTTTCAATGCCTGAGCACCCTTTTGGTGTAGAAATTGCTCCTATTCTTCAGTCTAAACCTCCTCTGGCACAGCCTGAAGCCGTTTCCTCTTGTCCTATCACTTGTTACTTGGGAGAAGAGACCAGCCACCCCCTAGCTCCATCCTCCTTTTTATCTACTAGAACTTTCCTGTTCAACCTTCACAAGGAATCATTCATTTTAATAAGAGAAGCTGACAGACAGATGTTGAGCATGCACTGATGAAAACTGATCCCAATAACAATCTCTTTACCACAGCCAAAGTTAATTGCTCCGATTAATTCCAGGTACGTGTGGATGCGCCCAATGCAGTTCACGTCGCCACAGTTCTTCAGGCCCGGCCGCACTGATGTCTTGTTCAGGTACTTTGGTTTACACCTCTCCCTAAAATCAAGCACAGCACATTGTCAGTCAGTAAAACAAATCCTGAGGAGAGGGAGGAAGGAATTGTGTGACCTAATGTGAGGTTAAAACAAGCCACTGGTGGTTTTTCCCTCTGTGATGCACACACTATTTACTACTACGCAGGGCAATGACAGCAAAAATAACAACTTCACAAACCACACTATTTATTTTAGGGTTATTCATACACATTCATTCTTAAGCAGAGTAAGACCCGTGTTCCCTGTGCTAAAACAAACTCCTCAACCTAAGCCATGCCAGGAAGCAATGAATTCCTCAGACAAGCTATAATACAGTTAAACTGATACAAGAACATCTGCATTAGATTAGTCCAAAAGAGCTCATACAATCACAGGCTTCCTTAGTGGAATGAATGAGACTGTTCTTACTCTCTTTGCACTTATTACTCACTTTCAAACTGACACTGACATAGCAGTTCTCTGCTATGGAATTTCAGGGTGTCTTTGCAACTACGTAAGCTATCAATACACAAGACAAGTGGATGAGAACAGAGTTAAACTCAGGAATTCTTCCTATTGAAATGCAAGTTACCCAGCACAGCACACACCAAACCAGAGCTGCTAACAGAACAAACTGTACACGGAGCCTGCTGCCACGAGGCACTTCAGTTCTTAAACTGATTCTCTGGAGCTGGAATAGAAAACACTCAAGTGACAAGCACTACCCCAAGTTGATTTTCAATTTGGAGTGATTTTTGGTCAACATTATTTGCTCTAGCACAGATTATTTCTTTTAGGTGCCCTGTAAAGGCAATACTGTAATGCTACAGACCTCACTATGGAATCAATCATTTTGAGGAACCATTTATTATAATAGCATATGCACTCTTACATATAGGATGGTAAAACTGGGAAGAAAATAACACAATCTAAATGGATGCAGCTTGTTCTGATACAGAACACTGATATTCCTCATGCTTCAAAGTATTTTCATTGCTAAGCTTCCAGAATGCCAGAAAAAAAACCACAGGGAAGATGCAGAGGAAGCATTAATAATCAGTGCTGTTCACTGGCAATCTTCATAATGCTGCCATAAAATCAGTTTTACCTTTTTCAAGACTAAGCTATTGGTACCAAATAGTGTTTAACTGAAGCAGAGTAGGACATGAGTTATCTTAATCACTCATTTCGGTAAATGAAATTAATGCACCTTACCATTGATCCAAAATGTAATTCCTAATTTTCAGGTACCGCTCTGGTGTTTTGGCCTGGCGCCCCTCGAAGAACTCAGGAATAGCCTGCTTTTCTTCATCCAGAATGATGCTCCTGTCAACCTCCACCTCTTGTTCAGGTGGCTTAAGCTCCTCTGCTTCTTCTTGATGATCTTCATCCACTTGGCAGGGAGAGGGAAAGAGCAATCCATTATCAGCCAGGTCTCTCTGTCTCTCATGGAGCTCCTGATCAGCTTCTTGTTTAATACCACAAGATGTTGCTAGTCGGCCTTGGTCACTTTTGTCCAGAAACTTACTGTATTGCTGGTAATCTAAGTTCACAGGTTTATCACCATTCAGGTGCTGAGAACATGTTGCCGCAACACTTGGGAATACCAATGCATCCACCGTATCTTGCTTGATATGGTGAGGATCTTCTTTATGTAAAGAACCTGTAGAACTATGTCCAATGGATGAAGAACCATGTTCCACTCCTTTTGTTTCTTCAACTGCACTTTTGGAAATAACAGCTAATTCAGGTTTTCTGGTTTCCTGCTGGGAAGTAGGAGAAAGCAGCTCATCCACGTCATCAGTTATGTCCACTTCTTCATCATCTGACAGCTTCTCAATTTTCACTGCATTCAGATTGGGGTCTGCACGGCCTCTCAAGCTTCCAGCTGACCATGCTTCTACCTTTATCCTGTCTTCCATGGGAAGGCTGCTCCCACATTGACTTTGTGCTTCTTTTTCAGAATCACCATTTTTTGCCTTTGGGAAACATAAAATAGTTTTAAAGGAAAAATCAAAAGAATCCCCCTGCCTCCCAAATAGTCAGAACTATTTTACTTGAACAGCAGATATTTGGAAGTGTTTCTTCCTCAATTATCCATTTAATAAACATTCACGGAATCACAGAATGGTTTGGGTTGGAAAGGACCTTAAAGCTCATCCAGTTCCAACCCCCTGCCATGGGCAGGGACACCTTCCACTTGACCAGGGTGTTCCAAGCCCCTCACACGGAAGAATTTCTTCTTAACATCTAATCTTAATCCCCCTCTGTCAGTTCAAAGCCATTCCTCCTTGTCCTGTCCCTACTTGCCCTTGTCAATTCCCTCTAAAGGTTTCTTGTTGGCCCCTTAGGCACCTGAAGCTGCTTAAAGAGCCTTCTCTTCTCTAGGCTGAACCAGCCCAGCTCTCTCAGCCTGGCTCCAGAGCACAGCTGCTCCAGCTTTTGGAGCATCTCAGTTGCCTCCTCTGGACTCATTCAAACAAGTCCATATCCTTCTCATTTTAATCCATTGCTCATGACACAGCATTATAGATATACTTTCAGCTAAAGTGTAAATTAACATGTATTTTCATTTAAAAACAACTAGACAGCAGTAATTAAACGCTCCAGAAGTCTCAAATGAGGCTAAAGCTTAAGCTACAAACACAACTAAAACAGTTGTGTAGTGGGAAAACACAAATTTTCAGACTAACAACCAACAGTGTAAGACTACAATTATACTAGTTACTGTTTAGTTATAACAACAGTAAAAATACCTAAGTCATTCTAGGAGTTTGGAATCAGTTCTGACTTTAAATCTGCAAATAAGCACATTCCACTACTTTTCTGAATATGCGAATAAACAGAGCACATGCTTTAACAGCAGTACCCTGAAAAGAAAGGTTAAAATCAAGCCACATGTGCAACAGCAGACTTATCAAACATCCTTTTTGCTAACTACAGAGATACTCTATTTACCTTGTTCTTAAAATACTGCCGAGCATAGCTCTTCACTTGCAGCACAGTACGACTGCCAATCAGCTTGGCAATTTTTGTCCACCGGCGGCCAAATTTCACCTGGTACAAGACAGCATATTTAAGTTATCCACACTCTAACATTCCAAACATTGCACTTTACATGCCAAGAGTTTAATACAGAATCATAGAATAGTTAGGGTTGGAAAGGACCTTAAGATCATCAAGTTCCAACCCCTCTGCCATGAGAAGAGACACCTCACACTAAACCATGTCACCCAAGGCTCTGTCCAACCTGGCCTTGAACACTGCTAGGGATGGAGCATTCACAACTTCCCTGGGCAACCCATTCCAGTGCCTCACCATCCTTACAATCTCAATATCTCAATTATTTATTACAAATGCACAAATTATTCATTGCAAATGCACAAATAGTACAGCAAATCCATAGTAAAGAACCTCGCTATTCGTATTCTACCAAGAATATTGTATTCAACAGGAAGAATTACTGTTTTTCTTCTTAACTAGAGGATCTTCACTCAATTAAGGCACATTGTAAATTGCGCTGCCTACTAACCCAAGGAATCACACTGAAATGATGTCGTGGTTTAAGTCCAGCCGGTAACACAGAACCACGCAGCCGCTCGCTCACTCCCTCCACTTTTTCCTCCCTCCGGCTCCCGGAGGCATGGGGAGGTGAGTTGAAAGAACGTAACTCCCACAGGCTAAGATAAGAACAGTCCAGTAACTAAGGTATAACCCAAACCACTCCTGCTACCACCAATAATAATAATGATAACGGGAATAACAAGGGAAGAGAATACAACAGCTCACCACTCGCCGACTGATACCCAAGCTGACCTGAGCAGTGAGCTAACCCTTCTGGGTAACTGCCCCCGGTTTCTATCCTAGGCATGACGTGCTGTGGTATGGAATACCTTTTTGGTTAGTTTGGGTCAAGTGTCCTGTCTCTGCTTCCTCCCAGCTTCCCCTCCTCCCTGGCAGGGCATGAGACTCAGGAAGTCCTTGGTCAGAGTAAACACGACTTAGGAACAACTAAAAACATCGGTATTATCAGCGTTGTTCCCAGGCTGAAAGTCAAAACCACAGCACTGCACCAGCTACTAAGAAGGAGAAAAAAGACTGCTACTGCTGAACCCAGGACAAATGAATTTATACTTGGCAAAGCAAACCCCATTACAGTCAGCACTGTACAACCATAAAATCTCCAAGGACCTTCCAACAGTAGCTAAAGGATTTCATTTTATTCCCCAATTTGCCTCAAGAACACACTGTAGGTAACTACAGCATTACAGCCGTACAGTTCATAAAGCTGTATATTTGAGATATTTTGTGATCTCTAATTGTAATCAACCTCACATGAAACAAAATCAGATTTATAGTGATGAATCCTCCAAAATTATTCATTATTATGCTTTTGGTAGATGCAAGTGTTGTTAAACAATCAGAAGTACAAAGGCTGGAGCAGATGAATTTAACATGCTTATATTATTATTTTGTTAAAGATAAGCTAATTAATTCTGTTCCATATATTACATAAACAAACTTACCAGCCCTTGTTCAAATAGCTCTTTCTCTTCTGGCGTCCACTTTAATGAGTAGTTAGCTGGTTTGGTAGGTGATCGTACCCTAGGAAAATAGGAAGCAGAAGTGAAAAACATTAACATTACTATTGATACTAATGTTAATATTAACAATACATTCTCCAATCCCAGTAACTGAAGGCAACTTCTGACAGGAGAACTACTCCCAATCTTTAGTAAAACTCAAGGAATTCATTTAAACATGAATATGACTGATAAAATCTTGAGAATTATCTCAGCTTCTCCATCACAAAGGAAGATTTAAGTATTTCTTCTCCATCATAAAGGAAGGTTTAAGGCAACACAATATTCATCAGTAACCAGCGGCAGAGAAATACATGCAAGCAGCAAACAGAAAAGTTCAGGCAAGAAAGTCAACAGAATTAACAAGGTTTTTCTTTCCCTAAGGACCGCTGTGTAACAAAAGCCAAACTGGTTTACCACAGGCCTATTATTATACACAACAGTATTTCTTTGTGTTGCAAGATCTCCAAAACCTTTTTTCAGGTAGTGTCTGGTAATTCACAAATCAGACCCCACACTTAAAAAGGCAACTAAATCATGAAGATGTACGTACATGACTTTTCCAGTTTTCTTATGTGGGCTGCAAATATAAAACAAAGTGAAAATAAAGATTAATAATTGTGATGCAGTTGCATATCTCGGAAAATAACCTGGTTTTAGAAGGGCTTTTCATGTCTTGTCATCCAACTGAGAATTTTTCCCAGAGAATGCTTACCTTTTCACAGATCTTTTCTCCACTTCCTTTTGATTGAGCCATATTTTTTCAGAAAGGGATTTATTAGATAAATAATATCTGAAATAGTTATTAAGTTTTCAAAGCATCTGAGATGTGTACACGTGAGGATTCTAATAATCATACACTGGTTCTAATTATGCAGCTCTAGAAACAAATACTGCGCTGCTACAATATCAAAAAACAATTTCTCACACTAACTTAATGAGTAAGAGAGTGACATTTGGTTTCTGTACCTCCATGCTCACTTTACTTGCAGCCAAGTGGGTATCCTGCTTCTACAACAGCATTTCTGCAATCTACCTACAGGATGACAGTGCTTCAGTCACCATAATAAGAAAAGATCATCCAGTTCCTTTGGAAACAGGAAGTTTTTTAATTGTTCCACAGGAAACCATGCAGCAATAAGCAAAAGGATACTCCTCTTCCAGCAGCATTTTCTCAATGACAGCCCTGTTTTCTTCACTAATGCTGCTGTCCAGCGTCCATGGCTGCAAACAATACAAGCATGATTTAACACTTGAGTTCTATCATGCTGTGACTTGAGGATCAAGAAGCAATAAATAATAGTTTCTAAAAGTCAGCAAAAAGCACTGCTTAAAAACAAGCATGAACACGAGAATGGAGGAAACAGAAGTTCTGATAACCTTGCTAAAGTAGCATCTATTTAAGAAAAACTTACAAGACTGTTGTCAGTTCTCCAGGATGAATCAAGGTAGTGATCCTGCAGCAAGCTTGCAGCCGTGTTTTCATGATCTCTGGAAAAGATCCCAGTGCTCAGAACAACACAAACAGATTCAAACAAAATGAATGTTGTCAGAGTTAAAGCAACACTGCAGTAAATGACAGACTTCAACAGAAGATGACAGAATTAGCTACTAAAGCTAAATTCACATACTGCATGCTATTATATAAGGTTACTTTCTCATAATATTCCATTAGATATAACATAAACCCCTCGGTAAGTCCTATTTTTCAGTAATCTCAGTATCAGCTGCTCACCCATTTCACTGCAGACTGTACGGGATACCAGTGAAACTCCAAAGAGTAAAAATTCTTATCCAGAATGACTGAGAGCAGGAAGGCCCATGTAAAATTTACACCAACAGAAGAAGTCAGAATTCCACAAATGGACTGTATTTTTAGTATCACAAGAGTCATCTAGTTTTATTATCTCTACTTCACATTCCTACATCTTTCCCCCAATAACAAAAAAATACCCTCTTGTAAACACAGACCTGTTTTTGTGCCAAAGAAAGCTCATACTTACACAAGGTTTAATAGAATCCTATCATCTTGGGTTGTTACTGCTCTTACAGAATTCATCCTGATTATACTTGACCTTTTCTGTGAAAGAGTACTAAAAGGGGCTGACAGGACATCTGGAAAGGGACTTTTTACAAGGGCATGTAGACAAGGACAAAGGGGAATGGCTTTGACCTGACATAGGGAAGATCTGGATTAGACATTAGGCAGAAGTTCTCCCCTGTGAGGGTGCTGAGGCGCTGTCACAGGGTGCCCAGAGAAGCTGTGGCTGCCCCATCCCTGGCAGTGTTCAAGGCCAGGTTGGACACAGGGGCTTGGAGCAAGCTGCTCTAGTGGAAGGTGTCCCTGCCCGTGGCAGGGGTTGGAACTGGATGAGCTTTAAGGTCCCTTCCAGCTCAAATCAGTCTGGGATTCTGTGAAATGGGTCAGATCCATAGCCTATCTCTTCAGTATTCTGTTTCCAGCAGTGGCAGGTACTACTCTAGGCCTCTGGTACGACCTCCTCTTACTCTGCCAGCAACTGCAATGCTGGGTTTGTAGTGTTGCAGCTGCTGCCCGTTCTCCTCAGCATCTGTTTACAGATCCCTCAACTGTGAATTTGTTGACTCAGTTTTCTGAACCCATCTGCAAGTTCGCCACCAGTTACACAACAGAGTCCCTTCTCTCTTTTAAAGGAATCTCTCCCAGCAGCCTCACCCAGCTCCCTGGTTCCGGGTACCGCTGGGTCCCATGACAGCAGCTTCGAGCTCACCCCACGTTAATGCCTCCACAGCCCCCATTCTCGATGCTCTGCCCGATAATGCTCCACACTGCCGCTTCCCCCCGCCCCCAAGGGCCCTCAATGAGACTCCAAGGTCTCTCCCCAGCGGCGCCCGGCAGCGGGGAGCACCAGAAGCGGCCGAGGCCCCGGGCGAGCGCGGCCCAGCCCGGGCAGCCCCTCAGCAAGCGGCAGCCTTCCCCTCGCCGTCCCCTCACGCAAACCCCGGCGGCCGCGGCCCCACAAGCCCTGCGCGCCGGGGGAAGAAGGAACACGGGACAGGCTGACGAGAGCGGCAGAGCCAACAGCCCGCAGCGCGGCTCTCACTCACCCCGGCCCCGCAGACCCGGATACAGATGCCGGGTCCCCTTCGATATCCACCTCCAGCTCCTCAGCCGCCGCCGCCATCACCGGCTCTGGGAGCAATCTCGCGAGATTTGGCGGGAGCAGGGTTTCCACGCATGCGCAGGTTACCTCAGTGAAGCCGCTCCCTGAGGGGCCGTCGGGGCGGAGGCGGGGACATGGCGCTGCGGTAGGCGGGGCGCGCGGGGGCGGCTGAGGCGGGACGGGCCTGAGGGGCCGCGTCCGGGGGGCGGGCGGAGGGAGAAGGGGTGAATGTGAGGTAGGGGTGGGAGAGTGGGGATCTGGTTTGTGCCAGCAGTAGCGGGGCAGCAGGGCCAGGGAAGTGATTGTTCCCCTGCACTGGGCACTGGTGAGGCCGCACATCGAAGCCTGCGTTCAGTTCTGGGCCCCTCACTACAAGAGAGACGTTGAGGTGCTGGAGCGGATACAGAAATGGGCAGTGACGCTGGTGAAGGGTCTGGAGCACAAGTGTGATGAGGAACGGCTGAGGAGCCTGGAGGGGGTTTAATCTGGAGAAAAGAAGGCTTGGGGGGACCTTACACTCTCTACAACTGCCTGACAGGAGGTTGTGGGGAGGTGGGGTCAGTCTCTTCTCCCAAGGAACAAGTGACAGGACAAGAGGAAACAGCCTCAAGCTGCACCAGTGGAGCATTAGACTGGAAATTAAGAGCAATTCCTTCCCCAAAGGGTGCTCAGGCATTGGAACAGGCTGCCCAGGGCAGTGCTGGAGTCACCATCTATGCAAGTGTAGACGAGGCCCTCAGTGACATGGGTTAGTGGCAGCCTTGGCAGTGCCTGGTTAACGGATGAACTTGATGTTCTTAAAGGTCTCTTCCAACCCAGCTAATTTTATGATACTATGAAGCGCAGTGCAGGAGGTGGCTGGAGCCTGCCCAGGCCGCATGCCCCTGTGTCCCCCACCCCTATCTGCCCTTCTCGCTGTATGGTGGGAGCGTTCTGTGAGGGGAAGCCTCAGGGCTGCAGCTGGATGAAGGCCCTCTGGCGATTTGCCTTCCCTCGGCTGTAGTCAAAAGCGCACTGGGGGAGTGGTGGTTTGTGAGCGGCCCGGGGAGAACCGGGCCGTGGAAGTGTGGAGTGATGGCTGAAGAGGGACACTGCTCACTGGTGCCGCTGGGTACCTGCTGCTGCAGATGCTGTGGTTGCTGGGCTCTGCCTGTGTGCTTCCAAGCTTGTGGTGATGTCTTTTAAGCCGCAGTGTTGTGTGGGTCAAGTTAAAGTGTTGTAATATGGCTCTAAAAATTACAGTTTTACTGTCGTACGTTCTTAAATCTGTGTTTGTGTCACAAGAGGTATTTGGCCCTTTGTGGTAATTGGGCTTCCAGTCATACACAGGTGAGAGGTGTGAAGAATCATGAGGCTTGATTATCATTATATAGAGAATTACCACAGAGAACTTTCTGCTGCCTCAAGAAAGCGTTTCTGTTTTGAGAGATGGCAATACAAATGTTTTGATCCAATAAACTCTGCTGCAACCTTTTTATTCTCAACATTTCATCATTGTGCTGGAATTGATTTGAAAGTGAAGTTAATAAACAGCAAATATGATTGGTTTAATTATCTGTACATAAAAATGCAAAATCTAGATAAATGGTATTATGAAAGATAAAAAGAAAAATTATTGTTAGAGTCCCTGGAGCTGTCAGTGCCATGTTGAAGGGTATAATATAGAAGTGTCTAAAGAAGGTCCAGTGCAATACTGAATGTCAATGTAGCGTATACCAGTGTCCTAAAAACAGTGTAATTGTGTTAGCAAAGTTTTGGAACACACACTTCTCTGGCTGGTTTATACCAAGGTTCTTGGTAGGATTTATAGGGGCCTACAGGAAGTCTGGAGAGGGGCCTACAGGAAGTCTGGAGAGGGGCTTTTGACAAAGGTCTGTAATGACAGGACAAGGGGAAATGTCTTTAAACTGAAAGAGGGGAGGTTGAGATGAGTTGTTAAGCAGAAGTTCTTCCCTGTAAGGGTGCTGAGGCACTGGCACAGGGTGCTCAGAGAAGTTGTGGCTGCCCCATCCCTGGCAGTGTTCAAGGCCAGGTTGGATGGGGCTTGGAGCAAGCTGCTCTAGTGGAAGATGTCCCTGCCCGTGACATGGGGTTGGAGCTGGATGAGCTTTAAGGTCCCCTGCAACCCAAATCATTCCGTGATTCTATGATTTATTAGCATGGGGAATGAATCTAGTAAATCTAGAGTAGAGCAACCCCACACAGTACATTTTGCAGGGGATGCCTTCTGATCTCCAGTTAGCTCAGAGAGCAATGCTATAATCGGCCTAGACCAAGCTCATATCACATTACTGTCAGGAGAGCCAGTGCTGCTCTTCTCTTTGCTATCCTGCTTCTCCCTGTGTTCAGGTACAGCTGTGGAGTAAATTGGATCAGATCACACATACAACCTAGAGTGGGGCTGGAATGGAAGGGAGGGCAGATCAACCTCTCTTGGCAGCACTCTGCAGTTAGGACTGCCAAAGTTAAACAAAACTGGATTCATCTACTCCGTCTCTATCTCAGTGTCCTTGAAGATACTGATATCCCCTTATTCATAATAGACATGGCCTTTTAAAAATGTGATTTTACAAAACAGCACTTAACTAATACAAACTGTTCATGACAGGTACATGAACAGTTATTTTCTATCTTGTTTTTTCAAGTCTTGATTTTTACTGGAAGAGGTCATACACATTCTGTTTAAGAGTGGTGCTTTTAAAGTAGATTCCAAATAGGAGATTCATGACAGAAACAAAAGGCTAAGCAATACTTTGAAGTTTAACAGTGTCTATAAGATACCTTTTTTTCCATGGCCACCTTTGATTGCTAACTTAATTCTGCCTGCCCTAGCATAGTTACAATCATATCGGGCAGCAGCACTATCCAAACTACATTACAAGAGAGTTCTGCATTTAACTTTAGACGTTTTAACTTTACATCTTCATTTTGTTATTAACATTTTCTTCTTCAAAAGTGTTACAATTTGAGCCTGATTTTCTGTTATATTAAACTCTGCTACTTGCAGTGGGGTCTTTTGAAGACTGTTAGCAGCCAGTAAATTTGCTCTTTCTCCTTGTGACCAGTTTAGGAGGGCATTCACAGCATTCAAGTGACCAGCCTTGCATGCACAGTGCAGTGCCGTGTCCCTGCTGCTGTCTGAGGCATTAATGGCTGCCCCGTGGCTCAGCAACACATTGATCAGGTCACTGTGCCCATGCTCCGCTGCAATATGCAGTGCAGTCTTTCTCCAGACGTTTCTATCATCAATATTTTTATTTTTCCCTGATGCCAGAAGAATTTTTACAATCTCTATGTTTCCCTTGATGGCTGCATAGTGCATTGGAGTGCATCCATCCATGTCCTTAACTCCAGATCTTGCTTTTCCAGCTAACAGAACTTCCACGATGCTGAGATGTCCTCTCACAGCTGCGGTGTGCAGGGGAGTCTTCTTCTCTTTGTCTTGTGCATTAGGGTCAGCTTTAGCATTCAGAAGCATCTCTACCATTGTTCTGTCTCCCCTTTCAGCAGCAAAATGTAAAGGGGATTTTAACTGCTTATCCTTAACATTAACATGGGCTTTGTGGTGCAAGAGCTGTTGGGCAGCATCACTGTTACCTCTTTGACTTGCAATATGCAGGGGAGTAATAAACTCTTTAGTGGCAGCGTTAATTTGGGCCCCAGCATTAACTAGAAGTCCAACTAATGCTCCTTTATTATGAAGGGCAGCAACATGCAGCGGGGTTTCATGGGCTTGGTTCCTCAAGTTAGTTTCCATCCCCTTGTGCAGAAGCAGATGTGCAGTGGAAGCAGTCCCAGCTTGAACTGCCAAGTGCAAAGCTGTGTCTGAAGCAGGAGTCCTCATTCCAAAGTTTGCTCCCTTTGTGATTAGAACTTCTGCAGCTTCGGCTTTGCCTGTTTCACACGCCAAGAGTAAAGGAGTGTACCTCGTGTCATTGAGAGCATCTATATCTGTACCTCTGTCAATTAAAGCAGCTACAATACCAGGCAGATTTTTCTGCACAGCTCTAAAAAGAGCTGATTCCATTACTTCAGATGGAAAATCTTTGGAATATTCTAGTAGTATTTTGAAGATGGATGGGTTGTTGCTGTTGAAGGCTCTTTCAGCCATGTTGGAATCAACACTGGCTCCTGCCTCTAGCAGTACTTTTGCAGTGTTTTCAGACCCGTGAGATACAGCATGACTAAGAGGAGGCTGTCCCTTTTCGTCCTTTCCATCAACGGAGGCACCAGCCTTTAAAAGCATTTTTGCCAGACTGCTTTCATCTTTAAGAGCTGCCATGTGCAAGAAGTTGTGCTGGTTCCTGTAGCTTTTTGCCTCTTCTTCCACGAGTATCTTCACTATGTGACTATGGTTATTCTGTGCAGCCAAATGAAGTGGTGTCTTGCCTTTCATATCCAAACTGTACAGATAAGCATCAGATTGGAGCAAGGCTTTCACTGCATCACCATGGCCTTTCTCAGCAGCCCTGTGCAGTGGTGTTCTTCCATTCTTGTCCTTCACCTCTACCTTTGCACCTTTGCTGATCAAATATTCCATTACAGTTACATGTCCATTAGCAGCTGCAATATGCAGAAGTGTTTCACTTGGGGAGTTTAGCGCGTTAATATCGTCTTTCAATGTCTTCTGTAACTCAGAAAGATTGCCCTTAGCAACTGCATCAAAGATGCCAACATCAGTGTGATCTTTTCTAGATTTTGCTGTCCTTGACAGTTGAAGTTTTTTTCCTTTCTTCCTAATAGCCCATTCTTTCCTTTTTCTTCTAGGACTGTCTTTTTTTCCCTGGTGCCATTCATTGCTACTTTCAAACCAAACCTTGTCTTTTTCAAGTAAATATCCTACTAATTGTCTTCTAGCATCTCCAATGCTTTCATTTACTTCACTGACGTATTTTCTTATCTTGCTGTAAAGTTTTGGCTCCACTTGCTTTAAACATGGATAAAAAAAGAGCCTACAAGCTCGTTCACCATGAGACATCAGTAGGTCTAAAACTCGAGAGTTCTTTTCTGTTCGTGTCCTGTAGAAACTCATGACCGTCTTTTTCTCTGGGGTAAAAACACCATTGTCTATCAGCCAGTTCAGAAGATGGTCTGGGTGGTTTATGCCTTCTATGAGGTCTTCTTTTTTAGTCTTTAGGACTTCAGTTGCGTATGGATTTGTGAACAGGCTGGTTGAATGCATGATCGTGTTGCTGCACAAAAAGTGAATTGAGCTATTGTTTGATATTTGAAGTCAGATAGGAAATAGCAAAGCAAGCTCACATCACACATTCTTTTCATACAACTATGCACCAAAAACCGTTGTACTTCAGTGATAAGTCTTTGAAGAATGAGAAAGAAATCAAAACTCCCTTACCTTTGCTTTGCTAGTTGTTAGAAGTCCTTTGATCTTCTCTGGTCTTCCTTAGCAACGAGTAAAGTTTAATAACAAAACAAAAATCTGTGATATGCAAAGATATTCTACATGGAAGATTTCTTCCAGATTTTTTAATGAAATAATTAGGGAGGAAAAAAAGATGGTTTTGTGACTCTGGTATTTGAATAGCAGATATTTATTCATCGAGTTCGTGGCTCCTATGTCCAAGCTGTTTTTTGTAGGTGCCTAAATGACCGGTCTATTAAACATGACAAAAGAAAATGCACAGCGTAGTTACTGTTGCCGTGATTACATACCTTGTATGATCTTCAATGGAAGAGTACACACTGCCAGCTATAATGTAATGAAATAAAAACATGAAGACCTAGATAAAAATAAACTGTACAAGCAGCTAGTTATAAAAAGGAATCCAGCCTTTCTAATAGGATTTACATCTTCAGTCTAAGAAGTATATTTAACTTAAAGGCTATTTAGATTGTCATTCCTGCTGTAACCTGGAGTCTGTCTGGAACTTAATTCTTTTCCATGAGGTGGATCAAGGCATGTGATTCAGTATGCAACATTTAAAGTATAATTAAATAGAGCTTCAAATCTGTGAATATGTATAGTCTTCAATATGGGTGTAGGGCCTTTGAATCTGGCTGTAATTAATTTAACTTATTGGTGTTAAAATTCCTTATGGAGAGAAGGAAATAATAATCACCTACACGTTTTGAAAGCAACTGAGAGAGAAATGGAGATTACAGAGTTCTGTAAGAGCTAGAAGTAAAATGAGCTGAGAAGCTGAAAGCTTGACCTTATTTAAGCAAATGGGAAATGTTGGCATGTGTTTCTTAGCTCAGCACCCTTTCTGCTGGGTCCTGCTGCCTTTGCTGGGATTTTCTTTAATAGTATGTACAATGTGACTGATAAGAGTTTTAATTTGTTTTCTGTTAACTTTAGTTTTATAAGTAAGATCACAAAGCTTATTATATATATAAAGATTTGTTGAAGAAATAGCTGTGAAAGGTGAGATTTTTAATATATATTTTGAAAGGCAGCCAGTTACCAAGTCAGCAAGTTTGACAGCCAATGTAAGAGCCCAATAATTCCTCTGAAATGCAAAGAAGGGCACTACACCAAGAACAGCAAAACCTTTGTCATTTAGGTAATGATTGGTAACGCCTATCATGGAAAACCTGGCTTTATTGTAGGGAGTCAGGAGGCCTAAATTGTGTTCCCAAATCTGTGAATGACTCAGTCTGTGATCTGCAAATTATTCAGTTTGCAGATTTGACTTAACAAAGTACTGAATGTCTGTCCATGTCTTGAGTAAATTAATAGGCCTTGCTTAAAGGTTGCTGAAATGGGATCTTAACATCATTATTGTTATTGTTCCCATGCAAAATAGACATAGCAATACTGGATCTTCATCAGGGACTGTAGTGAAAAGACAAGGGGTAATGGTTTAAACTTCAGCAGCAGAAGTTCAGGTTAGATTTAAGGAAGAAGTTCTTTACTGTGAGGTGGTGAGGCACTGGAACAGGTTGCCCAAAGAAGTGGTAAGTGCTCCATCCCTGGCAGTGTTCAAGGCCAGGTTGGACAGAGCCTTGAGTAATAAGGTCTAGTGTGAGACATACCTGTCCATGGCAGGGGGTTGGAACTGGATGATCTTAAGGTCTTTTCCAACCCAAACCAGTCTATGATTCTATAATTACCTTCACAGCGAAGCTTTAAGTTCTGGCAATGGGAAATGTTACATTAGTTCTGAGCTGTACCATTAATATGGACAGCACCCAGGTGTTTGGAACTCCTGAAAACTTCTAAACCAGAGATTGTGATACTCTTTTTGAGTCTAACAGCACAGCAATAGTTTTCTGGTGTTCTGGATACAGAAGTTTTACTGGCAAACAGTGCAAAAGAAGGGTGCAGTACTCCTAACTGGCCTTGAGGAGGAACATTTGATCAATATATCCAGTCAGCATCTCTCTTAGAGCCACTGGGGGACTTCATTTGGGGAAAATAATATGCAGCACATCAGTTGTTACTAGATGCAAATCAGTCTTCAAAATAGAGTAATGCATTTTTTTAAACAAGTTCTTCGTGATAAGTATGTGACTAACGAGGAAAATTTGTCTTAAAACAAGAATTACATTTGACAAGGAAATTTTGGAAGCTTGTGGTATAGATACAGTTTTAGAAGTAGTGCTTTAAAAGCTCTTATTTTTTAATTAGTATTTAACTACTTTTAGAATTGAGCCTTTGTTCCAACAATGACTTCACAAAGGGATTGAGAATTGGCTCTTTGAAACATGTTTTTTGTTTATATCTTTTTTTAACTTATTAACTATTTATTTGACGTAAATGTTTTAGAGAAGAGAGAAATACTAAGGTTTCACATCTCTTCTCCTTTAATTAAGTGCATGAGACCACAAACATGTGTGATTGTCAGGAAGCTCTTCATTAAAAACAAGAGTGGCAAAATTTAATATTACTAAAGAGCTAAGAAAAGAAGTAAGTTGGAGAGAGGAAAAGGCAAATCTTTTACATTTATCATTATCCTTTACATATATATTTGTTGTCTGAGTGTCATAAGGTGATTTTTATTTTCCTTGCTTAGCACTTCCATTTCTTCTGGCTGCATGTGCCCCAGGACTGGTCCCTGTTAGGTTATTTTGCAAAGAAAATTAAGGTGTTTGCTTCTGTCTTCTTTGGCAGATAGCACTTAAGGATCTTTGTGCTCTGCATTAAGGGTGTATATCACAGGGCTATAGAGCAGATCAAGTGGTGTGCATTGAAGAGATTTTATGTTTTACTTGAGAAGAATGTAGTAAAAAGTTCTGATTGGTACTAGTGCCCCTGGAAACAACATGGTAAAGTTTAGAGCAGGACTCTGAAAGGGCAGGTGATACTGTTGATAGGAAAGATCTCTATTTTGGCCTCTGCCAAGTAAGTGCCCTTATAGGGAACTGTTTTAACGTGGCTATAGCTGGGAGGCTTGAGCCAGTTATTTCTGATATGCAATCTCAGTTGTGCTACTAACTTGTGTCCTTGGGCAAATCACTTAATCCCTGTGCCCTGTTTACACAAGCATTAAAAAAGGAAATATTTTCTACCTCACAGACATGTCCTAAGTGTTTATTAATGTTGGTGCAGTGCTTTGAAGTTACAGAGTGCTTTGAAGTTTTTGTCCTTTGAAGTACTGTTTTCTGACTTCTCAAAGATGAACATTTATGTCTTAAATTAACACGTGCCCGTGTTTTCTAGCTTATTTTATGTTGCTAGGTCATCATCGAATATACATTTAATTTTCTCTAGTTTAATTTCTCCAAGATGAAAGCAACCCAAACTACACCTTGCAGGCTGTTAGGTGGACACGGGAGGTGGTGTGGCACCGGAGTGAAGAACCTGTAGAGGTCACCATTTCTCCACCGAGGCTTTCCCATTGAGCCTGTTATTACTGTCTTCTGCTGAAACGGCATGTAATGCGACTGAATGACTTCCAGTAACTCCTTATATTCTCTAGGGCATTTTCTTGATCAAATTGATGGAAAGTCAAACATTAATAACACAGTTTCACTCACCGTGATATTTTTATGTTTCCCAATATGTAATTTCATTTATGACAATTGTTTGCAGTAATGCCAAGTGCTTATTGGGAACATATCTCGCTGTAGAATAACCAGTCTGTAAGAGATAATAAAGCCAGCATCATTATCTAAACATCATGAAGGATGGAGAAATATATTTTCATTAATAAACATGGCTCCTGAATAAAGCTTTGTTTTGGATAACCGGAAATCTAAGCATGGCCTAGCTGGCTGAGGTTGAACTATATTTAGATATAACTAGATTGAGAAATAGGAGTGCTAGAAGTGTTCACAATGATGATTAGAGTGCACTTGACTGATTATAGCACTGGGAGAGAAGCTGACTAGTCCGAATGTCTGCAAGAGAGACAAAATGTAGTGCTTAGTTTTGCCTAAAGATGAACTGCAGTAAATCAGGGAAGTCAAAAGGGAGCTTTGGCAGTGAGTGATCCTGTTTGTGTTAGTCATATTGCTGTAGAGACAGACTTGGGGCCTTCCTCATGCTGAGAAATCTCTACCCTGGCTGGTATTTAAATGTGAGGTGTTCCCTGGAGTGGTGCTGTCCTCTGGGCGGGACTGGCACACACAGAACATGTGTATCATCATCAGGGGCTGAGCAGGGGCCTGCTAGAGGGAGGGGAAAGCTGATCTATCCAGTCACATGTTTTGACTCTAGACTTGCACTCCAGGCTTCCATCTTATCCAATATGCACCTTAGGCATTGGCAGGGCACAACCATCCCTGCAGAGTCCTCTGCCAGGTCCTATCCTTGACAGAGGTGCCTCACAGAAGGCACAGCTTCCCTGTTTTGTCTACTTTTCATGGATGCCTTCAAAATACTAAGTAATAATGCAACAGCTGATATAATAATTCAGGTAATTTATTCTATTTCCAAACAAAGTCACAATGTTATCCCCACACTGTAGTGCTATTTCCTCAAGTATAAACAAAAAATGACGACCTTGTTAAGTGCTGCACCTGTACGATGCAAAATGTTCTTCTTTCCAAAGATTAGTGTATACTTTTATGACATTCCCAACCTGAGGTAACTGTAAGTGGATGATCCACATCTGCAAAGCGCCTCGATGGTGTAAATGCTGATAGAGTAGAGCAAGCTGTTTGTCTGGATCCAAGTGTAGGAATGTGGCTTAACAACCATAACTCAGCCAAAAGTTAGGATGAGGATTGTTTTGCAGCTTACCGTACATATATTTGTACATTTCAGAAGGCGTATTTTTGCCATTCAGGTTTTGAATCATGAGATTTAGGTATTTTTCCACAGTTCTTTATGCAGTTATTTGCCAGGGAGTTTTCTGGGAAGCTACATGGCAGAGACAGAAGGAAAAAAAGCTTTCTAATGTAGCTTCACAGAGCTAAAGCAAGGCAATGGTCATGATTCAGAACATAATAAAGAAAACAAAAGTTGGTTTGAGACAAGCAGAACAAATGTCAATGATGATATGATATATTTAGTTACTGCAATTTTCGTAATGCAAAGTAAGAAAAAGAAATAGTACATTTTCTTTTGTGTCTAAGTGATGAGTATTATTAGTTATTTGTTTCTACATCTATTTATTCTGCAGAAGTTTTACTGTCACAAGCTTAATTTAAATTTGACAACTAATTTCCCTATCTAATCTATTGACTAAACCTGGTCACTAATACCGATTTTATTAATGAGATACCATTTTCCAATTCATTGGCTTAAAGTTCTATTAGTATCATGGTTTTTATCTTCAAATTTTATAGGTTTGAATGTGTCCTTTCAGACCAATGCTAATAGAAAGCACTTATGGCAAAATGCTAACCCTCATATCATTAGCACAAAAGTAAGTGATTGTGAAAGTATTAAGTTACTAAATGCTGAGGCAGCTTCAAGGAATAGCAAAACCAAATGGGGTTTTGGAGAGGGCCAAAGGTTTTCTCCAAAATGGGCAGATTTCTTTTCCAAACCAGCTCTTGTGGTTTGGAGTCAGGAACATGCACTTTGTCAGTGCATCTTACGGAAGGAAATACTGTCTTGAAGTTCTTTAACTGTTGAAGACCAAGATCCTCCTTACACCCCCTGTACTAACATTACAGGCAGCATTGCTCCCAGAAGGTGAATATGGTGCTACCTCTGCATGTCCCACAGAAGCCTTTTGGCCAGATCTGCCCTGTAGATGTAATTTGTGAAAAGCTATTCTGAATGTACACAGGTACATGAGCAGGATTTTGTTCTTCTTGGTTGTAAAATGCTGTAGATACAACTAGAGACTAATGTGACTTTGAAAGGAAATCATGTTTTGCCACCTCATAAAGCAGTTTTAATTGCTGTTATTTATGAAGTTATTACAGTTAGATGTCAAGCATCAGACATAGTACAGACGTTTGCCCAAACAATGTCTTGCTAATGAAGTCTCCACACACACACTTTGAAATTTCGCCCTCTCTAAGGAATCCATTTACAGTAAAACATATATAAATTGTATTTATTATGTCAGAGTAAATCCATTTATTTAGTTCTACAGCTGTTTTTTGCCTGAACTTGAAGAAAGGTAAAACTTACTTCAGCTCAGTGTGGAAAACAATATCAATATTTCTTTATTCTGGTAAGAAAAATTGTGTTATAATTACTCTGTAAAAAATGCAGCAAGAGTTCTGCCTTAGCAATAGGAAGCTTATCTTCTACTACCACCACCACCAGTAGCAGCAGCAGCAAAAAGGCACTGTAGTCCTGCAAGAGGGAGAGCAGAAAGTAGTGAATAGGGACTCAGTTAATTCCTTCTTTAAACCTATTAAAGGGCAATTAAAACAGTTGGGCCTGGCTGAATCTTCCTGATAGACTTCATATAATACATCAGAGAAGATTTCCTGCATCTGCTGCCTTCTCCACATCTGTCAATTCAGGGCTCCATAAGTTTCCCCCCCTTCTTAATAGCCTAGCTTTGTTTCTTGTTTTTCCATTTACCTTGAAGCTGTTTTCTGCATTCCCTTCTCTTTGAGCCTGGGGAGGTGGCTGTTGCACTGTGAGTCCTTTATGGTTTTGTTACTGCCATAGTTTTACTGATAATAATTAGCAGCATTTAAATAAGATCTGTGCAAGCTTCTTTGTGCCCTTGAGTGACTGTAATTCCTATGTTAATTCTTTGCCTCTCAGGTTTTCAATAGCATCGGTCTCTACAGTGTGGAAAAGCAAGGCAACTCAGGGTTAAGAAAGACTCCCTGTCAGTGCTGGTTTAGCTTAGCTTCACTACTCTTTCTTTGTCTAGAATGTTGTGTTTAGAGGCGAATTAAGTTGATTTTGGTTATTTCATGTTAAATGGCTAAAATATAACTTTGATTTAAATTCTACTTATCTTACTATTCAGTTTTCTATCACCAGTGAATCTTCTTTCTTTCCTGATTGCCATTCTTAGCATTCAGTTGTACTCCATCCTGATCAACTAGTTAAAATCATCTTGGATTTTTAATTGCATTCAGTCTATGTTTGTTGTACATCAAAATGAAGTTTAACTGTCCTGGAATAGCAATGCTAGAAAATCATTGGGATGTAATTATTTCTTTTTTATTAGTATTCACAATTCTATCATTTGGTGAGTACTTTTTCTTCAGTTTTGCAATATTTCTCATTGCTAGAGGGGTTTCTGAGGCTTATAGACTTGATCTTTTCATGTTATCTCTTCTTCCTGATTCCAGCAGCTTTCCCTGTTTTCTGTTTGAATTCTCTGACTTTGACTGACTCTTCTGGTTTTCCCAATATCTGTGTCTTCTTGCATGTCAGGATCTGGATTCCTGCACTTCACATTAGTTCTAATTCAGCAATGCATATAATTATATATTTAACTACAGAGAGGTGCCTCAGTAAGTTTGACTCCCAGAAACATCAGTAGGACATTGGCACCTCCTGTCTTTGTCTGAATTCTACTTTAACATTAAGGAACTGATGAATTGGAGCATTGAATCAAGACCTCAGCTCTACCCCTGTCTGTTTCACTCTGTGAGAAATAGCCTTGTTGATTTGGATAGCTCCCTAAATCACAAAGTCCTGACAACTCCTCCAGATTCATGGTGTTTGCTTTCCTTGGCATATCCCAAAACATCCTTCTCTGCTCAGCTGCACCTGTGATATTCCAGCAGCTCTCTTTGTTCCCAAGCCATTATGTCTTCCTACTCAAATTTCCATTCAAAGAGTGATTCATGCAGCAGGGGAAAGGCATGACCTAGCTGCCCCCTCAGTTTCCATCACTTTGCAAATCATGTGCAGTCTCATCCGAACTGGAGTTTTAATTTCAGACTTCTCTATTCCCATTCCTACAACTAATTCTTTTATTCCTTACTCCTGTATTGTACATTGTGAGCAGGCAAATGTTTGCTGCATAAAGAGGCTTTTTCAAAAACCCCAAACCTGCTTTGGTCACAGGAGCAATGAAAACACACCAGCATGGATTTTCTTTCCTCTAATATTGCTTTTTCTCACAGCACATGAACGCATCTGGTTGATACCTGTGCTGTAGCTATGTTGTGGATAAAGCACAAGCTTGATTCATTATATCTGCATCATAATAATAGCTTTCATACTCTGAATGTTTGTTCTGATATCCATCTGGAGGGAATTGTACAAACGGTCTTTACAAAATCTCTTCAGTCACTAATGTTTTTGATGTCTTCCATTGTCCTCTGTACTACTTTCCTCTCTATCCTTTGATTACCCCCTTCTACCTTTCTGAGTCTTCTCTTCCACCATTATTCCTCTATCATTGACCCACTTGTTTACAACTTCAGTCTCCTTTACTGTGCACTAGAAGCATTCCCTATTTGAGAAAGCTTTTAAGCTTTATTTTGGATTGGTTTTCCCCCTCCCATTGCCTAAACAGCAGTTCTGCATTTATAGGATGCTTGAGGTTAAACTGTGTTCTCTGAGACTTGTAGGACTCCTGCCAGGTGACATGGTAGATGTTGAAGAGGCATTTAGATCTGTTGTAGTCTATCTGTAGGTAGATTTTCTGCTGTTACACTTCCCAGTGAAGCAAATTCTTTGGCTCAATATGTATAGCATCATAGTACACAAAACAGTAACATGCCTGCCAAGGATTTTAGAAGACCCAGATTAAGGAAAGAATAGGGATTTTTAGCAAGTACTTGCACCATGAATTAGCTACAATAAGTAAAGAGATGAACTCAAGAATCAACCTTATTTTTCCCTCATGTCACAAGGTATCAGGAAAGCTTAGATTCAACTAACAGTTAAAATAGTACCATGAAAATGGGATCAATGCGACATTAAGAAGTGAAAGGAAGGGATATTGCTGTGACAGCCTAAGTGCTGTTAGTAACTTCATGTTTTATTCCATAAAATATCACTATTTAAAAAGTATCTGACACAGCCAGAGCTTGCAGTGGAATTCAGAGCAAACCTACTAGAGAGTGTACATGGCCATGGCATCCTTGCTGGAAATACTGGCAAATTTAGCGTAATTGTAGCAGATTCCGTCTCAGATTTGTGCTTTCTGCATGGTTTTGGTTTGGTATCTATATTACTTTCTTTCTGAATCTTTTAAAGCTATTAAACAGTATCTGTGCTCTGTAGGCTTGCTTTGTGTCAGTTTATTTTACAACAGGTTACATTAATGCTGCTCTAGATGTGACTTTCAGTTTTGCATGGCTTGGCACCAAACCCACCAGGATGGTAGTTTGTTCCCCCTTCCCCTCTTTTTCTCACTGGCATAATTTCCATGCAACAAAGCCTTTCAAAAATAAGGAAGGAAAGTGCCTTCCTGTACCAGCTTCCTGTGAATCCCATCCAGATAGAAAAGACTTGTGTAAAAGCTTGGCAGGCAATCCCAGCATATGCCACTTAGTGACTTCCTTATTTTATGCCATCATTGCACGTAGAGCAAATGAATCTGAAAATCAGAGTAATTTCCATTCATTTTCAAAGAAGAAATATGAAATGGTAAATTTCCTATCTGTGTAGAACACCCACATTTTCAATTAAAAGTTTTGAATGCTGACAGCATTAGTCATAGGAAATCCTGTGTGAACATCCAGCACTTCAGTTGGACCTTCCCCTGGATCACACCATAGAAGGAGTTTGCAGGAAAACATTCTGTTACTCCGAAACCCTGTGTAGATTTTTAACCCTTTACTTGGTATGGCACTGCTTTTCTCTTTTCCAAAGCCTCTTTCTCATTGTCTTGTGAGCAAAATGGTATTGAAAACCAATTGTTTCAATGCTAAAGTTTTCTGTGTTTTAATAACATACCCATAGCATTCTGTAGATACATATGTGTATATGTATATATATTCATTCTAAATAATCATTTTTGGTTGTATAGGCCAAAGAGATCATTTTTATTTGGCTACATGTTGAGTGTCTGTTTGTTTTCAACCTATACTTATGAAACAACTCTTTTTTAACTCATGGAATCACAGCGTCATTTAAATTGGAGTGTAGATGTCCATGAACACCAATATAAGCTATTTAGAAGAAAACGAATTTGAATTAAGTATATTGATTTAGATTATTGGGTATAAGGGAATCAAGTGTTTCTAATAGCAGGATGTAGAACTTCTTTATAGTTGCATATGTATGGTTAACGCTCATAATATATTACATTAAATACTATATATACTATAAATATTTAAAAATGTTTGGTGCTGAAATATTTTATTGAGCAATTTTATTGCTCAGCCAATCCCCAGTAGACTGGGTCAGGACATGGGACCTCATGGAGAGGATGTTAGAGACCTGTCCCCCATCCTCTCCTGCAGCTGCCACATCAAAGGTGGCCATGAAACATAACAAGCAGTTGGTGGAGGTCAAATTGTAAGTTAGGTGCATCAGTGTGAACTCGTTTTCTGTTTCTGAGACACTGTCTTGGACAAAAGGATGCAAAACAGGAGGTTACCACAGAGGGCAATTCATGCTCACCTTAGGCATTGTGGAAGTAGCCTGTGAATGGCAGTGGGGCTACCACTGCACTCAGAGGAGGCTTAACTGAACATGAACTTCAGTGTCAGCAGCACGTTACTGCCTTAAAAAACAGACTCGGACTGTGATGCTGAAAGGGCAAATACATTAATATTCATGTTAATTATTAGCATCAAACAAACTGCACAGCTCAGTAAAAATGGTAAACTTGAAAAGCCAACACAACTTTGTAATTCAAACTGTAACATGGTCAAGGCATTGATGAACACAGCCATGTGGCACAGGATCATTTTCACATCACATGGGTGAACTAACTTTGGCAGTTTCTTTGTCTTTATCTAAAAGGGGCCACCTCCCAACGGACATTGTATCCCTTAAAAAAAAAAAAAAAAAGAATAAGTAAATCCTAGTTATCATTTTCATTTAGTGGGAAAATCCCACACATGTTGAGATCTTGTGGAACAGCTGGCTTAGATTAAGATTTCAGAGTTAAGGAAAGGATCTCAGAGCATTAAGTATCAAATAATAGCTAAAATCAAGGTTAGAATGAGGCTTGTGATGTTAGGCATGGCAAACATATATTAAGCAAATGAACTGAAAGAATCAGAGGGTTTTAGTGGTGTGGTGAATCATAGTACTCCAAGTTTAGCTCAAAATACAGCGGTGCTTAAATATAGTTGAAGTGAATCAAAATACATTTAAATATATCATTTTTCTAGGTGAGAGGCTTTAGAACATGCAAATACTGATGGATGACAACAAAAGAAATAGAAAGCAATTTAAAAGTCTCAATTTTTGAGAGCTCTGTTCTTATTCTGGCTCTTCTCCTGAATTTCAAGAGCCTGTCATATATTTTTGGAGCTACATCATTCTAAATAACCCTTTTTGGTTGCATAGGCCAAAGCTATCATTTTTACTTGGTTACATGTTGAGTTTCTGTTTGTTTTCAACCTATACTTATAAAACAACTCTTTTTAAACTCATCGAATCACAGGGTCATTTAAATTGGAGTGTAGATGTCTGTGAAGTCAGTATTATTCTGAAGATCCAAACCAGAGGGAGGATTTAGGCCAACACATAGTGGGGATTTTTTTTGATTTGGGGCTTTTTGGTTTTGTTTTTTAAGCGAAGACCTGAAAAAGGAGTTCAGTATTTCTGTGCTGTAAATCTCCCCTGTGCTTCACACAACCACCAGTGATGGAAAATCACGTGTGAGACTATGGGTGCCTCCTCATGTGAAACTATAGGTGGAATTTGAGCTCAAATTCGTTGCTTATTGTGCCATTGGTCTGATGTGGTATCAGCTGAACCTCAGAAACACCAAGGAACCTGGTTTGATTTTTGTGTGCTAAGTGTTAGGTCTTGCTTGTTCCCATTTCTATACAGTACAAGACAAGGAGTTTTATTTCTTCTTAATACCTTTAAATCTCCAGTGCCACCATAGAAGTTAGACACTCCTCAAGAGGCAGGGAAGGGCTGAGGTTAGGAATGTGCTTCGTAGAGTGATGGGCCTGCCTTCTGTGCTGTGATGGGCAGCGTGTTCCCAAAAGGATCAGATCAGCTTTCCCTTCTTAGATAGGATGGTGGATGTGTCAAAACACTTGAAACTAAATACCACTAGAAAGGCTACAGAATATCAGTGGTACTAGTCTTCAACTGAGTTGCTGGTGTTCCTAATTTCCAACAGATTTGGGAATTGAGCTGTTTCTAACAGAAAAAGAATAACCATCAGATCTTTCCTACCCTAACCTCAAGACTTTGTTGCCTTTGTTACTATACTTTGTCATTGTTACCTTTAGAATGTATAACTGGCTTTGCTAGCAGCAAATTGATATCATAGATACTAAGTGTGAGAGCATTTTGGTAACTGAGTTGCCACATTCAACCCATTGACGTGGAAGCAGTAGGACTTAACATTAAGTTAAACCCAAGCCTCTCTCTTGTTGCCAGTCTGGCATTTCCTGTCCAGTGGAAAACCAGGAGCGATTTCTGCACATAAGAATGATAACACAGTGAGCAGAGGGGGGGGCAAGGAAATAACTTGAAACTAATTTTTGGGTGTGGTAGTGTGTTTTTTAAGTAAATTCAAAACAGAACATGGAAGCCAATATCAGGAACATGTGCAAGAAATTCCATTTCGAAGGCTTTGAATAATAACCTCGCTGCCCTCTTAAATAATTTCAAATATATATGCACAAAGTTAGTCATCTAACAAAAACAGTTTCATAGTAAGGTATATAAGGACTCACAGTTCTCCTTCAAGTTAATGGGGGCATGAAAAATGTTCCCTGTGAAAGTCAAACCACGGTTTATAGGTTTGTCCATATGGAAAGTAGAGCTTGTTTAACCCAAAGTGTGAATTCAAATGAAGTTGGTAAAACTGGTGCAAAATCCACCTGGGCATTTTTGTACTGTAATTTAAAGTGGGAAGAATGAATTTAAGAGTTCTGACTCAATCTGTGGTAATTTGAAGATTGCTGGTGAGCATTTGTTTCAGAAGATGCCACATCCCTACTGCTTGTACCTGCATTTATGTTCCACCTCTCCTATTGCCCCCTGTCATTTCAGGTATTTGTAGAGCTGTGTGGTTACAGAATAAGGGAAGTAATGCACATCAAAATAAATATCCTGCAATATTCCAAACAGCACTACCAGCATAAATGAGGGAGTGGAAAAGAAGAGGCAGAGGAGGAGGAGAAAAGGTGGCTGCTCAGCCTGGCACCCGTGTACAAACTCTGCTTACACACATCAAAGCTGAGCTCCCTCAGGCCAGGAGGTGGATCTGTCAGTGCTCGCCTGGCAGCACCGGCCCTTGGTGCAGTACTGGCCAACTGTTTAGCTACTGCAGCTCCCAAACTGGCATTTAAACCTGAACTGCTTTACTGGCAGCTTCTTAAAACACCACAGCTGAAGCTGCCCCAGGTCATACAGCAAGGCCCCAAGTTGTATTGAAGAAGTAAGGCTGTGCACACTTGTGTAGCAGTTTGAAACAGTTGATTTTACAGAGCTGGAGCTGTGTAGCTTTCTTATAAACACAAAAGTTTAGTCTGAGACTAAGCAAATTCCTGATAAGGAAAAAAGTCCCTGGGACAAAATGCTTTGCTCTTGCTAATTTTCTTTCTTTCTACTCTGGGAATTCTGACATCCTTCTTTCCCAACATACTAGGTACAATGCTTTTTAACCGTGTTTTCTTTCCAGTACTTATCAGTGGCCTGATTTCCAAACCTGGCATACCCAGCATCTGCAGGACTTGTCCTACTTTTGATAACTGTCAATCAGTATTTTGAGAAAGACTCATATTGATCAACTTTATTGTTCCTTTCACAAAATTACACAGAAGCAAAAGCTGTCAGTAGTTGTGGAGCTTTGTTAGGGTCTCTTCCCTAAATGTACTAAGCTGAGGTAGGTTGGGAAGTGCAGAAGTGGGGAATAAACTTTGCTGTTAACTTGTCAAGGGTTAGCTTTGGTCAGTAACCAGACTGTCAACTCTTGTACTGTCAGTGCTGAAGTCAGCTACACTTATGGTATAGCTTTACACAGTTTTTATGCCATTTTGTGTATAAAAGCACTTTATTAACTAGTTAGAATATATATTAGAAAGACTTTATCTGGCTCAGTCAGGAAGCAGGAGAACGGACAAACTGTATGATAGCAAAGCCAAACAAGAAAACTAGAGATGAATTTTGCCTTGAGGAAATTGGGTTCTTTTCCCCCCCTTCAGGTATTTTGGGTCAGACACTTAGTGATTATTTAGCACAATAAAGATCAAAGCTTGATTTGGGCCCTGAGATACCACTGGAGGGAGGGTTCATAGTAAGTTTGTTAGTGCATTCATATAAGGAGTTTTGTATAGTTAATGTTTGGGAATACCTTAGTGTTTGTATAGGGGAGAAAAAGAGTGTACAACATGTATATGATGCGGTAGAATAAAACTTTGCATATGGAAATCTGTTCATCACTAACACATGTACTAGCCAGTACTGTACCTGCCAGTAATCCACTCAGTGGAGATTCAAAACTTCTTCAGTTCTCTCTTTTCAATGTGAGTGCTGTGAATGGCTTTGTGAATGAATAGCAACATTCCCTGGATTCTGCCTGCACCATGCCTGTGTTCATGGCTGGTTACCCAAGACATAAAAGGCACGATAAGCAGTCATCTAAAAGACCTGCCATCATCATGGATGAGAACTCGGGAAAATAGCCATGGATGCTTGGGTTTGAGCCCTTAATGTCCTCTGAAATAACTACGATTATTCTATGATTAAAATGATGAAGGATCTCCCTACTTGCCGTGATTATTGTAATAATTCAGGGAACTTTAAAATGAGTCTTTTCTGTATGTTTGCATGGTGGTGGGTTTCATGTGGAGGCTTTTCTGGCAACTACACCGTCTGAGCAAAGGCTCATGTTGCAGGCATCTGCGCAGCTTGTTCCAGAACTGTTTGCTTTTGAGCTCCATCTGCTGGAATTGTGTTCTGTTTCCCACATCTTCAGTGTTATTTTGCTGCCAGGTTTCACGGGAATTGCTTTTCATTTAAACGAGACTAAGGAACAAAGTTCACAGCTCAGAGGAATTTCTAGCAACTTGCTGGTCCTTTTGCTTGAGGAGTCAAACTAAGGATTGCTTGGAGAATACAAAACTCAAAACACAAACTAGTTGTGAGACTGAGGAAAAGAAATAACAGGTTTTTCTCCACTTTTGTCTACAGAGTTAGTTTCTGGGTGTTTTATAGAGATTTGGATTAATCAGATCAGTCATAACCTTCCCATTGTAACTGTGTTTCTCAAATGTCAGAATATTCAAGGACAGAAGGGACCGTGGTGAAGGTCTAATTTGATTCTTGTAGTTCAATTATTCTTTAACAAAAATGGACTGCAAATAATAATGTGCAAAATTGGAAAAGAGGGTCCTGCTGTGCAAAACCACCCTTAAAAGTGTTGAAGTAGTCAGAGGCTTTCACAGTAAAATTATATGATGAGTTTCTACAAGTTTTCTTTGTCAGCAGCACTGTTCCCTGTTCAGAGGATATATTATACTGTAGTGACAGGACACATGGTGATGGCTTTAAACTTCAGGGGAAGTTCAGGTTAGATATAAGACAGAAGTTCCTCCCTGTGAGGGTGCTGAGGCCCCGGCACAGGGTGCCCAAAGAAGCTGTGGCTGCCCCATCCCTGGCAGTGTTCAAGGCCAGGTTGGACACAGGGGCTTGGAGCAAGCTGCTCTAGTGGAAGGTGTCCCTGCCCGTGGCAGGGGTTGGAACTGAATGAGCTTTAAGGTTCCTTCCAACCTAAACCATTCTGTGATTCTTGTCAACAATAATGTGTATGTGTAGAATCAGGACTGCCACCAGCCCTTGGGTGCAGACACTGGTGTTGGCAGCATGTGTAATTCTAAAGATCAAGCATGCCTCTGGAAGATTTGCCTCCTCAAAAAGCAAACCACCCACATCTGGAATTTTCCTTTTCTGTAGTTATAAGACTAAAACTCCCTTCCTTCCCCCATCCCTAAGCTACATCCCTACATGTTACTGAGGGATATTCTGTCTCATCATGGGTTTGTGTATATGGTAATTTCAAATATCGCTTCCTTGCTGTCCATCTGCCTGTTAGCAATATTTTGTATTCACTTATGATGTTTACAGCTTTTTCTTTCCTACACAGCAAACTTTGCCTAGTTTCTTGATGTGGGTAACTCTATGTTGTTATAACGAAGTCTTGGGTATAGGAGTAGAGAGATGGAGAACAGAGAAAGCACTAGGCTTGATATTAAAGATAAGTGTTCTTTTCTTTGCAGTTCTGCCTTGTGCTTCTCATGGACATGGTATACCTCATTCTGTGGTGTATTCAACTGGTGCCCAAGCTTGTCCTAGCCTGAGTTGGTCCATCTGCCCTCACAGACTTCAGTGGTGCTGCCCAGCTCATAACCCCAGAGCCCTGGTCAGGGTGATGCACTTGGGCAAAACACTGTGCTGATCCAGCTCTGTAACGTCCAGTTTTGCCACTGGTTCTGGCTCCACTGTGCAGTGTCCATGTGTGCTGTGTGACACTAGATGAACGATGTAAGCCTGCTGCACAGTAACCTGGGTGCCTGTCAGTTAGAGTCCTTGCTCCCTGCACAGTTGGGGGGATAAGGTCATTAATGGGTATGCAGCAATGTACTTCACTGAAAGGCCTATTTACTTTCTCAGAAAGTAATCACTGTAATGGATTTCTTAGGCATTTGCATGGGACAAAGCTGTCAGTCATTTTTCACGTAGGTTTGGAGGGATATTGTTTGTATTTCCTGACAGCTTCCTATAAAATGGAAAGATAGCTAAGGCATCTCTTGGTTGCTAAACTTCATTGTTAAATGGGTATGTGCTGCCTTAGGCTGGTATTTTAAGTGCCATGTTTTGAGGTCAGTATTTCTTAGACCTATGGAGATGTAGGCAATTGAGGATCAGGATTCTATTAGTAACTACGACTGTGTTCTGAGATTGGAACTGGCTGGTATGTAACTCTTTCCTGCTGTAGGATAAGTTAGATATTGTGACTGTTATTTCTGTAATGACAAGTACTCCGGATTTAAAAGCATGCAGTGAGTAATCATGGTCAACCTCCCTTATAACTCATTTCTCTTCATGGGATACAAACGTGAGGGTTTTGCTGGGTTTAGTAGAGACCCAAATTCCAATTAATATTCCTGTGTCCCAAACATGTTGTTCTGATTAGAGGCTCTGTGCTAGGCATTTCTGTGGAGCCTGCCCTGTTTGAAACCCTGCCTTTTTCTGACTTCACTTCCTGAATCCGTTGACAACACTCACAGCCAAACAAAATACATGTTCACAATGCTGTTATTTGCAAAATATTCCCTTGTGAGTACAGCTGGGGCAACAAAAAGAGAGTTTCTCTCTGAATCTCAAAGAAAACTGGCTATTCCTCATAGAAGCGAGGCACATAGCGCATTAGGCAGTTTTAATCTAAGCAGTTAAGTAAGTGTTAAAACTTTACATTTCACCACATGCAAATGCAGGCACATCTCTCGTTACAGTTTGTGCGTATTGATCACTGAGGGACTTAGTGATATACCGAGAGTGCTGGACTGTAATCTGTGCTGAAGTGAACCAGATAGCAACAGGCTCATAGCCCACTACACTGTTTACAAAACAGATGGAAGCAGAGGGAATATAAACTTACTTTGCCCTGTCTTAAGCCTGATGCTCAGATGACATGTGGACCAAAGATTCATCTAAATCACTCCTCATCTCTTTCTGAAACTCTGTAACTGGCACTAAACCCCACCTTGCTTGATGGTGGTGGACACCAGCACCTGAGCTGGACCAGGTCAGGTAACTCATGGCACAGAAACCAACCTGCCAGGTGATGCCCACCTAAGGAGCAGTGCTATTACTCAGTAACTCTTTAGCTACAGAATGTTGTACTCGAGAGAAGACACATAACTGCAGTGCTAAGTGTCCGTGTGTGCGTATTAGGAGAGAGTGGAGCAGACTGTCACTCAGCTGTGTTTAATTAACATAGGATTTTCTCTAATGTATTTATTTAGTATGTAATGAGGTGATGAAGCAGAATGCTTGCTAGTAACATTGAGTCCATAACCCAGCACTGCTGAGAGTTAAACATGCACCTTTGCAGGTAATTAATCTCCTTGCCCTGCTTATTTTGCTAGTTGGCACTTGCTAAATCCCTGTAAAAACCACACCCAGCAGTGCAGTGTATTATCCCTCTGCTGTCTATTCCTACATATGGTCAAAATCAACTTACCTTCCGGGTTGCTGACATCAGCAAAATGTACTCTTGGCAAAGTACAGTATCCTCCTAGTAACCCTTTGTTTGGTTGATGTTGTTACAGTTGTATTCCTCTGACAGCAGCAAACACCACCTAAACAGTGCCTACCTTGACACTTGGATTTTCGTGTGAAGGGAGATCACCATATAACCCCATTTAAAACACTAAAACAACCCCTCATGATAAAATCCATATAATATGGGCAGAAAAAAAGTTGGAGGAATGATACTTCTATGCTTCCTGTAAGGAACTGACCCACAGTAGTTGCAAGTTTCAGGGTATCATTTTGATAACAGTAAAGGTGTATATGTATCCAATCGTTATCTTGTGAAGTGAGCTTTAATAAGACTATTGCTTATTCCTATTTTAATGAGAAAAGACACTTTTAACACTGCTCTAAAAAGCTACCATTCACTAATGATGAATTTCTAATATTTCTGGCTGTCTTTTGATAGCATCTATTTCCTCTTGGCTGTTTGGCTCTAAGCAGCAAGCAGGAAAACATCTGGTCTCCCTGCAAATACATGCTTATTAAACTACATGAACTGGGCACAGTGTTGAAAATCCTGGTATAATAATTGTGTCCCCCCCCCCCGAGTTAAGTAGCATGTTTCTAAGATACGTATTTATATTGTCATTGTACTAAACCCTAAGTTATTTTATTAAAAGTACATGGGAAGCACCAGAGAAGTTGGTCTTTTCATCAAGTTGCTGAAAACAAGCAATAGGAGTTGCTGTTTCTCAGCAAGCTGCTTTTATTTCCCACTAGGCTGTTTTCCTATTTCTAAAAAGCTTAGAACTGTGACACCCAAAAGGATTTAAAGAGGGGAGAAGGGTTAGAAAATTATCTTACTGTTGACAGCAGCTTTGTTATAAATACTCACAAACAAGGATCACCTCCTACATAGGAAGGAACACAGGAATAAAGGTGAACATTGCTGTTTTTGAAGCCTAAAACATGTTTTGTTTTGGGGTTTAAGACAACCACTTGCCTGATCTTCTTGAGGGCATTAATAAAGAAAAACATGTCAGATCAAGTAGCCAGTTGCCCCAGTTATGGAGCAACTTCATACACTGGCTTTCTACCCCGCTACAAGCATCTAAATTGGGCCAGCAGAATACAGCAGGCAAACTGGTCAGGTTAAACTAAGAGCTACTTCAGGATGACCCAAAAAGTTGATTTACTTTAGCAATGAGGATTCAACTACTCCCTCTCCTCCTCACCCACTCTCCAAGAGCAAGTTGAACAGAATCCCTACCCTCAGAGTTGAGCACAAAGGGCATTTTCCCAACTCAGGTACTAGCAAAACAAAAAGTGTGAGGGGGGAAATGCATTTTAATTCTTTTATTTTTTTCTTAAATATAATAGAACCTTCTAGATATTTTTTCCAGAAACAGAAACATTAAAAAATTATACTTTATTACAAATGGTAAACTCAGAGTGCTAAAAAAAAGCCTCTTATTTACAAACAATACTGGGCAGTGCCCAAATAAACAACATAAAAATAACTTACAAAGTCATGAAGTAGTTTATTGACATTAATCAACTTTCATAAAATAAAATAAAAAAGGATCTGTACATACACAATTGACTCAAGGCAGGCAGAATAGTTCTGGGGTTGTTTATCAGCCTCCCACAAACCTCCCTCCCACTTGGTTTTGTTTTGTTTCTTAAGGAATACTACATAAAGCAATCTACAATTTCTATTGCAGTTTAACCTTTAATACTGAATGATCATCGAATGTTAGGTCCATGCAGGTCTTGGTCAATGTTAAACGAAGATCTGACATCTCACCGGGGCAGGAACAGCACTTCTCGGCATGGTGCTGGCCGCTCGCTCGAGCTGAAGGCTCACCAGTCTTTCCACACATGCGCTTTGCAGAGCACAGGCAGGACTCAGCCTTTCAGCTTTTGCCATCAGCTTTACGCATCTGCCACTTTTGGTGGGGTTTGTTTTTTGTTTTAGTTATACCACAATCTCACAGTTCTCATTTAAGACAGTCTCTTCAAAACGTCTGCAACTGCTGTGTTAGCATTAGCTGGCACCCGCTGTTGACATGGTTCATGACCTTCTGCTTAAGCTGTGCAACCTGTTCTCTGAGCATGTTGGCAGTGGATGCCAGCTCTGAGTTCTGGGCTTTCAAAGTTTTCACTTTTTCTTCCAACCTGGCAATCCTTTCCAACTTCCTTTTCCGGCATTTGGATGCTGCGATTCTGTTTCTCATGCGTTTTCTCTCGGCTTTGATTCTCTCCTGTGACTCCATGTCAATAGGGGACAGGGGAGGAGTTTCCCCTGGCATTTCAGGTACAGTCTGAGGCTCTTCTTTCAAAGCCTGCAGCCTGGGATGCTGCACCGGCATCTGGGGGTTTATGTGATGCTGGGGTGCGTAGCCCATGTTGTTCGCATTGTAGTTAGGTGCGGAGTTGAGTGTGTTGGGGTTGAAGTTGCTGAGATTGGCGTACACCGGGGGCTCGCTGTGCAAATTCGCGTTGAAACTACCGTTGCCGGCCATGGAGGACACAGGTGCCATGCCGCTGTTCACAGGTTGAGCAGCGGAGGTCACGCTGGGCATAGTGTTCTGGTTGTGCAGTTCCGCCAGCGCTCTCACGAAGCCTTCCGCGAACCCTTCTTGCTCGTCGGTGACATTTTTGGGGCAGAGGAACTGCGTCGGGGTCGGCGTGGTGGTGATTAACCCATTGCTAGACTGGATAATGAGCCGCTCCAGTTCAGGCGAGGCTAGTTTCAAGAGTCCCACGTCCGGGGAGGTGAGGATGTCGGCGTTCTTGTTTCTCAGGTGCGGCTTCAGGTTGCTGGATGGGTCGGACAGGTTCAGCGTCATGTTCTGCTTCAGCACTTTGGCGTTATTATATCCATACCCGCCGCTCTCCGGCGGCACGAAGCTGGCGTTCAGGGCATCCTCGTAGAAAGTAGGCTCCATCTTTGCACTCATAGAACAGAGTCCGCGGAGTGGCGCCGGGAGCTGCGGCAGCGCCGAGAAGCCGCCCGGCCGCCGCTTGCGCCCCGCTCCGCCACCCCAAACCCTCCCGGCCGCGCAGGGAGCGGGAACGGGGAAGACGGAGCCTTACTTCTGGCTGGGGCGCGGAGGGTTCTCCCGGCGCGGGCCGGGCCCGCGGTGCCTGCGGCCGCCGCGCTGAGAGTCCGCCTGGTCTGGCTGAGCGGCGCGGGGCTCCGGCGCGGCGCCCGGTCCCACTCCTGCTGCCGCTGCTGCGGAGCTGCTCCGCCGCCACAAGTTGCCGCGAGAACTTTGTCCGCTTCCCTGCGCGCTCTCCCGGCTCCGCTGTGCCGCCGCGCTCCGCTCGCCTGCACTCAACGGCCACAGTCGCGCTACCGCCTGCCCGCCCCGCGCTCTGAGCCCGCTCCCGGCGTGGAGCCCTTCACTTATCAGCGACCGGGAGCCCGCTAAAAATAGCCCATGATGTCACCCCGCGGGCTCCCCATTGGCTGCCGCCGCCTCTCCCGGGGGAGGCGGGCCGCTGGCCCGGCCCGGTGCGGATCAGCCGGTCGCCATGGCCACCCCGCCCCTAGAAGCTTCTCAGCGCCGGCGCGGGGCCTTGTGGGATGAGGTAATGCTGGCGGCGGCTCGGGGCATTGTGGGCTGACGTCTTGTTTTTGAATAGCTGGTTACCGCGTACAGAGCGCAGACCGGGTTGGCCGCCGCCGGCACCTCCTTAACGGGCACGTACCAACCGCCCGGCGGGGGGGGGGTGTGCGGAGAAGCCGCTGCCCCCTTCCCGCCGCTCGGCCCCATCCCATAAACCATCACCCTCGAGCAGCCGCCTCCCTCCCGGTTTCTCGTCTGTTTGCCCGCCGGTCGGTCCCCGCGGAGGGCTGTGCGCCGGCGGGGTCCGGCCTGTTGTTCCCCCTCACACCCCTCCGCCGGCGGTGGTGGTACGGCCCTTCAGGTGGTGCTTCGGGGGAGGCCTCACGTGATTTCCCCTCCTCGCCGCCCGTGCGGCTTCCAGGCAGTGCTGGGGGCGGTGCTCGGGGCCGGGGCGGGCACCAACCGCCGCGGGGCGGCCCCCGCCTACGCGCCCGCCCCGCTGAGGGGCCTCAGCGCCTCCCGCCATCCCCCGTCCCCTCCTTGTCCTCCCGCCGGCCGGGCGCGCCCGGGGCTGGCGGCCGCGGAGGCCTCGCCCGCCTTCACCCTTGGCGGAGCCCCGCCGTGCGGGAAGGGCCTCCCGGCTCCCGGGGCGCCGCCAACGCTGCCGGCTGTGAGGTGCGGGGGGCGGTCAGCAGCGCTGTGGGGCTGTGTGGGCCTCCCTTCCTCCGTCCAATACCGCCTGGTCGCTGTGGGTTGTCGGCGTGGGCACGGCTAGTGGTGGGAGGCCGGTTCCTGGCCTCAAAACAGCACCAGGACGGCAGAGGAGGAGAGGGGTTGTAAAGCCTACAGGAAAAATCTCGGCTCCAGATGGGCTTCTCTAAAGTCGTTCTCCAAGGGGAGGGGACAGCACGGCCTAATTTTAGACAGAGTGCCCTAGTATTACTGTGGATGCACAGGTTAGTCGGGAGGGAGAATAAAGGCTGGAGGTGAAGCATTCTGGTCGTGGAGGAAAGTCTGTGCTGGCATGTTCACCTGGGAGTAACAGATGGGTGATCTCTGGTTTGCTGTGACTGCTCCATGCTGAACGTGGTGTGCGCATCCCTCATAAAGCATATGCCCCGGTGCCTGGGTTCATTTCTCTTACCTTTCCCCTCCTCACCTTCCCCTCCACACCCTTCTCTCTGGGAGGTGTGAAGTTGTGAATGCTGACAGGCCTCTGGAATAAAGTTCAGCAGCTGTTTAAGGACCGGAGATGGCAACGCTGGGTAGGACAGGGACTGAAGGGGTTTACTGTTGCTAACAGTGTAACAAGTGCTCCTTAGGCTTGCAACGCAAAGCTGTTGTTACCTGTTGTCGGATAGACCAGTGAAGAACTTGGTCTATCAGGTTTAATCACTCATTATGATAGGTGAAGCTGACAAACTTATGTCTAGGTTTGAAAATACACTTTCAAATTCTGTGGTGCTATTTTTTCCTAGACATAATGACATAATTACCAGTTACAGTGTAGGAAGCAACAAATGAAGCAAACAGAAACAAGGGCAGCTGGGACACAGAACTGAAGGTCTGGCTCCCCTGTTTGAAATTGTACATTGATTTGGCTCTGTGTTTTCCCTGGGTGTTCCCACCTCGCTTCATTTGACCACACGGTGGGCCCTGGTGTTACTTTGTGTGAGAACTGGGACTGTGCAGATAATACCTGCGCTTCGCTATGTTTGTGTTAACAGCCCGTGGCCAGGAAGGGAGTATGATATACACACAGCCTTCATGTAGGCAGCATCTGCCTGTCTTGCAGGTAACTGAGACTCAATCTGCTGTTGGAGCATCAGCTGCCAATAGTTTAGCCAGAGAGCAGTGAGTTGTTGCATATGCATAAGAATCTCTGAAATTCATTAGTGCGGTGAACGCTAGAAGCAGTTGTTTAACTCCTTTTTAAGCTTTACATAAAGATAAATAGAGGCTGGTGACTGACTTTATGGCACAAGAGCCAAGGGGCATCAAATGAAGCTGGCAGGTTCAGAATAAACCAGAGAAATGTCTTCATAGAAATGCAGCTCAGCTGTGGAACTCCTTGGCAAGAGCGCTGTGTGGACTGAGGGACTCTAAAGTGATTAGATGAATTCACAGCACAGAAATCACTTGAGGGCTGTCAAATACAGCCTGTTGGCTCTGGAAATCCCAAAGCTTGTGCCTGGGAGAGCATCCTGAGGCAAACCTGCTGTGTGGTGCCCTGGTTTTGTTTGCCTCTCCAGGTATCTGCTCTTGGCTCCTGGCTGAGATAGGGGATCTGGTCTGACCTGACGTGGCTGGCCTTGCTGTGTTCAAGCTCCCCCCCGAGATAGTCCATAAAGGATCTGTGTTGTGGCTCTGTGCATTTCTGGTCTTTATAGAGGGCTTGTCTGTGCAAAGGAGAAATGTAAGGAGTGGATTTTGAGTAGTTTGCTGTGTGGATCAGGTTTCTTATGAAATAAGAATTATTTTAGAATTAAGCTAAAAAGGTTTTGTTTGGGGTTTTTTTCTGGTTTCTGTTACATGGGAAGCCATGCAAATACTTTGCTTCAGTCACTTTTTTCTATTGGCAATACTAATTTTGTTCTGATTAATTGCCACATTTAATGTGTTAGAATTTCATTGGTTTGGTTTATCTTTTTGGGGGCTTCTCTGCATGTCTCCTTTGTCCTAGAAAGCCAAGTTCAGACTACAAGGAATATGGTCAGTGTAGCTTTAATCACTCTAATACTTATTTGTATAAGCAGAAAAGCTCTGCCTCTGTAGTCTGTCCAGTTCAGCCCCATTCTATCAATGCAGGTTTTTCATTAGCTTCAGTGAGTGTTGGATCAAGCTGGAGGGATTCATTTAAAGTCATTTAATTTCTTCTCCCTTATTTTTTCTTACCCTCCACCCATTTTAGTTTTCGACTTCCTTCCTTTTGCAGAGGTGGAGTTTCAGGACCAGACATTCCAGTTTGCCAGAGACGTGTTGCTACCGAGGCCTGTAGCTATGGGGGACACCCATCAGTCCACTCATTATGTTAATTGCTACTCACTTAGAGGTTATTTGGTCGAGGCTGGCAACAGACAGTCGAGCTGGTCAGAAAGGTTGTGCATAACAGGCGAGAGCTCTGAAATCAAAGCCAAATGCTCTTTGCTGCTCCGAGGGGATTTTCTGCCTAATTCGGGACGAGACTGGTGAGCGGGTGCTTAGGGAGGTCTCAGCTTAGATTTCAGCCAAGTGCCCCAAGTTCTGACCCTGAGACTCACTGAGTGCTGCCCATGAACAGTGATCCTTCCTGGCCATTAGCCAAGGAGCTGGGAATTTTGGTGACTATGCCCTGATTTATTAAACACCTCTTACTTTAGGGCTTTTCCCCCTCCTTTCCTGATGTCCTTAAGTGAATATTCCTTTAGTAGTACGAAGGAAGAATTACAAACCCATTTATAAACCATAGCCGTTTACATATCTCACTAACCTAACTTGTGGGTAGGGATTGAAATGAACTATATCTCTGTTGCTGTGAGAAGCAGATGCATGGAGCAGCAGTAATGCAGATTTTGATTTATAAAGTTCTCCAATCAATCAATACAAGCCTTGAGTGAAGCAATCAGATCATCTGAATAATTAAATGGCTTTTCAGGGACAAATTAAAATTTCTTATACATACCACATCCATCTAAATGATGTTTGGTGGCCAGGAATAAATGGGTTTGTTGTTTTCTTCCCCTCCTGTAGCACAAATGCTTTTGGCTTATTTCTAGACCATTTGAAAAAGAAAGAGAAAAGGATAAATGACAGATTCTATTCTTCTATATTGGAAAAGGTGCTCATGGAAAGAAAATACTTATTTTCATACAGTTTTCTTCCTTTTTAAACTTAACTATATTCCACCATCTTGCTTTTTCCCCTCAGCAGAGATGTTTCCACAATATTCTTCTTATATAGGCAATCATTTTTATGATATAGGGTATTTTTAGACTCACTTACTGCATTCAAATGTGACATCCTGTTTCACCTCTGCATGAACTGAGCAAGAGTGGGAATTATTGGGTCTTCTCACACTGTTTTTCACTTGCTTAAGCAATTACTATAGAGCAGATTTCCCCAACTGAGGAGGACGAGTTTGAAGGGTCAGAAGCAGCAAGTGTTTCTCTTTTATTTACTACGTCAGAGCACAGAAAAAGAAGCTGGAGTGAGAGGGCACAAGGAACAGAGTTTCCTTAGGCTAAAAGGAAGACAGATGATTCCTGGGTGCTCCTGCTCCCAATTCCTCCCTGGCTCCTCAAGGTGTGTTTTCACAGTCACTCCAAGTCCACTGGAGTCTGCAGCACAGCAGAGGTGTGGCAAAGAGGTGCCACCTCATCCACCCCCAGCTTCCATGGCCTCTCCTTTTGCTCTTTGCTCCCAGTAGGGTGCATGTGGCCAAGTAGAGATCCAGGAACTGAATCTGGCTGAAAGCTGAGCCGAAATTAAATATATATAATATTTATATATTTGAGGGTACAAGGGAGGGGTGGGAATGCTTAGGCTGGGGGAAGAGTGGGACTAACAGCTTGAAGAGAAGGACCCTGGAAGCAGATCTGAAAGCTGGTCTTGAGCTAGTCTGCAGTTTGCACATGAAAAGTGCTTCTCAGAACTATAGGCACTTGTAATGAATATCATGTCCATCTCCTCCACCCTCAATTACTCATCACATAACCAAGCTGTCCGCCTTTAGTCCTTTTCATCTTTCTTCTTGTCAAGCCCTTTAGCCTGTCCCCCTCACCTACTCATCCCACCAATCATTTTAATTAATCTCTGAATTTCTTTGAAACTAATAGTTTGTGGAATGGAGGAAAATGAGTAGGTTAGAAAGACAAGATTGGGAATGACGGAGGTGGGGCCAAGTTAGGAGCCTTTGCAAGACCTGTTGGGTTACCTCTGGGGCAGGACAGTAACACTTGGCTGTAAACGCAGAGAAACACTGCAGAACTAAGGGAGGAACCATTAAAAACCTTTTCCATTTTCTTAAGAATGTTCCTTGAGCAATTCAACCCCTGCGTGTTTATGTGCAGCAACACGTGAATGAAAGATTTGATATGGTCATCTCTTTATCCAGTTTTCTCACTATTACTTTTCCCATTCCCAGGTAGCTTTATAAAGGATTTCAGTGGTCACTGAAAACGCCCAGAAATACATTTTCAAACAAGTAATAAACTATATATTTTTTTATTCAAACTGTATGTATTTTACCATTTTTGATCAAAACCCTGACCAAATAGAAGCTAACTGCAGTGTCTTAGAGATAAGGAACTCTGCAGGCTTGCTCCCCATGCTTTTTAGGATGTTACAGATCAAAATGTCACACCATTAATGTCTCTGTGTTAATCATTTCTGTTCCATAGCATAACTGGTGCTCTGAGAAACAGAGAATTGGACAAAATTCCCATCCTGTGGAGCTTACAGTCAGAAAAATCCTCTACACACAAAGCAGGCTGACAGAATAGCAGCTGATCTGCAGCGGGAGCCCCAGGAGTGCAGGTAAGCGGTCAAGGAGGCACTGGAGGACGGGTGGCATATGGGCAGCAGACGGCTGCGCTCAGTGTTGCGAGCTGGCAGCATGAGAGCATTACCCCCACAAATAGAAGCTGCTAATGCTGAGTGGTGGGGAGGCAGATGAACACCTCTGAAAGGATATTTACTGTGTTTGGGAATGAGGATCCCACTGGAGGCCTGCATTTGTTCTGATATTGCTGGGCTGTGGTTTCACTGGAGAACTGAAATTTGCTTTCTGGCATTTTGATGGTCCAATAAACACATATTAAAGTCAGTAGTGGCAACAAAATGCATTGATTTACGGTTGCCAATTGTGACTGAAAGGCTCAAAGTAACTGGATTTAACCCTTCAGAGCCCTTGGTGAATAGCTCAGTTATGGTGAGGGTCTCAGAATGGATACAAAATGCTTAGATTTTTAATTAATAAACAGTATGGCATCCTGTCAAAGTTAACACCTCACTCTATCTTAGCAGCTGTTGGAACAGTAGGCTCCTGGCAACCTGGGCTAAATCAGTGTTTGCAACAGGAGAAGGAAAGGAAGCAAGTCTGTGTGAGACCAAAAATGCCTGGTGTAAAGCATTATAGAGCTTAGAGGTTTCCAGTGAGGAATTGTGCTTTCCTTCTCTGTGCTGTGAGCTCAGGCTTGGACCTGGACACTGAGTTTCTGTTATGAATGTCACCAGTGCCTGGTGGCTGACAGATGTAAGGACCCCTGTCTGAATTAGAGTAATGTTTCTGACAGGAGCAGCAATAAGCAGAGAAAGCATTCCCCAGTGAAAGTAGGTCCTGCAGGTTGCTCCTTCCCAGGGATTATAGTGGTGGAGCCTGTAGGGAAGTTTACAGAATGCCTGCTCATGGAATTCAAATGGAAGCATTCACTCTGGATGATAGTCATTTGTGTTGGAGTCATGGTGTGGGAGCACTTGGGGTTGCCAAATAGGCAAGGAAGGCATTGCAGGGAGGAAAGGGCACAGCCTGGGTGGGACAATACCTGAAAGCACAAGCAGAGTTACAGACTTGAGTTTGGGAGAAGATGCTACTAAACAGCTACTCTTAATCCCATCTGATTCATAATAAACCTGATCTCTGATTGCAGCTGATGTATCACACAGCAACTGTGTGGCTGCTCCCCGCTGCTCAGGGCAGACCTGTCCCCTCACAGGGTGGGAATGTCCTGGTCTTGTCCACAGCAGCCCCTTAGGACTTCTACAGGAGAACCACCAGGATACTCACACCCCTCAAAATCGCTGTTCTTTTCTCTTTCCTGTGTTAAGAATAGTGTGCAGTTGCCAACACTGCAGTGTCTATGTGTGCCCTTGTTTCAGAAGGAAGCAGAGGTGAAAAATTTAGTGTGGAATTCAGTATTGATCCCTACGTGAAATCCTGGGTTTCCACAGTGGGAACACTGCTCACATGTGTGCTGGATTGGCAGATGTGTTGGTCAGCTCACAGGGCTGTTTACACAGTCTGCTGAGGACATATGAAACAGATAAAAAAAGCCATAACATTTGAATACATTAGAAAAAAGTTCATAAGATCAAAGGACATTTTTTGGATAAAAGGGCAATAATAAAGCAAAGGCCTGAGGCCTCAATGGCTGCTAATTGAAATTCAGGGTTAGTCTGAATTTTGCTTTAGTTTTTTTGGTTGTTTTTAGAGATCACAACTAGAAAGACATTCCAAAAATGGCTATGTGGTATTTAGGGGTCTGGGCACCAGCTGCAGCATGCACATGTTTGCAGAGGCTTCTATTCAGCTGAGCATGGACTGTGGACTCAGGTAAGTCATGTGAGAGAGGTTAAGCACGTGTGTTGTAAGAGCTAATGGTACAACGTTGCCTTGTTCTCTCTAAGCATGTTTTGTGCTGATGTTTTCCAGTTGCTGCGTTCCTTACAGTCAGGATAGGAAAAGGTGTGTGGCTGGCAAAACTGCAAGCCCAGACAGAGCAGTTCTGGGTGTGGAGGCTTCCAGCCTATTGCCAGGTGCTTCAAATAGGCATTTATGTCAAAGATCTGAGGTCAAGCCAATGATAGCCAATTCCAGCCCTAGGTTATTACATAAATATTAATAAGAACAGGGGTGTATTTCACATTTACGTACTGTGTGTGAAGTATTTACCTAACCCTGTAGCAGTAATGGTGGGAAATATTTATCCCTTCAAGAAAACCAAGAGAATTTACAAAATGAAGCAAAAATTTGTTCACCCTTTTAATATAACCTCATGAGTTTAATGAGAAGTCATCTTATTTTCTGTGTACCAGTAGAAAAATACAGGAGAACAGAATAAACTGAAATGGAATAGAAGTGCAGTTTTACAGAATCCTAGAATGGTTTGGGTTGGAAGGGACCTTAAAGCTCATCCAGTTCCAACCCCTGCCACGGGCAGGGACACCTTCCACTAGAGCAGCTTGCTCCAAGCCCCTGTGTCCAACCTGGCCTTGAACACTGCCAGGGATGGGGCAGCCACAGCTTCTCTGGGCACCCTGTGCCAGCGCCTCAGCACCCTCACAGGGAAGAGCTTCTGCCTAATGTCTAATCCAGATCTTCCCTATGTCAGGTCAAAGCCATCTCGCCTTCTCTTGTCACCACATGTCCTTATGGAAAGGCCCTCTCCAGATTCCTTGTAGGCCCCTTGTAGTCTTCCCTGGTTTTGCCTCTCTGCTGCATGACCTTTAATCACTTTCTTTATCTTTGTGGCTTAGTTTCACAGCCTGTAAAATGGGCATAATGGGACTGTTGTTCTAGTAAATCATGCAGGTCTGTGGGGAATAAATGCTGTACAAGTGGTATACAAAGAACTATTTTTAATTTTAAAAATGCATTAAGGAAAAAGGTACAGAAAAGGAATGAAATTTTCTGGAAGAAGACCTAGGATTAACTTATTGGTATAAAATATTTGTTACTGGCCCCATTTGCTTTTAGGAGATCAACCACTGACATTTTTATTGGTTCATCAGCCTTATAATGCATTTTGAAGCTGACCCAGGACTGTGTAAAGCATATACTGGCACTTAAATTGATGCCATTTTCACTCTTTGGTCACTCTCTGACATTTTGACCAAATATCTCTCAGTTGTTCTGGGCCTGCTTTTCTGGAGAGGTTTTCTTTTGTTTTCTTTACGTTTAAAGTCTCTGCCGTGAGAGGCTCTGACAATGATTCGGAGTTGTTAATGTCAAAAATGCTTTGTAGGATATCATGGCAGGTGTGCTAGGGAATGTATATCCCTGTCATGTTTGCTTCCCAGAAGGGGGAAGCTGAGGCACAGCAACCAGCACCTCTCCAGATCTCCAGACCTCCAAATCTCCAAGAAAAAGCCTTGGAATTAGTCCAAAACTTCAACAAGAAGATGGCCACATAAAACACAGGAGGAGTTCTGCATTACACACCCCGTGGGGAAGAGGGTGAGTGCCGCAGAGTGGGCAGCGCTCGTGCTGGGGAGGTGAAGCTACATCCCTTGGATGCTTCCACCCAGTACGCTGGCACCTAAGCTTTCTTGCCCGGTTTTACACATAGGTTAGGTTTTAAAGTGCTATGCAGAAAGCAAGCATTTCTAAGGAAAACTAGGGAGTGCACAATTCCCAATGCCGTGGGCTCCCCGAGTGTCTTGGGCCGGTCCTGCCGCCAAGAGCCTGTCAGTCAGTCCTGCCCTCTTCCGGCTCCCACGCTGTCCCCTCCCTTGCGCTGACACAGCCGTGAGGTGAAGTGTGTTGGGAAACACAGCCCGTCCTAATCTAGCCCAGCAAAAAATCTGAATGCCTGGCGAGGGAGGCATTTGCTTCTTTTCAGGGTGTCACCAGCATATCCTGGAGTCAAGTCCTTGTGGAAACCACCGTGTCAGTACAATTCAGTGCTCCCCGGGAAAGCCAGGAGCTTCGCTAGTTTGTCCTGACAGCTTCCGGCTGTAAGGGGGTTCTGCTGCAGCTGGGAACTCAATCAGGCGAGTTTCAAAACATCTCATTCATACGTGGTCCTTCCAGTCCTTAATACACCTTTACTATGGTCCGTGGTGCTTCCCGAGCCTTGTCAACAGTGTAGTCCAACAAAGGCTGGTCTCAGGACTTCGTGTTGTGTAAATAAACCTTGTGCCTAGCAGGGTGTCACTGAGTTAATGTAAAGCCTGGAGAGGGGAGGGCGTGGGAGCAGCATGCCAGTGCTCACATTCTGTTTTCTGCACTGGATTGCAACAGGATTGCAACAGCCCAGCCTATCTGAGCTGCTGCACGTACCCTAAACGTGTCTCTGCACTTGAATTTGATAGGGGTGCCGATAGAGCAAAATACCTTTCTGGGGAATGGGAATGGACAGCAAGGTTTGCTTTTGAGGGAATGCCGAATAAACAATAGCAGTTTTCTTCTTCGAGTGCTGATACTTTCCAGGTGGCCCAGCAGGCAGCTGAACAAAGGAAATGTATATGGCAGCATCCACTCAAGGGTTAAAGTTTTAGGGTAAGGAAAGGGAATGTTGCAAATCCCACGAACTTTAATAGTTATGCCTTTGTGGTAGCTGTGCCCCTTTTTTGCTTCTCACAGATCAGTAATCAGAGGACAATTGACAGGAATAACCCTGTCTCTGGTAAAAATACACAGCTGTTTCTGAAGCGAAGAGCATTTCATATGCAAAGCTGTCTGCTGAAGTGCATGCTCAGGGTGCTTTTTCAGGCATCAGGAAGTTTTACAAAGAGCAAGCTACCTTTTAGCACGTACTTTTCTGTTGGTTTCAAACCCCTTTGTTGCGTTCCTTCTAGGATGATTTTTCCCACAAAAGGGGATATAAACCATAAGTAATGTCTCCATAGAGTTTACTGCTCCCCCTACTCCTTTCTTCCTCCTTCCCTCTCCCCCAGACACTGGGGGCACTTAAAGACATTTTAGTATCCTGGAGATTGAAAACAGTGTTTAAACTTGTATTTGTCCCGCACTAGCTCTGACTTTCACCGCCTTGCCCTCCCCTTTACTGGGAGTACACGTGTAAGCACTCCCTCTGATGTTGTTTATGCCCTCGCTGTCAGGTTCAATAAGCAGTTTCTTAGCAGGGCACCTTCCCACGTGAAGGCAGTACTTCCAGTCCTTGTCTAAGCTCCTGCTTCCTCCATGTGTAGTGTCTTGACGGAGCACAGCAGAGAGTAACAGAAACATCAGTATCTATCTTAGCCGATAGATGGAAATTACCTCTACAACCTCATGAATCTACTGGCAGTGTGGGTGTAGGGCAGCTGTTTACAGGGTATTTTAGAGCTGTTCAGTTATGTGAGTTTTACACAGTGCCTATTTTAACTTCAGGCATTTTATTAGGAGCGGATCTGGAGACTTTTAGACCTGCAGCACACTGATGTATCTGTTTGGTAACACTGAAAAGAATGTGGTAATCTGGTTGAGGATTCTCTCCTAAAGAGGGATAAATCAAAATAAAAGGTAAATGTGAATTATTGCTCCTAAACCAAAGAAAAATTGGCAAGCACCTTATAGAAATTCTACTAGTTTTATATCACAGGTACTAAATCATAGTGCTGGAGTCTTGGGTCTGGCCAAGTGAATGGCAAACCCACGCTCAGCTTGTAGCACTGAGGATTTCCCCTTCCTGAATGGGTCTAGATAAGTAAAATTTCCCAGAGTAGCAAAACATGCTATAGAAGTGGCCAGATTGTCAGCTTTGAAGTGGAAGAGATACTTTCATTTTCAGTATCTCTATTAGAGCTGCTTTTTTTTTACACAAGAGCAGGAGTGTGAACTCTTGTGTCTGAGCCAAAATTCCAACCTAAGCAGAATGTACTCATCTAAATTTCCCTTTTGGTTTCATTTGGATAAGGTATTCCTCGGTGTAGTGTTGCTGTGTACTGTTACAGCAGTTGCTGTGTTGGGAGCTTGAAAGAGGTTACATAAAAACGAGCCCATTATAAGCTCAGAGAAACCCCTGAGAGCAAACTGTTAGAGAAAACACATCAAAGAGGCTCCGTGAGAGTCCTAAAAGGAAAAATACTGATTGTATTTGTTTAGATTTTGTCTTATATGAAGTAAAAAGATGTGTGGTGTGTCCTGGGTCGCCACCCTAAGGGGTGTGTGCTTAAAGACAACAGAATCAGGCTCCAAGGTTTCCATGTGGTTTATTTGGGTTGTGGAGCTGGAAAGATAAGATATAATTGTACCATATACATAGTGGTGTTATCAGTCTGATAGATTGTGCTTCCCATCCACCCCTGAGCACCTTTCCTACCCTCTGCCTGTTAATCTGTTCCTAGCAGGATCATTCTGGGCTTTCTGACCTTTCAAGAAACTTTCAACTATGGTTTTTAAAACAGGGACGGCAATGTTTTTCTTTCTTCCAACGTGCAGGTCCTCTCTCTGCTGAAAGCGGAGGTGGGAGATGGGGAACATTGATTACTGGAGCTGGAGTGCGAGTTCAGGTTCAATAAATTGTGAATCGTAGGGTGAATTGCATTCTGAGTCTGGGAATTAGGCATATATTGATAGCCCTGTTGTTCACACTCCACCAGCTTCTCATACTGTTATTGCAGAGCAGTGTTACATTAGTATTTTAAAGTTCGTTAGACTTGGTCTGCCCTGGGAACCATGTTAGAAAAGGTTTGAACTAATAAAATATGCAAAATGTGGGTTTAGGGCTCTCCTTTAATGTGGAAAGGGGAAGAAAGGTTCAGTCAGTTACAGCATATCCAGTAAGAGAGCTGTTTACTTAATACTCTCGCAGTTATATTTCTTTTAATGTGCCTTTTCAGAGCTTTTCAGCTGGGGTTAGTTCATGTGGAGCAGTATTTAAATAGTATTTTCTACTGGTGTGTGTTTTTCAGTTGTTTCTCTGGCTTCAGGAGTTATGGACATTTTCTTTCTGGCACACTGGTGTAGTAGATCCCCAAAAGCTAAAGGGAAATAGAAGCATAGAATAGTTTGGGCTTGAAGGGTCTTTCAAAGCTCAACTAGTCCAACCCTGCTGCAATGAGCAGGGACATATTCAACCAGATCAAGTTGCTCAGAACCACATCCTTGGGGGAATATAATATCCAATCCTTATAGACTTAGAATTTAGGTGAGAGGGTTTCATCTGAGTTTGTTTTCCCATTAATGTATGTAGCATATATAAATTGATGTGGCATTGAGAATATTACAGACTCTTGTTTGATACGGCTTTGTGTGACTTCTGTGCTTGAGTAATGGAGCACCTCCCGTATGAAGATAGGCTGAGAAAGTTGGGGCTGTTCAGCCTGGAGAAGAGAAGGCTGCGTGGAGACCTCAGAGCAGCCTTCCAGTATCTGAAGGGGGCCTACAAGGATGCTTGAGAGGGACTCTTCATCAGGAACTGTAGTGATGGGGCATAAAAAAGGCAAGGCTAGGAACATACTGTATGCCAGTCAGGTGAGACATTGCCTCTGCTGATTATGTGTATTGGCTTTGAACTTTTAGAGCTTTCCTGAGTTTGGGTCCAAGCTACTGAAGAAACTGTCTTGGACTTCATGCTTTTGCATATAAACAAGAGGTTGCTTAGAACAAATGTGCTAAGTGAAAGATCCTTGCATTTTCCTTATATCCTGCTGCCATCCTGACTTGGTGACACACTGTAAAATCCACCTCTTCACTCATTTGGGACTCTGGAGAGCAGTAAATGAATGTGCCAGACATGAGGAACAGAATAGACAGCAACACTTCCCTTCAGACCTTAAAGGCTGAGAGGGTATTTTCTATGTCTGGGATCTTCTGCTCTTGTACATTAGGTAGGTTGGTGTTCTTTTCAGGTCAGGAGTCTATTTTATTTTCCCTTCTTAAAAGAAGTGTAAAGAAGTCACTCTGTTTATATTAACTGTGAACCTGTGTTCATTTAGGCTTGATCTGATCCTTACAAAACATCGGATCTGTTTGCAAAGCTAATAGAGAGTAATGGCAAGAGCAGCAGAGGCTTTTATATATATTATTATTATTATATTATTTATTTTTTTCTCCTTAATATCAAAGCTAAAAATGTGATCTTGATTTATAATGCAGGATTACTGAATCATCAACCTATATAATAATGCATCTAAAGCTTAGCACAGTTTATAAATCCACAAAACATATAACTCAATAGTTATTTGTGCTGAATCTTTCCACCCCCTGCATACTGTGTCCTACCTTGTTACTCAGGGCACTAATGCTGCATTAATGTAAACAGCAGCCAGCTGCAGTTATCTTCATTTTATTCTCCCAAGTCACAGCTAGAGGCTGGAACAAAGGCCATTGTCTGAGGCAAACCTTCTCAAGTCTTTTACGGGCATCCATCCGGATAGACTTTGTGGTTATAGAAGGGCTGATGCTGTAAGGATTCATTCCACTAATGGTCTCATTGATTTCTATTTACACGCTTTGCAGGTTGAGAGTCCCAGTCTGAGTAAGAATTGCAGCATATATGCTGGATGCAGGAATTGCAGGCGGATGTTAAACTCAAACAAGCTTTCTGTATCTGTCTTTGGGATGCATAATCAAAGCAGAGGCTCAGGAGTGGACTGTTCAGTCTCAGCAAAGCAGATGAGAAACACTGTTAAACCCCAGATGCTTAAGTCTGAAAATGTTGCTCCAAATCACATTATTATAAGTAGTAGGGAAATGTCAGGACTTACTGAGATGAAACAAAGACCTGCTTAGAATCTTGTGACTTCAGCTCATAAATGGATTTCATCACTCATTACAGCTGCATAAACAAATGCATGTGGTACATATGCATGTTTTGCTTTGGGAAGTTGTTGTTTTTAAAATCCCCTCAGAGGGGTTTTTTTCATTGCTCCTAATGAGCCAGCGTTCCCTACTTCTGGAGCAATGCCTTGTGTACCTGAGCAGCATAGTCAGTGCTTTTAGGGGAATAGTTTGCCTGCCTTTCTCCCTCTCTGGCTGCTGCACTGCTTTGGCAAGCAAGTTATTTGCAAGGAGAAATTTACAGTACGAAACCTGGTGTCAAAGCTTGTGTTCCTTTTATGAAATTACTACCTTAGTTCTCCTTTGGAGCTATAGACATATAATCCCAGCCCCATCAGCAGCTGGAGAAGGTCCTGCCCAATGTCTGAGCTCATACTGGATAACTTTGTCGTATATTTAGGTATTTTTGAGTTGTTTAATGTAATTTTTCATGTTGTCTGTGGCCTCTTTTCTCCTGATGGGCCTTTCACAAGGAATCCTGGAAACAGATGCCCTGTGATTATCCATGGATAATTACTGCTTCCCCATGTTTTCTTGCCAATATGTTGCAAGTGGGATGTGGCAAGATTAACCGAAGTTTTGGCCTTCCTGCTGCAATTACTACCTGAAGGCACCAACAATGGCAGCAGTGTGTGATGTGGAACAGCCACGTGTCTGTGGATTTAAAAGCAGTACAGATCAAAACCATCAAGCAGTTCTCCTATCTCCAGGTTAAAAGTTGCTGTTTTCAGTTACACCTGTGCTATTCAGCATCTCCAGGCAGGCTGTCCTGAGTTTAGCCTCAAGAAACGAAGATGGCAAAATGTATGGGTAATTCTTTGAGTTTCAGTGTGGCATTTCATATTCAGAACTGGGATACTGTATATTCCTGGATGGGTAGTGTCTCATTTTAATGTTACACTGCAAATGACTTCTTTTTAACCATATCTAAAGGATTAATTTTAATTTTCCAAAGAAAAATATTCCAGGACATTCCCTTTGTGTTGCCATTTTCTGAGAAAGATTTAAAAATAAAATCTTAAAATGGATATTGTTGAGGAAAAGAAGTTCTTTTTTCCTCACAGCCTTCTCTTCTGAAATCTAGGGTAAGGAAAGTATGAAGAGCAACAGCATGGGGCCATTCATGGTCAGGGCTGCTTACGCATATACCTGTATAGATGGATTTGGCCTCAGGTGGTTTGGGTTGTTTTGCTCCCTAAGAAAATAAAACAGGAAACAAAAAGAAATGTAACAAGCAGAATGAAACTAAAATGGTTTTGCTGTTCTCTCAAGCAGCCTTAAGTTTTAGGCAACTGGGGAGGAGCCCTGATCACATGTGCTCCTAAAGCTTGCTTAAACAGATTGCTGAGTGTCTGAGGCTTGAGTCCTGCTCCTCCTGTTAAAGTCTTTGGAAAATCCAGTTGCTCATCCCCTCTGAAACCTGCCCTCTTCTGTAGGAACCTAAAAGATGCCTGACATTAGAGGCTTGTGCTCCAAAACATTGCCTTGAGTGCCTTAAAATGTCACATTAAAACCCAGCACGGTTCCCCCACAAACCATCTGGCTTTTCAGATCTGAAAATGATCTTTTCAACTAATTGAACTCCTCTGCTTCCAAATAAGGCCCATTGGAAATGCTGGGGGCTGGAAGGCTGTGCTAAGTAGGAGGGTGGCTGTGGCCAAGGGGTCCCCCTTGGCTGGTGTTGGACCAAGCCTTGCGGGGAGCCCTGCCTCACCTTAACTCGCTGTGCGGCTCCTGGGTCCGGGCTGGGGAATACCTGGCTTTCTCCTTGTAAGGCCAGCGAGCCGCTGCGGGAGCCCCGCTCCTGCCCTGGCGCTTCCCGGCTCCGCTCAGCCACAGTCCTAAAAAGGCAGTTCCTTGCTCCTGCTTCCCACAGCGGAGCTCCCTGGGGAGGGCAGCGCTCCCCAGCCAGGCGTTTTGCTTACAAGGAGAGCCCATGCTTATGGGTTTTGCTGTTGCTTCTCAAGGAAGCTGTTGTGTTTACAAGCAGTGCTGGGGTTATCCCCTCCTTTAGTGAATAAGCAGTGCACAGTGAAACATCTAACGTCTGTGAGTCTCTCCACACGGGCACGTTTCTGCAGTGCTAGAGATCCCTGTAGGATCCCCCATAGGAAAAGAGGTGCACGGTATGAAGCAGTGCAGAGCCATGGTCTTGAAATCATCGTATGTTATGGTTTTATAATAGAAAGTACTTGGCAGCAATATGAGCTCAAAGCAATTCCTGTCCTTTTTCCTCCTTCCCCTGGCTTCCACTCCTGCACTGACACTTCGCTTGTGCTCACTCAGTTATTTGGGGGAGGCATGCTGTATTCTTGGTTTGATTTGTTCTGAAGGAGTTTTCTGATCAGATTTACAGTGTAGGTTCACAAAAAGTTGTGCTAGTGTAACTGAGTGATGGAGAGGAAAAGGGGAAAACCCCTTAGTTATTAATGCCTCATGCTCTTCCTAACATGAACCCAAAGCTCTAAATTCTACTCAATAGAACCTCTTCAAATGCTGAATGTTTTATTGGATATTTTTACAGGTTTAATTGAAGCTTTCTGAAGGATCTGATTATTGCCTTATTTATTTCACATGCCAAGTTACAACTTAGATACAGCCTGATAGATTTTTTTGTAAGGACAAGTTCTTTACTGGAGCCAGAGTTTGGAAAGGTTTGAATATGCTAATTCAGAGGTTTTCCAAGGGTGTTTTTCCTTTTAGTAAATCACAAATCTATCTTCATTTGAAAAAATAAAGAGGAATGCTTTCAAATCTAAGGCCTGTGAGGGTGGTGAGGCCTTGGCACAGGTTGCCCAAAGAAGTGGTAAATGCGCCATCCCTGGCAGTGTTCAAGGCCAGGTTGGACAGAGCCTTGGGTGACATGGTCTAGTGTGAGGTGTCCCTTGCCCATGGCAGGGGGTTTGGAACTAGATGATCATAAGGTCCTTTCCAACCCAAACCATTCTATGGTTCTATAAATTCTGGCATGTGCAGTGCACTGAGTGGTCACCTACTCTTTTCAGAAAGGAGTTTGAAAAGATTCTGTTTCTTTGGGAAAAGCCCTTGGATAGAGCATGTGCCCTTCCGAGGTATTGGGATGCAGAGTTTGAGCACACTGTACTCGGGTGCAGCAGTTTGTCTCTTCCCAGCCACATACTTCCTTAGTTTATCAGACTGCTCCTGGCAATTCAACCTTTGGACTTTCTGGCCTCTCTCAGATGTACCACTGGTTCCCTAATATCTCCTCTCTTGTCTTTTGCCAAGTTTCCGGCAGGCAGCGAGGCTGCGACAAGCAGGGTCACAGGTGTTGAAGGAAGTCAGCAGCACAAACAACTGTTATTACAAAACTGGATTTCATGGTTACAAGGATGAAATACTGCTCTTTATGAACCTGTCACACCATCCACATCTGCTCTTTGTTGTCTGAGGTGATAAGGTGTTTTCTAGCTGATTTTCCTTTTGTAGCAGTGCTTGGGGAGTGCCTGTGGATTTAGTAGGTGTGGTTAACAGCACTGATGGTATAGATTAAAAAATACAGCTAGTGTATTAAGCCAGTGCATGGCATTCTGTCTTCTTTCTTTGTTAATGTTGTTTTTATACTGTTGATTCTTTAAGTCTGTCCTGTAAAACATGTTAGAACAAGTTATTCACATGTTTAGTAGTAAAGGAGATACTTGGGAAGAAACAGAGATGGGACAATAAGGAAGAGAGTGATTAGAGAGAAATGTTGATCGAGCAATAAGGAAGAGGGTGATAGCATCTCTGGGATGATGAGGCAGGAGGTGGTCTGACCAATAACTGTGGAATTTGATACTTTAGGAGGAAAACCCATTTTCAGCTATAGGTTTTAGACACTAGATGCAGCAGAACAACATTTAACAAAATCCTGGTTGGCAAAGGGATGCTCCTGCCTTTGCCAAAAAGAGGCAGGGGGATAGTCAGGAAAGGTTGTGTTGGAGTATGGGAAGTACTACTCCCTAAGGAATTCCTCCCCTTAGCATTTTTGGCCAAGTCATAATCCCAGCATATACACCATGTGTCACATTTTGTGACCCAGAGCTTTGGAGGATGTATGTTGTTGGGAAGAGACACACATGTTAAATGATAATGGGAGGGCTGCCAGAAACACAGTAGTTATTCTGAATACAGAAAGTGCCCGCGTGTAGCTTTTAAAGGGAAAAGAAGCCAACAGTGTCCTGGGCTGCATCAAAAGGAGCATGAGCAGCAGTCGAGGAAGGGGATCCTGTCCATTTACTGTGCTCTTGGGAGACCCCCCCTGCAGTCCTGATCCAGCTCTGGGGCAACAGCACAAAAGGGACGTGGAGCTGCTGGAGCGAGGGCAGAGGAGGCCATGGGGATGCTGCGAGGGCTGGAGCAGCTCTGCTCTGGAGCCAGGCTGAGAGAGCTGGGCTGGGGCAGCCTGGAGAAGAGAAGGCTCCTGAAGGGGAGACCTGAGAGCAGCTCCAGTGCCTAAAGGGGCTGCAGGAAACCGGGAGAGGGGCTTGGGACAAGGGCCTGTAGGGACAGGACAAGGGAATGGCTTTAACCTGAGCAGGGGGAAGATTTGGATTAGATTTTAGGAAGAAGTTCTCGCAAGCCAGTCTGTGATTCTGACAAGTTCTCTGTGTACACAAAGCACTCGAATGCATTGAACTACAGTCAATCTAAGTTAACAACCCTGATCTTATGTTCAGCAGTGCCATTCTCAACCAGTTTTTGTGTTGTTTTCTTAGTCCAAACATAGCAGCACTGCCGGGGGCTATCACTGGTCCTTGGTCAGGTATAAATTTGTAGCAGAGCAACTCAGTCAGCTTTAGTGATGTTGTTACTTTTTATAGACCATTCCAACTGCTTTCCTTTGAATCCATTTCTAGTGAAATCAAGGACATTATAGTCTCCTTCCAGTATGTGAGTTGAATTGTAGAATCCCATTTCAGACAGTATAAACCTACCTCAAAAGGTTTCACTGCTTTAGCCATAGCGATAAACCAGTGAAAACTTGTGACAGTTTCGAAGGTGAAGTTTAGCAAACCTGAGGCCCTTTCAGTCACAGAGGTGGTCTGAAGTCCTGCTGTCTCAGGGTAACCCTGGTGTTAGCCTTGTGTGCAGTCTCAGCCCTTTGTTCATTCTCTAATCATCAATCTCAGTTAATTCAGTGAGACTTGTTGTGGAAAAAGGTGACTAAAGGCATTTGAATTTGCCCTTTAACCATATCAGGAATTCAACTACAGTTCAGATAACACAGGTTAAAGCACACTTTAGAACAAGCTGATGTTGTTAAACCCCTGCATATTCAATGTCATCTGCGCTTAGAAATGGGGCCCTTATCAGGAAGCATCACTAAGAATCTAAGGAATCTTTAACAAACAGGTTATTACTTCCAGGGGTGGGCTCTGTGAGTAGTTTATATCAAGCTAACAGTTTAGTGTTAGATTATCTGCTCAGTACGCAAACACACTGTTGAAGTAAGTGTATTTTGATGTAAACAGTACAGGCTCATGTGCTCTAAACTGTCAATGTCATTGCCACTTGTGAGAATCAGAGAACTGAATCAGCCATCACAGCTGAGCTTGTTTCTGGTTGCTTTAACATAGTATGTTGGAAATCAGAACAGAGGAGTTAGCATTTATTGTTAGTTGACTCCTGGTAGCCTGTGGATTGTATTCATTGATATTTCTAAGGCTGTTACCATTTCTTTTTTCACTAAGTGCAAATCCTTCTGTTTTAATCCAGAAAATTAACTCTCAATGCAATGCTTCCAATAGAGATCCTAAAGGCCAGTGAGCTAGTTACAGCACTAACTAACCTGGTCTGACCTCTTAGCTGACCCTGCTTTGAGCAGGAGGTTGAACTAGAAGTCCTTCTGAGGCCCCTTTCAAAATGAATTATTCTGTGAGCTTGTGATTTGTTAAAAAGATTGATGTTATTTTTGTATCTCCTTTTGCAGTATCAGATTTTAAACCTTTTTGAGATGGTTGCTCTTCAGAAAAGGCCATAACGCTGAGCTCTGTCACCCGCTAAACTCTAATCATACCCTCAGTCCCATTGGAGTGAAGTGATGGGCAGATGTCATGTTATCCTCTAAACGTGGTTACTCAACCAAGTATGCCCTTTTCCACACAAGGTAGTGGTAGCCACAGGTCCGGGTGTCCAGTGCATCACAGGAGTGAGACCACGAATGTGTTACCCACTGTTTAGAAAGATTTCATTAGGAATATCTGATCTGGCCTGCCAAAGCCTTAGCAATGTCTGATTGGGCTTTTGTAAATATCAAGGCTTCAGGATTCATTTGGGCTGGAGAGGAAAAATATGTCATCCTCAGGCATGGGAGATGTCTTCTCTGTATTCTCCAGGTTGTACAATTTATATGCCATTTGCATTGCAAAGTAGTAAAATAGTGTTAGGGTGCTTAATGCAACAACCAAGTGTTTTTTTTCGCGTGCCCTAAGAGCAGCATATGGTGGTACTAAAGGAGTTTACCAAAAGGAAGATGGCATTTCCTAGTGCTCTCATCACATAGTGTGTACAGCCCAGCTTTTAAAGCTACTAGCCAGAGACACCTTGAAGTACTTGGCTGTACAGTGCAACAGGCCAGCAGCTGTTGTGCAAGCTGTTTGATTCTTGTGGTGAGGATGGGAACCTTAAAAATCAGGTATGGTAGTGAGCAGGAAATGGGAGCCATTACAGCTCCCCAGGGGAAGTGGTTCCACACGTGAATCACAGTCCTGGGTTTGCCCTGCTGGGTGGGAGCGGTGTCCCATTCCAGGCGGATATTGCTGGCTCCCAGGGCCTGGCAGGTCTAACTGCTGCAGAGGGAAAGAGCAGGAG